>NC_036457.1:14460620-15903745 GCF_002775205.1 Xiphophorus maculatus | reverse complement strand
AGTCCCATTGAAAAGTTGCAACTGCAGTCCGTGCTTGTACAAATGAATGAAACAAAGAAATTACACAAGTAAAAACCTGATTTTGATGTAATAAAATGTAATACCAGAGTAGGGAAAGCAAATTATTTCTATAACCATGGAGTTTTCAGTCTGAAACGGTGAAGTAATGCTGCTCATCATCTCAGACTGAGGAGTGCATTCGACTCATTCAAGCAAAGTAGAGTTTGAAGAGCAGAAATAAATTGCTTGCTAACCGCTTACCATTCTTAGTGCTCTAAATAGCCAATTAATTCTTATTTTAAAGGGAAGGTTAATTATCAAATCATTTAGCGATTTAATTAATTTTTTTTGTCCTCATCAACTTAGTTTTAATAAATTGCAACTAATGAAAACGATTCTGTTACATCTTTTGCCAAATGCCTGATGAAAACCCATTTCAGTTTAGTTTCTCAATAGTTAACCAAGCCCAGGTAAAAAAGTGCAAATTGCTTACATCAAACGTTATTTTTTTTGAAAAGTTAATTTTTTTCTGGAGTAAAAATCAAAGAGGAAACAGATTAAAGAACCGACCGTTTTCTCTAACGTTAGATATAAACTCACCTATGTTTCACCGACAAAGTAGCGAGCTGTTTGGAAATGAGAAAGTTCTGATTTGGAAAAGGACTGCAGTCACATTAATATTTTAAATGCATATTGAATATTGGATTTAAACGTCATTATACACACAAAAGTCTCTGTGCAACACGTGGAATTCAACCAAGAGACTCAGAAATCCTTCTAAATGTTTTACATTCAGCAAGACCATTTATGTTAAAGGTACTGACACACACTCTCAGAAACCAACCTCATTATTTTTTTTTTTGTGATAGATTCTTTGTGTTTCATCTCTGTGCAGGACCTTGTGGGTTTATATTAAAATTAGTTTTTGCCTCCTGGCTTAGATAAAGTTACCATCCGTCCATAACGGAAATGTGTTTTAGTCCCTTGAGCTCTAAACAATATAAATATCATATTGAATTTCTGCTTTGCATTTCGACAGCAAAGTTAGATATGGAGCTTTAATACTACTGCTCCATATCTTATTGATTTCTGATTTAAAACCCCTAAAACTACTGTTTTCTGAAGAAATAGACAATTTCACCATTGCCTTCCCATATATCTGACAATTTTAGAAAACATAATAGAATCTCCCGCTAAATCAGGCAGGCATCCATCTTTTGGACATTTTGAAAAACTCTGTGGCAGCTTTAGGAAGTCATCGATCCTGTGTTTGTCTTTCTGACGACGCACTGAGAGCTGAACCGACCTGCGACATCGTGACCTAAAAGGACACGATGTCCCACAAGCTGGACGGCACTACCTCGCACGTAGAACGATGAGCTAAAAAAGACAGAAGTGTAGAAATGTTCCTCAAGTTTTCACAATGGCCGATGTGGCGCAGCTGATTTACAACTCCGCTTAGCAACGCATGACTTCCTTCAAAAGCTCGTGCCAGTTAACATAGAGGCACGTGCAGGACCCACTTTGAACTCTTATCATGTGTAATTTGTTAAAGCCGTGAAACAAAAGTGTTCTTCACCACTCCACATTAATCTGCGGAAGACACTGCACAGGCTTTCTTTGTGTGGGTGCATTAAGCCGTCATTGTGTGTCTTTTTTTTTTTTTTTTTGCTCGACTTGCTGTATACACGTTATTTGTTTGCCTGAAAGGGACGAGAGCTTCAAAGTAAATGGGATCGCCGTGACTCCAGGCGCCCGCATCTGTCTCGGGCGTTTCACTACGTGTCTGTCAGCAATGAGGCCTGTCGCTGGTTGTTGCCGGTCCCATCAGGATGAGTGGCAACGTCCGCACAAGGGCATGGTGAGGCTTCAGCACGTCCAAGAGGGGAGAGGGGGAAAAAAAAAGAAAGAAAAGAAAAATTACCGCCGGTAACAACAACGAGTGTTGTTCCTGACAAGTCGCTTGTAATTTTATTGTTGACCAGCCGACACCGTCTGCAGTTCAAAGCTGATACTGGGCCACACGCTAATGAGATCAGACTCTGATCCGGCTTCAGCAAAAAAAGAAGAAAAAAAATGATCTAAGCAACACCTTGTTTGTTAATAATTTATTACACAGCAACAGCCGAGGTCTAATGGGGGGGGGGGGGGGGGGGGGGGGGGGGGGGGGGGGGGGGGGGGGGGGGGGGGGGGGGGGGGGGGGGGGGGGGGGGGGGGGGGGGGGGGGGGGGGGGGGGGGGGGGGGGAGAAACAAACATAAATTGTTAAAGCTATGAAAGTTCAAAGGCATATTTTGACACACTGTTTTTCTAGAATGCATCTACAAAAAAAGAGAAAATTTAAACAGATAGGCTGTGGCTGTGAGACATTTTTCAGACACGCATTACTGCGTCTGGCATGTGGGAACACAATGCAGCTGTTTGCAGTCAACTCAAAGGCTATCTTGTTGAGAAAAGACGGCATCTTGAAATGGCCATACAGCATATGGTTACAGTCTTGTCACTTTTGTATTTGTTAAAGTAAAAATTGTAGCGAACTACCAAAGTTATCAGGGGCAGATTTTTTACGAAAGTATTGTTATTCTTTAAAGTTTTTTTTATTCTGCCCTGTTGCATTATTTTTTAGAACATTCCTTCCCATTCCTCTTCAAGCTTAGATATATTGAAATAAAATCATATGTTTTCAGTTTTCAAGCCTTGTCACAGATTTTAAGGTTTGTACTTCAACTAGGCCATCCTTTCACATGAATTCAATTTCCTCTAAATTATTCCATTATAGCTCCGGTTGTATGTTTAAGGTTGTTGTACTGCTGAAAGTTTATCCTCTGCCTCACTGAAGCCTCTAAACAGCTTGACTCACAGGATTACCCCCATTTTAACCTCCATCCATTTTCTCATCAATCCTGACCAGCTTTTCTGTCCCTGATGAAGAAAAACCATCCCCACACCATGATGTTGCCACCGTGTTTCACCAAGGAGATGATGTGTTCAGGGTTATGTGCAGGGTTATAGTTTTCTAGCATAATGTGTTTTGGCTGTCATATTGTACCAGCTTACATAAATGTGATGTACCCTGCATAGCTTGTGGCAAAGTAGGCAACAAGCAGGACTTTTTATGTTTTTCTTTTTCCAGGCAGTCTTCGAGAAAGGCAGATTTTTTGGAGGGTATGACAGATTCTCTCAGTTGAACTCCGCAGCTCCTCCAGAGCTACCACGACCAACAGGGCTGTTTGTTTAAGGGCCATCTAGGTCATGAAAGGCTTGCGCTTCTGTCATGCTATTTCCATTCTTGGATAACTGACTGAGAGACGTTTAAAGTTGGGATTTTATTTTGTAATCCACTCCTGCAATATCTACAACACCTCAGTCCTCCTCAATCAGATTCATCTCCAGTCGCTTCTCTATTTTTCATACAAACATCATGAGGAGTACAAGCCGTGTATTCCACGCAAGACATTTAATTGACAACAGACTGCAGTAGTTGATTGGTCTGTGATTTACGTCACTGCATCAATCCTATATTGATGGATTCCTGTGCCAGAAACAGCATCTCAACCGCCACAGTGGGCCGCTGGACATGCCATCTGCTATCAGAGAGCTGCACAGTGTGGAGGAGGGTTATTATGAGTTTAATTTTGAGCAGTGCCAGGAACACACAACTTTTGGAGTGCAATGATGGTGATTTTGCAGCCTCGCAAGCGGCACGTCTCTGAAGAAGCGAGAAATTATGCAGCGCTGAAAAAAGTAGTATGTTTTTTTTTGCTGTATTCAGGTCTGAAAGTATATGAGTACTGTCATGACTCTTTTTCCTAATAAACATACATCATATGACTCTCGGGCGTCTACGGCACACATACTACAGCAGAATTCTGTCTTTCCAGATGTAGCTCCTGGGAGTACTTACAATGGTGATCTCACACATCTGCATACTGATGTTTTCACAGTCAATTAATAATTTCCATGTAAAGTGAGATTTATTGCACCCAAAGTTAGCTGAATACCTGCAGTACAGCAACGCAAACAATCTTACATCCACACACTCAGACCTGAGGATAATTTGGAAACCCAGTGAACGAGAGAAGAACCCCAACATGCACTGGGAGAATGTACAAACTCCATCCTAGGATGACATTTAAGCTTCGGACCTTCTTCTGCAAAGCAACAGTGCTACCATCTGCAGCCCCTCTTGAACACTGAGCACCTTTATGTATGGATTTCTCTAAAAAACACATTGTTTTTGTTGAGAGTTCAAGTATTTAATAACTAACAATAACTTCTAACATTTGGCTAAACTCAGACTGTAACTTAATGGGCTACTCTGTATTAAACTGATGGCAAGACATGGTAACCATTCCGCCATATTGGATTTCAGAAGCTGAAAGTGATGGCAGATAGATATAAAAACATGTGAACTCTGTTTTCTTTTGAAAGGTATGCAACCTAACAGCAAGTGACTGGTGAACACGGAGAGTCACTGACTGAACTGTTCTCATCCTGAGGCTACGTGTGCAGAGATGCTGAAAGAATCAGGTGTTGCTGTAAATGCTCCCCATGTATTCCCAGCTGAATTCAAATGGTGAGAGAAAACAGAGAATACAATGAGCTGCAGACATGACTAAAGATTTTCTACCTCTTCTTTCTTGATACTCTTTCTTCCTCAAGCCACATGTAATATTAAATGGTTCTTTTTATTACTATTTCTTGTCAACAGTTCTATTGGCTTGTCATTGGACTTTGACTACTTTTTGTTTTGCTCATTTTCAGGTTATCCTTGCACCTGGTGACACCACATGCAATTTTATGAAAAAGTAGTTTTTCTCCCTCTGATTTCTTATTTTAGTTTTTTTTTGTTGCAGATTGTGGAAGAAATTTAACAAAGTCAATCAGGCAAAAAATAATCTGAGAAATTAAAAACAATTTTCAATATGTGAAGGAAAAAAAAGGCATCCAAACCAACTTCACCCTTTGAGAAACAGTAATTACCTTTAAACTTAATAAGTGGTTGTGCCTCCCCCACCCCCGGCAGGATCAGTGTTATCAAGCATTGGTGATAATTAGCAATGATTCATTTACAAGTCTGTGGAGAGTTTTTGACCCACAATTCTTTGCAGAATTAAGTAGAAACATTGGACAACCTATTTAAAGTCATACCACAGCATCTCAATCAGACTAGACTTTGACCACGTCGAAACCTCCGTTTTTTCAACCAGTTTAGAAGAGGACCTGCTGATACACTTTGGGCTATTGTCCTGCTGCATAACGCCAGAACACTCAAGTTTCAGGCTCGTTGTTTGTCTGATGTTACACAAGATGTAAGGGACACACCATCCAGGAATTTCATCTCCCATAGATGCAGTTCTTGTACAGACTCAATCTTATTGTTATATCATGAACCCCAACCTTAATTTGTGTGATTTCTGCAGTGGTTTGGGTTATTTTGTGACCACCTGTGAGTGACTTTGGTAGGTCAGCCATGCCGGGGAATAATCTGAGCTGCTCCATGTATTCTCCATTTGTGGGTAATGGATCTCTCTCTAGTTCTCAAGAGTAAAAAAAAGGTTTAAAAATTACTTTGTAATCCTCTCTAGGCTAATAAGTCAGTGACTTTGTTTCTCATCTGTGTTTTCTTTAGATTGGGGTGTGATAGATATACAGTTGATTTGTCTTGGGTATAGCTCGTGAACAGCTTATTCAGAGTAAATTTGTGTTTTAACTGAAGCACAATTATGTTTCCACATAGGACCAGACTAGTTTGGACATCGACAAATGAAGTCATCATTTGAAAACTGTAAGAAATTTGAAAAATAAAAGTAAGAAAGAAAAGGAAAACTAGAAGAGATTTTTTAAGTCAATAATATAGTAAAAGGTGTATTGAAAAATGGAAAGTGCACAATTGGAAGAGAAATAAATGCATCATGCTTAAAAAGAGTAAGAGCAGTATCTGAAAAAATACAGTTAAGCCCTGACGCAGACTCCCTCCTTCCTCCACTGTATGCCAAAATTTTCAATTAGCTATTTGGGAATCTTTTTATTGGTGCTAAAATACTATTTCATGTTTTTTTTAAACAGTGCAGGGAAATCATCTCAGTTGTCTCTTTGACAGGCTGCTGGGAATAACGAGC
The DNA here is from genome assembly GCF_002775205.1 of Xiphophorus maculatus. Lineage (NCBI taxonomy): Eukaryota > Metazoa > Chordata > Actinopteri > Cyprinodontiformes > Poeciliidae > Xiphophorus > Xiphophorus maculatus. The sequence goes on along the minus strand of NC_036457.1, from coordinate 15,897,624 downwards.
TCAAAAACAATCCCAAATTGTTCTTTGCTTAAATGTTCTGCAACGTGTGGACACAACTATGATTCATCTTTTATGTTTAAGAGCCTTTTTATGCCTGAACGATTCATAGGTCAGAGTGAAGTGGCTTAACAAACCATAGATCAATACTGTGAGAAGGGACAGGCAGTGGACTGAAATGATTGAAAAAGCAGCATCAATCTTTCTCAAAGCTACTTAAAAACATACAATAAAGCCCATTTGACAGTCGCCTCTGTTAAAACGTCGGGGGTTTGTTCCGAGGTGAAAAAGCAACTTCTCTGAAAGTTTAATTTCTTTTAAAATGCGATGCCTATTCAAAAGGCATAGAATGTGAGTCTGTGTCTTCCCACTGCGACAAACCCAAAGCTCATGGGGGCACCTTGAACTTACACCTCGCAATACTTTGCAAATAAGATTAGAGCAATTTAATTAGACAGAAAGCCAGAGTAATAAAACCATTAAATTAGTCAGTGGTGCAGAGCAACAGTGGCAAGGAATCACACTAATTAACCTGTGTCTCTTACTGTTAAAGCCCAGCTCGTCATAATGGAGAAGACTTGATGCAGCACTGACCCTAATGTCAGAACCTTGTCCGAAGCAGTTAAATTTTCATCTGCTGTGCAACATGACGATATACATGCAATGTGTCTAATACCTCCTATTTCCTCAACAGCTCAATGGGTGCAACCGTTCGACAACTGGCTGCGTGCCTCAGATACATGACAGCCTGACAGCACGGATTTAATCTTTGCTCTGAAATGTGTTGAGAACAGTTCCAAAAAGCTTGGAACCGTAAAAAAAAGGACAAATTTGACTCTGATAGTGTTTGTGCACAAAAAAACAACGACATTTCACCGTGTTGCGCAATAGCTTGCTGCAAGTGGTGGAAAAAACATTTAAAACATAGGGGAAAAAGAGTGATGCTTCTGCCAAAACTACCAAAGGTAAATAGACTCGTTTTTAATGTGTCCACCAACAATACAACCTCCAGCATAAAGAGAAAAAAACAACGTGACTTGTAAGAGTACTTGTGTTAGCTCTGTCAATGCTAATGAGGAGATGGTACCTAAGGCATTGCCAGTAGCAGGTGTTGTATCTCTTCTCTAAAAAAGCAACATTGTCAGTAGCGACCTGGCAACCCAATTTAACACACAGTAGTTAGAGTCACAGAGCAGCTGCCCATCTATCCATCTATCCATCCGTCCATCCATGACTGATAAGGTCACAGGTAGTAACGGTTCCAGAAGGCAACCTCATACATCTTCAGTTTTTGGGAATCCCAAGGCATTCCCAGGCTAGAAGAAATATATCGTCCCCTCAGCAGGTTCACTGTGTGCCTTTGGGTCTCCTCCTGATAGGACCTGCCTAGAAAACCTCCAAAGGGAAGGCACAAAGGGGGTACCGTCTATTCCCTCTACGTGTCTCACAAGTTCCTTGTAGGATCTTCTTTTCAGTCATAGTCCATATAGACTAGGTCACAACGTAGATAAGACTTTTCTTTTTGACTCGCCTTCCTTTTCTCCATGACAGACTGGAATGATGTTCTGAGAATAATTCATCCAGCTACTACAGAACAATCATTCCTAGGACCCCTCCCAGAATGCCTTGCACCAGTTGGAAGCCATCTCCTTATTCACAAGCAATATGTAGACTAGACAACCAGGAAGAAAACCACCAAACTCCTCCTGAATCTAAAGTTTGGTTGTAGCCCTCAGTACAACATCCTAGAGGTTATCGTACTCAATACAATCCTGTAATAGTTGTAACGCAGTCTGCAGTCCTATTTTTAAAAGAGCAGGACCAAAAATCACAGTTTGCTGCTCTGTGGTGGTTGTCTTAGTCCTTCTCGGAAAGTATTTCTTTCCCTGCAGCCAACCACCAACCCCATTCCTCCCCTTTGTGAATTATCAGATGATTTTCCAGAACTTCATTAAGACCAACCAAAACTCCTTCTTTGTCGCCTTCTCCAATGCCTGAGCTTTTGCTTCTCCAACAGAAATCAGTTCTAACCATCAATAGCTAATATTTTAGTCATCTCTCCTGAAAGAACAAACCATTTAACTTTTAAACGATGATATTCGACTCTAGTCACTCATAAACAAAATATGAAGATATAAATATCTGTGAAAAGCACCCTTTGGACAGAAACTCCATGAACAAAACACCAAGAGCAACAATTCTTGTGAACTGAGATCTTGAGCTTGAAACAAATAACTGAGATGGATAAAAAAGAACAAACAAACAAAAAAAAGGATCGAGATAGATGAGCCAATTAATTGCAATAATAATCAATGGTAAGCGAGGAAGGAAAACGGTTGATACAAAGAAAAGTGGTGGGCTGCAGCCCTGCTGTTTGAGTCCTAATTTGAATAAATCTACCTCTGGAAGGAGGACAAAAGAATAACTACCTATTAAAGATTTAGATTCAAGGTCAGTTTTACAGAAACTGAAATCAGCATGAACTACCTCTGTAGCATTTTTTTCTCTTTTTTTGGTACTCCTTCAAATGCAGACAGAAGACTATTGGATGTGAACTTTTAAAAGGAAGAAACTACTTTTCACTTGCTTGTCATTTGAGGTTTATGTAGATATTGCTCTTTTGAAAGAGTTTCTTGTCAACCCCCCCCCCCCCCCAAAAAAAAACAAACTCATGATGAGCAAACAATTTGGATCTCGAAAATAATTTCATATTTGACACCTGTGTTAATCCATGCAAGCCAAGTGTTTAAAAAAAAAAAAAAAAAAAAACGCTGAAAAATGTGTTGTCCTTTGATGAACACATGTAAGTCCACTGCTGTTCACAATTTCCTGAAACTGCAACTAGAGGGCAAGCTAGCACAGAAAACTTACTGCTCTCTGAGAGGGTTAAAGGCTTTGCCATTTTTTTCACTGGTGATAAATATATATATATATATATATATATATATATATATATATATGGGCAGAAAAGCATCCTTTTACAGTTGCTTAAAAGGGAAATCTTACTGCAGTAGGAAAAAATAATCATATTTATTAAATGTGAATATGTTATTCTTAAACCTCCACAAGTCAATGATTTGGATTATTCGAGCGCTCACCTTTGTTTTTATTCTCTGCGGTTGTGATTCATCAACACACAAACCTGCGTTGAGAATCGGAGAGAGACACTAAACATGACATGTTGGGAGATTTAACATGAAAATTTGAGCAGCTCACATGTTTCTATTGGTCTTTCTATTTCGGACAGCTACCGCTTCTGGCATGTGTTGGCCGACTGCGTCGCCAGAGGGATTTTGCCTAGCCCCTGGCATTGTCATTCTTCATTGATCAGAGGGGAGAGGCTAACAAGGTCTCCAGGCTACATGCTGCTTTCCGACTGCTGTAAGAAACCTGTTCCCACTGCTCACACTCAGTTGGGCTTTTTTATGCTGTCTTTCTCTTGGCAGTGTTAAAAAGACATGCTTATTCAAGAGTTTGCAAGAAATTGGACTATCTGGATAGCTTCTCTAAGGGGCTGGTGAACACGGGTCAATTTCCGTAGCTGAGAATGGAAAAGGAATTAGCAATTTTTTCACATAGCATATCTTCAATATGCTCTTTATACATCCATCCATTTTCTAACACCCTTGTCCCTAGTGGGGTTATGAGGGGTGCTGGTGCCCATCTCCAGCAAACGTTTTGGGGGAGAGGTGGGGGTCACCCTGGACAGGTCGCCAGTCTGTCGCAGGGCAACACAGAGACAGACAGGACAAACAACCATGCACACACAGAATTTAGAGAGACCAATTAACCTGACAGCCATGTTTTTGGACTGTGGGAGAAAGCCGGAGTACCCGGAGAGAACCCACGCATGCACAGGGAGAAAATGGCAGAAAGACCCCGGGCCAGTTGTCAAATCCAGAATCTTCTTGCTGCAAAGCAACAGCTCTACCAACTGCTCCACTGTGCTGCCTCTTTATATTTGCATTTTCATTTTATACTATCCGTATAATACTGTGGTGCGAATGTACACCACGTTATCCATATAGAAGCTTTACCTAGTGTTTTAGTTGCAAACTCATAACATCCATGAACTACAGGGGATAATACGGGATTGCTCATTGTACAAAGGGAAGACAGTTGTAGAAGCAGCTGGACAGTGAGAATAGCGTCACCGCATGATTCTCCAGAGTCTATCTGATCTGAGAAACGCACTCAGTTGGGCTTTTTTATGCCGTCTTTCTCTTGGGAGTGTTAAAAAGACATGCTTATTCAAGAGTTTGAATAAGCTCTTGAATTATTCAAGACAAGCAAAGTTGTTGGGCCCCATTAAACATGAGCAGGTTGACATGTTTAATGGGGCCCAACAACTTTGCTTGTATTTAAAGCCGTGAACTGATGTGAAAAGTCTGCATGAGGAACGCGACGTAGAGCTGAGCTCTTTGGGAACGTCCCATCTGGAAATACATCACGTATTTTACCCGTTGCTCGGGTCAAGTTTTATGGTTTCACGATGACAAAGTGATGCTTTAGAATCACACAGGAACCGTGATTGCGGCAGATCGGGTTTTATGATGTGAAAGTCATCAGAGTTTTCAGGCTCCCAGCCGAGATGGGGAGCGAATAGTTGTAAAATGTTTGGGAACGTCCCGTTGTCGTTGTCGCAGAAGCACTGCAGCAGGTCCAGCCCAACCTGTTTGTTATTCTACAGTTCAACAAAGCTGTTTTATTTATACAAGTGGGAAAAGCCTACGCATAATTAGGCTTGTTAACACTTTAGTTCAAGTAAAACAATCTTCATCATGAATTTAGGTAAAACTATGTACAGTTACAGCAACAAACAAAAGCCTAGCTTAAGGCATTAGCTTAGACAACACATGTTTAAGTGTTCAGTATTTATTGACTTGTCCCATTAAAATAAACTAATGCACAAAAAGAAAGGAACTTTTTAATTAGCTTGCCTCCAGGTTAACCGATCTCGAGTCTTAGATCTGACCTTTTAACCTGCAACCTGCACAGCAATCAGCCCTCCATGTGACCTAGTCTGGTGACCCCCGTGCAACTCTTTCTCTTTCTTTTCTTACTTCCTCATTAGTGTCTTGCTCTCATTGAAGAAAATCCATTAGACATCCTTCTGCTTCACACTGCATGACTCAGGATTTAAAAAAAATATTCTTTTTGGTTTCCACATTTTAATCCACTCAAGTTTGTATGCCTCCGAACGTAAGCACATGTACAAGTCACGCCGTTTACCCGAAGTTGCTTTATATTTCCGTCTTTGATTTATTGCGCACTTGTTTATCTCCACAGACTCCATTCCTTCTCTTCCTCCTTCTCATGTCTGAGAAACATCCAGAGCAGCACATGCATCCCTCTTCCCACGCACTTTTCCTCTGGCACGCGACGCATCTGGACAGGATGAAAGCGAGGTCTGAACACATCTCTGCTGCTCGCATCTAAATTGACTCACTTTAAACTCTGAGCTTTGCCGAATGTCCCGTGGTTACAGACAGGAAGAAGGTGAAGCCACCAAAGGGCTCTGTGCCAAACTATCTGTAAATTTGCCAGAGAACTTTGATGCTCACAAAAAACAAAAATGAGGGGGAGGGTTGCATAATCAGACGAGCGGCGAATATTCAGCCTTACATATGTTTCACGTGCTACTTATTGCCTAAACGAATGGTGGTATTTAAAGCAAGAGCATGAAGAAAAATCAATCAATCAAATTTTATTTGTATAGCACATTTCAGCAGCAAGGCATTTCAAAGTGCTTTACATCATTACAAACTCAGAAACACAAAGCAACATAGAATCAATAATCAAAACACAGCATTAAGTCAAGTTCCATCAATAAATTTGTAATTGATTACGTTTCAAATACAATTCTAAACGGGTGGGTTTTTAGTTGAGATTTAAAGACACTCAGTGTTTCAGCTGTTTTACAGTTTTCTGGAAGTTTGTTCCAAATTTGTGGTGCATAGAAGCTGAAAGCTGCTTCTCCTCGTTTGGTTCTGGTTCTGGGGATGCAGAGCAGAACCAGAACCGGAAGACCTGAGAGGTCTGGAGGGTTGACACAACAACAGCAGATCTTTAATGTATTGTGGTGCTAAGCTGTTCAATGATTTGTAAACTAACAACAGTATTTTAAAGTCTATTCTTTGAGCTGCAGGGAGCCAGTGTAGGGACTTTAAAACTGGTGTTATGTGCTCTATCTTCCTGGTTTTAGTGAGAACGCGAGCAGCAGCATTCTGGATCAGCTGCAGCTGTTTAATTAATTTGTTGGACAGACCTGTGAAAACGCTGTTGCAGTAATCAATGCGACTGAAGATAAACGCATGGATGAGTTTCTCTAGATCTGGCTGAGACATTAGTCCTTTAATCCTGGAAAAATGCACTAATAACACACTGGAAAGCTGCAGACTGAAGTTGCTGAATAGATTTTGTTCTTTATTAGGAAGCAAAACAGAAAGGCAGCCCGTCTGGGACCTAATTGTATCAGAATTCGATTGATCTTACCTGCGTCATGCTAAAGCAGAGTGATGCAAACCAGAATAAATCCTACCAATTAGGTTGTAGCAACAGAGCCGTGCCATTGTCATCTTCAGACCCTCCAAAAGTTATTATTGTGCTATAAATTTCTTTCTTTCAAAAGACACAAAACATTTTGTCCCAAGCAAAGCAAATCTGACTGCAAAACAAGGGTAAATGTAACAAGGGAAAAGGCTTGTGTGTGTACAGAAATCGACTCAAAACTACAATAAACATGCGTGCAAGTCAGAAACACAAGCGCCAAATCAACCCACAAATTAAGATTAAGATTAAGAGTTTCACTTTTAACATTAAGACATACTGTACATGTCAACTGATGTGGCAAAGCACTAAGTAAGTTTGGCAAAATGTAGATGAAAACTTTCTGGTTTTAATACTGACCATAAAACTCCAAGGTGTGAGATTATTCTCAATGTCAGCGGCTTGGCAGCAGGAAATAAAAACCTGGTAATATCCCCATCAAACTATTGCATGTCTGCCAAGTGTTTTAGTGGAGTAGGAAGACATTTAGCTATGAGCGCGTGTACATCTGTTTTGCAAATATTTCAAGCCTTTATCTCCTCTAATCTTAGTGATAATGACTTACAGATAATAAAATCTCAAAATTTAGTGTCTTAAGACATTAGGATATTGCATACGTTAAGTGCGGCGTGGGAGTGGCACTGACCGGCTTGCTTTGATTGCGGCAGCCCTCTACGGGAGGCCCAGGTCAGGCCAGTTCGCCGGTCAATCAAATACAGGAAGCAGCTTTTGGTAGCTCTGGCAGCGGATCAGGATCCAAGTTCTGCTGGGAAATGAAATCAGCTTCTCTATGTAGCTTGTCATCAGAGAGAAGCACGAAGAGATTGAAAATGTCCAAGTGAACATCTGCATTGCGCTTGGAGTTCAGAAACCCAAACATGACAATCTCCAAATCATGAATTTCTAAATAAAACTCAAACTTTAATCTGAAAGGAGAACGTTGGACCACTGAACAGCATTCTCGTTCTTTTTCTCCTTATCCCCGGTAAGACGGTTTTGACACTGTGTCTGGTTCAGCAGTGACTTGATACAGCAATACGACGCTAAGCTACTTTGAATAATTAGCTGACCTTACTGTACTGTTTATATATCCATGAACTGAAAAGATTCTTTTGCAATGGGCCTCAAAGCAATTGCTGTGTATTTGTACTACATAAACAAATTGAACTGAACTGAAATGTGTAGGATTTGTCTGTATGCAGTGGCTCTTGATGCACCGACTGCAGCCTCAGATCATTTCTGTTTAATCGCCCCAACAGACTTGAATGGATTTCACTTAACAATCCTGTCAAAGCTTTGGTTGTTCCTACTGCTGGTGTCCTTCTTCCTTACACATATTTTCCTTCCACTCAACCATTTTTGTCTATGCCTGGATAGAGTGAACTACCGGGTTATTTATCTCTGACCTTTGTGTGGGGTGTCGATGTCAGCAGTCTTCCCCATGACTGTGCAGGCTACCGACCCAGGCAAAGTATAATTTGCTGATAAAGGTGTGACAGTATGAGTTTGGAAAACTCAACTTCTCATGGTAGTTCCTTTAAATTCTGGGTTTTCATTATCTGTCAGCCATAATATTCAAAATAAAGGCAACAATGTAGCAGCTGTAATTTCCTTTTCAAGGTAAGCTAGTCTGACACAAATGTTTTGAAAATGCTGAACGTACTGCACATGGATGGCCATAAGCATATATTTTTAATTGTACGAAAATAATTCAGAAGTTAACTGAATTTCTTGATCTCATGCAGATACTCTGTCTGCATCAATAAAGATCTACTCTCCCCAAGATGCTGAAAGCTTAAAATGGCCTAGATACTGTAGTGCTCTGATCAGTTTTCATTTCCTCAGCTTGACCACCTGAATCAAAACTGTTTCCAGGAGTCAGCAATGTACCGCTATGTAAAATAATATGTTACACGCAACGTCTGAAGATAATTCTCATGTACAAATAAACATGTTTGTACTAGGGGTGCACCGACTTATCGGCCAGCAGATTTATCGGTGCCAATTTCCTTAATTTTGGGAGATCGGTGATCGGATGATTTTTACATATGAAGCCGAGAAACCGGCTGACCAGGTTATGTCTGCACATTTACAGTTAACAACAATCACCCTACTGTTGCCAATTCAGCAACTTTCTTGATATATTGAGCAACATTTCAGACAAATAAAATGGTATCGGCCAAAATCGGAATCGGTAAGTTAGGCTTTTCAAAAGATCGGCGATCGGCCAGAAAACTGCAATTGGTGCAGCCCTAGTTTGTACATTGGTATTAACATAGTTGCATATCTCTCTTTTTTAGGCGTTTTAATTCAGCAGCCTTCACTACATGCTTGCATACATTGTAGTACAATAAAGTTGTAACAGTAAAATCCATTATTTAACTAAAAAGGACAATGCGGTTAGAAAACAGAATGCTTGGCTTAGGAAGGATGTTGACTAAAACATTAGAACCTTGTCACAAAATTGCCGCCTCCCTGTCTGCTGCTGCTCACTGCATCGTCAGCTGGCCTGTGTTCACTCTGACTGCCTTCTGTCCGTCTCTCATCATCCTCTGCTTTTGGTTGCTGTTTTACGTCTGTTGCACCAGAAGTTGATGCTACAGCAAATACGTGTGTAATTTTCCAACAGTTAGCAGCGTCTGCCTTCAGATTTTTCTCTTTTTTTTCCATGCTTTGTGCTTTTCTGCCACCACTCTTTCTCTTTATGGCTTTCCGATCTGGTTTTCAGTCAGAAAACTAAAACCCATGATGAATTATGACAGACAGGGCCAACACAACGTCAGAAAATTTTCAAATGAGAGATGTTTAAGAGCCTGTCGGTTAGCGGGGGGAGGAAAAAAAAATTGAATCAGTCCAAAAGTGCTCCTGCCCACCAGGCAGAGGCCCGGTTTGCCCAATGACCAGTCCCGCCATGATGCCTGAAAAATGAAGCATGGGATTCAGTTGTCAGGTTAGTGAGACAGGTCATGTCGACGCTGCCGCTCCTTTTACGCGACTGAAATGCAAAGCAAAAATAGTGCAATTTAGATTCTTCAAATAATGAGCGTTTATGTTTTTTGAGAGTAGGAGGAAAATCAACATGCGTATTAAAAGAATGCTAAAACTTCACACAGAACGGCTGGAGGAGCTTCTTCTTTCAGAGCTACAGAGCTTCCTAATTGATCACATGTAAGCGATCAATTAGGACAGCACTACATACAGGTGTGAACTCACTTAAGACACGTGGAGAATGAATATGTTTTATATGTACACCACTTTTTAATCCTGGAGAAAATGTGAAAGGGGGATGGTAACCACAATTAAGAAGCAGCAGAGAGAACTAGAGGAAAATATGTTAGTGGATAAGTTTATCCACATCACATGGTCATCAATACAAGCCAAATGGATGCACTTCCCATTGTGTTTTTAATTAAAATGCACTGCAGGTGTTGCCTATTACTGAGACATGAAAGAAAGTTTCAACTTTAATCTCCGAGATACGGTTCCGACTGTTCTCTGCGAGGATGAAAGGATGAAAGTGAATCAGTCCAGCAGATGAAGTTACTGTCTGCGTCTGTCATCCGGCGCCTACAATGTCACAGTCGAGGCGCCGGCCACAGGTTTTGATCTCCAAAGAATTTTAAGAGATCCGTGTAGATCTGGAAATAAAAATTCACGTACAATATAAAACGGTTTTACTACGTAGCACACTGCACCATAATTTAGAAGCTTGTCATCATTTAATTCATTTTAAGAAAGAATAGTATTTAACATTTCTGAGAAAACTTTGGAGTAACCAGTTTCCGTTTTGAACATATTCAGACATATTCAATAAATCATTTGAAAAGTTTGTATTCGAAAGTCACAATTAACAAAAATAAAGGCTGTGTGAAGTTGATCTAAGCAATGTGTTTTACTTTACTGAAATAAACAAAGTATTTAAGATTAGAATATTGTAAGGTAGAAATGTGGGCTTCGTCTCTTTTAAAAAAAAAAGTGTTTAATATCTATTAAAAGGTTATTTAAGGGTATTATTAATCAACTCCCAAATTTTCTCACTCAAAGCAAAACGTGAAGCGTAACTCAGAGGGGAGGATGACCTGTTGCCGCCCACGCAGCGCTCCCAGTTTAAGGTTGAATGAAAGAGTTCTGGTTTACAGGGACCAGACAATTAAACATTTATGTAATAATAATAATAATAATAATAATATATACACATAAAATATCTCGTTTTGGTTCTTTTTCTTGGCATCATGGAATGAATTTTTGGAGATTTGGCGCCAGGACTGTCAGTGATTTTGTTTGACTGTTGACGTTTGAGTGGAAAAGAGCCAGATAGTTAACTGAGAGCATGTGAGGGAGAGCAGATCTCCCCGCGTTCCAGCAAAGGGCAGATGAGGCTGAACGCAGGTTCCAGCTGTCACTTCGGCTGTGCTTGCACATCGAGTGCGCCGCGACCTAACCTTGTCATCCCCACCAGTGCACACGGCATGGCCGGTCCTTATCCTCTGTTACCCTCTCAAGGGTTAAACACACATGGTCTTTTCTTCAATCTAACTCTTGATCAGACAGATAATGACTTTGGGGAACAAGACCGGTCGAGTGACTTGAAAGGCTGTGTGTGGGTGTGTGTGGGTGTGTGTGTGTGTGTGCGTGTGTGCGTGTGTGTGTGTGTGTGTAAAACAGAGCGCACCAACACGGATGGCAAGCTTCAGACTTACACTATGCAGGAAACAAATGTGTTACACATAAATATATTGACATTGATGTTTAAAGTCTATGTAGTCAGAAAAAAATATATATTGCAGAGCATGTGTTCAAGGTTGCATTTATTTATTTTTACATTCTGTAAAGCAGTATGTTAAGAAAATATGGAAATATGCAGATTTTCTGTGAATTCTGTGAATTTAATGTGTGTACCTTTCAGAGGAGCAACTCTGCGTAAGGTCAGTCCTTCTTTAATGTCACACAAAACAGACAAACCGAGGCCCCTTCTGTCAGGTATAATAGAGCAAAAGCTGTCTCTGAGACCGGAAACTGTACTTGTGTACAGTAAATTTAGCGCATGAATAGTAATAGAGGTCACCACTTATAAAGACAGAATGAGGCAAAGCTGCTCCGACACCCTTTTATTAACTCTAAAATGTCAACGCAAAATCATATTCTATGAGTCTCCCTACATTTGCTTCCTTTATTTTGCTCCTTTTCCCTTTTTTTTCCACAGGAAATTTAGAGGGATGCTCACTCTCCGGAGGCGACACAATTTCCTGCGTCGTACACTTGAGGTCCCCCAGTCAACATGTCTCCCGCTACATTACAGCCAGACTTCACACCTGTTCCCGGTTGTGCTGTGTGCAGAAAGATGGTAAACGTTTGGAGGAAATGCCTGTTAAATAGGTGTATGAACATTCAAAGTGGGGCCTCAGGTTTACATGAAACTCCATTTGAAAGCGTTGTTTTCGGTTTTTTAAATTTTTTTTATATCTATTATAAATATAATGCTAAGCAATTGTAAACTTTGGGAAAAGAATAGTTTTCTTCAGAATCTTCAACTTGATTTTACATCAGCCCATTTCACAATTTTCTCCATCTCTTATTTGGGATATATCTTACGTAAACGAACAAAAAGCAAAACAAAGCAAATAGCAAAGAGCTTGAAGGGAATCAAAATACAAATCCCTCTAATGAAACCACACTTGAACTTTTAGCCACAAAAAAAAAAATACCCACACCCATAGAAAAATGCGCTGGCAGCAGCGTCAGGCACAAGTTAGTTTTCTCAAATGGATCTGCAGTTTTAGTCGAGCTGGATAAAAACCATGATATTTTGCAACGGCAGTCAGTTTTGAAGTGCTGTTAGAAAGCTAAAGGAAAAGAGAGGCTTTATTTTTAGCATCACACCAAAGTGCGCCAGAATAAAGATGGTTTTGGATTGTTACAGCCAGAGTGGCATCATCTGAAGAGGACTGTGGAGACGTGATGTCCTCTCAGCCTGTCATATTTGAAGAACATTTGGAATCTACAGTGTCCTACTAAAAACTTAATCAAATAGGCTTTAGCAATAAAATGTTTTTATTATGGTATTCCCACCTATGCAACCAGTTTATGGCAATTATTATTATTATTTTTTTGTATTTCATGACCCCCCTCCATCCCAGCAAGCTTGTTTGTCTTTTGCTTAAATTGTACAGAGAGGTTCTATTATTATTTTTACCGTGGACTGTTTAGTTTTGTGGTCGACTTCGGCTTGTCAGAGCAGAAGAGAAAGAGCGACATGCTCTTTTACAACGTCGGCACAGTTGCAAAATGGTCCATTCCCATTCCAGCTCTTCTCCTGGGAAGGACTTGATCATGAAATCACTGTCATTATGTATCAGAAATAAATGATCAGGAATCCTACTGAACAGCGTGTGGGAAGCAGGAGCGCTATCAGTTGTTTTTAGGACAGGTGTCGTGCTGAACATGACACTCCGTCCAGGGAGGGACAGTCGCCCTGTGGTCACGTTAACATCAGGTCAGTGACTGTCTCAACATGTAAAAGGCCCTGGGAGAGCCCGACTTTTAGTGTCATGACATGACGCTGACATTTAGTGACACGGCTTACGACCGCCAGAAGTACATTTCTGCCCTCAGGAGAAGGACGAATTTGTGTGTTTTCTTCAGCATTAATATTATTTGCTTATTATAAACTAAAAACATACATCACTATAGGTCAGTAAATCGCTAGGGCCACCCTCTAATGACCTGAGTGGTCAGCCATATTGCCAATATTTAAAACAGTCACTGCTGTGTTGAAACTGTAACAAGCACCAGTCGCATTACACATTTGAGTATGTGTTTGCCTGTTTCTAATTTTATTGTTTTAAGTTTTGTTTTAAAGAAAAACACAGAGTTCTGTCAGAAATTATCCAAAGCATTTTTATTTTTTTTTTAAGTAAACTATTTCAAGCCTTAATCTACCAATAAATTAGCCATCCACAGGTCAGGCGAGGAGAGCCTTGATTGAAGACGAAGCCAAGAGTCAAAAGGAAAACTTTTGACAAGTCTTAGGTCTGGCGTTTATGGCAAGAAGAAATCGACAGAAAACTTACACTGCACATCATCCGGAGCACCAACCAGGCAGTAAAACGCGGCCGTGGCAGCATCATGCTTTATGTATGCAGCTCATCAGCAACGGGGGCAAGGAAGCTGATCTGAATTGATGACATGAATGGAGATAAATAATATTTTTTTTTAAAAATGTCTGGAGCGGAGTCCGCTAAAACGGTCCAAACATTTGAATGGCCACGTCAGAGTCCAGACGTGGGTCAACTTGAGAATATGTGGCGAATATTTAAAACCGCCTGAGTCAAGAGACGAAAACTCATGATCGTTCTCACTCCTTACAGAGGTGAAAAGCTCCAAGCAGACTTGATCTCAAAGGATAGTGTGCGCACGTAGCTTACATCAGCACACCGCATCCAAAGCGCGCTTGGAGTGCGCCTCGCTTTCAAAACGTATCCCAGTTGATTGTGCAGACGGCCACAGCTGTGGCACGTTGGCACACGCCGCGCTCTGCTCTGGGTGACCCCCCCGCGCTGGCCAGGATAAACGGTGCAGCTGTGGCAAGGCTTCGCCACACACACACACGCACACATACACGCACACACACACGCCCACAGACACACACGCACACGCACACACACACACACACCATCGCTCAGTCCTGTACTCTCTGGCTCCCCGTTCTCTCACAAACACTCACAAGCTGCTCGTCTCTGGGGACGTATCTTCATCTGTGGATTCGGAGAAAAACAAACTGCCATCAGAAAGCAACATATGGCTCGCTTCTAACGGAGCACGCCTCCCGGGACCAGGACCCACGCTCTTCAGACTTCCACGGCCCAGGTGTTGGGTTTTTGCCAAATGCACGTGTGATATTATGACGTATTTATACAGGTGTCAGTGTTGCAGTACATCCACACAGGTTATTTAGGGGGTTTTTAGCAAGCTTTTGGAATTGAAAGAACTGTGAGGTACACTTGGCGATGCAAAGATTTTCCAAACTGCTTGTGGGGTTGCAGAGGAACAATGTCAGTGTTAGAAGCACGACCTTGAGGGGAGCGTTTTCTGAAGACGTAGGAAAAGAAGGTTGCACCAATAAAACTCAGAGATTAAAATGAATCTGTAGAAAGCATAAACTGCAAAAAAAAAAAAAAAAAAAAAAAAAAGAGCGAAAGTGTCAGCTCGACAAACTGGAAAAATAAAGTGAAAGCAGCTAGAGCAATGAACAACAGGAGGAGGTGACACGGAAAAAAAACATAAACAGAAAGGCAAGGTAGAAAAATCACGGCAAGGCCGAGGGAAGAGACAGGCAGCGGCGGCTGTTAAAAGACACAAAGCATGAAATGGATTCATATTTAATATTCAGAAATATAATTTCACACTCAGTTTACAAACTCCTACAAAGTTTTATGTGTTTGTGTTATTGCAGCCGAGAGGTTTGGACACTGTCGCTTCCCTGAGATGTCTTTTCTGATTGGCTCCGCACTTTTTACGCGGACGTAAATCTAATCTCCGAATTTACGAGCCGGAATAGTTTGAGTCGTGGAGGTGGGAAGAGCGAAGGAGGCATCTGGTGGAGAATGTTCAAGAAAATGACATTGCTTGTTCTTTCTGCCTGGAAGAAAAATACAAATAAAAATATGGACCCAATGACCACTGGTTAGATTTTTTTGGGGGGGTGGTTTCCAAACAGCAACTTATGGTCAGAAAGTTTGAAATGTCTGTGTTTTATTGTTCTGACTGAACTAATAACAAATAAAGTCTCTACTCTTCAGGTCACAGTCGGTAAGCAATTAAAGCAGGAACCGATTCACAAACTCCTGAGCAGAGAAAAACAAACCATAGTGCCTCTTTTAAATGGTAAATACACTAAATTTAAATGGCCACTTAAAGCCCCTTTTCACTGCAAACCAAAGTCACCCATTCACACACATTCATGCAACTTTTAATACAGACAGTTTTTTTTTTCTAAGCCTTGAGGGTCTAATCCTTCTTTATATACAGATTCACAGTCCAATGAATGCATTGCCAGCAACGGGGTCAGAGTTGGGTTTACTCTTGCCCAAGGATACTCTGACATGTGGACGGTCAGTCTTTTGATGCCAGCTTTCTTTGGAAAGCTCGCTTTCCACACAACATCTAAAATCACATTGATCAAGGCTCCCAAACTGCGGTTAAGATGGCGGATGTTTTTCCAGGCGAAGCCCTCTGGGGGATAGTTGACTCTACATCATGGTGTCAGAGTTCCCTTAATGTTTTAATTCTTCAAATAAACTTTCATAGGGACGTTTTTTAGGTCGTTTACTACCTAACGACTGTGTTTTGATGTCTGAAGTGTTCATAAAAGGGTAGCTTGTGTGGCACAACTACTTGGTTTTATGTGGTTAATAAATAGCAAAGTTGAATATGATCAATTCAGTGATGAGGTGATTTTGCAATAGCCCAGATCAATAAGATTAGAGGCTATTTTATGTATTTTACTTTCTTTGATTCATTTCACAAAATGTTTAAACAAATAGTTTCTACAGCAACACTACAAGATCAGTGCATTTAGCAGAGATTGAACAATAATCAGAGGGTGCCTTGCTGTTATTTAAAATTAAGAGGTAAAACAATGCTGAGCTGCTTAGCGTCTATTTGCCTTTAGCAAAATACCAACTTCATAAAGAGACAAAACCCAGTGAAATAAAATTACTTGGTAACAGAGACAGTCAATGCTGGCCTGGGCTAGTATTTCAATAGATAATAAGCTAATCCGTTGTAGCAGTGGCCTCCGGCTCCTGCCCCAACATCCAACCTTATTTTGGGTGTTTTTCTGTTGCCACACACCTGTTTTACAGGAATGGGTCACTGACAGGATTCTGTCAGCGCTTGAGGGGTTTGTGCAATCATTCATCATCAGGTCTGCTTTAGCAGGGAAATATCGAACACATGCAAAACAGGGTGAGCCGTTAGGAACAGGTTTGGGGACTACCTGAGTTAAGCTGTGCCGCTTTGCACATCAAGCATCAAGCCTCCAGCTACAGCCATAGTCGCAGCAATAATAATTTCATAGGGTTTAGTTTATACTATTCTCATAATGTCAGAATTTGGTTTGAGTTTGGTTTTGAGTCAGGATATTGCGTTCTTGAATTTCAATATAGTTGAGGTTTTGTTCATACTCTTTGCTTCGTGATTGTAATTTATTTTCTTGCTCCTGTGTTTCTGTGTTGTGTTTACTTGTTCAGCCAATCAGTCCTATTAGCCTCCCCCACTCCCACTCCCCCACATGCCTCCATCTAGGTTACGTCTCAGCTCTTCCCACTCGGTAATTATTCCCACTTGGTCTTCATTCCTGCAATTATTCTTCCTACTATAGATAAATACCCCTCGGTTTATTAGGTTGTTCTACTTTGCTTCAAACTTGTCGGCCCCCAGCCCACCTTAAACTCACCAAATAATCACGGGAGTTTGGATTTGAAGGAGAGAGCAGAGTTCGCTGCCTAAAAATAAAATTCGGTACCACATTCACACTTTCAGCATGAACTAATTCAGATTTGTTCAGAGGAGACGTTCACATGCTAAATGTGAATTTTGACTTTTCATATTTGGTTATGTGGTGAGCTTTTTTTTTTTTTTGGAGTTACAATTTATTTTAAAAATCCCCAGCTAAAATCAAGAGAAATATATTTGGATTGGAACGTGAAGATGATAATTTGTTACACTAAAACACACGTCTGGCTCAACAGGAACAAAACTTCAGTCAGTGATTTGTTCACATGATTAGTTGCACTGAAATATTGTTTTGTTTCTAACAATGCTTGATGACAATGATGCAGAGGAAAGACAAACATTTCATGATTG
The DNA here is from genome assembly GCF_002775205.1 of Xiphophorus maculatus. NCBI lineage: Eukaryota > Metazoa > Chordata > Actinopteri > Cyprinodontiformes > Poeciliidae > Xiphophorus > Xiphophorus maculatus. The sequence continues at coordinate 15,880,212 of NC_036457.1, read as the reverse complement.
CTCAAACAAATATATCTTATTTACTTTTATTCATTACTTCTTATCTTAGCACAACAAATAGACTGAGTTCAGGAATCTTAACTTGATTTTCTAACAGTTAAATATTCTCATAATTTTCAACATATTGTTGATTTTTTTTTCTCTTCAGACTGAGTTTGGTATTATTGTCCAGATTCTAATTAAAAACAAGTATGATGAGAACAATGGCAGCTATCATCAGAGCCTGATACTAATACTACAATTATAGGGCACTGTTGCATACTTTGTATGTTCAATAAATGTTATGAAATACCAAGCTACATTTTACAAGCAACCACAACAGATGTTTTGTTTTTTCAATATCAATTTCATATCCATAGTTTATGTTCTGCCCATTACTTTGGACCCGATTCTGAAACATCTGCACCAACATGAACATTTTCCTAAAAACAAGTTGAACTCAGCTAAAGATTTCTACTCCTGCTCAACTCCACAAACATTGATGAGGTCATGTTGGCTGTAGGGTGACAATAATAATAACAAGAATAATAATAATAATAGTAATAATAACAATGATGATGATGATGATGATGATAATAATTTATCCTGAAAATTCCAATTACATTTTTCTCTTTAAACTCTTCACTTTGCATCAGTTAAGGCAGAAATAAACCCCATGCCATTGTGTTATGTAGTTTTATGTTTTCCATGAAAATAAGAGGAAGACAAAATAGAACTCAGTTTGCTGAAGACTATCATTAATAGTCTGGGTCCTTTAGTGCTTCATTGGCACTGAGGTGATGAGCGGTGCTTTGGCTGACGGTTGGTTTGCATATGTTTAAAATCTTGACAAAACTCCACAGGCCTTATTTGGGCAAATATCCTACGACTTAATGCTTGTGGTATAACAATTTAACTGTATTTTTTGATATTTACTTTGTAAAAGGACACAACCTTTTTTTTTTGGCTCAGTGTCTGACATTAAATCACATTAAAGCTGTTGTGCTTTAGGTCAGTTGTGGTGACAAAAATTATTTCAATTTGCTAAATGCTAAATTCTTATAAAATTCAGAATTTCACTTGGATTTCTATAGAATTGGGTGGAATTGGATTTTTCTGTATTATTTAACAAGCTTCTCACAGTAGCTTGATGGTTTTTTTGGCTTATTCCTTCTGACAGAACTGGTGGAACCGAGTCGGCTTTGTAGGCTGACTTCATCTCGTTTTCTATAGGACTGAGATCAAAGTTTTGTGATGGCCACTCCAAAGCACTGATTTTTTTTTTTTTGTGTATGTCACTGTATGATTAGAATAATTGCACATTTGGGCTCATGTGTTTTTTTTTATATAGATATTGCTATGACATGTTAGAGAATGAGAAAACGTAATCAAAAAGCGAAAACTGACCATTTTCTGTCACCGACTCCGGCTAATGCTCTGCTTTAGCTGCTACAGAATCTGTGCTTGCTGTTTTCAAAGTGAATCTGGTTCAGCGCTGTGGTGTGAAGCCTACATACTGCGTTTCATCCGACATGAAAAATTTAGAACATGTTATATCACCATGCAGCCCACAGAGACGGGGAATTTCTGAGCAAACTCGCTTTTTTGTTTCATAATGCACATATAATTCTCGTTATTATCTCTCCTAAGTCACTCACTGAGGCAACATACAAATGTGTGTGTGTGTGAGTGTGTTTTTTGACACTATTAATACACATACATAGAAACATAAAAGCACACCCCGTCACGGTTGAAGCAAAGCATTCAGAAAACAATAAAAAGCCCACTGCTGTAACGTCTCTTTTCTCGTCTGGTTTTGCGTTTTATGTCAAACTAACAGACGATACTAATAGAAGGCGTAAACTCAAAGACCATCTCCTTCCTAGCACAGACATCTTGGCACATGATATATTCCCACCTGGTGGGGAAACCAATGAGGAAAAGTGAAGGGATGGCACTGTCTTATCTGACTTCTGAAGACCTTCATCTTGCTCCAACCCAACTTCCCCCTCCTGCGCTCCCACTCGCCTTTCTACTTCCTCCCACTCGCCTGATTTGATCTTTAAAGTGGTGGAGCGGAGAAATAAAAGGAGAGGTATGCGTTTTTCTGTGTTAACAATGTGTGCAAAAGTTTTCCAATAAACCCACCCATACTCAGTAAATCCCCTCGATGGGGTTCTTAGATGAGCCCGTTTGCTTTACGGACTTCTTTCTCTTTCACGAGATGTAAACATAAGTTCATTCTATGTTTGCATGTGCTGAAACCGGCTTGTCTTTATTCATCACGTTATTACAGTGTAGACTGCTATGTGTACAGAGAATATTTTTCGGCCTAAATGAAATACAAGGTGTTTTGCTTTAAGCTCAGCTTTTGTTGCAACTGGCTTTACACTCTAGTGATGGGAATTTTGTCTCTTTTCAGAGATCCAGCTTTAGTTTATTATCATCTGCAGGCCCATTTTTTAACATAACTTGGCAAACAGGGATGTTTTATATCATAACTCCTTTCACATTCAGCGTTTCCTAAATGAAAAGCCTCATACTTCCTTAATTTGACCTATTTGTTCTTTTATGAAAGACCTTCGAAAGACATTCTTACGTTTTTGTAACACTTTAAGCAAATTTTTAATTTTTAACAAAAACAAACAAAATCTGCCAGACAGACCGATAATTAAAATGTATTATTACATAATATCTTTAATTTTTTGCAGGTGTTAGTTATACTTATAGGTTTTTGCAACCCACAAATATAACTTCATTCTTCACAAAATGTAAGCAAGAATGGAGTAGCATCAGATTTGAGCAAATGTAGGATTTCTCTCGTTTGCTTCGGTTGTATCTACTCACAATGCCCTGTGCCATAGTTCACTTCCTGGTTTTGGAGCGGTCTCCAGTCCGTTTGCATCCGCACATGCATCCGAACTGCACCAGAGTTCACTTCAGTCAAACCGAGACGAAGGTTTTTAGGTGGATCAGAGTTTGATTGCACATGCACACCTCTTCTAAACAAAGCTATGTACTAAAGATCGATTAGAGCGGACTATGCAGCCTTACAGGCCTAAAATAACAAATATGCACCTCATGTCTGGTGTGTATTTTTGGCTATAGAGTATGATTTTGACATTTGTTGAAAAGCCGGTGTGAGTTCTCTTTTTTTTCCCTTCTTTTAAAAAAGGGCAAAGATGGTGGGGTGGCGCTGACACAAAGGCAACCACAGCTGCATGAAGGCTTTCCACACACGAGACAGCAAGTACTACAATAGCAGCAGGAATTCAGAATATCATGAGGATTTATACAACGATTTGACAGGAGGCGATGAAGAGAAACTTAATAATCTTGTCAAGAGATATGATGGGAAGTAGCCACTAATATATGAGCTATAACAACAGAAATATGCTACAGCTAACTGAGCAGCAGAGGAACTAGGACTAGCAGGTTGTGTGTCAATTGCTGTAACGTTCAAGTTTTGAGACGTGGTGAGCATTTTAACCATGTTTCAAACATCATTCAAATTACTAACTTATTACAGACACAAGAGCTGAATATTAAAATAAATAGTTACTGACATCAGATCTACTGGATAGTGTGTCAGTAAGATGCATTTTTCACCACAGATCAATCACAGAGCTGCTAGCTAATGTATCGCCCCTTTGCTCTATTTTGCAGCCACGTTTTTCCACTTTGTCGCTCCCCACTTGGTGTTTATTCCAAAGATAACAAGACAGATTGTTTACATCTGCAAGTATGCATGAATTATGTACAGACTACATGTGTAACAGGGATGTGTGGAGCAGCCAATAATAAAACCGGGGCTGACACTGAGGAGATAGTGTTGTGTTTGTAGTCTGCTAGTGTAAACACCAAGTTTTTTTTCTTCTTAAATCTATGACAACTAACAGTCTTATGTAGCGTGCCCCCGGTTGAAGTCACAAAAAAGGACATGAGTCTTTTCTTTTTTTTTTTTTTTACATGGAAATAAGCTGTAAAAAAATCAGGGTTTGGTTTATACCTGCACTCTAAAGATTTGTGACTTGTCCTGACTTATACTGTAGGTCTGGGACTCAAGTCTCCTGAATAATATGGTTGTCATTTAATCTGGGGTGAAAGTCAGCCAGTGAGTAAAACCACAGACCACAGTGTTGTCAGGGATGTGGGTAGTTCTGTTGCAAAAAGAATAAAAAAAGAGTATTTTATTTATTAACTGGGGAGATTAGCTGTAGGCAAATGCAGCTTCATAGCAGTGAGTTTCTGTTTGTGTTGTTTCAAAAGAAAGTTCACTTTTGATATATTTTTTTTATATCCTGCTGTAAATCTAGCATCACTTCTTGTTCAACTCATTTAAAGCGCATCCTCTTTATTTCCTAATTTAAATTGCGTTAAAAAACATATGTGCTGCTTAGAACTGATAGCAGATTTAAATGTGCTGAACGCATGATTTTCAGAAAACAAACATTATTATAAAGCATAATGTTTCTTTATGAAAATAAATGCACATGTGTAGTTTATTGATGATTACAGAATGAGACACAGTTATTTTTCAGAGTAATTCACACTTTAATATGCTGAAGTAAATGTTCCGAAATGTATTTTGTTCAATGTTAAACAAGGCTAAACCTCAAAGTAATCAATCAGTCAGTTAAATTTTATTTGTGTAGCACTTTTCAGCAACAAGCCATTTCAAAGTGATTTACATCATAAAAACACACCAATTCAAAATGCACAGTCGCCAATTAAAACATTACATTTTGTCAAGTGCCATCATTACACATCATTAATTTTGCATTGATTATGCTTCAAAAGCATCTCTAACCTGGTGGGTTTTAAGTCTGGATTTAAAGGCTCTCAGTGTTTCAGCAGTTTTACAGTTTTCCAGAAGTTTGTTCCAGATTTGTGGTGCATAGAAGCTGAATGCTGCTTCTCCTCGTCTGGTTCTGGTTCTGGGGATGCAGAGCAGAACCAGAGCCAGAAGACCTGAGAGGTCTGTAAGGTTGCTGTGGCAACAGCAAATCTTAAAAGTACTGTGGTGCTGAGCTGTTCAGTTTTATGAACTAGTAGCAGTACATGACACGTATTCATAATGTGCAGCAATGCAGCGTTGTATAACAAACCGCCCACCCAATAACAGGAAATGAAATTCACACATTCATGACTTGAACTGAACTTGAGAAAGAAAGAAACGAGATTGGAATTGGAAACTTTTTTACCCCCAAACACACAATTAATCATATGAAAAAAATACGTAGAAAAAAAACTTTTCTAAGTATTTTTTCAAGTATTACAAACTCTTACATGATGGTGTATTTATTACTCGTGTAGTCCTGTTTATCATTTACAGCACGTGTGTCAAGCTCAAGGCCCGTGGGCCAAATCTGGCCCGCCGCAGCTTTTTATGTGGACTACAAATAGTCCAATAAATCCCTCCAATTTCTCACAAATCCTCAAAATTCACACAAAGTTCCCAACAGATCCCCACATTTTTTCTGATTTTGTTGTCAAAAACATTGGGTTTAACTGACTGCTGCCTTAGCCCTACTTGATATCAAGTTATAGTTTGTGATGGATATGGAAAGTGATAAAAAGTCACATCATACATTAATAAACATAAAAATCTTTTACAAATATTTCTAACTTAGCAAGGTTCCCCCCCAGAAAACCTGCTAAGCCTGGTGGTTGGGTGCTAGGCCAGCCATCCATCCAGCAGCTTGTCGTGTTTTTGAGTTAAGCTTTTTAAAGTTGACAGGAAATTTGAAAATATCACTTGATAATTATGTGTTATTGAAAGATTGGGAGATTAATACCTGTACACCAACTATAAAGTCTTAAAAAATGCTAACATTTTAAAAGGACTTAAAAAAAGAAGAAGCAATGGTTAGCTTGGTGGGGGCACAAGAAAAGCCTGGTGGCCCGCCAGGCTTATCATACACTCAGGGAAACTCTGTTTAGCATCACAAAATATGTGGTTTGGAAGAAAAAAGTCACAAAAACAATCAAAATCCTGGCGGGACAGCTAATTATTAATATTTCATGGATTTTATCAATACATTCTGACACAACAGGTCCTTTAATAACATCCAGAATTTTGATATGGCCCAAAATAAAACTGAGTTCGACACCCCTGATTTACAGCAATTATTACTACATACTACAAAACGCTATGGCATCGTCCGCCAACCTTCTGAAAAACGTTCTAAACACTAGCACATACATCCTTTAAAAGTTACACATTTCTATTAAGTGCAGGTTATTACCTCCAGAACAACTCAGTGTAAACTTTAAATCTACAACAGTAATACTATTTAGGACATGATTGTGTGGTAATGTTTGTCCACAGAAGGGAGACTGAGTCGTTGTCTCCAGGGTTACATTCTACACTGATGACTCAAACTCACATGCTGATCTCCCAGAAGTCATTTCCTTGCTTTGCATAAACCAATAAAGTAATGGGGGGAACGTAATTCCCCAATGAACATTGAACATGAATAATTTAAAACAATACAGACGAAACGCATCTCAAAGTATTAAAGTCTTTCCAATCGAAGTCCATAAAAGAATGTAATCACGGCGCATTAATGTAATGTTGCAAAATCCCCTTTACAAATGAGATGAGTTGCCTGCAGTTGTAGGTATATCACTTCGATCTAATAAGAGCTCAGTCTGTGCATGTTTTATGTACTTCTGATGGATGGTAGCTGGTTAGTGAAGTCACCTCACGATGATCAGATGTCCAGCTTAAGTTTCACCTTTCTGTGAAGTTCAATGATGATCTCATGCTTTTGTTTTTGTTTTTTCAAACTAGCTCTCTTTCACATTCCAAACAATAGGCAATTTTATATTGGATCCTTTTCCCTTGGTAGTTTAGAGGAACGTGAAGAGGGCAAGGAATTTTCATTGATCTTCACCTGATTTGAGAAAAGGGCCGGTTGTGCCAGAATGTATTGATAAAATCCATTAAACTGTTAAAAATATTAATAAACAGCTCGTTTGTTGATACTGAACATCTTTTCACACTGATCAATCCTCCAGGATTGTGTGATTGTTTTTTTGTGTGCAATCCAAATCACAGATTTTGTGGCGCTGATTTATAAATATCTGTAAGAAATGTTTACAATATCTGCATTAATGTAACTTTTTATTAATCACCTTATCAAATGTCATTGATCAATGACATTGGGCAAACAAAAACCCAATGTCATTGATCAATCTGCAGTAAAATCAGAAAAAAAAGTGGGGATCTGTTGATTTTTGTGTGAATTTTGCAGATTTAAAAAAAAAAACAAACCCCAGGGACTTATTGATGTAATCTGGAGTCTTGCGGGCCACATAAAAAGCTACGGCGGGCCAGATTTGGCCCCCAGGCCTTGAGTTGGACACGTGTGGCTTAGCTAAATGAGCGAGATTACTCAACCAGACCCAATGAATGAAGGAAGTCCTGATAAGGTTGCTAAACTCTGAATTGTGGGTAAAGGTGGTGTCGTTTTGACATTTAACTTCTTTCGACACCACAGGCGAAAGGTGACCCCAACAAAAATACCACCCTGGTGCAGGGGGAGAGTGTGTGTTAGGGATGTGCATGTACGGTAGATAACATTATGAAATGGCTCAGCATGGTATTTGCAACTGCAGCTGCTATCTGCCAAGGCTGGAACAGCAGTGTGCATGCCTCAGGTCAAATGTCAATTTGTGGGTAGATGTTTTAAATACAATGTCCACCGTTAGTGCTCCGCCTCAGAAATATGGTGCAAATGTATTCAGTGCATCTCAGTAATTAAAAATATTGGCTAAAAGTGCAATATTTGTTGGCAGTCACCTCAGAAAACAAAACTCATACATATAGGATCAACGATTATGTCTCATAGATGAGGGAAAATCCAAAATCCAGTGTCTCAGAAAATTAGAATACTATATATGTTTAAATAAAAAAGGTAATTATTGGAAACACACTCTAATCAGTTGTAAAGGTTTTCTGAGCCTTTAAACTGTCAGTAGGACACACAATCATGGGGAGTTTAAGTCACAAAAGGTCATTGATAAAGAAGCATGTTAACAGAAAACTGAGTGGAAGGAAGAAGTGTGGAATGCAAAGGTGCACCAGCAACAGGGAGAACCGTACGAAGTGTACAAAGCAGTCTTAAACCAAGCAAATTTGTTGATTGGATGCTGCCTATAAATAAGATGCTAAAAATAATAGCAGGAAATAAAGAAATAAAAGTTAAGGCTAATCCACGTCAATCACTCTAATCAAGACCCATGAACAAAACAAAGTCATTAACTAAAATCAAGAGACAGTATTTTGTCAAAGAAAAAACAAACTACCGTTTGTAGCCGCTACTTTTCCCCCCCATGCTTTGAACCATGCGGCTTATGGCCCGCTGCGGCTTTTCTGTGGATTTCTCTTCAACCACCAGGGGGCTCTTTAGCAGGAAGTGAATCATTGGAAGTCAAAATTGGAAACCAAAGAAGAAAGCACTAATTTTCACTTAGAACAAGCACATGCTAGCAGCAGGCACCACGGAGAAATCTTTTCAAACTCATACCATGGAAACCACACGAAGAAGTTCATATGATGCAGTTTTTAAGTTGAAGGCTATCGATCTGGCAGTTAATAGAGCCGCTGCACGTAAGCTCAGTGTGAACGAATCCATGGTTCGGCGTTGGAAACGGAGGGCTGCGTCCTTTATAGCAGATTTATTAAGGACCCAGCCTGCGTCCTTATGGAAAACCGAGAGCGGCGGAGATACCAGCAGCTTATAGCCTGGTGCGGCTTATATATGTACGTTTCCAGTTAAAAAAAACAACAACTTCATAGATGCGGCTTTTAGTATGATGCGCCCTATAGTCCGGAAAATACGGTACTGCAAACATTTGTGCCTGCCACCACAACTGTACGCTGCTCTCATTGAAAATAATCAGTTTCAACAAGCCCCACATTATCTCTAAAATACTAGACCCAACAGAAAAGCAGAGCTTTATTGGAAATCATTAGAAATATTAGGCAGCAAAAATATCCAGCTACGTCCTGAGCTAGAATGCGCTCGTCTTTTCCATGTACATTTTTCTGTTCAACGTATTCAGCCCATCACCATACCTCAGTGCGACCAGCTGAGTTTGTGCACATTGGGCACATCCTGTGGGAGCCTGCGGAGGTCGTGTCTGGAAGGAGGACTGTACATCAGCTGGATGCTAATCGGCAGACTCACCTTCACAAAGCTCCCCGCTGGGATGGGCGAGGGGACCCGCGAAAAATGTCCGACTGTGAGTGATTAGGTTAATGAAATAGAAACAATGGAGTTAAAGGACAAGGAAAGGTGGCCCTGAGGCAAATAGGTTTAGAGGAGAACCGGACCAATTGCTGAGACGGTTTCAGAGGAGAGCGTCGGAAGAGAAGATTGGCAGAGAAGAAATGAGAGTCAGGAGACACTGTCAGTCGGTGAAAGAAATGTCCTTTTGTTTCTATAAACTGCTGGGAGGTTAATGAATGTAGTGCTGTCTCACAAAAGTTTTTAAACGGCCTCTTTTTTACTCACTATCTGTATAGTAACGACTCAAACAAAACCTCTTTTACAGCTTTTCGGATCAGAAACTGATGTCAGAAAATGCCAAAGTCTCAAAAGTCTGCAGCATTGGCAAGCACAAAATGTAAGTGTAGAGTTCATTTGTAATCAATAACCTTTATTGCTAAAACTCTGAAGGTGATAGCACAACAAAAATCAGAAAAAGTAATAAAATGACGACCTTTATTTTAATTTTACAAGGCATCTTTACTCCCCTGCTATTGGGTAAGAAGGATAAGGCCTATAGGCAGCAGGATCATCCTTTGAGTTTGTTTTTCCATCTACAATTTCAAAAAGATTGTTTTGCAATACGTACACGTGAGCTGATTTTAAAGGAAATTAGTTGCTGTTTCCACAGAAAACAGGTGTGAATAGATTTTCTGCTAGTGAGAAGCGTCATGTATCTGATTTGGTGCAGCACCAGAGTAATTCGGCGGGGAACACATGAAATGTCATCAATGATCTCGAAGATTTCAATCCAAGTTCTGCTGGAAAAACAGCACAAAAAAAACCAAGCAAACATCAGATATCAGCCTGAATAATGCAAAGGAATTGTTTTGTGAAGAGTTCGGGGAATAAAAACCCAAAAGCTAAACGTGCCAGGTTTATAAAGACGTGCAATAAAATACCAAAGAAATGAAGTGTTTCCTTTGTGGGGGTGAATAAAGAAACTTAAAGACAAAGATTCACCTTTTTCTTATTATTGAAACAGATTCTCATTCTTTGTTAAATGAAATTTCCATAACAGGGGGTAAAGTTGTTATGATGTCTGTCGTATGCTTTTTACGGTAAATACATTTACACCTTAAGTGACTTGGTTTTGATGATCAAATATAGAAAACTCAAAAAAAAGAAGACATATTTCAGTTTCAAGACTTTCTTTGAGCAAATGAATAAATGTCAATGCAGCGGATCTCATGATTATTCTTCCTTTTTTCAGGGAGGAGCTTTATCAGACAAAGCAGTTGTAACGTCACATAGCTGCTGTCAACACACTTTATGCGAAGGACTGCAGAGGATTTTCTTTCTGCTCCCAGGTAAGAAGTGTCTCTAGGTGATCTATTGCTGACATGTGAGACGGTAAACATTAAGTGGCTGAAGTCCACAGGTGTATCCACAGCATTTATTACTCGTCTCTATGGAGGACTTTCCCTCCTTCCACCAGGACAAGAAAAATGTCTGATTCCCCATTTATATTCCAGGGACTCGGCTTGCTTTCAATAGCACAAACATTCCCCTCGTTCTCTTGTTCAACCTTGTAATTTTTTTTTCATGGCGGATAAAAGCTTTCCACAAGGTGCCCGGAAAAGGACACCTCTGTTTAAATTCTGTTGTAGGCGATGAGGTGTGTTTGATTGCCAGCGTTGTCGGCTTCGCCGCAGCCTCGGAGCGTTGTTGAAATTGGGCTGCTGACTGAGACGGCGGTGTTCCTCCAGATGTGCCAGCATCCTCCAGTTGGTGATATAAGACACCTCAGGACAGGCACGGAAACACTTCTTCATTTTTCTCTACCGGCTAATTTTATTTTCTGCTGTTGTTCTGAAGAGGAGAAAACAGTGAAAGAAAAAAGCAAACTCTTTAAGAGCAGTGATTTAATAAACTTGCTGACTAGAACCTGTTTAACCCCTTTGCTCCTCCTCACATTTACATTTTTAACTAGGAAACTACTAGTAGACCTTTTTGATAAAGATGACCAGCGGCTCATATGCAGTGAGTCGGATTTTTCCAAGTTACTGGATAAATTACCTTTTTATCTGCTAATATAATCAACCCAAGTGTTACATTTTAAAGGGGCTTTTCCAGCCATTTTGTAGCTCAATCAAGTTACTATGTTACCTTCAGTTGTTGTAAAAATCCTGCATATATCAAATATGACTAAAGAGAGATTTGACTTTATGATTTAATAACATTAGAAAACGACAAAAAGCTCAAAAAGTCGATTCTGCACAATACTGCCTCTTTAAGGCCACCGCCAAAAGCCCCAGGTGTTCGTCTTTTCTTTTAGAAATCTTTGCCCCACTTTTGTTTTTCCACTCTAAGAAGTATGTACTTCGGTTATGGATGTGCCATTTGTATCTTGTAGCCACCGGCAGCAGGATTTTATCCAGTACGCGTAATGTAAAAGTGATTGGATTCAGATTAGAGGTCCAAGAGACCATTTACTGGGAGGTTTGAAAGAAATGTCTTTCTGTCTGTTCCTTAATGGGAAGCACTACATCTTCTGAAACTTTTGAACCAAATGGTGAAGAGTCCTAATGAGAAGCACATTGACTTCCTTTTGTCGTTTTTATTCATTTGAATAAATGAAAAACTAAACATGTAAAAACTCCTTTCTGTTACCTTTGATTATCTTTCACATCAGATTTAGTTTCCTCCTATGAAACATTTAAAGTGTACCAAAAAATAGCAAAGATAATAAACCTGCGAGAAGGTAGGTTGGAAATCTCTGTACTAGTAAATATTATGACTCGAGGTGAAAAGAAACGATGTTTTCCAGGCAGACTTTAAACATGTTTAAACCACAGAAGCAACTGCATTCCTCTCTGCAAGTTTCCGTCACAGCAAGAGGGAAAAAAGACAACAGAAGGGGAAACTACTGGAATAGAAAAAGTAAAAAAAATAAACCCTCAGCAAACTCAGTGATTCACCTCACGCTGTAGAGGAGTCCTGACCCAGAATCCCCACGGAAACCAACTCCATCACTCATAAACACTTTCCCTGTGTCTCAGCGAGGGCCTTTTGATCCGATAGAAAAAAAAACCACATCACGTGTTCAGCCAAAACAAAGAGTGTCGAGGACTGGCTTCAAGAGGTTAGAGGTCACGGCTTCCTGCTAACGCCAGAGACGAAACTAATGGTAGGAAAATTATTTTTTTAGGCTAAGAAAGGGATAGCAAGGCTAAGATTTTTCTTTCTCCTTCCTCCAAATATTTTTCTTTGCTTATTTGTCTTAGAGGCTGAACGCGGGGCATAAAGTAAACTAACACCAGTCCACCCCCAAGAAACCTCTTAGTGCTCCATCAAGAAAGTGTGAAATATAATTGGACACCTGCACCCAAGAAGCACCAAAAATAACTCTGTGTGTTTACACCAGATTTAGGAGGGGGGCTGACTAGTTGCAGCCAGAATATCACTGTTAGCCTTTGTTAGACTATTTGGATGTTCATTACTCATGTCTGATTGCGTTGCCACTTCCACAGCACAGGAATACAAATGCAGCCATTTCTGCTTCCTGAAAGCTGGAAGGAATTTCAAGTGTTTTTTTTTTGTAAAGAGTGATATCAGTGGAAACTTCTAAAAGGCCCTAGATGGATCATTTCCAGACCTTTTCCACCTTTAGCGTGAAATATATCTTGCCTAATTCGACTGGAGAAACTCACAAATGTGTTCAATCAAAACTTTAATCAATATAAAGGTGCAAAATGGTTGCGGTGACGGGACTGACCCCTAAGGAACTAGTGCTGTCCCTGAATAAACTTTGATATATTCTATAAATAAATGAATATCTTTTGCACTCATCCACTTAACCAGGGGCTCAAACTTGGTTTATCAGTTCATTAATCTAAGTGTTGATTTTTTTTTTTCACTTTCTCTTTCTGCCTGAGGTCACCTGGTCATGCGTTGCCATGGAAACGTGCCCGGGAGCAGGACTGACGAGAAACTAGTCTGTTCAATCGCACAAAACGCACATGAGCTGACAGGAAGAGAGATGACCTGGTTTGAATCTTTGGGTTTTGTTTTCTGCTTGGTTTTGAACTTAAGCTGTTTGAGTAAAGTGTGTTTGTGTTTGTAGATTTTCTAGAAATTTTGTCTAACTGTGACTAACTGCGTAAGACGTGCTGGGTCTGAAAATGTTTCTTCCTCTGCTTGCTGAATCAATCACCCTCTGCTGTTAAAGATGTAAGAAGAAGAATTTTTGAAATATACATAAAAAAAAAAATCTGCAACCTTGGATCCAGTGCAGTTTTTTATTTTGCTGCTTTTTACCTAAATGCCAACTAATCTGAAGCTCTCAAAAATACACATTTGCAAAAGAAATGCAAGAAATATTGTTGAAATACATGTTGATTTAATTCTGACAATCATACAGAGCTCTTTGTCTATATTCTCATCATTTTTGTTGTTTTGCTTCTAACTTATTAAAATAAAACTGGAATAGTCACAATTTACCGCAATGAAAACAAATTGTAGAATATTAATAACATTTTGAGAAATATACATAAATATGGACTTACTTTCTGTCTCTTAACACTACTACAAAAAATATGACCAAATCAAGAACAGAATTTCTTTACCAGAAGAAAGCATTTACTCTTTACAATTTTTTAAGTTTAGGATAACTTTACTAAAGTGGGATACTTATTGACAGTATAATGTAAAGACACCTAAACAAAACAAATCAAATACAGGAAAAAGTAATAAAATATATATTTTATTGTCTAAATGTTGTCAAATCTTAAAAGAAATCTTGCAAGCACTTTTGCAAGAGTTAAACATTCCCTCAAGTTGCTCTAGACTCAGCCAAGGTGCGCTGCTTTTCACCCTCCGATTGTTTTTGTCCTTCCGTGTCCTTTCTCTTTCATTTTCAATTTTAAACGACGTGTAATTATCTCCTAAGTGAACCATGAATTTTAATGACTGCTGCCAGTGAACAGAAATATGGAGAAGCAGCAAATCTCTTAAGAACTGAAGCATTTAAAAAGGGGTGGATGAAGGAACAGCTTTGTTTGTCCATGTGCCCACTTCTATTTACAGTTTGGCCCAATCAATAGTTGCTCCGGGCCGTGAAAACCTCACTGAACCAGATCCACGTCTCTACCTCTTACCTCTGGGGACCCGGCGAATGCTCTCGGCACACAATTAAAATTTCACACTTGATTGCATTTCACGGACTGTCAATATTGTTAAATGAATAACATTAAAGTTTAAAGGTATACGTAAAGTTAAGGATACCAGAAATGTTCAGAAAAAAAAGAATTATTTATTTTCCAAAAGTACAAATATGAAGAGAAAAGGACTTTCCTGCCCCACTGTTGGTTAGATCCTTAAGAATTTTGTATTTTCTCAACCTAAATTTACTCCAATATCTTAAAAATCCTTACTTTTGGATAAGGTATATGTACGGACATTGCGTTGATTAGTTACGTCAACTATTTACCTGAACATACTAAATGACCAAGGTTATTCCATCAATGGATTTCTTCTTCCCTGATGGGACGAGCATAACTCAAGATGTCAATGTCACGATTCATCGGGCTCAAATTGACGAAGCGTGGTTCAGGGAGCTCGAGATTATCATTTATCTGTGGCCTAGTTAAAATTTACAAGGAACATCCGCAATCAATACCATCAACAGGAACAGATGGATTCTGTATCTCTGGAGCAGCAAGCTGAGGAAACCCATAAACCGCCTTGATTTGCATCACTTTGTGCCTTCGCTGTACTCAAATGGCATCACTGAACAAACCTTACTCTGGGGATGGATTATAATTTGGTTCTGTTAAGAACGTCTCCTTTTAATCTGATATTAAACATCAGACTATATGCAGTTTTACAGAGTTTGACATGTTCTGCTAAACTGCATTGAGGGTGCGTCTCTCATTTTATTCCTTTTTGTTTCTGTTTACACACTAAAGCATAAACTCTTTTGCAGTCTTTCACCATACAGAGTTTGAGTAGGTTGTCATGTTTTTTATGCGCAAAGTAGACCCTCCATCACTTTCTGCATATCTGCCCTGCATTTCAATAACATATATAAGATCCCAGCGTTGCGTTTCTAAACATTTGATGTAATTTCGTCCCACGGGAAGCGTTTCATAATACTAAACATTAATTTAGACCATAGCTGTCCGCTCTCACAATGAGTAATCTCTGCCGATATTGAGGGTGTTAAGACAAATTTTGTGAGGGATAGGGAGCGTTATTGGACAAAAAAGTGCTGTAGTTGGAGGATACAGTGACGAGTGCGTGAGGACACAGGCAGATCCTCGGCCCAGATTATGGTCCATAATCTGGTAGCTTCAGACAGCACCTAAAATGGAAGACTGAGAAAATATGTTTTATATTGTGATAAGAAAAGGCTTCATCTGGCCAGTCTTGATGGCTTCCATTCCTTTTCCCACTTAGCCACAGCGGCGACCCGTCGCTTAACCCCAAGTTGCACACCGATCTGGGTATTGGTGCGTGAATATATGCTCGCAATTGTGAGTGAGATTAGGCGAATACGGCTCGTACGTATGGCGACGATAAACGTTATACAAATTTAATCCCTTTACCATCTGCGATTGTTACTAGCATGACAAGAATATCCCACTGGAGATGTTTTCTACACACCTTAGTGGAGGACGATTGTTATTACAAAACAAGTTTGAAAATGTGACTAAAAAGAATTTATTTATGCAAATCTTTGTGCCACTTTTAAGCTTCTATTACCATCTCAGTTGTAAGTGACTCGAGTCGGTATAGAAAAGGGTCGATTCAAAGTTTTACAGTAAATCTCGTAGCTTGGCGGAAAGCAAATCTCCTGATTTTCATGCTGCTGCTTTGTAGCAGTGCAGCCAAGCCCAAGCACACCTCACAGCAGAAATGACAACGTACTTGTAGTTTCTTCCAATTTAGAAGCCAAGGTTGAAATCCTCTTGCCAGTTATTCACACCACTAGATAATGTTGTGTATTTGCTTTGCATTCTTTAGTTTCTTCCAACTAAATAACCAAACAGTTGCCGATCAGATACTGGCAACCCTGTTCATCCTGTGTGGCAAGAAGAGAAAGCAACATCCACAAATACAGAAACTGTGACACAGCAAACACTGTGTATGTTTCAGTCCCAAGGAACTGCCACATGTGTGACAAGACCCTGAAATCTGGGATCCTCTTTCCTTGTTTTGTTTTTCTTCAGCCAGCAGAAGGTTTAGTCCTCTGGGAGCAGAGTTGGCACAGGATGGCTGCTTTGTTCTTCACCAACATGACAACATTGCAGCGCTGCAGCCGCAGTGCACTAATCTGCGTCTTTCTGACCAAAACAAAAAAGAGAGCGAGGCTCCGTGTCGCACGACGTGACACGATCCCCCAGATCTGTCGATGGATTTCAAATTCGTTTGACCGGCCTGGTAAATCTCATTTCACATGCGCCACGCCACGGCGACGACGTTCCAGCACGCTTCTTGCGGCAGTCCGTGACTAAAAACAAACAGAATAAAGCCAAGGGAATTTTCAGAGTTGTCGGCCTCAGATAAGTGCAGAAGACAGGTTCGCTGTGGTGCAAGGTGAATTTCGTAGAGGCATCAAAGAGGCACGGCTTGTACAGCTGAAACCCGAATCTGCAGAGCTTGTCAGAGCCTTGGCGCCGGCACATTTTTCAACTGATTTCCAGCCATATGGGAGGTTGAGCCACATGGTGAAAATATATCAGCGCAGCAAAAAGCTATCTCGCGTGATAGATGGAGGATTTTCACACAAATTCATCATCTGTCTGCATCCATCTCCCTGTCTTGCTGTTTTGGCAAATTCAACAACAGACAGAGATAATTAATTGGTCTAACTTCTCATCGTCATGCAAAGAGGTGCTTTGGTGCTGTGTTCTGGGCTCCACGGCACAAACGTGTGAAGTCAAAAGCTGAAGGTGGCGCGGGAACAGACGAAACGAAGGCAAGACTGAAATAGTGGAATTGGAGTTTTACATGGCTGAACACTGATTTCTATCTGAGCGGCATGTTGTTGCAGTTGTTAGCGCTGATGCTTCACAGGAAGAAGGTCCAATGTTTCTTTTCTGGCCAAGGCATTTCTCCATGGAGTCATAAAACAATTTGTGAAAGGTCGACAGTTTGATGATACATAACGATTTCATTTAAGTGATCCGAACCCCTTTGACAAACATAAGTGACCCCCTGTTAAATCATCGATTAACTGGGATTAACCACATTTTTAAATTCAGTTCCAGTACACACACCAAGACCTGATTTACTGTCTGAACTGAAGGATGAAGAGATCACCTATATAGAAGCTGCTCGACAGCATGAAGCAGGTAAAAGTCTGGATTTAAATGTGAATGAGAGGAAGTTGCATTACCATAAAGATATCGGTTGTAGTTGAAATATTCTCAGTGTAGATGAGTTGAAAACATTCAGTGAAAAAGAGTGGATCAGCGACTTAAAGGACATTGAAGCAGTTATTACAAATACATCAAAATAGTAGAAAAATAGTTGAGATTGAAATAAAATCTATTCTCACACCTCGCATCTTTGAGACATGTGAGCTACTCCAAAGCTAACCCATTGCCTATATTCAGCTTCTTTAATCAAAATTTCATTTAGACATCTTTGACTATTCATACTGGGCGTTTGAAATCTTACAAATCTGTAACTCTGGGGATTTCATCGCTGCTCATAAGCGGTCTGAGATGAGCGAGCGCTGGTGGGGCGGGGCGGATCCTCGTGGCATTGTACAGTCGAGACGCAGTGACGAGAAAAGGTCATTTGCACTAATGCAACATTTTTTTACTCCGTGTGAGAGATGTCAGCGCTGATAGATGATTCAAAGGTCAGCCGTGTCGCCACGCCCCGATTGTCCTGTAGGGTGATGCAAAACAGATCCGATGACCGTCCTCCATTGTTTTGTTTTTTTTCCGCCCTTCATCAGGGAACAGGCGATGACAAAAGGCTCATCTTGTGGGCGGCCTGGACCTGGGTGGAGCTCGCTCTCTCGCACACATGATGGAATAACCTCGCCTGCAACCTCGCTGATGATGTTAAGTCCCTGACTGAGAGGTCAACGCAGCGGAGTTCAGGAATCCTGTGCGTCTAACTTTCATTTATTCTCTCGCCGACTCCGGTGACTTTCCCGGAAAAAAAATTCCTGCTCTTCTTATCAGTATCAAATACTTCCACTTTAATGAAAAGGCCTCTTGGTTTCACGCACACGTGTGACGCCCGCTTGGATAAACACACAGTTCATACAAATGAATCGCCCACTTGGTATGCACAGGAGCAGCAATGATTACTGAGCAGGTTTGTAGGCATTATGCTCACATCTTTCCAGTAAACAGAGCTCATGAAATCCCTTTGTGTCAATTAGTAATTTGAAAGCATCCAGATCCACCGTTGTGCTTTATTTACAGTCTTGAATTAATTAAGTTAAACAATATTGAGAGAGAGCTGCAAATATGAATAAAATGCACCAAAACAAATAACGAAGTGACTGTTTATACTTGAACGTTGCTTGTAAAGGTGTTTACGTCTTTTGACCAAGCAGCCCAGCAGCAGAGACATAAAGCCCAGTAACGTGACTTAATCGAGTTTCTGATTTAATGACATCGTTTCGACTTCATGACTTTATGGAAGACTTTGGACTTGACTTGGATTTCCACACCAATGGCTTTTGACTTGCTTTTGGACTTGAACCGCTGACTTGAAGAGACTTGTTATCTTACATCAAACAGAATGTGTGTTGCAAAAGGGAAAAGTGCCGAGCACAGAACCGTGGAACCATGCCAGGCTCACAATCCCGCTGAGGCCCCCCGCTGTTTGCCAATAATTCCTCCTCTTGTTACGAGAAGCATGCTGCATCTGCTTCGCTCTTTACCTGCTCTCCTTCTACATCCTACCATGACGGCAAAAACACAGATTCTGGTAGAGAAAATAATAATAATTTTTAAAAAAGGCTTTTATATGAGGCATCATCATGTAAACAGGCATCTCTGGACCATGTTGTTCAGGCACTTTCAGTGAGATTTTAAATCTAGGCACAGGGCAGCGTCTCAGACTGAGAGACAGTAATTTGAGGGCTGCAAGCAGCCATTCAATGTTAGTGCAGGAAGCCAGAGCTGCCTTAATTATGTGGGTATTGTGTTTGGTGATGGGCCCAAGAAAAGACAGAGAACAACCATGATGCCTTCAATGAAAGAATGAAAAAGAACAGCAAAAAGTTAAACTTTTAAAATCTTCTCTTCCTTTCCTGTCACCTGCAAAAGATTTTCTGTCTTTACTCTTTTGGCTTAATCAATACATCGCAAATCCAATCCATGAAATGCTCCAGTGTTACAGTTTCGTGTATTTATTCAATTATTTATTATTCCCCATGCAAATCTGTAAAATGTAAAATTTTTCTCTGTTCTGTGTTTTACTACTTATATGGGAGGAGCCATAAGTTTCCATATATAGAAAAAATAAACATTCTATATTGGACAACCGTTTTTACTTTTGTGGGTCTCTGTGTAATCGCTGCGTGGTGGATCTGCAACATTTCCAGTTTTCTGAAACTTGCAAATAAGTTTCGCCACAGTGTCGTGTGTGTGACGCTCGTTCCATGTTTTCTGTTGAAGTTTCGTGCAGCCGCGCGACTGCTTCCCGATCCAGCCTTCAGTATAATTTCAATTCTTTGCTCTTTTGTCAAACGCATCTTCTTGGGTATCTGAAATATAAAAGAAATATACATTTAACATTCTCCTTTGTATGGAAACTTATGGCCCACTCTGTATATTTCTTGAATCAGTTCGAGTTAAAGTTGAACATTTCCAGCGAGTTTCTCATAAAATTCTCATAAACTGACACAGCAGAAAAAAAATACACAGTTTGTTTGCTCAGAGTACAACGTGATCAAGAGGAAATACATTCACTTAGAAAAACATGTGCGCTGAAAACTAGAATAGAAAGGCAACAATCCATAGCTTCCTTTCAAAATGTAAATTTCCACAAAGACAGAATGATCAAAATTAATAAAGGAGCTAATGTGTGCTTTATGTTTAGCTTAACAACTAAGTTATTTGTGTTTGCTAACTTAACCGTGGAGCGTGGAAAGCTACAGGTTAGCAGCAGGTTTGTATTGTTGCTTATTGTATGTTGATTATTATTATTATTTGTTAGTATGGATCAGTTTTTTAAAATTATTATTTTGTAATGTTGCCGAATGTTTTTTGTTTTGGTTAATATTAGTTGTTAAATTCAGCACAAATTGCCAGAGGATGTTGAAGTTCAGCCCAGTTAAACAAAAATAATAAACTTCTAAAGCCCTTTTAGAAAGTCAGTCTTATTATTACTTCAATTAGTTTACATAATCAGTGAAAATAACGTGGCTAATGCTCAAAATGAAAAGTTTGGGACTTTGACGCTGTTCAAAACTGTCATGTTTCCAGCCCTTCAGCTCTGCCTTGGCTGTGCTGATTGCTCATTGCCCTCACCTGCACTGAGCTGGTTCCTATTTAAACAGCTGCTCGTCACCAGCTCAGTGCGAGATCGTCTGTTGCCACTGTCACAGCTTTCAAGCCTTGTTGTTCCAAAGAGTTTTCTGGTTTCTGATCCTGCCTGTTTTTGACCACAGAGTTTTGCCTAATCCTTCTGCTGTTGAAAGTCCTGTTGCTGAACCCTGCCTGTCTCTGACCCTGCCTCCTGCCTTCTGGATTCTGGATTTTCATTGCCTGAGACCCTCCCGTACATGACCCCGGACCGTTTCAAGACTCAGCTTCTGGTTGGTGGATTTTGTCCCTGTCGTCTGCGTGTCCCCTGAGCCCCCCCAGATCTCCCCTTGTCCATTTACCCTACCTGCCCCCGGCTGGACTCCTGACCTCTGTGGATCCCCCATCCCTGACTCCACCAGTGAGGCCACACCCTTCCACACCAATTACTTTTGTAATAAAACCTTTGGTGAAACATCCTCTTGTTGTGGCTGCGTTTTGGGTTCTGGCTGATTCTGCTTTTAACATTACAAAAACTCGCATGCCTTGACTTTGAAATGTTCTTGTTTTTCTTGAGACGTTGCTGTCACTGGCAAAACATCTAAGCACTCTTCAACCCAACACAGAACTGAATGAATATGAAGAACGAGACAAAAATCCAACTTTTTGACTTTGATGCTCCAACACTGCACATTGCCCTCAACTTACCGCCTACACAGTAATACATGGTGGTGGCAGTATTGGGCTGTGGGGATGCTCTCCTTCACCAAAGACAGTCAGGCAGGTACAAACTGATTGAGCTAAATATAAAACACTTATGCAGAAAAGCATTTAGAGCTGTCAAACAGGGATGGAGGTTCACATTATTGCAGAACGACGACCCCCAAACTTCCAACTGATCTGGAAAACTACACTTTGATTTATTTAAAAGAGATTTTAATTAGTTTCCAAGTCTTAGTTAAAGCATAGCCAATGCAAAACAAACCTACTGCTCTGCATTTTGAGGTCATGTTGTCCCACTGAGGGAACTGCGTGTAATACCACTTTGAAAAAGGTATCTGTCTTGCACAAAAGACAGCTTATTGCACAAAAATCTTCCATCCGCGTTCCAGAATAGCGCATGCTGTCATTATGGCTGCATTAGGAGCAGAATATGCTCATATTAGCTAGAAACTATTTTTCTGTTAAATCAGCTGGAAGAATGAAATTGAAAAGTGAGCCGGTCTATAGTGTCAGCACGCTCTGAATCAGTCATCGCTGCAGCGCTGATTCAGAGAGCATCCTTAGGGACGAAGCCAAAACAAAACAAAAAGAAAGACCGCAGGAATGGCTGGACTAATAAATGATGACCACTGTACTTCTTGGACAGTTTTTTTCTTTTTTCTTTTCTGCTTCCCCTCTTTATGTCAATACAGTGGCCACAATTGAAAAGGAGATCTGATGTCTTCCTCCCAGGATGTGCGCTCTTATCACAGAGCGCAGATGTCTGAGTGGGAAGCCAGCGGGCCCAGGTCTGTGATGAGAACGGCTCGTTATGAGCGGTGGCACCCGGTGCGAGCGCTGCCTTCCGAAGGGCAGACGGATAAATTATTCAGCCCCAAGTTTTGCATCAGCACGGCTCAGATGGCGCCACATGAGAGGGATTAATTTATGCAGCATCCATGCGAGGACAATAAGCGCCGTC
Source organism: Xiphophorus maculatus (assembly GCF_002775205.1). Lineage (NCBI taxonomy): Eukaryota > Metazoa > Chordata > Actinopteri > Cyprinodontiformes > Poeciliidae > Xiphophorus > Xiphophorus maculatus. The sequence goes on along the minus strand of NC_036457.1, from coordinate 15,857,830 downwards.
TCAAAGCAATGAGTTCAGTGAGAGGTGTGTTCGCAGCCATGTGGAGAGGCGACTCTCTGCTCCTCATGCAGAAACTGCCAATTGTTAACGCGCTGTGCAAGATGGTGGCTTTCAGTTAAGTTTGTAAAAGTGGAGTTCTCTGAAGGATCAGACAATATCTCAGCTACATTTAACACATTACATTTCACTACTCGGAGTTATTGCGCCATGTTTGTTTTGTCGTGAGGGCGTGTGTGTGTGTGTGTGTGTGTGTGTGTGTGTGTGTGTCTGCGTCCACACACTCCCTGTTGACGGATTAAAATACTTGTAAATAGAGTCCAGAATGTGTGTGTGTGTGTGTGTGTTTAACATTGAACATTAACGGCTCCTTAAGAGGCCCCTAATGACGTCTCACTTTCCACATATGGTCTGGTTGACTTCTGGGTCCCAGCTGGAGGCTGTTCGCAATGAGAAACAAAATAGCTTCTGTTTTGTTTGAAACTATTTAAAAACTCTTAGGAATTTTAGACATGTGTTCACTTTTTATGCTTTTGGGGTGTTTTGTCTCTGATGGAGTGGTTGAAATAAACAGTTTGAGATCATCAAGGCTAAGAATCCTTCCGGCAAAGCGGATCAGGATGTTTTGTTTAGAGCTCTCTTTAAATTGATTTTCTTGGCATGATAATTGAAAAGAAAATTGAAAATGATTTGGTTTTAATAACCAAACTTATTTAGCCTCTTATAACATCTTTTAATTTCATGTTAAGGTTACAGTTTGTGATAATAAGATTGGGGAACGGCGTACTACTGCGCCGCGGTTAATAAATCATAAAGAATCCCAATGGTCCGACTGCAAACATCTTTAATTATCCTCCCAGTACACCGATGGTTTTTTTTTTTTTTTTAAAGAAAAAAGTGAGGCGCATGCTGTCATGGAAAAGATGTCGATACAGAAATGGCAGCTTCACATGGGCCTGAACGACTTTGACAGCAGCAACCGATATTGTTTGACTGACATGGCGGGAGGGTGAGGCGATGTTAGAGGAGAATTAGAAGATCATTAGCATTCCATGACATTTTCTCATCCACCCAGAAAGCAGAGGCAGCCTGCAAACAAAGTGCCGTCGCGGTGCATGGCAAGGAGAAAAGGGGAACAGGATGTAATGGAAAGCGGCATTGTTTGGCAGCTCGGATACCAGGCGCGCATTCACATGCAGCTGTACGGGGCAACCTCTGGCCGGCCGGAACAGAGGAAGGAGGCGATAAGGGAACGGACAAATGGAACATGCAGCAGGGTAATTGAAAGTGCCGGGGATTTTAAAGGCCAAATGCTACCAGAGGTTATCAGCAGCAAAAACAATCTGAATATTTTATGGGACTAACTTATTATCTGGACACTAAAAAAAAAGAAAAGAAAAAAGGTTAGTTGCGCTTCACAGAGGTTACACATGACAGAGGCGAGATCATAAAGGCCACCAGTAAACTTCAGAGTGCGTTTAACAAAGTGGAAAATTACTTAAAGGTGCAGCGATTGGATTATTTACCCAACAACCTTCATGAGGGAAACGCTAGCCCATCATAGCTTCAACTCTGCAATGTTCCCTTAATGCTATTTTTTTTTCTTTTAATGAATCTGGAGATACAAAAGAAAAAGAAAAAGTTCAGCTGCTGGATATTAGTGAATAAGTTTACATCACTGCTCCTGTAACAAGGGCAGACAAACCTCGGACTCAAAGCGAGAGAGCTGCGGATGTGACGGTGTTTTGTTCTGATTGCCCATCACAGAGCTGCCAACTCCCAGCTCCGCCGTCGCTGCAACGCGCAAACATCGGTTTGATGGCCTGGTGCGCAGGCGTGTGCGCGCGTGTGCTCACGGTTAGCGCACCCACACACATCCCACGCGGCGCGCGCGCACGCACATATTCGTAGCCTTCACTAAATCCGTGGGCAGCCCAAGGAAAGCCCTGAGGCTAAAAGAAGACTGATGGCAAGAACCGCATCTCATTAAACGCTCCCACTGTTCCTCCGGGGAAGGAGATGGATAAACAACACAGCTGGCGGATTCCTCCACCACTGGCAAATAGAAAACTCACCTTTAAGGTGTACAGTACGGCTCTGCCCTGGGGGAACAAGCGGACCCACAGCAAAGGCAAAAACTACACTGAGAGCAGAACATTATTATTTTTTTTTTTTTACACTCTTCACCGTACTTTCCAATAATTTATGAATAAACATTGCCTTTTAATGTCATCTTTTAAATATGAATGAGAAGGTTGAAAGGATGGGAAATGTTTACCGCAGTCCACTTTGCTGCAGTTGGATCATCTGAAACGAGCGTTGGCTGAAATTAAACCGGTGATGATTTGCAGGTGGGCTGAGCTGGTTGTCAACAGCAGCGCAGTGGTTCAATGTAATGTTTCCCAAGCTGCTCCGTCTGTGTAAAACACACCGATATTTAAATGTGTCGCCATAATAGCGCTTACAGTGCCAGTACTTTGTCTAAAAGTAATTAACTTAGCGTTTATTGTTTATCTGTGCTATGTCTTTGTGTTGCTCTGTCCTTTCAATCTTCTCATGTAATGGCGAGCTTTTAACATTTTAACGGTGATCTTGGAGCTAAATAGTTGTAATTCAGTTCTCCCTAATCAAAAAAACCCAAACTACTTTAAATATACTGTGAATTATATTGATAAAATGGTTCAAACTTGCAGCTTAAGAGATATTTGACTAAATATTAGGTATATCTGTGAGCCTGTATGCATAATTTTGAAAGTGTGGACAAGAGAAAACCCCAAGAAAAACATCATATTTTTTTTCCCGCTCACTTTAATGTTTCAGATTCACAAAACTATGAGTAGGGATTTCATTTGGAAGATGGGAATAAAACTATTCAAACCAATCGGGCCCCATGCGGAAATCTCACCACCCCTTTTGCCAAGTCATGACTTTACCATCATTCTTTAAAGAGTTATGGTATTCAACAAAGAACTAAACACATTGAAGCACACTTGCAGGTTCACCCCTGGATTGTAAAGGAAAGAAAAAGGTTTCTGAGTGGCCTAGTAAAAGTCTAGGGTTTGTTTCCTGCTTGAGACGCGTCAAACAGGAAGTTCATGCTTAAAATCTCTACGTTATTGCTGAAGTAACAAGACTAATGTAAACTAACGTAAAAGTGTCAAACACTCGATGGAGAGGGCGGCACAACCAGCTATTAGGTTTCCCATATGTTGTTTTTTTTTTTTGCTTAAGGAATTAAATTAGCATTTTAAAACTACTTTTTGCTTCATGTTTACAATCTGATCTAAAACGTTGCTTTTTGATCGTCTTAATTATTTAGATGCGAGATAAAAGCAAAAACAAAAGAAATGTGTGAGGGAGCAGACAGGAAAAGAAGAGTTCAGATGAACGATTTAAAGTCCCAGAGGTTCGTATCAGTAAACGTCTGGCTGGATCTGCACATCCTGGGTTTTTCAATAAGTCTGCCTATAAGTTCAACAAGGCTTTTGTTTCTCAAAAACGTTTTCAGGCAAAGCGTTTTATTTCATCTTTGTTGGCTTACTAGCGTCTTATCCGCTGCCTTAGGTCAAAGGTAAAGGTAGTTATATTTATATAGCACATTTTCAGCAACGAGGCAATACAGAGTGCTTTACAGGATTTAAAAGGAAATACAAACTAACTAACAAACCAAAGGAAAGAGCAAAAGAAAAAAAAAAGCTAATGTTGATCCAAAGTAAATAAACTAGATACTCCTATTCAGGGTTGGTAGATAAGTGTAAGTAAGTTTACTTTGGTCTAATTCCTTTTCTGGTTTGGAAGAATAGGAGTCTGGAAAATAGTTGCTAAGGTTTTTCTGGGTTCCAAGTTCTAATCCCTGTTCTGGGTTGCTAAATAATGTGTAAGTAAGTAAGTATTCTCTGGACTTTCTAAGTGGGCTCTAAATTTGCAAAAGTAATGAGTACCACACAGTTTCTAAGTAATAATAAAAACTAAATGTTCCTGTCGTGGAAATTTTTTTTCTTCTGGATTCTAAGTTCGTTCTAATTCCTTTTCTGGGTTGCAATAGTAGGAGTCTCTCTGCATAATAATCTAAAAAAATAATCTAATCTTGATCTAAATAGTGGGTACTCTACAGTTTCTAAAATATAAGCTAAAGGGTGACTAATAAACTAGAGTCTCTGGATTAAAAGTTTGTTCTAATTCCATTTCTGGGTTAAAAGTGATGCCACAGTTTCTAACAGAATAAAATAAAAAAGAGGAAAGGACACATTAGGGCACATGGCAACATTCAGACAAAACAAAGGATAAAAGGACAGACTCATTTTTGAACCTACTAATCAAGGTATTGATCAACTAGTCCCATCTTTATCTTCCCCGGGTCATAAAAAAAAAAAATATTTTAGACGTTTAGAGTGCTACAAATTTTGTAATAAATAAGAAATTGCCTTGTGAGCCTTTAGGGTTTTTGCTCAGGATGACTTATCAGAAAAGGAAGTCTGGCATTGTTCATTTCAGCAGGACTTTCTGCTCACGTTGCCACTCTATCGTCCAGCCTCTCTCAGCTGTGCCTGACCTTTCTGACCTTTGGATGACTCCCCAAGGGGCTCCACACAAACTATTATCCGGTGTTTTTCCCTCAGATGTGTATTTCTCACTACAATAAAGTCCCAGACTCGCATCTCCGGGAGAAAAACTTGCACTTCTCACAAAAAAAAAAACAACAACTCCAAACTTGGAAGTACTGTCAAAGGAACAATTTGCACAACACAAAAGCTTTTGTTTCCAGGCTTTTGAGTGGAAGACAGCTTGTCACTTTAAGAATGGCTCGGCTTTCTCTCTGAGAAACCACGGGGACGGAAGTGTCGAGCGCTTACAGCTAACGGGGAAAGAACGGTTTGTGTTTAAGCATCAAACATAAGATGCATAATCAGAATTCGAGTTTATTTTATTTATCAAACTTTTTTTTAACCGCATATTTGTTCAGGTCAGACGAATATACAATCAAATGTGATCAATTACCAGATGATACTGCTGCAAATGTTTCTTTGGGGAAAAATTAAAAAACATTTATAACCCCTTTTATGACCAGTGGGAAACTTCATATTGTTTCTCTAATACGTAGCCTGGACGTTGTGAGTTAGAGAGCTTTAAGATGGACTTTGTTGGTCGTCTCTCAGCAGATCTCTGTTCACGTAAAATAAACCGACGTCGGTCTCGTTTCTCCACAGAGTGGCATTAAACTCTGTAGCTCTGAAAGGGTCAGTAATTCTTTGGAGGAAAACGGAAAGGAGAAAGTGCAAATGTTTTTCCTCACACTGTTAACCTCCTCAGTTTTTACCACTACATTCATTAGTTACTGTCCAAAAAAAAAAAGTAATTTATCCCTCAGGCCACACAAAACACGGCTTTGATTTACAGCGTGCTTCCGTGGGAGATTTATGCAACCTGCAATTCATTTCCGTTCAGCACATTTGAGCTGAAACGAAGCGCAGCGTTTGCCAACAGTCTTCGGTTTCTATGCCAATGTGAACAGACTGAATCTCCTGGCAGAATCCCTGAGGCAGAGCCCTAGTTATTTTGTTACGTCTTCCACGGCGGTATTAAATTTCAGCAAGCCAGTATATTGTAGAAAAAGTCCAGAGGTGGATGGAAAAAAATAACCCTCCATATTTTTTTTTCTTTCTTTCACATTTCTCAAGTTTATTCCTCATTTCATCATCTAAATGGTAACAGTCAGAAGTTTTTGGGCAGCAGAACATTTTGTTGCTGGTTTGTACTTGTATACATGATGTTCTGTATTGTCGATTTGCCACATTACAACTTCATTTTTTTGTCCTGCATTCTTGATTGTGTTAAATTTTCAGTTAATATCTAAATCAAGCTGAAACAAACACACAAACTAAAAAAACAAAACCAAACCTCACAGCTTTTTTTTGGTATCTAGACCCTTTTGGATGAAGGAAATTAGCTTGGATCTTATGTTCACCTGGTTTTTGTAAGATAACAAAGCACTGATTCTCTGTTTTCATTACATTTTTTTTCCTGTGATAAATTGTTTGCAACTTCCAGAGAATAATTATCACATGCACACAAACGGTCTCTTGCAAAGCATATACGGCTTTTACATTTCAAACCGGATTGCGTAATCCTTCTTGCACTTTCATTTTTTAAAGGTCGCCAGGACGACCAAAAGAAATTGACTGATTATGTATACTGTACCAGCACATCTATCTGCCTTGTGAAACTGCATTAGCACAGATGAGGAACAAAAACTACAATTTAATTGGGTATTGCTCTGGCATTTTCTATATGCTCTCTAATTGTGCGTTTGACTTTTTAAAGTGGCAATTCTTGGCTGGGGCAGAACAACGTGGCGGGGAAAAGAACAGGACGTCATGCACTAAGGAATCGGTGATCATAGAAGAACTACACACATTACGTTATAGTTCTTAAACCCAAAAATCATATCTGATCTGCTTTCAGAAGTGCTCTTAATCATTCCCATAAGCTTAAACTTATTCTCTGGGGGTCGGTTGCAGCTGAAGCGCAACTGGGAATAAAATGTAGGCTTTTAGTTGACAAAGTACACAGGTTTTATTAATGGTAGCCTTTAATTTTGATGCCATATTCGCCTTGATTTGTTGTTTTCTGGTGACAAATGATCACAGGAATAAGTCCCTGAAGTTTGCAGAGCAGGTCACATTACTGTGTTATTATTGAAACAAACAAATATATTTTTATTAATACATCTCACTACAGCCGTGCTGCACGTACTGGTCTGTATCTAGAAGCTGCAAGCACAATACCTTGTACATGACCAGCAGCAGAAATATGGGAGATAAACAATATAAATGTGTCAAAAATCATGTTTTATCTTTTTTCCATCATCAACTGATGTTCTTTATATAAATATAATCAACTGCAGTATCATATTTTGGACTGAATTGGACAGACAGATTTTTGTTGCGTTAGCTTAAAAACGCTTTGAGATAACGTTTGTTGTGAATCATTTTGGTAACACTTTATTTGACGGGGTGTGCATAAAACTGACATGACATTGTCATAAATGTGACATAACACCTGCTATGAACATGAAGGAGTCTTCATGAATGTTTACGACTGTTGTCATGACATTTATATTCGGTAAATAATGACACATATAATGCAAAGTTGACTATTTTAATGGACTTTTAATACAAGTTTTAATGCAATTTTGTATAAAAAGTTTCATTATTTATCGAAAGACACTTCATGACAACCATCGTAAACATTTGTGAAGACTTCATCGTCATGACCGGCGTTATGTCACAGTTATGACAGTGTCATGTCAATCTCATGCGCACCCCGTCAAATAAAGTGTTACCATAATTTTAGCACGTTTCTCGACTTGTGACATGCAAAGTAACACTGAAGGGGCAAAGCAAATAAAATATTTCTTTTCTTTATTATTTTTTTTTTCCATTAGTTGCAGGTATGGCACAAAATGGGTGATAAAATCCAAAGAAATACAACAAGAAAGAAGCGTGGTCAGTCATACAATAGATATCGAGCACAAAACAGAGAAGAATGACAGGTCATCATTACAAGGCGTCTCCACAGAACAAGATGAACAACGTCGCTGAATTCACAGCTTCCTCGTGTCAAATTTCATTCTTCCAATTGTGTTTTCATGTTTCAAAAGGGAGAGAGAAGGAGTCATTTTAGCATGTTATTGTTTTTAGTGTCGCATAAGCTGGAACTGATGTGAAAAAACAACATATGGCCTCTGCCTGGCCTGTGCTTCCTGATCAGAAAATAAAAGACAACAAGAAGAGAAAAGCCATCAACATGTAGTAAGAGTCGCTGTGGCGGTGATGAGGCAGTTTACCGACCTGTGAAGCTATCAGGCTGAGCGGTGATGGCATCAAACGGTGACACACCGCTTCTTCCTGACAGCGTAAAACAGGATATTGTGTCTGCCGCTCTCTCACTATTCAGTCAATTGCACCAACTTTCATCCTAGACGTCACTCTCTCTACCAGCAAAGCAAAACTTTCCATATTAAGGGGACAACTTGAATCTTAAAACTCCAGTAGTAATAAAAGAAAATCATGCAGGGTTTGTTCCTTTTTGAGCCCTTAGATGATCTGCCTTCAAGTTTTGGCTCATCACAACACAGTTTTGTTTGGATCATTGCTGTCTCACTAAAATGATATCTGTGTATTTCTACTCATAAAGGGGCATAAGGTTACAATTATATCAGATTTACATAGTTGTAGAAATCAGATATTTACTTGAAATGCGCAGAAAGACAATGTTTTTCTCTCACTTCCTGACCTTAAATCAGCTTAAAACTCATGTTTTGCTCATGAGTCGGCCTACAAACCCAACTCAGTTCTCGTTGGAGGAATTGGCCAAAAGTTCTGCAAGCTTGTGGGAGGATAGCCAAATATCTGGCCCAGGTTTTCACTGGTAAAAACCCAATTCTACCTCATTTTAGAGAAATATGTGTACACTTCTAAATAAAAAAATAAATAAAAATAAAAAATCTGAGAATCACTTTCTTTTATTTTTGACGTTTGGCAAACAGAAACAGTTTTGGTAACTCTGACCTGAAACGGTACAATTTCGCAGTGAGAGGAAAAACAGTTTGTTTTCTTGCACTGTGTGCGTTTAAATAAACGACACAATGTGTCAAAGCCCTTCTTAGGTTGTACTGAAAATGAAATCATTTTCATTCAGAAAGACATGTTAGTTTTTTTTTTTGTAGAGACCCCTGACGGCACTGGGTCTTTAGACGTAAAATAAAACAAGAAAAAGGACGTGTGAGCTGACAAAATAGTAATTGGGGCACCTTGTAAAAAATACCCAGAAGAAGCCACAAAGGGACATGTTTTTCCGAACAAAACATCGCTCTTTAAACTAAGTTTGTTTCAATGTGCACTTTATGTTATTACAAGGTATGCACTTTTAGGAATTAAGGCAGAAATCCTCCTATAAATTACATTTTGTCCCACAGCGGCTTGACATGGTTCTACACACATGGATAAATTTAATCACATTTACTAAAGAACTGGGAAATTGTTGGAACATATCTCATGTTGCAGTAATTATTTTCCATCTGCTGCCTGCAAAAAAAAAAAAAAAAAAAAAAGAAGCTCCTGACAGACCTCATCCCTGTAATGCTACGGTACCTCCAATTTAATGGCATTAAGGTCAGCGCTGGATACATTCATGCACAGTTGCATTTTCGATCAATGTTTTCTACTAATGTCAACATAAGTAACATATATTTGGAGAAAATAAATAAATTTAAGACAGACCTGCAATGAGACTTTATGCAGTTTTTTTTTGATAATCCTGGACCAAAGCCTATCTGACAATAGGTTACTTTATCTCTCTTCCCTGGAATGAAAAAAAATGCTCTATCAGTAAAGATTATAAAACTGCATTAAAGCAGAAAAAACAATTTACTGCAGCATGCCTGCCGTCCTCCACCAGCCAAATGTTATTGCCTTTTGACTGCAGTAAAAGTCGACTTGAATCACTCGTTTTCTACTGCAAGGTAACATCTAATGTGTGACCAGCATGATGCGGAGGTTTGCTTTCTGACCCAAACAATATGTTTCATTACTTATTCTATCTGCAGACTGGAGTACTATCATGTTTCTTCTTATTGCTTAAATTCTCTATATATTCCAACCAATTTGTATTGTGTGTTAAGTCTTAAGGTTCAATATAGCAAAAGTAATTAAATAGTTACAGGAAGAAAAATCAAGATATTGAACTGAGGAAATCTGCTGACATATTAACTGAGTTAGACCAAAAAGTAGATTCAAAGGGACTCAGTGATAACAGTGATTCTAGACTGCAGTCTAGAATTAATAAGCTGAGATATTGCTTCAAAAATAGGTTTTTTTAATAAAAAATATGCATTTAATAGAATTTTTTACAATTCTATATCCTTTTGAGATTTGCCTTTGTTATGCAACCAAACAACTTCTTGAAATCAAAATCTGCTAAGGGTCTAAATAGTCAGATCTATATCTATGCAATTGTATTTGAATAATTTAGAAACAAAAATTCTCATAAAAAAGTTTAACTGCAGATATAAGAAAAACTGTTGGTGTTTATTAGGAACGATAACGCCTGAAAAAAGGAAGCCACTTTGATAGAAACAAAATCTGATTAGATGAACTTTAGCCTGTTATCAGACAAGTAAACACTGATGCTGTTTTGTGTACAGTGTTGAAAGCACATTTATTGCGTCATATTTTAGTTGCTAACGTCTGCATGCTGCATTTCAATTCTTGCTGATCCATTTAATATGAGGTTGGAGCTGAAGAAAAGGAAGAAATGTTTAATTTTTATTATTCAAAGAGAAACCAAGAAACATACATGTCACAAATGTGATGGTGGAAAAACAATACCACAAACCAAATACATTTGCCACTTAATATTAACATCCAGTTTTAATTTTAAACAAAAACTAATGCCCTGCTTTTTATTTCTGAAGCCTTTTCACTTTCGACAGATTCGCTCATCTCTTTTTCATTAAGATAACTCATTAAAACCTGCAAGAAGCACAAGTGACCCACATTGTTTATATATTCAAAGCCTATTATTTCAAACAATGGTACTTAGTCTGAGGTATTTTTACTCAAAGAGTAGATCAGGGCTCAGAGTGTAACCCACTTTTTACAATCACAATGCTCATGTACAAAGGCAAAAGAATGGCTTTAAATTAGCGAAATGCACGGAAATAGAAATGAGGGATAGGGTTGGTGCTGCAGCGTAAAAAATCTTTCATCTGGTGAAGTGACTTAGGTCAAATGTAAATTTCCAGTTAGTCAAATTTAAGTGAAAACCGGATGAGGTCTGTCACAGAGCTGGCAAGCTAACATACTATTTCTTAGTGTGATAAAATTTGGACCTAGTGGAAAATGTCCATGTCCTCCCTTTCAAGTGATTGCAAAAATAATAAATCCACAAATGAACTGACTGCCAAATTAAATCCAAATATCTGAAGGCTAGACAAACAGAAATTTATACCTTGTCCAGGCCCTCTAACTTCCTTTCCCCCAGGAAAAAAAATGGCAACTCAGAATTTAAACACTTTATTTTATTAAGGAATAAACAGACAAGATATAATGCATTATTTAACGTTTTGGAGGAGATGGTTAAAAGATTTTGTGGTTGTTGGACAAACTGCTTTTTCTCACTTGTTTTCAGTCGCAGGCTGTGCTAGTAGCATGACACTGGTACCAGTAGAAAACAGTTTCCCAGAATGTAGAAATCATTCATTACCTACAGGAATCGTTGAATCAAATGTTGAAGCATTTGTGTTTTAAAAGGGTCTGTTGTGGCTATTATGTGCCATTCTGGTGTACTGCTTAGGGGTATGAAAGCAAATATTTTTAATAAACTCATATTGATGCCAATAACAACGACTTTGCAGGGACACTTTGGCACTTCTTGTTCTCTACCATACCATTAGGTGATACGGTTGTTTTAACTGAGCTCGTAGTTTTGGAAAAACTGCTTCAAAGTCGTCATCAGACAAATCTTTTATGCTTTATGGTGCGTCAAATAAACTAGAAAGTCTGCATCATCAAAAGCACACGGAAAAAAAACATGTGATTTAGTAAAACATTACATCTAGTCAGAGCGTAAGGTTAAAAAAACGCCCAAGAACTTCATATACATTCAGTGTGATCTGAAATTGAAAATGACTAAAATAATAATAATAAAAACGAACAAAACAAAACATAAATCTATGGGTAAAATCTTTGATAAACATATTTCTCTGATAATATCATACAGACCAAAACATTATTGTATGGATGCCCTGAAATGCTCGTCATCCTGCTCTGTTTTGCTTATAGCATATTTATCTTCTTTACATGTTTCAGTTTCTTATAACAACTATTGTACACAGCTTTATGCTCACACACAGACACACCCTACTCAGACTAATCCAGGCTTTTACTGAAGAGGCTACATATGTTGAACCACGACTGCATTCATGGAGATTTCATTTATACTCTCGGCTGCAGTGGCGGCATTATAAATATGAACAATATAAGTAGAAAATGGACAAAATTTCCTGTCGAACACGGACTTGAGTGACGAAAAGCCTGAATCCGTGAGAGTAGGCCCTGCATGTGTTGAGAAATATAAAGGAATATTATATTGTCGAGACCTTAAACTGTAGGTTGTGCTTCCTGTACTCCAACATAAAACATTTATCATAAACCTTTGAATAGAACTCCTTGAACATTTACAAGTTATACATGTACCAAATTGGTTTACTGCTTATGCTTCCGTCGGCTTTGATATTTCAACAACGAAAAAGGGAGACAACAAGAAGAGAAAAGGAAGTTTAAGTCATCTTCAAAAAAAAAAAGAAAAAGAAGGAAAGAAAGAAGGAAACAAGACACAAGTCCTCAAAACCAGCAATGAACGGAACTCTTGACATTGTTGATTTCTTTTTTTTTTTTATAATACATTTTTTAAAAACCCCGCTGGTTAAGGTTATGGTCTCAGGTAGATCTTCCACAGTCAATCTTCACAGTTTGTGTAAAAGCAGAGAAACATTCTCGCTAGAGTAATAAAATATCTCGACTATTATTATGGTCACTATCCCTTTTTTTGATTTCGATATTGTTCCATATAAATGGGGGTGGAGACGGGTGAGCGGTGTCACCCCGGCGAGGAGCCTGCGGTCCCAAAGTTTTTGCGTCCCTCCCTGTACAACTCCCATGTTTTACTCAGCAGTTGCTCTTCTCTCTCTTTTGTTTAAAAAATACTCGCCCACAGGGAAGGAGGATTATGAGAAGAGAGTGGGGTATTCATTCCTTGAGATGTCTTTATCCACTTGCTTGATCTTCAACCGTCTTCCAGAAGAAGAAAAAAGCAAATCCACAGCCTCACCTTTTCTGTTTTTCATCCACATTGCTTCTGAACGCGTGGCAGCGGTTGGCTGCCCCTCACGTTAAATAAGAAAAAAAAAAAAATAAATAAAAAAATGCAACGCCTCAGGCATGTCGCACACAAACATGGAGTCACAGGCAACCGACTGCCCCATGGGGAATATAATCACTGAGCAGCTCCACCCCTGTACTCCCTCTGAGCACGGCGTTGCCTTCCCTTCAGCACTTGTGGGGCGAAAGAAAGGATAGAAAATAGCCCATCAAAAGAAACATGAACAGAGACTTGTTCAATGTTGATCAACACTCAGGCTCACGATTCGGTTTGTAATCTGAAGGCACTTTTGTTTCATGGCAGAAAGTAAAGTGGCTTCTTTCCCACAGGCAGGCCACTAAACGGATCCCTCTCTCCTCCCTGCCTGTTTCTTCTCTTTCAAACTCTTTTTGAACACATCTTGCTTCTTCTTCTTTATTTTTGTCCCCCCCTAAATTTGAACTAGCTGTGTACAACTCTGCTGATCGTTCTGCCTTTTTAAAAATTTATTTATTTATTTATTTTTTCCCCCTGCCACCACACTGTCCATTGGCCACTTGGACTCGTGAGCACAGTGTTGTCAGATATGTAGGCAGCTACAGGGGAATAAGCAGACATAACTAAATGTTGTCAGATTCCAGGTTTTTCTACAGAAGAGCACCAAGCAGATGAACAAATGCCAAAGTGTGGTGTGAGGCTGGGCTAGAGAGAAAACAAAAATGGTGGCGATTGGCATCTACTGCAAGAAAATGAAGATAAAGATACACAAGGAATGGTCTGATTCCATCTACTTGAAAGGAGAGAAAAGGTTTTCAAAATTCAAAAAGTCAGCATTATGTCCGTTCCGCTGCCATCCAAAGATTTTTTCCATTTCTTCGCAAAAAGGATTCTTGTGCTTCGCAAACTGATTTCCCTCAACCCATGTAAACTCCTCTTTCTTGTGCTCGTAAGAATCATCCCAAGTCCTGCATCGAGAGTGTTTTACATAAAAGAGGTCTCTTCAAATGGAAAAGTAGCATGTGTTCTTTATTACTTTTTGTCTCGTCTTGCTTTCACAAACTCTACCCCGCCCTCCCCCCGTGGTCTGTGGTCCTTCCGGGGACCCTGATGCTTTCAGTATGCATGAATCTTTGGTGATTGGATGCTGAGGGTATAGCTCACAGACGTTGGGTCTGAACTCTCTCCTCCGAGATGACGAAGAAAGGGGGTCACCTTTGACCTTCCAGGAGGGTCAGCACCAAGGTGGTGCAAAGCAACCATATATGGGAGGATGTGGACAGAGCATTGGCACTGATATCTAAACAAGGGGAACAAAAAAGGAACTGTCAGCTTTATGCACATTACTGAAAAAGACTAAAGGATACATTTTAAGGAATAAATACAACATGGCTGTAACAGTAACAAACATATTATAGCCTAAAATCCAGATAAATCACATAGTCTTATCCACAGCTTTTCTGAGATGGAGATGAGACGAGACTTCCAGACTGGCTGCTAACTCCAAAGGTAAATGGGTCACGGCGCTAAACTGATTGTTTGCTAACCTTCTGTAGCAACTAGCTGTGCTGCGAAGCTAGCTTGTACATAGTTGCATTTTGGTGTTAATGTCCTCCTCTAATTAAATGTTTTTTAAAAGCAGTTTCCACAAAAAACTAAGTAAAAATATATAATTTATTTTTGATTGTTTACTACTTCTAGTGAGTAACTTCCAATATCTTTCAGCTGCTAGCATGAAGTGCAACCCTGAAAACTCCTAAACATCCAATGCTAATAGCATTTGTTGCTAGCTGTAGCTTTCTGTGTTAACAACACAGAAACATATCAGACCAGTGACATGCGGTCAAGTGAGGCAGATCACCTGTCATCATGGAAAAATAATATATAATAATAAAATAATTTATATTATTTTCACCTTGTGGTTTGTACTATAAAGTACCTATTTTTCATTTACCTTAACCAATTCTGATTATTTTTTCTTCAAAATCGCTGGATTTTCCCATTTTCCCATTTAAATGCTCGGAAGAGCAGATGGTGAGGCAGCAGCGAGTTGAGCCTCACCTGGGATTGATCAACCTCTTGCTAACTGCACTGGCTGCTATTCTATGGGAGCATGCTCCTCCTGTCTGTACGTCGCTATAAAATGGTTAAAAAACATTTAATGTATGAACTGATTTTCCACAATTTAGCTTATGTATTTAATGTACAGTGCTTGTTGTCACCAGCTGTGTGTGTAACGTGTTTCGTGTGCTGAGGAGCGATCAGAAACGGCAGAGAACAGATTCAAGGTGAGGCAGGCAGTTCGCTTGCCTCATGGCAGGGGGCGCTCATGATCCCAGACATTGTGACTCCACAGCTGCAGAGTAAGAGACAGTAACAGCGAGCTAGCCATGGAGCTAGCAATACAGTAAAGTCAAGTGCAGCGATATATTTATAGTTTTCTCCTCTTACCACAGCAATCACTTATTAATAATCGCACAATAAACATCAAGCCTAAAACTATACCACTGCAACAGACTGAATGTTCTGCTCTTTGTGTGGGAAACATTTTAGTGTTTTTTATGTGGCTTTGTTGTCAGTTGCCATGGCAACGAGTCTGCGCGTAGCTGCGCTGATACAGAGAGCGAGAAAGACGTGGTTTTGAGTTGTTCTTTAAGGGTTTTCCCCTTTGCTGTGGAGCACAGCATAAAATTAATAACATCTACATGTCCAAGTTTGATTGAGTTAAAGGAATTATTGTACGACGGCAGCGCAGCTATGCATGACGTAGACGAATAATTTTTGCCCTCCAGCGTTGTCCGCATGCGAAAAATTTCCTTATGTGAACAACAACATGCAGGGGCTCTATATTTATATATCTGATTATGATTAAGTCAGTGCCTCACCAGCTATGAACCTCACCGCATGTCACTGTATCAGATATATGTATAGCTCAATGTAAATCTAATGCTTTACTTGAAAAGCATTAGATTTACAAGTATACTAACCCAAGTATTTACTTGGGTTAGATTTAACCATATTTGTTCTAAAAATAAGTACACTGGCTAGCAAGGACCTCGTTAAACTACAATCTGTATGGAAATAATAGTAAACTTCCCTTCTGAAACAAATACTTGATAACCCCAAACCTCAAACTATTCTCTTTAACACTAAAACCTGAGTTTTTATCAGCTTTTCTGAAGCTTACTGTCAGGGTTACATGAGTGTGAAATCACCTCCTTTTAGTTCCTTCTGAGAAGCTGCTCAATATTCTCTTACATCACCTAAAATCATGTAAGATTCATCATCTGAGATTGAATTCCATAATTTATAATCCTCTACCTTCAATCTGGGTGACCAGTCCTTTCACTTTCTATGAATTAATGTTGTCACTATTAAGCACAATGGATCCAAATAAATAAGAACGAAAAATAAAACCAACGCAGTAACAAAAGCAATACATCTGGCAGTCCAGATTTGCTTCTGCTTGATTTGTGTTTTTGATTATTTTTCTGCCACTTAAGTAAATGGATATAATAGATGGGCCTGCTTTGTTTGTGAAATATTTAAGCTCAACTCTCTTTCCGGCCACGAATAACAGGAATTAAATCAAAGCAGCAGCGTTTCCCTGGCTGACAATATGACCTTGTCAACTGCCGGCCATTTTCTGCTGCCCATTTTCTGTTTTTGTCTTGTTTGTTCCTGAGGTGCAATTACTGTGCCCCACTCGGCCAGCAGCGTGGCTATCGTTCATGTGATTACAACCTCGTTGCCGTGGCAACCATGTTTCCTCCATGAGAGGCTGGGTCGGCGCTGCCAACTGTCTGAGATTAGATTCTGTAAATCTCAAGTATGTCTGGCGATGCAAACAGAGAACGTGGAGCTGAGATAGGAAGAAAGAAAGGAGCAGGCGGGCGCTACTCACTGGGCGGTGGATCTCGACACTCCCCTTCTTCGAGCGTGATATCGTCGATGGCGATGTCCCCCTCGATTCCTGGGCCCCGGACGCCTTCGAGAACAACCTGCAGAGTGAAAAGCAACTTTTATTATTGCAAAAGGTGTCAGATGTTGGTTGAAACAATGTAAATAGTATCAAATTAAATGTATGAGCAGGTAACAAATGAATCTTTCTGAAATTATTCCTATACAGCTACAAAGTATACAAAATATAATATATACTTCTTTCCTAGTTCCCTCAGCATCTGCAGAAAACAAATAATTTATAGACAGAGACTCAGATGAAGGGCAGAGTAGGTGCTCACAGGATTGATTACTTTTTTGTCTCACCTGGAAGGACGATGTGGGATGGATGCTTACTTTGGCCTGCTTCCACCGGTCACCTTGGTTACCACTTAGTGACCACACAGGAGCCTCTAAGGTCATTTGGCCCTTTTGCTTTAGAAAGGCATTAAGTTTTCCTGTGTGAAGCAGAGAGAGAGAGAAAGTGACAAGCTTTCTTAGGCTATGCATCAGTGAAATAACACTTTCTTTAAGTGGACTGTTATTACTAAAGCACCAAACAATCCTTACCACCTATAAGGTTTCAGCTGCGCGAACTAACTGTGTGGATTTTTTTGATTTTTAGTCCGTCATCATTTCATTAAAATGGGTACAGAGATGCCCCCACACAGGGCTAGACTAAATAATAATAAAAAAAAACCAGCCTGCTTTGTTTTTATGAGTTTTCATTTGTTAGTTGGAAACCAAGCAAAGGTGTTAAAAAACAAGCAAACAATGAAATAAACTATCCAAGGGATGCAATTAGTCTGTTGTCTCTCGAATGTGCGTTTTAGTCCAAGGTCTTCCTTTTCCAAACTCTAATAAGGTATGAATGGTTTTGTTCTGTTTTGTCCATCAGCCCCCACAACAGTAACACACTTTAGAGCAGGGGTGTCAAACTCCAGTCCTCAAGGGCCGCTGTCCTGCAGTTTTTAGATGTGCCACAGGTACGAAACGCTGGAAGGAAATGGCTTAATTACCTCCTCCTTGTGTAGATCAGTTCTCCACAGCCTTGCTAATGACCTAATTATTCTATTCAGGTGTGGTGCAGCAGAGGCACATCTAAAAGTTGCAGGACAGCGGCCCTTGAGGACTGGAGTTTGACACATGTGCTTTAGAGAAATACTCGTTTGCTCAAAATGTTCCACAAATCATCCCCGTGTAAGAAGCAAAACCACGGCTTAAGACACGAGAACTTTATCAAGACAAAGTTGTTTCCAAGACCGAGTGCGATACGCTTCAATGATAAATAAAATGGAAAACTAAAAAGAGGCACCAGCTGTGATCTGAAAGCTGATTTTACAGCCAAATCAAGCAAGACATTTCACCAACAGTTTCATCAATTTTATTAAGAGAATCTACAAGAACAGAAGACATTTTGTTATCTTTTTAATGTCAGGATTTAGGTTTCAAATTGGCAGATACAAGACTGTGATTATAAGCAACTAGTTTATTCATGGGTTAAAATGATCCCTATAGTGAAGCATGGTAGTGACCGCATCATGGTATGTGCATACATTTGCACTTTAACACTGAAGGATAGTGGAAATGAGCTTTTTGGTCAAAATTGAAGCCCGGGTTAAAACAGCCATGAAAACGAGAAGATTTTTCTTTTTCTAAGTGACAAATGAAAAAGGATCTAAACAGAGACGTGTGAAAGCTCCTTAATCTCGCTCCCACACACAAAGACTCAATTGTGTATTCAGGTCCAGCCATTTAAATGGGAATTTAAGAGTTATAATATCTTCTGCTTCCAATCTCTTGAAATATTTATATTCTCTTGCACATAAAGCAAAGCCAAGCAGTGACAAAGGTTAAATTTGGGTCATATGAGTTGATGCATTTATTAGGTGTTGCAAGTGAATCATTATTCTGTAGCTAATGATAATCCAGTCATACTGAAATTTATGGGTGATGTGTGTTTATGGGTGAGAATATATATGACTAAAGCAGGTTTATTCCCAGGGAATAAAAATATGGTTGGTTTCATTTGAATCAAACTGTTTCCACTCAGTTCAGGTGATTTTCCTTAGCCAAACCTGTACCATTATACAGAAATACTGGCTCCTGTTGATACAGAAAACCCTACATGGCAGGTCTGAGCTGAAGCCTGCCTTCACAGAGACCTCCTGTCTGGCCTTGGGCTTTGATATGAAACTGGAAGATGATGACACCGAGTGCAACCACCTTACCCTTCCTCCGAAACACACCAATTGTGCAATTTATTTATATAATTCATTCTATTTTCCAAGCTGCATGCGCGAAAGCAAGCACTCTCCTTTTGTAGTAGGGCCAGCAGGAGCAGCTTCCAAAGGTCCAAATGAGGTTAGCTTTAAAACCAACTGTGAAGCCCAACAGGACCACTCCTTAAAGGGTCAAGCGAGTCTTAAGTGTGGTGTATTTCAGGCTTGGAAAGAAGCATCTAAGCACCGGCGGAACTGGTGAGCCAAAGCTGCAGCAACTGGAACAGCAGTCTTGGGTTTAATACATCTTTTCCTCAGCAAGGTGCCTCATTACTGCTAAAAAAAAACATATCTATGTGAGAAATTGAGGGGAAGCTACACTGTATGTCTCTGTTCATAGTGTCTCATCAGCACGGCACACACTTTCTCCAACGACAGCACAATCTCCTGTGAGAGATGAGCTCCCGTACAAAACATGACCCGCGGTTTCATCTCCTGTTGGAGTGTTTAGGATGTAGGAGGTTTTCCTGCTGAGCAAGCGGGCTCACTTTTTCTTTGAACCCATCATGATGTAGGTGGTTATGTCAGTGTCATCACATCCTGAACAAAGGCGCGTGTTGTATACTCTTTGTTGTACCTGCTTTTTTTCCCTTTCTTTTAAAGAGTACCTTTGGCAGCCTTGTGAACTTTAAAGAGATGCGAGACCTAAAAGATGTGAGTCTGGTGAAAAGTGAGCAATAGCTCCTGGAAATGTTTAATTATACACTGAAGACAAGAGAGAGGTGTATTGAGAAGCAGTACCACCATACTTGCTAATAAAAAAAAGAGAGTTATTGCTACTAAAAAGGTCAGGCTTTGAACAGATGCACCAACTGTGCTTTGCTGGATACTTAATCCTATAAACAGAATCTGGTGTGGGCTCCAAAGTCAAACTTTGATGTGTGGCTCAGTAATTGAGTGTGACCTTGTCTCAGGTATACCTCCGCAAGCAAACTACGGAGGAGTTTCTTTGACGCTGTGCCACTGTTCTCCTCGACGTGTAGGCAGCTCGCTATATTGACTGATTGTGGTTTTCAGAACGGCTGCACTGAATCCTGGCTTTGACTTCCTTAAACAGAACAACCCAAACGCATAAAAACAGCAGGATTGATAGGAAAAGCATAGATAGGAAGTTTTATTTGATGAAACATTTAAAAGACCTTATACGGTGTTTCACAAAATGTTTTCTGGTTGAACTTTTTAACATTTTCACAAATATTATTAATATTACAACCACAAACTTAAATGCATTTTTTTTAGAGACAAACCAAAGTACTCCAATGTAGCAAATGGGAAGAAAATGGTTTTCAAAATATTTTAAGAAATCAAATTCTTGTGTCAATTCTTTTTGGGAAACTAATCGAATGGAGGGAGTCTGTGAAGATCAAATTATCTCGTATTATGACAGCCTTTCCACCAGATTTTCTGAACTTTGACTGGGCCATTTTAAAGATAGCATGCTTTAATCTGAAATATTCAACATTTAGGGTCCAATACTGACTAAACATTTAGGGTCAATACTCCTCTTTCCACTTTAGGTTCAAATTGTTTGCAGTAATCGACATATTTTCTTCCTATATTGCTTCGTAGTTAGTTCTATCCATCTTCAAATCGTCTCCAACCAGCTCCACTGTTCTTAAAAAAAGGGCAAATTTATAAAGTAGCAGACCTCTAAAGGCAACCTGCTGCCCTGATGACCTACTGCTTAGGTCATCAGTAAGGACAGGCTACACTTTGTAGACTTTTCACTTCACAATTTGGAGCTTCTTTGCTTATCAAGTAGAATTTCACTAAAATAATTCAAAATTTTGGGTTGTAATTTAAAAGATCTAGACATTCAAGGTGCATTAATACTTTTTCCAGCTACTACAGAACACTGAGCAGCCAAAGTCTCAAGTGAATTTCTCTGTTGGCTGTAGAGAGGGTACACTAAACAAAGCGTAGCTATGGACGGCATGAGCTGGGTTTGAAGTCCTTGACATTTAGCCCATTCATCATACCACACCATAGTCTGGGCATGGATTTCACCGCAGACAGGGAGGGCAGGGAAGAGAAGGTTGGCTGGCGATCAATTTGAGCAAATTGGAAATGTCACGGCCTACTCAACCTCGGCAGGGAGCCGGAGGAGCTCTCATCTCCCCCGCTGAGCCGCCCCGCCAACACCTCTATCCTTATATTCTCCCGACTGCCCTCACTTCCACCTCTCCAGATGTTTGGTCCGGCCCCCTGCCAGGACACTTCCACTCTGCATTTCCAGTGGGGAAACCCAGAAATGTGGCTGAATTACAGCGCATCCATGTTTCTGTTTTTTTTTTTGTTTTTTTTTTACGTATCAGATATCATCAGAAATTTCAGACTTAAAAAAACACTTCCAGGTAGAGTATGAAATTACTTCAGTATATTTACATTTGCCTCCTTACAAACTTCTATTACATTTTGTTAGCAAACAAAAAAAAGAGAGAGAGAAAAAAGCTGTTTTCAAAATAAAACTATCTACTGGTGTGTAAATCGGAAATTAAAGCTGCGTTTAGTTTCACAATTCACCCCTGGGCTTCATTACTTCCTGAGCACAATTCATTACAAAATCTCATCAACAGAACCAGTGTGATGATGTGAATGGACTAAAAGATCTAAAAGAGCAAGACATTATGTCCTAACGCTAACGTTAAAAATGTAAAGACATTCAAGAACAGAGAGGAAACTAAATCAATAGCATCTATAATTCTGGAAAAGGTTAAAGAGATATTTCAATAAAATGCAGTAAGAGTAATTGTCCAGAAATGTAAAGAAAATGAAAAAGTTGTGGCGAATGAACTAGGAGTGACTGGCCAACCATATTTACCCCGGAAGCTCATCACTGACTCATCCAGGAAGCGACAAATCAACCCAACCCAAATCATTTGTACCTCAGCGCTGCTTCAGTTGAACTCAGTGATTATCATTCAATAGTAAATAAACCAAGCAAACATGCCAGCTAAGATGAGAACTACGCCTTTTTTCATCAGCAAGAACAAAGGACCATTTGACATTTCCCCCAAAATATCTTAATGATCCACAAGACTTCTGGGAAAATATCCTCTGACCGATGAAAAAAGAACTTTATGGAAGGTGTGAATTTAGTAAGATATCAGATAAACCTACAGCAGCATTACAATTGAAGAACATCACACTGACAAAATGTCATTTTCATATTCCTCTTCTTTTTAAGTGAGCAATGTATGGTCCCTGACAAATATAATTTACTTTTCAGATATCAGATTTTGACTGATAAAAATAAAACGTACATTTTTAAAGCTAGTTTTAATACATACTGAGGTTATCCAGGCATTGTGTAGAAGCTTTGGTGAGACTTATTCCTATCCATTTCCTACCTAAATTACTATATTATTTTGGCCACTCGTCTGCAGTAAAACTTTGCTATGGTGGCATTCCCAATGTAGCATATCAAAAATGTTTTCTCATTATGTACAACACTGTGCAAAATGTAATCTCAATAGGACTTGCATAAATCACCGGAGGTAACAGTTTGAATTTAGTCAAAGCGAATCAATAAATTGTCATTTATAACAGAGGAAGTTGACCTCTTAACTCTGCTCTATGATTCATTTTATATTGTAATTAAATTATGTGTTTAAGCCCTTGAAACCTTGACTCCTTTTGGACTTTTGGTTCTTTTCATGTCTCTATATTTTTTATGACTTGACTACCAACAGCTCTGCTCTGAGCCTTCTGTAGCCTTCACACTTTGTCCTCTTTTTAATACTTTTAAGCCACAAAAATTGATTTTTGACATAAAAAACTGTGTTAGATAGTTTTAAATGCACTTTAATTTAAAAGGAGAAACCGTCATGGGCATAGAATTCTCTAATACTACAAATGTTTTTCTGGGTTTAAATAGCAGAGGAGCTGGCTAACGACTCAAAATTTGTTCCAGCTATACAACCTCATTTGAGCGTCAGCTAAAACCTGTAGACCTTAACAAAGAGCCCACGTGGGCTCTTCTCTTTCTGGACCTTCCTCCACCTGGTGCAATTTGTTAAAAGTCACATTCAGCCGGACCCCCTGTCCTGACTTGTTCTCTCTCCCCGTCCCGCTCTGCCAACTTGGCCCCACATTCAGGGACTCAGCAAAAGACCCCTTTTTCCTTTGAATTATGCCAAATCTCCAATTGTTGAGCTCTGATCATACTGTTCTCAATCAACCAAAGTCCTGATCCACTGTACCCACTGACCAGTCAGCTGGTAGAAACGCCAGATTCTTCAATGCCACTTTGATGTGTGTGTGGGGGGTGTGTGGGTGTGTTTTTCAGCTATCATCCCTATTATCTTGGATATCTGCTAAAAGAGTCTGGGATCATTTGTAGTTTTAGCCAAAAGATTGTTTCTTCCATAGCTCCCTGTATTTTTTGAAATTCCATCAATACCAACTTTTTTTTACATTCTTTGAAAGTACATTTATAAATTTCAGGGATAATCTTCCACCTCCACCCCTTCTCTCTTCTTACACTTATCTTTTTCTCCATCCTGGTCATCATTTACACTTATAAGTTTTCAGGATGCTAATCTGGAAGCCCTGTCAATATTCTCCCAACCTGCCAATGTTTTTATTGTAATTGGACCCAATATTGTATATCTTTACCTCATAATCATCGCTATTCTCACTTCTCTTAAACAGGCTGGGCTCCTTCAAACCCCGTTTACACTTGAAAACCAGATTGTTATTTGGCCAATAACTACAGTGACATTTCTTAATTCCCTTTTAACTCGGATATCTTAGAAAAATTGGTGGATGACCAACTGATGTCTGTTTTTCTGGAACAACAAAATTATTTTGATAAAAGCAAATGTGGCTGTTGTTAAATGTATCTAACTGTGAAATGTATGTAACAGACACTGGGCAATCTACTGTTTTAACCTTTCAGCAGCCTTTGGCACTGTCGATCACACCATCTTAATTAAATTAACTTCCTTATTTACTCACTAAACAGAGGTGTACAAATTAATCTTTCTTTAAAGCTACACTACTTTTTACTGTTTCAAAGTAAAAAGTACAGCGTATAGCTAGTATTACTTGAGTAAAATTTCTGAACGATACTCAGTGAGAAACTTCACTGAATGAAGAAGAACACTGAATTACTTTCGTTTTGATTTTTAAAATACCAAAATGTCCACATAAATTTATATTTTGGTCTGTCTGATGATGTAACTTTACCCAGAACTCGATCGTAGCCTTTTTACCAAATACGTTTTTTACTCTTACTGGAGTAATTTCATTTTCCTTGAGTAAAAATACGTTGAAGTAGTGCCACTCTTACTTAACTACAACCTTTGGGTACTCCGCCCGCCTCTGCACGGCCCCTGACGATCGGAGGTAAACCCGAGGTAGCGATTTCACCACAAATAGCCTTCAACTGAGTCTGTTTTGGTGTGGCAGAAGTCATCTTATCCACATCCCCTAAATGCACAAACACTACAAACAGCATGTACTCAGAGAGCAAGGAGTGCTCGCGGTCGACTGATTGGGTCCCCGGTGAAGAGAGTCACTCACGAGCGGCAGAGTGCTCCTTCAGTCGCTCCGCTATCTTCAAATGGGCCATGCAAGGTTGTTATCTATATTCAGAGATGAATGTTAAGAGCTAATGCCCAGGATCTTTGTACGCACCTTTGAGGAGGTTTGTTGCAAAAGTGAGATACCTTTTGCTTGAGACATCTGTCAGATGCACTTGCTAAATTTAAGCTTCAAAGAACAAAATTTCCAACCTGCAACCACCATCGATAAATAAACCCTGTTTGCTACAAGACAATTTCTGTTCTCTGCAGCAAGAGTGCTTTGCTTTCTCCAAAACATTTCATTCCTTCAAATCAGAGACCCGGAGATAAGTTGGGAATTACATGATTCAGTAAATAAAATAAGCTTTCGTACGTCATTCTTGACGAACTTAGTTGTTGATGAACTTCAGCAAATCTCCTTGATTTAGCCAAGAATTGCAATTTAATTTGAGCTCACACTGTGGTAAGTAAACGTGAACAACACGTCCTTCAAAGGGTCACAGTAATTATTCTTTTCTTCAAGTGGGTTTATGATTTAATTAAGATAATCCCTCAATGTGGATCAACTGCTATTTGTTCCAGAAAGTAACACAAATACTTCTGTTGTAGAAGAGACAGAATTAGTATAAAAAGTATGTCTTACCTATGTGTTTCCCATACATGTGGTAGAAGAAGCCAAAGCAATAGGCGGGCGGGTTGGGGATGCCGTAAGGGTTTTTGGGTGCGATGTTGAAAAAGGGGCTTACAAGCCGTGCCTGATCTCCTTCTTTACGTGGCCTGGATGTCTCAATATACATGTAGAAACCTTAAAGAAACAGAGACGCATTTTTAAAATGCGTAAAAATTTCAAACAGGCAAAGAAAGAGAAAACATTTTAAATTGTTTTGCTCAGAAGAAAAACCTTATTGAACTCATAGTAGGTCAACAATGAATCAACTTACAGCGGAGATCCTCAACATCGTCACTAAACATCAGTCAGTCGATCAAAACAACATAAAATCAACACAAAAGCAGTAATCCATCTATAGTATTGATTATAAACAGTTAGCTGTGATATAAATAAAGTGAGAAGCCCAAACATGGTGCTCTGAAACTGAAACGGGACACTTTTCTCAGTATAGTGAATTCAATAAGACGATGTTTTGAGCTCAAGCCACACAAATAGGCACTATTTGTTTATTTACACTATTTGTTTCAAATTCAGTCTTAGTGTTATCTATTAAAAACTAATTAATTTTATTCTAATTCTGTGACATAAAAAAGTGCACTGTGTAAAAAATAAGCAATGGTTATAATATTACACTCATCAATTATATTACTATAGTTTCTACGGTTTGCACCAATAAAACGTCCCAAGTTTTGATCGTAAAACTTCCAAAAACAGTAAATGCACCCAACGATAAACCTACTGATTGTTTTTCATATCAACGATATTTAAACTCTGTGACAGATAAATGGAAACTAAACCTTCCTTGTGCGAGATAACGCGGTTTTCTTTGAAGTTCTCTTTCTGCTAATCGGGGCGGCCCGGAACCAATCAGGCTGATAACATGTGGGTTAAACTTACGCTCGTTCGGCCTCACACTCGTGCACAGCACACAGGCAAAGAGACTTCTTTTTCTGATTGTGTCTGAGTGAAATAATCTGCAGCCAATCTGTGCCCTGCCACAGGCACAAGGAAGGTAGCGAGTGAGCAGCTCTACGCCCCTGCAGCCAAACTCAAATGGAATATCTCCCTCTGTTGAATCTCATATCAGATAATTATACGCAGAGAGGAATCGGCCTGGTAATGAAATGCCGGACATTTGGAAACCATTAGGTGATTAAAGCCAATGCATTATTTACTGCTCCAGCTGCTGCCGGAGCCACAGCAGCATAATAGGCATTTATATTCCATCACAGATAACAACCATCAGAGCCCTCGTATGGAATCCTCAGACTGATTCAAACGTATCTGGTTTTAATGGTTCTGTCCTGATTGAGTTAGTTAATTCATGGGCCATGAGGACAGAGGGATTATTTCAAAAATAAATAATCGAGACTGCACATTGCTGGACTGAGATGTGACGATGCCGTAAACGTCTCCCATGCAATCAGACATTGAGTGATACAAACTTATTCAGCTCGTCAAAAACAACCGACAGAAGGGACCAAAATAGTCAAAACACTCACAATATGTTTGTGTTGGCACATCATTAACACAATAATCATGCCATGTTTCCGTGCACTGCAGGAGCTTTGTGTTATCTTACACAAATTACACCACGACATCATAACTGTGTCAATGTTTAAATGAATGCACGGTTGTGTGTTTTGCAGTGATGCTTACAGCTGTCAGCAGTGATCACCAAGGAGCAGAGTGGGTTTGATCGGATGGGTTGCCATTATGCTGCTTGTGCAACACAATGACATTTATGTAAACCAGGCGTGTTCGTCCTCAGTCAGTTGCAGAAAGATCAGTATTTATGTTTTCTTCAGTGTCTTTGTAATTTAAGTTTGCTGTGAAGTTTTCAGAAGTAAATAATCATATTTGTGTTACTGACATGTTCCCAGTTCTCTGTATGAGAATCTGACTGAAAGGCAAATCATGTATTTAACTGCAGACGCATAAACATCCAATCATTAATTGACTGGATGTCAAAAAAAGATCATTAAAATAGTTCTTCTTTTGTTTGTACTGGTACTTCGAATGCTTGTTTTGATGGTTGTTCAGCATGATGAATTAGCCCTCCACAAGTAAAGATGTTTACAAAAGGCTTACCTGTGTCGTTATTGGGATCTTGAGACGCCAAGGTGCCCTGTGTTGCTGCAGTTCTCATACACTGAGTGTTAAGACATTTTTTACCTCCATCCTCATCAGTGTGTGTGGTTGTAAAACAACATGGGTCATTGTCCAGCCTTGTTAGTCATGCAATAGTTTATTTATTTATTTTAATTATTGCTTTGACTATAAACCTTGCTTGAGCAATTTTAAGTGATTAGCTATTTTAGTTATGGACATTTTTGCCAAACAAAGATTCTCGCTTTACTTGAATGCCACGCTCTATAGTGCTTTGAGTTTTGAAAAATCTTTATTTTCTACAATCTACAATCATAGAAAGTGACTTTATGCTATAATGCAGAACAGTTTCCTTGCAGAATAAGTCAAATGTTTTATAAGTTGACAAATATTTCAATAGTATTTTGTATAAATGTCTTTTAAACTTTTCCAGGGTGAAACATTTGGGTGTCCTTGCATCAGCTTCTCAGAACAGTTGTGTAACTGAACAATAATAAAAATGTAACAGAGTCAGAATCATAAGTTTTTTTATTGCCTTGTCTTTTGCTTTTGTTCAGGTGTTGCTTCACACATTTCATGCCAAAAAATATTAATCTTTGGGGCACGGAGCAGGACCGAAGAGCAGAGAGAGAAGGAGGAAATTCAAATCATCCCTTTTTTCAATCACAATAGGCAAGAATCATTTCACTGAGTCCAAAGTCTCTCTGCCTAGGTGTATGTTGACAGACAGACATTTGAAAAGGTACAGCAAAAGCAAATGATAGCAAAAATTCACTCAAAGGTTTAAAACAAACAAAAAAAAAACATTTCAAAAACTTTTGAACTTACAATTATCTACTTTGTAAGGTCCCAAAAAAGCTTGTATGAAGTGATTGTCTTTTATTTTCTTCTGAAGATCAGCATTGCTTAAAAACAGCACAGAAAGAGATGAAAGCTTGGGTTTTGCAACCGTTTTGAATTTCTAGAAATAAAACGTCTGAACTTTTCAGAGAGGTGCTGGTTATGATACCATCACTTCTTTTCAGACTTACTCATGTATTCTGAGGCTCTGTCTGTGTCGGAGCAGCGGTCTTGTTGTGAAGTGATGATGAGTGGTCATGAGGAAAGCACTTTATAAATTTTTTACCCCACCAAAAAAAACCCAACTATAATATGTGCATATCTATCTGAAATGTGTCATCATTTATGACCTCGAAGGCAGTTCTGTGGTTTTATCTGCGCTCTCCCAGCAAGCGGTTAAAAGTGCACGGAGGATGCTGTAGTCAAAAATAAAATCAGCACTCAAACAAACTCGGTGCTGCATTTTCATGGCTTGCAGTGACGCGTCTGCACAGTCTAAATTAGATTCAACAATTATGAAGAAAAGCAAACAGCAGTAAAACTGAACGATTTCTTTAATATTCCTGTTGAGAGAGATTATTGTAAATAAGATCACCTTTCACAGATTTTAGAGAAAACTCTGCACTGTGTGAAGAATTATTCTAATAAAAATGGATAAGTTTGGAAAGATCCCTCCTTTCATCAAGTGTAAAATCGCTTTTTGGCAAGAAGCAAGAAAAAAGCTTAGCGAACGGGCAAAACTTGAACCACTCACCCTGCTTAGATCCAGAGTGGTCCGCGCTGGGGCCGGTGTTGGGTGTGTACTTTGTGTCCCGGGTGGCGGCGCTGTGCCTCGTCCAATCAAAATCATCGTTCTTGTCCTGGGTAAACATGCAGATTGGCTCTTCCTCAAAGCTGCAGTGGAACTCCCCTGGAGATTGGCAGAGAGCACACCCGGGCGTTCGCGTCATCGCAAAGAGAGCGGAGGACGGCACAAACTGCCTGGAAGCTACAGTGATGCATGTGAGCTGCAAGACCCCTGCTGTATATTTATGGGCTTTCCTGTAGTGTCTCTGTCTCAGCAGTACAGACAACAACCCATGTCCTAATTACATCATGAAATGTGGTGCAAAGGGTTTCTAAATTAAGACGTGACCTCTGTTTGACTGTAGAGAACGCGCCGCTCAATGTTTTCAACCTTTTTCCTGACGGTGGCAGGCGTTGTAGTGAGCTGATGCAGATGTGGTACTGAGAAACATACGGAAAAGCATGTGTGTGTGTGTGTGTGCGTGGGAGTGAAAAGGCATGTCATTACTGAGGCCTCAAAGAAAAATATTCAACTACGTACGAGTCTCATGTGAAAACATTATTTTTTACAGATTTTGCAAGGGGTTTGACATAGCTAAAATCAGTTCTTTTAACATTACTGGGTAAAAAGATGAGACGGCTGTCTTTGGAGGCCAAGTAAGGCTTCATCTGTACACACTCTGTGTGTGATCGGTTTGGAAATCCTCGTCATCTCAATCACAACTCATCCTCAAGGTGCTCTGCAGGCAGAGCCACCGAGGCCCCGGCTCTGCTTTTTCCTCTGCACCTCTCCATGCCCCTTTGACAGCAATTTTATTTTTTTGAAAGTGGAGTGTGCTGAGAGAATAAAATGGAATGAAAGGGTAATTGTAACTCTTATATGAGGTTATGAAGGGTCACTTTGACGGGAACGTCTAACACTGGATATGCTAATGAACAGTCAGAAATCCCACGCAAAAAATAAGCAAGAAAAAAAAAAAGGCAGAGTTTAGGTTTAATGAGGGCAGAGCAGTGGGATCGGCGGTGTCGAAACCTCCATTTAATCCGCAAAAACAAACAAAGCTAAACACATAATAATCAGAGGACGCGGCAGCGCCGAGCAACACCCTCAAAGAGACAGTAAACCGGG
Source organism: Xiphophorus maculatus (assembly GCF_002775205.1). Lineage (NCBI taxonomy): Eukaryota > Metazoa > Chordata > Actinopteri > Cyprinodontiformes > Poeciliidae > Xiphophorus > Xiphophorus maculatus. The sequence goes on along the minus strand of NC_036457.1, from coordinate 15,827,632 downwards.
AGCATTTAGATGCAGGATGTAGCCATGTGAGCTGATAAATATTCATTGATTTATTAAAACGTGGCCAGTAGCAGCTTGGAGTGGTGACCTTGCGAGGAGCAGGATCTGCAGCTTTTACTCAGGTAATGGAGCTAACGTCGACAGAGGTACTTGGTGGGTGGATCGACAGAAGAAGAGAAAAGGGCATGGATGTCGGGAGAGCGTCAGGCGAGAGACGGAGAGGATAGAGCTGCGTTTGCAGGCACTCTTGACTTTTTTCCTCACAGGCACACAGATTTAAATGTAGGCCTGGTGCGAGACATTACCGCCCCCATCCGCTCTGAGCTAAACTAAATGTTTCTGCCTCCCGCGCCCGAGAGGGAGGCGAAGATTCGGAGAATAGGTAGAGGATTGAGGGTCGTAAATGGAGGCGTTCAGGTAAGATAGTCTCCTACGGGGATTTGGATAATGATGCCGGTGATTAGGATGTTTGTTTCTGTGCTGGCGATGTTTGTGTGAACATCCACCAAAATATAAATCAGCTGCATATAAATATATAACAGCAGCAACGCACAGCAGCTTACCACAATACAGTAAACAATGATTAGGATTCTCAGGCGACAAAGTGAATTTGTAAAGTTTTTGTGTAAAAATGCGCAACAAATGAGACTAAACATTACAATCAAAACAGAGTGAATGGGAAATATGCACAAAAATAGAAGCAACATGCAAACATTTTATCCAAAATTGTTAATTTCTCTCCCGGATTATTCACAGTATCCAACACTGTTTTGTGGAAAATTCAATTATCTGGATATGAAACTCTATTGAACTAGATTTTCAGATGACTCAACCTTTCACATCACCTGAATCTACTAGTTAAACTAAACTCAAAGAGAGAGAAACAATTTAAATAGATTTGATGAGACTTGACGATACAAATAATTGAATTTTTTCTTGGAAAGTTTTGCAATTAGCGCATCATTTTATGTTAAACTAGTAGTTCTCCATTGGATCTAAGAAAGGTGCAATGATATTAGAATTAGGGGTTGTGAGAGGGACATCTTCATTGGGAAGTGTTATGTAGTCGCTGTCAACTTGTGACTGTCTGATGAAGTAAATGTGAGTTAATATTAGGGGCCCTGATATGAAGACGAGTGTTTCAAGCTCGACACTCAGTTCTATGACTGAAGCTCCATATACACAACTTTTGAAATAAAAAAAAGGAGCCAGTCCTTGAGACGTGCCTCAACCAATAAAGATTTCTCATCAAGTTGTCTGAAAACACTCATTTACAAAAGCATCCAAATAATCAGTTTGGCTCAACTTTGGAAACTCAGCAGAATAAACAAACTGTGAATGACTGACAGATGAAATATGATTTGCAAACACAGTGAGCATGCACGAATTGTAAAAAAAAAATAACAGACTACTATATTTCAACCAATATGAAAATACCACTACTGACTGATTGCTAGTTGATGATGAAGGTAGCATTTCCTTGGTAGCTAGCAGTAATGAATATTTCAGAGGTTTGACTCCATTTGATCAGTTCCTCTATTAGATCAAATTTGGCATTAGGATTATTTTAGATTGAGACAAACATCAAGGTGGATTTCACCCAAATGTTACTCTAGATTAAATACTTTACCATGACAACAACCACCAGAATGTGGATGTGCATCAATATATTTTTACAGATATAACTGAATTTGCATTCAAAATGTATTTCTTAGTTTAAAATACATACCTACAAAAACAGGAAATGATCAAGAGGGTACATTCAGCATATTTTCCTTTTTTATTGACAAAAATGAAAGTGTATGCTGCAGGATTGCTAAATCGTTACACAGCACACAAAGATATATTAAGTCATATTTACATGCTAGAAATCAGAGAGAGCTAATGAAATATCAATCAGCTTTTTAAACATGTCACATCTTAAAAGACTCCATTAGGTGATGTGGTATAAAACATAAGAAACCTCACAATATATTGATTGGTGAAACCTAAACTGGGATATTTTACAATATGGAATGTGATAATAAAAGATGATTCTTAGTTTCCCCCCAAATATTAGTAATACCTTGTCTTATTTGATATATTAGAATCATTACACCTGTAGAATCTAGTCATGCCAATGCTTTTACGCACTCTTTTGCAAAACGTAGAGAGAAAATGTTACTTACTCAAGTGAGGGTTGATGGGAGCTGTGGAAGAGAATCACCAGAGACACGAGTTAGCACAGATCACAGCAGTCTGTCAGCACATGAACCATTTTTAAAAGAAAAATACAGACATGCAAAAAGTAGAAGCACCTAGTTTTGAAATATTTTGTGTGATTCGCTGTAGAATCGTGTGCAGAATGATGCACGGGTGTATATATAGCTGGAGCACTGAAGGTATGTAAAACTCAGCCCAGGAATGACTGAAAGTATAATATCACAACAGATGAACAATAAAAAAGGGCTGCAGCAGTCCTCTTCAACTTAACACGATGATTACAAAGTAGAGCGGAAAAAAAACGATATCTGAGATTTCAGAAAGAAAAGGTGGCGGTAATCATTCCCCGACTGTTATCTAATGTAAAAGAAAGGATTAGGAAGACGGCCTGATCACATTAATAAGCTCATAATGCAGCCAGTTATCATTACTGCCATTTACCGGCGCTGCTGATGTTCTCGTCCAAGGTGACTTCCATTTAGAAAGCTAAGCCTATTTTACACGTCCATTTAGGAGCCAATAAATTTTAAAAATGACTAATAATAGCAGCCGTGTCAGCCAATAACCTCCATGGAACATCTTGTCTGTGTTTACAAAAGCGTCGTTTTAGAAACTTGTAGATTAAATGTACCTGGGTCTCGGTGAGATTCTGTTTGGGTTTTGTTCACCTGAAGCACAGTTCAGCGCGTTCCTCATTGATAATTTAAAAGGCTACCGCCGAAGCAAACACATAAAGGTCAAGGGCATCATACAGAGCACAAGCCAGTTAGTTGGCACTTCACTTTTTGCAGATTAAATACCATTTAACCTGTCTAGAAGATTCATGGGCATTTTCATGATCGATTGCCGACCGGCTGAATAGATGAGATACATCAGCTTTGCTACAAAAACCATGTTGCTGTGTGATTTATGAAACCTTTCTGTGCAAGGGAGGAATTGATTTTAATCCAGCCAATTAAAGGAAGCAATAACAAATCATTCCTACAAAGGAAAACATTCACTGAAGTGTGAAGAAGTATTGAAATGCTGGAATGTTTTTTAAAGCAGTAACTCGAGTAGTCGTTTCTGTTTATTATGCTGCTAATGGAAATGTATGTTACTTGTAGAGAAAAGAAAAAACCTTGTAGGGAAAAGTATAAAAAACACAGCATGAAAACATCCACTTTTACTCTGCGTCCTCATCCTAATAATATATGATGCCAAACACACCTGCATACCAACAATCACAGCTTTTTTTATTGAACCCACTGGGCTGTAGAAAGGCACACAAATTACAGAAGGGCAGGAAATCATCCGAGCTGTGGCAGAGAAAATGTTTTAAGAGATAACTTGCAGCCTCAGGCTTGCAGAAAGGATGCAGAGTTTTACGACAAATCTCAGCCTCTCTCTTGCTTCTTCCTCTCTTTCCCCCCTCAACCTCCTTTTTCCCCGCCTCCTCCCAAATCCTTCCTGCACTCCCCCGCCCCTCTCTCCCCACCCTCCTTCCTCTTTCCGACACTGCGGTTAAGAAAGTATGTTTTGTTGTCATATTTCTTACCTGCAGCTTCTCTTGGCTGATGCTCTGTGCCCGAGTCCAGATTAATGTGTCTGCTCAAGCAGCGTCTTCCCCCCACTGAGGAACTCAAACTGAGCAGTGAGCAAGCCCCGAGGCTTTTTAGCTACTGTCGTGTATGCAAGCGCTCTCTCCAAACCACAAACGCACAGATAATTTAACTTCTATTGTAAAAAAAACAAACAATTCGGAATATGAATTAAAGACAAAAATGTAATACTTTTACACCGAAGAGCTACTGCAGACTTCAGACTGCATGAATCATTATAAATCTTTGAGCCAATTGTTTTTCTGTATTTAAAACCTGAGAGCAAACGATCAAATTTATAGGCGTCCTCAGAAATGCATGTTTTTTAATTAAAGAATTAATTGGTAGTCATATAAGAGAGCAAATTTCAAACTCTTGATATACTAAAATTAGTCCATATATTTAATAGCAATTATATGAATTCATAATAATGCTAATATAAACACCTGCAGCCAAAGAGTTTGAATTTTAGACTCATTAGCAATTTCTGCTTTCAACAAGGTGCTTGAAATCCCCTTATAAGAAGAACCCATGTGTTATCCTGTTAGACAACGGGTGTAACCATAGTAACGAATGCAGGAAAGCATTAAAAATGTTTATAATAGGAAGAAAGAATTTTTATCACAAGGACATTTTAAATCTTGCCTGAACTAAACCGATACCATGATTAAAAGTCAAATAAACACATCTTCACATTCTATTAATGCAACCTGCCTACTTTGATTTCATAAAATCAATCAAACAATAATCTGTGTATCCTTTTTGGAGCACATAAGCGGCCAGCGTATTCATATGGTATGCCAAGGAACAAAAAATAAATAAATGAGAAGCCAAACAACAAATGTAGGTCTTAAACCCTTCGGCTACTTAACATTACACATGTGAAGATTTACTTTCTGTTTTCAGTGAAGCACAAGTCCAGAATATGTCCGACTTGGTAATAAATGTGTCTGACTGAACAAAGTCCTAAACTCCCAAAGCAAAACTAGAAAAGCACAGAACCTGCTGTCTGCAAGGAGGGAGAAAATATGCTGTAACTGGGAGATCTGGCAATGAGCTGCAGGAACCCAGTAATGTAAACCCTATGGTGGGTAATTAGTGATAGAGAACAGGTGGGTTGATTTACTGATGAAATAAAGAGTGGGACAAACAGGATCTGAGCCATAAGCTGGAGGGATGTCAAAAGAATAAAAACAAAAAAAAAAAACATCAAAAAGGAAAAAAAAAAAAATCAATCACCAAACAGAATATATGCTGACATAAAAAAGACTCAAGATACAAAGCCAACACCAAAAATCCCTCATTACGACAGGGTATAGCACACAAAAAAGAAAATTAGTTTGTGTCATGAAGAGAGATTACGTCGGTGCGACAGGATTTCTATTGATTACCTCAGATGTTTATTAATGTGACATGTAACACGTCACAAGAAGGAATACTGAGGTCAGGGAGTAAAACACTAACTAAAAAACTTTGTTGTATCCTTTGTGAACACAATAAAAGCTAGAAAATATTCAACACAACATTTGACATCTTCACATTTTCTGTTTATTGTATAGACAACTTATTAATCCTGATGAAAGTTTTGTAACGTGCAGCGGTGCTATAAAACATCCATTTGTATTGGGTGCATTGCTGACCCGTGTTGTGTTCTTTTCCAGCGGAAAGGACAAGACAGACTGTTGTCTGACGCATGATTGACTTCCATCCAAAGTGCCTAATTTTGATTGAAACACAAAGTGAGCTCAGTGACTGCCAAAGGACACCGGTCCATCGAGGCAGTTTCAGATACCAGCGCTGACTTCATCTTGGCAGGAGTCCCGGCCCACTGGTACCTCGGTTGTATAACAAAGCGGCAGACATTTCCGTGACTGCAGCTTCATGCCCTTACAGAGAAATACCGCTCGGACTCTTCTGTCACTTCACTGACCTTGTGTAATGTAGGCTCTGAAAAATTCTCTGTGATTCACAGTTTAAACATCAGCTAAGCAGCAGAGTGGGTGAGTTTAACGGAGTGATGTTTTTCAGGTAACATCAAACCCTTTAGCTAAAGTCTGAACTGTGCACTCAGACTCTAACACGTAGAAAACTCAATTGTGAAAATTATTCTTGTTTTTCATCAGATTGCAAAGTTACAATAATGAAAGCCTCTGAGTTTTCCAATAGACCCTCATATTGATCAGCTTTGCAGTGACTGCCTAGTAGAAAACAGAAATAAAAAATAAAGAAATCAAAAACACAAACAGACGAAATCAAATCATATATATTTCATGACTTTTCTTTTTTGAAGCAACAAGGGTACATGGCTAAAATCCAAACAAATGCTGCTGTCTGCTTTACAGGAGCTGATTTCTAAAGAATGTCAAGCAAAGGAACCCAAATGAGTATAAGAAAATCCATAAGAGCCCCTGATATGGGGCCTTAACAACCAAACAGATAAGTAACTCGCTTGCAGTCTGGCACAGCTGGGGAGCTTAGATTACCATAAAGAATCCTAGAGGCAGCAGGTGTCTGTGGAGTGGGGGTCGCTTTTCTTAAATATGTTGATAAGCAAGGAAATTTACCCATCAGAAACCTCAAGAGCTCACTAATTTACATCCATCTATTTTTTTTTACACCTACTTAATTCTCTTCAGGGTTGTGTGTGGGACTGGTACCTATTTCCAACAGTCAGCATTCAAGAAGTACAGAGTGAACATGTGCTAATTTACACGTTATACCTAATATTACTGCTGCAAAACTGATTTGTAAAACAGCTATGAGTCTCGTATTTTCTGTGATTTTGAGCAGCAGCCAGGCAAACAAAAGCTCCAGGGAGTTGGCGCTTCGAGTCCGTCTTCCAGTCTTTCTTTCTGTTATCTTGCTGCTGACTGAATTTCTTATATTTAATAGATACATCTAAAGGATCCACTGATCCTGTCATCGTGGGAACTGTTAGAGAATTTATGGGTGCATTTCTTTATTTTATGAAAATAAAAAATAGCAACTGTGGTGTTCTTTCCCTTATAGAAGCTTTAGAAGGAGTTCTGTGCTGCACCTATTTAAAGAGCGTTGAATAAGTGTTCGAGGAATGAATTTTGCACCAGAACAAATGGAGCTGAAATTCATTCCTCGGATGCATAATACAGGTTTTAGATTTTTTGTAATTAAAAAAAAAGAAGAAAAATGTCATTCTTCATAATAATTATGTATACCTTTTTACTTCCACTTAAAATACACAATAAAACTCAATCAAAATGTGAAGGTATGAATACTGTTTCAAGAGACTGTGTAGCATTTTAGCCAATTTTTAGGATTATTATTAAGAGAATCTGATGTTTTCACTTCACTTCAGCCAATTTATTATTACAAGACCTCCACAAGAACATTTTAAAATAATAAATAATTAAAGAATGTGTTTAATTTTTCAGATTTAAACATCGGTTCAGGTAAAAATTTGATTAAACACACACAAAAAAAACTGTTTTTTGTGAGATAATGGATTTTTTTCAAGTAGGAAGAGACTCCAAGTCAGCACAGATATCAAAGATCCTCCACAGTGATAGTGAGACAGACATCCTTCATGCATAAAGATATGGCATCAGGAAACAGCTGTTGTACAGAGAGGGCAGACATAAAGCTTAAACTTTAAATCCTGCATTGTTCAGGGAAAGCTATGACAGAGAAGGGAGGCGATGACAAAAACCAAGCAGAAGCTGAGTTTGTCTCCGCAGTATATTTTAAAACGGCATCCAGAGCTGGCCGACACGACCATTCTTCATCCTGCAGCTGGAGACACAAGAACTGCTTTGGGTGTTTTCTTGCAGAGTCACAGAAAATCTACTGCCATCGTGGATAATAAAAAAAAAAATGGCTCGACCAGCTGAATCACACTTTTTTACATTTTATTTTTTACGTAGTAATTTTTTAAGACTCTTTGGGAACTAATTGCTCACCATCCAAGGCATAGAGGACCATTTTCAAAATGCTGTACGGATGGAAAAACAAAGAGGTGCACACACCCAATCACGCAGGGTTACGCCATGTTTAAATCCCTTAAAATTTAAAAATTATTATATTAGTGTTTTACGTCAACACAAAGTAGCGTCTAAATGTGAAGTCAAAAGGAAAGCAACACAAGATTTTCAAACATCCCTGTGATCACACTGTCTTCACGATAAAACATGGCAGTGGCAGCATCATGCTTTGAGGCGACTTTTCTTTAGCAAGGACAAGCTGAAACTTGTATGGAGCTAAACACAAGGCAATATTGAAAAAAAACTTGAATTGTAGAAGACTTGAAACCTGGGTTCTGGTTTAACTTACGACAGGACAATTGTGCTAAGTTACAATGGAAAGATTATGATAAGTTAGAATGGCCTAGTCAAAGTCCAGACCAAGTGAGAATTTGTGTCAAAATGAAAAACCGATGTTCCCTGACGGACCAATCAGGCCGAGCACAAGCTACTTAAGAATCTGTCAAATTGTGCAAAACTGAAAGAGGCATATACAAAAATATTTGCAACTATAGTTGTAGTCAGTGGTGGTTATATAACATATTAAATAAGGGGTCTAAGTACCAATGTATGCAAGATTTTTATTTCTTAATAATCGTAAAAACCTTTCCCATTTTTACCATTGTTTGACACCAAGACGGCTCAAAAAAAGGTGAACTGAATCTATACAACTTGATCCACAGCGTTTGTCAGTGCAGGAGGCAGAACAGAGGCGGCCTTCGTCCACAACTGTGGTATTTATGCTAAAAGTCCTCTATAAAGATAAATGTGTATAAAGCTGGGCGCACACTTAATAATAACTAGAATAGTTGAAAAATATCCAAGTAAATTCACATAAACAGAGCAAAAGGATGAGACCCCATAAACAAACACAATGATTAACTACAGTATACAGAAAAAAAAATACTACAATATATTTCTTTAGATTGGAAAGCCCTGAATGTAATAAAACACTGCCAGTTTGTACACAGGAGCCCCCTCAGGTCCTTGTTCTCCTACCATGATTAAACAGTAGCCATAGCGCAGACGATCTCGGGCCGCATTTCAGCCGTCAGTCAGGGTGACTAATGGGACCCGTTCTCGGTGCAGAGTGAATTTGGCTCAGACCTGCGTTGGCCTGATACAGTAACGTTATAGAGAGCATGGGAGAACAGAGCACCCTAGAGTGATAATTAGTCCAGTCTCTTGTTGTGCAGGCTGGAGATTTGAACACCAAAACTTACTTGGTTTCTTTCTGTTCTGTCTCTCCCCTTTTCTCTTCAGCTCCAGTTTGGCTTCCTCCGACTATCCTCCTTTGCTTCTCGCTGTGTTAATTAGCCACAGTTCTTCACATATTTGACTGAATTCAACTCGATTCAGTTCATCTGAATTCAATTCAAGGTTTAGCCCAGACCACTGGGGGAAAGTTTGCCTGTTTCTCTGTCTTCCCGCCTCTTCTAGGATTCTCTTTTCTCCTAACAGTCGTGATGAGCTGCAGTGAAACTAAATTATTCACAACTGCAGCAGCAGCGCCACTCAGGAAGATCTCAGCAGGCAGTGATAGACGGAAAACAGTTACTTTATGAAAATGCACATCTCAAGTACCTGGGTATCTGGATGGCACTGTCAACCCTTTCGTTGCATATCAGTCAACATGCCAAGAATAAAACTGTACCTGCAAGCTGGTATTTTATATCCTTAAAATAAAGTGTATTATAGTGTGTGTTCATTGGGCTCAACCGGTCTGATGCCTGCAGTTTACTTGGCTGATTATTTTTGTGGTGAGCCAATAGTCTCACTAGCATCTTGCATATTTTGAGATTTTGTGTTGTCTTGATGTCCATCTTTAATAGAATATAGAATAGAATAGAATTACTTTATTCATCCCAGCAGGGAAATTACTTCACAGTTACAGCATAGAGACAAGACACAATAACAACTACCACTGAGTAGTAGTTGTAGATAAAATAAAAATAAAAAATAAAATATAAAATGCTATAAATTGTAAAATATAAAATGCTGTTAATATAAAAAGCAACTTAAGAGCAGTCCCTTTTTTTTTTTTTTTTAAGAATAGAATAAATATTCCTAACATATTGTCCTTGAATGAAAGGACAAATCTTCCTTCAGCTCTAGTGTCTTAGTCATAGTGCTCTATGAAAAATATTGATCTAGCTTAGTTTTCTTCATTTCTTGCCATATTTTAGACATTGTACCATATATTATCAAAAGGATGTACAAGTAATCTGTCCATATTTTGCTTTAACATGTTATATTTTCAGGGTTTTTCCATCCGCCTCTAAAAAGACATACTAACCGTTTGCTAAGGGATAAGAAAAAAAGGTCCCGAAACAAAAGCGGTTGTATTTGAAAATGTAACTGCCCCCCTTGTTAAATCATAAAATAGCTAAACTTAACATGTTTTTGGAGGGTGGATTTCAGTAGACACACCGATGCCTGATTACTGCCTGGTGGTTAGAATCAAGACATCCGTCTAATATAATTTGTCTAACAGTAAATACGCTCAGGAGGTAGTGACTTCATGGAATCCTCTGATCTGATAAAGCGCTATACAAATGCAGGTTATGCTAAAGCATCTAAAAGTCGTATCTGTGATCATCAAAACTTTCTGTGATAATATGCAGTTGTACGATTTGGAAGGTATGGCTTTCAGTCAAATCCGGTGTAAAATGTATTTACAGAGGGAAGACCTTGCATTTAAACATGGTAGCCATGGTGATGTGATGGACTGTGGTCAGAGGACTGGATGTAATTGATGAAGTCAGCTATGTTGCAGGACTGATACAGAGCACACCAGCGAATCTGTAACTGAATGACTTAAAAATAAAAAAAGTTTTGGTAAAATTGTTTTGCAGTCGTTGTGGAAGAGCAGTCAAAGTACCAACTGTAGACTTGGATTTAACAAGAAATAACATTCAGCCTTACCGTTTTGTTTTTTTTTTCATTTTGTTTTATTTTGGACGCCTTACAATAGTTTTATTCACTTCATAGTTGCATAAGAATGTAGATTTAAAAGAAAAAACTTAACATCGCTTTCTTCTGGTCAGGCAGACACGTCTCTCATCTTTCTTTGCATGTCGCGTTATCGAATGGATCTGCTTGATTACGTGTAAACTGCTAAGGAACGGCTAAAAGAAAAGTATTCCAAGAAGCGGCCTGCTAAGCTGCTTTTACTCTGACTCAGACTCTGAAGTTGTCTATTTATTCTTGCAGCTCAGCTACAAAGAGGGGCTTGCTTGCGAGAAGACAGCCAAAGCGCAGTTGAAACACTTTTCTCGGTCATCATAACTGACATAGAGGATAAAGACGTAGAAAAGATCACCTAGGAGATGTGCATTTATATGGAGCGCTGCAGAATATAACAGTATTGACTATATGTCTTACCTATTCCTATCTCTGTGCTTTTGTCCTCTAAGTCTGGGACAATAATCTGAGATGCGGCAGTGGTTTTTATGTCATATTAGAGAATATATGTTTCACTGCTTCACTTGATAGCAGGAATTCTGATAGCATACTAAAGTTTTATTGATGTATGCATATTACTATGATGAAACAATATCTCCAGTATGCATTCAAGTTTAAAACTACATGATTTCTTTTTGCTTAAATGTAAATATTGTATAAACTCCAGATCTGATGTTTCTGTGGAGGCGAATCCTTCATGTGGCCAGTTTCATTTAAACTGTCAGCAAAGTCTTAAGCTTTTTGCAGTATTGCTCAACTTAAGGTAAATATCCATATTATTTAGGATATTAATGTCACAACCCTGGTTTGCTTCCACTATGCAAATCCTGAAACTCATGCTTTGAATCCCTTTGTTGAAACTTAGTGTAGTGGGCTTCTCAATATACATTTGTTTCTTCATTCCTCACGTATACAAGGAGAAACAACAATCAACAATCTCAAACTGAAACACTTATCTTTTTGCGATTTCACTGCAGTTTCTACAACAGTTCTTTGTAAAGCACAACTCTTTACTTTATTACCATGATCTTTGGTTTAGAGTCTAAAACTGGATGAAATACTACGATTGCTCTGTTTGATCAGCACTGAAATAAAAATACCTTCGTGCTATTAGAGAAACATTCCAGGAGACACAACAAATCCTCCGGCAGAAAAAAAGAGACAAACAAGAAAAAAAAAAGTTGTCCATGGGCAAACTGAGTGCAGAGAAACATGAATCATCTCTGACCAGTTTTGTTTGGTCTGATGACCTAAATGACATGTTTGAGTCATCTGATGCTCTGATGTTACGGCGATCTCTCGAGCACACAAACAACAAGTCAGCCTTTAACCAAGCCAAGGATAAAAACCTGACTCAGGGAATAAAGGTCAGAGGAAGAGATTAGTCAGTTGATCAGCATTCATTTGGCTCAAGCTGGAAAGGAGCAAAGCACGCTGAAATCAGGCTCAACCTCTCAAGACTTAATGTGTTAGATGCAATTCAAATGACTTTAATGAGTTCACTTTTTACTGGTCCATCCTCATACATATCATGCATAATAGATCTCCGTCATGATCACAGAAATGGCTGCTGATGCCAAAGTGAAATTGTGATATTCATCCACGAATTGATGAACATGTGTCATGGTGCAGACGCAAAAACTGGATTACAAAGTCACAGAGTCACTATTGCAACACCACCGAGATGTGTTTTACGCCACACATAGAACCAACACTCAATTTGTTTTTTCTCTTTTTCGACCTGCTTTTATGTCGCTTCTTGAGACAACACTTAAAAGACACTTTTTGACTCTTACCGCTGTAGGTGACGATCCGGACGGTGGGGTCACCGTCTCCAAAACGAGTGATGGGAGTGAGACGCACCTCGTACGATTCAGGTCTTATCAGCTCGGTAAGGTTGTGTGTCATGAGCTCCCCTCTGCCGATGGTATCGCCCACAGAGATCTCCTGCTCCCACCAGCGCTGCAAGCCCACCTGAAGGGAAAAACCAGCAAGAAAACGGGATTAGTAGAGTGTAAACGGCACTTGATGATGTTGTCACTGACATTTGTGCACAAAGCTGTCAACATAAAATGAGCTTTAAAGTTGAGAGCGTAGTTAACACGTGAATATTTGATTTGCAAAAATCTGTTGTATTGTTTTTCAAGCTGTACAGAAATCACAGCCCTGCTCTGTTTTAATGAGTGAATCATAAATAACAGCTGTTGCAAATATGACAAAATGGACTCAGACGTCACTGTAGATCTGTTCAAAACGATTCAAATGTTTGAGCTTTGTCAAGAAAATCCCTCCAAACATTTGATGCAATGCCACGTAGTTAATTTAGTCTATTTTGATCTTCACTTCAGCTGCAAACGGTTACAAATACATAATCTACCAGCGAAATGTAACTTTTAATTTGACTCAATGTTTCCCCTACGACTTCCATGTTGCGTAAAATGCAGATTAAAACTCACAATACCACGGAGCAAATTTTCACGCCCTGCTAATTATTCTTCACTGGTAGATTTTTAACCAACTAACCACAAAAATTCTACGTTTTTGATGCATCAAAGGACATTTTGCTGTGTTTTCAAAGCTGTTGAAATGATGGAAGGAATAAAACACAACTACACACTTTTTACTTGTGAAGCATGAACTTTAGAAAATAATACTTCGGGGCGCAATAAATTGTGTTTTTGCACTCAAAGAGTAATTGTAATAAACAATCAAGATTGCAGTATTGACCAAGATAATCACATATTCATGTTCTGCTCAGTTTTGCAAAGACAAATTAAAACTCCAAAAGGCGAAAATCAATACAATCTAAAGAAAGCAGGGGACCGCAATAACATAAACGTAATTAAATTCCAGTTTCAAATATCCTAAGTTTGTTGAGGTTTGCTCTCTAATCCAAAGGCTATAAAACATGACTGGTAAAAATCAAAAGTGGCTTTAAAGATTAGGATCTGCAGGTTATGTAGAATATAAATTGGTGTGGCATTTATTAAAGTTGCTTTACTGAACTGAAGGGAAGACATGTAAGTGAAAACACCGTTGGGCATTTAAAACTCTGAGGAACTAGTCACGATGTTGCACCCTATGTCACAGCTCTCATCGGATGATGTCAGTATAGAAAATAAGTCAATAAAACCAGTTTGTTACCACTTTATTTACAATATTGTGTGCAAACGACTGAATATGTTTTAAATGTAAACCTCTAAAATAAGGCTGTCATTTTTCAATTAACAGTTTCTATAGGCCGACTAAAACTACCACTAAGTGCCAGTAGAAATAAATACATTGAATATTTTGTTGTTTTTATGACTCAAACTCATTTTTCCTGGCTGCTGCAACCATTTGAATGATGTTTTTCACAAAGTAGTCAAGCAGAAGAAAGAGTCTTACATTCAGTCGTGCAATCAAAAATCCCAACCATATGTGGGTGACCCAGGTGTTGATGAATGCTGCTATGTTTGCATCATTCACACATTTTCTAAAGTGTTCTGCAAACCCATTTCAACATGGACCTTGGATTTCAAATTTGGCCCTGCAGTGTACACAGCCTTTCTCCAGTTGAATAAGCCCAGTTATCACACAAAATATTGAGTGTTTTTCATCAGCAGCGATACAATGCGGCCCATCTGGATGTTAAAAAGACCCAAAAGCAGTCTATCGGGGGCAGAAAGAAGCAGAGTTGGCTACATTTTATCTGTAGGAATCAGTTTAAGGGAATGACCTGCTCCAAGATAAGTTACTTCTTCTGCGGCACACTGATTATTCATGCTTTCGTTTGCACTCTGAAGAGTCAGTTGCAAGCCCGGCGCAATGGAGATGGAGTGAACGAAGGTGTGATAACAGAGCACTGGAGTCATAGTGTTTAGGTGAGCACAGTACTAATGAAGTAATTACTTGTAGTTTGGATGATCTGTAATTATGGGGTGGAAGTTTTCATCACCATTAGCTTTGCAGGTAGATAGAGTGATTCACCCGACAGAGCTAGCTTGTCCCTACCTGAAAATATTTACCTTCCTCTTCAGTACAAACGGCATTGCTGCTGATTGCTAACACAGTGTTGGGCTGACGGCGTGTGTGTTTCTCAAACTCTCAAATAAAAGAGGGAACAATTTTAAGCAAAACAGATCTTATTCGTTGGAAGGGAAACAACGTTAATACGTGTTTTTCTTGTTGGCCGGAAAACGAGCTGTCATTTGCGCTCTCAACATCTGAAACGAGTCTACCTTTGAACCCCAAACACCAACAAGGTAATTCTGCCTGGACTTTTAATGTTCACTGGAAACACTCTCTTTTATGGACCATTCTCTGTAAACCCACAAAGTGGTTGTGTGTAAAAATCCAAGTAGATAAGCAATTTCTGGAATACTTAGAACATCCCATATGGACCCAACTATTTAATTCAGCCTATTTGTGTCTTTTTTTCTTAAATTATAGATGTTTAGCAATAGTTTTTGCCACATGTTTTAATACAAATACTATAACTTTTTAAAAAAGTATTCTGGATGAAGTAAAGTGAAAAAACAAATATTTATTTATATCACATTTATATTTACTACCCCCACATTATTATTGTTATTGTTACATTTATATTTATTACTACCACATTTATATTATTGATAGAAATTATTTACAATTTATATCACATTCCGGATTTACCACTACCACTATGTCTAAAACAACATTTGCAATAAAATTATGTGTAATGGAATGTAACAACACTTTTCTTTAAGACTATTAAACTTATTTTTTTAATGATAAAAGCAATCTGTTTTCCATCCACAATATTAGCCTTTTAGCATTCATCTTTTTTTTTGTCATGCTTCCAGAATGTCTCCACTTTTCCCTGCTTGCTGCTATCTTGGCTCTTGACACTGGCTTCACTGAGTGAGATTTGAACAGAAAAAAAGAAAAAAACAATCACCTTTTGTTTGCTAAGCACAGCACACTAAATGTGGACTTACTCTGATGCCAGTGGGAAGGCTTGTGGCAGAATGTGAGTGTGTGGGGAACCCTTTAAGTCCCATTCAGAGGGCACTGCATCAGTTCAGATAGAGAGGACTAATGTTACTTCTAAATTGCCTGCTTCACTCACCATCACAGCAACGAGCTCTTCAGCTGCTTTTTGGCAACCAGCTAATTATAATGCCTTGCGTGAACATATAGAAGTGCACAGTGCAGCATTTATGCTTTTCATGTTTGCCTTGTGAATTCAGCTAAGCTTTCTACATGTTTTTGCTTTGTGTTTTATTAATTTCATGCTGTTATTGTTCCCCAATGTGCATACATTTTTACAATGGGTCTAAAAAAAGGGCTCAGACACATGTGGCCTCCAGGGGCACGCTGGATAAAGAAACTCAGATATTCATTTTGAAAAGACAGAGGGCTGCTGAGAAAGAGGAAGTTCAATAAAAAGGAACATTTCAACAAAAGTAACAGAGACGCAACTTGAAAAGCAAAAGACCACAAAAATGGAAGGATTGCAAAACCTAAACACTATGTTATTGTTATGGATTTGATGGAAAACGCCAACTTTAAATTTCTTATTTCCAGCAAAGACAAAAGGACAAAAGAAATCAAAATTAAAGTCAAATATTTTAATTGTCAAAGTGGATATGTGTACAATGATATATTCAACAGTAAATCTGGTATGGGGGCAGCATTTTAGCATCCTCTACAAATAAAACAGCTACTTTTCAAAGTTCCTGTAGCATCTAGCTGTGCTACAATGTTAAAACAAATATGAATCCAATCAGCAACAACAAGGAAATATTCTCTTTCAGCTGGTTTTTATATATAGATATAAATAAAACTGTACTAAAGTTTTTAGAAAAATGTTGAACTCTTTGTTTTCAATAATTGAGCTAAATTTAGTGAACAATTAAAAACAACATCAGTAAAAACAGTTTTTACTTGACAATAAAACTGGAGCGGTGTCAGATGAGATGTAGTGCCAATAAAATAATCATAGAATAGTTGTTTGTCTGTTCTTGTAACAAAAATAAAATAAACAATCAACAATCTCAAATAAATAAAATAGAAAAACCCCACAAGATTAATATAACTGTAAAGAGTAAAGATAAAACAAATTCATGACACCCATTTTAAGTATTGGTTTAAGGTTTAACAAAATCTGTAAAATATGTTGTAATATGAAAAAAAACAACAACATCTTACCACTTCACTCGGATGGAAGTAGTAATAGTAAACATAGATTTAGATAAAATCTATGTCATTTAAAACCTGTTTGATAACATGGTTAGAAGAGGACGCTATTGTGGAGAAATAACAGATTTTCTTCTAGAACACGCTTCATTTGTTTTTCCAGGCTCCACTTTTAGTCGAGTTGGCTGAAAAATATATAATGCTGCACATGAATCTTAAAAACACATATATTATTATGTCCAGAGTGGTCATTGTGTATTTTCTGAAGCTGCAGGTAGAAGTAAGCCCTTAAAACTAGTGTTGTCAAAAGAAAAACGTCAAACGAAAGCCAACATCAGCTTTCCCCTCATTTAAAAGCGAAAAGCGCCATTAACATAAAAATGAAAATGAAATAGTCAATTTAAACCACAGAACTCCTGACTTTTGGGCCTTTTTCTTGGCTCTGCTAAATTGAGTCATCTACCTCCTGTCAAGTTTTTTTTTCTTCCTGAATTTCTGATTAAAAACATATCGATTTATTTCACGTGATTGCAGCAGCAGCGGTAACTTCAGAAAAAGAAAAAAAAAAGGAAGACGTTAGCAATGTTCAAAGTCAGCCTGTGAGCCAGAAGCAACATGAGAACAATCAAACGGACGGCGTCATGTTTGACAGGAGCAAATCGTCTATGGATTACCAGCATGTAATTAATATGGCTTCTATTGATCCGCTTGCTCATCCTGACATGTCAGATCAATTCAACAAGACAATACAGAGGCAGGAGAGTGTGGCTTACAAGAGTGGAGAACAATGTTGGTCAAGTTGTATTAATTGTGGCTGAAGTCATCCCTAAAATGTATGAAAACTCACTAAGTATGTGTCAGTTTTGATCAATTTATAGCAGTAACACAACTGCAATGGCTCAACAAGTATTTTAGCCCAGATTTTCTTTTTGTCGTCACTATTGGTCATTTATTATTAGTGTTGATGGTGAACATTTCCTATCTGTAGTAAAAAAATACTCATATTTTTGAGTTCAGGTCTTCAGGAGCAAGGACAAATAATTAATTACTAAAACAATTTAAAGCAAAAATCCAAACTATGTATGAGTGCAACAAGATTTCTGACAAAACATTTTGATAATCACTGCTGTAGTGTGCAGGCAAACCTACAAAACAGTTGTTCACCAAGCTAGGAAAGGGTAATCAGAAACACTTTGACACTGTGTGTGGGAGGTTTGATGATTTGATATGTGCCTTTCACACATGCCTGGAAGAAAATCTAAATAAACTTAATGAGAGCTTGCTGCATTTTTCATCCAGTGGATGTCTGTGTTGAAAAGCATGACATTGTTTTATCACTGAAGCCACAACATTTTGTCCTGCAGCAATTTGGGTAGCCTGGCCATTGCCTTCCTGTGCAATTTTGCTCAAAAAAACTCTCAGCTGATGTTAAGCAATGGTTTCATAAGTATTTTTTTCTCTTTCAGCAAACCCCTCCAGTATTTTTGGACTATATTACTTTGACTACTTTTTTCCCACGCTTTGAACCATGCGGCTTATGGCCCGGTGCGGCTTATCTGTGGATTTATTTCCAACCACCAGGGGGCTCTTAAGCAGGAAATGAATCGTTGGAAGTCAAAATTGGAAACCAAAGAAGAAAACACTAATTTTCACTTAGAACAAGCACATGCTAGCAGCAGGCAAGACAGAGAAATGTTTTCAAACTCATACCATGGGAACCACACGAAGAAGTTCATATGATGCAGTTTTTAAGTTAAAGGCTATCGATCTGGCAGTTCAGGAGGAAAATAGAGACATAAGCTTGGAGTGAACGAATCCATGGTTCGGCGTTTCTGCGTCCTTAATAGCAGATTTATTAAGGACGTTCCCTCTGCTGCTTCCTTGTGGAAAACCGAGAGCGGCGGAGATACCAGCGCCTTATAGCCTGGTGCGGCTTATATATGTACGTTTCCAGTTTTTAAGAAAAAACTTTGTGGGTGCAACTTATAGTGAGGTGCGCTCTATAATCCGGAAAATACGGTAAGTGAATTTGATAAAAATTCACTTGAAAACTTCACCACAAAAAGCATGCCAATGAATTGAACTATAACTTTTTCTGCTTGCTCCCCTTATATATTCTAGACATATACAGGATCAAGCCTATGTATATGAGCTACCATTTGGTATATCTTGCTGAAAGAAAATCAAGCTCTAGGAACAGAGAGAAGATTTTGAAGCCTGGCTACAATATCAAAATAAGGGCAGATGTCACACATTTCTGCTGCATCTCTGACAGATGCTGTGATTTATGCTTTATGCGTCTGGCTGGTGCATACCTTTCAGCTACAGCTTTATTCCCATTTCCCCTCCAGTCAGACTGTTTCTGACGAGGGCACCGGGCGATAACACACAGCAATCCGTTATAAAGGCATAAGGTTCACCACTACCAGGTATTAATTCAGAGGCAGTGGGGGGAAAATGATCATAATTCTCTGGGAAAGGCAAGGGAGCTGCTGCTGGATCTATAAATAGATTTAAGTGTTGCAGTGTGCATGTGAGCTTTCTTTACTGCACCAGTCACAGCGATCCTGGGGATATCTCTGCAATTTTTTATTTTTTTTTATTTACAAAAGGAGCCTTTACTCCCACATGTTTCTGTTTCATTTCTTGATTTTTCTTTTGCAAGCTGCCATGAAACTTTTGTTGCTGTTTGACTAACTTTTCCAGAATATATATATTAAAAAAATCCAATCAGTCTCTTCAAATCTGTTCTAAACACTGAAATGCAATCAGCTACAGAAAGAACGAGTGGCAACCTAAAGAATAATTATGAGCTCACGTCAAGAATGCAAAAAATAAGTGAATGAATTTACATTAATAGAAAATCTATGCGATTTTTTTTTTATTAATAAGTAAATGAAAATATTAGATTTTAGCAGGGTTTTGCTTTGCACAAATTTAAAACCTTAGAATGTGCAGAAAACTGGCTGAAACTTAAATAACAAATTGTGCATTTTTGCAGGTTTTCACACAAAATGCTCAGTAAAAGCAATATTGTTTTTACTGACTC
This sequence comes from Xiphophorus maculatus, assembly GCF_002775205.1. Taxonomy (NCBI): domain Eukaryota; kingdom Metazoa; phylum Chordata; class Actinopteri; order Cyprinodontiformes; family Poeciliidae; genus Xiphophorus; species Xiphophorus maculatus. Next base: position 15,807,683 of record NC_036457.1, on the reverse strand, counting down.
CGCCAAGTAACATAACAGGCAAATAGGTGCATTGCACTACACAAACATAACAACCTTAGAAAGTGTTTTGAAGCTCTGTGTTCCTTCACGGTGTAGAGTGAACGTGATTTTTATTATTCATTACAAACACAACCAAGGACGTGTTTGCTAATTCTAAGCAGGAATGAGATAAATTCAGAATTGCAGCTTGCATGCATTTTTTATTTGTTTTGCTTTCTGTTTGATTGTTCTTTTTTATTTGTCATCATCCAAATGTGCAATTCCTAACTGCAGTGTCAACATTAACCTGAACTTATAAGGGCAATGCAATGTTTGTGGCCGTAATCGAAAAAAAATTATATTTAGAATGAACCTTTTCTAGTTGGAAATCCGGGGAAAGAGAGAGAGAGAAGAACCGAGAGAGGAAGGTAAACATTGATTGCCCAGAGAGAAAATGCAACCTTCCCATCCATCAATGCCGCCTGCCTGTCATCTGTGGAGTTTGCAGGAGAAGCAGGGAAAACAAGAGGAGTGCGTGCTAATTCTCACTGCGGGGCTCCACTTCCACCTCTCTGATGGGAAGCACAAACAGAAGCAGTTCGAGAAAAACCACCGTATACGACTCCTAATATGTTAACAGCCTCCACCAAGCATAATGAGACAGACCATGGAGAGGAAATAAAACTCTATAAGTACCACTTCTAGTTCCTCTATATTCAACACTCATGTTTCATGTTGAAAGGTTTTTGTTTATATAGTCTGAAAAGTCTGAAACAGCTGAGCAATGCAGTGGACGTTAAACACGACTGAGTTTAAGTTGTAATAATTCTGTCTTCAGACACATGCCTTTTACTATTTAAGCTTAATATCCACTGTGGACATATAAGAAGATATAAAGTTAATCTGTAAACAAGTAAATCGCACCATCACAATCAATCAATGAAGTTTAAGTACAATGATGAAGTTATTGTTGTAGGACTAAAAAAAATCCTGGGCTGCTGACACCAAGAACTCAGAAAAAGGGTTTCTCAATCATGTAGAACTGACCATGCCCTTCAAAAGCATGTTTTCACATTTTGTAATTTTACAACACACTTAAATTACTTTGTTATCGTTTGATGAAACTGATGAAATAAGAAAAACATTACAGAGTTGAACTATGTGTGGCATGTATTTCTACTCAGCTCATGTTCTAATGTTACAAAATACATATTTAAACAAAATACACATTATTATTTTTTCCACAAAAAGTTAGAAATTAAACCCCAATGTTGTGTATTGAAATACTATCAAATAATACATTTGTTTCTGAGATCCTCCACAGGGTCACAAACTACCACAACTGGAAAACTTGAAATATTACAACACTGCGGTAGCACATTTAAATCGGCATCAATTTATTTTTTAAATGATCACAATACAAATATCCTCATGTTCCTCCCTTTGCATGCCCCATTTTATACAACCCTGGAAAAAATGAAGAGACCACTGCAAAATTATCAGTTCTCTAATTCTAGTCTTTATAGGTATATGTTTAAGTAAAATGAACATTGTTGTTTTATTTTATGAACTACTGACAACACGTCTCTGACATTCCAAGCACAAATTTTGTATTTATTTGCAGAAAATGAGAAATGGTCAAATTAGCGAAAAAGATGCAGCGCTTTCAGACCTGAAATAATGCAAAGAAAACAAGTTCATATTCATTTAGAAACAACAATACTAATGTTTTAACTGAGGAAGAGTTCAGAAATCTATATTTGGTGGGATAACCAGGAAGTTTTCAATGGGGTTCAGTGCAGTGGGCTCTTCATTTTCTCCAGAGCCGAATAACATTGGCAGTATGTTTCTGTCTATTGTAAAAATGTGAGGTTGTATTGTCGCAAAATGAGAAAAGGTTAAAGGGTTTAGAAAACTTTCACAAGAAAATTTAACTTATTATTTTTTTAAATCTTCGCATTCTTACCTGTCTGATGCCGAGCCTGTAGGCAACGATGCGGTCCACAGCATCGGGGTTCATCTGGGTCCACTGCAGCTTGAAGCCATAGACTCGAGGCCTGTATTGCCACAGAGGGCTGTAGGTGTCGTAGTAAAACTCCGGAGGGTAAGCTTTACCTAAAGGCAAGCACAATATGATAAACATTTACATTTCATGTTTATTTAAAACATTTTGGTCTTTAAATTCACATTTGTTCAGCGTTTCAGCAGTTGGGGAGCTTTCCATGAAAAGTAATCTCTCTCTTCTTTTGTGGGCTCTGGGCTGTTTACTTTTCCTGCCATTTATAACATACTGGAGAGAAGAAAAAAAAAGACCCCAAAGCCAAAATAATTCCTCTTTAAAGTTCCCCAGAAACTGCTCGCTGAGTGCTATTTCCTTCTTCAGATTTATTTAGCTCCTGATAGGCCAGAGGGGCATTTCTTGGTGGCTTGTTCTCGTTAACTTAGGTGTTTTGATCAGATAACCACTTCCATTCTGCTAAGGTTTCTGTAGAAATCAAACTGTTGTTTTATCTGTCCCGCTATGAGTTAGTGATTTTGAAACATAAAAATATATATATATCAATTACCGTTAAGAATGCATAAAATTAATCAGTCTGTGGGCCACATGCTTATGAGAATAATTTATAGCGCAACACAGAACACACACAAAGAGCTAATTTTATTTTCCTTGCTCAAAAATACTGTAGCAACAAAATATTCAGTGTTCAATTGGAAAACCAATATAATTTGTTCCCTACATCGTCAAAGGTCTGGGAAAAAAAATCAGAAAAATTGCAGCACATATAAAGTAATACTTTTAGTGGACTCAGAGAAACCTTTGTGTCAGTTATTTTCAAGAAAATAAAAATAATTAGTTGTTTGGGCAGACAAATATTTACTTAAAACATACTTCTCTAAAAATAATTAGAGTGGAGAATATGTCGATTGAGTTTCTTAAACCAAGACTGCATCTGATATGTTGGTACGAACTTCAACCATGTGGGTTATTTGTGTACATACCAGTGAAATTCAGACTGGAATGGACCCTTTCAAATAATATTCACTCTTAAAACACAAATTTCCAACATAAAGATACAAGTGGAACTCATGATCAAGAAAAACCCAGCAGATAAAAAATATTTTGTTTTGATGTAAAAAGGCAAGAAACCACAAAAAAAATAATTAAATGCTCCACCGTACTACTGGGAAAACCTAGTGTTTTCTGAGGTGATACTATTTTTGAAAAAAACAATTGAACCATTATTCTACACAATTTAAGCACATTTTATACTTGCTTCCTGCATCACAACACACCACATGAATGCTCTTCAAACTACATACAAATACAGTAATGTGACACAAACGCAAATCTATGAGTCCAATACATTTATGTACTCTCTGTTCTCTCTGCCAGGGCTAAAAAAAGAAAGGTATACAGACTCTTATCAGTAACATTGCTTACTTTGTTAGAATCTGTGAAGATATACAATATTGAAACAATAATAATAATAATAAAAAACAGATTTTTCCAGCCTTGGAGCTAATTTCTGACAAGTGAAGAAAACATTGACTTGTACGCTGAATTCTAATCAAGATCCAGCAACAAGCTCAGAAGATGACATTCCATGGAAAAATAGAAATCCACCTCAATGACATGCCATGTTGTGTTTGTCCTTGTCATTTGGGCTTGTTTATTGTTGGATGACAATACCCAGAGCAGATGATTTTAATGGCCAAGCTGCAGTTGAGCTGCCATTATTAGAAGCCACACTGGGACTTCCACACAGACATGTGGTGATTTTTAAAGTACTTTGTGTGGATAATAGGTGATATAAGGTTATGTTAATGGCAATATTTAAATGTTAGTGTGTTAGGCCTGTGATAAACTGAAAATGTAGTCAGTGTCTAAACCGTCTTTTGCCAATGCTTAAGTTTAAAAAAGCCTCCTAGTGTCTTCCTAATTATACTAATAGAAAGCCAATTAGTTTTATGTTGTCAGAATGACACTGAAGGGAGAAAAGAAAGAGAAAAAAGTTAATCAGCACCACCGGACAGCTCCTAACTTGGTAAATCTCAAGCTAACTTAAAATAAATTTAGTCCATACAGACTAAATGTTCTGCGAGAGGAACTATTAGGTCTGCAGCTGGAAAAAAAAAAAGTCTTCCTCCATTGAGTATTTACTAGAAATACAGTCCTTTGCAAGAGAAAAAAAGTTTTAAAATGTTGCCACAATACATCTACAGGGTACTATAATACATCCTATAGAGATTCTATGCTTGAGATAAACAGTAAAGCATAATTACGAAGTGGAAGGAAAACCAGACATGGCTTAGAAAAATTCTTGCAAACAAGAAATCTTAAAAGCGTCCTTCTGCTTATTTATTCAAACTCAATAGTTTGTGCAAACACCTCTAGCTGCAATTACAGCTGCAAGTGCTTCTGGTTTCTACCCTCTTTGCATGCATGAATTTTATTTGCCAATTTCTTTATGCAACAAAGCTGAAACTCAATCAGTTCAGATTTCACAAATGTTGAATCTTGAAAAGAACAATATAAAAACAATTCTTCTTATTTACTTACTTAATGTGTGGCATATTTATATTTATATCCAATGTAAGGTTTGTGTTAACATCTCAAAAGAGGAATTGTAGCAATTATAATATATAGAGATAAAATAGTGTACCAACTAGATGTACAAATGTCTTATTCATAATCTATAATATCACAAAAAGAGAATTAAAGACTTAAATAAACAAGGATGAACAAATCTATACAACACAAACATGTTAATAACACTTAACACTGAATTGCATAAGTTTTTTGAATACAGCTGAAACAGCCAAACACTCCATGTGTAATTATTGAAAATTGCCAGATTTGATGTTTCCTGCAGCTTCTAAATAGTTTAATCAATTCTCTTAATAACCCAACAAGTCAAAGCTGCTCAAACAGTGGGTTTTGTTCTGCATTTTAGACAATAAATCAGCTTAATGATGCTTTGGGCAGCCTGTTGCAGATCATTTGGCCTTCGCATGGATAGAGGTATTTAAAATAAAAAAAAAAAGAAGAGGGGGAAAAAAAACAGCGATACAGAAGAAAATAACATTCATTCATCATCTTGATAAAATCACTCAGAGAGGAAAACAAATAGGCTCTGGCAAAAGAAACAGTGCTGATGATTAAGCAAAGTAATTTATATACAAATAGAATAGAATAGAATAGAATAGAATAGAATAGAATAGAATAGAATAGAATAGAATAGAATTACTTTATTCATCCCGGCAGGGAAATTATTTCACAGTTACAGCAGCATAGAGACAAGACACACAACATCCACCACTGAGTAGCAATGTAGACAAGATAAAATAAGAATAAAATATGACATGCTGTCAATATAAAAAGCAGCTTAGAGCAGTCCTTGCAAGGATTCAAAATGCAGAATACTTCATGGTTTAGTTTGAAGCAAGAAATACACCTCAAAAGGTCATTGTTGGTCGTCTGCTGGCTAAAGCTAGCTGACAAACAGGAAGTGATGATGCCGCCGTGCAAGCTGCCTCCGCATCTCGCCGAGATGAACCAGAGGACAGCACACGTGCTAAAATAAAAATAAACACGTTCACAGAAAGAGAAACAACACGAATGTAGGGATAATTACTGCCTGCACCTCGCTAAGCTCTGTTTTGCTGCATTGAGCCAGCTGTGTTTACAGCACACTGTACAGCAAGTGTTACATAAGCCTGCCTAGAAGATAGTGACAGATAGTGCTGGGAAGGAAAAGAGGATGCCGCAATTTGCTGCGAAGCAAGAGCGAAGAAAGGTTAATTAAACAGACTCAGAGAATCCCACAGAGACGCTGCTTCTGGAAGGCGTGAATCAGTTCTTTTATCGCATAAATGTATATTGTTTCTGACATTTGTAGTAAAAACCAGGATATACATCAACCTTTTCTTGTTTACCTTTTAGCACTTAAAGGGGGAAAAAAATATCAAAAAGAAATTTCTTGGCACATAGTCAGGACTCTTTCTTTGAAAATCGCTCAAATATAAAGTATAATAAAGCAAAATGGACTGACTTCCTAATCACACATTATGTGTGGTAAAGCGCATTACCTAACCCACTTAGGCTGCTTGAAATGGGTAACTCTGGGTGGGAGACATCAAACATAAAGCACAGAGGGCTTAATTGATTTTTTTTTTTAAATCCTGTTTATAACACCATAACCAATGCAGTGATTCATAACAGCTCAGCACAAACCTTCAGGCAAGAAGTTGACCTTATTTGCAGACTTATTTTTCCTTTTTGAGAATTTACATGTGTGTTTTCATCTTCAGGAAAACACTGTACGGCTGCAGCTGCGGCGTCACAAGGTTCAGAAGAAGACTTGCTAACTTTTGGATGCACAACAAAACCAAGCAAAAAGCAAAACCAAAAAAAAACACAATGGTAAACAAAAAATTATAAAGAAATGGCTCAGCTGCATTCTACTGTTTTGTTAAAGGAATATTAACTTTTTCGATTAACAAAAAGGCTAAAACATAAACTTTTATTTATACAGTTTTCTTTTTCTGGCTGTTCTAGTGTGAGAAACCCTGAGATAATTTTACTAATGCAAAGATGCAGCAGAGAAAATATAATTCAACATTAAATAACAACAGCAAGGCAGAAAAATGGCAAAACAGGATGTAGCAGAAAACATTAATATAGGCTACCTATAACATGCTTTGTATAAAATCCAAGCTGTGGGAACTGGCGACAGGTTTTAAACACAAAAACAGAATGTACGTAAAACCGCCAAAGCTTAATAAGATTGATGTTGATCAAGTTTTTAGAATCCTTTTTCTAAGAAATTGATTGAAAAGGTTTCAAGGTAAAATCAATGTACTTCCTGCACTTTTTAAAAGACAAAAAAATATATATATAAAACGCACAAATTGATCCAAAAAGACCAAGGATGTCTTATTAAAACACGCAAAAAAAAAAGAGCCAAATAAACAAAATACAAAGTGATGCCAATGCCATTTATAAAACAAAAATAAACAGCATAAAAGCAACCTTGGGGACCTCATCTCTACAAACTGCTAGATTTGAATAACAAGTGAACTTTGTAGTTCATTGGGCTGATTTCGATAAAAAAAAAATCTAAACTATTCAAGCAATTCACCTGTTCATCTCTGGTTAACAACAGAAAGCCAGGAGAGTTGGGGAAACATAGAGACCAAAAACAGTTTTAGATGCAGTCAAAATAGACCAAAATGCACCGCATCCTACACAGACAGAGCATGTGAATGCTATTCCTAGCATGCTAATGCTAACATCCATACCTAGCTAATCTGATTAGATCATTAAAAATGCCAGTTCATGACAACACAATTGAAGTCAATTGAAGTCATGTTCTTCTATATCTGGAATATTTGAAAGTTTGACAATATTTAGTTTTGTACACTGACCATCTTTCAAAAATGTCTGTTAAAGATTATTACAGCTTCAGTTAAATTAGATAAAATGTTAAAGTTAAAGCTATCTTGCAAAAAGGAAGCAATGTACAATTGCTAACAAATTATTTTCCAATAGGCTGCTATTATGAAAGGAGTTTTACTATGAATACGCATCACAGTACACCAAAAGGAAATTAAGTTCCTCTTATGTAGAGTTATTTTTGTATTTTTGGCAATACAGATTAGTGTCAAAACTCACACTTAACACTAAAACTTTCAAATATCTCACCTTGCTGGGAACAGGCTTTAGTAAGACTTTTATTACAGTAATTATAAATTGTTGGAGTAAAACAAGCTAGAAGCATGCGTGTTTCACAACCTACGTCTCAATCTAGAGCTGCTGCTTCGGAGAACATTTGCTGCCTTTGGACAGAAACCCTGTGCATTAATCATCAACCGCATCAGACTGGAATGGAAACAGAAGAAACAACGGCGCGATGATTCACAGACGGAGAAGCAATTCTCTGCCCGTTCTAACTCCTCAGAGGAGAGCATTTGCTAAAACTCAGGGTTCCAGCAGCAGAGTGTTCATGCCAAAGCTCAGTGGTACACATTACATTCCTCTAAGGGGCCTCTCCCATGGCACAATTTAATGGCCAACTTGGCCCTTGCAGCCAACTCACAGATGTCCCAATAGCTTTTAACATGGGCATCCATGCACATGCACAAACGCTCTCCCCTGGCACCATCTACTTCTTCTGGGTGACAGTATTTATGTAGGCCCAAGACTGGCTTGCTTGCTGACATTAGTGTGTGTGTGTATGTGTGTGTCTGTCGGCATGGAAGGAAATATGTTGTGCATGGTATGATGAGTGGCTTTGCAAGTTGAATGGCTGCGGGCCAGGACTCCAGACTGATATGTTTGTTACTCATCAGCACAGCCCAAGAACGTCAGGAATGCAGGTGTGAGGGAATATCTATTAAGGTGGTCTCCGTAGAGAGAGTAAACTAATATTTCACCAAACTGCATGAACCATAAAAGATATTTGATGAACTTCAGCTAAGAAAGGACTCTCTCTATCTCTCTACAGCATATTATTTATTTCAGCCACACACACACACACACACAGTGGTGCTGATATCATGGCTATTGAGTTTCAGATAAAATTGAAAAATCGTCAAGACTAAGAACTGGGGTTATGGGAACCGGGTATGGCAGACTTTATAGATGATGGAGGGAACCAAAGTGGATTTTCTGCACTGTGCTCCTGCACTCAGGGAGTTACTAAAAGAGCCTCCATACCTTTGGCAGCTACTGAGTCCAGATGGTAGGAATCTGGAGCATTGGGCAGGAGGAATCAAGCAATGCGTAGTGGGAGGAAAGGAGGATGAAAGGGGAGGAAAAAGGGTGAAAGTAAGGGGTTAGAAATATCAGGAAAACCTTAAGCCCAGTTAAGAAAAAAAGAGACAGTTGTCTGAAGGGAACTGTCCGCCTCTGTCTCTATCTAGTTCACCAGGAATGACTGATTTATGCAACACAGACCAGCTTTCTTTTCTGCACAGCACGTTGTAGGAGAAGCTTAAAAGGAGAAAGAAGGATGAAGAAAAAATTAAAACACAAAGAGGGCCAGAAAAGCAGCAGAAATGTTGAAATTTTAAGATTAGAGAACACTAAGAGATCGAAAGGAAGATAATAAAAAAAGGGGAGAAAAGCAGGTGGCAAAGGATTAAAGTGACAAATACTCATCTTGTGACCCTGCAGCTCTTGTCTCTAATAGGAGGTCTAAGAGATTGAAACCTTGGTCAAAGTTCCTGCGGTCACTCAGTGTGGCCAAACTCATTTGGTCCTGTCACAACAACCAACGCAAAGATGGACGCATTGTGTATGAAGTAAGAAGAATAGCGACTTCACAAGTCCAGCAACCTGCTGGGTTGCAAGTACAAAGAAAATAATTTTAAAAAATCCCAATATTGCAGAAATTTGGGCATCGAGTTCATACATAAGAAATGTTGAAAGATTTAAAATGACCTGGACACATTTTGTATCCTGTTGCAAAAAGAAAAGAAAAAACAAATCACTCATACACTGATTTCCTACAGGAGTAACTTTAAATAAAGTCTCTAAACCGCAGTGAACAACCACATCTCTCAAACAGCAAATTGGCTGTTAAATGAAGAGGAGAAAGAATAACAAAAACACTCTCTTTCCTCTATAGACCAGTTTTTGAAACACAATGGCATTTGTGTCGACAGGTATGAAAACTGTGAGGAAAACTACAAATGAATTTTAGAGCTTACTGGATCCAGCATGAAGTGGCAAAAGAAAGGTTGGCCTACAGGTCAGCAAAGACAGTCTCAGATCAGGTCTAGCAATGAGGCTAGAAGGAAGAGCTGCATAGAAGGAAGTGATTAGCAATATGAAATACTCAACTAAAAAAACTGGAAACGGTAGGAGAGCAGAGGTTGATAGCAGATCTGGCCATTTTAATCACCACGTTAAAATGTATGGATGTCCACTTTTTGGATGAATGGACAGATGGCTAAATCTAGGGACTGATGGACAGAGGTAAGGCTGGACAGACAGACTGATAAACTGCTATAACAATGCTGTGCAGATTAACAAATTGATGGGTGAGCCTAGGCCGATGGACAGACAGCAACATGGGAGGGTGATGGACAGGTTGACGGATGTTAACATAGATGGATGGACTGGACGAAAAGCCGGACTGATGGATAGTTGAATGGATGCATGTATGGATAGATATCGTTTTTGCACAAAAGACAACATAAACTTTGCTTTTACATATTCCAATCTTTATCACAAAGCTGATCTGATAGAAAAAAATTATCTACTTCTACAGAAAACCTTTTCTGTTAAAACATTGTAAGATTTTTTTTATTTTAAGCCTCTTTGGAAACCCTATGCTGAAAAGAAAAGACATACGGGTAGACATGACCCTCAAACAGGCTTTACAGGTAAATTATCTGAAACTGTTGAGAACCTACTGGCCAAATTGCCATGAATTAGGGTGCAGAAGCTGAGGATGGACGTGGTCAGATCCAGGCTTGAAGTGCACCAATGAGTTTAATGATGATGCAGAAAATCACAAAAACCAGGAAGCACAGATGAACGGTGATACAACGAACATAAAAGTCTGGTAGACACTGGAACGTGACTCGGACAGGAACGACAAAAACGATAGACAAGGACCCGGCAGGGAGCAGGGGACACAGGCGAGGTTAAATACACCAAGGACTAATCAGGGAAACAAGAGACAGCTGGGGACAATCAGGGGGCAAACAAGACGACACAGGGACAAAATAAACTGGAAAACGCATACAAAACTCAAATCACCACACAAATAGCAGGGAATGACAAAAAGTGACTGGAAAGCAGACTAACTAATGAAGCATTCTGCAGTGCATTGGAGAACTTTAAAAATGCTTAATTAGCCCAGCATGAAAAGAAAATTGATGTGTCAGAAGTGTACAGACTCGCCTCTATCCGTATAAAAGGAAGAAAAGTGTAAAGTTGAAGGACAGACAGAACAGTTGGTTCAATCAGTGAGAAATGTAAAAAAAAAAAAAAAGAGTAAATCTTTAAAAATATCGCCTCCTTACCTGTCACGCTGAATGTGCATTTGCCTGCTCCGGCCTCATTGATGACGTTGCACGTGTACTCCCCCAAGCCTTCACGATTCAGGCTGCGGATCCTGTGCTCGGTCTCGTCTTTGTGTGTGTCAAACGCGCCGGCGTTGAGCAGATTGTTTGCGAGACGCCACTCGTACCGCAACACCCGAGAGGGGTGAGCTCGCAGCACCCTGCAGGTCATCACCACCGGCCTCCCCAGGCCCTGACGGACCTCCATGTGCACAGGCTCCACTGTGGGAGGATCTGAATGGCAGGAAAGAGAGAAAAAAAACTCAATCATTTTTGAAAGGGACAAAAACAAAAAGAAAGGAATGAATGGAAGGTATGGATGAGGTAGAACAAGTTGGTACAATTGCTGGAATGAACAGGGGAAAGAATGTTTTATAGATAAGGACACAGAGTCATTTCACACAAACTTCCACGTTGATGTTATAATGTAAAAATATTTACAAGTGAAGAAATTGAAGGAATAAACTGTTTATTTTTTAATTCATCACATCACATTTTAATTCATCACATTACATCCCCATAAAATACACTGTATGTTAGAATAATTATCTAAGTTCATTTACTTGTGAGTTTATTTGAAAGGTTATGTTTTCATATTATTATTTTGTGTGTAGTTTACTTGACTCCTTTTCTTCTGTGAAACACTATTAACCATTTTTAGGATGTTTGCCTGGAGGCTAGAGACTTTGCACATTCCTGTGTTATCAGCTATATGTGTAACTGATTAGTTGTGGTCAGCCACATGCCCTTGTAAGGGCATGTCCACAGAAGGTTCCAGAACACCCTGTAGCAAAGGTCATTGGTCAAATTCTTTGTGTGACTATGTGAAAAAGCCCAACCTCCTTCCTTGTATTTTCTAATAAAGACAAATGCAGACAAAGATCTGGCAGAGTTGATCCCAGACAGTGTTTGACGGCGGCTTTCCGCGTCTCGGATCTTCCTTCCTCTTCTGCAGAAAAGAAAATTGTGTCTGGTTGAATCTTTGCAAGTTAGAAATTAAAATAAACCTATCACTGTAGTTTGATGTTGAAACAAGAAAAATTGTGAAGAATTAAAAAACTATGAATACTGTTGTAAGGCAGTGCAGTGAAATTGGCACAGACCTTTGCAAGACAAACTGCCGAAGCGCATTCACTTTTGAGAAAACAGGGGCGGGGGGGAAAAAAGGTGGGGGAACATTAAGCACCTTGTAAATAAACTTTAGCCCATCTCCACTGTAAATCGATACATTTCAGAAACAGATGAAAAATGAAAACAATTGCAGGTGGAGCGGCACGGCCGCGTTGAAATCAATTTGCACGAAAACCCCAAGAACGTTTGAAATAGAAATCAGTTTCGCTTCGCAGAAAACGGGTAACAGGATGATGAAGTGCACCTCGAGCTTTTAAAAATGGAAAATTAATAACTTATTTGAGTATCTGACAGCCTTCACCTCTTCCCAGACAGAAAACCTGCTGGTGAATTATTCAACCAGTTGAATGGCCTTGATGAGACCCAGGCTGAGTTTCGGGAAAGTTTCGCCATGTGTGATGCATACATTCCAGCCCATTTAGTTTGCATGAGACAATACGTATGATGGTGCGCGTGTAGATTAACTGTGTTTAGGTGTTTGTGTGTGCAAGCAGTGGAACAGTTATGAATAATTCCCCCATTTCAGGCATCTTTTACCGTTGACTGGCTCGGGTGGGAGCTTGACAAAAGTCACGACGGGGCTTGGAAAACGACGGTGAATGAACACGGCGGAGACGCGACAGAATGACACGAAACCCCTTGATTGCCTCAGATTTGCATAATTTCTGACAGAGTGCAGGAGAGACGCCAGCTACAGAAAAGGTTGGGGATGCTATTTTTTCAGAATGTAATCGGTTACAGATCACTGATTACCTGATTGAAACTGTTATCTCCGACATAATCTTCTACATTATTCACACTCAGTAATATAATCTGTTTACTGAGCCTTCCAAACTTGATAGGATGTGGAGCCGTGAGCGAAGTATGAAAATGTACAGCATTAAATTTGATAACACTATTAACGTCATTATCCCTAAGCCTAATCAGAAATTAAGGGAAGAAAAAAAGGAAGAAATTTTATGTTGATTTCGTTTGCCGTGTTTTAGCAACAGTTGCCTTTTTTTATTTTTATTTGCACATAAATAAGTTAACCTCACCCCTGGCAGTAGAGAAGGACAGATCCACAAGGCCAGAAATGTGCACAGGGGGTACGTGGGCTGTGAGCATTATGCTGAATGCAAAACAACACGCTGACATGCAGTAACAGAACAGAGTGGGGTTTTATATCCTTGCCCTCGATGCTAATTATCCTTCAAGTCGCAACATCCTACAGTTCACTGAGGCGCCATTATGATTAATGACACACCATTAGATCATATCATGACTGGCCGAAATGGGGAAAATGATAAATCGTAACAGTGGAGGGTCAAAGTAAAAGTAAACATAAACCTTCTGAGGTTTAGGACTGAGAAAAAAGACAAAAAAAAAAAACAAAAACTCTTTCACCTCCTGATTCTATTCAAAAGGTGGAGAGTTACAGTTTTTTTAAATTTCTGCTAAGTGAAACAGCAATCAGTTCCTCCTCTTTCATAAGAACACAGCCTCGGCTTTTACCACAACCCAAAAGCTTGTCTCTGAAGCCAAAAGGAGTGCCTGGAAGTCTACTTATCACATTAATATTGTAGGACTCTTTAGGACGGCAGTGAATAACAGCTAGCTCCACAGCCTCCGTGAATGGCACTGGATCAAATTGCAATGAGTACATTCCAATTTACAAAGAAAGACAAATAATAATAATAAAAAATCTCTCATATAATGAAAACATCCTTTAAACAAGGGGACAAGCCTCATCTCTCCCCGGTGCATTTCTTGTAAAGCACCTGCCAAGGCAAAGTATGAAGAAAGGAGCAGGAAGGTCCTGAGTGATATTCCCTGAGCAATGCTTGCAGTGGTTAGCGTAGCAACCACTGTGAGCTCAGACTTGCTGTAATCCACAGGCTGGGGAAAAGCCTGAGTGCCTCCTGAAATGTAATCTGTCATCAGTCACTGGTGGATGGCTTGACACTAATGTTGAGAAAAACAACATTTAGGGAGCACAGAGGCCTTTTCTCCCACGGCCCATATGGACTGACATCTACAGTTGCCTGAAGAGATATGAATGAACTTTAGGGAAATATACAAATGTTTCTTACACATACAGGAAGCTAGGAACATTTCTGCATGCACCTGCCTTTCCACAAGCCAGTTTATAAGCCTACAGGAACAGGTTGTGCTAAGGAGTCACTTGAAGTCTGCAAGAAAATAAACATTGGTTTGAAAACACAAACCAATGAGAAAACACACTCCTGTTGAAATGACAATTTTTTTTGTAAAATAAGCACCCATCAAAAAATTCACAACCAAACTTTTTTTTCACTTAATAGGATGTACATCCTGTAAAGTTCTGCTAAAAGACAAACAAATCCGTGAAGGGGGAAATGAATAGGGATAATAACATGGTCACTGAGCGTGCACACCATGGTTCTCACACTATGAAGCACTGCTGATTAAACAACAACAATCAGTAGGTAAGTCAGCATGCCACATCTTCACTATAAAACAATAATTAGCCGCTCCACCAGTCGGCCGCCCTCAATAGATTTAGTTTGGATTCCAAATAGGCCTTTTCAAAACCTTTATTTTATTCTGTTTAAGCCATTTTCTTGTTATTAGGATGACTGCTTGGACAAACTGTGAAGCTGAAAAGGAAATCTCTTTTCATCTTAGCTTCCTAGGAAACAAATGAAGGTTTCAGGTTAAAACTGCCTGCTTATTGTAAGAGTTTATGATTTCATCGATACCTGACAGGCTCATTGGTGACATCACAGTTCATGCAGAAACATCAGTTCTGTGGGACCTCTTTTTTTTTCTGACACCAGGTTTAAAACACGGTTTGGAACCAGAACAGGTTCCGAACTGTAATGGAGGAAAAGAGCGATGTCAGAAATCTTATGAGGGGATTTATGGTGAAGTTCTGTTCTTTCCCGTTCTGGATTACAGCTCCAACATCGCACACTGGAATATTTGGAAGTTTTGAAAAGCACTTGTAACCGTTTCTATTTGCATGTTTTGCAATAGTGTACTTTTTTGTGGAGGGTTCTTTGCTTTTATCTTCATATTACATAAGTGAGCAATGTTTTTAAAGGCCATCAGTTAATAAGAAAGTGGATATTGATTCGATCAAGAATGGTTTCTAAATAATTACCAATTTTACTTTGTTTTTTGGCTTTCCATTCTTTCTTTGCAAATCAATTTCTTCTCATATTCAATACATAACAACTTATGGACATAATTTGTCATGCTTTTTTCTCAATACGTCTGAATTACTTTGGTTGGTGGAAAATCTGTTATATATGTCATATAAACAGAAATATCTGTGTTTTTCGACTACTGACAATATTTTGAATGTTGACAAAATTTGTAATGGAACCATGGCTATTGTTGAATTGTTATCATTCTCAACCAGTGCCGTGTTTTTATTATGCCATAAAAATGTGACAGGAATATTAAGCATAAAGTAGGAAGCATAAAGTATTCATCCTTTACCTATTTCACAACTGGACTTATTACACCATCATGAGCCACCCGTTCTTTCACAAATGTTTGCAGAAGCAGTCTGCATGCCTCAGTGTTGGATTTTATTCACCTCAAGCTATGAAAGTGAGTGAGAACACAGTCATTAAGTCATTCTATGTGATGACCCAATGCATTTGTCAATAACGCCTATTTAAATAATGTTATTCTTTCTTTTTCTTCACCCTTATTGACACCTTAATTATTACTGACACTTTATACAATGACCCCCTTTTGACCTTTTGCAACCTAATAGCACAAATGTGTTCTCAGTTGTTTACATAATAAACTCCTTGCATTATAAAGGTGATTTGAACATGTTTTACATTAACTCACTAAAGGACTAAAAACATTTTAAAACAAATACTCTATGGATGGATGTGGCAAGAGAAAAAATTTAAAAGAAAAAAATATATATTACAAATAAATTCTATAGCCATTCAACGCAACATGAGCTTTTAGCACCAATATACACTTTATGGTATTAAGAATAAAAGCACTAAGAGCAGTTCACTCACTGCCACTGAAATAGACCCAGTGGCTCCTTTTCTTTTATTGCACATAAAAGCCTACATTTACAATAAGGCTGAAATAGAAAGCCAGTGCAAACAACCAAATGCTCCCTGGACACAGAATTAAGAAATTCTATCAAAAATAAACACAATACTGAAATTCTTCAATATTGTAATACTTGCGACATATGGATGATAGCAATTTGATTTGCAAAAATAATATAAGCTACTGACTTTGCAGGCATATTTTAAATTGGTTTTGAATGGCTACAAAAGTGATGCTCCAGGCAGGACATGCTGTAGTGAGCATGAAGTACTCATCCTTTAACTTTTTAAACAATAATCTACAATCACTTGTGAAATTATAATTTCAAATTAGTAGCCATAGTGGGAAATGAGGAAGCTAATTGTTAGTCAGAAATGATTGTCATTGTTTTTGTATGTCTCTTTGTGATGCCTGAAAGTGATGAACTGACATAAAAGCCAGACAAAAATATATTCACAGTTTCCTTAAGCACACAAACTGATAAACGCATGTGACATATGCTTCATCCTGATTCTTCCTGAAACTATTTTTTTCTGATCAGTAGAAATGCAAGCACTGACATAAAAAGGCAAAAAAGCACTTCATGCACTTCATTTGTTTCAGAAGAAAATAAAATGTGGAAGTGCTACCAATTGAACTAAATCCAATTGACAATTTATGGCAAAAACAAAAAAAATCAGACAGCACAGAAATTACCAACATCAAGATTTGAAAACAGTTTGTATGGAAAAATGGGTAAAAAACAGATGAGCAATGAATGGGATGTACTAAAATATTAAAACAGTTCATACATTTCTGTAAGTGTATTTTTTCCCGATGTCATTTGAGGAAAAAATTGCTTTGATTTCTTTGACTTTTTAATACTCTAAGGAGGGGTCTGCAGTCTTTGAGTGCAACAGTTTTGAATGCAGCAACATACCTGAATCAAATGAATGGAAATGACTTCACCTTTGCTAAACCTGTCTGAGATGCCAAGGAGGTAGTTAAGTGCAATTAGAAATGCTTTAGAAACATGTTTATTGACAATAAGTTGTTGTGTTCAGTAGTTATTTTACCCACTGTATTTCATTTGGTGTTCTGTGACTTTGGGTGACTTTATATGTTCTCTGTAATGTATTCTTAATGTATACAAAATAAAGGTGAGATTTCTCAATTTCTTTGGGTAAACGTATACTCATAAAGCTCTAAACAGATTCACCAAATGTGCCAATAAATTAGGGAGGCACTAAAAGCCTGGGCATTGCATGGCCTGTGTGAAATTGGTTTGACCCTGTATATTGTGTGTCAGAACAACAGATCATTCCCCAAAACACTCCAACTTATGTTTTTCATAGAGCCGGAGCAGCTTTATTCTATGTGGATGGAAGACAGAAAACCAAGGACTTTTGTTTTTTAGATGGAAGCAACAACCTTTCTTGTGAGAGATTAACCTTTGTAGTCTAACAGCTCAGTATAGAGGAAGAAATACCTTCATTAAAAAGTCACCAGATATATACAGAATATAAAACAATAACCCTAATTCAAGTGTGTTATAATGAGTTCCTGTGTTGAATAATGCATGAAAACACAACTCTGCATCAGCGCGTTGTCCTTCTCTCCTTCCCTCACCGCTGTAGTTGCTCACAATGAACCTGAGCACCATTATTATTAAACTGTTTTTAGAATGGAGTGGCACTTCATAACTGAAACCTAAAACTAACAGTAAGAAATGTAAATGTTATTATTACTGGGAGAGAGGTCTGGTGATTAACTAATAGTTTTAGTACAAGTGACCAAGTAAGGAATTTGTTTCTCTGCCTAATGCAAGCTTCTGTTTACAGGATACAAACATATTCTTGACCACTTGGGCTGTTTGCTTGCAGTGGCTCATCGGTGCAATTACTTACCACCAAAACAAGAAAAATGAAAATAAAAATAAAATTTTATATCTAAATACTCTGAGTGAAACCAGCTGCAGTGAAAAAGATTAATTTGCTAACTTGGGTTGGCGGTAAGCTAATGTGTTAGAAGAACAGTGACTCTCAGGGGTCTGCGATGCAGCCCCTCTTGTTGCAATAAGGAAAATTAATTAAACACAATAATCTTGTACTGCTGCTCATTACTTTTTCCCAGACAGTAGCTCAGTGTCCCTGTGTGTCTGCTTGATGCATGTCAGGAGGCAAGGCAGTTGCTCAAGGGGACAGTCGCTTGGTTGAATCGGGCAGGTGTCATGAAGGATGTGGAGGGGAACAGAAAGGGACGTCTGGCTAAAAGATTTCTCTGCATCTCGGCTGAAGCAGAAGTTGATCACACCCTGACAGACATCACTATCTAGGACAGACGACTTCTCTATACCTCTTTCCCCGCTCTCTATCTGCGGATTCGCTCCCTCTTTCAAGCCCCTGGACCATGCCAAGTCAGTTTGACTAAGAACATTAGGGTGTCACAGCTTGGGATTTGGCTTTTGCAATTCTATTAGAGCGATGCCTCTAAAGGCAGGCGCCTTCCTTTCCCCCTACCTCTCCTCCTGGCGTCGCCGCTGCCAGCCAACAGATGCAGGTTTTTACATATCAAAGCCGTTGACTTGCCAGAGTCGTTCCTTCACGCCTCTAATGCTCTTTGCTTCAGAGGACTGTACCTCGGTGCCTTGATCAAGTTACTAAACGCGGCTTTGCACATGGCTCACCACCAAAGGCGGGCGTCTCATGCTGGGACCTGGAAATGCAGCTGAGAAAAGCATCTCAGAGGGATTGGCTTGTGCTTACACACCATAAGACAGGCCAAGAGAAAGTGGGGAGGGGGGGATATTCACACAGCCCAGAACACAAGAAGGACCAACTATTGTGCTAATAGAAAGAAAAAAAGATCACAATCTGAGCAAGATGAACAAAGGTGTTTGTATTTGGTAAATGTAGACAATGACACTTGTGGATGTAAAAATAGTGGACAAAAGAATGTCAAAGCAATAGAACAGCTCAAGTGCTTTTTAAAAATTGAGCTTTGATGCCAGCTAATAGACAGAAACAAGTGTAGCTCTGCAACATGGCAGAATGATTGATTTATCACAAGCGAGGCCAGAATAAGTCTCTTCATTTTATGTTTTGCTTTGAAGATGGAGAGCAGATGAAAGTGTTGCACGGCATCAAAAACTACAGAACAAGAAGGCGGCTTTATTAAAATAATACCAGATAATAAGAAATAATTGGAGCCTCAGAATGAATTTAGTTAAAACGAAGAGGGGATTTTTTTTTTCCCAGTGTGTTCTGTAAACTCTGTGTTCATCAAACAATGATGCAACTACATACCAATTTAAATCTCAACAAGAAAAGGAATAGATTAAACACGTGAATTTTCCTTTTATTCAGCTGAAGCTTTGGGAGTCTTTGCCTTCTTCCCTGACAGTGTCAGTACGTGCAGAAGCTAAAAATACAGGAAAAGGGACACAGCAAGTCTGATCTGGTTTATTCTCACTGGACATTAAGGAGAAGCCACCATTAACTTCCGCACAGAGAGTTGTTATAAGTTACGAGACCTCAACAAAAAATGTGCTTACTTTTTAAAAAAAGTAGCCTTAAGAGGTTGTTCTCAACTTCCCCTGCATTATTTGTAGGGAAAAAGTAACACCTACAAAACTTAATGGTTTTCACTTTTAGTGCTCACACTAATGTTTACTGGCTAGTTAAAGTCAGACAGATTTATCGTCTTAACTGAATGTCCAATACGGATCATCTGTTAAGACAAAGACCAAAGCACGCTGTGTCAGCAAACTTTTTGTAATGACAAAAATGCTGCAATGCTTAATTATTATATCATTTAATATGTCCTTCTATACAGATTAAGATGCAATGCAGTTTTTTGTAGGAAAAATGGTAAAAAAAAAAATAGATAAATAAATCAAAATTGCGGTGGAATTAACGATTTTAGTTATAAAGTTTCTGGACATATAGTTTTTTATGATGTTTCTTGTCTGCATTTGAGCTGAAAAAAAAGATTATCCAGAGAATTGTTCATGTTCATGCTTCTGTCTGATCTACATGCTGTGTCTGTGAACTGGTTTCTGATGAGAGTGTCAAGCAGGTGATATATTACCCATTTTTCTTTTTGTAAGACGAAACAAATGATACCATGTTATTAACATAAGTGTATTTTCTTTTGCATTTGTTTAAAAACAATAGCCTTCTATAGTGGCTATAATCATAGTCAGTATAGAGATACAAAAAAAAGATGTCCATAAAATGTCATCATCAGTTCAGCTGAAAGGTGGATGCCTTCGCATAGAGTAGCTTAAAACCATTTAAACAATGAGGGGAGAATTACGTACTAATCCTTTCTGGCAAAAATGGAAGCTGGTTTTTGATTCTCTTGGTAACCTTCGATCAAAATATTTGTAGTGGCAGCGTGAAGTTAATCTTGAATCAAAACACACACAATGAGAAGGCACAAATCTTCACTATTCATATGTAAAATCTTTTCGGACATTTTTCTTTAAGTGGGGACATTAGCAATAAAAAAGGGCATATTACTTATAGTCATTTATGGGTTCTTGCTCTTAAAAGGGCGTTTTCAGAAAATCAAACTAGAGAAGTCAGCCTCAGGATAATTTAGATATTTTAATGTTTTGTTTTTTTTTGCAACCACCAGTTGTAATTGAACTGTCTGTAAGTTGCTCAAATTTAAACCAATAAAGTTATCTTCCAGCATTATTATACTGCTCCCAAAGATTCAAGAGTTTTATTGTTCTTTTTAAGTGTTGACTTAAGTTTCCTCACCAAGTTCACATTTTAGCCATGACTGAGTAACAGCTTAAATAATTAAGCTCTCTTTTGGTTTTTGCCTCATTGGCAAAATACCATTTTTGAGTTCAGGCACATAAAGACTTTTCTTCAGATGATCTTGCCAGGCTAAATGACTAGCTCCATGTCTAGTTGCATTTTGGTTGATGTATTTAATATAAAACTTACATAATACACTGGTTTGGTTTAGGTGAAGAAAATAAAAGTGCAAGTCAAAATAGGAGAAAGTATGGATTAACTTCTGTAAGTAGGCCATGAGGAAAATGATGCGAGCTTGGAGACTAAGTCTTTCCAGTTGCTATAATCACTTGCCAGAGAAGGGTAAGAACCATACATGGCTCACATTCACTTTCTTCCTAGCCATCTTTCAGCCTTTCTTCACCAGAGAAAAACCTCCCTATTGCTGTCAGAGAACGAAGGCACTTTGAATCTCTGCTGCTCACTCAAAATGTTCCTTTCAAATGTCCACAAATGAGGACAAAATGAATACCAGTGGGAATAAATTAGCTGCTTGGTAATTAGCCCTTAAGCCATTCTTGAATGTCACCAATCAAAGTAGGGGGAAGGAGTTTCTCAATAAGCAGCGGGTCGGCAGTCGGAGGGAGGCCCGGAGATAGGGCATGAACTCCTTGGGTCTTCTCAGAAATGATCACACACACTAAAAACTAAAGACGTCTAACAAGTCAGGACATATCTGCAGCTTTGTGCATTTGTTAATATTAGTTCTGCTCTCTTCAGTGGATAAATTCCTCTCCGTAGAGCAAGAGGTGGAGTTTCCTAAGAAAGATCGGACGAAGGTTGACAAGTGGGAAAGAAGGGAATCATTTCACACCCTTCAGATGCATTTTGGATGCATGAATGTACAGACACAGAGGACTAGAACCCATAAGGATTAATTACACGGGACACAGCAAATACAGTAACAAATGGTGGACCTTATGCAGAAGCAGACCCTCTCACATAGCTACAAGTAGCAGGTCACAATACATTTACATTTAACTTTAGCTACATGCATGACAGCCTCAACCTGTTTACTCACATTGGACGATCAGCTCCACCACAGCCTCCCGGGGCTTCACGTTGAAGCCGTTGTACTGACTGGTCTGGCAGCGGTATGACCCCGTCATCTCTCTGGAGACATTCACAATCCGCAGGACGCCGTCATAGCTCTCCATCTGCATGCTGCCGTCAGGCATGGGCGCCTCCTTGTCTGCTCGTGACCACAGGATGATGGGTTTAGGCTTCCCTGAAACAAGGCACTCCAGCTCCACTGTGTCACCCTCACGGGCCACCAGGGGGGACTTGCCCCGGGGGACTGTCAGGCTGGGAGGAACTAAGAAAGAGAAAAACAGAGGAGGGACTGATATGGGGCTCTAGAAAGTCAGCAGACGGGGTGAAAGGCAATGGTTGACTTGGAGGGGAAAGGCAGCGAAAAGATATGGGAGGAGGGAGCGAGTTGGAATGATGCACTCTCAGCGAGATACACAGCATGAATGGATGAACCGTGAGATATTAGCAACAGTAATGGCAGACAGAGGGAAGCAGACAGTCATAGCACGAAGGAGATGTAAGACCACCATAAACAGCAGCAATGAGTATCAATGTAATCAGGCAATGGCCAACAATGAGCAATGCAATGATAAGCAACAACCCCAGCCTCAACAAAACAAGTTCAGGTGTTGAAGTTCTACAGAAAATTGCTGTAAACTACAAACTAAAAGTCCCAGATGGACATTCCTTCTTACACCGGCATTATATGTGAACCATGAGGATTAGACAAATTAGTCTAGCAGAGAATTCACCCAAGAGACAGCGCTCACAAACAAGGAATCGATGCAACCATTGTGCTGTACACCAAAGCTCATTTCCCTTGTTGATGTTCAAGGGAATTCAGTAACAAGATGCGAAATGAACACATAAACATACAAAAAAAAAGAAAGAAAAAAATCCAACTGCAATCTGGTGAGAAACATTTGCTGAATGTGTCATTCAGCAACGTGCCTGAGCTGCCACAAATACTACCATCTGTAGGTCAAGTAAGGAATGCAGCAGCAGATTCCTGGTGCAAAAACAGATACATTTGTCAAAGTGCACATGCCATCAGTAAATAGAAAATTACTTTTTACCATTAACCATAATATATTAGCAATCAACAAATTTCAGTGGTTGGTGCAGCCAAGGTTGATCAGTGGGCTGAGGATTTTTATCTTTTGTTGTAATCCTTGCTTTTCAAACCTGCTTTTCACTTTTATTATTTTTAATACACAGTAGCTCTTGTCTCTTCAAAATAGTGAAAACAAAGAGAACATATCATTCAAGTGAGGAAAATAAATCATCAAGAAACTGGAGTCAGAAAATTGTCACAGAAAAACATTTGGCCTGAAAAATTTATACGATGATTTAAAGCTGCATCTCTACAAATAAACCAAACAAGACAAAACAAAAAATACGACTGAATGAAAACGTAAGCGTATCTTACTACAAAACGCTGATTTGGTTGGAGGTTAATTAAAAATGTCTAAAACTCACTGAAGCAAACGTTTCATTATAAAATTATGCTACTTAGCGAAAAAATATGTTTTCAAGACCTTTTACACATCTTCACCAGGGGTGCCAACAATGTGAAAGTCGCTTTGTTTACACAAGTCTCAGTCTTTACAATAATATCCTACACGGCAGCTGCACATTGATTACACTGAGTTTAAAGAATGACAGTACTTCTTGCATTTGACATACATTATTTAAAATACATTATTCTTTCTGTTGTGAAAAGTGAAAGATCAAATTCCTGAAGAAATTTTGATAAAAAGATGTTTCTGCCCAACAGTTACCCATAAACATGTAGTGTACCATCAGCAGCAGGAGCAGAACTGTCATTACAATCAACAGAAAAACCGTCTTCTTGCTCTTGTTGGCTTATTTTCTCCGTAATATTCGTCTCGACATCAAACTTACATCGACAACTTACAGTTCAAGGCCGTTTGTGCAATTTTCATCGTTCTCAGCATTCACACCAGCATCATTACCATCTCTTGTCTGAACTTTTTACTCATTCTTTTACTTCTCACCGAACCACCCTACAGCAAATACACAAATAAAAATCTTTTAAGTACAATCTTAGAGTTTACGAGCAACTATTGACAATTGTGATGAGAGGAATATAAAAAAAGAGAAGTAGGGTTGAAAGGAGAAAGTGGTGAAAGTTTTAAGTAATGGACATTTTTTTTTTGTAAGGGTATTTATGTGTCTCAGTTTAAAAAGCAGCAACTCCAGCAGGTTGAATCAGGCCGTCTGGTTTCTCATCGAGCTTGCTGGCCAAGTAAATTTGTTTAATTAGTAAACCTGGCAAACAGCGCCAGCTCCTAGAGTGCTGTGCAACATGCATTTGTGTGTTTATGTGTTTTTGTGCGAGTCCAAGCTATCAGTAGACTCCAAGACTATTTTGTAGCGCTGCTCCCCAAAAACAGTTTACAGCCAGCTTTTCACGGGCCGATAATCTCCTCAGCAATGATGAAACCCTGTTGTGCTTCCCTGATGATTTTTGAATCACTGTCATTCTGTCCAAACAATGCTGCAGCTGGAAAAGAATCAAGCCAAGTTGGAGGGTATTTTTTTTTGTTTGTTTGTTTTTTTCTTTTTTTTAACTGTGATGAAATCACATGCAATCGGAGAAAAAGAAAGAGTCAAGAAATACTTATAAAAAATATTTTGTGGCCATTTTCTGTTTCATTGAAGGTAAAATCCTGCACCCATTTCAGAACTCCAATTGTCTTTTTTCCCCCAATGAGCACATCTTTATCACAGTGTTAGGATTGTGCTTAAACACCCACTCGTCAAAAAAGGAAATCACATGTGCAGCAACAGAATAATAAGGATGTAGAAGCATCTCCATGGGCTGTGAATTGCAGCAAGAAATGCTTAAATCTTAAAACTGAATTTAGGCCAAAATTACTGTAATCGGTTTCATGGCAACAGTTTTCACACGTCAATTTGAATCTTTCTGCAAGGACAAACTGGCAGCGTTTGTTTTTTTTTTTCTTCCTTTAATCAATTCAAGAAGACATGACAACAAAAGAATAACCAGTTACACTAGAGGCCAACAATTTGGACTCAAGAACACATTTGTACAAAACGTTGGCATATTTTGCAGCAAATTAAACATGATCAATCTATAAAGAATAACTCAACAAATTATATTTTGCTTTAATTATCATGTATTTTGACTGTTTGGCTTGAACACCATGATTTAGATATTATGTGCAAAATGCACATTATTTTTTTCCTCTTTAGACTGAAGTTGTGACTCTTCCAAATTTTCTCAACCATAAAACTAAGTCCTTTTTTTAAAATCAACATTTATTCAGAAATATGTAGGTAAAGACAGCAAACAAAAAAAATGCTTAGAGATGAGAGCAAAGTCAGTTAATTCACCCCAACCTCCAAAGATCTCACAATGGTTTTTAGCAAAAGCTCTGTAAGCACAATTTGAAGTTTTAATCGTCCTATTTTTGGCTCGACTGGCCAGTTGGAAACATGAAAATCAGATCTCAGTTACTATCAGTGAAAAGATGATATCTGAGGGCTGACAACAATCATCTTCACTGTGGAAGTTGCTAAAGAGGAAAGGACACTCAGAGCTAGCAGTTTCCAGCTTAAATTATGGAAAGTGTTTAACAATTAATACAGAGGAAGCAAAAAAAAGTGTACAAAGCAAATTTAAAATGCAACTATATTTTCTATGGAGGCATGTTGGCTCTTTATTCAGGTGCCTAGTTTTAAATGGAGGGAGTAAGCTTTCGGCCTATTTAAATCTTTAAACCTCAGTTTGTTGTGGAAACTTTCTGAAAACATTGTCAGCCTTCATTTTATTGTTGACTTAAGAATCTCCATTCATTTACTCCAGGGAGCACACAAACAGAGACTGCTCCTTGCAGGTGCTAAACTTGCTAATTGCTAATATAAGATGCTAAGCGAATCTTGAAGTATCAACTCTATTCATATTTTCAAAAAATTATTTTTTTTTACTTTAACATTTACAATTGTGTGACAGAGCGGCTGCTCAAGCAAGAAAACAGAAAACTACTGGAGATTGTAAATTAGCTACAAAATTCTGATCTGAGGTTCACAGATCAAATTAATTTAAATAAAAAAAATTACATAAAATTTTTAAATTACGTTAAAATATTGTTTTTAAATTATTAAAGATTAAATTTCTAACTTATCAATGAAAATAATCTTAAATATTTCATAAATAACTAGAATGCGTTCAGCATAAATACTGTATGTACAATGATATTTACATTTTTCACTGTGGCTATTTCAGAGGATTATTTATTATGAGAAATCTGAAACTGGAGGAGATCTAGCCAACACAGTATCTTGTAGGATATGTATGAATAATCTAATTACAAGAACATTAATTAAGAACACTATCAACATTTGGCTCAAGTTGTGGGTCACAGGTCAAGAGAACTGATCAAACGCTGAAAGAAAAGAGGACAGGTGATCCAACTTAAATATGTTGCATTAAATGGTGGTAAGTAATCAAATTAAGTTAATTTTTTTAAGTTGTAAAGTTAAACAAATGTACATAAAGTATGTTTGACAAAATTCATTCAGTTCAACTACTTGTGACCAATTAACACAACTTTATTAGGTTGGAAATCTATTCTCTTTTCTCATTGCATTAAAATGCTTCAGTCATCGTCTCTGCTTACGGCCCCAAATCTGCATCTACCATCCCTGCAGCCAAACTGATCAACTTCACTCACTTGTGAGTTTAGTATCAAAAGAACAAAAATTATCCTCACGGCAGTAACAACATGTTCATTTCATATTGATACATTTCCTGATTTTTATTCACACACCGTCTCAGCGGAGGCAGCCGGGTGTTAAGTGCTGACGTGGTTTTCTCCATTTTAAAGGTTCGCCATCTTTCCTCGGGTCCAAGCGGTAAAACAACAGCCAGCAGGGAGCAGCGGGTAACCGTCAGCATATGGAGGAGAAGTGCATTCGCTGAGCTGCCATCTTTACACCTGGCCTCTTCTGCCTAGATTAGACAAATAATTACTGTAGTCTGTCCACAGATTTTGGCAGCACAAATGCTGGCCATCAGCTGCTGCCATTTCTCACCTCGTCATCACAGAAAAGCAAACAAACCCCTCCCCTGCTCATGCCCGCCTCATCTCAGATCTGCATTTTTATCCTTCCTCCTGGTGACCACCCTGTCTTTGCATGTGAGAATGTCCGTTGAGATGCGGAGTGTGGCGGAGGGCCTGCTGCTGGTCTTTACTGTGCTCTCATTGTGCCAAAGCCCTCCAAATGCCAGTGATGCCTGCGGGGCACATTCGCTCCGTGCGGATGCTTTTGCAGTGCGCGTCTGCGTGGTTTTTATGTCCCCGCCGTCACATGTTCGCATACGCGAATTTCTTCTTGCCCACGGGTGACAGTGCGCTGTGATCCCGTTTCAGTTCCTCGGTGAAACGTGTCTCATTGCAGCGATGGAAATATTGCACGTGTGTCTTTTTGTGGGCCTAAATCAGGAGGGTCCCGTAAATTGGCCAAGGTTCTCTGGGGGACTCGGTATGTATAATCCTCAGAGTGTAGAGGCTGATGGCTGGTGCCTTTCAGCAGGAAACTGCAATACAAGAAAATATCAGGCGATTTGCATTTTCTTACAGCGACGGCATTGAAAGCAGCGCGAATAAATGTCTTTGAGAATAAACATTCCCACTGCCCCTCTTCTAGTAGGCGCTGTGACATCACTCCCCGTCGCCATGGCAACATATCATTCTGAACTACTGCAGACCGTGTAGGGAGTGTGTCTGTTTGTGCAGTATTGTGGGCTCAGACAGCTTGAAGCCAACGAGTTGGTCACAATGTGACAGGACTCTCTGTTCCTCAGAGCCCTGGAGCTCTGGGGACAGAGAGAGGAGTCCCATGGCTCCGCTGTGAGGATATTTGTGAAAGTGTGTGTGTTTGGCATGTGAGACGGGGTGTGGAGGGGTACCGTTCCGCTCTCCCAGCTGCTGAAGTGTTATAAATATCCACAGATGTGTTAAAATTGCCGTAGCCTGCTGATAGACTGCAGCGACACACTGCTGACCACACAAACACACCACTGAGTGTATGGTTTATTGTTTTGTTGTTTTTTCGTAGCTGTGTGCATGTCCCCTAAAATTTTATAACTCTTCTTGCAATCTTTCACTTGAGCCCCTCGTGAATTCATGTGGCTCAGATTGCGGAGCAGCAGGCTTTCAACACTCATGCTCTCATGGGTGGCAGCTTGATTTGTTGCTACAATGCTCTCTTTAATGTTGTTGTTCTGCTTCGGTAGGGTTTGTTTTTTTTCACCATGCATCCAACCAGACTGAGGAGCAGAAATGCTCTGTATAAAATGCAGGAGAACCACCTCCTGCATGATGGCTTTGTTCTTCGATAAGTAGTGAGCGTTTTCACTTGACGGAGCAAAGTTTGTGTACATCATTGATGGAGGCTTGACGGTGTCCCTTCCATCAGCTAAGAAAGGGTTCCTTTCCTTGTAAAGTGTTCCTCCTAGATGGCCCTCCCACCCAATTAATTGCAACTACAGTAGGTGCAGCTAAAGTTACAGGCTGGTTACCTTGTTTCATTATCATTTTATGGGCTTAATATAAAAAGAAAACTGCCCTTACATCTTCATCAGTGACTGCATTTCGGTCTGCTTCCTGTTGATTTATCTGAAGACACTTAGAGGTAGGTTCACAGACAACACTTTGTCTGTAGACATTGGAAAGTCAGTTCCACTATCTGCAGTCGACCTTGAAAACATCACAGGTGTCATGTTGACATATGCTGCCAGGCAGCCGTACATCACTGAGAAGGCACGACTGTCATCAGCTGTTTCCATATGACTGATTTGCAGGACAGTGTCTTGTAGAACGGCTCTTAAGGAACGTCATCCCAGTGCCGTTCCCCGAATTTTTGGAACCTGTCGCAAAGATCCATTTGTGCTGAAAAGTTTGTGACGTTACTTTCAAACTCAAGAGATGATTCAACTGGAGATTTCACATTTAATTGCATCCAGACGGCTTTTTCATCAATTCAGGGACAAATCTATACAAATTCAGAACTTTGAACTTTGCGTAGCAGCAAAATTTAATTTAAGAAAAAAAAAATCTTGGAATGGCTAACCTGTACATTACGACAAATAACTTCGACATTTGTTTCTCAGAAAAATCTGTGAATCTGCAGGAGTCCACTGTAATTCATCTGAATGAAATTCAGTTAAACTCCTGTCAATTCAATTTGAGTCTGTGCAGTTTTACTTAATTCAGTTCATTTCAATTAATTGTATATAGTTTGACTAGAGTTATCAGCGTGATACCTGATAACTCAGGTATCTGTAGGGCTTGATAACTCAGGTATCACGCTGAGTTATGCAAAAACACTATTGAGTCCAGTTCATGTCATTTCATATGCAGCCCGGTTCAACTCATTTTTCTCCCATTCTATTCAATTATTTTCAGTGCCATTACAGTATTTTCCGCACTATAAGGCGCACTGGATTTTAAGGGGCACTGATAATGAATGGTCTAGTTTTGATTTTTATTAACATATAAAGCACACCAGACTATAAGGTGCATTAAACAAAACAGTCAGATAAGTCAGTCAGTCAAAAACACAGTATGTATTACTCCACAACATTCCTGACTGCTGTAGCCATAATGTAGCATAACTAAAATATTTTGACTGAGCACCGCGAACCATACAAAATCGCTTCGAGGTCAGTAAGCACAACCAGAATCAATCCATATTAATTTCTTATATATTGCTCTGTTTTACTCCAGAACAATATATAAGGCGCTCCGGATTATAAGGTGCACTGTCATTTTTCTGATAAAATTAAAGGCTTTTAGGTGTGCCTTATAGTCCAGAAAGTACGGTATATTGCAGCTCCTTACTATATAGTCAAATTACACTCAACTCAGATGTATAAAAATTGTAAATATATATATATATATATATATATATATATATTGCTAGAAAGTCGTCCAGGAAAATTAACAGAGATCAATTTAATCTCCTTAGAAAGTCTGAAATGTGTTATTTATTTATTTTTTTACTTTTAGTTTATTGTTCTTTGGCTATTTGTTGTGATAATGAACTGACAGCAACTGAATGGTCTGAGGTTAGTAAATTGTCTACAGAATATATTTCTATCCATGAGACTGTTAGACAAAAATACACAGACCTACTGAAAAAGTACATTTCCATGCTGCTAACCTCCCCAATGCTGCTCAACAGGTATTATTTATGCTTTGACACAAATAAATTAAACAGTTGCATCCCTTCAAAGAGAGCAAATTACACCTGACTATTTTCATCCTACAGATGAGCCAGGCTTAAGTCAATTTTTTATCTTTATCAGGGTCAATGGATTTGCTGAAATCAGCACAAAGAGCAGTCAAATTGTCATAGTGTCTTTATTGATGTGGTGGCTATGCATGATGAATCATAGTCAAATAGAGAATATAAGCTGTCAATAGGAAGTTAGACAGAGATGAGTGTGCTTGCTACAACGTACTGATTAATTAAATTGTCAGAAAAATGGCTTGCTACGTACTGTGTTCATTAATATACTGTAGCTCATTTTAATCAGGCGAGCAGATAATTATCTAAACAATTTAACTGGATGTGTTTTGGAGGTTGAAAGAAATGCCCGGTAGCGGCAGAATCTCAGGTGCGAACTCGACGGCAATTTAAAAAAAACTTGAACATCACTAACTTTTTGATCATCTGTCCTGCTGAGAATGAGATTCACATAGCATGAGAATGGTAAATGGCATCAGCACATCAGCTATCGGCAAAGTCTTTGTTTGAACCTGGCTTTAAATACCAACTATGCCTCTGTACCGTATTCTGCACTGCGTTAGAATGTTATCTTGACAAATGCTTCCGATCTGATTTCAAATAACATTCGAGTCACAACAACACCATCACCACCTGAAAATCTCAGACGCATCTAGTCGCTGCGTGTGAACGTTTGCTCCTGACAGGTGTAACTTGTGTTTTCTGTTGGAACTTCATCAAGTTCTTATCTCCTTTCAGAGGTTTCTGTCTCTTGCGGTTTTTAATCTCGACAATCTCCTAAGGGGAGGTCTGTGTCCTCGTTTCAGACCACACTCATAAATATGCATCGCCCCTGGAATCTCTGGGAGCACTGCTGAGATAAGAACTTGCTCTTTTAACGAGTTTGCCACAACAGTAAATATTAACGCTGTTTTACAAAAAGGAAAAGTTATACAAATCTGTGTCCCTAAATATTCTCTTCGGCCAGGGTCGGACCCGATCCCTGGTTTGGAATCATAACCGGGAGCCAAAACCGAGAGCCAGTGAGCTTCACCCTCATTCCCAGCATGAAACCCTGGCAGATCTGCAGTGTAATCTCCCCTAAACACTTTTATTAAGACTTCTAATTGCAGCTCGGCTTTCTCCCTTCAGCAGAACAGGCAGAGGAACAAATACGGAGCTTATTCATCGCATAACAGGCTGCAGGCGCGTAGCAAAGCAGAGGCACAAGACGCTTTAGCACACTGCAGCTACAGAGCTCGGCAAAGACACTCCACTGATTCGCGGCGTCAGCCAAACTGACAGAAACAGGCATTCTCAAGAAAACAGCCCGCCCACATCCAGGTAAATGCAGCAGGAATCATAACAAGCAGAAACCACATTCCCAGTATAATTCCTGATGACAGGTGCATCTCTATGCCAACGCGGTCCTTTCATACCATCTCATTCCTCCCTCCACATTCGACTGGAACAGTGCAAGCTTAGGAAGCAATCAAACCCGAGCCTGAAGGAAACCTTTCATTTTATCCAATCACAAAACAGTCAGTCATTTTCTTTGTTATTTCTCCAGTCAGACAGCTGTATTCTTTAATTTATTTATTTCTGCACATTAAAGGATCTGCACTAATGTGTTGGCAATGCTCAGGCACTCCAAAAGAAAAGACTGCACTACTTAGAAGATAATGAGGAAACAATCTTGGCAGATGCAATTGATCCCACTGTTTTAAAGCACAAGGATTATCAAAGGATTATCTAACAGTAATTATGCATCCAAGGTCGACACGCAGCTTTCATGTTCACATACTGAGTGGCAGCTGAGGCGTAAGAGAGAAGCAAGGTACTGACTAAAGGTAAGGGTGCGTGAATGCATTTCCTTGTGTGCTTGTGAGTTTTGCCTACAAGGGGCGAAAGAGCTCCCTATGAACCTAATCGTTACTAAGTCGCATCACAAACCCCAGCCTTCCTTATCGGTACCAAACACATGCCGGTAAAGTCAAAGCAAGCGGAGATATCTACTCCGCCTGCAGCAGCACCAACTTTTGGAATCCCCCAAACAGATAATCTGAAGAATCTGGGAGGAGTGTGGTGAAACCCGGAGACTTCCAGGGTTTGTGTGCACCATAATGTAGCATGAACAAATACCAGAGCAGCTTAAAAAATAAAATATTGCGTAAAAGGGCAATGCTTCTTGGCAGTCAACTCAGAAAGTGAAGCTAAGTAATTTTGATGATTATGGGTTACAGACTATGACAATCCAAAATTCAGTATCTCAGAAAATTTGAATACTGTGAAAAAAGGTCATTAATAAAAACTCATAGTGTCACACCCTAATCAACTAATTGACTCAAAACACCTGCAAATGTTTAAACAGTCTCTCACTCTAGGCTACACCATCACGAGGAAGTCTGCTGATTGGACAGATGTCTAAAAGAGAGTGATTGACACACTTCACAAGAAGGGTAAGCCACAAAAGGTCATTGCTGAAGAAGCTGGTTGTTTGCAGAGCAAGCATGTTAAGAGAAAATTGAGTGGAAGGAACAAGTGTGCCAGGAAAAGGTCTGGAGGAAAAGTGGAGAGGTACAAAGTCCAGTGTGAAGTTTCCACAATCAATGGTGGCTTGGGGTGTCATGTCATCTGCTGGTGTTGGTCCACTGTGTTTTTTGAAGTCCACGGTCAATGCAGCCGTCCACCAGGAAAATCTAGAGTACTTCATGCTTTCCTCTGCCTGCAAGCTAAATGGAGATGCTGGCTTTATTTTCAAACAGGACTTGAAAATAAACACTGCCAAAGGTACCAAAAACTGTTTCTGACCACAGTGTTCCTGTTCTTAATTGGCCAGCAAACTCCCCCTGACCCGAACGCCTTAGTAAGCCTATGGGCTGTTGTCAAGAGAAAGATGAGAGAGACCAGACCCAACAAGACAGATAAAGTAATCGGCAGCAGTGCCACAAGTTGATCGCCTCAGTGTCACGGTGCATTGATGCAGTTATTCATGCAAGAAGAGGCCCAAACAAAAGTGTACAAACCTTTCAGAAGCCTGACATTTGTGCATCAATTTTTGATTGGTCTAATGTGATATTAACATTTTCTGAGAACCTGAATTATAGGATTTCTTTACATGTAAGCCATAATCATTAAAACTGCAGATAAAATAAGTAAATAAAAACTTGAAATATTTTACTGTATGTATAAAACATCTGTATAAAATGACCGTTTCAATTTCTGAGATGGCTGACAAGAATAAAACATTACGCAATATTTCTGAGATGTACTAGGTGACATTTCAACGAGGATTTTAGAACTGACAGTCCTTTTGTCATTAACAGTGTCATTTCGTTCTGCTTAGCCTTCCATTACTTTGTTTTTCCAACAAAGTATGGTCGTATTTAGATTTCCTGAATGTCAGCCAAACAAGACATTTGACAGCACATTTCCTCCCTCTGCTGTTATCTTTCAGATTTCGTACTCCTGTCATTTTAGCACCTACGCCTTGCATTCTTTGACAATGACTGACAGGCAAGAGAGCAGTGCAGACTCTAAAAACAGTGAAAAGCTTTTGTAAAACTTTTTAAAGTAATTTGAACAGTAAAACCCGGCATGGCCGAAATCACAGAAATGCAGATCATGGAGCGAGGCGGACTGATGTGTTATGCAACTAGCAAGCCCCTCATGTTGCACGTATGTTAGAAGAGCGAAAGCAGCCAGTTGATGGAATGATGTTGAGTGTTTAGAGCCTGATTTGTCCGACGGATGAACTCTGGTTTTGAGACTACAGTTACCTAAACAAAGTTTAGTTTTTTTGGGTTCAATTTTGGGGTTTAAAACGTGTCTTTCTTGCCACAACCTCAAAAAATTTGGTTTGTGAAAGACTTTTGGAAAGCCCCTAGAAGTAAAGAGATTGTTTCTTTCATTATTTTGGCACAATTTTACTTAACCACTATTAATCTGTCTGCGCAATTTAATATAATTTTATATTGAGGTAAAAGTTTCAGTTTCACTTCTGAAAAAGTAAAAGAAAACTATCTTAACTATCGGCATGTTATATATTCACATGTATTTTACATTGATGACTTTGTCATTAACATATACAAGTAAAGCAGTTTTCCAACGTCTAATTCAATTATTAAGTTAATCAGAATGACTGAAGACTTTTATTAAGTGATCCTTAGCTTCTGGTTTTGCTTGAATATAATTCACGATGCCCATTTCTGTAAGACATATGTACATACCAATAATTAGAAAAGGTCAAAACTGAAATCGTGACAAACAAATATGGACAAACGCTCATGTTTATCTTGTAACCACGCATGATAAGCAGGATTTAGGGGAGGCAAAAATTATCTAAGCTCTCCATTGGAGAACCGTAGCAAAAAGAAGCATCTTGGTGTCACTAAGACTTTTTAAACAATTTATTTGAAGACTTTTGCAAGTACCTTCACCAGGGATGCCAATTAATGTTGAAGGTACTTCAACAATTATTGAAGTATTCAGTTGAACACACTTGAAACCAGATATTTGCATACATAACCTTTATTTTCTCTCACTATCAGGAAATGTTTAGGATTTTAGACATTATTTATATTTGCTAAATGCCAAAAATATGATAATTTTAATTATATATTGTGTTAGTCAAAGTTGTGAATTGACTTGTATGATGCTTATGCCTGATTTTACAAATTGGGAAAGCCAAGATGACGGTGTCATAGTTTTGTAAGCTTTTGATGGGTTTATTTGCAACACAACTGTGGATATGTTTTAAGGCAACATATTAAACCCTTTGCTTCTTTCTGTGATATTATGGAAAAAATCTGAGGAAATCAAACAAAAGACCAGAAGGACAATTCGTGGAAGTCCACAAGATTGGTACATCCTTGAGTAAAATTTCCAGATTCCTGAAGGTGCCACAATTTATCTGTTCAAACAGTTTTATGCAAGTATAAACATTGTGGGATTCAGAAAGAAGACAGGTTTTGCATTCCAGAAATGAACTCGCTTTGCTGCAAAAATGAAAAGCCTTTTGAAGAATGTTAAAGCTGGTGAGAAAGTGTTATTATCCACAGTGAAGCGAATGTGTTTAGAGACAAAAACCCTTCATTTTTCAAGACATGTCCTGTGGTCTTAACAAAACTGAAATTGAACTGCTTACCCTTAACAAATGTTGTTGTGGGGAAGTTAGTTTTGCTGCAAAAGATCTTGTGCACTTTGCAATATTATATATGGCATTATGAAGAAGAAAGATTGAAGCAACATCACAAGACATCAGCCAGGACATTAAAGCTTGGACACAAATGACAACGACCCCAAGCTGAGAGCCAAGTTAGTTACAAAGTCACTCAGGAGGCGCAAAATCAAAATGGAGTATTCACCACAAAGAACAGAACTGAGTCCAACTTTGTAAAATGAGCTGAAAAGATGTGGGGAACTAAACCTACTCAGCTGCACGACTTCAGTGAAAATGAAAAGAGAGATACAGATCAAAAGGGAATTCTACCAATCACCAAGTATATATATATCAACTTTTGAATGGGAATAAAGTCTATACGAGATCTCAAAAGACTTATAGTGGGATTTAATGAAATAGAAATAATTGTAGTAATTGGACCTCAAACAGAATTTTTTTTTGTTTGATGTCAAATCACATAATGAAGAAAAAATGTTTATGTTTCACTGCCTGATTTAATGCAGGACAACCCAAAGTATCCTTTAAATGACCTGTCTCCTTTAGTTTTACATATTTAGCAATGAATTAACATTTAACTTCAGCTACACTTATTTCTCAATTGTTTTAATATCTTAGCATCAACAATCATATAAAATATATAGAAAATGTCAATAATTCAAACAGAAATGTCCAACACCGACACCCCAAAAATACTACATGTACAAAAATACTTCATATGAAAGTCAAAATCCCTTTTTAAAGCCTCTTTGTATGGGTGAAGTAGCTGTAGGACGTATGTCTGATGGGATATGTCGCATGGAGTGGTGGAGGTTTTAAAATCTGCCACTGACACAGAGGGGTGTGAGGCTCACCAGTTGTGGAGGAAATGTTGACGTCAATGCTGATCTCAGGAATGCCTCCGCCCTTCAACGCAGCCACACAGGTGTACGTGCCAAAGTCGGTAAACTTCAGGTCTATGATGTCCAGGTTGGTGGTCCCGGGCGAGATGTCGGGGTCCGTCTGAGTGATGACCATGCGCTCTGAACTCCGAAGGGCACGGCCGTTCTTCAACCAGCTAAATGTCAGTTCCTCTGGTGGTGTTGCTTCCACCTAAGAAATACAGCTCAGTGTTACTGGACAACTAATTTATCTTATTGTGTTCATGGTTTATATATATATATATATATATATACTGTATATATATATACAGTATATATATATATACAGTACAGACCAAAAGTTTGGACACACCTTTTAATTCAATGAGTTTCCTTTATTTTCATGACTATTGACATTGTAGATTCACACTGAAGGCATCAAAACTATGAATAACACATGTGGAAATATACACTAAACAAAACAATGTAAAACAACTGAAAATATCCCTTATATTCTAGTTTCTTCAAAGTAGCAACCTTTTGCTGTGATTACCGCTTTGCACACACTCTGCATTTTCTTGATGAGCTTCAAGAGGTCGTCACCTGAAATGGTTTTCACTTCATAGGTGTGCCCTGTCAGGTTAATAAGTGGGATTTCTTGCCTTATAAATAGTCATGAAAATAAAGAAAACCCATTGAATTAGAAGGTGTGTCCAAACTTTTGGTCTGTACTGTATATATATATATAAATGTCACACCTGACAGGATATTTTGACTTCACGCCCAATCTGGATGTTGTCATCATTGTGGTAGGGGTCAGGCGTGATCCAGAACCGTCCTTTCTTCAAAGCTGTAAAAGAATATTTATGTTAAGAAATGCATCCACCTTTGTACACAACACATGTTGCCAGAGACATTTATTGT
The DNA here is from genome assembly GCF_002775205.1 of Xiphophorus maculatus. NCBI lineage: Eukaryota > Metazoa > Chordata > Actinopteri > Cyprinodontiformes > Poeciliidae > Xiphophorus > Xiphophorus maculatus. Next base: position 15,770,382 of record NC_036457.1, on the reverse strand, counting down.
AGCTTATGGCTCTCCTTGTTATATTGACGCAGTGTTTGAAGTGTACTCCACAGAACAGGATTTTATAGATTTTCAAATAGATTTTTCTTCTGTTCTTCATTTTAACCTTTCCCAGTGCACATACTTAAACTGTGAATTAGTGTTCTTGTCTCTAGCAAACATATTGTAAATATAGGATTTTTGATCTCTAATTTAACATGTTGTTAAGATGTTGTTAAGGAGCGTATTTTGTTGTAAGCTTTTACAGCTAGTTTGGCAAACTAGCTTTAAACGTTTGCCAAACTAGCATATTTATCTTTTGTTGAAAGCTTTTAAAGCTAGTTTGGCAAACTAATCATCATATTTGCTTGCCTGAAAATGCTCTAAGTTGACTTTCAATATACGTATCACTTTGGACACAGTGTGTGCAGTGTATTAAGCCGAGTCACTTTCTTCTTTTCTTCGAGCATCCAAAGTAGTTCTTTGGAGCTTCATATTCAAATCCTGAGTTTTCACTTACAGTAAAAACAATTTTTGCTGTGATTGATCAAATACTGCATTCCACATAGATGCAGATGACAACATAATCTATTGTTAATCTTTCTCCTTAGTTCAAAGTCTTACATTTATCCAGCCTATATTTGATGTTTAGTTCAATTTAACATTACTTATATTTATGCTTTAAAAGAAAGTTTGTGGTTTGTTCGAATGCCATGAAGTTACATAATTCCTCTAAAAACACAAACTGCTTAAAGGCCTAACATTGAAATGGCAACTTTTGATTTGAAATATGTCCGCATCCTTTTTTAATCACAATTTGACATTTAAACATGAATTCTAACAATTTGCGAGTTAATTGAAAACAACTATATATATTTTTTTTCTTTAAATGAGAAATATTTTTTCCTCACCTGTTTTTTGCCTAAAGTTTCCACCTTTAGGCTATGCTCTTTGTAAATGCCCAGTCAAACACCTAACCAGATTGAATATTTTATACTATTATAATTCTTGTATATAAATGGAATATACAAGAATTGGGAATTTCCTATATACAGATACTAAATAGTCATGTTTGTGTTTCTGCATTCTTTCTTATCGGCTGCTTTTCATTTGTAAATCTCTGGTTGGGGTTGTTAACTTCTTATCTTAGTGTTTTCATGTGTAAGCATCACACAAAGTATGACCTGCACAGTCGAGGTATTTGATAAATGTCTGTTCTCAAAGTCAGAACAGAATAATAATAAAAAAAAGTTTTTAAATATGAAGCCCCTGTTTCCTGAAATGATTTACAAAATGACTGGAAATTGTCAGAACTGGTTACTCTGTGGAAGTTTCAGTTAATTATTGTGGAATAAAAGAACAGTTCATTCTGTCCGTGTGACTGTTTAATGTTTCCATTTAAAACATGGTTTGGCTGCTCACTGCAGTGTGTTTTATTTATTGTATGTTTTACTGTCTCTACGGTTGTGTCTCTCTTAAAAAATGAGATTTTAATGAATGCTTATAGACTACAATGTTTAATCACTGAACTAAATCCCACATGTGAAACAGTGTTGTATGTATTCTTATTCGTATATATAGGCTCAAAAGGCTGATGTATTGTTACACACACTGTGCTACTAAGATGTATGCTCAAAAAGAAAATAAAATAAAAAAGAACATGTTCTCAAACATTTCTACTCCAATTTGGTTTGCAAACTCTCTTTTTAAAACACAGCTCCTACTAAATGGAAAAAAGATGATTTTATCATAATGCATGCTGTATCGGTTCCAACGCTTGCATACGCTTCTAAAAAAAACTAAACAAAAAAAAAACCTTACACCATGGAAGTCTTTTCATCTAGCAATTCCCAAGTGACATTATCATATTCAGTTTGGTAAAGGGAAAACAAAAACAAAACCCCCGTGTCAGATTTAAACACGGGAAATTGAATGTGCAAAACACATTGTGATGCCTGCCAAACTGCACACTGAAGGAGAGATGAGTGACACGCGCCTCCTTGGCATGATCTTCCCTCTCACTTTTGAAATCAGCGTCGGCAGGCAGAGAATCCTATTTCTGATGCATGGCAGATACAAAAATTGCAATCATGTCAACACTCAGCAAACCCTGACACATTTATTTTCATTCCTGTACCCCCATATGTCTTTACACTGTCAGGCTTTTCTTTTCAACATTGATGTATGTAATTCAATAGTGCCTGCATGGAAAATGTGTCATTTAGTGTAATACAGTGTGTCACACATATATGTGACCTTTATGGAAACAAGAACAAATCTTATTACCACCAAACCGACATACCCCATTTTGGGTAAGCTGTACAGCACTGTGTACATCCACAGCATAATTTTCAATTTGCCTAAAGCTAACATACATGGGATAAGGTTAATGAGACAAGACAAAGTCCATAGTGGAAGCCATTAAGTAGGCATGTCTGGAAGGAAGCACATATTTTCTACTACAATGCATGTCAAAGGGAGCAAATATCCTGAGGCAGAGTTGCACACTCATTGTTCAGGCATGGCTGTACATCTTGACAGCTTGGAAAGGCGTTTCTATCTCAGTGACGGGCGCAGAAGAGTTAGTGGCCGCGTCACAAGGAAGCATTAGATTCAAATACACAGGCGGACTTGCACACCCACACAGCCCATCTTTCTAAGTCATTGTGCTGTTAGAGGTGACAGCGGATAAACATTTGGGTTAAGTTCTACCTTTCTTTTGCTTTACTGTTGTCAAAGTGTTCCTCTCTGAGAGTAGGAGACTGTGCAACAACTACGTGTTGTAGAGTCACACAAGCAGTTCCCAAAAAAAATTGTAATTCCTTAACAATGAATTTATTTGAATGTAGTTTTTAAAAGCTGATATATTCTTTCAACTATCTATGCTATTTTTTGTGTTTACTCGCATAAAAAGCCAAGCATGTAACTTTATTTTCCTCTTTTATAAGTCTGGTTTGGAAAAAAAAAGCTAAGAAATACTAATCTTGTATTCCTGTCCTTGCAAAGTTTCCATCTGGAGTCAGATTCAAGATACAATTTAGACTTCCACTCCCCATTAGACTTCCACTCTGATTCTTGTGGTCATTTATCACTTTTCAATATAAACAAACACTGGAAATCACAATGGTATCATTATAATCAGAGCACAGAAGTTATAATTGATTAATATCACAATCTCCTCCATTTTCTATTTACTAGTAAAATATTGGGGAAAACAATAAACATTTTTTATGTGAAATGGAGATTATTGCTCACTGAAAACTGACTGACTGGGAGAGGAAAACAATAAATGCATGATTTTTTCCATGTGCAGGATTTTTTTTTTTTTATTGAAAATCAATTTCTAAAACTGCATGCAGATTATTTAGAAACAAAAAAATACTTGCATTTTTACTTCACAACAATACACAACAATATTATACAACAATCTTGTTTCCTACTTTTTACAGAATATTCTTCCAGTGAATCAGCCTTCCTCATTTCCGCACACACCCACGGTGCACTCATGCATATTTTAGGATTCCTCCCTGTGTTCGCCACATTCCAAAAAATCCTTTTCTGCCACTTTAGTTAAGCATAAATAATAAATAGCAAGTAGGTATTCCTGTAAATCGACTACGCTTGTGTACACAGAGATAAGCGGGCATTACTTCAATTGGTTGTAATAAACATTTTCTGGCCTGATGCAAAGACTAAAATGCTGTCTGTTCACTTATGCATTGGAAAAACGCAAAAGGATTATTTATTTTTTTTACTTTTACGTGAGGGATTTCGAAAAGCAGATGGGGAGGCTAGTGCTGAATTGGGCGACTTTATCTGGTGACGGTAAGTTGTCACTCCTCCCATTCGTGATACAGCAAGTCACATGAATCTTTAATAAGGACTCTGGTTGGAAACAGAACTTTCCCATTTGCTTTGGAGGTAAACTGTTTCCAACTACTCTTACACAATTTCGACAAAATCATAAATAATAGCTCATGTTGGCTGTATATTTCACTTCTATAGTCTGAGTTTACAGACATGTAGATGAACATATGCTGACTGTATGTAAATCCATCCAGTTTCCATAGACACGCAGGCATGACCGCTTCCACATTTAAGCTGTATGACAGCAACAGCAGGGTTATTTACCAGCTTTGTTTCTAAGCCGTTTTCTAAGAAGTTCCTTTTCGTTATTGTCACAGCTTAAATCATCTTCTTACATGTGTAGCGAGGATCAGGGTGCTACCGGTGGATTTTATGATACAACTGTGTGCATTTATGTCTGCAAATTCTGTGTCAGAATCTCAGACAGCAGTGTACTAAGTAAGATGACAGGTGTTTTGTTGTGGGAATGCTGAGAATTAGCTCCACTCTCATATGCTGAGCACATATTAAGATAGATGGAACTTAAAGCCTGAAGGTTCAGAAATGTACTGGGTGTTTTGGGTTTGGTCACTAAGAAAGGCCTTATTCTTGCACATTTTTAAGTTAAGCTAAGTACATAGACTAATATGTCATCCTGACCTGGACGTGATCAATGACGTGTAAGAGAATTACAAATAAAATTAGATTTATTTTTGTTGCTATTGATGTTTTCCCCATTGTTCCAAAACACATGAAACATAATTAAGCCATGCTGTGTAGGTTAATACAGTTTTTAAAGTCTTACAATCTCACTGGAAGAAGTGTGAAACAAGGCCTAATTTACTCCCAAGTCATGCTGCAAACCTGTGCTGAAAGAAACACATTACACATTTTCATTACTATTAGTGACATTTGAGCATTATTTTGAACGACGTCGTGCACACACCCACACACACACACACACTTTGGGATGTTGCCTCTGCTTCAAATATAAATAATTAATGACCTCTAAGAGCAAGAGGGTTTGACTGCTGTTTTCTTTTATTATTGTTCCTAGATAGAAATCAGGATTGCTTAAAACTGTATCAGTAGGTGAAAGCTTAACAAAATGTCCCAACTGGAAATCGGCCAAAAAAGCCTAATCAGTACAGCTTTAACAAACACCATTAAATAGTGTCATAAAAGTGATAGCATGCACTTTCTGGGCTTTTTCATTTGAACACAAAAGAACGAGGAAACCTTTTCAGTAAAAGTCAAACATTTAGGCTGTTAAAGTTTGATTATTAGCCTCCTATTTGTAACAGCAACTTTGGTCTTTAAGGGTTGATGGGTTATTGTATTCATTATTTAGGATCGCCTCCGACCTTAGCATGTTTTCTTCAAAGCTTACATCTAATGCGTGTTATTGTGTACCAACATTAAGTCTGAAAAGCCTTGTTTGCAGTGTGGCGTTTCTGTTTGCATAGTAATTAACATAATTTTAGCATTGTGGAAAGTATAATGTCACCGATTCTAAAGCCTAAACCATGCAGTATACACATGTCCAAAGAAAGTATATTTTTGATGAATTTTGAAATCTGTTACACTTTTCTCTACTCACCGAATCATTCAAAAGGATCAAACATCCACTGCAGGGACTACAGTCTTCACTGTAACATGGAGTGGTGAAATGGCGCCTGTTTTTGTCCACACTTTTGCACTGTATGTTTCCTTTTTTCCCTGCTTCTGCCAGAGAGGTTGCATGCAGTTCAACCGTGATGCTGCGATTATTCGAGGTATTCTGCCGGATTATTTCCATACTTAATACAGTGTCCCTGTTTTCTTCCTTTTACTGTAAACTGAAAGGCTTTGTGCCCGTGGAAAGCTTTTTGAATCCTCCATAGCTTTAATAGCCTCTGGGAATAATGGATGGCCTGTACATGAAAAGCACTGATTTTCTTACAAAGAGAAAACCTAAAGTTGAGGTCTTTTTCTGAGAGCTTGTGTCACAGGAAAGGATTACAATAGCACCTCGGGGAAGTAAAGCAGCCCCTTACACACAGATAACAATGAAAACACGTCGAGAGTAATGAAAAAAAAAAGCGTCACAACATGCATACAGGTTTTTGCCTTCAGTCTCACTTTTGTACTCAAGTACACCCCAGTTCATATGTTCTATTGATGATTATCTTCTCTGTCAACCCATCAATACTTTAAAGCAACATACTGCATTTCTCATCTTAGGTATCAGCTCATGGAGCTGAAGTTGTCTCTCAAAGCCAGTTGGATGACTGTGCAAAACGCTCGTCTCATCTGCTCGGCTCAAGGTTGCTCACAAAAAAAAGCGGCGTGGCCATCGGAGTTGATCAAAACACAAGGCATTCAAAGCACCTTTAATTTTTTCTCCTTTATTCAATCCACGGTCCTCTTATTAACAACGCAACCCCCAGCCTCTGGACTTTTACATTACCGAGACCAATCGCGTGTGTCTACTCTTTGGTTGGGAGGAAAATGGTGGAAAACACTTCTAAAAACTCATCTAAACTCCACAGATTTTCTGAAGGCCAATAGGATGGGAGACAGAAATGGTTTTCTCAGTTCTGGAACTCAAGACATTACCGTAAATTATACAACATGATAGCAGTTTATTATACCAGTGTAGGGGTGTGCACACGTGTGGGTGTGTGCAATTGGCTGTGTCTGCATTACTAGCTGGAAATGGCTGGCTTTGGTGTAGAAACTCCATACCTGCCTTTGTAAGGAACTCCTCGAGGAGCAGTCGTGGAAATCTGATGACGGCGCTGCAGTGTTTGATTTTCCATCTTTGATAGCTGCACCATATCTCATTTCGCCTCATCACACAGAGGGAAAATGCGCTGCTTTGCAAAAGGATGGAAAGCAGAAGCAGGTAGTCTGCTGCGTGTGCACACGGAAAGGCAAACACCAAATCCAGCTGGCTATTTTGACACCGTCTATAGCTGATTCTCTCTCTGTTAATCAGTTCTTCATTTCAGTTTTGCCTGGTTTTATGTGATATGCAACCAAAAAGAAAAGAGCAACCAGGCCACAGCATTTTCGAGGGAGATATCTCACAAACTGCTGAAGAATAGACTGACAGGGTAAAGCAGGGTGGTGACCTGTGTTTGAAGACGTGTTGCAGACCCTTAATCCGTAGAAAGGATCTCGTCAGCGGGGTGATGTGATGCCAGGGGCCTGCTGGGCTGGCTGTGGAGATGGCCAAGGCCTAGAAGGCACTCTGGCTGGTGTGACAGTATGGCCAGAGAGGCTACCATCTGCTGGGGAGAGATGTGTGTTTCCACACACACAGCCCCCTTTGGCAACAGCAGTTTGCTGGGGCTTCTCAAGGACCAGAGAGGAGCATAACCAGCTGAGATAAGCAGTGATGAGGCCACAGGGTGACCCTGCTAAACATGCAAATTGAACTGTGCCCAGCAGAGCTGAATGATTAGGTTTTTCATGTACACATGGGGCATATCAGCTCATGAGCACCGGATGATGACCTTCCATGTGAACATGTGCTTACAATATTTAACAGTTTTAGCAATCACAGGAGCAACCCAACAAACTGAACATTTATGCAACGAGCACATAAACGGTGCCTCCCTGGCATGCACAAACATTCCTTTTTGAGAATGTTTGAGTTTGAGAGAAAACTTATCCCTTAAAAAGTCCACACATAAACTTCATCAAACTTTATTGTTGCTGTGTAGATAAGCAAAACATGTTTTTAAAAACAATGCTGCAGAGTTCTGACTTGAATCTAATCGCAAATCTTAAATGTGACAAATGTAAACAACGACATCTGAGCGTGTAGGCTTTATGTGCACTTTTCATACCTTTCCTTCTATGTTTCATGGTTTTTGTGGCTATTTGAAAATGCCAGTGTCTATTAAAGAACTACAAGATGTCCAAACATTTGAAATCTCCTGTTAAAATGTTCAAGGTTATTTTTAAAAACTTTCCTGAACTGAACTCATTTTAAATTCTTCAAGATTAAAGTTAATATTGTCACACATGGGGTTTATACATTTGACAGCTCTTTGTTAATACTTCAAAAAACAATATAAGAAAGGCAAATATGTTGAAAATTAAATAAAAGACACACCCTGGAGACATAAATGTCTGTTCAGTTATGTTTTTCTTTTTTCCCCAACTAATCTAAACCAGCAGAACACCCAAACCAAATTCCAGGATGTTTACATTTGGCAGTAAGGGTTGAAAAAAAAACTTAGAAAAATAAATGTATGAGTGATTGATCTATATCTCAAAATCTAAGTGCAGCTGTCAAATCTAAAAGTGTTGCTTCTTTATACAAATTTACCTTGCAAACAAAAGCATGTGGATTAGAAATGACCACATTTTACAGTATTAAAAGAAAATTTATGCAACACATTCCAGCTAGCTCACAGCTGACAGAGAATTCATAAGGTTGTTTTTCTGCACAGTAAAAGGCGTTAAAAGTTGGAACCTGACAAAAGTCCCCCACTGTGCTTTTACAGCACAGTGGGAAATAAAAAAACTATTGTTAAAAACACAAGTAAAAAACAGTCCCTCTGTATTTAGAGAAGTCCCCCCCCCCACCCAATACAACACAGACCACCCCACTGAGGTTGTAAAAGATGCGTTTTTCAGCACCCAAGTGCTGCAGAATGCCTCAGATGGAAGAAGCTGTGCTGATGTTTGGACCTACGTTTAAAGTGTTTATACCTTAGTGACCATTATCGGGCCTGATGTGTCTGTGTTTAATTTTGCCTCTTTTGCTGTGTGGGTGGCAAATGAACTATTGCTGTCATTAACATTATCTTGTCTGTCTTTGTTTTCCTTTCTTTAGTGACACATTGGATCCAGGACCCTGTGCTTAGTGCTGTCTCTTTTCTGAAGGAAGCCATAAATAAGCCATCGCTGCCTAAAACAATGTAAACCTCTTTACATCCTATAAGCTAAGTGTTTCTATGATGGAGCTTCTTTCCTAGATGGAGCCACAAATGGAGCGATTGTTGCCATTAATTTGTGCTTGTGGAGCTTTACTTTTTCCTGCTTCTGTGGGTTCTGTCTTCTCAAACCCCAGTAAGTCATATCAGATGGCTGCTCAAACTGAACCCGCTTTTCTTCAAGGTTTTTCCTGCTAGGAGAATTGTTCCTCTCCACTGTCACCACATGCTTGCTCAGGAGGAAGTGCTGCTGACAAGTTGACATCCTCTTTCATAAAACACTCAAAGTCAAATGTCTCTGCATTTCCTGAAAGGACTGCATTGGTAGGGGGCTCAAATCAAACAGCCACTGTTAAAGCTCTGAGCTGCCAAGCAAGGCTCTCTGTCAGTAACAACTGATTCATGAACGGATTAGCCAGCTCTAAAGCACGAAGGTACGATGCAGAATGTGCTACTAGTTTATCTAGGAATTAAGGAATAAATACACAATGGATTTTGTTCAATTTTGGCTCCAAATGATCACAAAAAGAACCTTGGATACTTGCACCCCTTCTGTTGTGTGAGTGTCCATTTTTCTCGTAACATCTTCCAACCACTGAGGCACGCGATCAGCCTCTACCTGATCAACTCTAAATTAACTTGATGCGGTTCTAGTTTACACCTGTTTTGGTTTCATAGTGCCGGCTTGATTTTTAACAACTTTTTTGTGGGCTACATAGATGACTTGTTTAGCCAGAGTCAGAGATATTTTAAGGTTTTATGACACAGTAGTTTTATAAAAGAGCCAGGCCACTTGTTGTATTCAGCTGCTCTTCCTTAAAAGTGTTTTTTTTTTACTTGCATTACAAAACCAGATGACTGTGAGCTGTATTATATTTACACTTACAGTTGAACATGAATGGATTTCAATCTGATTAAACGCCCAATGCAAAAACATAAAATATTACCAAGTATTTTTATCTAGTTTCCTGGACAAATATCTTATTACACTTGTGTTAAGACAAAACTAGCTTAAAAGTAGCTTTCTAGCAAATATAAGAGCTTGTTTTAAGCCAATAAAATTCAAACATTATTAAAAAAGGACTAGTTTCATCTGCAGATTCTTTTTTTTCTCATAACATGTGGAAAAACGTCTTGTTTTCTACATTTTCTTTTTACTTATTTGGAGAAAGTTATTTTTTGCAGCACAGGATTTCATTGGAATACAGTGGATTGATTTGAAAATGATCACAATGCTATATGTATTAAGAGACGAGTTGGACTTGTTTGTCTTTCACCTCATTAAGGTGCCTTGAGCTGAGATCTGATGTAATGTGGCTCTCTATGAATAAACATATTTGAAATAAATGAGAAGTTTATATTTAGATATAATTCTACACTTATTTCTGCGCTTCTCTGACATCTGACAGCTCATCAGCCAAAAATAAAATCGTCCAGAGATCTATCAGGACATGTTAAATCCACCTCCTGTTACTTAGTGATGCCAAAAATCCCCCGTTTGTGACAGCTCTTCGTTTGTTTGTGTCTAATAGGTAGCCCACCTGACATATAAGTAGAATAAGAGTCTGTTTTCTTAATGACGTTTATGGAGCTCAGTGCATTTTCACTTTGACATCAAAAACTACTTTCCAGAGAGGTTTCTGTATGCATTATGTCATCTCACTACACCCCTAAGTGACTGTCTACTCAGCTGACAATGTCACAGCAAAAGTAACGATTCATCGATGTGGAGAAAATTTCCCCAATTTATGTTTTCTTTTTACTGATCCTTAATTTCCTTCGACACGTATCGATAAATTGTGTCATTTCAGGATCGCCTCCCCTCCTGTCTCGGCTCACTTTAGTTTGCTTCCCTCTCCACTTTCAATAAGTAATGATTTATTGATTTGGAAATACATAGGACACAATATATTGCAGCTTGTTAATTCATCTCTCCACCTCCTGCGGCACGTTTTTGACATTTAGTTTGACTTTTTGCGCTGAACTGCTCAGCAAAACTAAAGTTGTAGAGCGCTTTGACGCTTTTAGATCGTGCAAGGTTAACATCACAATGATCAATCAGGAACGCTTGTACCTTGATTTTGTAGTTATGTAATCCAGGGAGATATAAGGGAGCCGATATTATATTAATAAAGCCAAATGCTAGCAGCCTGTATGAAAGTGATCCTTGTTTTTCCTTAAAGCAGCACATGAAAAAAAAATCTGTGCCTGCTTATCTTGCTAGTCTCTTAGTCAATCGGAATAATGCATATCGGGCCTGTTTAATGTTTAACAGTTTCAACGCTCCAACAGCTTTATTCAGATCTGTCAAATCAGCAAGTGCATATTCAAAAGTCATGTATATTTCAAGTTGCTGCGATTTCTTGATGATATTCAACAGGATGCCGTACGAGTGCCATTTTCAGCTCCAGATGTGGGATATTTATTGCAGCGATTGCCAACAGTCAGCACGCTCTGACTTATTTGCTCCCATGTGACACCTGACATCTTCTCTTTGATATAAGCCGCTCAGTTCTTAAGTCCTCGGCTGTGAGAGCACTTTCACAATACTGAGAGGCAGTTTATCTGTGGGTGGGTTGAGGGGGTGAGGAGGGTGTTGGGAATGATTTGTGAGGGATTTGATTTTCATCCGTCTCACTATATGGCTGCATAAATAAAAGCCTACAAACAGGCTGAGCACAGAGGCGACCTGATGATGGAGCTGTAGCATAATGTCTGCGGTGACTGGAGAAAATGGCGTGAAACTTCCATTTGTGAGCTTGTCTGCTGAGTTGCGATTTAAATAAGCTCATCTGCGTGCATGAGATTCTCTCTAGAAAGTTAAAATGCTGAACAAAACACGTCTTTTGCCTTAAGGTTCCAGCTTTAATGACATTTTCTTTGTAGGGTTTCTAGAAATTAATACATCTCTCGATTCATCTTTTACACAATGGGAAATAAACGCCTAGTCACACATACTTTTCTCTCAAGCTTAAAGTGCCTTGTACCCCTAAACCTTTTCTCATTTTGACAATATATTTTATTAGGATTTTATTGCAAATGCGTAATCGTAAAGTGGAAGCAAAACATGTTTTTGTTTTAGTTTTAAAGCAATAAAATGACACACATCTGTATCCTCTCCCTCAGAGTCAATATTGTGTAGAACCACCTGTCTTTGTGACTATAAGTTTTTAGGGTAAGTTTACATCTACAGCAAGAAATTTTTGCCAATTCTTCATTGAAAAACGGCACGTATTTGGATTGGATGTAGCGCCTCTGTAAATAGCAATTTTCAAGTCTTCTCAATTCGATTCAAGTTTAAAAGACCATTTTGTTGTTTGTCTGGCTGCTTGATTAGGTTCGCTCTCCTGCTGGTGGCGTGAACCTCTTACACTCTAGTTTTTTAGAGCCTCCAAAAGGTTTTCCTTAATGGCGGTCCCTGAGTTTCATTAATCTTCCCATCAGCTCTGACCAGCTTCCTTGAACAACATCCCCACAGCATGATGCAGCCATGACTAATGATTGCAAACACACCTTTGAGGTCTTCACAGAGCAGCTGTATTTACACAGAGCATAAATTACACACAGGTGGACTCTGTTTACTAATTAGGAAGCTGCTGAAGGCTATTAATAAAAATGCAAACCACATTTTCAAATATAAAACTGCTTGAAAACTACAGTACATACATCACACTCTGCCGATCTATCATGTAGAATCCCAAATAAAATAGATAAATTCTTTTTGTTTTGTAGCGGAATAATTATGGACGTATCGCTACTTTTGCAGTCCGGTGTTGTAGCTCAAAAGCTGATTACTTTGTGTGATTCTTTGTAAAATTGTGTGCAGCTTGCATGGCAAACGTTTTATGAATTGTTGTTAACATGAAGTGCCAGGCTCAAGACTGGTAATCCATAAACTGTCACAGTAATAAACAGCTACTTCTCAAGAAACAATGATTGTTTCGGTAATGAGCGATAGGCAGGATCTTCTGCTGCTGATGTCTTTCAGGTGGAGGCAGCAGGGAAAAATATTTTTTTTTTCTGATAATGACAAAACAGCCGCAAATGACCTTAGACCTGCTGTTTTCCAGTAAACTGGCACTTCAGTCAGTGAATTTAATTAACAGGTTCATGCTTGTTGTGCTCTTCCATTCTGTTCGACGATTCACCAGTAACTAAAAAAGTAATGAACACATGTATCTGAAAGGAGATTTTTTACAAGAAGTGCTGAAAAAACTGTGAATGGAATAAAATACAAGGAACAAATGGATATGTTACAGAAGTCACATTGAGGTGTTCTTTTTACCTTACATTTGGTGAGGTAATTGTATACAATTTTCTCCAATAAGATTATACATCTTACCTAATTTTTCCCCTACCTTTGTTGTTAGGTTACCTTTCTGTAAAACACTATACTGTAAGAGTCTGGTTTTGCAGAAAGATCAGTGGTCTTTCTGTTTTTGTTGATTTTTGCAGAGAAATTAAAGGAAAAAATCATAACACACATACTTATTTTTTAAACAATTATTTTCTAGCTCCCCAGCTACAAGAATTTCTGCCAGAACTCCTACATTAATGTAATTCATAATATTTGGAATGTTAAATTGTACCGTTGTACTATTTTCCTAATTAGTACAAAATTAAAAAACATTTTTCTATTTATTTTACCCTGCAGACACACTGAAGAGATAATAGTCTACATTCCCCTTTCCCTGGGGTGCCGTGCAGAAGCCTTGACTAAACCCATGACTTCCAGATATTGATCATTTTAGTCCTAAAAATACTTCCTCAATTCTTCACTTGTTCACATCTACAAAGTACAAAACATTCGTGGTGTCTTAATACTTTTGCACAGCACATTTGCACATACAAAAAAAAAGAATAAATACATGGCTATAAAATAAAAATATTCAACCAATAAGCTACTTCAGTGTAATTTTAATTTGAGTACTTGCAAAAAATGCTGTCTGGTGGTAAATCATATAAACAGTGATATTTAAATCATGATCTTATAGCCAAATTGCACAAACTTTGCTCTATGTTGATCGTTTTTGCAACTACTAAATAGGCATGAATGACTTATAGCATCACTTTTCAGCATTGATTGATGTTTGATGTAATAATCTGCAGCAACAACCCATTTTGCTTAATGGCTTAGTCATACTTCCAACATTGAATATTCCGACAGGCGACCATGCTTTCCTACCTCGCACCACAATGGTGGTGGACTTCTTGGCCGGATTTCCCACGTTGTTGCTGGCCACACAGCTGTAAACCCCGGCTTCGTCCGAGGTGATGGCGGGCAGCGTGAGCGTGCCCCCCTTCCCTACGCTTCTCTGCGGCAGGCTGTCGTTACTGCTGACCCAGGTGAGGATGGGGGACGGCTCCCCTCCTGTGGAGATGCAGACCAGCGACACGGTCTGACCAGGATTAACCACGATTGGATCCTCCACCAGAAGTTTGATAGATGGAGAAGCTGCAGAAAGAGTACAGTCTCACGTCTACAGGTAGCAATGCATTTATGGAAAGATTTTATTTTATTTAAGTTTTTTTTTAAAGGCCATAAATCAGAGATGCACCAAGAAATCAACATTTCACGTTAACTAGATGACATTCGGGTTCAAACATAAGTAATATTTTTCTGATCAGTATTTTATAGTGCCAAAAGTTTTCAATGATTCATTCAGACTGTGGGAAAATGAGAGAAAGCAAGACTTTTACAATATAACAGAAGGTGTATATATATATATATACATAAAATAATAAGTAGTATGCAAACAAGTCACTCATCCATGTGTTAAGTTGACTTTATTTGCACATAAGAAAACATGAAAACACAATGGTTAAAGAAAAGATACATAAAAATGTAAAGGGAATTAACTAAAACTATTACAACATATCTAATCTAGAAGACTTTAAAAGCAATCAACTAACAATAAACTATGTGACAGACAAACAAAGAAATATTTAACTAAAAGAATGACCTTGTTCTCTACCTGTCTTATTGGTGAGTCCGAAGATAACGCTGCGGTCAGGAATCCCACACACATTTCGGACAGAGGCGATACAGCTGTAGTTGGCGTAATCTTGAGGACGCAGGTTCTTCAACTTCAGGATCTTTGTTTCCCCCTGCAGCTCAGACCAAACCAACACTGGTATGCAAATATGTGCAAAAGCATCATCCTAATTAAAAGCAGGAATGCTGCAAAAAATAGATCTGGGGAGGCTATGAAAAAGGCCTAACAGCTCCAGAGTAAGGTCAGCGACATGAATATTTATAAAGCTTTAACAAAGACAAAGGGGGAGAGGAAAAGAGAGCAGAATTCAAGCACATTACTGTTGCACTGAAATAAGAATTATGTGGATACTTTATTTTAAATGAAGAAAGAAATTTGTCAGCTCGCCTGCTATCAGCGAGAGGATTACTCCACAGAAAAGGCTCCTGCAGTATTTTCACAGCAGAGCTACAGAAATATGCACGGGCTCAGTGGGGGATCTCTCCACAGAAATGACTATCTTATTGAGAATATGTGTTTGATTCCAACTGGGCCTGTCAGCCACAAGCCTCGCCCTAAAGGTTAGGATGAGGATGTAAAACCTTTGATCTGGCTGACTCCAGCGTGTGGGTGAAAGGACGAAGAGAGGATTAAAACATGACTCAGACACATGCTGCAGCGGCCCAGAAAATATGGCAATCACTGGTGTCTTTTAGACCCTTTCATATCCAAAGAAACCGAAGGGTGACTTAATTGTGCCACATTAGCTACGGACCTCACATTCCTCACCCTTTCTCTGACTGTCACTTTCCTCTGCTTTGAAGCAGATGTCAGGGGATGAGGGAGGTAGTAATGTAGAAATGGTTAAGGTAGAAATGAAAGGCAGAGAGAGTAAGTTGCAGGGAAGGAAACTTTCTTCATAAAAATAAGGGCCAAATAGATAAATAAATAGAAACACAAAGTAATTTTTCCAAAAGCGGACTTGTGAAATGGGATGATCAAATTGATGGGAAGTCTGAGCACTATGGAAACAAAATGGCTCCATCACCATGGAGAGAAATGATGGGGGCACTTCAATGTTGAGTTCAGTGAAAAATGTTCCAGTCTATTTTTCATTTAAGTGTGTAAGTTGAATTTGAGCTAGATTTAAATCCAGTCAAAAAGTTTTTTCAAGCAACAGAAACAAGAAAGACAGTTACAACAGTGTTGAAGGGGTGGATTGGGATGGTGGTACCAAAATTTAAGAAAGGGGAACAGAGAGTGTGTTCCAATTATTAAGGGAACATACTTCTCAGCCTCCTTGGGAACGCTCATCTGGGGTCTCGAGAGAGGAGGCTGGTTGTCGGACATTGGACCCAGGAGGAGCGATGTGGCTTTTGTCCTGGCTGTTGGCAGTGGACATGATCTTTACCCTCACAAACTCGCTGAGGGAGTCGTGGGAGTAGGCTTCTGGCCATAAGTTTTGAAATTTTGATTTTCAGACAATGCTTTATTAGGTCTGTGCTGAAAAAAATTAGCTTAAAATCTTAAGTCCCACATCAGCGTATGTTGAGATGAGATGATGTTCTACTTTGGTTTCTTAGAAAATTTTGCTAGGACTTCACAGAGTGGGCAGAAAAGCAGGAAAGCACCTGTAGGATCAATTATCTTAAACATCATGGAAATGACACAGTATAATTGTTTTTGTCACCACATAGTATATGCAAAAGTAAACACTAAGTGATAAGTGAGTTATAATGAAGCTATTCACTGCAAATTAAATATAGGAGCTTTGGTAAAAACTGCTAAAGAAAATGGTATCTTTGACGTTGGATCTTTACGAGCTACCGGTCTTGAACATTTTAACAGTATGTACAAATATACTTAAGAAATCCAGAATATTTGATTCAAAAATGAGTGAAAAAGAAAAAAAATAACTTACAGCAGCACAAAGTAGAGGGTTTCTTCAGTAAACTTACAGCTCTGGGCCAAAGTTTTATTATAGAAACTAGTTCTCTGTAGTGAATTTAAAATACAATACCTGCATGTTTCTAACATCTTTGGGAGTCTAACACATGTGGAACGTTGAGGATAATGCAAAGCAAATGAAAGAATAGTTGAAGGTGTAAGAGTTGGAAAAATAAACTTCACAGGAAATCTACTTTCCTGGGTCCTGCACCTGTCTGTGGGACATGATGCTGAAAACATTTATATGAGCAAATTACTTGGAGTTTAATCAGGTCATATTTGGAGCTGGTCTCACAAACTCCTAATCTCTGTGTTTTAGGTTGTGCTCCAATTTCCAGACCCAATTAGGGTACTAATAGTGGGGTAATAGGAAGGATGGCGCGCAGATGGGATGAGTGTTATTTGAAGCCCAATAGTGCAGCTTCTTCATTCTGCTTCACTTACTCTATTAGTTAACACCCATCTTTCTTCATATGAGCCAAACATAATTTTCACTTCCTTTTCCTCCCTTTCTTTATTTCCTAAGCCTCTTTTCCGCTCCATTTTTTTGTTGTTGTGCAGATTCACATTCTCACTGATGCAGACTTCCAAGTACGTATCAAATCACATTTAACTCAATCTATTGAAAAACTACAATACCTTCACAAGTGATGGAACAATCTCAATCAGCTCTTTGTCGACTGCAGAAAATCCTTTTTGGAACAAAGCTTTTCTGTTTCAGACTGCATAGAAAATCCACTTGCTCAACCACTTGCCTGATTGTGATGGAAACCCAACTCACAAATATGCATGTAAACCATGAAATCTAGCATTGCTTTTCAGAAGGTTCACTAAGGCAAGTTCTGCTGTCCTGTCTGTGAGGTTAGTCGTGCATGAGGTAGAAAGTTGAAAGGGAAAAAACTACAATTACTCCATTTTCCTAATCTATGAGATACTCTGCTGATTTGATAGTTATGAACAAAGACTTGCCCATAAGTGTAGTGACAATGCAGATTATTGGTCTATGCTTATGATATGATGTTCGTAAACTATTTATTCTTAGTCTATATTTTAGCATTTCCTTTAGTTGCCTGTTCAATGGGATTGGAATTTCATAGCAAGTAATAATCATAGATGCCTCTGAAATCGCTTTATGAGCTGAACTTAATCTAATGTTTGTGTTTACTGGCACAATCTATAAATGTGCTGTAAACACAATATTTTATTCCATATTTGTCTTTTGTGAGAGAAGAAATCAATAACCGCAATGCTCTATGAGCACATAAAGTATCTGCCACAAATACTCTTCCTTGAAAATAGAGATGAATTTCACAAGACCGACAAAAGCTGAAAAAAACAAAACACTATTTTTTTACCATTAGGTATTTCAGCTGTAATAAAAAATATCTTAATACTAACATGTGCCTTGGTAAGCATCCAAAATTCGCTTTGAAGCAGCAGTTATGTTTAGAAATTGTTATCCATATTGACAAAGTATAATTTCTTTCTGCCTGTCAAAATTATTTTTAGTATACTGCTATTCTACTTTTTGAGTATAAATGCTAAGAAGTATACCAGATTTGTCATGCTATCCATTTAATTTTAGACAGCTTAAGATATAAGTCCAAATAAATTAATTCTATATACACTCAATATATGCCTTTTTTATTCTGCAAAATAAAACAGGTCTTAATGAACTGAAATTATCCGAAAATGTTTCAGCAGTGAGGTTATCTCAACTGCTAGACATCCTTTGGTGGAACATAAGGAATCTTAAGTTCCCAAAAGAAACAAGATATTCCTGTACAACATCACTCTTTTTTTCATGTTTTGAGTTTTTTAAAAGAAATATTTTTTGAGCTTGAAAATCCTTTTATCAAAAACAATGTGACTGCGACTGCCAAAAATCCTGAAATTCAAGAGTTGGAAATGCTGTTAAAATGTCAAATGCTACCAGCATGGCATCCTAACTAGAATGTACAAAACAGAAGTCTAAAAACAGAAGGCTGTTATGCACTTGGGGACAAAACACCATCTGAAACTGCGGAAAAGCCTCTGGCAGTTTGTGGTTTCTTCCCACACTACGCGTTACATACTGTACAAAGAGGAGCTTTGGGCAGAAAACATTACTAAGGACAAAGCTACAAAAACAACTTGTGTTACCAAAGCTTTCTAAGGAACACTTAGGTACACTTAGATTAGGTACTAATCATGGTCACTGTGATGGGGGGTTCTTTGTTAGGGTTGGAATAATAGAACAGACTGAAAATATTAAAAAGCAGGGGAATAAAAGCAGTGGTTAGGTTGACTATCTAGTTCCAACTATAGGTAAGGAATGATTACAAAACTACTCATAACTTTAACTAAAAACAAATAAAAAAAGAAAAGAAAAAGTCAAGGTTAGAAAAATCTAAAATCTTAACAGTGATCCTTCTGAAACTAGCTTTAATTTAAGACAAACCACCACACCACCTTCCCCCTATCTTACCTGTGTGAAAAACGGCTCATAAATCTCCACACCCTTGTCGGATCCCTGTGTCAAAACTTCCCTCCCACGATGCCAGCTGTAGCGGACGGGCGGATTGGAGTTGGCCACACAGCGCAGGAATACAGTCCTCTCATAGTAGAACTGCTCCTTTGCTTCTCCTATACTCTGGTGAACCGTAATCACCGGGTTATCAAGGTCTGTTGGAGGAGCAGACAGACATCAGAGAAAGCATTTAATAAAGACTTATCTTTGAACTGGGGGAGTTTATTTGGTACATTAACACAGAACATGTAGACATGTAAAGATGGGGACCAGTTTGCTTAAGAATTGTAAAGGCCTTAAAGCAAATAATTATTTGGGCATAATAAATGTAATCAGCAAAGTCTTGAGTTCTTTTAATGTCTCTCCTCAGTTCACATGTTTTCTGTAGGATTTTGGTCTGTAAACTGATATGTCCATGGAAGGACGTTTATTTTGTATCCGGTAGAATATTTCTGTGTGGATACATGATTTATATATCATAACCGATGGAAGCAGTTTAATTCAAAAGCATTGGTATTTCAAAGAGTCAATGATGCCATGCATTCAACAGGCCTACAGAATCACAGATTCTAAGTAAGCACCTTGTGCTTACTTAGAAGTGAGCACAAGGTGCTTTTCCAAGTATTTAAGCTTTGCTTCATGTCGGATCCTGCTGGATTGTTTGGTGGTGAAAATGTTTTTGGCCAGGTCTGGCAGCAGTAATAGACTATTCAGCTCCAAATTGTTTCTAGCATCAGTAAATACAACTGCGACACCTCACAAGCCGACCTCTTGGATTGCCGTTTAAGGCCAAGAAAAAGGATCAGAACTTCCATCACATTAAGAGAGACAGCTATCAGCATGCACTTTGGGGTCGATATGAAAAAGAAGGTGAGAGGCCCCACTACTTAAACTACTTAAGTCAATAGGATGCAGCCCAAGGGCACATTGACTGCTCAGTCAAATCGAGCTGCTGCATGCTCCAAGTTGCTCTCCATTCTTAGCTTTAAACAAAGCAGAGAATGACAAACACTGCAGAGAAAATGATGTTTGATGTCCATCACTTCAAAGAACTCTGTTTGGCTGGCCTCGGCTCTGATTTAGAAACTCTGTGATTTGACACATCCATCCAATTCCCGACAGATTTGAGAGGAAGTTGTACCCGAACGCGAGACAGTTGGTTATTTGAGAAAGCGCTTGTGGTTGATTAAATGGATTCAAAGTTAATCATCTTACCCAGCTATCGCATTAAGCCTTGGCAAATGGTGTTCATCATAGCCGTGCTGTCTTTTAGCATGCTAATACTTCGTCTTTTAGATTACGTCCATTTGCATGCTCAAAGAACGCGGGGAGCGTGCTGCTTCCCTTTCATCTCCGTCCGAGATGCAATCAGTTTTTAAACACGAGCAAAAAGGCAATAAAGGAAGAGGATGAAAGAAGCTAATGCAAGTTATCCCTCATGCTAAAATTCTAACTGATAAAGCCTGACCTTTTGCATATGAAGGGAAAAAGGAATGAGTGCATTAATGAGTGTGTTAGTGTTTCAGCTGCAGAGCAACAAGGTGGATGATTGGACTTGTGGGTGAATATGCATATGGGAGAGCTTACAGTAAATGAATACACACATCTTTAATCATTATCTGTCTACAAAAGGGGTGAGGGGGAAACTATGCACATACCTCAGGTATTATTAATAGTCAAATTCATTGCTTTTAATTCAGAGGCTTTGCCCCATGCCTGGATTTGCTGGGATCAGGTCGTAATCAAGGTGCCCGTGGGCCGTGATGCTCAGCATCCAGCCTTGGCGCTACAGCCAGAAGAATGCTGATTCCTCAGTTTCATTAAAGGCATGTTCTGCCCTACAGCCCCTTAATCAAAATCTAGCTGTGTTCAATACTTCATCCAGGATCCATTACAGTGTCTCAGGTAAGAGCAATTACCTTTAGGGGGGAGGGGAGGAAAACCCGAGGAGTGACAACACGGAGGAGAAGACAGAGCAATCGCAGGACAATTTCAGACGAGGAGATCGCTCTAAGTAAATACACTGATTCATTATAGCGAGGCGGGGAAGAGTGTGAATCCTACATCTTATCAGCGACTCCACCCGCCTCTTGCCCCATCTGTTTCCAGCATCAAACAGTCAATTTACCAACTGTGGCAGAAACGGAGTGATTCATTGACAGCCCTATCTACCTTAGGATACGCGTGTCTTTGAACGCTGGACAGATACGCGGTTGCGGTGACAAGAGTGAAAGCGTGTTCCCTGTTAGTGTGCGTCTAGGGTAAGAAACAGTTTGAGCTATTAATAGGGCCGAAATTATATGCAGGGAGGAAGTGGATGCTAGAAGCGTGGAGATAAATATGGAAATATGGAAATGTACAAGCTGGATTAAAATTTGATTAATTTTAAACAAAATTCCACCTCCAACATCAGTCTCTCTCCTGTAAGGAGTTTGTGCGTGTATGTGTGTCACTCTTGTGCAATTAGCTTCTTAAGTCACGCTTGACTGATTGTGAGGCTTAAATCCCTGAGCCCAGAGGAAAACTGTGTTGTACGGGCTGCCTGTGCCAGAGTTGTTAGGGTTTGTAATTGCAGGTTTATGGCTTCACAGGCCGGTAAATCTTCCCATGTACGGCTAAACGCTCCAGTGCACTAACCGTTGCATCACTCCTGCTCACCTCTACCAACCATGACAAGTCTCAAATCTCTGAATTCCTCTGATATGAAAACATGGGGGAAGGAGGAGGAAGGGCAGGATGATACACAGACGTGCAAACGCTCGATGCGACGCTAGTGTGACTCATGGGTGGTCTCGCAAGGCAGGCGCACAGAGAAAGCCGGAGCACTCAGTTTATCACCAATCATTTCCCTCTCCAGTGTGAGAAATCCTTTAAACAAAGCCTGAAGATGATGATACTCCCATCTGATTAGCAGAACTACTTTAGAAGTGTACTAAAGTGTACCAAAGCATTTGTCGGACAAATAAATGAAGGTGATTGGTTTGGATGAAAGACTAAAGAAGGCACTTCATTATCACATCAAACCAAAGCTCAATCCTTTCATGCTCCCCTTTGCAAAAAAACAGCACCTGTGTGAAAACATGTGCATTACTCCATTCTACCGTGAATCCAGAGACCTCTGAGGCTGTCCCTCCCAAAGCGAGTTTGCCTATATTTTCTTGACTTTGATGTCTTTCACCCTCTGCACCTGACGTGATGAAGTCACCGTGGAAAAGATACCCATCATGCTGTCAGCCGTGAGCGACAGAATCATGCCTCTAATTTCACCTAATGACTGTCCTGAGGGGCTCGGTGGGGGGGTTGCTGCTGACCCAAATGACATTTGTGTCTTTCATGAGCAGAAACAGTGCCATTATGTCACTGACAAGCAAATTGCTTTTATTTTCTTCCAAGGGCAAAAAGAGAAATAGAAGGAGGTCAAGATACAAAACTAACAGAAAAACTTTACAGTTAAGTCCAAAATAATGCATACCTCTGGCAGGTGTTTTAATGTCAACCACATGTACAAGTTCAAAACCTGCCTGATCCATTAATGTTGTCCTAAATGTATTGTTTGTTTTCTTCTGTTTTACTTTGTCTCTATATCTGATTAATCCAGCAAATAATTATCACAAACACCCATATGAAATAAAGCAGTTGTCAGCCACATTATCGTTCCTTTGCATCGTATTTCATTTGTCTTCTCCATAAGTCTCCTCCAACAGCAGGAATGTTGGAAAAAAATAATTTTCAGACCTCCAATGGAGAGAAAAAGGACCCAAAAGAGCATATAAGACGTCATGATTCTTAAAAAATAAAACTAGAACCAATGATTTAGTCTCAACGGTTGCACTTCATAACTTATATAAAGTATCTGAAAACTTAGTGGAAAGGTGGAACAGTAACAAAGCTGGAACTTTAATCAACCTTCAGTTTTTTTCTATGCTTTTAAATCACAGCAGGAGAAATGAAAGAGGTTCAAACTCTGGCTGGAGGAATAATATTCACAGATTTTTAATTATTAAATCCTGAACGTTTTGTTGCAAAGGAGCATTATCCACTCAAACTCACACATTTCTTTCAATTTAAAAATGGTGCATGATATAAAGTCTGGGGGATATTATGTGTAAGACCTGATTTAAATGATATATTTGCACACAAGCAATTATTCCTTGTCTATGATTAAATAACAGTAGATTGCAAAGATTAAAACTAAAACTAGTTTTAGTTTCTAAAAACTAAAACTTTACCAAATCTGGTAAACCTCAGATATGGTTCTGAGGTGTACCATATCCCTTAAATTACAAAACGTACATACATAGTTCAGGATGAATATCAAAACAATTATCTCCCAGCTGATACCATTTTCTGAGCTATAATTTGATGCTGTTGATCTGATTTGGTCTTCATTTCTGCAGTGGTAATAACTGGTGGTGAAGGTAGGTAGGGCTATTGAAAACTGCAAAGATCTTTAAGTGGAAACATCTTCAGTTTGACACTCTTGAAATGATCATCGATGACTAGAGTAATTAAAGTCGACCATTATTTTAACTGTACTATATCCTGGGATAATAAAAAGATTGAATAAAAACAAAAATAAAATATATAAATCTGAAAACTATTAAATATATAAATCTGAAAACAATATAACATATACAGTAACTATGTTATATTGAGATCATGTGCTAATATAAATGTACTCTTAATTAGGGATAATCCAATACAGATCACTATGTATTTAACATCTTAATCCCAGCACAGGCAAGGTACAAAAAGTAAAGCTTGACCCAAAAATGAAACACAAACATTAGGCAGTCTCTCAATTAACAAAAAGGGTAAAGGTCACACTACTGAAAAATTGACAGAACCAGAGCTGACTGGTCACTTTCCCTGTTCATTATATAGACAGTGATCCCCTTGTCTGGTAGAGTTTTGACATCATCCACATTTCTTGTGTGTGTGCAAGAACTCCCCAGCTAAAACCAGATGATGCTGATACAGTATTGTATCAGTTGTGACTGGAAACTTTATTTTCAGCAGAAAGACTGAAAACTGTTGGATGATGCCAATTAAGCAAAAAATAATAATAATAATTTTTAATTATTTTAAAGCCATTGTTGACATTTCAGCTCTTTCTGGTTGTTTTTTTAAAGGGCCAGTTACTGTAAAACAGAACAACTTAAAGTAAGTAATCTGTAAAGTTAAAATTTGAAAAAATCTTTGTCACCAAGTCTCGTATGTAAAACTTAAATATGTCTTTAAAAATAATAACATTTTTAATGCTTTGATGCTGTTTTACAGTGTTATTTCTGTAATTTTGTAAGTGATACATGGCACAGCACCATAAATGAAATCTAGTAATGCTTGAAATAGGCCAAATTACATGGATTATTTATGCAACACCAAAGATGAAAAGAAATTGATAGAGATTCTGTTTACCGCTCAACAGCTATCATTTTAAATATACTACTGCAGTTAATCAATCGTCAAAAATGTTGCGCAATTTATTGTTCAGTAGCCATGCCTAGCATCTGTATTGCCTGTTACAATGAAACAAATTAACCACTATCTTTTTCAAATCTTTATCCAGGCAGTATTTCACAGGATCTGATAACAGTTTGATAACAACCTGAGACCTGCTCTGGGCACTGATTGGCTAATTGTTTGTTTTGTGCTGCTTTCGCTGAATTAATTCTGTTTTTAATCAAGGGACCTTTGCTTCACATCCCAATCTCTGACAATTCAGTCAACTTAGTAGAGTGGATTGATTTTAGGTTGGAGAATATTCAGTGCATTATGCTTTTTAGCAAAATGCACTCCATGTAACATCCAACTGTACGGAGCAAATAGGCACCATTATAACGAGATCGTCTCTGCTTCCCAAAGGCTTTCAGGATTTACTAAAAACACTGGAAAACATTTCATATAAAATTTAGAATAACTATTTAGTAGTATCATCCCCCCACAAAATAATTGTACTGCAGCTGTGGAATATCTGCTACATTAGTGTAACACCTGCATGATTGGTAAGACCAGTTTTAACTTTATAATCTCATGTTTTGAAAACACAACCTGTGTTATCGTTTCCCCAACACAAATATATTTTTATTCTTTAACTTAACAAGAAAAAATATATAAAAATTATTGAGAGTTTGAGAAATTTTTGTGAAAAGTTGAAGGGTTCTTCTTATATGTTACGATTTTTAACTTCTCAAAATAGAGATCAAATTCTTCAGTGGATTTTTTTTCTCTTCAGAGTTTCTTCAGAGGCTGACAGCTAGAATATCATTAAAGTGCTATTTACATTTGAGAAAGAATTTACGTACAGTGAGTGAGTGGGTGTAATTTGAAGTAGGCAGCAGACAGATTTTTCTTGAAAGAACTCAGAACCTCAGAAGCTTTAATTTAGCTGGAATGTGAAGGCAATTCCAAGAACAGACAGAGACTATACCACATAAAGTAAAGCTGTTGGCTACAAACACCTATGAAAGCCCGTCAGACAATTGTATTCAATTGTAAACCAAAAGAAAAAAAAATTGGTATTTAGAAAGCAAATGTAACACTTAATGCCCTTTTTTGCAAGGTAAAATGTTAATAAGCCATAATTAATATTTTTTAACACCCATCCTTTCATATTTCTGCTGAAATACATGAATCCAACATATGATTTACTGTCAGGACATTTGCTTTCTTTCCATCTCTCATACCTTTGGCAACAGTGACCTCTATCTCATGGCCACGCTACACAATAACTCCCTTCTGCTGGCTGGATCTACTTAGTGTCAGGCTCTGGCTTCATAGCAGAGTGTGACTAGGGTGGAGGATGAATGTCTGCAATATGTCCTCTCTGACGAAGCTGCCTGTGTGGCAGAGATATCACAGCAAACTGAATATCATTTTTGGGCCCACGAGCTGAGAGGAAGCGTCTTTATATACCGCTGAAGAAGATGAGAGAAAAAGCCAGAACCTTCATCACGCACACCGTGTGACATTCAAGTGAGAGAGGATAAGAGATTTTGTTTTGTTGAGATAATTGGATACACTGGTAAATGAGAGTGAATGCCATTATTAAATGGAATCATGTTTAGAAATGTTGCACAAATAGAATTATTGATATCTTGGTTAAAAATAATTGTTTATTTGATTATCATCAAGCACTTTTCAACGTAAACACATCTCTGTCAAAACGTTGTTTTTTTAATGTGCAAAATGGGACCATGATAAATACTTTTAACATTTTCCACATATTATGTCATACACACATATTGTGTGCAATTCACTTGAAATCAAACAAATGCACTAAAGTAAAAGCAACACGTGAAGATCCCTAAATTTACTCTTTGCTGAATCACATTTTACTTCAGTCATCTATAGTTCATACCTGCCATTTTAGTGAATTTGATTAACCTGAAATATAACTCAGTTGCCCTCATAGTTGTTTCCTTGGCCATTTTAGCTCATTTGCTTCTTTTAGCTAAAGCTAGTTTGCAGAGGTTACACAAGAAAATTTCACTGTAACTGATTTTTTTACATTCCCAAATAGACCCGGTATCTTAAAAGGGGTGTTTGCACTTTGGGAGCTAAGCTATAACAATGCTCTTAAGTTACTTTCTCATTCTGTAATCATTTAATGTGTTTGAATGCCCAATATAAGCATGATCAAGGAATATTAATTTAAAAATCCCTACATTTCAATGTAAAATCGACAATTCTCAATATTTTAAGTCTACTATTCACTTCAAAATTCAATTTGAACATATTTTTGGAAAAAAATTGTGTCTTTAATTTGCACACAGTCAAGCAAAGCACTTACAACACTAAAGAACCCTTCTGAATGCTCAAATTAGTGAATTTTGGGAGTATTGTGTTTTCCCAGCATTTCTTTGTCAGAACTGACTTCAAGTTAGATTTTCAAGTGTCAATTCATAGTATATTGTGAAATTACCTCTAATTGTGCACTTCTTTTGTTTTGCTTTTTATGTTTATTTTTCTCAGCACTTGTGTCATGTTAGCTGATTGCTACTCACCGGTGTTCCATTAGCTGATTACCCCTGCCTGTGTAAATTTACTTTAGTTGTCATTTTTCAGCCTCACAGAACTTTTTTCTAAAGTAAATTACTTTAATAGCAGTCTTTTCCACGAGTCTCTAGCTACTTATTAATAATGGGTTTCCGAGCAAACTGATAGAGAATTGCTTGGAGTGTCTGGTATTGTAACTCACAATAAACAATATACATGTAAGATCAAATAAGATCCAAATCGATGGACATGTTGATCTCCAAGTCAGTTTATAGAGCTTCCAGAGCCATGCTATGACTTAGCAAGATTTTGTTCAAATGTTGAACAAAGGAACAAGATAACAAACACAAGCCCTGCTAATGGTACTAAATAGGACAGTGGATTTTAGACATTATTCTTATAACCAAACCAACTGACTGATTCTATATTTATCAACCATAATAACATGAAATGTATATGTAGTCGGATTCCAACTGCAAACTTCAATGTGAAACCTATAAAACAGTAAGAAACCTCTCTGTCAATTTGTAAAAATGCTTTCAATTGCTCCATAACCCTAACCCTCACATGTTGATGTCCTTGTAAGGAACGTCAGGTTTGCACAGAATCTAATGGGAAGGTCAGACTGGCCTAAAAGGGTTTAATTGCTGCTTCTCTAGTAAAAACAGGCATTGTAACACAATGAGCACCAATAAGGGTTGGTATACTGCTTTGGATCAGAAGTATAACATCTCATATCTCCATATCAACATCTTTAAAAAAAGCAACATAGTGTTTTGTTTTGTTTTTTGACACATATTTTGATTCAAATGTATCCATATTTAGCTATTATGTTCAAGATCTCTAACACTAGCCATCATTTTGCTACACTGTATTTTTAAGTTGTTCCTACTTGGGTAAAATATTAGCAAAATAATAAAGTATAAAACAAGACAATCATCTATTTTCAAATACACATGAAAAACATACAAAGCACAAACATTCCTACTGCAGTATCCCAAAGATTATGCAATCAAATGTATAGTTATGACATGCATTTAAACACTCTGTTGATCTTCATAAGATTGATTTAGAAAGAAAGGCAAACCATCAATAGAACTGTATAAACATCAATAGAATATATTTATAATTAAAAATTTGTGATAAAAATAAATGTTCCCTGCATTCACCATAAATGAAATCCACTAGGAATTCAGTGATTTTGGAAATGTCCACATCTTAACATGTAATAAAAAAAATCTGCAGGCTTATTAGCATCATGTCGGGCGAATGTAATACTCATTACATGCAGATATGTAATATCTGTGGTTTTGAGCAGAATTCAAATCTAATCAGCCTAATAATCAGATCAGTTAGCGTGGGTGAAAACTGGATTTTAATAAGCTATAACAAAGCAGACCTTTCTGACAGAAGCTTTCCTGAAGGCTCTTCTTTTCCCCTCTTTCTATGCCAAAAACATTAACCCAACTGGGCAAGTTTGGTGACGTCTCAGGAAGGCCAGCACACCACCAGGGCCATGTTTGCTGTGTGGCATGCCTTTTTGGAGCCGTGTAACGAGGGCTGAATTATTCATCAAGTATTTCTGCATTCCTGCATTTACTTGCAGTTGCATTTCTACTGGGAGACGGAGAGAAAGCTAGCGTCTCCTCTCTTTCACTGGAAGATCTTTTTCATTTGACAATGTAGAGGCCTCATTTTGTTCTGTCGGGAGAAAGTGTAACATTTTAAATCTGTGTGAATGATGCATTTAGGTAACATAATAGAGTCCTTCGGGGCTCCAACTGTGATATTGTTTTAAGATCGGAAGCTGCTGGAGCTTCTGAAAATGGCGGCATCTTCACCTTTTTTCAGCTTTTCCGATTCAGCTGTGTTTGGAGATGAAAAAAAATGTCTTCCAGTGTGTGGGCGCGGGGGTGTTCATGTGTGTGTGGGAACACATGGATTTAACATGTGATAAATGGAAGGGCAGACGTCAGCAGCCTCAGTAGAAAGGCTGCAAACCCCTCACTTCCTCCTGGTGATGGAAATGGGGAAATAATGAGGCAGAGTTCTGCTCTGTGTGTTTGCGTGCGGGCGTGTTTCTGTGTGTGTTGGGGGTGAGAAGTAATGAATCTCCTCCTCATCCTTTCTCTTAGACAGTGGCTTCTGCCTTTGCCCATCTTTTCTTTAATTCATCTCCCTAGAAAACAAGCAGACCACTGATCTAGCAGCAACGCCTAAAAACTCACCATTAGTGTTGGAGAAAAAGCACCAGGAACATGATGGAGAACTTTTTCTGGCTTCAGCCTAATGACCTTCTTCTTTGTGTGGTCTGGAAAAAGACCGCCCGAGGCCATCTCCCTCAATAACTTATCAAATGCCATTTATTGGCATTCGATAAGTAAAAAAAAAAAGGTTAAAAATAAATAAATAAATTAGCACCTCTTCCATTTCTTCTTTAGACACAAAGGACATTTGTTTCGCTCTGAGAAAGCTGATTATTTATACAGCATAATTGCAGATAAAAGTGTCCTGTATGTAAGAGGCTTGTTTGTTCTGTAAGGAGTGCAAGACACAGTGTTATACATGAACAAACCAGAAGAAAAGATTTGAATTGTGGAAATCCATGGTCATTAAGAAAACATTAAAGTTTGAAAAGCATGATTTCAACTGAAACACACATTGATTCAGCGATAATAATAAGTATTGACATTGGTCCAGCCCTAGTTTTCCTCAGTAAAAAAAATAATTAAAAAACGATTGCCTTTAAAGAGCAAAATGTCTTTTAAAAACAGCATTTATCACAAGTACTGATTTAGAGTATCAGCAACAGCTCTTCAGTAACTCCCTCCTGACCTTAAGGGCAGAACTGAGACATCTTCCCTCCATCCAGGTGTGATGTGGGAAAGGACTGATGCAGAACAACAGGTTAAAGTCAACCAGCTGCTGCTTGAGCCACCAGCCACCAGCGTAGCAATGCTGTAAGAGTCAATATTTGAAACAGAAGGGTTAGAGTTACTCCTGCCTCCTTTTGTTCTGGGTTTCAAGGAGTATCCATTCATGTTCGATGATCAATAACCCAGGATGGAAACACTTGGTGACGAGAATAATGATTGTTTTTCCAACTTAATCTAGTAACAATAGATTTCTATAACCTCAGGATGTTTTTCATTTGACTGACTTCCACGAAAGCTTGCCCATCTCCACCAGTCAATGGTCAACAGGCAGGGTACACCCCGGACATGTCGTCAATCCATCACAGGGCAACATAGAGACACACGGATGTTCACACACAGACACACGCATTTGACAATTCAGAGAGACAATTAAGCCAAAAGTCATGAATTTGAACCTTAGGAGGAAGCTGGAGCCAATTTATGAATATCATAATGAATAATAAAGTTAATACGCTGAAAATACGCTGATATACATGCTAATGCTAATTTGACTGAACTTTAATCCTCTCATATACATATTTAACTTTCTTAAATATGTATTGATCAGTAACACATTCATACATGACATTTGAGATAATTGTAGAGAAGAATAAAGAAATTAGGAGAACACCTATCTCTCTTGCACAGTACCAAAACATGCAGCATCTTAAACAACTAAGTAGCTATTTTTCTGCTGTACTATTAAAACAATTTGTTAGACAACACAAATTCATTCAGAATACATTTTTTCTAACCTAACAATCCAAAAGGCAGCAATAAATGAGGATGCTTGCTGCAGTCTTGCTCTGTAAACAAGCTTGCTGCTGACCTGAGCTCAATTATACCTGTGTGTACAGTCATAAACAATCATAAGGTTTACTATGAACTTTGACCTGTAGCTAATAACTCTGTGTATTTGCACAGAAAAATGCTCTAGAAAAGTCGTTTTCTGCTGTAAGATTGGATTTATGCAGGACGGTGAAGTGAATTGGTCTAAAAACCCTTCAAATATGTTTTAATGAACTACAATAATCTTACACTTATGGCAAACTACAGTAACATAAAATCGGTTTTGTCACAGGACACCTGTTCATTTTATACTTAGCTTTTGTTAAGGTAGTGAGAGGTTTTGACTGTTAATCCACGACTTTCCTGTCGAGTAAAGTGAATGATCTGCAATGCTTTGCAAACCTTTTCGTTGGTCCACAGCTTCATGGTCTCTTTAAAATACTAGGACAATTAAATCCAACCAAATGTCATGGACTCCACCAGCAAGCTTAAAATAGGTTATTACTTGATCTTTCAAAATGTCAATGGTCCAAAACCTATGGCTAAATAAAGATAGAAATAGTCCACCAGACAAACATTATAAATCTTTGATCAGAAGCACATCTGGGACCTGAACTCACCGAATTAAGTAATGTGGGAGATTAAGCAATATGCATTACGATCTGCAATTTAAAAATGTACAAGTTTTAAGAATTTTTACACATCTCATCTTTTTATCTTCTGACTAGCACTGCATGCAGTGCTACTGAGCAGTGTATGTATGTGTGTCTGTGTTTATATATATAAAAAAATGCAAATAGCTTTATTTTCTCTACTTTATTTTTCCATGTTTGGTTGAGGTTGGATTACACTGAAATGTATGCAGCAGACTGGACTGTATTTAACTTATCCCACGTTGATCAAAAAATGTTTATGTGTTTAATATTGATTATAACATTTAATATTTTTAAAATAATACTAATCAGTGACTGCTCAGCAGTCATTAATAAGGACTACATATATTTTTCAAATAGAGCACAATCTAGAAACATCCTTTTTTAATGGAGTTTATATAATAAATTACGTTTATAGCTATATTTAGGTTATATACTTTTATTCATACAGGGGGATATTTAGTTAATTCTCTGAAAACATTGTCTGACATTTTCCCATCAGATTTTAGGTACATAGTGAATTTAACTCTTTTTCAGCTTCTTTTCCTTTACCGACTACAAACAAATCATAAATCTGCAAAAATCTCATTTCGCTGTTGTTTTCCAAAAGGCTTTTGCCTTTGAACTCTTGTCCCAGCGAAATTGCCTCAGGCAACATCATGCAATTCACGGGGAGTTAGCAAGAGCCCGTTTTACTCAATAATTCACCTTTTTAACAGGAGTGGAATTTAAAGCCAATATTACAGAGGCTTTATGCATTTTGAGCTTGCATTGAAGTTTTTAGGTCCACATCCAAACGTACAGGGGTTGACAAAGGTTGCCTTTCATGCCCCACGAGAGGCTGTTAAAATGTGAAAAGCAGATCTGAGTGAATGTCTGCAACAACTAATCACATTAGCATACAGAGCAGAAAAAGCTTACTGCATTTCCTCAGCTGCTAATGGTGAGAAAAACAAAGGCAGCAGAGGAGCTTGACTCCACAACTCTGATTAAGGGGCCACTCCCCAGAGAAAGTCCTTGCAAGAGTAATGGGCAGTCGTGAACTGGCTTTACTTCCATTAACCACACCAGCAAACATTTACATAATGTACACATAATGTGCTGATTCATTCTGTCTTCATTCAAACAAGCCTCAGATAACTGACCGTGGCTGGATCACAGCCATTCATCACGTTGGGTCATTTACATCCAAAAGCACTAAACAGGTGCCACACGTGCATCTCTGCCAACATACATTATCGGATCTTTTTGAAAACTTCCACATCAAATCACAGGAATCGCACAACATAGTGCACAGAGATACCATTTGAGAAGCCTTTCTGCCAAATAAATCTTAAAGTGTTAAAAACGTACAAAACATTTATTTAATTTCAGTTTTTTTTTTCAGAAACAGTGTTCAAAACAATGGAGGTCAAGAGATTTCCTTTCCCGCAAGTTTCAAGAGAAGATGTTTGGCCGAAGAGCCGACGAGGACATCACTTTAAATTTGTCTCACCCTTGTTCTGAGAGACGTCTCTGAGACTTCAATGCCAAGTATAATCAGGGAAAGCTGCAAAGTGAAGATGGCTCAAAGTATCAGAACCATGAAGTTCACGCCTGTTCCTTCCTAATCAATCACTCGCCTGTCCACCAGACATTTCTCGGCTTTTTAGTATGATCTTCATACGCTGTGACGTTGGAAGTCTTACATCCTCTAGTTTCTCTTGATGCAGTGTTTTTGTAACTGATGGAAAACACGACCAGCAGAGACTTACTCTACCAAAATGGCTTAATTCACCATTTCGCTTAGAAGAGATGCGCATATCTGACTACTGTGTACTCTGGGATGCATAACAGACTTAAACCAGATGACCTGAGTTGTCTGCAAGGTTAATACATCAACAACAGTTCTTTAATGTATTTTGGTGCTTAGCCATTCAGTAATTTATAAACTAAAATCACTACTTTAAAATCTATTCTCTGAGCAGCCATCCATGCAAAATGATAAAGTCCAAAATAAAACCACACACTGTGTCTGTTAGAGATCCAAAATACCTGAATTCTCACATAAAGTCAGAATAGTAAAGCATTTCTAAAACAACGATACCCATATGAATTTTTACCAAGGTAAACTAAGAAACTGAGAATTGTTTTCTTCCTACTTCAAAGCAGTATTACCTTTTTTTATTTTTTTGATTTGAGAGATTCTTCATACCACAGTGATGGATCCCATAAGCAGTGCTTTACAAGGTAGAGCAGATGCAATGCTGTTCCTAATTTTCACCCCTAGTTCCTCAGCTAGTTGTCAGAGAATAGCACTCTGGAACAATAACAAAAACCAGATACGAAACAAATAAAACATTTACAAGCATCAACACTCTACGGCAGGCAGAAATGAGAATGAACAACATGAGAAATTACAACACTGGAACAAAAATAAACACTGACAGAAGAAGAAAAAAAGTGTAGTAAAACAAACCCTCCAATACAGACACATAGAGAGTAACGGTGAAGAAAAAACACTTCACGGTGTAATTGAAACAGCAGTTTTAGTTTCAATCAAGAATAATGACTGAAAATCAAAATTGAGAGCAGAAAAGCTTCTTTGTTTGTGTTTTTCTTCAAGTTGGCACAGTATTTCTGCATACATTAGAAAAAGAAGGGAAAAAAACTACCTAGTTATCTCCTTCAGTCTTACACATATTTAATAATCTGTTTCATCTTTCTAATGACAGGCTGTAAGGAAAGAAATCAAACTTTGAAATGATTTATTTTTCATAAAACTTCTGTCCTTTTAGTAAGACAGTAAGACCGCTTATTTGATGGTTCATTGAAAATTGGAGTTCTCTATTGTAAAGGTTGGTTAAAATTGTGTTCCCTTCACAGGATTATGACATAAAACTGTGGCAAGAATAAGGAGAATTGAAACAGTTGCAGCCTTGTTTCTTATTTTGACTTTGTATGAGTAGCTGTACCATGATAATTTATCAATTTTGCACTTATTCAAATGCAAAATCAACCCAATTCACAACATTTAGCATACTCATACCGGTTCAAAAAGTCCTTTCAATATATCAGGAAACCTATTTTATCAATTATTTTGCTCAATTAATAGCATGGACAGATCTGCACACTGGAGTGAAATTTATCAGGTAAGAAATGAAGACATTGTATCTACTTGCCTGATTACACTGTGCACAATAGCTGAAAAAATAGCATCAATGTTTATGGAATCCAAATGAAAAGCATTCGCAATAAAAATATTATATATATATATATGCAAACATGTGTGTGTGTATATCAGTGATGTGCGGTGAGGTTCATAGCTGGAGAGGCACTGACTTAATCATAATCAGATATATAAATATAGACCCCCTGCATGTTATTGTTTACATAAGGAAATTTTGCGCATGCGGACAACGCTGGAGGCAAAAAGACTATTCTTCTACATGTCATCCATAGCCGTAGAATATTTCCGTTAACTCAATCAAACTTGGAAATATAGATATTATTAATTTCGTGCTGTGCT
The DNA here is from genome assembly GCF_002775205.1 of Xiphophorus maculatus. Lineage (NCBI taxonomy): Eukaryota > Metazoa > Chordata > Actinopteri > Cyprinodontiformes > Poeciliidae > Xiphophorus > Xiphophorus maculatus. The sequence goes on along the minus strand of NC_036457.1, from coordinate 15,735,332 downwards.
CCACAGCAAAGGGAAAAACCGTTGAAGTACAACTCAAGACCACTTCTTTCTCGCTCTTTGTATTGGCCAGGATACACACAGACTCATTGCCATAGCAACGCCCCTGAAAAAAAACACTAAAATATTTCCTACACAAAGAGCAGAACATTCAGTCTGTTGCAGTGGTATAGTTTTAGGCTTGATGGTTATTTTGCGTTTATTAATAAGTGATTGCTGTGGTAAGAGGAGAAAACTATAAATATATCGCTGTACTTTACTGTATTGCTAGCTCCATGGCTAGCTCGCTGTTACTCTGCAGCTGTGGAGTCACAATGTTTGGGATCATGAGCGCCCCCTGCCATGAGGCAAGAGAACTGCCTGCCTCACCTTGAATCTGTTCTCTGATCGCTCTGATCGCTCCTCAGCACACGAATCACGTTACACACACAGCTGATGACAAAAAACACTGTACATTATATACATGCGCTAAATTAAGGAAAATCAGTTTATATATGAAATGTTTTTTAACCATTTTATTGGCGACGTACAGACAGGAGGAACATGCTCATAGAATAGCAGCCAGTGCAGTTAGAGAGGTTGATCAATCCCAGGTGAGGCTCAGCACGCTGCTGCTGTTGTTGATAGTTTTGAAATAAAAATTGTTCTGAGTTAGATAAAATTGAGTTAGAAAGGTTATGCAAAAATGATTACAATGCGTTTTAAAATGTTCTTAAGGCTCTTAAAGCATAATCTATATTTTTCCAGGAGTGCAAAAAATTTGTGGCATTGCCATTTTGTAAGAGGAGCATGTTTGACATTGTTTCTTGGAAATCTCCAGCTTCATCACAGAACACAGTCACTGATATAGGTCTCGTTGCCACCATACAGAGTACTTGAGCAGCTTAGAGGCAGAGTTGGAGCACGGTGTCAGGGACGAAGGGAGAAAACTGTGCATAACCCACGAAGAGTTAATCTGCAGTTTTACAAACGATCTAGATGTGTGTAGGAGATCTCTCCATGTCAAAAGAAAACAAACTGCAAAACAGTTCCAGGTTTTTTTTTGTTTTTTTTTTATGTTTTTGGTATTTCAAAGTCAGCACAAGTGTTGTGTGAACTCAATGCGCTCAGTCTGTCAGCAAAATGTGCACTTAGAAACACAGCGGGGATGACTCCCAACTGGTGCCTGTGCAGCAGCAACTCTGTCCACAATAAACTAGCAGTGCATTATAGAAGAGAGAGTGTGATCAGTTTGAACAGTATGTAAGCTATTGGCAGGCCACCAGTAATATATAATTTTCTTTTCTTCATGGGCTTCATACAGTGGCTGGATGTGACCCTCTGGCCTTGAGCTTGTCATGTCTGATATACACAATGTAACGATTGTAAACTCAGACATATCTTCAAGTTTATGTTTTTATTCTTTGAGTAAATCTGTACAAAGAAATGAGTCATTACATTGTATTTCCAATCTGCAGAGGTGCATTAAAAATATTTACATTACTTTTTATTCATAAAGGCAATTCCAGATGTCAATTCTCCCTAATAAGAATAAGATGATGTTGTTACAACTCTAAGGATTTCCTCAATCTTGCCTTGGACCTGGAGCTTACCATTTTAATCCCTTAAGCAATTTCTGCGTTTATGGCAGGACCAAGAGCATCTGCAAACTGATTTATGAATAAGAGCAAATAGTTTACCCCTGGGTGTGTTTGCATCTGCATATATTTAATGTCATTTTCTTTGACAATCCAGAGCAGAAATTAAGCACATGCAAAATATGTTACTTTTTGAGCTTCCCCCCTATGTTATTAGAGATAAATCTTTATTGTCATTGTCACAAGGACAACAAAATTTAAAGCCTTATTGCTGCATCACTATGTCCTCATAGCATGTTTTGATGTAGTGGCTGCAAAAAAAAATGCTACTTATGTATTAGGTTTTAGTGAAGGCATTATATGGTTTCATGTCCTTTTCCATAGTAAGAATACTTTGAAAATGTCTTGCTCTTGTTTTGTAATCCTTGTTTTAGTCTTAGTGAAATACTAGCTTCAGTAAATGCCCATGTCATTTTTGGGATGTTCTGTTTGTTTCATGTTTCTCCTAAAGACACCACATTACAAATTGTAACTTAAAAAGCAATACAAAAATGACTTGAACCTTTAAGTATTAAACGGAGCGCCGGCGAGCCAGCCAAGTTTGCAGTACCGTAATTCTGCCACACTTTGGGCTATTTGAAAAATTCCAGTGGTTTCTGTGAAAGGGGAGACGTTGCACTTTCCAGCCAATATTGGGTTATTACGGTAATTTCACCCCCCCCCCCCCACCCCCCCACCCCCCACCCCCACCCCCGCCGTAGCAGGGAATGAAATTAATCTGAGGGTACTCTTAATACATGGTAAATTGCAAAAATGACTTGCTAGATATTGAAAGTTCCAGTTGCTATGGATAAATATACATTTACTCACAGAACATTTAAAGAGCTGCGAACAAATAAAATAAGTCAAAATATCAAGGCGGACAATTTAAATTTAGGACATAAAGGGGATTTTTGCAATAAATGGAGAAAAAAAGCCATTTTAAAAAAGAGAAAAAGTATATACAGTATATTAGTTCAAGGAATACAAAAAAGAACAATTTAGAAAGCAACTATATATTTCTTCAATAGGTTGAGTCATAGCTCATACTGAACCTGCTTCCAGCGTCAGCCACACTCAAATGAACCCACTAATCCATAGGCTCCCCTGAGATCACCATCCCACTCACTTTCCTATGCATACACACAAGTATATTACGTAGTCACTTTAAAAGAGTCCCCCCAGTGTATGCAAGTGTGAGCTTAGAGTACAAATATCAGTAATGAGAACAGATAAAGGAGTTATTAGGAACTGCACAAGCTTCAGTCAAATTTTCAGTTTCTTTCCGTTTTTTTTTTTAAAATTAACATGTTCCATGTTTTTCCGAGTCAACTTTCTCTAATTAACCTTTCGGTTGTCTTGCTCTGCGCACACATTTACTCAGACATCTTGCAGCGGAGCGGCAAGATATGGACCCCTGATGAGATCGGGAGCGCCGGTTTTACTGATAAAGCAAAGCCGGCACGTCCACTAAACAAACACCACCAACCAAAGCTCCTTCATGAAGTCCATCAGAGGGCGGGCAAACAGAAAAGCAGACACACTTCCCCAAGTCGCCCCCACATGCTGCTCAACAGTGTTGCACAGCTAAGGAAGCGTGTGCCAAGACAAGTTAAGCCTTTGACAAGTTTGTGAGAGTCAGGACCTTGCTGGTGGAGAGGGTGTTCATGCATAAGCAAGCAGCTGAACCCAATGGGCAGTCCCTATTTCTGTTGCCTCTTGCAAGAATGACCACAGAAAGAAATTGGCACGCACATCTTCAAACTTAGAATCTACACGGAGACTGATGTCGACAAAAAAAGAAGAAAAAATAAATAAGATTTACCCTTCGAGTGACGTCCATACCCCGAGAAACACACATAAATCTACACACGAACACACAATATAGAAATCGGGCTATTGTCTTATTTTAATCCGTTTGAAGGAGTGAAGCTGGAAATATCAGGGAAGAGTGAAGATGTGTGTGGAAAAATCAGTGAAAATTGCACCGCCATCCAGTTGGTTTCCACAATAAAAAATGTGCCTATTTTGTACTGCACTAGAGTCACTAAAAAACTATTTCCACATCAATATCATCCACCCGATATTAGCATATAGAAAAACACGACCGGATGTTTCTTTCTGGAGTTTAATGCAAAAGTCAGATGAGGCTGTACGTCTTTATCTTCTTTTCTGCACTGCACCCATTTGTTCTCAGTTTATTCTCAACTGCTGAGGTTGTTCAAAGCATTTTTAAAGGGAGTGCTAAAGTGGCCCTTTTGTCAAAGCCTGCATGGTAAATGCTGACCTGGTTTATGGCGAGGCAATTTGTTTTCCATTTGACCACAAGCTGAAAACATTTTGTCGTTTGCTTGCAGAGGTAATTTGACAACCTTGCGTAGAAGTGGAACAGTAGTGGCCCATTTTGTTTTTAATAATAATAATAAAAAAAGAAACAGCGTTTCAGTATTGATTAGCATTCACAAAGCCTATAAACTACAGGAGTATGATTAAGGTATCAAAAAAAAAAAATCAAAAGTTGACACTTTCAAGATTTATGAAATATGACCAAGTAAATGTTTTGACACTTTTGATTTTATGTCTATCCACAAAAGTAATAATAATAAAACTGCGTTTGGTGCTGTTTGTGAGCTAAAGATTATTACACCTTATTGTGACACTTCTAATCAGTCAGTCTACAGTGAACCAGAATGATTTAAGTTCCCCAACCTCAATTTGTTATTCACTCAGTCACTTCTCTTTCCTCCTTTGGCCAAATCTCTCTTAGATGTATTGTGCTCTGTGTCGGTCAATGAACTCTCTGAGCCCGCAATAAGCAGCCCCGGCAGAACTCTTAAGCCGTCCTCGATCGCTCACTCAATGAAACATTAGACGCTGCAGCAAAATTAATGCGGCTGAAATTAGATGAGAACACTGAAAAGGCTTCCCTATAGGAGAGAAAGAGGAGAGTTTCTTAAGCCGAACATCGATCTGTGTAGGAGTTGGGCAGGGTGCTGTATTAACTTTGCAGAGGACCTTCCCCAAAGACCAAACTGTGGCCAACACAACTGAGGTGTCAGCAGGTATAAAAGGTGCTTACATGGACTTCTGAGCTTTGTTAATATGTCACCTTTGAGAGTAAATAGCTAAAATCCCCTCCTCCAGGCTGACAGAATTACTTTAATTTTGCTGTATAGAGAATGGTTTACAAAACATTCTAAAGCAAACTTTTGCTTTTTAATCAATAGCTACAATAAATAGCGACACAGTGTCGCATATTTTTTAATTTTTTTTGCAAATAAACATCTCAAAAAGTGGTGTGCAGTTGTTTTCACGTCACTCTAAACACAAAATTCCCGCTATAAAGCTTGTAGGCAGCAGCATCATTGTATGTGAATGTTTTTCCTTCAGCTGGAAAGAGTTGATGGAAGCTGGATGGAGCGAAACACAGAGTAAAACTAGAAGAATATCTGTCGGAGATTTCAAAAGACTTGAAACTGAAGCACAGGTATAACTTTCATTAGGACAATGGAGCTACAAGCAGAACCAGAGCTACAATAGAACAGCTTACATCAAAGTATAATGGCAAGTTTGAAAAGCCCAGTCAAAGCCAAGACCGCAATCAGATTGAAAATATGTCACATGGCTTAAACGTTAATGGTTACCATGAACATACATTCAATCTTGAAAAGAGAAATGAGCTAAAATTTCTCATTTTAGCTCATTTCCTGTCCATTCTCCTGTATGAATGTGCAAAGCAGGTAGAGAAAAACCCCAGGAGACATAGAGGGGTAATTTCAGCAGAAGGTGGTTCTACAAATAACTGACTTAAGGAGGCTGATTATACTATTACTTTAGAGCTATGTACTACTTTGTGTTGGCCTTTCACATAAAAACCCCATATATACTGGAGTTTGTGATTGCAATGTGACAAGGTGCAAACAATAGTTCAAAGGATATGACTACGTTTACAAGGCAAGTTATATTTAACATAAAATCACTAGTGTCATATGTGGAGCAGCTGCTTTTATGAAACAGGAAAGAGGATGAAAATGTGTATTTATTCTTATAAAAGTTGAAAGAAAGAAAAAAATTGATGATTTCAATTCCAGAAAAAAGGTGCAAAACAATTCACTGGAAACAGTAAAATGAAACTAAGAGCAGAATCCTCTCAATTTTAAGCTTCTTAATGTAAAATACAGTGGCGCTTGCATATGCAAAGTATCCCTCCTCTACAGAGAATAGTGAACAGTCTGTCTTGCCACTTAGTATTATTTTGAAAAATAAACAAAAGTGCACAAACATTAACCATGCACGGCACAGCTGAAAAAAAAAAGAAAGAAGCAGAAAACATAATCACAGGTATTGTTGATAAGAGATCTAGCACCAGAATGCCAGTTTTTGAGCTAATTAAAATTTGGAGTTGCTACCCACTAAAAATAGCATGTGCTGCAGAGGTTCATCACTTTAATCCCCCCTCAGGGGACAGCTGGAACGCCGCTTTGTGGGAATAATGTTCTTCTGCTGGATGGGCAACATAACACAATCCAAATGGAGCACACGTGCAAGTGCAAGGATTTTATATGAAAAGAAAAAACAGTTGAATTTTGCCACATAAAATTTATGGAGGCAGTATTCTTCTTTTTGAGATACAAACAGAAAACAGAACAAGTGTCACTGATCTTTCTGTATAAGAGTGCAATAATGTATCTGCTTATAGAGACAAACTCCACTAGTACTGTTCAATATACATTTATGATTCGGTTTCATTGCTCTAATGTTTATGTACATGTTAAATATGCAAACATTACAGAAAACAAATATATAGAGACAATAGAGACCTATAACACAATGGAGCTTTGGCATCCAGCTAACAAACATAATGAGTTTGTCAATTACAGCACAAAAACTACAAATGCCGGATGATGAGGCTCCCTCAGAAACCATTGTTTCTGTCCCACAGATGGTCTATTATGAGGGATGGCTTCATTTCCCCGTTTGTTCTTCGTGTGGGCTCCTTAGTACGGCCAAGGTGAAACGGTGCAGAGAAAAGACAGGGCACTGACTGTCAGCTGCTGAGATGCACTTAGCCCTAATCTCGTAGACCACCAGGGCCATCCCCAAGCTTTTCTAAACAAGGTTCAATTCCACAACCTCTATCCAGGTGTCAGTCCAAATAAACAGGTGCAGAAAAGTGACTTGTACAGAGAGGTGGGGGGATACAGCAAGGGACACGGATGAGAAGAGCCAGGAGAGTGAGGAACCAGACTGGTAAAAACAGTATAATGTTTTCATAAAGAAGAAAATTCAAGAAAAGTGGGCCTGAGGCAAAATGATGGTGCTGCATCATTTAGCAAACAGAATTCGATTTTGCCTCATTTCCATTGAATTGTACAACTCAAGTCAGAGAGGTTCGGCAAGCTGTTTTGTCTGTTTTCATTGTAAAAGTGGCTCACTCAATCAGCCTGTACCACCCGGTACGGTTAGGGTGGAGTTAGTGGCATGTGTTACGTTTCTGGCCACACTGATTTAGCCTCTTAACAGCAGGAGCAGGGATTATTTCTTGTGAACAAAACTGCAGTTTTGCAGAAGCACATTAATGATGACAGAGGTTAGAAAATTCCCAAGACCTACAAAACAAATACTAAGGCCCAAGCAGGAAACAAGAAAATGACAAAGGCATGCCGAGGTGTAATAAGTTACACTATACATTAAAAGTCCTTTTAAGGAGTTAGAAGTGCTGACCATGGAGTTTTCTCCAGCTTTACGAAACACAAACTAACACAGTGCTCTGCCTTCCCCACTTGTTGCTGCACATTGCTGTATAGAGATGGTGCAAAAAAGGTTATTCTCTTACAAGAAAGAAATATTGTAATGTTTTTAAATATTTCTGGTTGTAAGAAAACACACAAAGGCTTATCGGTTAACCAGTAGACTCCAGGTTGTACTCAAACACAAAGCCTGACTAATTAACCTGGTAATAACAGCCTTTTATCCTTGAGTTACTAAAAGAGGCTACAACTGACTGGCAAAAAGGCTAAATTATACAGTAGGGATATTTAGATACATTGTTGATTGTTATTGTGATATTCTTTAAATTTTGATCAGAATTCTGATTTATTTTGACACAATGGTAAATTCTAGAGGACATTACCAAACCTCAAAATAATAATAAGAAAGAACAGCATTGTTGGGATTGTTACTTTCACAACTTTACTTACTCATGGTTCTATTAGAGCATCAGCAGATATTAGTACATTTATCTGTAGAATTAAATGTACCTATTGTGTGCTGTTTCATGATAGAAACCAAACTTCATAGTGTAACGTGTCCTACATGTAACCCAGGTGACACCTGGGTTACATACAGCAGCACATTTCCAAATGGGTGCATTTCACGAGAATTACTTGTGCTTGTAGATTTGTGACATAAAGTCAGAGCAAAACAATCAATTGCCAAAAACAGCACTGAGGTTAAAATATGTTTCATTGTCACTTATCCTTATTTTAATTAATATTACACAATATTATGATAAAACATTAAGTTAGTTAAGTTCAGATCGATCACCCCTATTTAGCGTGGTAGGCAACAAGTACCAATACGTTTGTGTTATTTTAGTGTTGATTACTCAATATTGTGACTGTAATAAATAAACAGAATTATTGCTTCACTGTTTCAAATAAAAGCAGCTTGACCACGTTTTCGTCTACATTTTACATAGATGAAACGTTTGTTTACTCAAGGTTATCATATCATTAGAATCTCATAGAGGCAAATGCCTTGTTTGAACTAAAATGTTCTTTTTTAAGCTAAACCGTAGCATTATATGTCTGCAAGCACTTGCACGTTACACTTTACCATAAACAGAGACCGGTGTTGGGCCACGCAGATTTTCAAATGAATACAAGTTTACCTGGAAACAACTTCATAAGTGAAAAACCTTAGCTCCACTGCCTCTTCCTCTCCTCGATAACTAGCATATTTGGCAACAAATGAAGTGCCGAGAGTGTATCAAAGATGTATGATTATTTTCCAAGTCGTTTGGTATGAAAAAGAAAAGAAGAACCTCTGCAGAGGAAGAGAAGCAGCAACGAAAGATTAAGGAGGAAGCTCTGAGATGTTTCGAAAGCAAAGCATGTGATTTTGAATGAATCTCAGCAAAATTTCTTGAAGCAGAGATGGTTAAAACCCAGGGTCTTCCTTTTATTGCAGATAATTATAGTTCACCTACATATTTTTTGTTGTGTATAAACTCCCGGGTTTGGCTGTGTCTGCACTAATAGCCATAAAATATAGGTTAGTCCGATATGAGGCAACCATTCTCGTGTCTCTACTGTTGAGGTGAACGGATGCCAGATCAATAAAGCAATATATATAAATCACTGTTTTGTTTGTCAAATGCTGATGGAGCTTTCTGGCTTTGCATACAGATGTAAACTGGAGAGGTCGAATTTACTGTCTGTATTTTAATCAACAATCTATGAGAAGCAATATAGTCTCTTTTAATGTCTTACCCTTGAATAAGTACAGTTTCATTTTTCATTAAACCCCACCACCAAGCAGCCACAATATAAAAGTCTTAATGGGCAAAAATGTTGCCAACGTATATGTACTGCCAAAAGGCTCATTTTGTTGTGTGTAGCATTGTTTAAAATACATGGATTTAGGCAAGAGGCAAATGTCTCAGTAACTTGATGTGAATACTAATCTGTCTCATCTTAGCATCTTTGTAATCCTTGACAAATAGCACAAAAAAAAATCAGAGAATAATAATCCACAACAAGAAACAAGCAGATATGACCAAGTAATCTTGCAAATGTCTGTTCATATTTTTGAAGTAATACAATGACAATCTAAGACATTAAATAAAAACAAAAATATACAAGTGGCCATGAAAAATATCAGAACTTACAATAGACGTCCACTCGGATGGATTTAATTGCTGGGGAACCGAGGCCGTTCTCAGCCTTGCAGTAGTAGCGACCCCCCTGTGTCCTCTGGATCTTCGCAATGTTCAAAGTGTCATTGAACACACTGGAGTCCTGGAAGCGATCTGACACGCTGCCAGCTGTCTTTGTCCATCGGATCTGAGACGGAAAAAAGCAAACACCAATCATTTCCAGAACCCATTTCAAGAACTAATCCTCTGTTAAAGAGGGTAAGTAGTGCACCAAGTACACAAACACTGTTTAATGTCTAGCAAAAGACTTTCTGGAGGTGTGTTGTGATGCAAGCAACAATAACTCGCTGTACTTTGCCAAAAATGTGTGTTTCACAATAACAAGACATCTGAATAGTGCAAGAGCACTTATAAAGATGCCAGATTTTTGTGAGATGAAAAAATTAAACCTTGAAAAACAATGAAAATATATTCCCCAGTTTTGATTGTAATGTGTTGTATGTATTATTTTCAATAGTTACTTACTAGAGATGCAACTCAGCACAAAAACACGAAGCAGGAGTTTCATGTCATTATGAAGAGTGACCGATTGCTAGTGAAAATCATATATGTAAATGAATAACGTGCAGAGCCCGGTGAGACAGTTGGTGGTACTGTTGCTTGACAGCAAAAAGCTCTTGGATCTTTCTGCATGTTCTCTTGATACATGCACCTGTTCTCCCTGGGTACCCTGGCTTCCTCCCACAATCCAGAAACATAACAATGACGGTAATTGGTCTCTCTAAAATTGCCCACAGGTAGGGGTGTGCGTGTGTGTTTATGTTGCCCTGCGATAGGCTGGCAACCTGTCCAGAGTGTACCCTGACTTTTGCTCAATTACCACTGCAGACAGATGCCCTTTTCCCCAGCATGGACATTGAATCGATGGAAGTGCATGGCCAGATCTAAAAAAGAAAGTATTTTTTTAAGCCATGCAGGTGAAAACAACTGAGTAAATTGTAAAAACTGGCCAGGCAAAGGGAGGGTTGCTAACACTATGCTGTCAAACACTATGGCTCATAACAGGCATATGCAAACAATGCCTTGATCTGGGGTTCTTTTGGGTGTTAATAAGCTATCTTGCTCTGAATGAATAAACTTAATCCAGCCAGCTCTGTTACAACTAATGAACTCCTGTCTAGAGGTATTCAAGCTTCTGTCATACAACATGACAGAAAAAATCTCCATTTAACGCCAATTCGAAGATAGAAAGTGGTTTTCTTAAACTATCTGTTTGTAACCCAGGTGACCACCATGACCCAATCACCTTCCCTTTGAGCTGCCCCTTTAAATTGATTGTTGTGTGCTTCCGGGTTTCTCCTCTTTTCTCCAAACATTGCTGCTGCTCATTGTTGGCTGTCTGATCGGTTGTTTATAAAACAATCAGAGCGCTTAGATTGACTCATCGGTTGTTTTGTCTTTGAGACTTGAAGATTTGCGGTGAGTGTTGAATGTCATCTGACTGTTGTTGTATAATAGCTGTACTGATCGCGCCGCTAATGTTGCCTCCCGTTAAACCACTCAGGTTGTGATCTATTGCCAAAATCGAACAAGTTACCACACCTCCTCAGGCAATCATTACTCGACGGTGAGTATAAAACAAAACGGGGAATTATTTTCGTTCTGCTCCGCTAGTTAGCGTTAGAAATCAACTCGACAATCAATGGCTCACATCAAATTGTTCTACTTATTACTTGCTTAATGGCAGCCGAATTAAAGACCACACCTTTAACATTTAAGGGTTTGTTTTTCAATTTTAGATTTGATTATTTTTTCATGATTTCTTATTGGTGTTTGCACTCCATGTTGGTGCAACAATGGAATTTGGTACCTAATATGATTTAGTTTGTAGCTACTTTGATCAATCACATTTTAAGTCGATTGATTTGATTCAATATTAGTTGTTTGTAATGATTGCTAATTAGATTACTTAATTGATTTTGAACTTGAATTATGAAGTGCACTTTTTAAAAGGATTTCTTTTTTCTTGATGTTGTTAAAATATAGGAAGAATGTATTTAACAGTCTTATTGCCCCCCCTTTAGTACAAATGAACTAAATGTGTTATCTGGCCTTTTAGGTCAGGTTTTTTTTCTTCCTTGGATTCACCTCTTTGACGAAGGAAGATGGCGAGCTACCCACCCACCACCTGGTGGTAGGAAACGGAACTGCATTTTTTCCTACAGGAAATGAACTAAAACTCTTAAGGAGTATTGCAAGGGGAAAATACTTGTCTCCTTTTTGCTTTTGGACTTATTGTGGACTCTATTGGATTCTGACATATCACTGATTATAATAATTATTTTGTTGGGTTGTTTTGTTTTTTCCTCCTTCCGTTTTTTTGGAAAATTTATTGTTTTGTTGTTTTGGTATTATTATTATTATTATTATTATTATAGCCACTGCAATAAATAGCAGTATTAACTTTACTTTTGCATCAGTTGTATTAATTATTCACCATTATCATGACTCCGTATCGTACCTAGTTCTAATTATATAAGCTGGTTAATATTACAACTTGCAGTCAGAGCTGCGCAGTGAAGAAAGCGCTACATGTTTCAACATAAAACTGTTTGATAAATTTGGCAGCTATAGATCCTCTTCTAATATTTCTCCACTGTCTTTTGTTTCACACCAGATCTACCTCAGCATGGCCTTCTCAACATGAGTACCTTTCACTAACTGATGGGACCCAGTTAGCCCATGGCATTGAGGTGTAATGAAAGGTGAAATAGTGTTACTCTCCAACATGAGGTTGTAATTGACTCTCAATCATCTCCTTCTCCTGTCCTCATTAAAGCTTACAGCATGAGCAGGTACTGTGACAACTCTGGCCTGGGGGCCAACACAGCGAGAACCACTGAGCACAGAGCTCTGCTTGATCCCTCACTCTAAGTAAGGCGCAGATGGACTGGCTTTGCCTGTAGAGCCTCACATTTCTCTGTCTAGGCAGGGGAAGCTCTGAATTAGAATCCAATATCTCCACACTGTATGGTGATAGCATCATCTTGGATGCTGATAACATACTATTTTACAGAGATAGCATCAGATGGAACAGGCATATCATGGCATGCAGGGATAGGGATTGGACCTATCAGAGAGACTGCTGTGTGTTGTACTGACTGGGGGTTGGAGGGTGACAGGGTGGAGGTAACCATGGCAGCTCTGTTGTCAGGTTATGACGGTTTTAACTTTGCTTATTTTCCCATCAGATAGGAGAGAAAAATGAAAGGGTGAGTGGTCAAAAATCCTGATAGAGAATGATGAGCAGAAGACAGCACTTGCATTTATTTCATCACAGAAGTTTCAGATTCTCTGACTTGCCTAAAGTGTCTTTGCTCGGAGCAGTTGAAATAAGTTGGGTGTATTCAACGGTTGGTTTTGTCTTAGTGTTTCTTTTCATGAAACTCTCTCACTCAAAGAAATGATTAAGCTTCTCTGCCTAGACATTTTATGAAGTGTTCCCATGGACTTAAAAAAATTAATCAGGCATAGCATTATGACCACTGACAGGTGACGTGAATCACACTGACCATCTCCAAAATAATGATATTGGTTAACATAAGGTCAAAGGAAGAAACAGTGATGAACATACAACAGGGTCATAGCTCATTGATCAGATGATGCTGTCTGTCCCACATTCAAAAAAATTACCTACATTATTTATGCTGATTTAGAGCTTTAAGAAGAGACGTTGCACTACAGTTTGTTGCTTATGGGGATGTATTGCCTTAGACCAATGAGGTTGCCAGTACCAGTCATAATGTTATGCCTGATCAGTATACTGTACACACGCTTCCAAGAGTTTGGGCTTCTTGGAAAAGCCCAAACTCAGCAACTGATCAATGCTGAAACACCACTGATGGAGAATTTGTGGCCTTATTAAAGCGGCTGGGGACATCATGAGTTCAGCAGAACAAGCACTAGACCTAAATAAGTTACGAGCATAAATTAGGTGCGGGGTGGAGGGGGGAAAAGGTTTGAAATTCTGTGTCACTCTTCTACAGTGTGCTGGATTCTCTCGCGCAAACACAAAGCTTTCTTTTTTGTGTCGATCTCAGCAAAATTCAGCATTCTCTAAGCTTATAGCCTCAGCCTTTTCTTTGCCTTTTGTGCAAAGAGCTTTGAGTTTTAGGAAAACGCTGTATCAATAAGTGCATTGTTAGAGTGACGTTAAGAAGTGCGCATTCAAACGAGGCTTTATATTCTCAGAAAAGACGGAGCGTCGCCGTTTGTTCACAGGGACAGTAGACCACATTATCGGATGAGCTCTCAGCTCTTCCTCCACCCCAAGGCTATTTTCATGCCTTCGCTCCTCTGATTTTTACATCTAAGCACCTCAGCCCACAGGGGGAGTCTTGAAGTGTGCCTGGTGAGAACAGTTTGACCCTCTCCAGTCTCCTTAGTGCAATGCAAATACTCTTGATCGGGGAAGTTCTAGCAGATTTGAGCATTATGATAATTGCTGCTCCTGACACTAAAAGCCTCGCTACATTTATTTTTCTTCTTGGCTTTTTCTGCTGCTCAGCTCATATTATGTGCTTGCAATTACAATCTTATGAATAAGTCAAACTGCCAATGGTGCATCACCCTGAAACTGCTCTCCTTTGAGACTGCTCCTGTATATTATTGGGACTTGAAAATTCAAACAAATAGTGTGGCTTATTATTTGTGATGAAAAAAAAAAGGATATTTGGATGGTATTTTTTTTAAAACACAAAAACATGACATTTATTAAGGCACAAAACCAAAACTGCAAATCCCTATTAAACGAGACACCCAAACTGATGGATCAACATTTGCTCACATGGAAGGAAGAGGCTTGTACCCAACTGAAAATCCCAGCAGTGTTTGAGACCACACATGCTGGGATGCCGCGGCAAGCGCTAATTAAAATGCGCCCAGTATCTGTTGTTATGTGGGGATCATATGCTGGAGCACGCGTCCTCGGTGAAGCTCCCGTAACGCCTGCTGTGACGTTTCCCTCTCTCCAACTACGGACCGGCTTCTAATTGCTTGCCATCTTTTTTTCTTTTATGCGCCATTGGTGGTCTGTGCCTTCTTGGTGGTGCAGACAAGTGTGGCTGAGCATGACAATCAAGTGATCAAAAGAACCAACAAGAGGTTCAGATTCTGAACTGTGAGCACATTTTCTCTCCAAGTCTATTTCAGGAAATCTGGCCCCTCACTCACAACAATGGGATGATCAAATCAAATAAGGCAAATGGTCGATTCTTTTTACGGCACACAGAGTACCAAATGAGAAACTGGATATTGAAATAAAAGCTCTAAGACTCGCTTTAAGTTACTACAGTGTCTATAGCAATCAAGGAGAAAGCACCATATGCACCAGCACTGTGGGTAAATGTTATGTGGAGCTCCAAAACAAAGCACATATCCCAATTGGTGGGTATTAAGCCAAGCGTCACGGGGCCTGAGGTCAGCTTATTTGTACTTGCTGACCCATGGAGGTTTGAGTTGAATCTTGTGGGAGAATAATTGAAACAAAGAAAAAAAAAGGAGAGTGTTTGCAATGTGGTGTTGGAGCCTGGTACTCAAACAAAGTAGTGTGGACATAATGGACGCTGGCCAAGGCAGAGGGGCAGATGGCTTTATCATCAGGGACTCTTTGATGTCTGTTCATAGCATCAAAGACAATGAATAAATCTGGAGAAGAATGACCATGAAAGCATGAAATGATAAAGCTGTCCACATTTGGTTTTCTAATGCGGAATCACAGAAGGTGAAATAGTAATGCAGAAAATGTCACGGTCAGTGGATCAGTCTTGTTTTTATTATTATTTTATTTTGCATCCTCCAGTAGAAGGTTTGTATTTTAGCTTTGTTTACGTCTGTCTTCTGGACCTTGAGGCTTTTCATACTGTAACCTTACATTTTTTACAATATCATCTTCCTCTGTATTCTTTTAAAATCTTAGTTTTGCAGATTTAAAAAAAAAAACCAAAACTTACATTTTTGTTTACCCCATAAGTTTAGTTAGTTATTGCTTTTGATTGTTTTTCTTTTTCTCTGCTGAACTTATTCATTATACCACTTATACCATTAAACATGTTAGCATATGCAACTGCATTACCAGATAAACCAGCTAGCCAGACTTTTTTTTCAAATGAGGGAACATGGTATGGCGAAAGAAAATGGCTAACTTAAGCTAGCACCTGGTGTCAGCTTAATTTACTGTAGCTAATAATTAAATGCCCACATGGAGGAACATAAGATTGTGACATCAGATAAAAGTGATTTAACCATTAATGATGCAACAACCAACTGTTTTGTATACTCTATCCTTTTCCAGAATACATTGACTTTGCACAAGTTTTCATCAGAAGCATCACACGTTCTTCAGAGATATAAGACTCTCAGCGGACAAGGAACAGTGCGCATGCAGGTCTAATGTGTCCTGTTTGTACAGATGCCATATTAACAATTTTGTAATAATCAAGTGAGTCTGGAAGGTTTTATGGACTTTGTTGCTAAGATTTCTTTTAAATTCTTGGCAATTTGTCTATTCACTTTGAAGATGCTTTCAGGCTATTTTCATTGCATAACTTTAAAAGGCAAAACAAAATGGTTTATTTAGGCTTTATGATTTGTGAAAGATTTGGTCTACAATTAATTTTTACTTTCGTGTAAACTGTTTACATTCCTAAGCCGTTGCTAAGACAAAAAAAAAAAAACATACAGAAAAGATAAAAAGCAGACATTTTCAAATCACTATAAGAGAAGTCAGGCACTACATTTTGACTGATTTAGATTTAAATCAACATTCAGACCAGGGATGTAAGTTCATTTGATTTGCAAGGAACTGACAGATCTGGAACACACCCAGTGAGAGGTTTTATTGTCATTTTGTGTGACTAACATTACAGAACCCCGTGGTGTCTGAGCTGACCTCTGTGTCTTGGTTTATTGCATCCCCGGTACTACGGCTATCAAGGCAAAATGACTAATTCGACCAATTTTATGGAGAGACGCATCGTTTTCACTGCAAGCACGTGAGAGCACAGAGACATTACATATGACTTCAGGTCTCTTCCAGTAGGGATTCTGGGCATCCTGAATCTACAACCATCATCTAAAGGTTTTCTCCTTCAATGACAACAGCACACAGGTGCCTTACCACATTGCTCATCCAAGAACTCACTAACTATGTCATGTTGAGATTCTGACACAGCCTCCTATTTTTCCTAATCTTAATCTAGTTTAATGTGCCAGATGCAACTGAATCTTCACTGACTGTCAGTATTGTTCCCTTACAGCCAGTCACTGAGGAAATATACAAAATTGAAATTGAAATGGGCATGGCTGTATGGAGAAATGCCACTGTCTGTTTTTTTTAAGCAGACAATTTGCCCAGTGCCACTTGCAGTGCACATCTTTTAAGAATTTAAAATAATTGGCTGGTGTTTTCGCCACATGTCAACAGGTCCCCATGTTTCTGGCAGCGCCTGTTCTCACACCTTGAAATGCCATGCCAACAAGGAAGCACCAAAAAGCACATTATTCAGTTTTCAGATAATTAAATGAGAAGATAGACAGGTGTTGTTACCATTTTTGTGTGTGCCTGCGTGTGGGGGTGTGTGAGTGTGAGTGGAGGAGAAATTGTATGAATGCCAGGCTTTATTATTAGAAAGCCTGTGTTTTTTCTCCAAGTTGGGGTGGTGGGCGGATGGGCTTAGGGCTGACATCAAGGCCTCTTGTAAAGAGGCTGCTGCCTGACTGGACAAAATCCAAACACACACAACAGTGGGAAATCCTGCAGTGGTTTCTGTGCAATTTAGAAAAACTTAGCACATTTTACTCTGCTGGTTTTTACATTTAAAAATTTGTATGTGTTCTGTTAATTCCCAAGAATTGAAAACACCCTTTATGTGTCTATGTGTGCTTTAATTGTTGCAACCTGCATTTTAAACTTTATGTGCAGGAAAAAATAGGCACACTGTAAATTCTGTACTCAAATGCTGTGGCACGTATCTGAGTTAAAAATCAAATGGGAAGACAAATACTAGTTCCTCATGATTGGTTGGAAGTTAAATGTTTAGGCAGGTATTGTTCCCCTCCTATGGTAAACAATATCCTTCTCCTGCAAAAGTAACACAATTTTATTTTATTAAATATTTTAATAAATATACAATGGTTGAGATAATTTCAAATTACTTAAACAACAGAAAGAAACCTATTTTTGTTTTCCTTTAATTGTTTCAGTCCTGTTTTTTCAGTTAGATCTACTGTAAATTATGAAGGAATATTGACACATGTCAAATTTAATGTGAATCATATAAAGACACCAATTCATGCTTAAAAATTATTTAATGTTACTGTACATTCGAGGATGTTAAGATTGCCTTACAGATATAGATTACCATAAATATGACAATGATTTACTAATTAATCTTTTTGTTTTCTTTTTGGCTATGACATATGATTTTCAAATGTCAAGATATGGGTTTAATTAATATACGAGCTAAAGCTATCTTTTCCTTTTCATTATTTTTCTATTAAATAACAGACTTTTGGCAATGATTCATTAGTTTCAACACATTCCCTTTTTTTCAGTAGCATAAACTTTTTCCCCCTATAAGGTGCGTCTGCATGGCACCTTTTTGCTTTTTTAACTGATTCAGACCCAGCTACCCAAGCTGAATATCACATTATATATATATATATATATATATATATATATATATATATATATATATATATATATATATATATATATATATATATAACACAATTATAAAACCAGTTAGCGTTCACCAAAATATTTAATCAAAAGAAGTACGGATTTCCACTTTCAAAAAAAATTGTACATGATGTCCTTAGATAAGTGTTAGTACTGCTATTCTGCTTATTTTCTTTCTTTCCAGCAGTCCAGGAACATTGCAGGTCATTTAAAATGCATTCTATCAACACACTTTCACACAATTTAGAGAGGTGGTACATGGTTTTTTAACCATAACTGCTCTGAAATAATCTCACATTATTGCTGTTTTTGTCTGATTTCACAGTTTTTAATCACCTCTGGGATTCTGTTGCGATGGGAAAAGATTTGTTTTCCATAATAGCAGCAGTTCTTCTGCTGGTGGATAACCTGCTCAGCACTGGGATGCATAGTCTATCTAAATAATCTAGTTAAGGCTAGTTAACTTCAAGGGAAAAAAAACCCAGTGGAAATGTTACTTTGAAACTCTTTCCCGTTGGTTTAATACTGGGAAAGAAAAAAACCCAGAATATGTTTAAGACAATTATGTGTTAATCAAGCTTAAACTTGCCTAATCAGAGCAATAATTACAAAGTTTGAATTTTTTGAGGGTGATATTACACTAGAATAGTACAATATGACTTCATTACAAGGTGTTTTTTTCACACATCTCTAATAAGTGTGCAAGTTAATGAGGAGATTGCTGTGAGTAAAGCAGAGTAGAAATTTGTCTCCTTATAATGAACGTGTGAATAATTCTGAAGTACTTGGTGGTTACTCCTCCTGAACTCATGTAATCTAGTTCCAGAGATAAAAAAGGAAACTTGTTAAACGCAGGAGATGTGAGAAGTGACACAACAGTACAAACTGGGTCTAATCACAGCTGATCGTGCTCTACGGCATTTGACAGAACTGATTACATTTTCCCCATAAATGCCATGAAAGGTAAGAAACTTATGTTAATTTAAAAAGTTTAGGAGTAAAAAAGATCTCAATTAAAGATTACTGATGAACTTTATTTGATTTAAAAAACATGTTATAAGTACTATAGCAAAAGTAGCCGCCTTTCTGTCGCTTCCTAAGGCAACCTCTGAAACTTCCTCAGAGACTCAGGAATGGTTGTGTGCAGACACAGGTCCCCTGCCACTGCCAGAGGGGAGAAATATCAGACATGTCCCAAAGTTTGCAGAGACTGTCTGTGCCAGGGGATCTGCGTGAGAATCATAAAGACTCAGTTTCAAAGGAGATGCTACCTCCCCAACCAGAGCCCTGCAGGGCGTTTGATCTCCCACTCTGCTCTCTTCCCACCCTTCCTCTTTTTGCTCTTCTCGGTTTTTCAAAAAAAAAAAAAAAATCCTAATTAAGTGAAAAGATGCAATGAGAGCAGAGTTGTGACCTATCTGTCAGAAACAAGGATACCACTACATGTATGAAACTTGCTAATTTAAAAGCCTTCGGCTTAACAATTGGAAAATAACAATCAATATGTTGTTTTGCTTTGATGTCCAAAGGCCCCTGTCCATCAAGCAAACAGTTCAGTCATATTCATTTAATGCACGAGCTTGATCTGGTCTGAGTATGAGGGATAACTTCATATAATTGGAAAAAATACATGACCTAATTGTTTGAAAGATTAGCAGAAGAAGATTAGTACAAGAAAAAAAATAACGGATGGTTGGGTAACTTCGGGCAAATCAGCACCTGCAGGAATCAAAGTCCTAACAAGAAGACTATTTTTCCCGTTCTTGCCTGATGTGATGTTGATGAAAGCAAGAAGTGGAAAATAAGAACAAATACAAAGTTTTTTTTTTTTTTTTAATTAGTTCACATCACATCTGTAAATACGAATGTGAGAAAAGCTTTTATCTGACGCTGAGCACCCATGTGGATTTACATGACCCAGAGTCTTTTTACCGTGGCCCGTTTCTCACTCATTATGCTTTGTTTTGGCAGATGTTTCTGCTGTTTTGCTTTCTGCGTTCTCATTAGGCTTTTATTATCAACATCCAGGTGCGCAGTACAAGCTAAACCATCAATAATTAAAGGATTAAACTTTTTAAGCTGGTTTTAGTGTGCCACCATGATGCCTGTGCAGAATAAAAAAAATAAAAATGAAGACAGATGGAGGCCCAATTACCATCTCGTCCCATGATATCCTGATGCAGCTATTTTCGTCGGTGGCTTTGGATGGTGGGGTTTATGAAATCACTTCCTTTACCTGTGGCCGAGGATGGCCTGTCACTAGGCAGGTGAGCTCCAGCGTCTCTCCTTCTCTGATGGTGTACACCCTCTCTGTGTGTCTCTCCTCTTCAACGTTACAGGCATGCCCGGAGTGAATGATGCGGACAGTTGGAGGTGCTGTGGAGAAAAATGTCACAAGCCAAGTTAGTGCCACTAAATTCAGAGGCAATGTGTAGTTTAGGGGCATTGGATAAAAGTTTATAAGTTTATCTCAAGGCTATTGTTCCAAATGAGATATTGCCAATCTTTGACGAGCATACATTTGTAAAAAAAAAATAAAAATAAATAAATAAACTGGTTAACTCACATTTTAGGGAAGTTCTTTTTTTTACACAGCAATTAAATCCATTAAACTGAGAAAAATTATTGTAATTTGTCTTTAAGTTTTTTTTGTGAATTAAATTGGAATATCTATATGGTAGAGACTACTTCTAACAGCAGAAAAAAAGTTGAACAGTACAGAAAATAAAGTGAACAACCAAGTAACTATGCAATTATTACACGAGAAAAAAAGAAAATTACAATATTCAAAATTAATGGATAGGCAGAATATGCAAATTAGGGTTAATATATTAGTATTTCACATTATATTGCAAATGTTTCATCACCATAGAATCAATGAAAGCAATATAACGTGGCAAAGACTTCATATTTCACATGCTAATCTAAAATTCAGAGTGTTGGACCAAAGCAGAGTCTCAAACCTGACAAATAGCAGCGCTTAAGGCACTGATGGTCACACAGTGTTGGAGTCACACAAGAAAAAGAAGAGTAAGTAAGCGTCAGGAATTCCCACTGTGCATATCGATAATTTACAAAGCCAGCTGGATAGACTCTAACTGCCCTTAATGCCCACACCTGATGTATATGTTTAGTGACTGAGAAGCGAAGTTCAATGAACACAGTCGGGATATTGTTTAATGATAAAGAAAGGTGTTATGAATATCAAGCCAGGTGTTAAATCTGGTAGAAAACCTGTAGTGAACCATAATGCTCAAATACCCACAATGTGGAAGTAAAACAGTTCTGCAAAGAAGAGAGCGCCAACAGTCCTGCACAGTCCTTTAAAATATTTATTTATGTTCTTGCAAATGCCGGGCTTGGCAAAGATCCAGATCAGTTTGGTTTGCTTTTTTTTTTTTTTTTTTAATTCTTTCTCCCACTAAAAATATGAAATCAACAACTGAAAACAACATCCTTCTTTTCTTTGATGAGCTGAGACATTTAAGTGTGGCAAAATGTGAAAATAAAATAAATCTGCAACGGGCATTTTGTCAAAATGGAGCTGTCTGCAAAACTTGTCGACTTTCCCTAATATATCTTGGCAAAGCGTAGACTGTGACATCTGAATAAAAACTGAAAGATATAGATATTTTGTTATGGCTAAAAGCAATCAGTATCACTCAGATTTGTGTCAACGCGACAGCCAGCGAGATTGGGAAGCGCATGAAGCAGTAATTTAAATACAGTGTCGAATAAATGACCCTCTGCTGACTCGTAATGAGAGGCCCTCTCTTTTTCTTTATCATCAACTCTAATATCAAAAAGAATTCAGAACGCTATGAAATTATCTGTCAGAATGTATTTATAAGAAAATTATAATTCAAATGAAGCAACAAGTGATGAACTGCAGAGTTTCGCATAGCACTGTGACAATTATAGATTTAAAAAAAAAAGGAACCGCCTTAATGGGCACCTGATATTTGTTTGGTTTTGTTATAGACACGTCTACACCCGTTCCAATCATGGAAAATCATCAATAAATGGGGATGTAGTACACCTAGATACTTACGTCTTGCAGATAATCATAGAAGTCTGGAAAAGTACTTGACACATAAGGCAATACCAATTCAAATAACATTGGCTGGAAATGTTATTTAGTCAGTATTAAGTATCCACAGGTGATTGCTAACAGCTGGTACTACTGAAGAAATAATAATTAAAAAAAACATTTTAATATGTTCACACACCAACAGGCACTGAGACTCAAGTAGTCAGGGTTAAACTGAGCAGAGGAAGGGGTAATTTAAGGTAACTCACTCAAAATATTCGTTCCTACTGAGCTGTGAAAACATGGTTGCTCATAAGCGGCCCCTGACAATACTAGCATCTGTTCAGCATTTATTCCTCTCCAGCTTCCATGATTAGTGAAGAGGTTAGGGACGAGATGGGTTAGAGAGCGGATGTGGGATATGATTAGGAGTAGGAGGAGTACAAAATAGTAGGGGAAAGAAGAGGGAAAAAAAATCCAGCAGGAATTACAAGGAGTCACGCAGACAGCAGCTTGGCTTTCATGTTGGAGGAACGGGCTTCCTGTGCGGGCCCCTCTCGGCAAAGTCGGCCCCCCTGCAGCAGGCCTTCTTCTACCTCCATTCAGGCAGCCATGCTAATGAGCGGAGCGAAGCGAAGCGACACTCCCCTCCGATGCTGTGTTGAGAGCCTCAGCCAGAGTGTGTGTAGCCGTAACCAAACATCCCTCCCGGATCCCCACCATGCTGTTTGTCTCTCTTAGCTTGTTAGCTTAATGCTCCGTCATGCCCGTCGTGCTTTTCTAAAGGCCTCGCAGATTGATGTGTGCTGATACAGATGCTAATCATATCAGGTTGTTTGGCTTTCTTCAGTCTCCCTCTGCATCTCTTTCCCCTTCTCCATTTAGATTTAAAGACACTGGTGGTGAATTCCATTGGGAGGGTAATGCTTGAGAAATAGGCTCAGTGCAAGGGGCTTCACGCAACGCTGCCACTTAAAACCAAAAAAAAAAAAAAGGGGGCTGAGAAACAAGACCCCAGGGCAAGAGCTAAACAAAGCGCTAATGCCATTTATTCTGATGAGCCAGTATCACAGCAGCGCACTATCAGTCCTGGAGGAAAGCTGGGAAACACCCATAATTAATGAAAATCAGCTGCTATCTGCAACTACACACTCACAACTGCATAAACATACGCTTACTCTTCATTCAGGCAGACATCTCCAAGCTTAAAGCCACAAAAGCAAATAACCCTCTCTCGAGCATACATAATGAGGACACTTATGTTAAAATAGTCACACATATCCTTAAGTGGCTAAGACCTGCTCTTTTATATCCCTTGGCCCAAAGCGTGAAATAAAATCACTCTCATTACTATTTCATTTCCAGTTTTGTTTCTTTTAAAAGCCACTTGATATTCAACTGACAGTAACTACTCATAACATCTCCGGAAAGGATATGTGGGGATGGACAGAAAGACATTAATGCTGTTAGATTTTAGGCCGTGCCATCACGCAGCAAGATGTCAGTAAACTGACAGGACGGAGATAAAAGACTGAGGGGAAGAAGCGTGATAGACAAAAGCTTTGAACACATCATATGCCTTACAAATTCATTATGTGGATTAATATGGTGTCTCATACATTTGGAATGGTGTGCTGGAGGTGTCTTTTATCTTTTCAACCTCTTTTGATTTCTGGATTAAGACCACCCTAACATTTCCAGGACCTCCAAGAATGATTAAAAATTGTTTGTCTGGCTGCAAAGGTGAGTGTGAACGCAAACATGACTCTACCACGCTCCTAGTACAAAGGACATAGGATTCTCTTGGCCATTACGACACATCTGCACAAGAATGTGCCCTCACAATCTGCAAAATGTCCTTATAAATACGAGAGCTTCCTGCACTTCCACCATCAGTATCAGCCATATATGGAGACAGAAAAACCATCAGTACTTTCATCAGTTTGTCAGCATATGAAGAGGCATGTTTTCTGTGCAGCTGCAGTGCAAGACTGAGTGTGCCATACTGAGCAATAATTTTGAGGTGCAACGTTCCTTTCTGAGCTTATTTCAGTGCATTTCAGCTACAATATAATCTCAAAATTATTACCCAACAGTCAACCTATATACCCACTTTGGGGTTTTGGGATCTTCTATAGAGCTGAGGAGCACTTTCCACTTTTCCTGATGTGCAAGGCGTGTGTTCCCAACTCTTCCACAGTTTAACCCCAAAACTGGATTGATCCATTTGTTGATTGCAATATCTAAGGCTGTTGTAAACGAATATTTTAGTAATCGAGTATTCTATCCATTATTCTTATGATTATTCGAGTAATAGGATATACCCAATTGTAATAATAAAAAAACATTGGTAAATACATGACAGCAGTGTTATTATCGGATATCAACATCAGTCAAATTTTCATATTTAAGTAATTACTTTTCTGTAATTTAGAAAATTAACCTGTAACAATAATAGCTCTCTTTCTAAGTTAACCTGAAGAAAAGTTATACAATAATCTGAAATTATATTCAATTTAATAATAGAGGCAGGCTCACAAATACGCTTATAAAATGTCTATACGTCAGCTTTTAATTATGTATTCATCTTCAGTCAATTTAATAGATGAACCCTCACCTTGCCCAGCCATTTGTAGCTTTTATGTTCATGTTAGCGACAGAATTTGACACTTTCGTTCAAATTCACACAGAATCACAATTAACCAGCTATGCGCTCCGCCACTCATTTGTTGAGACCGGGATGATATGAAATTTATTTTCCAGTTCGTCCGTAAAGCTACGCACAGAAAGCACAGCCACCCGCAGCGTTCAGTCCATCTGCTCACCTGTATAAATAATCCCACCGTGCTCTTCCCCGCCGTTCACGTTGAACGGGTGTTACCAGTCAGCAGCTCCGGAAGGGAAAAGACTGCCGTACTCCAGGCATCGCGCCAGTCAATTTAAGGATGTTTGTTAATCCCCCCCCAAAAAACGACAAAAACCCGGATATTATAGTCAGTAAATAAAATCCTCCCAGTCCGAACTTGAAAATTGGACGTTATGCTAAACACTTAGCTTCCGTTAACACGTTAACAACTCATAGGCGGAAGCATAGACATGAATTCGGGCGGATGTGAGTACGCTGCGCAACGCCATTAAAGTCCCGACCGCAACACCATGAATTTTAATAATCGAGGTACTCGAATCATTCGAGGAATCGTTTCAGCCCTAGCAATATCTGTAGTGACGACAAACCTTTAAAAAATAATCAAAATACTCAATTTAATAGATTCTTGATTTTTGTCAAGCAAAAAGGGTTTTGGTTATATTCAAATTAAAGAAAAATACTCATTATTATGAACCATATGCATATGCTTTCTCCTAAGAAGTAAAAGTGGTTTCTATGGAAAATCCAAGAGGCTGGATTCTAACATTATGGTTATAAAAATATACTTTGAAATATGAAACAAAATGGAGAAATTAATCATTAAGAGCAATACTTAAGTTTTATAAATGTGCCTTCAGCACTTAAATTTAAAATCAGAATTTAAATTAATTATAGATTCTTTGGAAATTTAACAGGAATGACATACTATTAAATATTAAGTGGGTTTTAACAGTCAGAGTAATGTATTGTTATTGGAATATAGCTTCTTTATTTATGAATGCACAGGTCATACCTTTCGATTATGGGTCATGTCCTCCTGTTATGAAACTATTCTGACTTTTACATCCCCTGCACCAAAATTTATAACAAATTCATCACATCTATTGATTAAACATTAAGCTATCTGCTAGAAGCAAATATGTCCGCCCTCCTTTCGGGAGCTCTGCCTTCTTCACGTCAGTTGGGTGAGACAGAGATGACTGTCTTCTACCACCCATAGAGATGAAATTGGGATTGGCCAAAACACAACCGATGGAGCCATTGAGAGGCAGAGATGCTTCTTGGCAAAAGCAGACGCTAAAATTGACAAACAAATAAATGTGGGGGAAAAAAAGTCCAACATCTGGGGCTCATTTTCGCAGCGGGTTTAATGTCCTCAGACCGACCCCTAAGGACTACTAACAATATCCAGCCTTTTTGGCTCTATAATCATCTTCTTACAATGGCAAATGAAGGACGACAGATTAAGAAATAGATAGAAAAAAAACACAAATAATATTTATACTATAGACTGAGAGTAGTTAATTAAAAACAAACCTTATTCCAGAAATAAACTTCCTACTGGCAGAGATGTATGAAATAAAAAACTTAGTGACTGAAATTACACATTCGTGTTGGCCATTTGTTTTCAACTAAGTGTGTAAATAAGGTCAATGCTGCACAAACTATACCAGATGTTTAAGAACATACCATCATTTTTGCATGTAACGTTGTTTAAAGTGATCTTCAATCTGTGTAAATTTATTCAGTCCAGTTTGACTTCTTTGCATAAAAAATTAGCTATGTTGATTTAAAAATCTTTTTTATTCTGCACACAGAATAAAAAAAGCTAATATCAGGTTTGAGAGTACAGATGATTTTAGATTTTAGATAAAAATATCAAACACTAATTTCAACATTATTAACCAGCTGCAGGACATACCAATCTTTTCTTGCAGTTCTTAACTAAATGTTCTATTACTTTCTTTAATTTTCAATTAATTTTTTTCAACAGTGAACCCAAATGTTGCCACCCCAACAAATTTAAAGGACTAATCCCTGTTTGTTTATAATTTAGGCAAATTAATCCATGGTGAATGAGCCTGGAAACCTGCTTGAGGAACTTTTTTTTTAGACAGGACACTGATGTCTTACTATCACAAGATTATGTGCCAAATGTATTTTTATATAACCTTTATATACTTGAAATCTTAAGTTTATAATTTGACATTCAGAGCCAAATACATAACATGTCGATTTGCCCCATGATCGGGGTTTACCGGACCAATATCACACAGAAACTCATTTGTTTGTGTTACCCCCCCCCCCCCCCATACACACACACATTGTTTTAATTTAACAATTAAATGCAAAAAAATCAGACACAATCAGGGTGAAAATGGCCAATTTTATTAGCTGGCCAATCAACTGATTAGTGCATCATAAATAACAAGAGAATTAAAGTTAATTGAGAACTGCCTAACAACATGAAAATGAGAGCAGTATGTCATCATTGGCATAATTAGTTTTTAGCCAATACGTTTTAAATTCAATAAGAACAGCTCACCCAATATTCAGAACATAACTCAAATGTCAAATACAAATCACCACTAAAATATGGATCTTTATCTATATATCAGAAATATAAAGTTAAACCAAATCAGATACAGATTGCATGAAACATAATAAACATTGTTTGCACCACTCTGTTCCTTAGTACCTTGAATTTTAATACAAATTAAGACGGTGACCAAAAGCAATTTCAGTAGTGCTCAAGTCATACAAAAATGGAAGGACTATTTATGAATGTAACTTAAGCACATTATAATGATTTAATGTTATGTTTAACTCTCCATATGTGTTCAGCTGCAATGAGTAAAAAGCTGTACAATTAAATCTTCCAAAATTTGAGAAGGTGTGACATCCAATATAAATACATTAAAATTGAAGAAGAGTAATATGCAAATTCTCTTTGCTGATGCAAAACATTGGCAACTGCCATTTCAAGGTGAATTCTGTGGATTTCACCGATGAGGACAGGTAGACATGGTCCGCTGTCAAAGGTGTCACACACTGTATTATTTTCTGTGCTTTTCTACATGCATTTGGAAAGCATACACCCAGCGATTCAGCTGTATAATTGAGAAGCAACTCATCTATGGGGTCATCCATGTGTGTTGAGGACCTGGAATGGTTTTCTAGCAGCACATGCATATTATTACATCAGGAGTTGTCAGAGGGTATTGATTATACACTGTAATGCACTCCCTGCTCTCGTCAGCCTACGCTGCTATTGTAAATGAGAACCTTTATGGATCCGGCTTCGCCCTATCAGCACTGATCATCTATCACACACACTACATATAGTTGGTTGTAAATTAAGCCGTTCTGAGGTGTGCAGGGACCACTGTGTCAGCTTATCCAAATTAGTGGAGTAGATAGCCTATCAAAATCAAAAGAGATCCAGAAGGACAAAGTAAATGACCTACTTTATTTGGAACTTGTACATTGGGTAGTTTCTCCTCTTCATAGTGTCATAGGCATAAAAACCTTGAGAGCTGAAAACAAGCAGGCCCATTAAGGCTAAACCCATTAAAATTTGGCTCTAGGACTTGGCACCTGTCCACCAAAATATGCAATGAAGACCAGCAGTAACAAGCATTTCAATTAACTGGTCAATAGAAGAATGAATTTTAAAATACTAAGCACAAAACAATTCTTCTGATTTAACTGTTTCAACCACTGAACTGATATAATTTAGAGCTGGAATATTTAAGGTACTCTAATAGATTTGAGTTTTATGAGGCAAAATATGTTTCATAGACAATTAATATGTATTTGTTAGAGCCAATATTTCAGAGTGCCAAATGCTTTAAGCTAAAAGAAGACTAGAACATCATCAACAAATCAACAGAAGTCATGAGTTAGGATTGACGTGAGTTTGAAAATGGCCAAAGTAGTGGCTAGGAAAGTGGCTCAAGGCATTTCAGAAACATGAGCCCTGGTGGACTGTTCCCATTATCTGGTATTTACTATAACTTAATAAAAAGTGGTCCAAGGAAGGATCAGTTGACATGACCATAGTTAATAAAACTTTATTGATGCACTGTGGGAGCAAAGACTGGTCCATGTGGTCCAATTCACCAAACTGCTGCTGCAGTTCAAACTGCTGAAGAAGTTATTGGTGAGAATGTCCTGCATACCTGTACACCTGTCAGATTACCCATATATTTTTTAAATCCCTTTGTTGTCTCAAACTGTGTTTTGTACTCACTTGGGGAACACTTTAAACTAATATGGAGCACGGGAACAAGACAAATGGATCCAACATTGTGATGGTTTGGTGAATGTTGTGCTAGGAAACCTTGATGAAGTCGACTACTTCATCATCACCGCATATGAGTAGAACTCCTTCATGAAGACAGTTTCTAAATTTCTTAGATCATAGTTCAAGTGAGCATCTGTGGAATCTGTTAGCCACACAAATCCAATCCTAGAAGGCTCCCCTCACGTATAGGGGAGCCTCCTCACGTAAAAGGATCTGCTGCTAACATTTTGGTGCCAGGTAGGGGTTGAGTGGAGTTTAGGGGTAATTAGTCAGGGCTTCTTTTGGCAGCAAAATTGGGATTGATGCACTATTTGGTGGGTGGTCTTAATGTCCTCCATAAGAATTAAACTTTACAAATATGCAATGTGAATTATATACCTTAAATGTAAATTGATAACCCATTAGCATTTGGTATTTTAGCAAATGTACGATGAACTAAGGGCTGGATCTAAAATCCATGTTTTCTATTCAAAATTCTGGACAGAGAAGCACAATGCATCTGAGTGCTGTACTGGAGTAATCCTTTGCCGTTTTCCTGATTTCCATTCTGTTTTTCTCACCATCCACGATGCAATGTTGGCAGTGAGGGCCTGTTGTGGCAGTTTATTTCCGTAAACAACACTAATCAGACATCTGTAGGGAAGGATAAAGCCCAGATTGGCCGTAACCATGCAGCAGTTATCTGTTGATAGGCCCAACACTCCCGATTGGCTGTAAAGAGGCAACAGCTTTCTATATGGTTGGCTAGGACGGCAAGCCAGCAATGGCTCACTGTGGATAGAGTATCTGGCATCCCTCAGAAGATTGGGTGCTACTCGCCAAGAAACTGTCTGATGATTGGCTGTGCTGACTCCAAAGTGAACTGATTGTCCTATCAATGCCCACAGCACAGGCTGGCTGACAGGGCTGCCTGCTGGCTGGCTTTGCCACTTTCCAGAACACCTCCAGGGGACATACAGTAAATCCGTGCCTTTCGGTGTGAAAGTGCCTAAATGTGTGTATGGAGAGTGCATGTGTGTGTCTCTGTAGTATCCATAACTTTTTCATTGGGAAAGTGTGCAGCTAAGCCCTGCCAGCAGGCACTAACACCTCATTATTCGAAGCCAGGCAGGAAATGGCTTTAAGAGATCTCTTGCCGAGCTGCGCTCCTGGAAATGTGGGTTACAGGTCTTCCCATATCAGCAACAAATGCCTGGGAAATGCCTCTTTAGCTCAAGTTAGTTAGACTGCTGCACTTCATCCCAAATCCACCCACTGACTTGGAGTGGGGTATGATGACCCTAACCCTAACCCACAGAATACAAACGATTTTGATCTTGAGCAAACTTTTTATAGGTATATGTTTGAGTAAAATGAACATTGTTATTCTGTTAACTATTGACAGCTTTTTTCCGATATTCCAAGCAAAATTTGCAGAAAAACAGAAATGCTCAAAATAACGGAAAAGATGCAGTGCTTTCAGACCTCAAATAATGAAAAGAAAACAAGTTCATATTTATTTAGGAACAACAATACTAATGTTATATCTCAGGAAGAGTTTAGCAATCAATATTTGAATATTTGGTGGAATAACTATGAGGTTTTCAGTGGGGTTCAGTGCAGTGGACTCTTATTTT
Organism: Xiphophorus maculatus; assembly: GCF_002775205.1. Classification (NCBI taxonomy): domain Eukaryota; kingdom Metazoa; phylum Chordata; class Actinopteri; order Cyprinodontiformes; family Poeciliidae; genus Xiphophorus; species Xiphophorus maculatus. Next base: position 15,704,501 of record NC_036457.1, on the reverse strand, counting down.
TTTCCAAAGCTATATATATATATATATATATATATATATATATATATATATATATATATATATATATATATATATATATATATATATATATATGTAAATAAAACTAAACAGAATGAAGAAGGATACATAATTTCTACTTCTACAAAGGAAAACAACAGGTTACTGACCTACGTACAAATACAAATATCTACACGTTTCAACCAGAAACAGTTTTTAAACTAAAACTATATATTTAATTAAGCACAAAAATGCAGCTTTAAAAACACTCTCCTAAGCCTAGCTTGGGAGATAAGACTCCTGCTTAGAGAAATGTGACACTTAGATGGTCACTAAGCTGTGAAACTGTGCAGGTGAGGCCGAGATTAACAACAAGCAACAAGAAATAACCATAACGTTTAACACAACACCTAACCATACTATTAACATCATATTTGTTTCTAGAGATTAAGAAGGCAATTACAAGACATCGAGTAAAGAAAACCTAAACTAATAATAATAATAAAAAAAGTGTTGCTGGTATTAATACATACCTATGGTGCACAAAACGTATTTTTAAGATCCACTGAGGTTACAATAAGAAATATTCTTATAATCATGTTATTTTATGTCCATTCTGACAGAGCAGATACACACACACACACACACACAAAAAATAAATAAAAAAAAAATAAAAAATTGGTGTGCTCTGTATCAAAGTTTGATTTATGATCTCTGGAGTATGTTGGGTCTGTGAGACATATGAACTAGGGCAGAACACAAGTGGTAATTTTAAACATTAGGTTATTTCAGAAATGTTCCAAAGTTGGGAGTGATCCTATTATCCACAGTGAGACACGAACAGAAGGGGCTCATATCAGCAGCCGTAGCCTAAAGGGAGGGAAACGAGCTTGCAACTATACTTTTTTAACATCATCAGTTCAAGGCGAGCTGGGATAACGTGGGTGGGCACAGCGAATGAGTCACACTCTTTCCCCATCCCCCCCTCACTCATCATCAGTTTTGATGTCCCCTGAGGAAGGTACTAAGACACTGATGCATTACAGGAAAGGGTTTTAGGGATGGTACAGTCCGGAATATTAAAAGTTATCACCCAACCTTGTTTTTTTTTTTTACGCAACCAACTGTGAAGTAGTTCTCTCTCTCTCGTTCTCTCTTATAGTCCATTTTACCTTTATAGCTTTTCTCCCAGGACTTTGATCTCTCTCAGTACAACTTTCTAATATGTCTCATAACCCACTTGACACCTCATCTATCAACCACAATTGTCCCCTGAATGGACCATGCTGCCTGGATTGTCGTTTAATCAATTGCATTGCTACAATAATGCACCTGATTTAATTCACATGCCTTTTACAAGTCTGGTAATTCATACCAATTATAATTGTGTACATATTCAGCATATTTGTCCCTGTTTGTCTGAATGTCAATTAGAACAAACACAATGTTTACTCTCTCACACTGACTCCGGTAGAAAGGGAGGGTGAAATAAATCAATTACTGCGAGTTACGAATGCTGTAAAAACAATTTGTCAAATGTGAAGAGATAATAGAAGAAATATTTGATTAATTTGAAGATGCAACAACAAATAAATGAGCTTGATGACATGGGAGGCTCAGCATTAATGGGTTGTACAAAGTAGTTACTTATTATTTTGTCACACAGTCAGACGCTGAGCCAGCGGCAAAAAAGAGGGAACGGGAAGCAAAGCGTCTGTGTCGGGGTCAGACAACCGACTGTAGCAGAAGAAGGAGCTGAAGTAAGTAAGAGCCAGTAGATCAGGCTAATGTGCATCATTTTAAAGGAGTACTTATCATGACAGCGGACTTCCTGGCACACACTCCCGCTGTAGCAACTCTAAATTTTAAGCAGATTGTTTAACAGTCCATTGCGTAAATGGATATTGCTCATTGACTGTTGTTCTTGGCTGCCCACACAGTGTCGGTGGAAGAAGACAGAGATGTATTATAGATCAGGAGAGGTCTTAAAGAATGAGCCTTCACTGGTATTTGTTGTACCTAAAGAATATGCCAAATTTGCACATCTGTTTCCATCTATGGTACACCACAAAAATAGCTCCCAGTACTAAACAAACCCTTACAGTAAGGACCTAGCCTTATTTGTGGAGGTGGATATTCTCTTTTTATTAACTATTCATTAATAAAAATATCTTTTAAACTATTATTCTTAGCCTTGGTCCTGAAAAAATAATGGGTGGTCTTGTGTAATGAGTAGCTACCAAGATGGCTGCCAGATGTACTAATCTACTTCGGAGTGCATAGTAGCCAAGTATTGATAAAGGAAAATTGATGTTTTATTACGTTATTACACTTAGATATATTTATAAAATACAGCAAAACAGGAATCTATTAGGTTGCTGAGTAGACAAAAGAAAAAATTTAAAGAATAAAATATGTGAAGCACTTAATTCAGAGAGAACAGAGAGTGCAGTCTTTACTGTCCACTCCATATCAAAGAAGTGGACAGAAGCTGTGATCTAGCTCTCTGCTGTCAGAGCAGACTACAATTAGTGAAGGCGACACTTTGTGCTGCTAGTCGTGCTTCCAGCTCAGCTTCCTTTTTCTTGTATCGTCCCTCTAAACAGGCGGTTATGGTTGCTGTCGAAGGGATGTTAAAACTTTAGTTAATGCACTTTGTTAACTTTGACAGTGAGTTAAGTCACAAAAGCCCTCAGAATCAACCTGCTTATAAGTATTGTGTCTTTTTCCATCAAGCTCAAATTTTTCTGCGTAATGCAGAAAAATGTAAACATCACATCCTTGCCTTTGGTTGAGACGTTGACGCTGCTCCGACTTGTAGCACGGCGGAATGAACGCTGTTGAGGTGATAACTTAAGAAGCTTAAGTGTTTATATATCTAAACAGAGCCGCATAAAATGAATATTGCATCCCAGGTCGGACACCTGAGTGAAGTTGGCCCCCCCACCTTCTTCAAATTAGACAAAATTGGTGTCAATCAACTCAGCTACGTTTGTGCTGGTTTGTGCAGCAAAAATTTTCGTTTGTGCCGCTATCATTTTAAAGATATAAAGAAATGTTTTTAGAGGTCATCAAAGGTCAACCAGCCCCCCACCTTCTTCAAATCAGACGAAATGGGTGTCAATCAACTCGGCTACATTTGTGCTGGTTTGTGCAGCAAAGATTTTCATTTGTGCAGCTATCATTTTAAAGATATTAAGAGGGCTGGTTGACCTTTGATGACCTCTAAAAACATTTCTTAATATCTTCAAAACCGAAGCAGCACAAACAAAAATCTTTTCTGCACAAACCAGCACAAACGTAGCCGAGTTGATTGACACCCATTTCGTCTGATTTGAAGAAGGTGGGGGGCTGGTTGACCTTTGATGACCTCTAAAAACATTTCTTTATATCTTTAAAATGATAACGGCACAAACGAAAATTTTTGCTGCACAAACCAGCACAAACGTAGCCGAGTTGATTGACACCAATTTTGTCTAATTTGAAGAAGGTGGGGGGGCCAACTTCACTCAGGTACACCGGACTCCGTTTGGACTGTTTCACTTTACCGCCGTGGGATGTATCCTCAAAATCTTTCTTTTTCTTACAACTATCAACTAGTTCCACTAAAGGATGATCAGTGGCGCCCTCTTCTGGATGGTGGTCACACTAATACGCTGAAATGAGATCTAAGCAGATGTTTAAATTAAATGATTGACACCAATTTTAATCTAGTAATCTAATTTATGATAAATCAACAGATTAAATTAGAAGTTGTAAAATTCACATAAAGTGATAAATGACTGATTTTTTAAAACAGCAGATTCTTTTTCACCAAAGATTTCTAAAAAATAACTGTTAATACTGATATTAAGCTTTGCAGGTTCGCTGTTCACAAGAACTTGTGTAACAACTGCAGCAAATTAACCAGCTTTATGACAATACAGACTCTAAATTAAACTCAAAGTCATCTAATTTAGTCCCCAATTTTGTTTCTTCTGTACCGTTCTCACTTGGAACTAAGCAAGAACAAAATTCAAAAAGAGAGAGCAAGAGATTAACTACATGTGACAAGACATCCTGATTAGAGGCACAAAAACTACCTGGCAGAGGTCCAGTAAAATTTGACTAATTAAGCAGCGACTGAACACAGATGTGGAGAAGGAAATGGACTGAACACTGTGTGGTGTGTGTGTGTGTGTGTGTAAGCAAAGGGAAGAAGCAAAACTTGTGGATCCCAGTGGACCAAGGCAAAAATATTTTAAGACTCAACTGTCATATAACATTTCACATTTCTGTTGGAGGAATAGCTGAAGTCTATCATCAGAATGTCAGAGAGAACAATATGTAGTGGTTTGACAACATAATATTGAAGAGTACTAAATTTATTCTGTTAAAACACCGACCTGCTACATGTAGGCAGTGCAGTACAGCAATACACTAAATCTCTGGTGCACCAACTAAACAGAAGTCAGTTTAAAATCAAGAATTAGCTGTGCTCTTTCTATAAAACAAAAATCTGTACAATAGCCATCACATGCAGATATATTGAGCTCCAGACATAAAACATAATTCAAGGCACATCTCTGCTGACTTTGAAATGTGGAGAAATTCCATCTCACATGAGAGTTTATAGGGTATAGGGAAAAAAAGGAGCAACAACAACAAAGTTAAATCTGTTTCTGGGGCGGTGCTACACCATATTTCCTCTCTGACAACTCATAGCTTCCTGGAGTTTGTCCTCCAGCTAACAAAAAGCAGATACTTGGAGATAAATAAACTTTTTTAAAAGGGTAGCACTAAGCTAATTTCAAATCGAATAAGACCTTCTCCTCTTTGGAGTTAGAAATAAAGCTCAACCAAACGGACTGGTCATAAATCACAGTATTATTTTGCTGTGCTCTGACTCTAAAACACAAATCGAATTACCTGTTCGCCCACGCGGATCACCCAATTTGGCCGGCATACGGCTAACCCAAACATTAAAAAAATGCATGTACGGTTGTGTGTTCAAAGTACCTAGTGCAAACATTGTAAATTTAGTAAATGCATTGGGTTTTATTGAACTTTCCGTGAAGGGAGGCTACACATCCACAGCCACTGAGACACAGACACACACACGCAGCACAATTTTTGTGCAGTGACAGTAAATGCCACATTATTGTGATGTACAGCGGAAGACCACATCATATAAAGGTCGGTGTGATGGAATCTCTCTGTGAGGCTGCCGGCCTTGACACGCAGAGTCAGGTCCTAAAACTGTTTATGGCGCAGCGAAGCCTGACAGCATCCCTCTTTTCCTGTAAACAAAGCACTAGAAACTCCGGATTTATGACCAAGGCAGCCAATAAATTTGAATAATCATTAGTTTAAACAATCCATTTCTGATTTCTGAGTTTTCTGTCTGGTAGCTGAGTCATGATCTTTACCATGGAGAAATAATCACTATTGATGCAGCACAGAGGAATGATGCAGCTTGGAGAGACTGACTGATGCCTAATTAGCCGCCGCCTTTATGATACGACCTAAACAAACACAACATCAGGTCTCATCAAAATAATCTGATAAAAGTCCTTCAATGAAAATAAGGAGCTGTAAAGGTCAGTGTTGTAGTTAGAACAGAAGTGTGACAATAATTATGACGATTTCTCAAAGCCACTTTACAAAATGAGAAAGGCGTAGGAATGTGACATGGAAGTAGAGTAGAAGGGAAATAGCAAGAAAATAGCTTCTCATCGAGAGAAATTAGTAAATTATTTCAGAAGTGTAAAAGTAATGGTAACCAAGGATGAAGAAGGATACACCATATCCAGTAAGGATGTACTGTATCTAAAGTTCCTTTTTAATTTCACTCACAAAGAAGTGCTTGCATCTTTGGATCCTCAAGATTCTTACTTCTCTTAGGACAAAGGATGAAATTTAGCTATTGTGCTAATTCCTGCATATTTACGCTGCCATGAATTGTGGCAATGTTGATTAATGTCCAATGTCCTAATCAAATAAGTTCAATTAAATTAAATTGAATCAAGTCTCCATTGCAACCGATGGTAAAGCAAAGGAAGGGTGCTGTAGAGTTTTTCGGTTCTCAGCTCATGATTTTGTTGGTTTGATATTATCACCATTATTACCTGCTCCTAAATGTTTACTATACATTTAGAACCAAAGAAGGATTTTTGCTTGAAATGTTTCAAAACGATTGATTGTCACCTGTATAGTGCACATAATTTAATTAGCTATCTCCTTTTTTAATGACTCAAGCAGTCATCATCGCTTCTTCCATTGTATTTGTTCGTGAAGGTCCGACTTTAAATATTGTTGACATTCGTCAACAACACAGCTGGGTTTGGTTCGAGAAAAGTTTATCTCAAGTCGGCTTCTGTAAATACCCCGAGCAGAAATGTGTTTCCAGCGGTGCGTTTGTGTTTTTTGGAATAAAGACTGGGATCTCACGAGTGGGCTCCCCGCTGGTTAAAAATACCAAGTGAAATGTGATGCTAAGTGAGCCGACAGCAGCCTGTGGTCACCGTAATCCTCCCAGAATGAGATTATCCCTGTGTGAAAACAGTGAGGAAGGCTGGGGAGGGCACTCCCGTCTGCTGTGTGTCTAAGACCAGACCTATCAAAGCCCCTTCCATTAATCTCTGTACACAGACACACCTAGGAAAGTGGCATATTAGCTCTCCCCCTGCCTCCCTTTAAGCCTCAGTCGATGCAGGGCAAAGTGAAGCATCGGCACATTTTGCATCAGCACCTTCAGGAGGAGAAAAAAAAAAAGGACCTCAAAGCACGAACCTCGCTTCTGCTCTTGCTGCTTTCAGCTGTCGGTAATGCTTACCCTGCAGATGTAAGAAATCACACTAAATATAGAATGGAGCAAAAGATCTTGCTGCATCTCCTAGATCACCAGAGTGGAGGCTTATTCAGAAGAATTGTACTTATTAAAGTCAGGTGAAAATGATATGAATTAAAATAGAAAGTGGTTGATTTTTTGTTGTTTTCATGTGGTTTTTACACAGAATTCCAATCAGATGATGGTAAGTGACTGAACCACAATAGACCTATTTGTAGCCCTTACTAAGAGAGTAACCAAATTAGGAATCATATGGTAAAGCATAACATAACTGAGTATTTTTTTGTCTCTTTTCTTGACTAGGGGATTCGGAAAAGGAGGAAATCACAACAACTATCCTCAGAATGAACAAGTGTGAGTGTTCAAACCTGAATCTGCAGGGACAGCGGTGAGGCAGCGCTTTCTCACATCATCACTGTACAATTGTACAAAAACATGAAAGCATTTTTTTTGGCAGACCTTTGTATGAACTGCAACACTTTCCTTTTAACAGGATCCACAGACATGCTGCTTGAAGGAGACGTCTGTATTCCTAAAACCAGGACTGCCGTGAAGCGCCTTAATAACCAGTATAGCTGCTTCTATACAGAATTTGGGAGGGATTGTGGAAATTCCTTTTGTTATAAGTGACGAATATGGTGTGTTTAATTATTTAATGGAACAGGTTAGTGCATGTTATGGCATCTCGTTCACCTTACTGAAGCTCTTTCATCTGCAACTGTAGATAACACTGAGAAGAAAGCTGTTATCTACAGTTGCAATGAAAGGTTTTGAGGGTAAAACTTGCATCCAGTTCGTTTCTATGGAGATGAATAAAGTTAGCTTTATTTTCTATTTAAATTAGGTTTTCCAATTTTTAATTTAATTTTAGCTTCCTAAAATAGTCTCTTTATTTCAATTTGCGAACAACTTCTTTCATCAGAGTAAATCGGGGCTACAGCGTAATCAGCAAGTCAAACTTAGTAGAGTTGAAGCTCTGCTGGGATGCACAGATGCGGTTGGACATGAAATAAACCTCCTTCCACTCCCTAACCCTGTGGAGACATTTTCCACTTGGCCACATTCTCTGCTTTTAGATGTGTGCTATTTTTTTTTCTCCTTAAAGTCCTGTACAGCTTTTCCTTCCATCTTCAGAGAGCAGGGGCTGTAATGTGTGCAAGAAGAGCATCGAGAGATTTTTGGGGAAAGATAAGAGAACACATCAGCGATAGAAAACAAATCCCTATTAAGCAAATTTCCCTCCTCCCTTGATGTATGTGTGCACCAACAATCATAACAGCGCTGCATGTATTTCTCCTGTGCTCTGGCTTAAATGCAGTAAAAAAAATTAAAAGAAAGTCCGACATTAAACAGTGTTTTGCAAAAGCCAGCAAGTCTGAAGAGTTCAGATGGACAGAGGACTTTAATGTTTCATAAAGTAGTTTCAGTTCATATAAATCGTTCTGCCTATGAAATATTCAAAATCTACTTGTTTATTGAAATATTTAGTATTCTGACTCTGTTTGTGCTCCAAGAATCTCCGGGAGATTTTTCGTCCGGCTATAAATTAAAGAAGTTCTATGAGACTTGATTGCAGATGAGTTCAAGATCCCATGACAGAAGTACAAACAGGCCACGACTGCAAAACGCTGAAAACACTGTGGCTAAAATAGTTGAATGTTCATTAAAACTGATAAGGGGAGTAATGTCTCTGAACTTTGAGGCTGGCATAAATTAAAGCACAGTGAATAAATATTTCATCTTTCTTGTGGCAATCCTTCTTGTTAACACATCTGCCTCTCTTGGTATTTGTTTTTTGTGGGGTTCATTCGCCCTAAATACAGCTAGGGCGAATGAAACGGGAAACCTCGTCTCCGTTACCTGGAGTTTAGCATGACTGACCAATGTGATAAAATCTACAAAGGATATTCCGTGAGGCTTTTACAGATGCTCTTTGACCGGACTTTAAAGGGCAGAGTGTACATGACCAGCAGGGTCTCCTGTAGGATGTCTGTTTTAATGAGAGCAGGCCGAGCAGAGCCAAATGCACTCTGATGTGTGATGTCACCAGTAATATGCTGGCAGGCCATAACCGCTGGCTGCCTGAATGGCTTTTACCACCATGTTGTTAACACAGATCAGTGTACCTGCCTCTCTTCAAACACAATAAGCTGCAGCGCACAGCTTTTCTCATTTCTCTACTTGAGCTGCCTATTGACGCCCAGAAGGAAATGGAAATGTTTGCAGTCACGCAGTGCTATCTAAGCTAGGCTAATTCAGACCTCGATTCTGTTTCAAAGTTGTTCCCTTAGGAACTCATTTTTATATACCTATCTAAAGGAAAAAAAGAAAACATATTTTTTTTGCACCTGCTGCTTGTAAATGTTTTCTTATGCTAACATTAGCATAAGAATCTATTTAATATCCACTTAATGTGTTACTGGATAGAGAGGAAAAAACAAAAAACATACCAATGCCTGTACGGAGGTTTTCAGATATTCATTTAGTGCATTTCTCTCTGTTAACATTTGCACAACAGTCTAAAACAATCTGTCCAAACTGCAAAACCTAGTTAGGCTTAGACATATTTTATTGTCATTGGACAAAGTCGGTAAAATTGGCAATGAAATGTCATCAATGGCCACCGGAGCACAAAAAAAAAAAAGAACTCATAAGTCTGCCTATAAATAAATAGTCACACTTGTCCCTATATAAAATAATAATAATATATTGGTAAACATGTATAGCTTTGCATTTTCAGACAGTTTTAGTGGGGGGATTGAGTTGAGCAATCTAATGTCCAATGGGAGGCTACTATTTCTGAGTTTGGCTGTTCTACAGTTGATGACCTGCACAAGCGCGTCACTTAAACTGTGTCACTAGTGTCACCAAGACAAATTAGTTTTACACCATTCAGCATTCATAAGTATAGTTAATTTTGACATAAATGACAAAAGCAAATGATAGTGGTCTAAACCAGCGGAGGAGTGTATGGAAGAGATCAATGCATGTTCAAAACGATTTGCAGTTTGTTGGAAGGAATGAGAAATTGCTACTATTAAATGACTAGATGTTATGAGAATTGTAATTCTGATCAGAGAATTGCACCAAAGCAATTGGAAAAATAAACTGTAATTTGAGGTTTTACAACATATCCTTTCATAGTTTGACCTAGATACATAGATACATTTTGAAATTACTTACTCTGGCCATTTGTCTACTCTGACTCTGGATATACCAACATAAAAAGCCCTTTAAGAAATCATGTTGGTTCTGGAGACTTACTGTCATATCAAGAACTCTTTGGTCATGTTTTTGTCTATTTATTTACTTATTGATTATTACTTTGTTTTATAATGAGTCTGTTGCATATATAAGCTAAAAAGTACAGTGCAAATTTAAGTCTAACCTGGTAGACCATAATGCCATGTATCCTAACATTGTTAAAGGAGATCCTCAAAGTATTAGAAAACTAATATGGCCCAGATCTATGGGAACTACGTTTGAATGTTGAAACAATATATTGTAAATTGAAGAAATTTAGATACAGATACACAGCATATTAAAAATTAAGCTGAACCAAAACACACGCAAACAAACATAGAGCTGTTTTGTGTCTGTTTCAAAGCATGACCTGGGTCACATAACAAGTGAGCTGCTAAGTGTCCCCTTTGAGACAGATGAAAGCAGCATTCACACACACAAAAAAGTAAATTTAGTGAACCGCACAATCAAAGGCAGAACCGATTGCCATAGAAATTTTGGGAGTCTTTGTTGTTGCCTTGCAGGACCCAGTGGAAACGATATGCAGGCTGAAAGAGGCAGGCAAACTCTAACATGATCTGTTGTTGAAGCTTTTATGAAGATTCACTTTTCTTCTATTCTCAAGATCAGAGGAGCCTTAGGAATCATATCAAAACTTCCATAATGCCTCAACCGAGAATACCGTCCTGACAAGTATCTGTTGTCTCTCAAATCTCATAAATATTTGACACTGGGATCAAGAGTGAGTTTACCTTACATAAAACAAGGCGTTTAAGAGGAGCTGATCAAAAGATCATAGCTGATCATAGCGGGATAATATATCCAAGCAAGTCGCATACATGTAAATTGTCATTACAGGCCATGCGGCAGAGGGCTGCACCAAAGAGACGTGATGTTTAAACAGGCCTTTGTAAATGTGTAAATCAGAGCGAGGCATTAGTCTTCAATCCCTTTGAGCTGTGTTCACAGAGCTGCTCCGCATCCCAGTTCCTCAATGCTGAGGAATTGCAGCTGTCGAAAATGATGTGGTCCCATTAGTGACGGAATCCAAGCTCAGACGGAGCCAGACAGAAAGCCGCTGTGGGGACAAGATGATAACAAGGTGCTCATTGGAGATGTGAGGGATGGTGTTTGCGCATCACCCTCCGTGTCTGTCTGATGAGACCAGGGCAGAGGAGAAGGAGGGGAGATGATGGGGGCGGGGGTTTAAGATAAAGACAGAGCGAGAAAGGCGTGGAGAATGAGAAAGAGAGAGAAATGGTTAAGGGAGAAAAAGGACAGAGGAGATAAGATGAGACAAATAGAGAGGGGAACAATGAGACTGGGGAGCAAGAGGGAGTGACTCGGAGAGTAATCATGGACGGTAACACCGAAACACACAAGTCAAAGCTACAAAGCAAGAGAGTGAGGAGATTCGCCAAGAAGCAGGGAGGGAAGGAGCAAAATCGCCCCAGTAGCCAGCGCTCGGAAAGATTGGCAGGTTTATTTCCAGGGAGTTACTGACGGCTCATTCTGCAGATTGTTTCACCTCTGGGCTAAACTGTGAGCATAGCGGGATAAATACGAAGACACCATGTAACGGCAGTATAGGAAGCTACCGCATTCGGTACAAAAACATCAACTCCACCATAACAGAAGAACAGATGCAGCGCTTGGCATTTGGTCTTCCCTATTAATTGTTTGACCTTTGTTTATATAACCTGCATGAGAATCTGAAGTGATAATAATAATCCCACTAATACAGTCTAAATTTCATACTAAACTATACGGTAAAGAACACAGAACTAACATGAGATTTGGACATCACCTTCCTCTTTTGCAACTTAATTTTAATATTATATTACTGGACTAAAAAACGTAGCAAAATATATTGTTGATATGCTGACTGATGTGGCAAAACATGTTAAAATACGTTTCCCTGTGATTGTTATCATTCTCAGAAGAATAAATATCAGGTACCGCCAACACTTTGGTAATTGTTCAACTTTGCTTGGTCAATTTTATTTATACATCACCAATCCTCAATAAAAGCCATCTCAGGATGCTGTGCAGAAAACATTCCTAATATACACGGAAAAATGTGAAATGATGCAAAGAAGTATCAAGGTGGTTGGTCAACATGTCCCTCCACTTAAACAATCCGTAGAAAATTTGTAAAAGGCAAAGGCGTGCAGAAATAAATGCTTCATCGAAGTTTATTGTTTGTTAAAGCTAATGAATCAAGTCTTGTTTGTAAAGAAAAATACCACAAGTTTGAAACATGTTACCATCTTAATAGGAAGTGTTGCAGCATAAGAAAAATTGGGTTATGTTACCGTAACAAATGAGTCTAATCCTGGCAACCTTTGTTTAGAGAAAAATGGCATCAAAACAAAAGCTGAAGCAAACATTAATATAGTGGATTGGGAGTAGATAAGTAGATTAAATTAAAATAAGATTATTTTTTTTACTTTAAAACTGTCTATTAGTACAAACAGATTTATATAAATGTATTGTCTGTTTTTCCAACTTTAATACATCATTGATGAGTAAGTAGGTGGTGAATAAAATGTTTGGAGTAAATGAACCCTTCACACAGACCTATCTACAGTTGGTAGATAGAAATGTCAAGTAATTTTTATTTAAGTAAAGGTTTCCACATAATTCTCCTTATTTAAAAAAACCACTACTTGGACAAGCATGTGTCTGTATTAATATTTTCCTGGTATAAGAACATTCCACTGGAAGATGTATAGTTTCTCTAGTTTATTTTCTCTGACAAGAAAATGAAAAAAGTAACTGAAATTAAGTTAAATTATTCTTATCAGGGTACTTGATGCAGTATTTGGGGCTTTGTTGACCCTGAGGCATGAACTAAACTAATCTGAATGTGGAAAACAGCAGCTCTCTTCACACCACATTTTCTAAAAACTATCATTGTTGATCATCTTTTTTTATGTTCATTATCTGGCTCATCATTTTGTGCGTGCGTGTGTTTGTTGCCTGTTTGTTTTGATTTCCGTTACTTTGGGAGATTTTTTGCCATGCATTAGGTGGAATATTGTTAATAGGAGGTTTGCAGTCGCTGGTGTAGTCACAAATATCTGGTATGCAGAAAGCGCAGCAGGCCCTGGTACAGTTGTTTAGATTTACACAGGCGTCATGGTCAAGCTGACTGAAACGTATGAATTCAAAATAGGTCCATCTAGCATTTATCACAAGAAAAAGAAGATATGGAAAATTCCTGAAACAAATGTGCTCCTATATTTAACAGTTCATGGACTGGACCAAAGAATTTGCACATTGCTTGTTTGGAACCATCTTACAGTTTATTAGTTTGCTTATTAAACAAAAGACAGTGACTCATATTTATATTTAAAAAAAACCCATTACATTCATGCTGCGTCCTTCCTTGATGTTTTTGCTTGAACACTGCAGCTGCCTGTCCTCTATCTCCGAAAGCACTAGCAGAGTGCAAAGCTCCAATAAACAGTTTATTCCAGCAGACATTTTCTATTATGATGCAATCCATTCATGTTCCATCTGAAGACAGAACAAAGCACAAAACTATATGAAAACAGTGGAACAGAGAAATGTGTCAGCACCAAAGACACGAGGAAGTTGTTAAATCACCAGCCCATAATAATAACTGAGACAGTGAAACTAAATATTATAGGTGTGCAAAAATAAAGAAATAAATGATTGCTCTCTGGGGTCTGTCTTTGTAGAAGCACTGTACAATTTAAACGTGTGTTCTAAATGTGGATTTTATAATTGCTTGTAATTACAGTGCCGTTAGGTGGCAATTACACAGATTGCATAAGTCTGACTTTGTGAGCATGACATCCTCCAATGCCACTTAGTCCATGGATTAATATAGAAGCCCTGTTGCTGTCAGACACGATAGCTAGACACACGGCCTGTTAATTATTATGATAATTAAATGCGGTTCGACTGGTTGCAAAAGTTTCCAAGCAAATAACACTGGGTGATCATCGTCTTCCAGCTCTTCCTGATTGTCACACTGCTTCTGATTGTGTGTTTTCAGAGATATTTTCTATGTTACTCCAAAGCAAATGTAACAGCTTGTTAAAAAAAGGAAAAAAGCAAACAAACAAAAGTACTACTGCAGCACAATTTTAAAGACCAGTTAAAAACATCAAATAAGCACCAATGTTTAGATGACAAAATGAAAAGCAATCCCCAGCAGCAGTCCATAGTCCCTATTAAAAGCACTGATCACTTGCAGGGTTTTTGCGCTCCCAGATATAGCCAATGAAGGGAAATTATGTTTCCTTTTCTTAAAAAAAAAAACAAAAAAACTAAATGCTCCTCTTTGTCTTTGTTTACAACGTAATGTTTCTGGGAGAACATAATGTCCCTGCAGAGATTTGGTGCACATTTAAGATATTTTTAACTTAGTATACTTGTATATTACCCAATTAAAGCGGTAATTAATGCAAGCCGCATTTCGCTTCCAGGAAAACGTGAAACATAAACACGCATGACAAATACCGCACACGAATGAGCCTTCTGCAAAAGCATCCAGACTCTCCCAGAACAAAGTAAAAGGGTCAGGAGTCACAGATTGTGCTTTGGAAATGTTATTTCTATCAAATTCCTTTTGATGGCAAGTTTGTTGGCTGTGCTGATTGTGTTTCTCCACACATCCTTTTTTTTGCCCCCAATGTACTGCCATCATCTTTCTCTAGACAATTGGAAAATGTGATTTCTTCCTGTTGAGTGAATGGGTTGGAGAGCAAAAGAACGTCCAGTCGGGCGATGCATGTCTCTGTCTTGGAGCAAAGCACACTGTCCACAAGGACATGCTACATCAGCAGAAGGGTCAAACAGTGTGAAGTGCAGAGGGGAGGCTTTTATAAGAACACCGTGCCAGCTTCTTTGTTCACTCAGTGCTTTGAGGAACCATTGACAATTGAAGCAATGACATTTTCACAGACAGGGAAAATAGGGTTTTTACCTTTGGTGTGAAGGGTGCCTGCCCTGTTTTAAGATTTCATCATGCAATTGATTCAAGTCGTTCGAGGGGAAATTGAACGGCTTTCCGGATTCTCTTGAAAGTTTTGAAGTTTCACGTCAGGGAAAAACAAAAATCCCGTCATCCTGTGTACACAACAGCATTTGAATTACTTTCTTGTGTTTTCATCTTAGACAGATGCAAACTGCATTGTGCTTTGTAAACCTTGTACCATAATCAAAATGTCTTCAGCCACACACACAGAAAAAACCTGATGATTTACTGACGCAGGTGCACCCAAACAGGATTGTAGCAAAAACAATAAAAATCTTTGCAGAGCTAAATGGGTTGTTGTAATGACTGGAAATAAAGTTTTATAAAAAAATTTTCTTTTCAGTTTTTAACCTTGCTCAGGACGAGCGTGGTAAATGTCAAAGTCAGACATCAGGGAAACGGGGGTGTTGTCCCATCAGACCATCAAGTTCAGAAACAACAACAAAAAAAACCATAAAAGTGCACACAGGGTCAGTGCGACCCCGCCGGAGACTGATCTAACTGTTGCCGTCTTAAAACCGTGGGAGGTTTAAAGGACACTTTGTACTTTTTTTTTTTTTTTTAAAGATTCTGTATATTAGTCATATTTAATGTTCCATGAAATTACTTTCATTGTCGGGGTTTTATATATCAAGACATAATTCTATCATCCTATCCTTGGGATGTCCGAAAGAAATTAAAATTTAATATTAGACCCAACTCTACTGGCCACATTTTGTGCACACAAACAAGGCATTTGACTTTAATTCTCCTCTTTCTCTATCTGAATAATGATTTTGATTATAAAAATTATTTTAAATATAAAAATGTATAAAAAGGTTTTTATGAAGGAAGATAGTAGCACACAGACATACACAAAAACATCTCTTATTTAGAGAGTGAATCGCTGAGGCTGCCATCTGTGGTGCCGTCTTGAACTAATATAAAATTCACATTGTGAATAAAGATGTAGGCAAAATATAAAATCAGTTGCTAAAAAAAACAACAACAACAACAAAAAACTGAGATCTTGTAATTCAACAGGTCGGAGAACCACAATGTGCAACATTTACTTGAGTGGATACTTTTTAGTTCACTTTACTAGCTTCTTTCATGCAAGGGTTTGGGCCACTTTACTTTCCTGTGCTGCTTCAGTTCATTGAGATTTGCTGGTATTTATTTCAAATCCGTACAGCATTTAACTGGTACTTAGTCTTATTTTTATTTCAGCTGCTCTGTTGTAAATATTTTTGCTTTGTAGAAGAGCATACAATTGACCTAACATGGGTCAATCCTTACCTATTATACATAAGCTAAATAAGTACATTTTAGTATCAATCTCTATTATTTAACATGTTTTTAATTATAGCTACCACAAAGAAATTTGAACTGGAAGCGAATCAGCATTGGCAGGTCAGAGCTTTAACAAAACTGGGAGTCTGGCACACTCTAAGTGCATCCTTATCAACCCACAGTAAATGAAACGCACAGAAAGAGAATCACAGCTCATGCATAGGAAATGAGAAAGGTGTGGAGGGTTTGTGATGCACGGTTGTCAAGTCATCCTGAAATGTCTGATGGAGACTGAATAGTAGACAACAGATGCCATAGTTTCCTTCTTCAGCAACCTGTGACCCGAGTACTTAAATTTCTCTGTCTGCTCTCTTCTCAAACAAGCAGAAAATAAAAAATAAAGATTTACACACAGAGTGAGGCGGACATTATTATTAAAGACAGCATGTGTGGGGAAAATAGCAGCAATAGTCACGGCAAATTATAGCAGTGCCTGTGGTCATTAACTTTGAAGTCAGTGCACCGATTCTAAAATCCCTTCCTCATTTGTTTGACAATTTTATTTGGGAGTGAGCACTATGGGGACTTACCCATGCAATTATGATAACTATATCTTAAAATAAAGGCTATTTTCAAAGTTAGGATGTTTACCGAAAACAAGTCAGGTGCTCCAAATTTCTTAGATATTTTTGAAGTAGGATAAATATAATTATTGGTCTTGCCAAAATGTACCAAAATACTTCTTTAAGATATGTTCTTAGAGTTCAGTTTCCATCTCTGCTTAGTCTGTAAGATGGCTTTAAGTAACTTAGGGTTTGTGTCGCTGAATCAGTTGTCTAAAAGGCTGTTTACTCTACTAGTTAGCACAAGACCATAATTGAAGAGACTTTTTTTTGCCTCACTTACAACTAAGTTGACATGTTTTGTGTCAGTATGATGCCTCTTGTGATGAGAGGCTCATTGGAGCATGAAAGTGGGCAATGTGACTTTGTCTTATATAAGTATTTCCAGTGGAACAAATAAGGGAGAAAACTGGTCAGAGGGTGAAAAAGAAGTATTACTCAGTTTTCTCTAGCAGTCACAACATGACCATCATCTAGCTATCAAAAAAAAATAATACATTGTTTTTTTCTAGTTTATGTCCCAGAGGCGTTCCACGGTTGCAATCGTTTTATTTGTTACACCAAGAGCAGAAAACATAATCAAACACAGGGATGAGATCTGGTTCAGTCTTTATATCATTAGAACAAACCACCAAGGCTCTCCAGGATTTACATTTTCTTCCAGTAGTAAATTTTTAACCGACTGGAGTTTCTTGCCATGCCAGAAATTGTGACATGCAAACATTTTATAATTAGCACGCTTATGCATTTTTGCGAAGTGTTTGAGTGCCGATCAGAAGGACGTGCCAGAGTAAAAACTGCCCTCAGAAATTCGTGCCAATGGAGGTGTATTAATTAAACACAATAAACCCTCTAAAGGGCAAATTTACCATTGAATTACAGCCTGGTTGCATTTCTGAGCAACCAGGCTGCTGGACTTTCTCATGTCGATGAGAAAGTCCAGTTTTGCTGCAAACGTCCAGAAGCTCAACTTATCTACAAACACAGACACAGTCAGCTCATTACAAACTAATGCAGCCCAAAGCAGAGCCTGTTCATCAGGAGCTTGTCACATAGGAAATACATTACAGTGGCATGCTTCTTGTAGTTACAACACAGGATATTCAATTGTCTCTTGATTAATTTAAGACGTTCTGCAGTTTTAACAAAAACAAAGTGTTATACTATACCAAATCTTAAAACAAAACATGAGGAAAATTGAGAATGTTTTAGGACAGGTATGACATTTTTCCATTAATTGTATTTCATAAAGTGAATTAGAAAAAAACACAATAGTTCTGGAATATTATCATCCTTAATAAATGAACATGAATAAATAAAATACTTTCTCACAACTTGCCAATTCATGACAATGTTTTTTTTTTTTCCTTGGTGGTGAAAATTAGCCCAATCATCAAAAAGTAGTAGAACGTGGAAACATTTAGGACACTGTCTTCTGTACTTCAGATAAAGTCTTTTCCCTCCAGATTTTCTATTTTTCATTTTAAAATTCTGGCATCTTTCATGTATGATAAAGTGCTGCCAGTCGGAGGAACGGGTCATACTAACAAACTTTGCTTCTCAACAAATGTTCCAGGCATTGCGCTTCTTTACAAGTTATTAGTTAAATACCTGTTATCAATGCAAGTCTGTTAGCCTCAGAAAATGCTACACAAAGTTTTTTTTAAATTAAATTTCATGTCTGTCAGTTTGTTGCCAGGTTGTTTGCATTTTAATTGATTGTGAGCTTAATGCCATGTGTTATTTTTAGGTCATGGAAGTGGTTGCAGTTAGCAGTGCTGCATGTGAGGAAAGGCTGAATGTTTTATTGTTTGCAGTAGTTTCCTCCATTGTCATGCAGAGCTGCTGCACTTTATACTGTGCAAAGAACAAACAGAACCATGTGGAGTGTTTCTTCTGAGCATTGTTGAGTGGCAATTTACCTTCACATTTGCTACGTTCCTTTATGTCCCGAGAACCTTTCAGTGGATATCAGTTGCAACTGCTAAGTCATTTTGTTTTAAATGTAATTTAGAAATATTAACTATAAAATGGCTGTGCTGCAGTGGAAGGATAAATGACTGTTGAAATAAGTCGCATGCATACTATCTTGGTTTTATCCAAAGGTCCATTTCCCTTTACCTGCACCCCCACCAGGCTACCATATTTATACTGGTTTTTATACACCAGTAACAGTGACAGTAGAGATGGATTAAGCTAGTTTTATAGTTGACGCATTAAACTGGAAATGTCGTTCCTGAACCTGAGCGTTGGTCTCACATGATTATTATTCCACATTATGATGCCTTCTTATACACCTCTGAAGTGAATTTTTCACATTTCCTAACAGAAAAGCACTGCCCTAGCATCCCTACAAATGGGCTTAGCAGGTTTTCTGTGGGAAAGCCTGTACAGTATGTCTCAGTTATTTGTCTCAGTCTCAGTTATTTTACTGACGTCTTTAACCCACACAAAATATGTCACCTCAGTTTAAGCATGGTAACTGAAGATTTTTTTTTTTTTTTTACAAATTTAGCATTCTGACAAAGAGCTCATAATCAATTCAACTGTTTTCTACTAAAGACAGTTATTAGCAGCTGACCTTCTGTAGGGACATCACAAGAACATGATGTTGGATTGTTTCTGTTGCACTGACCTTAAAACAATAGAAAATACAGTGCTGCCAAAAGGGTGTAATGAACTGCACAGTGAACAATATGGTGCATTAATACTGGTAGCAGTAATGTTAAATATGTGTGATTTCATGTGTTATTTGTTCTATGACACGTTCTTCAATCGCCCTCATCGGCAGCCTTCAAAGAGAGCACTACGTCCCTCACTCTCTACACTATGCTTAGGTGCACACATAGCAACAGTATCCAAGGCTTGAATGAGCTTTTACTCACAAACACTGACAGCCTTTTCAATTTGAACATGAAGTGAAATGTTCGGTACACTAACACGCTGGGCTGGGGCTTCTACCCGACCCGAGCGGAGGAATCAACTTCCCCTCTGACATACAGCACAATTACACAGTTCCTTAGAGTGAAAACTGCAACATTCTGCAAGTTGAGGTATGAAAGGTGGTGCAAAAGGGGAAAAGTGTGGCACTCCATGAAGTGTAAAATGGGAGGTTTTGCCAGTGCACAAAAAGGGAGGACAGCTGCGCAGAAGAGAAGGAGCACATGGAGTATTATACATCTGATCCCGCTGCATTGCCAGAAGCTGCCAAGGGAGTCCAATACATCACACTGTGGCAATGTCAAGAGAGCAGCGCTATGATTGATCACCTCACAACCCACTTTAATTTAAAGTCAATGGCATCTATAGATACCTGTCAATGCGGGCCAACATGTAATGTCTCCTCAATGGCCAGAACCCCCAGCTCTTCAGCCGAGGAGCGACTAAAGCCAAGTAGAGCTTTAGCCGCCCGATGTGTCCAGGAAGAAAAAAAAAGGAAGAAGGGAAAAAGTGGGTAGGCTAATCACTCACCTGGTTGTATTATTTCTATGACAGAACGTGTAAGGTGTTTAATGGCGATTTGTGTCGAAGATGGATTGCAGCAGGTAAAACCATTTTAACGCTTGACTGAGTTCCCTACGCAAACATGACTGAAAGGAAATTAATTTTCATTATTCACTACTGGTTACAGACTTTAGTTCGAAATACAGTTTCCACCGTTCCATTATATACTTATTGCTACAGAATACTGTGAGTGCATCTGGTGAGCAGGAGGCTGTGGATGTTTGCAGCCACACTGGGGGTGGGATTTTGAGCAATACTCCACAGTCAGAAGCTTGGCAATTAAAATTCAAAACTGTTTTTGGCTTAGAGCTATAGTCCCAGTCAAGTCAAAGATAGCGCAAGCTCATCCAGTTCGGATCAGGTAACTGTGGCTATCAACAGGTACCATTTGTGACAAGTACCCCAGGAAAGGTTGGACAGAACCTTTTTTACCAAAATTAACTTTTCAAGCTTCCTATACTTTCATCTATCCTTAAACTTCTAATTTATAATTGTTTTCCTCATGATCAAAAGGTAAATAAGCAGAAAAGGCAACAACAAATCGTAAATGTCATATTGTAAAAAGACAAAAGTAGGTTTTTCACCAGGAATTACTAAAATTAAACCAGGATTCTGAGCCTTTTGCAACTGTTTTACTTTGTTAAATCCCCTGAACATATCCTGAAAAAAAATCAAACAAACATTTTGAGGTCTTAAAAGAAAAGCAAATCCCCTGAATGTAACATATGCAGGGCCATTACAAGTTAGCCCTGAGCAAACTTACAAAAAATATATATAAACCACCCACTGAGAGGGAGGAGTGTGTGTCTGTTTTGTTCATTTCATGCACAGTAAACTGTGCCTGATTGTGCCGTGTCACCCTGTTGCTCTAAATCTATCTCCACATGCCGACTTATGCATACTCGGGCACATTTTGAATAGGCAAGAGTCTACCTGCCAAACGGAATCACATTTTCTGATGCACTCCATTTCATACTGTAAGTCAGCTAAGTGGCTTTAAGCTGATCATCCAGCCATAGAGTCCAGTTGGAGGACATCAGTGTGCAGACGTAGGGGAGAAAGGTTAAAAGGAAAGATGAACTGTTAGTGTATTGAGCAAACAATTTTTACAGTAAGCACTAATAGGTGCACAAGACATATACTGAACCTTACTAAAGTGTTCACGCTATTAAAAATGTCCAATATTTTGCTACAACTGTAAATACAACATATTTTATCACGATTACATGTGATAAACCAATACACAACAGAAGGAAAATTATTCTAAAAATGTGTGGCACGCATGTTTTCATCCAATTCCCCTTGATAAAATCTATTGCAACCATAGCAACCAGTTCAATGAGAGGTTACCTGATGAGTAATTTAAGCTCACCTGGGTTTTAGATTTACAGTTCATTAGAGAACATAGGGGCAATGGACGGATTCTCCCACAATCACGACAAGATCTTGGTAAAAAAAAAAAAATTATGCAACACTGGATGGAAATAAATACTGCGACACTGCAGAAGCTTATCAAAACAATGCCACACCAAGAGTCAGTGCATATTATAAGAAGATATAAGAGCAGAATTCAAATGATATATTCCTAGCTTTCCTGCTACAAGCAGCCATTTTATTTTTGCTAATCATAAACCTCAGTCCATATGTATTCCTTTACAAGCAGAGACTGAAAGTGAATAAAGATATTAGACCCCATTGATAATAAAAACAACTGCCAATGATTCTTCTTTTACTCCTCATGTAGAAGTGTTCGTTAGTCCCAGTGGAGATAAAAATTTCACTACAAAGAAAAGGTTGTTGATGTCTTAAAGTTATTTAAGACCACTATTCGGCATCTTAAGTTTCAACAACAGCCGACCAACCAAATATATTAAACTAAATTTTCCCTTTTCAGCGACAGCCGTAATCAACACAATGACTCATAGTGGTTTCTAAGTACTGCTAAATTGATTGTAAAAGTAAGGTGAAATTAAATCAGATAAATGAGACCTTCACAAGCCACCACTGCTAATCAAAAAAAATAAAATAAAATTACAGCTTTGTTTCAGAATGAAAGGTCTTTCATTACCTCGAGGGAAAATGACATAGTTTCTTGTGCTCAGGAGAGCAATTGCATGCCATGACACATCGCATAATGCACAACCATATAAAACAATCTCAAACACAACTATGATTTTGTGACTCCTGCAAAGCTCTCCCGGCTACAAGAAGACGTCCAAGTCGGGTCAAGTTTATTTGTACAGGGCATTTCAGCAGTGAGGCAGTTCAAAGTGCTTTACATCATAAAAACAGACGTCAGCAGTTATGAACCAAGCAGTAAATCTTACATTTTGTCAAATGTGACCAAAATCATCAAGCAAATACACATGAAAAATGTTGATTCTGACTAATCAAAGGAAACACTAAACAGCTGGGTTTTTAGCTTTGATTTTAAGGAAACTCAGTGTTTCGGCTGTTTTGCCATTTTCTGGAAGTTTGTTCTAGATTCCGCGCCCATTTGGAAGTTAGATTGACCTACAGATCACAGACAGTTTTATAGCATCGTGCTAACACTTCATTGCCACACACTAAACTAAATGTGTTCCCATTCATGTGAACATTACGCATTAAACTCGAAACCACACTCTTCCTGCTCTGTGCTTGTTCTTAACGGCCCAGTCCGTGCCACAGGCGTGACACAGCTCCTCTAATAGTCAGTGCTTAGTGAATGTGGAGACCCCTGAAATGTGAAAATCAATCATGGATGACAGCTCATTTGGGCTATCTACCAGGGAAAGGCAGAGAAAGAGAATAAAAAGGGAGCAGAAATTCCAATTACACAGTCAATGCTCATTTGTTCCACGGATATGTGTAACTTCTGGCTGATGTAGTTAATGCCTCCATCCGGGTATAGACTGAGCATCCTGCAGGTATAACTTGTCTAATAGAGGCAGTGTTCTGTGAATTAAAAAAAGAGATATCAACAGCCCAGGTGTTTAAATGAGGAAGCCACAAAGCTGAAAGAGTATTTTGGAGCCAGGCCACATATTTCCTAATATAACGAGTAAAGCATGGTGACCTTCGGCTGCTTAGAGAAGATAAATAACAGCATCCTGTTCAGTCTGAATGATGTCAGAAGGAAACAAACAAACTTTATTCTACCACTAAACAAACAGGACAAAAAGTCTGTTTTAGCACACAAGTAAAAAGGGGGAAAACTTAAACTTTAAATGGCATTAACAAATCCCAACATAAGATCACGATCTCCCGGCGGCGGCTCACGTGACCCGTCTAACCTTTTAGCAAACCACGCAAACTGCACGATCTGTTTACCGGCCCTCTTGTCGCCCATGGCTGGAGTGCCACTGCAGCTCACTGTGAAGTCAAACTGCTCAAAATGAATATAATTTTGTCTGGGCGATCTAATAAAACCCAAGACTCATTTTCCCCTTTTTCCTGCCTACCTTCCATATATCCTGACAGAATCGCTGTGATTCATGCGGGCCGCGGTGGCAGCTCTCAATGAGCAAAAGGCACCTTGGGGAATTTTATGATCCATGACGAAGCTTCCAGGATCATTGTGGATGTATGCATGTGTCACTGCATATTAATAATGGTCTCTGTCTCATGAAAGCGCCAGCACACCTTCAAAGGAGATAATTTAATCTTCTCACCGCTGAGCCTCTTCTGTGCTCCGCGCCCGCAAATACTTTTCCCCCGGAATCCAAAGGAACCCATCGGTCGGTGTGCACCTTGGTTTTCAGAAGATAAAAAGCAAAACAGGGAATGATAGACGAAGTAAAGCCAACAAGGAGGAGAAAATAAGCTCCAGATTTCAAACACTGCCGAGAAAGATAACTCAGAGGTGAAGGAAAAACGCTTTTCCCTATGGCTACATATGTAAATTGAGCGGTCACACAATGCAATCCAGGCGACTATGCAGAGTAGTTCTATTTTGTTTTTTTTAACTCAGTTATCTGAACCATGTGCAGTCACTTTAAAGTCCCTCATTAAAAATTCCTATCCAGTCGAGCTGTTTTATCTTTTGTCCCCATTCATGTACTGTTAGCTTACAAACAAGCCAAAGAACAAGGCAGGCTGCTCTTAACTGAGCTCCATGAGGCCTTCATCCCTCTTCTTCTCATCTTCTCCTTTAAGGGCCCACACCCTGTGGTGGATCCAGCAAATGAGGAGAGCATCGTTGGATCCTGGACCTGTATACAGTATACAGCGGCACCATGGAGAGCACAGCTAAAGCTACAGATGAGTGACTGAGCAGCAACTCTTCACCTTCACTTTTAATGAACACTCGAACAGCTGCAGTTTTGTCGATCTAGCTGCCTGCACATGTTTTCAAAAATGCTCTTTTGATCTCTGACGTGTAGAGAAAGGGTAAAATTTGGTGTTCCAGCACGGTTGGCCCTTTGAAGGGCTATAATGAGGCAGAAAGTTTCCAATAAATCTCCCGAAACACGCAAAATTTGCAAATATTCCAAATTTGACGCTTTTTATTGTAATTATGAAAATAAAGGAGAATTTGGGGAAATTAACTAGAAATTGGTAGTAATTTAAATGAACTCTCATAGCCATATATAAATATATGTTTGGGTTTCTTTGTCATTGGCAGACATTAACAATACTTCTTCAGCAAGAAGCATGTATGAGACTGGGAACATCACCAGTTCAGACGGACTTGCACCAAAAAACTAGTCGCTTTTAGGGAAGATTGTTCAAAAACATATTTATTTGTAAATATAGATGTATATTCTAGAGATTAAATTCCCTTTTAAGGCAGTTATATGATTTTTGGTGTGAAAGATTAAGAAACAACCTAATATTGCTTTGTGTACATTAGTTTGAAGGGAAAAACAAATCCAACGTGCAAATTCCTGCAATTTCAGCCTCTTAAAATCGATTTATCTATATTTGTCACAAGTGAATACTAGGTTTTATTCTCCTAATATACCATAGCAAAACATTTATAAGAATGCTAAAGTTGTTGTAATACTCTAACTTTAATGTTAAAAACGAAAAGCCAGTTAACCTTTGTCCAGAGGGAGATGTCACTAAAGAAAATAAGAGCAGCAATTAAGTAGATTCACAAAAAAAAGAAACATTGCTGCAAGGCAATAAAACATTTACTGCACAAAGCAACCCTCTGTTAGCAACAATGATAACAAAGTGCTTTTAACCATAATGGTAATGTCAGCTAATGAAGGAAGTGCATTAGGGCGATACATTAAGACTCATAAACCCAAGAAAAGAATCATTAATAATCCATCTAGAAAGTAGTCAACCAGAGAAAAAAGCTAAATCAATGTCAAATAAGCGCTCGTATGGAGCAGCTCTATTGAAATGCAGTGCAGAACATTTGGAATATTAACATTGAAGCTTAATCTCCTGATCTTCATGTGGGTTGGTGTGGTTTAAATGAGTTTTAAAAGCTTTGCAGAGCAACATGAGTAACCTCCGCCTTTTGTCTCGTGAATATCAGCTATTACAGCTTTTTATTTTGCAGGGCCAGAATATGGTCCATTTTCTAATTATCTTATTTCATGTTTTCTTTTTTCTGTGCTCTATTGAAGATGCCAGTAACTGCAGAGAGAAACAAATCTGACAAAATGAGAGAGCTTGCAAAAAGCAAAACGGACCGTATTGTATGTTGCTTGTTCCTAGGAAAGTGGGTCTACATTGCCTTGTAGGAGCATGGATAACAAGGCATTAACAAAAATGCATTCAGAGAAAATAAAAAGAGAGCTTAGCAAATCTTAGCTAAAGACTGAAAACAGCTTCTAACAACGCTGAGCTAACATTATGAGGAGAGGCGTTAATCTACACATTTTCAATGAAGCCTGAAGAAAGGAATACACTGTCGTAAATCAGATTCATTTTTAGCTTCTGTTAGAAGGAGCAGCCTAATGTAGCGTACGCTGGATCTCATCTCATACTCTCTCAACCGATGGGTTCACCACAATGCAAAGAAGGATCAGGCAAAGATGACTTCTATGGGCTTTGATTGCCGATAACTTTTGGCTAGCCAACCTTTCATCCATTTCAGGAGAACTGAGAAGAAGCCTGCTACATTTTACACCTAAACATCTTAAGACAGACATTGTATGTGAGGGACATAAATACTTCCAAGTTAATCTAAATGGCTAGTATTATTAATAATTGCTTTGTTGCACAAAGGTCTGACTAAGAAGACTTAATAACATTAATATGCAGAAACCGATTTTCCTTTGGAGTTTATAAGGATGTCGGTCAACTAAAAAAAATGGCAGAAATATAAAATATATTCGCCTGCCAATGTTTTGCCACAATGTGAGTCTAGGGATATCAAACTCCACTCTTATAGAGACGCTGTCATAAAGTTTCTCTCTGGTCCAACACATCAGACTGTAATGACTGAATAACCTCGTCAGAGTGCAAACATGTTCTGTTTCACAACTGAGATGTAAACAATTCCCTCCAAAACGTTGGTAAAACACAAGACTCCATATGACCATGATTGTAAACATAGTAAATATAATTGCAATACACCTAAAAGATGTAGGTGATACGTTATTTCGTACTAAAAAAACTTAGAAGGTAGCAAATTCCAAATTATTAAACAAATTGGATTTAAGTGTCCTAAAGATTACATTTTTTGTTGTGCTATTAAATTTATAGATGGTATTGTGTGTCAGGGCTCTTTGAATCACTATAATTAATTTCAGAGAGCTGGTTGATTAGTTTGTCTGCTGCGCTCAATTAAAGGAAATCTACTTAAGAAGGATGTTCCACATTATTAAGCAGGCCACAGGTTTTAAGCAATATGGGAAAGAGAAAGAATCTCTGCTGATGAAAATCATCAGATAGTGTAGTGCTGTATGACAAGGTATGAAAACATTAGATATTTAATGAAAACTGAAGCGTTATCGTACTGTGAAGAAATTTGTGGCTGATTCAGAACAAAGATGGGTTTGTACAGTAAAGGCATAATGAGGAAGGTTTCTGTTAGACAAATTAATCGGATAAAGAGAGCAGCTGTTAAAATGTCCTTACAAAGCAGCAAACAGTTATTTGAAGCTGCTGGTGCCTCTGGAAGCTCAAGCTGGAGGATCCTCCAGAGGCTTCCGGTGCATGAACCTACTATTGGGCCCCTAACCAGAGCTCACAAGCAGAACTGGTCGCAGTGACTGCTGTGCAACCCTGGATGGTCCAAATGGACGCAGTAGTGGATTGGTGGTGGATGACCACCACATCCCAACACGGCTGTGACGTCACCAAGGAGGTGGTGGAGTCATGCTTTGGGCTAAAATCATGGGAGAGAATCATTGGTCGGCCCCTTCAGAGTCCCTGAAGGTGTGAAAATGACCTCAGCAAAGTATATGGACTTTCTGACTGATCACTTTCTTTCATGGTTAAAAAATAAGAGCCGTACCTTCAGTAGCAAAATCATCCTCATGCATGACAATGCACCATCTCATGCTGCAAGGAATACCACTGTGTCATTGGCTGCTATGGGCATAAAAGGGGAGAAACTCATGGTGTGGTCACCATCCTCCTCTGACCTCTGACCTCAACCCTATTGAGAACCTTTGGAGTTTCCTCAAGCAGAAGATCTGAGGGTGGAATGCAGTTCATATCAAACCAGCAGCTCTGGGAAGGTTTTCTGACATCCTGCAAAGAAATTCAAGCAGAAACTTTCCACAAACTCACAAGTTCAGTGGATGCGAGAATTGTGCTGTGATATCAAAGAAGGTCCTATGTTAACATGGAACTCGGTCTGTTAAGATGCTTTTGATTGGAATAGCTTTTGATTTTAGTACATGTGACCACTTAATGCTGCACATTCAAAGAATGACCGTTTGCAGATCTTTATAATCCATAAAATGTTTAGAAAATCTGCTGTGCATAATAATTTGGAACAGTGCATTTTGAGTTTTTATTTTTGAAAAAAGTACTGTTCTCATGGGGAGCTTTGTTCAGTAAAATTAGATTTATACTGTAATAGTTCATGACTTGAAAATTATACTGACCATCATTTGCATTGACCATTTAAGAAAATCTGAGAAAATATCACTTGCATCATAATTTAGAACACGGTGTATAATAAATGATGTTGGAGAGTTTCATTTCATATGCATCTGGTAGTCATAAAAGTTTAATTTGGTGAAAAAAGATTTACATTAGCATCAATTTTGAAGCAATGCATGGGCATTGTATCAGTACAATGACCATACAACTTATCAGATTTCAGCACATTATGTCATCACTTGAGCTATTGTGCAATTCCCACAGCTTTTCCGCTCCTGGTGCTTTAATGGCGTTATCATCATTGTTTACTCCCACCTCTGCAGCAGCAAATAACCTTGTAACATGTACAACAAGCTGCTTAATGGTTTAATAAATGAGTCAGAAGCCCTCTTATGTTCAGTGTGTGTGTTTCAGGTAGAGATACCAGGGGAGTAAAACATGCAGAAACCGAAACCCAACCCGTGTAAGTTGGATTTTTATTTTTTTGTTATTCCATTCGTGTGGGAATGAACTGCACGGTTCATGAGATGATCTTTTATTCACCCATCTTGCTTTCAGTAAACCGTGTTTGCGGCCATGACGAACTCCCCCGCTGTCTTTAAGGTTACTTCCTGTCACCACACTTTCACCTCCCCCACAAAGAGCGTGGAAGAGGTGAGAGGGAGAAAGCCTGAGCTGTCATCACAGTTTAGATCAGTGTCCTGCCTCCAGCCACCGCTGCCTTTACACCCCCTGCCCTCCACCTCAAACCTCAAGCAGAGTATTATGTAACTTCAAAAACAAGGTCACGAAAATACCCAGAGATGAATGAAGATGGATAAATAGGAGGAGAAGGAGGAGGAAAGGAAGATCTCTCTCTTTTTCTGCCAGTGCACATGTGATTCAGCAGGGGGTCAGAGCACTGGACTGAGAAAGCCTGCAGACACGCATTTATCCACAGACACATGCGCAAATATGACATGTACAGATACAGACGTCATATTCATGCAGCTGTAGAGATCATGATAGTTTCACCAACACACTGCCCATCATGTCTGTGAATTTTTTTCGCCCCAAACTAATATTTAACCCAAAATATTTAACAGCAAAATGTTATATATAAAATATTTGACTCAGTTAAGTATTTTTAAGACACTAAGTGACATCTGAGCCTTAAACATGCTTAACTATTTAGACTTATGTTGTTTTGATTGTGGATTGAGCTGAATGATCTCTACTCACATCTCATTATGTCAATGTGGGAGTAAAAATGTATCTCCGTCTTCTGCAATGTTTTATTTATTTAAAACGCAGCGTATCAAGAAGTGGCGTTTCTCGTGTTATGGGAAGTTTCACTTTTTGAAGACGCGTGCTTTCTAAATCTGGCAGCAATAACACGATACTGGAAGCGTGCGTGCACAAACCGCATCTGTCAAGAAGCATTTTACTAAATGTGTTGGTCAAATTACAATCATGTTACTTTGATGAGAAAAAGGGTAGTGCAGAATGTGTTTTTGGCAGATGCCATTTTCTCTCTGATAAGTTACTTTTTTATATTGCCGCTTATTGGGATGATGCAGGTTCAGCATGAACATGTCACACAGATGAAGTATGCTTCAATGATATTGTTGCCAAATTTTAGAAAAACACAAGCAGACAAAACAAATAAAAACAAGAAAGTAATAAAGTAATAAGTAAATAAAGTAAAGTAATCATGTAATAATTCAGTAAGATCATTACCAGTTTTAGTTTTACTTTAGCAACAAATATCTGCAAACATCTTTGCCAACTTCATTGTGGTTAATTACTTTTAAAAGCTACAGTCTTAAAATGTTCTAGGTGTTTTAAATCTAGATTACATGCTATATTTATCACTATTAACACAGGGTCCCAGGCAGATATGCATTATGATAATCAATACTTTACAAATGTGTTAATTACACATTCTCCTGGCTTTCTTTGTTAATGCTGATGAGTGAAGTTGCAAGCTGTTTGACGTCATTAAAATGCCTTGAAAGACTACAGGTAAATTCTGACGCTTTGCCAGGGCTTAAATAGGCCACATCTTCATTCATTAGGGTTAATTAACTCTCCAGATAATTCTTTCCTAAGAAGAATTAAATCTGCCTGACAAACAACGGGTTCTCCAATCTTCCTGCAATTACTGCCACCGAAAACTAAAACCTAGCAATGCTAATCTCGGTGTATAAGCATAGGAGTCCTCAGGTCTATGTTCATGTATCCATGCGGTCATGTCATTACAATCTAATGGGCTCCTGTGATGCCAGCGGAGCAGAGACACGAAGGCTGTGATGTGGAGAACAGGGAACCATTTGATGTCTGCCAGTTGAAAGAATAAGCCTTCCTTTGGGTTGTGCTTTCCAGAGAGGCATGCTGGGATTGAGAAAGCTCTCGCCCAGGGCTAAAGGGGATTTTTGGTGGGCGTCACACATCCAATTACCTCGGTAGCATCACAGAAATCCTTGGAGATTGCACACACAAACAGATATTCGCTATCACACAAGTTCGCCCACGCATATATCAACATGTAAGACTCCCACTGCAGGAGGGCTCTCACCACAGAGAGGATGAAGCCAATTTTTTTTTTTTTTCCATTCTGCCTTTGCTGCATCAGAATTCATGAATACCATCAGCATGTGTTGATATGTGACTTAGGATATAAATATGAATAGCAATCGCCCAGGTTCCACGTCTTTGAAGATCTTTACTAATGTTTTCAGAGATGCATTACCGGATTTGCATTGGTTTGTCTGATCAGCCAAAAGCAAATTCAGAACCGTTAATGTGCTGAGGTCCATTGGTGCATTTCAAAGCTGTCTTGAAGTCTCCGAATTTTGATGCAAAATTTACATCGCTCGTCATTTAATAACCCCGGCAAGAAACTTTAATAACAACAAGATCCCACATCAACAAACCAATTGTGTGTCACAGCAAACAGTAGCTCATTAAAAAAAAACAATATCCTAGAATTAATGAATTGTAAAGGTTTTTTTGTTTTTTTTACACACTGGCCCCTTAACAGGTTAAGAAGTCTCAAATTTTCTCTTCCTGTGATTTAGGGGACTACAGGCCAGTGGGAAATCATACTTCACCGCATGCTGCAGCAAATCGATTTTGTGGTAGATTTTTAATTATACTGATTTGTCATTCATTTTATTAGTGTGATAAAATTGCCTGGAGCACATCTCTGGAGCTGAAAAGTTGTGATATCTGTGTGGCATTAATTTACACATTGTCACTGTGAGGAATATAATGCTACACATAGTTAAAACACTGGCAGACTTTACTTGGAATGTATTGGAATAGATGTCCGTTGAGACTTTTGCAATATTTTGACTTGTATAGATAAAAAACTTTACGTTAACAAAACGTTAAACAAGTCTTTTTCATATCTCCATGAAAAACACACAATTAATACAACCATCGCTCCAGTTTAACACTCGTTAACCTTTGCACTTAAAAAAATCTAGTTTTAAACTTAAGATAAAATCATCTCTGAGAAAAGCTTTTTAGCTACCTAAAAAGAACTCTGACTCAAATTCAATAATCCCAATGTATGTTTACCTGCTTGAGGAAATCATATTGGTAAAATATCAAAGGACAAGTCTGAGCACCATTTTGATGTTATGTGTCCTGACTAGAATATAAATGTATTTTTTAACTGACGTTATGGTTACAAATCCACCAAAAAAATAAATAAAATAAAATTCCGACATGCCATTTCAATAGTATAAAATTTGAATAATAAGATGTCATATGACTCAAGTTGTGAATAATACTTACTGAATAATAATACATAATGCTTTTGATGTAATACACTCAAGACTTTCAGGTAAATATTGTTTTTTTATTTTCAGTAACAAGATTTAGCGACTAATCTGCCTGAGCTTAATGTGGTCTAAATTTAGCTTCAGATATTAGCTGGCTAAATGAGGGCTGACTAGACATTATGTTAAAATCCCTCTTTAAAACCTTTGCTGGAGAAAACATAAAAATTCACAAGATTGCATGCATAGGAGAAAAGAAAAAATAAGAGAATAGTAAATAAAGGCAGACCGAAGAGCAGGAATAATGAAAGAGGGCAGAAGGTCAATGGAAGCCGCAAATATGGCTTTTGAGGAGAGCTTCTTTAGAGCGCAACTCTTCACCAGAGAGAACGTAGAAACGTGACAGTAGAGATAAAGGAGGAGACGACCACCAGCTGTGTGTTTGTGTAAGCAATTATGAACATTTTGTAGCCAAGATTTCTTCTTTTTCTTAATTGTATTTGCAGAAGAGGGAAATTTTGCATTGGTGAATCTGCTGAGTTACAGATGTAAGTGAAGTCGAATGCAGGCAAGGCTGATTTTTTATGCTTGTCCCCTATCAAATGCTACAGGGAAATGCCTAAAAATAATAAATGGATAAGTTGATAGTATTACAGTATTACAGCAAGTTATCGGTATAAAGAAAAATGACATAAAATACAAAACCATCCATCCATTATCTGAAGCCGCTTATCCTTGCAGGGTAGCCAGGGGTGATCTGGTGCCAATCTCCAGCAATCATTGGGCGATTACAGCCACATGGAAACTGAATTCTGGATCAAACCACTCTATCACTGTTCACTGCATTTTAGTGGAATTTTTATTTTTTAATAAGATTTTTCTCAACACCTCACGGCAGCCTGAACTAAAAGACAAAGTAAAAAAGGCACAATATTCCTTATTAAAAGCAAACTAGCACAGCAACACTAACAAGTTCAGGTGATTTATTCCCTCTCACCTCCGAGTGTCTCATTCCGTCACATATGTTAACTGTCTTTAGACTTTAAATGTCCAGTATCTGTATTACCAATCATATGTGACATTTGCTCTCAAAAGCAGTAAAATGTAACTTATTTTATCCAGCAGTGTTTGATTTTATGACCTGGTCATAGGGCTTGCACACGGACTGTGATACCGGCTCCACTGCGTTCTAAAACCTCTTTTCTTCACTGAGCACTTCATAAAAAGCACTTCAGCATGAAGTTGGTTTTTTTAAAGGTTTTGTTGGCCTTTATTTGATAATGAATGGACAGGAAATGGGAAATGAGAGAAGACATGCAGCCAAAGTCACCCAGCTGGGAATCGAACCTGCAACACGCCGCGTTGAGGACTAAGACCTCCATATGTGGGTTGTGCTTAACCCCTGCACCACCACAGCAGGAAGTTGTGTGCGGTTCTGTGAAGCTTGTGTTGCGCTCTGGTCAGAGTTAAAAATGTTGAAATGTGACTCCAGTGCACTCTGGTAGATAATCATACAACAAATAGAAACAGAATATCAATCAGCAGAAAGCAACTTGTCAGAGAGGAAACAGCGCTCCTCCACAAGCTCCACCCTGCTCTCTGAATCATAGGGGCTCCCCACATTTCCTTAAAATTATTCCTTAAACCCTGTGGCTCTGTTACAAGTGCAGTATTTTTATTCAAGTTTGCCTAATTGGGTGCATTTTTATTCTTTCAATATCATGTCTCACAGAGTGATGAATTTGCTCAATTAAAGGGGACCTAAAATGCAAAATTGTCCTTTTGCACATTTCTGTCCAATTGGGTCTTTAATGCTTCTAGAAATGGTCTTAGTTATAAGGTAAAAACAAAACACCCAGTCACTTTTTGGCAATATCTACATGTTTTGTTTCTATCTGAAAAACCTTTACGAAAACCTCTCGCTTATTAAATCATAATCGGCAGGCCCTGCCCCTCACCTAGCAACACAAGCATAATAATGAATAATACCTCTCCTTTAAACAGAGGAGTCCGAAATTACAATAAAACAGATGTCCAACTACAATGCCTTTTCTATTTACTGAAATTATACCATGCAGCAGGCATCTTAAATTAATCAATTGACATATTTCTAACTAAAGCAAAAAATAAAGTTAGCAAGGCAAGGATAACGTTACTAAATGTTATAAAATTACTTGATCTGTCAACCGCAAAAAAGGGAAAAAAGAAACGAACATCTGGCTTTGTACCCTACAAGTAATTGGCTCATAAGCAGAGAAATGTGTACCACTGATAAATGATTCAAGCCTCACTGAGGCCAGGAGAAAATGATCCAAATCAAGCACACCTCATGCTGAGCTGGCCCACACAGACTGGGTCAAGAGACAAAATTGGACAGCTAAGAACTGAAAGCCAAATCTTGAAGATTCAGACCATGTTGAGACCCTGGTAACGCAGCAAGAATCAATCTACAGCTGTGAGTCATAAGTTTAGAAAAGGAGGAAATGTTCCGGAGATTTCTGAGCCCTACAAAGTTCTTCATTTCTCAAACTAAGTTTATTTCCAGCAGAAAGCATTTAAGAGGTTTTGCGACTGGAGGGAATTAGTTTCCAATTTTATTAGGCAATCTTGTGTTGTGTAATTAGAAAGAAAACTATTCCTGAGTTTTGAATCCTGTTGGTGCGAGGCAAGAGGCTGTAAACATCACACTGAGTAAACACTCCTCAAGGTAGAAATAATCATCAACTGCAACACTTTTGTTGTAGCGGCATGAATAAAGACGAGGAAAGACAGAAAACTTTCAAAACCGGAAGAGAACTTAGAAATCTGTATTAAATTTTGATATAAGAATTATTTTTCCACTGAGCAGAATCTCAGAGGAAAAGTACTTGATCTGATTCAGATAAGTGTGCTTGCTTCACCATAGGAAGCCATTAACTGACAATACAGGATTTGATGGTGACCTCAAGGGTGCAACAGCCCCTGGGATATGCTAAATTTAAACGGGAGATGAAGAAAGCACAACACTAAAGACATTGGCTATTACAATGCATCTTTCTAAAAGAATAAGAACATTTTATAACGATACTACAGAATAGGGAGTTAGCATATAAATACAGAGCATAAATGGCTGCACAAGCAAAATTAAGTGCATAATCATTGCCTTTAAAAAGTATTCATACAGCATGGATGTTTTCGCAAATATAACATAGTTGTGTCATTACTACAAACTTTACTGCAGCAAAACAAAGGCGAGCATAACTGTAGACCAGATGGAAGGTGTTGCATGTTTTTCCCACATGTTTTCTGACTAAAAAATGTTAAACCTGTGGTCTTTTGAATTCAGTTCCCTTTATTTTAATAACCCTGGTTGAAATCAAGTCTGTGTGTATAAATATAGCTGTTCAGTGAAGGCTTTGGTTGTTAAGACCAGAGAACATGCTTGACAAGTCAGGCATAAAGCTCTAGAGAAGTTTAATGTTGGGTAAAGATTTAACATTCAAGCAATGTTGCTAGCTTTGATCATCCGTCATGGATCACTGAACAGAACCACTGTTTGCCCTGCTCTTCATACATTTACACCCTGAACATAAAGAAAAGGTGCTATGGTCAGCTAGGTTCAAAATGCTTTGGTCTTTATGTGAAATGCTAGATGTGGCAGAAACTCTAAATTATGTTGATCTACATTGATGGGGAGATTAATATAACTAATTTTAAGCCATTCATAAAAGAAAAGCTGCTAGAGACCTGTGTCTGGGCCAGAGGTTCACTTTTCAATATGACAATGTTAAAAAAAAAGAGCCAAACTGAATGTTTAGGTCAAAACAATAGTTGTTTTTGTTTGTTTTTTTTGTCAAAGATGAGACATTTATCCATTTTAGAACCTGTGTCAAGACTTAAAAGTTGACATAATTAGCAAGGAAGAAGATGCAACGAATCCAGTTATAGATGTTTTTCCTTTCACTGTACAATTACCTTCTACTTTGGTTGGTCTACCAAAGTAGACCAACCAAAGTAGATTCCAGTTTGCAGTTGTAAAATGTGACAAAATCTGGTTAAATGTGACAAAAACCTGTACAAATACTTTTAAAGACAATGTAAACCGACCAGATCATCATGTTCAGAACGTTGAGGCACATCCAACCATCTGGGATAAGCACTGCTTGGTTCGGTTGAAGTGATCTCCGGCACAGTTCAAATGCATATGTGAAAGCCAAGTGGACCGGAGACCGCTCCTAAAGCCAGAAGTA
Source organism: Xiphophorus maculatus (assembly GCF_002775205.1). NCBI lineage: Eukaryota > Metazoa > Chordata > Actinopteri > Cyprinodontiformes > Poeciliidae > Xiphophorus > Xiphophorus maculatus. The sequence goes on along the minus strand of NC_036457.1, from coordinate 15,668,028 downwards.
GACTATATTATTCAGTGCATTCTGGTTAAATACAACTAAAACAAATCTGTGTGTCTGGCACTGTGTGCAACCACTAAAATTTTACACCACTGTAATTTTATTTACATTTCTTGAAGAAGGAAGCTGCGCTCATGTCTTCTTTTTGTGTCGGTTCCTTTAGTAATTCTTGGTGCAACGCCACCACAGGGGGAAGGGTAAACGGGTTTTATGAAGACTCAATGCAGAGTGAAAGAGAACCACACCAGCTGAAAATGTAAGAAATGTTGCAATTTTGGTCCACCAACTGAACTGAGTCTACCGGACTATCATTTTTGAAAATACCTTAAGTGTCCAACAACCCCAGGCCCCAGCCGACGCCGCTCCGTCCCTTGCTTACTGTCTGTTTGCCGCTGGTTTTGATGCCGAGGACTACTGAAGGCGTCACTGTCAACGTGTTTGCTCCACTGCTGTTTCTGCTTGTCAGAAAAGCTTACGCATTATTTGCTGCAAAGATAAGTGGGGACCCAGTTCCCACAGCTGCCTTGCAGCAAAGAGATGGTGGTGATTTTTAAAGAGACACGTTCAGCCTTAACCTCCCTCGCGTGCCTACCGCCCATCTCCGTCCCAATCCGTCCCCGCCTCTCCTATGCTTGCGATCTCATCTTCTTTCATGCACAACTGGGAGGCTGCGGTCAGGAACGTTTGCTTTCTGCAATCACTTCACATTTGTTTCAGCATTTGATTTGCCGGCGTACTAGAAGAGAGAAAGAGAATGAGCGAGGGGGTGGGCGGCAGAAGAGAGAACAAGGAAGTCTGAGGACGCACGATGCCAGGCTCACATACTGTCACCATGACAACAGACATCACTTCACAGGAGCAACACTTAGGATGCCTGTGTGGGCTGAAGTGACAGAGTTGAAGGTTGGCATTAGCCTCTTGTGGGTGCTACGACGCAGCAATCCCCGCCTCACCCCCCTGCCAAGCCTCTTGCTTTTTTAGTATTCCCTCCACAGTTCGGCTAAAAGGCGCCCCGTTGCTCCTGTCAGCTACCTGTGGGGGGACTGCTGAGACTTGTACCTCATATGTGGAAAAGCAGGTCCTGCCAGTTTGACTTAGCTCAGACAATTCAATTGAGTGAAAGCAGCGCAGGAAGACAGAAAAAGACATTCATATTCAATGAGACCCTTTCATCATTTGCGTCACTTTGAAGCTGGCTCGCATGTATAATTCTCTGGGATCTGAAGCGATGCCAGTCACAGAAATGATAATCCAAGATATAAAACAAAAATGCACCACACACTTTAAAACAGGATCTTAGCAATCGGCTAGTAGACTACGGTGGTTTGCAAAGCTATTCCTATTTTTTGGACTATTCCTGTGTTGAACAACCTATTTCAATGAGATTGTATGTGACAGGACAACAAATGTAGTGCAGAATTTGAAGTGGAAAAAAATGATACATAGTTTTCATGTAAAAACTTGAGAACTGTACAGATGTTGAACATGACTGAGGTTATGGACTGTAACAGAAATCCAACACAAAAACACTTAAGGAAACATACATGGTCAATAAAACATGTTTACATTGCAACAGGGTTATTATAAAAAATATTTTTATGAGGCAGTGCAGTTCCTCACACAAAACTCCCTTCTGCTCAATCGTGTTTTTTTTTTATACAGATATTGACTTGTGAGACCTTGAGTAATCATAAAAACTGTTATTCATGCTACAGAATTTTTACTTCAGATCAGACACACCAAGTGAAGAGAAAATAGGAATGGGAATGTTTCTGTTTCTGTCAGTATTTTTTATGCAAATTGATAAAACAAAAATAATAACTGGAGTCAGCTCACATGATTGCAATCAAACAATTGTAATAATTGTGATTGTCCTATTCACTCCAAAACAAAGGATCAAAATCTGTGCAGCTATTCTCAACCTAACTACCATAATTTCCAGTCTATAATCCGCTACTTTGTTCACACACTCTGAGCACTGCCAATAATATGTGGCTTTTTATCAACAGGTTTCAAAAGGCTGGACTGATTCGTGATGAAGAGGACAGTACAAACTCACACGCACATTGAGAGCAACAACGAAAGAGAGACTGAGGAATCTGGTGTGGGGCTAGGGACGCCTGCAGGATATTATTGGAGGGCATGGACAAAAACCATCTTGATCCACACAAACACAACCACATCTCCAACGCACAGCATACGCATGGGGCACAAAACCAGCACAATGCACCTGACCCACACAACTACAGTCCACATGTGTGCAATGCACATGGCACAAAGAAACAATGTCACACCACGCACCCGATGGTCAGTTCCTGACCCACACAAATAGGCCGGGAGCGAAGCTCGAGGCGCAAAAAAAAAAACAGCGCATATGACCCACACAAGGCCCAACACACACATTGTAATGCATTCACACATATATATGGCTACATAGCCTATTTGTAGCAAATAACACTAAATGACAAAAAAGGAAAACAAAACTTTCCTATTTCCTAACTCTCCCCCTGCCATTTTCCAGGTCAGGTTCTGTCTAGAGGAGAAGTAAGTGAAATGACAACATTTATTTCCTTTCTGTTCTTTTTGGCAAACATTTTGATGAGATTTACCTGATTAAAAGTCTGGTTACTCATTTTAGTTAGCTTTAGTACACATTCCCATTTAGCTTATGGAAAAAGCTCACAGCCAGCAAATAAATAAAGGTAAACTAACAAAGGCACAAATGGACACAGATGTTTCAAAAGGACATTTTGACAAAAAAGATCCTTTTGAATAATTTTTCTAGAGTTTTATTTATTTAATTATTTTCAATGCTATGGATGACTTATTTGAAGAGAACTCAATAGTCCGAAAATTAGGACACAGCATTAGCAGGATAAAAAAATGTAATCTGCTTTCAACAGTCACTATCTTTTTGAAGGGTTGGTTATGGCTATTTTCACCACAAATTCCAACCAAAAATGAATCAAATGCAACAGAGTTTGTAGTTTGTAATTTAATTTTAAGTTGCTTAGCATACAGACACCTCAGAAGCAAGCATGACACAAAACCTGCCAAGACCCAGTATCATGACGCTAGAAAAGAATCTCAATATAACGACACACATTTTGACTGTAGTTTTGTCAGTATGCTCTTGTTAAATAGATATTTGATCTGAAGGAGTTTAATTCTGGTTAAATACAGGTTGAATGAAAAAAAAAAAGTTTGTTTGAAACAGTTCCAGTTTTATCTTGCAGTCTGCAGACAAACCCCCTCTCATGGAAGATGAATGCGTTGCACTGCAGTATCAAAGCGGGTTTTACCCCAGAGAGCTGCTGTCTGTTCTGTTTCAGGACACAACTCCATCAGCACTGTTCACCTCACATTCATCTTGAACTGAGGAACTCTCGCTGCAATTAATCGCGGCTCTTAATTGCGGCTGCACCATGTGTCAGTCAACTTGAGGAAATTAACCTTTGTGTGATAAATGAAATCCCTCCATAAAAAGGCTTCCTGCATGCATGAGATAAAGTTAGCAGTAGCATGGGTGACATTTGGAGATGTTCATCTTGTTCTGAATTTTTAATAAACTGGCACTTGAGTTGAATGTTAAATGACAACAATTAACTTCTAGCTGCCTTCATGAGACTATAGTCAAAATATATAATTTATATTTTTATAAAGGAATTTGAAATAGTCAATGATATTTCTAAAGTCTAAAGAGCTGTTAATGGGAAAAACTGCCTGAGCGACAATAATTTCATAGCAGTAAAAATAATTTTAAAATGCAGCGCTGACCCTCTACCACTTTCTGCTTTCTACTGGTCAACAATGGTGTGAAACCTGAAGCAGCACCATGAGGTCACAACTTTTGAGGTAACACCTGTCCAGTGGGCAAAGTACAAAAACAATTCGGCTGACATAGAGACACATAGAGACACAACAAAACTGTCTTCTCTAATATTATGGTGACTTCTGATCTTAGTCACCAAAATTAGAAAATCCAAACAGAGTTGTGATAGTGAAGGAGAGTAGTTGGAGCTTGTAGTTTGATGGTAATCAATGTTGTCCGTGAAATGTTTAAGAAATGTAAAGTCAAGTTTTTCTAGAATGTCTCAAACCTATTGTGTATATCGTTTTGAATAAGGCTAATAATAGAGAAATTCCTTCTGTTTCCATTATTATTCCATTATTATAAGCCTGGCGGCCCACCGACGTACAGTTACACTTATTTGCAGTATTTTATTTTTTATTTTTTTAAAGGGTTTGTTGGCTCTAGAGGCCTTTATTTGATAGTTAATTGACAGGAAAGTGGGTAATGAGAGAAGGGAAAGACATGCGGCAAAGGTCGCCAGGCCGGGAATCGAACCTGCGATAGCCTCCCATATATGGGTTGTGCTTAACCCCTGTGCCACCACAGCACACCCCTTATTTGCAATATTAACATTTTTTAAGACATACTATTACATCATGGCTACACTTGACCTGCCCCCGCCCATCCTCAAGACGTTCTACAGAAGCACCATAGAGAGCATTCTGACCAGCTGCCTCTCTGTGTGGTGTGGAGGCTGCAGCGCCTCCGACTGGAAGAACGTGAGGAGAGTGGTGCGGACAGCAGAGAGGATCATCGGGGCCCCCCTTCCCTTCATTCAGGACATTTCATCCCAGCGCTGCGTGTCCCGAGGCCGAAACATCGTCAGTGACCCCTCACACCCCCACCATGGACTGTTCTCCCTGCTGCCCTCTGGAAAGAGGTTCTGCAGCATCCGGTGTAGGTCCACCAGGTTCCGAAACAGCTTTTTCCCACTTGCCATCAGACTGCTAAACTCTTAACTGGACTGCACTCAAAATCTGGTCTCCACTTCATACCTTGCACATGTACAGAGCTAAATAACTTCTATTTTACTGTCAGTCCTGCACATTATATTTTATATTCATATTTATATTCATATTTTATACTGTATTTTATTTTATTCTGGAGTAACCTCACAACATTGGAACCTCAAAACATTGTCCTGAGCTGTATGCAACGAAATGTTGTTCTGTATACACCCTGTGCATGCAAAATGACAATAAAGTCAGTCTAAGTCTAAGTCATTTTTCACCTTGTTTTGCATTTATGTGAATGCTGACTTAATATGCATCTTCAGGATAAAATACTTTGGACCCCTTTCATCAGCGGTACAATCTGCTTCTGTTCAGTCTAGGAGGCCTCTGCAGGTTAGAAATATATGAAACTTCATTAGAATTACAAAATATATAAATAAATCAGTACATGGTGATATTTCAGATAGTCAGTCAAACAGGACTAAATGAATGAATGATCAAGATCATTAGCAGTAGCTTTATGTTCTCTGCTTTATATAGGGTTGGACAAGTAGCTCAGGGTTTAGGGATGAGGACTTTACCGTTAAAGCAGCCAGGCCCATTATAATAAGCTTATTTGGTCTGCAACATGCAGATTTAGCATTGAATGATCCAGAGGTAAACAGTCTCTCTGACCTCAACCAAATCCTCATGATAGACGGATGAAAGTATTTTATAAACTTATCGTTTAGAAAAATGAGGCGTTCTTTAGCACTGTGGGAAAATTACATGTGCTATCAAATTCACAAACAATTAATTTTTACAGAGGGATGCAAATATCTTCATTATAAAATATTGCAAATTAACAGTATTTTTTTTTCTTTTCTTATTTTTTTTGGCAGCTATTTCAAAAAGTTAACAGTCAACCACATATGCTGAGAGGATCAATTTAGAGCTGCTTTTTGTCTGTAGGAGCAAACTGGAGTACCCGGCGTAAACATTCACATGCATGCCAACCACACACAGAAGGGCCCCAGTTGAGATTTGAACTGGTGACCTTCTAGCTGTGAGGCAACAGTGCTAAACGAATAAACACTAATATAATCAGACAATTACATCAAAAAGTGTTAATATCAACTTTCCGGATTTAAACAAATCCTGTGTGTGAAAAAATAACTCATCAACCTTTATTAGGTCCATGACCTTTAAATGCTGACATGGTCCAATATTTGTTTTCCCTTTCCCGGTTTGTGATGAATATAAGTTTGAGGAACTTTTGTCAGTTTTAGGGTTAATCTGATGCAAAACACACCAAATGAACACTAACAACACTTATTTATTCAAAATACCTAATGTAAAAGATAAACTAATATTGGATTTATATACCTGTGCAGCTCTGTTATACTGGACTGCAGATAATGTAAAGGTGGATTTTGCAATAGATTCTGATACACTACTATGTTCTGCCTTGCGAAAATACACTGTCTAGAGTAAATAATGCCCTAGCATAACTATCTTATGGATCTGATACTGAAGTAGGCACAACATGAAATCCACCTTAGACGTATGCCACAGATTTTTTTTATTATATTGAAAAATTTGGTCCCATGAAGCAACATATAGCATGTATATGTCCCACTGCTATAAAACAAATTCAAATACTGCTTTCTCGTCTTGGGTTTGAACCATACCCAGAGGCTTTCTGCATGGATTTTTATGTTCTTCCCATACATGTGTAGATTTCTCCAGGTATGTCAGCTTCCTCTGAAAACATGCATGTTTGATAACTGATCTCTTAGGATTGCTGCAACGTATGACGGTGTGCTGTGAACACCCATGTTTAGGGTGTTCGCCTGCCTTCACCCAATCTCAGCCCACAAAGTGACATCCCGCCAAAATTTTACATTATCTTGTCTTGATGCAGCACAACACTGTAAATTTTACACACCTGCATCTCAATACGCAGGCACTGCATGAAACGAAAAAACCCATGACATCACTAGATGTTTCACAAAATGCATTTCATTTATTTACATTAAGATCCATGTAAAGATAATGCCAACATACAAATATGTTACAGAGTGACAGGAGTTATGGTTGTCTGTAATATCTAACTCTCATGTTGCTGTCACTGATTGTATTTTAGCACAAGCCCACAAACGGTATGATTAAACAAAATGTTCTTGAATTACTGTAAGTGAAGAGCCGTTTTCTTTAAGTTTGTGCCTGTTTTGTAAACACAAAACACACAGGTTTATCTGCTAGCTATGTATGCCATAATTAATTGGTGGAGTCAACCTTAATTTAAAAAAAGTAGAAGAAATAATGACCTAATTAGAGTTGGGTTAAAAATACAGTGCATTAAAGCATAAACAATGTTTTTTTTATTTTTATCTTAACCATTCAGTGCTGGATTACTTAACTGTTGGAGTCTGCTAAACTCAGCAGAAGTGTGTGAGATTTAAAACTCAAGCAGTGTCTCTGCAGTGTATGTTGAGTACTAGTCTCAGAGGGTAGGCTCCGAAGAGGAGCAATATTCAAAATGATCAAACTGGTCCCATCTGAAGCCCCTCTGAGAGGTCCAAAGGAATCCTTGAGGTGTTCAACTAAGTGTTCCACTGCAACAAATTCCTTGTTCTGTGTTCTACCCAGCTGCATATCTTCATTTGTCCCCCGACTAAAGCTGCAGACGTCCGTCGGCTGTTACCCCGAGGGGAATGAAGGAAGAGCCTGGCAGAGGAATGACAGGCAAGGAAATAGGAACTTTGAGCAGGAGGAGAAGAGACAGGGTTATCTGCGATCTTATTACGGTGGGAAATGTAAGGGTCCTGATCCAAAGGAATGATGAAGGACTCTGTGGAGGAGGCCTCTGAGAACCAACAAAGACGGCTTTAGTTTCACTGGCAGAATGCATTTGCATAGCTTAGAAGCCAAAGCGTCTGAACCGGGGCTCATGAAAAGGGAACCTCAGCAATTGCTTGGACTTCACTGCAAACGAGAGGGAGCAGGAGACAGAAGGAGAAAGACAGCAAAAAAAGGGAAGCAGAAGTGGAATTGTGCGGGGAGAAGGCAAGAGGAACTTTTCTTTCTCCTCCCTCTTCAGCAGCACAACACAAATGAGATCAGGGACATCTGTGCATCCCATGGAGGTTGTCTCTGACTGACTTTGATGCAAAGGGAACATAGTGAAGGCGGTACGTCTCCAGAAAAAGTAACAAGCGCAAAGACATTTCCATGCAATCATACAACTCATGTTTGATTGCAGCTTTCTGATATTAACATTTACACCCCTCTAGCTGTCACTACCATTACATACAAATGCTATGGGGTAGTTAACTAGACCACATATTTTGATTTGATGCAATTAAGAAGCTGCTTTGACCAAGTGAAGACAACACAATGGTGAGTAGAGTTCAATGTAATGTAGCAATCCATATGAGAAATGTATGTTGAGAAAAGCATCATGAAGGGAGAAATCCTGCAAAAAGATAACGGAGGTTGGAAGAAAAGGAGAAAAAACAGATGCTGGTACTTTAGTGGAAACTCACTTTCTCTCGCTTTGGCCTGCGGTCATGGTGGGATGACTAGCCTTCATCAATTCTCCTTAATGACTATGGCAGCACCACTTAACACACTGCTATGTGATTTCTTCATTACTGCATCATGATATCACCATTTAGTCAATGGAGACGGCATCAAGTGATCCCCGCGGATAAAAATAACCAGAGAAAATTTACTAAATGTCCCACTCATCTGCTTTAGGGTCCATTTAGAAATCAAAGAAGGGAAAGATGGAGTTAATGCAACAAAACAAAATGCTATAAAGTCAAGTGGCAAAAATCTCAATGGTAACTAAATGCGAAACAAAGTACAAGTACAGTGTATTCAACTAGGAATGGATCAGTAAGATCTTCTGACGATATTAAATGTTGACCAGAAATAAAAAAAAGAAATAATTTTTAGCAGTAATATTCATGATGTTTACCAGGTATTAGTTAGTTCAATGTTAATCTTTTGTCGTCAAAATTAAATCTCTATCAAGTGCAGTTGTTGTCACTTGGTCTGGAGACATAAGAACAAGCTATAAGTATAAGATGTGGATAAGTAGGTTAGTCCTTTAAGCTTGACACTATCTTTGAGACTCTTATTTTGAAGTAAGAAAGGAAGTAGTTCTTAAATTGCTCTGTGGTATGTAGGTAGTTTCCAAATACAGACTACTTAGCATGTCAGAAACCTCAACCACTTTTAAATCATTTGCATAGCATTTTTCATGCAGAAAAATTAAACGGTGACATAAGTTGTACCTTCAACATTCTGTGACAGGCCAGCTCCTTTGGAAGACAACTTGTGACTTGTTTATCATTACTAGTGACAAAAACTGTTGGTACGATTGAAAAACTTCTCTGTAGAATCCTAAAGGAAATTTATTAAAGCATGAATTGCAGTCTGGTTTTTTTAAAACCAAAGAATACTTTACGTCATTTGACTGCATTCTGTATACTTAAAGACAACTTTCCATGAACAAAATGAAAAATGCCATCATGTTGTGTCTCATATTATAGTCACTCACCCACTGCTTTTCACCTGTGATGCTGAATTCCCACAACCACCATATGTCTAAACCTTCTGTGAATCCACTGGGAGGCAAGAGTACGTCAATGTAAATGTTTTGCAACCATCAATAATAAATGTTGACTTTTGAGCCATGCCAATAAATTGCTGTATACAGACAGTTCCCCTAGAGGCTTGCAGTAAACATAAGGCACATACAGGTCTTCACCAGTGGTTCCTCTTCATTTGAGAGAATATGCTTTACAACTTAGAGAATGTAGCCCTTCCACTTTATAAACAACCCTGTTCTTTCTACATAACCTGTTATATACATGGAAGGCAAGAAAGCACCATTCCAGGAGAATCTAAGAAACCGTATTGATGAATAAAAGAGGAATTGGCTTTGCTCTAGGGATTTTTCAAGCTGCTCAACATACATGCAAACACTGAGAGTTAAATGCCCAAACAGTTCCATCTGGTGCTCCCCTCCACCCCACCTCTCTAGCTCATCCCCTGTCCCTTCTGCTTCTGCTGCTGCTGTTACATAGCCACAAGTCCACACATACCACTCTAGTAACATCACATCAAGCATTATGGGATATGATTCCCTTCTAATCTGCTTGCATCTTCATCCACTCACACACGGTGGCATGGACAGCATGCTTATACCAAGGATCAACGGCTTTTATCGGACTTTCACGATATCGGCTCTTATGATTAGTGTCAGCCTGTCAGTTCTCAATGTCTGTCGGAAGCTGATGATTCCATGTCATCAGCTTAAATAAAGCTGATGACAAAATTAATAAAAGTTAATATTGAGCTAGGTGAGGGCAGAGATTTAGAGGCTGTGACCTGAGCCCTGTTAAATAGCTAGGAATGCACTGACTCTAAACAGCTTATACTGTAAAGGTTGCGTTTATTTAGAAACGTTCTTTTTCCATATATTCTTTTTTCGTTCGACTGTTTATTTGATGTCGTGGGGCTTTTTTGCAATCATGTTTGAATGCAAGGACAACTGTTTTTGGGCAAATACTTTTAAATGCACATAGACTAAAATAGAGAGAAGCAATAAATTACATTTTTGACAGAAACATTCCCCCTATCCATTATTCTGAACAACAAATTTGATTAGTACATCATATTTCTTGGAGTGACAAAGAATTGTACAGTAGAGGATATTTGGAGATGTTTGTAATACTCTTTGCAATTCTGTTTTGTTGAAGTTGAATGCATGCAAGATTAGACAGGGTACATATTTAAATATCCAACTGGTTGATCCCTAGTTAGGCCAATGACTGACCAACCGGAAAGTCAAAAATCCAGATTTCTTCCAATCTGCTACCATATCTACGCAACATATTTTGTAGAAAAATACTTTGTTTTGTGGGCACAATTCTATTAAGGGAAGAAGACTCAAAGTTATCTATTTTCAGTATCAGCTAGATGTTTACAATAAAGTGCCCATACGGACAGAGATGTGACAAGCTACTTAAAAAGAAACTGTATTTTCTACATGTTGAGAGACGTCTGCACTTCATTCAGACTGGGGAGAACAAGATTTTCAGCAGATAACAAAAAGGTTGAATTAAGTACAACAAAGTTTCTGTCACAGAGCACAATGCACATTGCTGGATGTCTTTAAAAATCTCACAGACTTCAACGTTCTTGGGAACACACACACAGTGACTGTGGTTTTACTAAAGAAATCTTAAACTGTGAACTGATTTATACTTTTTGTTTGCTTTAAAATGTTATTAAAATTGTCTTTCAAAGCAACTTCATCACACAAATGGCAAAATATTTCAAATTGTGTTGCTATGTGATAGTTGTTAAAGATAAATCAAAACAGGCCAAAAATTGGTTCAGTTTCTCAAAGCTGTCCACAACCCAAAAATTGAAAATTGCCCAAACATATTCTAATTTAAGTATTTGAAAAAGAAATACATACAAGCTCTCCCGATGTTTGATGAGTATTGCAAAGCACTAAAATTACACGCAAAAATTAATTTCCAGCTCAAGCCAATTAAGGCAACTTCAAATTACTGTTTTCACACCCACAAGCTGAAATGAATGCAGTCTATTTTTTGTGTATATCACTTGACAACTTCAAATGTTGTCACCACTTGTCTAGACTTGAGAATGCCACTGAAATGCAAATTGCCTTCACAAGTTATAATTTCAAAGTTGTGAGTTGAAAAAAAAAAACAAAAGGTCAAATGCATATTAAAAAAAATCTGATTTCTGTGGCACCCAAAGGGAAAACCGTTACCATGGGAAAAACCTCACCAGCCACAGATCACAAACCAGCATTGTCGTCCCTCACATACGGTCACTATTTACAACAATAAGCAGTTTATTATCATGTCACTTTGCATCTTATCAAGGTATCCTCAAACTGTCCACCCTTTATCAATGAAAACATTGATTTGATTTTTGATGCGTATTTATTTGGTACACAAAATACTACATTTCAGTTTAGTTGACTTATTATAATTCACAACAAATATTGTCTCAAGAAAGTGCCTCAAGACGATATTGTTCACTTCAACTTACTCAGGTTAGTAGAGCTAGCTTGTTTGTGTAGCCTTAGCCAATTTTTAATTTCTAACTGTTGGGTGATCAACTGTAATTTTAAGCCATATATAGTTCAGATATCTGTCTTCAGGTGCAAGTGGAACATAGCAAACTAGATCACAGTTGGTGCCACAAAATAAAAACAAACAGTAGATGTAAGAAGTAGTACAGTCTAATTGGATCATCAATTATTACTGTCCCGCCTATTCCTGTTTGGCTCATGCCTCTAGACGAAAAAGGAAAATCCTGGTGATCCCATGATAGTTTCTGTCATGTTAACTGTGGCCGTTCTTGTGCCTCACACTCCGTACTGACAAAAATCTTCTAAGCCTGAGAAAACACAATCCCCACGTCTTCACATCTGGCTTTAGCATTCCTCCGTGGGGCCTTTTTGCTTTGGTCAGAGCCACCGTTAGTGCTGACAGAGAAGGGCTGGGCACCTCAAGGATTCCTCCATGTCCTCGTCTTGGTGCACATGAATCACTTTGTCCTCGCAGTCCTCCTACAGCTGCCACTGTCAGTGCTGCTTCTGCTGGCAAGGCTGACGACTCATACCGGATATAATTTGCAACACTAATTGCAGAGGCATAGGACAGGAGTTTGCTTTTGTGGTGGAATTCAAGTAGCAACAGATGACGATGCTCACCTCTTATTGCATACTAGCAAAAAAAAAAGGAAAAAAAAAGCAATCATCTAAACATCAGCAGTTTGTAGCAGTTTTCTTCTTTAGAAATCATGACAGAATGTTCTGGTTTCTTTGAGCTGCGTGTGGTCAGAATGTCCCTGCATCTTTCCTTTCTGCAACAAGTCCTTATAATACAACGTTTGAGCTGAATCTCTCCTGCAAGAGACTCAGAGATGCTAGACATAAGGAGGAGGTGGGTAGATAGATCCAACACACAGGACTATCACTCATGATGATGCATACCAAGTACCACTGCTCGACAGATTACAGTCCTCATGATGACTTCCACAAAAGCATTTGGCCTGATGTCAGATAAGGAGCCACATGTGCCATTTTGAATCATAATTAGCAAGGTAGGGGAAATAATAAGAACAATCCGGAAGGCTTCAGAATAGACCAATGGGGTTCCTCTGTAATAACATATAAATGTAACCTGCTAAATTTAGCCTGCTCACCGAGCATGGGGAGTGATGGATTGGATCAGAAAAGGGGCTGCACACACACGCGATTTGCTGTATAACCAAAAAGGGGGGCTACATTTAGGAAGCTGCGATCTCAAATATGGTCTTTCAGAGCTGGTATATGTCAACCATACATGTATTTCCCCTAAATAACAACAGCATGAAAGGACACTGCATGCAATAGGAAAAACAGCTATGAGTTGTACAAGGTCATGAAAAAGCATGTGGGATACACGGACTTACCATACACTCCTTGGCAGCTGATGCCTCCGACGACCAGCGCCAGCAGCCCCAAAACAGCGACAATTAGATCCATCCTTTCACGTTAATCTCTGCATATCCAGCTCTCTCAGTGGGAAGAAGTCCTTTCCGGGGCGGTGCGACGGAGGCGCATAGACGCGGCACTTCTCGTCGATTAATTTAGTGTTTGTATTTCACAGAAGGTAAGTGAAATGATGTAAATTAGCCTTCAGTGTGAGGTGCCATGTAGGAGAATGAACGAAAATGCCGAGCGGCACCCAGACGCCGCTTAGGATGTGACAAGGCAGACGGGTAAGACGCGCGGCCAGGAGCGGGGAATGAACTGCAAAGAGGCCGGTCTTTAAAAATAAATAAATAAAAATAGAACAAAAAATATGTTCAAAACCACCCTCTTACCTCCGGTGGCCTATAATATTTTAAATAGTACTCTGTAAAAACACGACAAAAACGAGTGAGGACACACGGGTTCTGTCGAAGGTTCGGCGCCCACGGACGAAGCTCATCAAATCCAGCTGTGGTCAGAGCTCACGCCGCGGATGCTGCGTCGGCTGCGAGCTGTCAGATGAAGCTCTCATCACTCCCCCTGCCGCCGCAAAACAGCCCAATTCTCCCCGTCTTCACCTTTCCGATGGATGAAGTCCTCAGAGGCTGCTTATCTCCATACGTACAAACGCGAATTACTGAGTCACATCACGAGCGACACGGAGAGTCGGCTCATCTCTCCCTGTGGCAAATGACGAGGGGAGGGTCCGGTCCTCCGGTCCGGTCGGCCGACGGGTTTTTATCCACAGCTCCTCGCCAACGAGACCGCTTTTTTGTGGTTTCCACCGTACCGAGCCAGTACGGAGCATCAGTCACGTTGCGCAATACGTGCTGTACGGACGTATTGCACACCGAGTGTGGCACCGCAACCGGTCTGCACGGCTACGTCAAGAGGTGCGTTGCTTCCAGTGCTCATCTGTATGGGAGGCTTCACTCGGCGTCAGGAAAGGCATGAGAGAGGCGCAGCTGCTGGATGCTGAGAGAGAGAGAGAGGGAGAGAGAAAGAGAGGGAGGGGAGGAGGAGGAAGGGATGGAAGAGATGGGAGCATTGGAATTCAGGGGGTCTTACTTTAACAGATCTTTTGCCATCACACACACACACACGCACACACACACGTCTGTCTGCTCATGTCTCACCATTCTTCTTCAGGATGCAGAGGTCCATCATACAAGTTTCTGATGAGGGACAATAATTCCCCCATCACACTATTTGTATTAGTCTTTCGTTTCATTGGAGTACCAGGACATAGTGCAGTTTGGCCATATAACATAAACCAATTCTTTATTCAATTGTTTTTTAAATTCTATTTTATTTTTTGCCATTTATACTACACATGTTTAAAGAATCTACGTCTCGGACTAAAATTGTGCAAACTCACCTCTGAATGCCAAAAGCAGAAGGAGAAACTGGTGAAAGTGACTTTCTGTTTAATACAGCAAAAAACTATCTGACCAAAATAGCATACCCAGTCCCAGCAAAACGATAATCCCAATGCACATGTAATATTTCGATAGGGATTGTGTCAAAAGCAACATAAATGTTTTAAAGACCTAAGAAGACATGGTGTTTGACAATAGTGTGGCATGTGGCATGTTTTTCTCTAGGCATATAGCAAGTAGCTTTAAAATGATCAGAAGACTCCAAATGTTCTTTTAATTGGTTTTGAATGAGGATGAGAAGGTCTAATATTGAAATTTTCTCAGCTTAAATATTTTTACTGTACTTACTATTCTTGTGGCTGTTGGCAATAACCTTACATTTTATAGCTGTCGGTTTAGATAACAGCATGACAATTACATAACATGTCTAATTAAAATAAATGATATTACACCATACTTAAATTTTCTCCGAAACTGAATTTTTGTTTTTCATTAGCTGTAAGCCATAATCAAAATAACATGGAATACTTGAGAAAGACTTGAAACATATCACTCTATGGATAATGAACATATTTAATCAATGTTTTTCACTTTTTCAATTGAATTACTTACCTAGCCATTGCTGTCCCACACAATTCTGCTTAAATCTCATTTCCTTTTAGCATTCTGTTTGGGATTTCTCCCATTGAGCTTAATTTCTCCAGTGTAATTTCACTCAGGCCAATCAGTAAACAGAAGGAAGTGTTGTGGACAATGATGTTGATTTTCTATGCTGTTTAAGAATTGTAGTTTGCCTTTATATGGTTGTAGTTTGGTACACAAAGTCTGCAGAGTTAAATCAACACTGTGCCGAGTCTATTTGGTCCTTTTCAGAATTTATCCTCTGCAGATAAACTCTGTGGGATTCTGCAGCTCCTCTTCAACCTTAGCTTGAACCAAGAGAAGGTTCCAGTGATGTGGAATACGTACTGCGTTGTTCCAATACCGAAGAAAAGCCACCAATCCGTCATTAACGACTATAGACCTGTTGATCTGACTTCTCACATTATGAAGGTCCTGTTGGCCCACCTGAGTAAGCAACAAGCACATATCAGGAGCCCTGCAGTTTTCATACCACGATGTAGTTAGAGTTGAAGATGCCATTATGCACCTGCTTCAACAGACCCACTATCGTCTAGACAGAGCCGGCAGCACTGTGAGGATTACGTTCTCTGATTTCTCCGGTGCATTTAATACAATTTTGCCTGATTTGCTTTGCCAAAAACCCCAGAAGACACAGATGGAGGCCTCCACAATCATTTGTATCTATGACTACCTGACAGACAGACCACAGTTTGTGAGACTGAATGACTGTGTCTAACCAGGTGATTAGCAGCACAGCAGCACCACAGGGGACTGTACTCTCACCATTACTTTTCACTATGTACACTATAGACTTCCACCAGTTGTCAGAGTCCTATAATCTGCAGAAATACTTAATTGATTACAGATGTGGGGTTCATCAGAAATGGACACATGTTTTATGAAGTTCTCTTGATTTTATCTGTGAAAGGTGCCATAATAACAAAACATAATTAAAAGGTTCTGTTTTGAGGACTACTGTGGAAGCAACGGAGATTATGATTCTTTAAAAAAAAAATAAGCCCCTTCAGTCAGAGGCATTATGACAATCGTTGTATTTCAGACTGCTACAGGAGATTTTGCCCATATATATCAGTATCGACAAGAGCCTTTGAAAAACCTTAGATAACATGACCTACAATATTTAATTTCCCTTTGCTTTTTTATATTGACTTGAATAATGCCTCCTGTATTTCATTGCACCTTTTTGAGTTTATAAAAAACAGAAAAATTAATGAATGGCAATGATTTTTTAAAAACTCTTTCCTTTTGTGTTGGATTCAGACCTTTTCGCACCTTTAAAGGATGAGCACATTTGATTTCTATTATTAGTTATAGTTCTTAGAAAAAAATAATGTGTCAAACTAAGCAGGTCAGACCCAAAAGAAAACCAAAAATTGGCAAAAATAAAAATAAAAAATTAGATGCATCTTTAATTACCATCTTGGTGAGAGATACTAAAACTAAAAGCATAAAAAATTATTGTATTCAGGAAAAGTGGGGAGGTAGGGCTTGGTAAATAAGTGATATTTGAAATTGACATTCTATGATTAGACACTCATAAAATAGTTATTTTTGTAGCTACTTCTCTTTCTTAAATTCATTAGGAAAAAGAAGCATGAATTTAAGATAGTCTTTCTGACCAGATGTATGGACTTCCCACCACCCTCATGTCCCGGCTCGCATGACGACAATCAGTGATGCGAGTTTTTTCTTCTTCGATTCAGTAGTCAAAATCACCATTAAGGTGTACTCTGTGACAAACTCACAGTTTTTATAAAAGTTTTGAAAAGGTACAGCTAAGAGGTTCCCAAATGGGGTCTCAGAATCGCCTTAAGGGTCCTGCAGGCAGATTCAAGGAGTTTTCCTCCAAATTGAGAAAATTTGTCTAATTATATTTCCTTTGACCACAGTTAGTGAACAGAAAGCACCGGAACTAACAACCGTGATTATGGCTTTCTCTAGAATAAATCTGTGTGGTCATATAGACAATTTCAAAGTACCAAAAATATGGCAAGAGTTTCGATTAAATGGGTCTACAATTATACATTTCCTGTTCAGGGGTGGTTGCCAGAGCTGGCTGATTCTAAAGCTGGACCATTATGTTGTTTCCTAGCAACAGAATTTAAATGAAATGGATTTAATTAGTGTATTTTTCCCTGAAATGAAGAGGGGAAATGGAATATTTATTGGACAAATGGGGCAGAATATGTAAGGGCCAGTAGTTAGATCTCTGACCAAAAAATTCAATAAAATAGCTTCAAGCCATAATTGAGTTAGACCAGTGGGAGTAAATATTTTTATTGTTTCTGTTGTGCTGTGTTATAAATCTTTTCCTTGTTTTTTTAAAAGATCCAAAGTCAACATTTTCAGCTTTGTTTTGGGCATTTGTCACTCAATTGAATCAGGCAGAATCAATGGGATGATCCCATTTCGAAGCTGTAGGGTTTTTTTCTTTTGCAAGTAGGCTCTGCCTTTTTGAGAAAATAAAAACATTTATTAAAGCAAACTGAAAAAGCAACATAAAAAACCTCGTGTCAACTCTACTCAAAAGTCTTTGGAGAAGAGAATAGTCACAACAGTGGTAACTTTGGCGCCCTCTACAGGAAATTCCCAAACAAATCAAAAATCAAACAGTTACCAAGGATAATATTTGTCCCTGGTCTATTATGTGGAATACATTTTATTCATTGAAGAAATAAATTAGATTGAAAAAAATTAACTTTTTTTGTTATATGGTTCCCAGCAAACTGACAAACATAGTTAAACTCAATGAATATATTGCTGCATGTGTGTTTCAAGAGTTTTTTTTAACTTTTTCAATTGTTGTATATTACAAACACTTAGAAAATCACACTTGGATATATGTGTGATGAATGTGTACAAAATAGTACAAAACTAGTATTTGATAATTAAAAAAAAAAATCAATTTTTTTGTTTTCTCTACCTGTATTTATGTTTATTGGTTGTCAATAATGGTTTTGTTTTTGTACATGTCACAAGTAGTAGTTGTCCTGTCAGCCGATCCTCCTTTCTGAGCTTCTCCAGACTTACTATGGGCCTCTTGGCTCCTCCTTTGATCAATGCTCTCCTTACCTGAACTCTCGGTTTAGACAGACAGCATTGTCTTGAGAGGTTTTCAGTTATGCTACGATCTTTCTATTTTTGTATAATATTTCTAAACTCTATGCTTTGTTATCTTGAAAATTAGCTTTTACCATCTGCCAATGCTTTACATGTCTTCATACTCTCCTGTCCTGTCTTCATGATTTTGTTCATGTATGGTCTTATCAGTAAGCATCTTTATAATACAGCTGTATCTTTTTTATCTTTTCCTCCAACATTTGAGTTTTTCAAGTTGTCTTGGCTGAAATTGACAACATTAAAACTTTTGTCAGTCAGTCAAGTCAGTGTGTAAAAATGTTTGACTTGTCAGCTCCTGCTCACTTTGAAACTTTTGGCGTCACAGTCCGATATGGACCTTACCACAGGAGCCGCTTTTCATTGGCTGATGTCCATTCTACGTGGTCACGTGCGTGGCCGTCTCACAAACACACTTAGCTTCCTGTTAGCTAAGTACAGCATAATGGCAGAACTGATACAACTTCTACACCTTGAAGCCTGTCTGCTACACAGTCTTACGTTAGCTAAACAGATCAATATGCAATATGTCTGTATCTGACATACACTAAAGATTTTATTTTAGCAGAAAAGGCTTTGGACTAAACTGTTACTCGTGTTAGCCACGTTAGCACCAAGTACAGCTAGTCAATCAACCGTCGCTGTGTTCAGGGAAGCGCTGATTAATAATCGAGAAATAAATATCAAGCCTGGAAACTTGATATCGTAACGGACTGTATGTTATGTTTTTAACGTAATCTTTGGTCGTCTCGCGGGGCGCAGGCGGTTGCTACGGTAACAGGTGTGCTTAAACTACAAAGAGAGAGAGAGTAAAAAGGTAGGAGTGGTTTTGAGTTGATCACCTACGGTGGCCGACAGGTGCAAATGCGCAGCAAAAGAGAAAACATGCAAACAAAAAAGAAGACACCCCCGAATGAAATGCAGCAAACAAAAAGAGAGACGCAAACACCCCCGAATGAAATGCAGCAAAGAAAAAGAGAGACGCAAACACCCCCGAATGAAATGCAGCAAACAAAAAGAGAGACGCAAACACCCCCGAATGAAATGCAGCAAACAAAAAGAGAGACGCAAACACCCCCGAATGAAATGCAGCAAACAAAAAGAGAGACGCAAACACCCCCGAATGAAATGCAGCAAATAAAAAGTGTTGAAAACGGAAGTGCTCCAGACCACTAGGGGGAGTCAAAGAAAATAGTATTCATTTCTATGGGACCAGATGCAAGATTCTTCTTCTTCTTCTTCTTGGTATTTATTGGCGGTTGGCAACAAACTTACAGTAGCATTACCGCCACTTACCAGTATGGAGTGTGGTTCGAGATGGTCTATAAACTTTCACTTTCTACCTTTTCCCTCCATTAACTCCTGATTAAACATACCCCCACACATACACACCTGCTTATATTATCCAACTTGCTTATAACTTTATATACCCCTCTTTGATATTCTTTACACATTCACACCCAACTTGCTCTACTCATATCCTATGAAATAGCTTTGTTTTTTTAAGATACCGAATAATTATTTGAATATGTCTACTCCCAAAATCTCTCCTCAAAAATTCTATTAAATTAAACCTTTCTTTAATACCTACACACTCTCTCAGCATGCATCTTCTCTCTTCTTCATACTTACAACACTCTAAAATAACATGCTCTATTGTTTCAGACTTCTCACAATAATCACACTTTCCAGATGCAAGATTCAGAGAGATACCTTTACTTTCTTTCAAATTTCTTTCTCTGAATCTTGCATCTGGTCCCATAGAAATGAATACTATTTTCTTTGACTCCCCCTAGTGGTCTGGAGCACTTCCGTTTTCAACACTTTTTGTTTGCTGCATTTCATTCGGGGGTGTTTGCGTCTCTCTTTTTGTTTGCTGCATTTCATTCGGGGGTGTTTGCGTCTCTCTTTTTGTTTGCTGCATTTCATTCGGGGGTGTCTTCTTTTTTGTTTGCATGTTTTCTCTTTTGCTGCGCATTTGCACCTGTCGGCCACCGTAATCACCTGTTCGGGTTATTTTACCTTTGTTTACCTTTGCTGTGGCGCATTACAGCCGCTGTAGTTTCTAAACGTTGGACTAATTACCTCGTTCGTTTGTGAGTTTACGTCATTCACAACAAACATCAAATAGAACAAATATATTTCATAAAATTTTAACAAACAAATGGCTTCTACCGCGATAACTATGTGAAATTAAATTAATTATATCCCAACTTCAGAAGATTTGCCTTTACCTTTACAGAGCTCTCAGTCTGCAGCTTCTCATATTGACGTCATCAAACCAAATTTCAGATCTACCATAACTGACTGACACCTGCTGGCCTCAGGTTTGCAACCAGCTTGTGACTGAGAAACCAGTAACCTCCTCCCAGATGATGACATGAACTTGTTAGTTCCTCTGCCCATTGTAGTAGCTGATATATTGTGAAAATCCGGTAGAAATGATGCACTAATCGAGTCATGTTTACATAGAAACAACGCGCCGCGAGACTTTGTTTGTGAGACTTGCGGTCGGTTGTGGGCGGAGCTTGGTAAGGTCCATTGGAATGAAAGTAAATCCTTCATTGCCAGTTAAATCAATTAACATCTGACGGCTCTTTTAAGAACTTTTAAATGTCGATTTCCATAAAACAAAGGGAAATAATGTTGACAAACTTTATTAAGTTAGAAAATGTTCATAGCTAAATAATTTATGAGAATTCTTTTGTCAGAGTTGGAACCCATTAAAACAGTAGTGTGCTCCATTCTCCTGCTTGTATCTAATTCTGTGTTTTCTTCTTATCCGGGACCTTCTTGCTGCTGATTATGTGTATTACCACACCTTTGCATCACCCACCCAACATGGACCACATTGAACAGACCACCGAGGCAGCAAAGGTTTTTAACGCTGTTTCTGTCTTTTGTGGATAGGTCTGCTTTTAGCCGTCTGTGTTCACCTCTCACTGTGATGTCTGATGTTCTGCAAAGCACTAAAATCTGATCGAATTCTATAATGAGACCCACTGTTATACAGCATGGGAATATTTGGTTCTTAATGTGTTTTTTTTTACATAAAATAATGTTTTTGCCTTATTATTTTCCTAAATTTTGTCGGCTGCTTTGTGTGCTGTGAGGTTTTAGAAGCAGCAGAAAAGAACGGGATGTGACATTTTGGGGAATGCCTCTCCAGGCTTATGAATTCGTCTTCAAACGCAGTCTAAATGTTTGTGTGACGTCAAAGTGAAACGATGAGTTGGCCTCGCTGTTGCACTGAGTTGCTGTGACTGTCCAGGAGGAGAACAGCTGAGCGTTGTGGCTTTGGTATTCTGACAATATTCTGCTCCGGTTGGCTTCACCCACGAGTGAATCTCAAATGGAACAGCGGGTATTTTTCCATCTCGGTGCGATGAAAGTCATATAACAGCCAGCCACCTGTGGAAACAGTTCCACTGTCTGCTGGAGCTCGGAACTTGTCAAGCAAATTTCATTTTCCCTCCCCCCCCCCATGAGGTTACTGTTGTGATGTTTGATTTATTGGCATGAATGACACGCCATAAGTGAAACGTTACTTCAAACAAAGAGAAATGCAGTTTGGCAGAGGAGAAGCAAGATAAAACATTACATATGTTAAGTGTTCATTTTCCAAAGAGATGTAAAGGTCAAATTAATAAAAAATTCATTTTTCTTCAAACAGTAAAGTCGTGATGCCACAGTGCTCTTAACTGTTTGAAAAAGCAAACTGAAATGGGGGGGAAAAGTAGCTTTCAATTTTTGATTTAAATGATCTAAACCTACCTACCGCTGGGCAAAAAACATAATTGCAATGAATGAGTGGCAAACCAGTTTTTTAGTTTTAGTTTCATAAGTCAAATACCTGATTATTTCAAGACACAGAGCAAATTAATCACTTAAAAAGAATCTTTCAGATGACATGAGGTGGGCTGAAAGGTAGCCCAAAATATAATGACACTTAGGAACAAATGAGGAAGAAAATCACTGGCATTTATCAGCCTCTATAAGGAAGTCATTTCTAAGACTTTGGACTCAGTGACACACATGAAAAGAAGTCTAATCATTTCGAACTATCAGTAGAGGAACGGGGATGACTGACCTACTTATAGCACTGCCTATCAGTTTATAACCTCAGCTGTGGAAGGTTTTTGCTTAAAGGGTGGCACAACCAGGAATTAATTTTACAAATTGGCACAAGTTGGTTTGGATAGCCTTGTTTTTCCTCCCTGTAAAGGCAATCCCTTCATTTGAAAAATGAATATTGTACTCACTGAGGTTATATTTAAAGTTTGTTTCATGATCTAAATCACTTAAGCATGATCAAAAAGAAAAACAGCAGAACTCTGTTAGGTGCAAATACTTTTTCACTGCCCAGTAGGGGGCGCAATCAGCAGATCCAACTTTGATGCAATTTCTGCGCATGCCACTATAAACACAACATTGTTGAATTTGCCTCACAAAATAAGTCCTGTTCATGACAAAAAATAGTTTTTCAAAGATTTAACAAAACTAAAAAAAAAATAAATAAAAGTTGTTGTGATCTGCTTCTATCTTAGATCCAAAAATGACTTTCTTCCAGATTTTGAGGGAAAAAATTTGGAGACAAATATGAGCAATCCTTTGAAAAGAAAAGAAAAAACTCCAACGGACTTACTATGCGGTAGAATAAATATAACTTTACCAAAATAGAAATTACAGATTTTTAAAAGTTTAATATGAGAATCTTCTGTAAAATATGGCGCTTCTATAAGCTTCAGCTTAAGACTATTCATGGAGCCGAGACAGCAGGAAACAATGACACAGCAAACACTAGAAATAAATAATTGAGTAAACAATTCAAAAACATATTCAGTTTGATCTGTGTTTACTACCAAACTTACACCTTCTTGACAATAAAAGCAATGAGTGTGGATTGAATGCAAATAAGTGCTGTGCAGTAATTTAAAAATCATACAATTGTGTTTTTGTAGAAAAGAATTCACAGAATTTGGAAATATCGGTGTACAAAGCGCTGTACTAAATGGCTTTAATCTGAAGTTCTTGAAAAAACAGTCCATCAAGAACTGACCTGATTACATCAATAAAACAGCAGCAGAGGCTCAGGACTCTTCTAGAAACCGTTCTGACGGATCATAACAGAGTTCAGCTCCAACATGCGTTGAATGTACATATAAAGAGAAACACTGCATAAGCTCTGCGGTTTCCTCAGAGTCGGTTCAGTTTAGGATGGGCTGAAGTGGAAAATTGTTCTGTAAGCTTATGAATCACCAACTCTTATCTTTTTTTTTTTTTTAATGATGGAGGCCACATCCTTCAGGCTAAAGAGAAGAAGCACCAACCGGCTTATTATCAAAGTGCAACCATAAAGCAGGCATCTGTGATGGTGTGAGGATGCATTAGTGCACAAAGCATGGCTGACTCGCAACATCTGTGAAGACGCTATTAGGGACGCATCGCTCACACATGTGCAGGTTCTTAAGCACACACGTTTAGGACACTCCATACCAGACCTTTGGCATGTTGTGAAACTAAGTTATACAACAAAAGGGAGGGGTTGTGGCATTAAACATGATCAGAAATCACAGTTATGACTTGCCACGGCAGAGATAATAAAACCCTGGCTTTACTGTAAACCATTCTGCAGAGTTAAATCAACACTATGCCGAGTCTATTTGGTCCTTATCAGAATTTGTGTCAATTTAACTCTTTTCAAAGTTATTTCAGTTGTTTTCAGAGTTGTTTTTGACAAGTTTCTTACTTGTCAAGCAAGTAAGAAACTTAAGGGCAGGAATTTGTTGATTTTGTGTGAATTTCCACGATCATTTCCAAGAAACTGGAGGAACTGATTGATATAATTTGGCAGGAAACAGATAAAAACTGCATTCATTTGATTGATAACATAATATTTAAGTACACTTAGTGTTTGATCTAGAATCTAAAGGGCCACATAAAATACATGGTGGGCCAGTTTTGGCCCATGGGCCTTGCGTTTGACAAGTGTTGTACAGTATATTATTATTACTGATAATATACTGATATATATATATATATATATACAGTATATACATGTACAGTATATACGTATACTGTATATACTATATATATGTCCACTTTTTGATCTTTGGTGTAAACTTGCATACCTTGATGCTGTTGTAACACCTGAATTTTTCCCCTCTGGAAAAATAAAATCCATTTCTGTTCTATTCTTAGCTAAGAATCAGACGAGGCCAATAGTCTGACAGACACAGAATCTAAGCCAAAGCCTTTAAAAGCTTTGGTTCTCATTCTGTTGGATTGTTTTGTACTGCGTAACCTTTTGTTAATCTAATCCAGTATTTCCTAACCCTGGTCCTCAAGGCACACTGCCCTGCCTGTTTTAGATGTTTCCTTGCTTCAGTCCAGCTGATTTCAATTGATGACTGATGTTTGTTGAACTGCAATCAGTTGAATCAGGCACATTAAAGCAGGGAAACCTCTAAAACATGTAGGACAGTGTGCCTTGAGGACCAGCATTGGGAAACACTGATCTAATCTACACATTTCCAGGAAGTGTTTTTGTTTTGCCTCTGTGTGCTTGTGGTAGACACCAGAATCACGTCTGTCTAGCGGAGATTACGTCTTTGACTTATTTACAATGCAGTTCAGAACTCCAAGTGAGGAACCCAGGACATTCGGACATCAGGAAACGAGGTACATGCCGGTTTGAGGGTGACCTTCCCGGCCAAACAACAGCTGTGTGTTGACACATTCACAGCCGACAGAGGTGGGAGCTGAACCTGCCGAGGTCTAAATTTGGTTCCCAGAAGGATGTGACAACACTGTCGTATTTCCAACCAAAGTAACACACTCTTCAATTTTATTGTGGCAGTTCGAATTGGCCAGAGTCGATTGTGTTTTCCAAAGGTGCCAAAAGTAACTAAAGTTGGAGTTTATTCCTTTTTTCTTTCCCCACTGAAAACTTTTTAAAGCTGCTTCAAGTGCTTGAAACTCCAAAATACACAAACCTTTCAGTTTCAGTTTTAGAAAGAGACATTTATTTAATTAATTCATGAATATTTTGGTATTAAAGAGGTTTGTTGAGGTGGTGTCAACACCCCTCAACCACCTCCTCCACACACACAAAAAAGATTGTGTTAATTGGACCGATATCACATGTGTTCTGCTCTGACATTCGCTGTTCAAGCAACTGACTCCAGCTCTTTTGCATAGACTAGCATTATGTCTCCACTCTGAAAAGCAGGCCTTGGTCTGGACTATAAAAATAAACAGCCCTTGTGACAAGCGTGACATGTGTTTCTGTTGTACAATTTTTTTATTTTTTATTT
Source organism: Xiphophorus maculatus (assembly GCF_002775205.1). NCBI lineage: Eukaryota > Metazoa > Chordata > Actinopteri > Cyprinodontiformes > Poeciliidae > Xiphophorus > Xiphophorus maculatus. The sequence continues at coordinate 15,642,214 of NC_036457.1, read as the reverse complement.
TATTTTCTCCACAGACACCCCGTTTCCTCCCCGCCCCCAAGTAGCAGGAATCCGACACGCTCAGTATTCGCAGCAGCAGGGAGCCTGTCAGCTGTATTAATCCATGTAACTGGGGTTGAGAGGAGCTGGATCTCACAATGAGCTGCAGGGGTTTGTGGAAGCAGGTATGGTGATGCAAACACAATTCAGAAACCAGATCCCTTTGTTGTGGCCTCTGGTGGGCATCCGTTGGTGGTCCCATACACGCTGAATACGCAGTGAAACAGGTGAAGTGGTTTGAATACACTGCGCATTTGAAGCCTTTCAAAAGCTTGGCAGGATTTCATGAAACATAAAGACCTCGTGAGGGCGGTGCAGACATTCTTATACGGCTAAACTAATAATATTTCTTTTTCTCTTCTCCCACTAATGAATAGCTTCTATTACACCCTTCAATAGTATATGATGATTAAGCCCTCCCTGAATTAATTCATTCTTCAATCTTTATTGTGATTGAAGGATGCTTCTATGTCTCCTTTAATTCAGTCGTACTGCAGCTTTCCGTTTTAACAAGGCAGAACTTCCTAATGGCCTATTGATCAGCTGTGCTCCCCGGTGATTCGTCCCAACTCATCCAATTGATTCTGTCACGGCCATTTTGGTGAGACAGCACAGAGTTAACATGGCTCACTAATTAAGCTGTATGAACTTGCGCGCCTAATTAAAAGGGCCTGATATCAATTCTGTGCAGGCTGCTGAGATTTATTTTATGTGGATGACTGGAGGTCTGCGCGTCCCATCGAACGGGCGTCTGACGATGAGTGAGTGAATTATTAATGAAATGCACAAAGCGTGGACTGGTCAGTAGTTCACTTGAGCTTTTTAGGTTTCCATTCAAACAAACTGTCTCCCGTCTCAAGCTGCAAACAGATCCAAGCTGTACGATCTAGATCACAGATGTCTGAAGTGCGGCCTGTGGGCCATCTGCAGCATTTTGAATGATTTTTTTATTTTTTTTTTAATTTTTTTGCACCCCTGGCTGCAGCTCAGCAATGATACAAAGTTGAGCACTTCAGCACTGGCTCTGACAAACTACAATCTCAGAAAATGCTTTGACTGAGCACAAAGCATGTGTCTTTAAACAACCACACTTTTAATTTTGTGGTGAGGACATTCAGCAGGTTTTCTTCAGCAAATTCTTGAACTTTATTAAATGCAACAAACACGTTTAAAGAACAAATGACTCACATGTTGCTCACTTGAGAATTTTTTTCTCCTGGTCAAGTTTCCACTACAACTAATAGGTTTACTTGGAAACATAAATAAATAATGTGTGCGCCTAAACAATGAAATGCTTCTACAAAAAAAAATACAAAAAAACATTTTTGATGAATAAAATTTGCATGAATGCAGCTATTGACAAACTGATATTAGGTTACAGAGGGATTTTTGTGACCTTGTCCTATAACACATGAATATTTACACTCAACAATGAAAATTTAACATTTTCTATATGACTGACTATAGCATGAGATGAGAAAGACATGAGAAATGTTCCACTACTCAGCACTCTTCAACAGAACCATCCTATAGCTCTTCAGTATTTAAATAATGCAAAGTGAAATACGATATTTGTGCCAGATTTATTTGCGATCACAATGAAGAGTGATTAAGTTTTATAGCGACATAAAAAGATATTCTTTAATTGTGATCAGCCTATGATTATAAATCTCCCCGACGTAGTAAATGCAGTGTCGCAGTTTAGTATTCAGCATTACTTGGCTCGGTGTCTGAAAATGTAATTATCTCTGTGTAAAGAGGGTAAAGTGAAGCCCGTGTTTGCAGCGCGAGGCCAAAAACATAAATCTCGAGAACAGATCTTATTCTGGGCACATTCATTTCACAACACACTGCACTCCGCAGACAGTAAATTACATTACCAACTTCAGATCAAATTGAAGGTAAAAATGTAATAGAGGAAGTCCTCATTCAGAAAGTAGCGCACTGCTATTGGTTTGTTTTTCAGCGGGCCTAAATTACATGCTACTGCAACCTTTCCCACTCAAAAGGCCACTAATAATTACTGTTTGTACCTGTGAGAGAGATAATTGGCTGCTTCATTTAAAAAAAAAAGACACAATTACACTGTAATCATTTCCTTTGTCTAGAGCAGATCATGTGCCTGATATATGTGGAAGCCACATTGTGTCTCTGAGCTCTTCCTGAAGCCACGGTGAGGTCGGGGCTCAGGCTCTTAACTGAGCAAAGCTTTATGTGTGAGTTAAAATACAAACGCCACTCGTGGGATTGGACAGGATTCAGTGTAGATAGAAATGAAAACAAAAAGAGCCACAATCAGGTTAGGCTGACTTGCAAGCAAACAAATTAATTATAGATGAACAATGAATATTGCATACTGCTCTCAAAATTGTCGTTACTTCTGTTTCATAAGCCAACAGATTTGATTTACGCAGCTGGATGTTCACGTCCACAGGAGCTGAATTCCCATCACTTTTTTTGTGTGTGGAGACATGCAGCAAAAAAAAAAAAAAAGAGAAGAGAATGTATTTTAGTTTTACTGGAAACTGAAAATAAGTTTGACAGTACGCTTAGCCTGTGTTCCGATGAAACGCATGTGAAAGTGTTTTGGTTTTTGTTCTGCAGCATCACAGTCTGTGTGTATTTTTTTTATTATCCGATATTGCCCTCTGATGTGCAACACCTTAAAAAGTAATCAAGTGGGCCAAACAAAGCCTGAAACAGCCACTGCATGCATCCAGTGGCTTTTCTATTTCAAACTATAGTTTAGAGTGTGGGGTAATAACAGCTCGGCCACCTGCTCACCCGAACTTGTTTTAAAATGTCCTTGTTTTCAAGGCGTCTTCAAATACACACGTGAATCCAGAGTGAATGCCAAGGTCTGTGCTCCAGCCCCCGGGTTTGGACGCCACATACAGATCGTTTTTAAGCTGTGAGTAGAAATGAGGGAACTCAAAACACCTGTACAACTGAAGACATTTGACCCTGTGGAGAAACAATTTACATAGTTTCATTAGGATCCTGGTGCAGAACAATTAAAAAAAACTAGTGAGATCCTAAAGATTTAGAGATATAACTCCTAGAACAATTGGAACTGAAGGGTGTTAGATAAGAAAGGACTAGAATATTAGGCAATAAATAAACCAGGTCCCAAACTATCCACAGGAAACAATACACTGGGATCCTAAAGATTATACAAAAACACTTTAAAAGATGCCATTGTTTGCTGTGGGTCTCCAACTGTGAGCTCTGGAAGAGATTTTTTTTTTTAACCTCCATTAAACATCCAACCTTCCTTGTGGTGACAAGGAAAATTGTCACCACCACCAGTTCTGTCATTGTTCCAGTTGTTGACATTATTGTGCTATACATATGAAAGAGTTAGGTGAGACGCTAATTATACTTAGAAGAGAAGATGATTATACTTTTTGAAACAATTTCCTGATTTATGAAAACACAAGCACTTTTATACATGTTTTCCTGTCTTCTCAATTTTGCAGAGCAGTTAGGAGAAATTGGCCTCTGAGTAATTTTATATTTTTATGTCAGAGAAAAACTGTCATTGTATTGTTGTGAAGTAGGACCCCTATGTTGAGGGTGGCTTTGGTAATCTAATGAAAAATGAGCAAAAACTCACGGGGAGCCAATGCAGAAAAAAGCAAAACAAAAAAAAGCAGGAATCCATGTTCAAAAAGCAACAAGATACAACAGGAGGAACCAATGAGGAGTGAGAGTAGGAAATGTGTTTAAATACTGTGAGAGTGAATTCTGGAACAACAGACCGGGGCTGATTGGCTAACGGGTTGCAGGCGTGAGGAGAGTGAGCCGACTGAAGAGAGAAAAAGAGAGAGGGAGGGGCACAATGAAAAAATAAACATATTTAATCTAGAATCACTAAGAAGAACTGAACTGAAGTAAAACTGAAAAAAGGCTGAGCTAATCAAAAAATGAGACTAAGTCAAATGAAAAAAAAAAAACAGGAACTAAAACTAGAATCAAATAATCCGACTCTAAACAACCCAAACCAACCAAGGACCCGACAAAAACAGGAAATGATAGTTTGGTACATGTGAAAATGAGTATATAAAAGTTTGTATGCACAATATCAAAAGTAAAAATATAGAAAATGCATCTAAGTAGTTACCATAATGGTACTGATTGATTTACTAAAAACATTTGTTGACATGAGATCAGAGAGTGTTAAAAAAATGAATTAGTGGTAATCAAGAACACTGCGAGTTTGTCCAGACTTCACATCATTAGAACACTGTGACATTATTTTCTAAAGATTTATATTTAGAGATGTAACGTTTATAATCAAGTATCAATGTCTCTGTCAGATTGCAGATTTTACCCCAGGATCCCAATTAATTAAGATTATCACCCAATGCCTATTCCGCAGCTGGTGATTATTGCTGCTGCGCCACTAAAAACATATCTACATACTTGTTTTGTCAAACTGCTGATGTTGACGTTTTTTCCTAATTGAATAATAAAGGTTTCTACCAGGTGATTCGTATCTCATCCAGTAAATGTTTGATCCGCATCAGGATTCAAGCACATTGAGAAGGTTTATATGTCCCTTCAAATTAAAATTTTATTTTCACGCCTTAATCGGCGTCTTAAAAAAAAAAAACCTCAATTAATGATGTCAAAAAAGCAACAGTAGTTTATTGGAAATGACATTTTTACAATTTTTTCCACTGTTTGTTTCATGAGAGCGTCAATATGTATCAATAAATTCAAGAACATGATTAAACTGAGTTACTGTGTTCAGTTTAGTGATATAGATTACACTTCTGGAGCTGGAATAACTGCACTGATTTAAGGACAGAATTAACTCACAGGATTGAGCCATTTTTAAATACAAATGTTTTCCAAGCACTTTATTTGTGCTCGAGTTTCTTTGAAGGCTGTGCCATGCATTTACAGCAGTAGTTACCTTAAAATGAAGTAATAAATGCGTTTTTTAATCATCATTTGCCTCAAAATACCATAAAAAATTGTCACGATATTCTAAGTCCACGTTGACCACACTTAAACGCAAAAACTGTAGCATCTCAGTCTTTGGGTGATTGGTGACCGAGTGAAGTCAGACACAGTGACAGAAATAATAATAGCAACCATTTAATACTGACAAAACAGTTTGTATATACTAGTTTTTTAAATCTTTTTTTTAAATGAAATATCAACCTGGGTCTTAAATGACTGCAATTTGTATTAGGGGGGAAAAAAATCTAACACAAAATCAGTTCTTTGAGCTAAAAATGTTAACTTTCCTAAAGTGAAACACAAGACAAAAATGTGATATCTAACGCCAAAGTATTGGTAACACGTTATTTGATGGGGCGTGCATAAGACTGACATGACCCTGTCATAAACATGTCATAACACCTTTAATGAACATGAAGGAGTCTTTATGAATGTTTACGACTGTTGTCCTGAAGTGTCATTTGGTAAATGGTGACACTTTTAATGCAAAGTTAACAGTTTTAGTGTACTTTTAATGCAAGTTTCAGTGCAACTTTATGACATTAAAAGTGTCATTATTTACAGAATAATGGAAAACTGACGCTTTAATTGGACTCATAATACAAGTTTTAATGCAGTTTTTGTATTAAAGTGTCACTATTTACCAAATAATCCAGAATTGACACTCTTAATGGACTGTTAATAGAAATTTCAATGCAACTTTACGACAGTAAAAGTGTCATTGAATGACACTTCATGACAACAGTCATAAATATTCATAAAGACTCCTTCATCTTCATTACAGGTGTTATGTCGCGTTTATGACAGTGTCATTCCAGTCTTATGCGCACCATGTCAAATAAAACGTTACTCAAGTTTTAGCTGCCCTTTGTAGGTCTGCAAACAAACAAACTAACAAACAAACTGAATCGCTTTAGACCTCAGTGATTTTATTTACAGCATGTAGGAGCGGAAGCTGAATTTTCACCCCTCCGTGGATTTGGTGAAATTCAAATGCCACGCTATCCTCCGTCACATCATAAATCCGCACGCAGAGCTCGTTTGCTAATTAGACTTAATCTTTTTTGACATGCTGGTGTAAATTCCATCTGAGATAAACGTTGCGTTGTTCCTCAGACTGCCGCAGTCGGAGGCATGTACAGTAGTTGGCATGCGCGCAACTGCACTCCGCAATCCAGATATTGACGCACCGGGCGAGGTTGCATTTGGATCCGGTGGGAGTGGGAGAGCTTTGTGTTTCTTCTGTAAGTATGCAGTGATTTCACATCATCACCAGAGACACTTTCCGGGTGCCGTTTAATTGTTGGGCAGGAATCCAGCAGCGTAGGCTGCTATACCGCTAATGAACCGAAATTACTAAAATAAAATGAACACAGAAACTCCAAGCAGGGAAAAGAGAAAAGGAAGGCAATATGTGCTACTGTGCTAAATTTGACAGATTCGTAGCTGTTTGCGTGCATGCAATCTCAAACTTATTTTCCCGATATGTTTTAAATCGCTTCAAATTGATCAGATATCTGTGAAGGGAATGAAAATGACAAAAGGACTATTTACCTTTCTATGAAAGGATGAACTGAGCGACACAAAAGGCGCATTTTGAAATCAAACCTGCGGAATCTGTGGTGAGATTCGAGCATTCAAGCTCACAGATGCTCTTCATCAAACATGACGGGTCTTGCATTGAGAATTTGAAAACTTTAGTTGCTAGACAAATAAATGCGTATAAACACACCGCAAAATAGAATTGGTTCTAAGTACAAACACACACCACAATAGTATAGTAATATTTGAAATTAAAAAAACATATATTAAAAAAATGTTAATGTAGCATTTTCTTTCTACTTCATAATTATGCACTGCTTTGTGTTGGTCTGTCACGTGAAATCCGAATAAAACACACTAGAGTTTTTGTGTTTGGAGCATGATAAAAAAAAACAAACAAGAAGAACAGAAGTTCAACCATGTCAGGTATAAAAATCTGCCATATTTGAACACACAAAGCACAAGTTCATAAGCAGATACCGACGGTTAATCTGCAAGCGGGCATTTGATGCAATGGCTCTTATTCGTGCAGACGCAGAAGACCCTGCGAACGTGTTTTTATCTCGTTGTCAGACGGGGCTCGGCTCGGGCGTGGGAAGCAGGTGTGCTGACGCGGAGACGCCGGCCTCTCCGGAGAGCACAGCCCAGCAGAACAGCGGCGTGGAGGGAGGGGCCTGATTATGCTGCGACACAAGTTCAGCGTGCTGCCCTAAGCACTGCTGACCAGACGCATCTAATGGGACGTGCAGGTGCCAGGGAACATGGTGAAACACGAGGAGGGCTGCTTAATAAACAGATAACCACATCAGTCTCCCTCTGTTCTCCTCTGCCTGATTAAGGCCTGCTCAGGCTTGCGTTTCCTAATGAGCAAAAGCGCCGCCATTCTCGCCGCAGGAAGCTGACCGCAGTGGCACTTAAATGCATTTCACTCCTACAAAGGTTCACTCGCTGCTCTGTTGTGTTCATAAACGATCCTCAAAATAGCGCCGCTCGGGGAACGCCTGGCGAATGTGATTGCGTTGCTGCGGATGAGAGGACGGGTAATGGAAGTGAGCCGCACTCGGCTTCTCCACAGAAATCAGCGAACTAATGTGACGAGGGACAGAGATGACAAAAGCAGATTTAACATCTCAGTGAGCCGGTGAGGAGAGCGCAGCCTGGCAGCTCCCATCTTCTCTCCTTCCCTGCCTAAGCTGTGCCTGCGCCGAGGCAGCCTCCCCGGTGATGATGGTGGTGGACGGATATGGTGGCGCGGCAGCAGCGGAGACGGCAGATGGCCAGCTGTCGTACCGTTGGATGGGAGGGGTGGTGGTGGTGGTGGTGGTTGGGTCAGAGGGAAGCCAGAGCGAACTGTCAGAGCCCTGCATGCCAGGGACGCAGAGGAACCAGGCAGTGTTCCCGCTGCTCAGCAGGAAGAAGAAACACACCTACACACACATCCATCGCATAGCATGTGAGAAGCTTATATTCCCTGTTACATTTCCCAACCCCTTCAGTTCTCCCAAAAAGTTATAAATAGTGAAGTTACATGTTTGTTTGTCTTCCTGCAGTTAAGTGTTTATTTTGAAGTGACATCTTTGGGGAATCGTGAAAAACCTGCTTCTACGGCAAAATCCTCTCGATGAATGTGGATCAAATGATTTTTATTTTTTTATTTTGTCTCTCCAACACCTTGACGCTCAGAGTAATCTATGTTATGGCGTGTTTTGGAGGTACACTGGAGTTATTCATTGCTCAACCATGTGCACACTAACATATAATTCAGTGCAAACTTTTTTTCTGGAGAGTTTTATGTAAAAGTCTAAGTTTTTACAAAAAGATGTAGAATCTGTCCTTTTGTATGTATTGTGGACAGATGGATTGTGAAATTTCTGCTTTTACCTTCTTAGCTTTCAGAAACAAATCGGGGTCCAAGAACAGCAGCATTATGCCTGGTCAGCCAGGATATGGAAAACACCTTGGTGACAAAATAAATAAGGAAAGAACTCAGAGCGCTGTTTTGCATCTAAAATATGTACATTAAGCTGAATGTCTGAATATCTGAACTACCTGTGATCCCAAATTTTACATCCATCTGGAGTGTTTCACACATGATGCTGAATTGCAAAGCCACATACAGTTGAAATCATATACTGTATATATATATATATAAGACATAAGATTGATGAGTGAGACTTTATGTGCTTTGAAACAGAGGCAATGGGACCGATGGCTTGGACCTCAGCTGCATGATACATGATACGACTCAGCTTTTTCCAGAAAATGTTTGTCTCTTGGATACCAGGAAGGATTTTTCATCCTTCTCTCTTTTTTTTGCACCTGTGAGAACAAACGCAGCATGGAGACCTGCAAGGGTAACTTGATGTACAGTTGAAACCAGATTTTCACACACACCAAATAAAAACAGACACACATATTATTTTCTCACTGTCTGTAGTTAAAATCAGACCAAACGTCTCTTGTTTTAGGTTGGCTGGAGTTACCAAAATAATTTCTACAAAGCTTATAAAACCTAGCAAGATTTTATTGCATTTTTTTTTTACTTTCTATGAAAGTTAGCTGGATTTCTGGCCCATTCCTACTGACAGAACCGGAGTCAGGGCAATCAGGTTTATAAGCCTTTTCAGCAGACATGTTTTCAGATCTACCCTCAACTTCTCTATAGGATTGAGATCAGGGCTTTGTGATGGCCACACCAAAACATCGACTTGTTGTCCATAAGCCTACCACTTCGGCTGTATGTTTAAGATTATTGTACATTTTCGCTGATGTCTTTAGATGTCGCCCCCTTCACTATTTCCACATAATGTAATTTCCTCATGAGGCCATCCATTTTATGAAGCGCACCAGTCCCTCCCGCAGCAAAACAGACCCACAACACGATGCTGCCACTCACAGACGTCACATTTAGTACTGTGAGAGCATTTTTCCTGTTTTTCCTCCAAAGACCAGCTGGATTAGACCACAGATGGGGACACATGTTGGCCAGTGCAGTTTCTGTTTAGAATGGAGACAGGACAGAAGCAGTACCTCAACAAGAGTAACTTATTTCTTAGGCAAGACATCCTGTTGCTTGTGACGGGTTCTGCACCCCTCCCAAGATTTTTCTGACCTGAGCAGTTTGTAATCTGCATACAAATGTGGACGAAAAGTGCCAGTAGAGAAAGAAGCAGAAATGTCACTGTGCCATGCGCCTACTCAATAAATGCTCCAGTAGGTGCAGTAAAGCAGTCCTCCAACATAACTGTGCATTGTTCTTTTCTCTTTAGGCTTATGTTTTCCGTCTGTGAAGCCAGAAATGTGACAAAAAGCTGCAGTTTTGTCACATTTATACAAAGAAAATACATTCTTCTAGGCTTGTATTAAGCTGGTTAGCAAGAGTTTGACAATGAAGTTTTCTTTTTTCTTTAATTATTGAAAAAGCAGCATTTTTAACAAAAATAAATTAAAATAATCAGCTATTTGCAGTTTTTGTCCTTTCTTACTTTTTTAATTTTTTTTTTCTTTTAAGAGATGGCTGTGCATTTTTCAAACAGAAACAAACATTTTGTTTAAAAAAAAAAAATTCTTCCAGGAATATTATTATTATTATTATTATTATTGTTGTTGTGCATGGTTTTATAAACTAGTTTTTACCTTAATTGGTGTAATCCGTTTTACTCTGCAACTTTACAACCTTGATATTAATGTTTTTTGTTTGCTTTTCTTTCAGTTGCTTTTGTGCTATTTATCAGAATTAAAATTCTCGTAGCTGTTAGTTCAACCTCCACAACATCAGCCATTTGTGTTCGTTATGGTAGCAGTTTTTAATTCCTCCTAACAAATTGCGAATCCTTTTGGACATGCACCAGTACAGCTCTCTTCTGCTTTATAACATAAGCATTTGCTTACATCATGTCAGTCAAACTGAACAATACTTTTGAATCCTGCACAGTTATCCCCTATAACCTCCTGAGACCCAGAGAAAGAAAAGTTTTTGAATTTTTTTTTTTACACTACATGACTCTTTGGAGTGAAAAAAACATCTCTACAATTGAAAAAATTTCAAAACATGTTTTTATTTATTTTTTAGAGTATGTCCTTTGGAGAGGACATCGGGACTCTCTTGTGGCAAATATGAACACATTTCGAGGCCCAGGATGTCCTCTCTAAGGACCAACAGGATTTAACACAGTGGCATGTATGGTTTCAGAGTTATGAACAAAAAACCTATGTCCTCCACAGAGGACAAAAATGTATTGCTGGGTCTCAGGAGGATAAAACTAACAGACCTGATTTTATTGCTTGAGTCATTATGAACAAGAAATGTTTAACTAGTTATCAAAAAATTTTAAATCTTATGCATTTCTTTGTTGTTCTTTACTGAAATTGTCTCCCAGATGGAACATTTTCTCTCAAATGAAAATTCACTGATCACACTGTTTCCAGCAGCACACAGCTTTAGACAAAGGGTGTTTCTCGTGTTTGTTGTAAATAACTTTGCACTTTGCTTTTGCTCAATGCTGTGAACAACTTGCAACTGCAAAGAGCAAATGGAGTACAATTGTAAAACATACACATTCAGTGGCTGCTTAAAAAGATTCAAGAAAAATATGTGACGCAAAACCCTGCATTAACCTGATTTTATCATAAATACTTAAATAAAAAACCTAGTATGGCTAGGTTTTACACAGTATTGCTTTATAGAGGAAATTAGACTCATATATATATATATATATATATATATATATATATATATATATATATATATAGAGAGAGAGAGAGAGAGAGAGAGAGAGAGAGAGAGAATAGATAAAATTTATAGAGTTTCAGATTTCAAATGTAAATCTATGGTGCGACTGTGGGAGCAGATTGGCAAGTGCTTCCAGACCTTGATGGGATATTCATCAAGTGGTAGATACGATCTTTCAGTCAGAGCCAATTTGATAGAATCACTTATGTGGGTGAAACATAATCTGGAGCAGCATCTCTTAAATATGTCCCCCACTTTTTCTCAGTAACGCACAGATAAACATGTCGCAGGAACCTCACCCTATGAGTATTTTTTTAATTTATTTTTATGTTTGCGGCACCAACCCAAGCTGACGTTTTACAGTACACTGCTGTAAAATTGCAACTTATTTGTAAAAATTATGTTCAAGAAGTGCTTTTCAACATTTGTTTTTCTTATGGATTAAAAAAATGGACACACTCTTCTTTCTTCATTCAAGTCTTCCTTGCTATCTGTCCACTTATCAGTCCGGTCCTGTCCATCCACGGACCCGTCTTTCTGCCCGTCTCTGCAGTCGTTACCGTGGTTATGTGTAGTGAGGCCGAGCGGACATTACATGGACCATCTATTTGCCAGATGTTATTGCTTACATGCCGGTGATTTCATAAGGTGCTGTGACAATTTTATTAACTTGGTGGTTGTGATGGTGTGTGGAGTCTCTTTTTTTTTTTTTTTTTTTTCTCAGAGAATATAAAATTGGAGAGGCTAAGCGGGGTTTGGTATCAGCAACCTGGTTGCATTAGCAACACTGAGGCAGAATACATCACCGGGGGGAATTACTGAGCACAATAGACATGGCAGAATCCTTCTACTCTAGTTTTAATGAGATATGCCCAGCTCATACTTTCTACAGTCCCGGGCTGCAGCTTAATGAAAAAGCACAAGGACAGCACGGTGAATTGTTCCCGACAAGAACCCTGATCTGTTAGCAATCGGGCGGATTCTCCTGTTGCCACGCAGTGGAGATATGTATTTTCAAATTGAGAAACGTGGAATAATATCACACCAATCCCGTTTTAGGAACATATTGTGCTTTAAGGACACTCGTACTGTGGGGTTTGAAGAGGAAACAAATTTCAGGCACAGTTGTGTGGTTAATGGAGCTCCACTGAGAGCAGGAGAGTAGGGGTGATAGCCCTTCCCTGTTCATATTAGTCACATATCGATCTTCCTCCTCTCTGTATGTTTGCTGAAGGTAAACACAAAACCCGTAATCCTGTTGGCAGCTCTTCCTCCAGCTGCTCATCGGCATGGAGATGTTGTGCTCAATATAGGACTTTTGTAAATTGCAACTGTGGGCTCACAATTGCAATTTACAAAACAAAACTTTAGCCACAGTTTACAACAGGACAGAGCACACTGCTGCATCGACAGCATGAGTCATTAATTCGATTGTTTTATCCACACACAATGACACAAGGACTTGACATTCTAATACACTGAAATGTTCATTGACACAGATATTTACCTTTGAGAAATGAACTAAGGATTTTGTGAAAGGGCCAGGCATTGTGCATGTAATTCATGGTGTTTTGTTTGTACCAATTGTTTTGAGAAATGCAAATACGGGGGACGATTCGAGCAATACACCAAAGCGACTGAGAAGAACCGCAATTGTTCATGAGCAGCCCACTGCAGCTGACTGCAGGAGCCAGGAGAGCTACGCTTTGATTGCTGTGGCCTTCAGTCACACTTAGCTTAGCTTAGCTCAGCTGCCGTTAGCGCTAAATTGTGTTCCCATGACATCACAGAGTTTCCTTCATTGAACTCATTTTCCTGTCGCTGGAACCAGATTGGTTTGAAATGCAGAAGATTGTTGAATCGAATAGTTATGCCAGCCTCCTGTATCCATTCCTTCGTGGCTGGAGGTTCAACAGAGACGTATCCGTGATATGAATACTGAATCATCTTATCAGCAAGGACTGTTTGCAAGCTGCTTTTTATTCATCCTGAACTCTGGATTTAAAATGGCCACGCTGACTATTTGCCTTCTTTTGTTTCTCTGAGTCCTTGACACTTTTGGATCCTGAAAATGTAATCATGGTTCTAAGCCATATGAGCACATAGAAACACATACTAAAATATATTGAGACATGTAGTGCCTTGCAAAAGTATTACTATCACATGAAATTTTTATTTTTTATTTTGTCATAGTGTAACCACGTATTTTAATGTATTTTGGGGGGATTTTATGTGATAAACACTAAGTGGTGCATAATTGTAAACTGGAAAGAAAAGGATGCATGGCTCTAAGGAATAATAGGATGTGGATAAGGAAGGATAATAAAAATATTGCATTAAATACTAAACATATGATTTGTAGTGAGTTTGGCATTGTGGCTTTCAATATGGTCATAATTGTAACTGTGTAGCCAAGGAAAGAGACATGCAGTGTTGTTGGCATGTTGTTGCAAGATCAAAGTGGACTACTTATATTTGTGGTAACAGACAGATTGTAATCTGAAAAGCAACCAAATTTATTTATTAATTTTTTTTTTCTTTGCTTCAAGCTTATGGGCTTTCCATCAGTCAGGTAGAGAGGAAGAGTTGTGTGATGATCTCCCTTGATCTAGTAACTTCATCCTGACAACTTTTAAAAAACTTGAGTTTTATGCTGACCTTTTAAAGAAAAATTACCTTTTCTTCCCCAAAAAGAATCCAACCTTTAAAACAATAGTAATAATATTTTTTTTAAAAGCGTGTCTGCTTCTGCTCTGTTCACTTGTGACCAAAACTAAGCAATGTACGGAGGTGAAAGCGTCAAATTGTCTGAGCCTGAGTGGAGTTGAATGTAAAAAGTTAAAGCTAAATAACAGGACAATCTTTTATTCAAACAGATTTATGGCAAAGAACCAATAGTTGCAGAACAATGGAGACAAAGGGTTTCATCTTTGAACAGGATAACTTGGGCTGAAAGGTCAAAGTTCAGACCTAAATCTTTATTCTAAATCCAATTGAAAATCTGTGGTAGGACATTCAATTTGTTGTTCACAGACCATCTTTGTCCAATTTTATTAGGAGTGAAATACTTTGCAAAGAATGTGCAAACACTTCATTCACTAGATGTGTAAAAGTAGTAGAGGGATACCCTAAAAGACTTCCAGCTGTTTTTATTACCAAAACTAATGAGGAGACCTGGTGCATCCACCACCAAACTAGCCACAAAGCTGGAAATTGGTAGCCATTACTGCGAAAATCATCTCAAAGATGCAGAGAAACTGTTATCAGAAGTTCTTAATCAAGTTTTGGCTGGAACATTTTACTGGTGTACTGTATGTGCCTCAAAAGTTCCCTCCATGCATGTCCCTGTGTCAGATCAGAAGCTGAGTCTATCCAGGAAGTCCTTCTATTCACATTATTCGACTACACAGTCATCTTTACTGCGATGTCATTTTGCCCTTGAACGGTACATTAGAGGAATTAATGTTGTTTTCTAGAAGAAAACAAATGCAAACAGAAAATTCAAGCTAAACAAATACATTGAAAATTTATGGTGGGAGACGCACCTCAGGCCGTTAAAACTAATGTACTATATAGTGGCTGAAGGATGAGCTTTCACATTCCAGACTGAAAGATTACAACTTTAATGCATCAAGCAGTTTGCATTTCTTTTATTATTCCATCTGTACTACAACGGAGACAGTTCAGTCAATATTGTTGGTTTTTAAAAGTTGATAATTGTCGTTTTAACGTATAGAAACATGGGCTGTCTACGAAATGAAATGTTCAAACGATACAATAAAGGATGAACTAATGAAACTGCAGCACTATTTCCATTTGCATTGATGTTTTTCTGCTCAAAGGTTCAAGGACCTGCTTGACCCATTTACCATTACTGCCATCTAAATTGTTTGTTGTTAAGAAAGACGGGTGCAATTGATGATAGCATAGGTGAAAATTACTTTTTCTCACCTCACTGGAAAGACAAATCTTAACTTGAGAGCTCCAATAATACAGCATATTAAACCTGTATGATATAGTGAATGTTTTCCGATTTATTTCCAGTTTGCTGACATTGTAGCAGAGTCTTTTTCTGTACAAAGAAGTGGATCTAGTCTAACCTTTTTGGAGTTTTTGGGGTTGCAATGTGGCACTTTCTTCAACAACTCTTGAAGTCAGAGTTGTTTTGGAGGCTGCACTTAATCTTTTTCCTCTGCCTTTCCATGAAGTGGTCACATTTACTTTTTAAGTCAACCAAGATGTTTTTGTTTTTTTTTTCTGCGTAACCCTCACCGACAGGTGATTTGAAGATTACATGTCTGTCACCGACGATGTGGCTCTAAGAGCAAATGGTGAACAGGATGTGATTTTCTACAAGTCTCTGTCAGAAATCACTGAAGCGCCGGCGGGTTCCAGGAGGCTTTTCTTAAGGACTTAGCGTTCCAATTCATGATTCTAAAAGCGCAAAAAAAAAAAAAAAACGTTAATAAAACAACAACCAAAAAAAGACTTCCAAAGCTCAAGCCTGGACTTCGACCCCATCTGACCATCTCAGGTAACCCACCTCTGCCAATCGATTAGCTCACTTTGCATCACAAAGCTCTGAGGTAGTGAAGACAAAAGATCAGCTAGCTGGTTGACCCTGGCACCTGCACTCAAGAGAGGTTTTCATTAAACAAACAACATTTCTTGATGGCAACACACACTGAGCAAGCGGTGCTGAACTCGACCAAGACGGAACAGATTACACGGGCTGTTCCTCCCAAAGTGGTGTCACTTGAGAACAGAGGAAAAGAGACGAAAGCAGAACACGTCACTGATGGGTTTCGGTAAATTGAGAGATGTCTGGAACAAATTTATTGTGTGTAGCATTCATCGTTAATAAGTTCCACTCTATGCCCCCCATGAACCCAGAACCCAGGCTGAGAGACGATTTAGATGCTCAGGAAAACGCTGCAGAAGTTGAGTTAATTAATTGATTAGGGTGTGACTCAGTGGGTTTCCAATATTTAACCTTTTACACAATACTCTACAATTCAATAAATGAAAATAAACCCACACACCTGTAAAATTGACAGGATTTTCTTGGCATGTGTGCATTTGCATCCTTCAGCTAAAGACATAGTTTGCAGATCAGCAGGATCAAAATGATCTCATTGCACAGAGTAGTTTTAAGTGAGAGGAAGAGTACAAAACATGACTCTTTAAAACTGATAAAAATATCAAGATGGAAGCTGGTCAGGGAGGCTGCCAAGATGTTGACAGGATGAGCTGCCGGGACCAGAGCCTGTAGCTCTATTTAAACCTTCAGTCGCAGGTGTATATTTAATTGTAGTTAAAAGACAAACAAATGTGTCTAAATTGACAAAGTCCCTTTTTTTTCCCTTCTCTGTTTTGTCAAATCACACTTCCTGGTCTGTGTTTATCTCTGGCATGTCGGCTAAATCAGGTGAATGTAGGCAACTTATTGGATTTGGCCAAATCATCCCAGCTGGCAGCCAGGCAGGCCTTCAGTTTAAACCTTGGCTGTGAATTTTTCAACCATAATTTGGGATCAACAGAAATCTCCCAATTAGTGGCTGGGACAGCCTGGTTGTGGTCAGCTGCAAAACTTCAGAGTATTGCTGACTGCGTGTGCTATCAGACGTATGTTTTGCGGTTATATTTGTGCGTCCGTTTATCTATTATAGACACAGCTAGCGTCTCAATTTTCATGTTCTGTAGCAATATTATGAGTGCATACTTATTTATAGTAAGGATTACACTGCTCTTATGTGAAATATTTCAAAGCACAAAAGTATGCTTATTGAATTTACTTTTGAGAAGTCTGCTTTTGCTTGTGAAGAAATAACTAATTACTAATATGTACTTGAATACTTCAATTAAACAGAGAACTCTATGCATTTTGTCATTTTACAATCAAAACATTTTACTGGGATTTTATGTGACAGACCAGTCTTTGCCGTTTTAATGTACCAGTACTCTGTGCATTTCTGAGATGACCAAAGGTTGTGCTACAAGAAAAACAGAAAGATGCTGAAAAAAGTATTTTTGCTTAAAAAAGAGCTCCCACCCCGTTTCCTTCCACTTCTTACCCTTCATTTCACTTTTTGTTGTTCATCTGCATAAAATCCCAATAAAACAGATTGAAAATTGTGAAACACTCAAGAGAGAAAGTAAAAACAAGGCCCCGTGTATTAATGTGTTGTCAATGAGAGGGAAAAAAAATTATGTGCAACAATAGTAGCAGGAAAATATAAAAATACTTCTTTTAGAGCAGCGGAAGCACTTAAAGAAGTATTTCTTCGCTATGTATGCTGAAGGCATGCATGGCGTCAAATATTCTTTGTAAACGTAGAAAACATGTGAGGAATGAAAACGGAGCTTCAACCACAAACTGGAAGCTTCAGTCTGATGCACCTGCAGTGTTTCAGTAGGTGGCAGAATTTTAAGCAACTTCAGTCCAGAAAAAAAAAGAAAAAAGAAAAACTTCATAAAAACATCCACATTTGTGTAAAGGGCAGGTTGAAACAGGAACATTTGCTGCTGCGGATTCACACTATACTGCGTGTCTGATATATATATATATTTATTTTTTCCTGCAGAAGAATCTGAAAGAGTGAAGAGAAAAGAAACACGAATGAGTAATCTCAAAAAGCCTTTGAGTTTGTCCTTATCATTCCTGAAAGCGCAGCTGGTCTTTGCAAAAAAAGACAAAAACAAAACCAAAAAAAACTTTAAATAAGCAGAGAGTTTCTTTTCATATGGACTGTAATGCAAACCATGTACAGAATTCATTGCCAAGGCAAAAGCTGTGTTCACCAAGAAAATCTGCAAACACATATCAGATTATATTGCAACTGTTATGCCTTTAAAAAGTTGCTTAATTCATTTGAAAGAGAAGATCGTTCCAGCTGAAGGTTGTTTTTTTTTCTGGCTCTGGTCTAAAGGAAGCAAAAAAGTTTAATTTGCTGAATGCCACATGAAAAACAACAAAAAAACAGACAACAATATGGCAGCACGTGAAGGCAAGACATTTGTTTCGGCTATGAATATTGTATGAATGCCTGCTGGTTTTGAAACAAGGCTTCATTGCCGTATTTATGAGATATGTTTTTTGCAACACATAAGCCGAGGAGTGCAGTGTGAGGCACAAGATGTTTTAGCACAGCGTGTTCGATCCAGCACATCTGTAGATTCAGACCTTGTTTAGTCGTCGCTCATCAGTGATAATTCTTGGTTTTCTACAATTTTTTTTCCCCATATTTGATCTGTATGACTCTACTTCATGATTAATTTACCGCCTCATTCCCTTTCTTCAACTGGAAATGCTGAGCTTATTCATTATTGATCTACTGTAGGTGTGTGTGAGAGAGAGATGTTTTTCTCTGACGTACTTGGACTGCACATCAGTTCAAGTACAGCCGTAATTTTCATATCGCGGTTTGCGTGTTTGGGAGAGAATGGCAGGGAGGGAGTAGAAAAGCAAAGCGAAAAATAATATCAATATTTGAACTTGTAAAAAATAAATAATGCAAATTATTTGAAAAATAATACTTAAAAAAAATTGGGGGAAATGTGTTTTCTTATTTCCCTCCTGAGGTAGAATACATCAGGAGAAAAAAAAATAACTAGCAAAATGAAAAAAAGAAGAAAGTTGCAAGTAGCAAGTAATTCTAGTACAAACTAAGAAAGATATAAGATATAGGTTATCATAAGTGATAAGGAAATGTTTTGTCCTGAAACATCTCGCAGCTGAAAGTGAGGAATTTGGCAAACTTTACTCAGAATTTTCTCACACACTGATAGGCGGCTATCTATTTGAAGTGTGACCTAAACCGTTATGCAGCAATATGTATTAGTTATTCCGGTGTTTGTCAGATTAAAAAGACCTTTTGAAAAAAAAAAAAGACCTGTAAGGTATTAAAAATTTTAATAAGGCCCATTTTTTAAAACCTTCTAAAACCTTTTTTTTTTTTTTAAAGGAGTGCTGGGGCGCACGCGGGGTCGGTGCGATCCCGCCAGACTGTGCACAAGGTAAAAACCTCGCAGGCTCCACATGACGGTGGTATGACTTGAATTCTTGAAAATACAAAATCCAACAAGTCATTGAGAAACTTTTTTGTTTTAATTTAACAAGATAGGCCTACTGCGTCTGTAAGACTTTCCCTTCAGTGAGAAACTTCAAATGTGTCAGTCAAGCTATATTAGTAGAAGGAATTAAACAGCAAACAAGAGGAAAAGAGAAGACCTGAGCTGCTTTTTTTGTTTGTTTTTGGAATATCTGTCCTTGAGATCAAACTCCACCAATATTTGTTTCTGCTAAGGGATCTGAATAAACATTATGCAGTGCATTGCAGATGAATTTGAATAAGGATTTGTGATGAGTTTGACAGCACCATGGAAGTTGGTGAAAGTTATAACACTTTGCAGAACACAAGATGGCATCTATTTGCTCAGTTTGGAAACTCCCAATGTTTACAACCTGCTCAATTGTGCATTAGGGGAACATTCAGAGTGTAAGAATGTTACTTCATGCATCTGTGCAGGCGGGACAAACACCTCCATCTCCCTAACTCTGCTCCACTCACGCTGATCAATAACGTCATGTTAGAAAATCCTCTTGGGATTTATGCAAATGACTGCAGAATCTCCGTCTAATAATACAAGTCGAGCTTAAATGCATCCATAATAAAGGTGTGCCCCTTGTTTTTATGGGGTGAATATGAAGATCTGAGCCCCAGGATTTTTATTATATTTTATTTTTTTACAGAAGTCTAAATCAACTGCTGTCACAGCAGAAATTGGTTCATGCAGTTGTCTTTTTACTCTCTGAGGAGGAGCTAGCTCTCTCAATTCTTTGAAACCCCTGATTCAACAGATCTGCTTTTCTCTTAAAAATCGAACCCTTACAATGGCTATTTTTGGTGCTGAATCTTTCTGTCTGACCATGTCGTGACTCTTGCTCTGCCGAATGTGCTCAAAGTAATATAGCTAGCAGGAAAACAGACTTATGCAGAGAGCAGTTGAGATGCTAGTCACAAAATTTTACATTCAAAGTAAGAAGCCAACTTTATAAATCAGGCAAAAAGCAGTTTTCTCTAAGTGTTTTTTGCATATAATTAACTGGAATTGCCGTGAGATATTAAGGCTAATGAGCCAAATTAAAAGAGACACGTGTAACATTAGTTAAATATGCTAATGTTAGCTTAGCACTTCAGCAACGTGCTCCACATAAACTCTAGCAGAAACAAGATTTACATTTTTGAAGACTGAATAAATTCAGACATCTCCTTAGAAACAACTAATACTTGATAATGTAATTATTGTTGCTCTTTTGAGCTACTGACACAATGTTGGGCAAATCCATGAGGGAGCGCAATGTTGCTTTTGTTGTTGTTGGCCATAAACTGCATTGCAATACATAAAAATGAACAACTTTGTTCCATCAAAAAAGAGAGTAATATAATAATCTTAAATAAAAAGCATGTTTTTCTAATAAAGAGTAACCAGACATGTCAGGTTACAAACAGTATATATATAAAAAAAGTAAAAAGCCATTTACCACAGCAGTTCACCACAATACAAACATTAAATGAAAAAAATACAGAACTGATATAAGAACTCTTCAATTGGCGTCTCCATGTTTGGTTATCTAAGAGCCCTGATTTTAAGTTAGCAGAAAATGGTTTTGAAGACCCAAATGTTCTCACGCTTAATGACATCTCATTCCTGTCGTGAGAAGTTTTCATTCAAGTTTTGGCCGAATAAACTACTGCAAGAGGTACAGCAAATTCCCCTCTTGCAGTAGCTCTGGTGGACCTTACTGACAATTACAGGAAAAGTGACTAAAGAGCTGAGGCTGACCCCATGAAACTCTATTGCCGTCCGCAGCATGCCGTTAGTGGCTACAAATTGTACTTTCAAACTGTTTTGCTACTTTGCTTAACTTCAAAAGTTCTGTTTTCAAGCGTAGTTGAAAACAGAACTTTGTGCATAGATGTTATTAACGTGACCCAGGTATCAGACTTGTCAAAATGGGGCAAAAAGAAAAACTGACTTCCTTACTGCAAAATGGTTTCAGTTCAAGCAGGGATGTAGCTATTACCTTCATTGACTAATGCTTTAAATTGAATTAAAAAAACAACAACAAAAAAGCTCTCTAAGCTAGCTAACTTTACAGTACTTTTGTGTAGGTTTAATCATGGCAGAAAGTTTAGGCCTAGTGACCAGTACTTTTAATGCAGTGATAGCAGCAACATAATGAGTCCTGAAGAGTGCTGATTCTCCTGTACGTGCCTCTCACAGGAAATCACCCGAACTCTCACTGCTCATTATCCACGCGGCTGGATATTAAATTGTCGACATCGCTAAGAGTTTCAGGTGAGTTCCGAGAAGCGGCATCCAGAACAAAAGCCTGTCCACGCGCGCACGCGCCTCCCTCCTCTACCCACTCCTTTCCGTCTTCTATATTTCCAGCATGACGGAGCTCACCGCATTCCCCCACAGAGCCCTTTCTCCTCCAAACTTGCAGAGTGCATGAGCAAACACTGTGCACCGGGCCAATTAAAACTCCTCTGGCGTGGGCGAGGGGGAATGGCAGCATGGGATGGATAGATGGGGCATAACAACCCATTTAGGTAATGACCATCTTTTCTCTCTCCCTCAGCCCCCTTCCTCCATCTTCTTTATATACGACGCGGCGTGAGTTTCTTCTCTCCGTTGCATGTCTCCGCTCGTCCTCCTCCCTCCATGTTGATTGTCTGTCAGTCCCTCTGTGCTCCTGGGACCAGCTAATTGCCCCTCTTGCACTCCCCCGTTTCCCTCTTGTTTGATAGGATGCCGATTGTGGCGGATACCACCTTTAAGCGATCAATGGCAGAAGTTCCCGAACAGCTCGGCGCAGAGCTGAGCCGACCGTGGGAGTGGGCGCCGTGGTGACCTGACGCTTATGCGTTTAAAAGTTGTTTCCCCATCACAAGAAATGTCACTTTTTAGGTCGAAGTGAGGCTTTTTTGGATAAAAAATGTGCATCTGACGGAAGTGTCTGAGTGGAGATATTCAAAGTGCCGTTAGTTGAGAAGCTTTTCTGCTTGTGCACAGAAAACATTTGAGTGGAAAGTTCACCACCTTCTCCCTTAGCATAAAGCGACGCGCGTCCTCGGCTCTGTGCGGCTGTCAGGTGGGATTACGGTTCTGGCTGACAGTATTGCTGCATGCCTCTGAATATACTTGAGTCGCCATAAAGAAATGACAGAATGTGACAAATTATCACTCTCAAGTTGCCAGTCATTTGCACCCAGGGGTTATTTGTTGTAACACAAATAGCAGGAGTAGTCTTAGTCACAGGGAGGATGACATTTGCAAAAGGTTCGGGTTGTGTCCTCGGTAACACAAAGAGCTCTTTTTATGCAACTGTCTGCTACACAGACACTCATTTCTCCATTAAAACGGTGAAAACACTCTCAGGCGAGGACCGCGGTCAGGTTTCACACAAATGGAGGCAGATTGGCGATAATGATGTCTCGTTACCGTTCATTCTCCCCGCGCGAACACGTTACCCGACGCGCAAACAAACACCGCCAGTGATTTGCGTACGGAGGAGGGCATCCGAACTGCTTCTGCCAGGGCTTGGTTTTGGCAAAAGACTCCATGGCTTCTCTTGGCAAGCGAAGAACATCGTTTCGAATAAACGCCGTTATTTTTGAAAGCACTGCCAAAAGTTACCAGCACGTGTGTTTGCGGAGATTGTGCTGAGTGCAAAAGCTGAGTAGTGAAGTGAAAGGGAACATTATGAAGTGGTGTGATGTTTGGCAACAAGTTTTGACACCGGAACACAAGAACACAAGCTGAGAACAAACAGATCTGTATGAGGGGCCGTTTAGGACAAAATTTACGTTTTGTCTCTCACACACTACCAAAAAGTCTCGCATACTCCAAAAAAATAGCCTCGCACACTCCAAAAAATTACGTTTTGTCCCTCACACACTACCAAAAACTCACGCATACTCAAAAAATAGCCTCGCATACTCAAAAAATTACGTTTTGTCTCTCACACACTACCAAAAACTCTCGCATACTCAAAAAAATTACATTTTGTCTCTCACACACTACCAAAAACTCACGCATACTCAAAAAAATTACATTTTGTCTCTCACACACTACCAAAAACTCACGCATACTCAAAAAAATAGCCACGCATACTCAAAAATTACTCACGCACATTCAAAAAATACTCAAATTGCGTATACACACACTACTAAAATGTCACACACACACACACAAACGTTAACTTTCTCGCTCACATACACTACTATCAGCTCGCTCACATACACTACTACCAGCTCGCTCACATACACTACTATCAGCTCGCTCACATACACTGTACTAACAGCTCGCACATTCACAAACTTTAACTTTCTCGCTCACATACACTACTACCAGCTCGCTCACATACACACAAACGTTAACTTTCTCGCTCACATACACTACTACCAGCTCGCTCACATACACTACTACCAGCTCGCTCACATACACTACTACCAGCTCGCTCACATACACTACTACCAGCTCGCTCACACATACTACTACCAGCTCGCTCACATACACACAAACGTTAATTTTCTCGCTCACATACACTGCTAACAGCTCGCACACACACAGACGTTTATCTCTCACATACACAAGACTAAAGTTGAACACACACACAGTACTAAGACTCGTTTTATGTATGTGTGAGAGCGAGACTTTTTATGAATGTGTGAGAGCGAGACTCTTTTTGAATGTGTGAGAGTTGTCACGGAAGAGGCGGGGCATAATTTTTGGATCAAACTGCGCATGCGTAGATCCTAAACTATAAGTTTCGATTGTTGACTCACTGTATGTTCTATTACTTAGTATATTTGTGCTTTTAAATATATATAGAACGTTTAACTTTCTTGTTAAATGTGCTATAGAAATAAATGAATCTGATTGATTGATTAAAAATAGCAAAATTGCTGTAGTACAATCTGTCCACTGGGTGCCAGTATTACAGGAATTATTAACCGGCGCCAACTAGTGCCGAAGAAGAAAGAGTTTGCTATACCGAACATGGCTAACTCTAATTCGAAACGAGAGAGAATTGGTCAGGCAGCTGCCATTTTAAACACCGCTCCGGAACGGAACAGAGATGAGAGTTCTGAATCTACTGTAGCACTGCGGGCAGTCGTTGAATCGTTTAATGCGCCTGTCAAAGTGCTGGTTGCCTCCGGAGAAGATAGAATGGTGTTTAAAATGGCAGCTGCCTGACCAATTTTCTCTCGTTTCGAATTAGAGTTAGCCATGTTCGGTATAGCAAACTCTTTCTTCTTCGGCACTAGTTGGCGCCGGTTAATAATTCCTGTAATACTGGCACCCAGTGGACAGATTGTACTACAGCAATTTTGCTATTTTTAATCAATCAATCAGATTCATTTATTTCTATAGCACATTTAATCTACAAGAAAGTTAAACGTTCTATATATATTTAAAAGCACAAATATACTAAGTAATAGAACATACAGTGAGTCAACAATCGAAACTTATAGTTTAGGATCTACGCATGCGCAGTTTGATCCAAAAATTATGCCCCGCCTCTTCTGTGACAACTCTCACACATTCAAAAAGAGTCTGGCTCTCACACATTCAAAAAGAGTCTCGCTCTCACACATTCATAAAACGAGTCTTAGTACTGTGTGTGTGTTCAACTTTAGTCTTGTGTATGTGAGAGATAAACGTCTGTGTGTGTGCGAGCTGTTAGCAGTGTATGTGAGCGAGAAAGTTAACGTTTGTGTGTATGTGAGCGAGCTGGTAGTAGTGTGTGTGAGCGAGAAAGTTAACGTTTCTGTGTATGTGAGCGAGCTGGTAGTAGTGTATGTGAGCGAGAAAGTTAACCTTTGTGTGTGTGTGTGTGACATTTTAGTAGTGTGTGTATACGCAATTTGAGTATTTTTTGAATGTGCGTGAGTAATTTTTGAGTGTGCGTGGCTATTTTTTTGAGTATGCGTGAGTTTTTGGTAGTGTGTGAGAGACAAAATGTAATTTTTTGGAGTATGCGAGAGTTTTTGGTAGTGTGTGAGAGACAAAACGTAATTTTTTGGAGTATGCGAGAGTTTTTGGTAGTGTGTGAGAGACAAAACGTAATTTTTTGGAGTGTGCGTGGCTACTTTTTTGGAGTATGCGAGACTTTTTGGTAGTGTGTGAGAGACAAAACGTAAATTTTGTCCTAAACGGCCCCTCATAGATCTGGGGCCTCAGGCATAAAAGAGTGAGCAGTTTTCATACTAAAACTTGCCTTACAGAAAAATTTCGAAAAGTGCGTGTATATTTACGCAAACTTTGACGCAAAGTAAAGTTTTATACATGCCGACTTGGGCGTAAAATATGGCGCCGGACATTTTTTGTGCGCACGCGCGCTTTATGCATGAGGCCCCTGGGCTTTAAAGCCACAGAAATGACAAAGGAATCACGTGCCTGCTCTATTCTCCCTTTTTCTTTCTCATTGTGATTTTGGCCGACATCATCGACGCCTAATTACACTTTGGCTTTGTCATCATTTTTTAGTCTAATCATGTAGACAATTTAGATTTTAAATCATACTTTCTGTGCAACTTCCAGCTCTATTCATGTCTGCTAATGAGAGAGGCTCAGAGACACCAGACGGGCGGAAGCGCTCTTTAATTATCCCCTTCTCGCCCTTTTCCCACATTACACAGGATCACTTCACAAGGCACTTCCATTGGACTACAGGATCAGTGCATTTTGTGTTTTTATATCCATTTTTAATTGCCTGGCGAGAGCATGTGCCTTTTTTAAGGGATACGTCATGGTACAGACAAATCAAAACTGGCCGCTTTATTCTGTAAATCCTTTTTGACCTCCTTCTGAATGTCTTAATTCATCAAAGTTCCTTTGGGATTTCTGACCGTATTGATGTGGCAGCGCTATGCAGTTACTACAGATTTTTTTTGGGTGGAAATCTAAGATGTGAATCTCCTGTCCTTCGAAATCCTAAAAGTTCTCTGTTATGTTGGGATCTAGCAACTCTTTGTTCAAAGCAGCCATCAGATAACCGATGAACTGCGGACGTGAACCAGCCAACTGCTGCTCACTTAATAATTTATTTTATTCAAACTATTCTCCGATATCCTTGGAAACAATTAGCGTCTCTCATATGACATTATGCAGAATTTAAAGTAACTTAAATCCTCTAATGTTTTGATTCTGGGTTTGAACTTAGTCAAGTCATCTTCACCGTCCCTACATGCTGAAAATGAATACATTCCTGCCTTGTGATTGGCTGATTCGCTAATTGTGTTAGCAAACATTTCTTCTGACTTCCTGCTGGTCACTACACAAATATTAATCCAAATTCTCATTAAAAAATGACCAGTTTGATGTTGCATGGTTTTTGCGTTGTATTGCCCCTGTCCTGGATCTTCTTGCTGTATTCTTAGTTACATTGTGCTAGACTTCTTTATTTATTTATTTTTACTTTTTTACACATTCCTCAATTTAAAATACTTGTAAATGTTCTCAACGCTGAACGTTTTTTGTGTGTTTGTTTGTTCTTTTTCTTTTACAATGAGCAGATTTGCCATGAGGTTTTATTAAGTCTTACTCACTGATGCAATCTGGTACAAACTGGACCAACACTTTTCACCTAATATGCCCCCTGTAATTATCTACTCATCATCCCCACTTTTTATTTAAGGCACATTTTTGTAGATATGAACAAGTAGAAATGTAATTTTACCTCTTTTGTCCCTCCTGTGAATGCTAACGCAATTTTTCCCGTTCTTGAAAGTTTTTCCATTAACAAAATGCAGTGAACACCTTTGTGTGCCCTTTTAACAGCTCAAATGAGTGAAATTGGCAAAGATTTAACGGTCACCTTGTAAGTGTTTGCTGACAAGGACGTTTGTTTCCTTAATGTGCACAAGTCTCGAATATAGATGGGCTTCTTATGAACAGGTTCGCTCACAGAAGCCATTGTTTGTGCTCTGCCAACATGAGACTACTGACAGCAATGTTTACATACAACACTTACGTGTTTTGTTAGTGGTCAAATTCATGCTTAAAAAGCTGTCAGTAACAACAAATAATGGTTAATTAATTTAACATTTCTACTCTAGACATGAAGATGTTGTGGAAGTTGAGTATGTGTCAAAATTGTCCCATAGCTAACGGGGTGTACATGCCAACTCAGCCAGGATGTAAAGGCCGGTGATTCAGGCCTGCTGTAACTCTAAGCCACTCTGTCCTCTTCTGTTAATAAGATAATGCTTCACTTCTGCTGGCATCACACACTTGATGAACGTAGTCCTGGGAGATTACTTCTCAAGAGCAGCTGACAGGCAGGATTACCCAGACAAATTAATGGCTCTATAATTTGATTTTCCCGGGATTGCAGTGTCTAAGCAACTCCGGCAGAGAGGAACGGTCTGAATCAGCCCTGCCGCACGGTGACATTGGCTAATCACATCTGCATGCTAAAGAGCCCGCAGGGCCACAGGGGAGTGGGGGCAAAAAGCTTCCACAGAAGTAGGAAGTGGGAATTATTGTATCCAGAAACCGATCTGTGGGACGCAGCAGGAGGGTTCTTAACTCAGACACGCATCTCAGGGTTCAGGCGAACAAGGGCGGCACTAAGGGATGTGAGAGGACAAGGTAAGTGGTAAATCTGTTACAAATCGAAAGACAACAGCACACTCTGAGCGAGTGCTTGTCCGCCATCAGAGTCACCTGCTGTGCCTGAGATCAGCTTCCAAACACTTGTCAAGAGTTTCTGCCTTCTACTCCAGTGGAAAGCTGTGTGTCGGCGCATGGGGGGAAAAGAAAGAAAACCTCAAGAAGGCAACTCTCCATTTTGAGGAATACATGTTCAGATTTTATAAATAACAGTTGCACATGTTTGGGAAGGAATTCGAAATTAAAAGCACTGAGTCAGACATTTTACCTGAAGGATTATTTTTGAGAGTCTGGCTCTCTCAAGGAATTCAAGAGACTAGATCGACCAGTTCGTGACCAGTCTGTACATATTCTTTGCTTATTGGTTTTTGTTAAACAAGAAAATGGAAACAAACAACCACACCTGCCACCTTTATTGACTTTCTATGACGTACACCGATATGCACTTTTCAAAACATTTCGGAATCATGGACTCTATAAAAGAAAATGCATTTCATTCTGTCGTATTGATAGCTGTACCCCTTGTGGCAGTTCCAATAGCATGTAATCAAACCATCTCATCAGGGAACTCTTGGCCTAACGAGCCCCTTGCATTTCAACCAGCAGCAGTTTTGAGCTCAAGCAACTAACTTCTAACTTTGGGGGCCAATTCTCTCTGACTGTATGCCAGTTATTTGAAAATAATTTCGCTTCGACGGAGCACTATCCATATTTTATTGCAGTCATGTATGTGTGTTCTGCATGACTGACGGTCAGGCTGTTACTGTCAGCGACTGACAGCCAATCAAGGAGGCAACTCAGCCTGTCCAGGAAACCCTGACTGGCGCTGACAACGCAGATTTCAATCAGCTCACGTTGGCAAAGGTGAGGCAGCATTTTCCCACATTCTTGTGCATTCAGAGATGACATATCAACGCTGAAAATGCCTCAGCTTTGCAAAGTTTCTGTTTTTCTTAATCGAAAAAGTATAATTTTGTATTATTTTTTTTGTAACTATTAGCAACAAGTGTTGAAAAGCTTTCGTTTTCAACAGATTCAATAGATTTTTAGTAATCGTTTTGTGTATATTTTTGCAAGAAACAAAATATGTATGAAGCCGGGAGTAATGCAGCACACGGAGCTTCAAATAAAATGGGTCCTTTATTGTTTTTAAATGGAAAAAAAAACACATTTTCTCTCTTTCTGAGTTGCAAAGAAACAAATGTAAATGACCCATATTCTGTCAACATAAAGCCTCAGCTTCGGTGAAAATGGCGGGCTCACATGTAGCAACATAGCTTCACATACAAAACTAAACTCTTACAAAGGGTGTACTAAACGGCAGTGGCACTTCTAGAGGACAAACAAAGAAAAACATAACATTAACATCCTCTCCTTAACTTTGGTCACGTTAGATAATTCAGCTTCGACATTAATTACCGAACACTTGGATTCTCGGCTTGGTGGCCATGTAGTCATCCTTTTCACCAGGTCTCGGCACACAAAAATGTCCTTCTCTTCCGCTTTTCTCAGAATGCCACGATACATACACAAGAGGGTTTTTTTTCTACTTCCTGAAATCTTTTGACCTCTCTGTAAAGCAGCACCACATGCTGGCAAAAACAAGAATTGCAACCAGTTGGCGAAACAAAGCAAAACAGGGTTTACAAAATACAGTTCTGACATGTACCCATTCTTTCACCTGGTTACATGTATTTTTCAAACATTAAAGTCGGAAGTGCGTGCAAGAACCAGGCCACCTGTTGACACTGATGGTATTTGTTGTGAAATTTTGGGTTTTGGAACTTGGAAAGCCACAAACTGTCAAAAAATATATTTAGCATCTCATATCGTTTTGGAGCAATGTGCTGGATTTAATTCTTTTAGGAAACAACTTGTAGCATCACTCCCTTTAACTACTTCAGTGGCTGGATCTCAATGTAAACATTTCCAGCAAGTTAACTGAAGATTGTAAATCCTAAATACAAAGAGTCTTCATTAAACTAAGAATTCCCAACGCAGTGCTCCCAAATAAATGTGTCTCATTTATTTGGGAGGCCGCCAGTGAACAAAAACCCTGCGAGACAGTTTGTCTGTAAATGATCAACAGGCCTCTTCATCCCAGCACATGGTGCGTTTTCCCTCTTCAGTGCACCACACCTCTGATTTGAGGCCGTTTGATCCCAATGCTCTCCCCGTGGAACAGCGGTGCTCTGACATTTGTTGACAAGTGAAAAAAAAAGGAAAGTTGAACCAAACTGTTATTAAAAGGCATCAAAATGTCAAGGCAGAGTGCAAAGTGCCGCTGTACGCCCTATCAGGAAATCTATTACGAGTTCATGCAAGATGGATGCACCTGAATAAAGAGCCATCGTAAAGGACAACCTGCCGTACGGATTTGTTTTTCACCAAAGAGGTTTCTTTCTTAACTAGAGCTGTCAATTATTAGCTGACAGTATCGTATCTCTACAAATAGATCTAGAAAAAAAACGTAACCTTATTAACACTATTTTAAACAACCAGCGATGCCTGTCAACGTTTCACAGTCCTACTCAGCTGATCTGTCATGTGCGCCAGCCAGCAGCTGGAAAACCAAAGATAAACAGCTTTTAGAGCAACATTTATTAAAAACATCTGGTGATAAAAAAAGACCAGCCGTGTTAAAGAACTCAGTCGGAGGTTTTATGGATTCAGGGGGAAATCACCAGCTGTAAGTGGCGCAATTGACCTATTTAAGGAAGATAACAGTCTGTTTCTTTTACTCTGATGCTAAATTAACATTTTACTTGCACCAAAGCATGATTTTGTTTTCCTTATAGGCTGATAAAAACAAAGCAGCGTGTTCACAGCATTTTGGACTGAATGAAATAAACATTCAAAACAAGCGTCCACAGCTACCGTTACTCTATAGAAATTCTATGCAGATATTTCATGAAATTACACACAGACTTTGCTCCCCCCCCACCTAAACTAATAGGTTATTCGAAATGCAAAGTTGCAGATCCAAAGAATATTAACATCTGAGAATTACCTATTCAAAGTCTGGAGCAAAATAAAACTGAAAACATGTGGTGTGTTTTGAAAAACTGCTCTCCATCAAATCTGATTGAGCTTGATATACTTTGTAAAGAATGGCTAAGAATTTTTTCACTCTCTTAAAGTGGAAAAACTGGCAAGACCCCAACATGACCTGCAGCTTTAATTGCAGCAAAATATGATTATGTAGGTTCATGGAAGCTGAATACATCAACACCACACTTCTCTAGATGCTGTTTGTAAAAAAATATTTGAAAACCCTGTATCACTTTCCTTGCAATTTGCAACACTTTCATTTATTCTGCGAAATAAAATACCCCTTAAAACACATTTAAGTTGGTGGTTGAACTGTACAAGCTGTGAAAGTCTTCAAGGAGAAAAACATTTACACGGCACCGTACAAGCCTTTTGCACATTCCTCTGTAAACACTTTTAACCTGCAGAATATCTGTAAAAGCCACAGGCTGAAAGAGTTATTTATTATTCAGCTGAATTAAATTATTTACATTGTTTTTCTTTGAATTACATGGTTTACCTCAACTTGAAGCTACGCCTCTGTTTTCTGTTTCATTTTAACGAGTCCTGATCAGCTTCTTTCGCCTCTTCTGCTTTGTTCTTGAACTATAAACTCAAGGACAAATATCTGCCTTGCAAAAGAATTCACACCCCCTTTGTGTTTTGCTACCTCATAACCTGCTGACAGATGGAAGCAGGTTTTGTTCAAGAACACCGATGTACTTAGAGCCATCCCTCGACTCGGACCGGTTTCCCAGTCCCTGGTCCTGAAGATCAGGGACTGGGAAACCAGAGCATTATGCTGCCACCGCCATGTATCACTGTGGGGATGGTGTTCTTGGATGAGATGTGTGAATTTAAAATGACAGTTATGGTTAAGGTTTATATTTGTGTTTTAAATATATATATATTTTTTGTAGTTATTGTTCTTATCTTGCTTTATGTCATTGAATTGTGGGGCCCTTTGGTCAAATTTGTCGTTTCTTTGTGCTGTGTAAAGAAACGGACATCAACCTTCCTCCATATGTTTGGGGAGTCTCCCACATGCTTTTTGGCAAGCGTATGTCACGTTTTTTTTTCTATCAACATTAAGATTACACATTACTTGGTGTTGTGTGTCACAAAATGTCAACACGATGCACATTTGTGGCGGTAAAGCTACAATATTGTCACAAAAATATACACAGCAGCACACAACGAGCTCTTCACAGTGTGAAGCCTGTTTGATATTACGTAACAATGCACAATGGTTTTAAGCAATATGGTAAAAGATACTATAGTTTAATGTATTTAGCATGTTACAGTGCATGTAAACAAACATCTTTGTTTCGATAAAGAAAGCTTAAACGTATATCTTCTTTGTGGTTCAAAGTGAAACAGATATGCCTCGAGAAGGCCCTTATAAATCCTGTCAGCTACACCTGTGCATGAAATCTTTGTAAATCTCACTCAGAGGCAAAATGAATATGACAAACAAATAAATAAATCTTCCCATTAAAAGCAGCTTTCAGGCTTCAGCTGCTGACAAATAAGCACTGTCGCCTAACCTAAAGAAGAGACTGAAAGCACCTTTTATCTTACAAAAAGTTGTTTTTTACATTTCTAAATTGGTCTCCCCTGTTCCCACTTAGAGCTGACCTTTATAAAAATAACTTAGCAAACAGCACAACAAACATTTTCATAGAAAAAGGTTATTAGACGCTCTGCGGAGGAAAACAAGAGCACAGATTTGCATTTTGCTTGGTTTCAAAGGAAAGCAGATAGCTGTGAAGACACCTTCGCAGATACCAGTTGACACATATAACAGTAAGGCGGACCCGTTCTTCTCATTTGGCGCGAACGTCGAGGTTATTATTATACCGGCGTTCTGCTGGTTTTGCAGGAGTTTTTTTTCCGCAAGCAGATAAGAGTTATTCACATCGTCACATGTGCAGGATGAGAGCCGAATGTTCGGATTTCAAACGTGATGTTCTGCGTAAGGTTGCAGAGATAATGGTGTGTGCAAAACAGTTTGCCATGCGATGTCCTGACTAGGGGGGTTGATGAAAATCTTTGCAATGTGTGAGGAAAAAGAACATTTCTGTGCACCCATTGGTTAAAAGATAAAATTTTTAAAAAATCAATCTCCTGGAGATGCCAAGAAAAGGCTTCTTTTCTTCTTCTCTCCTCTGAGGTCCGATGTTCAGTCAGCCTCTATTAGTAAATTGGACGTTATCTTCTCTGTCTGGATCGATAAATTATCACATAACAAGATGTTGGACCTTGATTTGCATTTTTGCTCCTGACAGCATGTGACAAACTAATTATTTTTGAAGGACCCCTCTCGCTCTGCATGTGTGACAATTTGCGAAATGGAGTGAGGACGTTTCTGTGACTTGTGCAGACCCCACAGAGCTAATTTACAGAAATCTATCGGTGCGACGAGGCCCCATTAAAGCCAAGTTACAGCCAGACATAAAGCACACAACAGCCACAGGCACCAAGACCGAAATAAAGACATCTTCATTAGAACACATCAAATATTTCATTTCTGGCTGGCTTGAGAGGTTTTATTGGCTTAATAAAAGCAGAGTATAACGTTACAGTTTTTCAAAAAAAATCCTCCTCTTTTAAATTTTTTTATTTAATATACATGCCTATTCGATTCAGAGTCGTGTGTGGTGCATTTCCTGTATGCTCCGGTGAATTCAACGTCGTTTTCAAACGGCATTTCCAGTTCCTCTCCTCCTCCCGAGCGTTCCTGATGTTTACCGAGGTCAGCGTGGATGACGCAGCGTTCCTGCTGACACAAAGTTGAATACAGAAAATGATGATTGTTGGAATTTCATTTGGAGGAAGTTAATGGCCTGAATCAGTAGCAAACGCACGGAGCTGAGAAAGTGACAGGAAATAGCGACAGGAAACTACAGCACATTGTTCTCGAAGAATAATGGCAAGAATGTCAATGTCGACCAGTGAAGAAAAAAATAGAAACCCATTACATATTAAATATGGTTTGGGGAAAAAAAACAAAACTCAAATTGTTTTTCTGCACTGCAGCAGTATGAGGAAAGTTTAGAAAGACAATGGCAGTAAATGGTTTACTGACTCAAGGTTGTTGTCAAAGTTCTGATACTGTTTTTTTTGTTGTTGTTTTTTTAATCCTGCTGCATGGTTACCTGTCTAGAGTCTAGACAGAACCCACGGTAAAGAAAGCCAGCTATTCAGCAAGAGCAGTGCTGATGAGTTTTTTTTAAAAGCAAATCACATTTACATGAATAGAACCTTTCAAGCAGGAGGCAATTAAAAGAGCTGCACATAAAAGAAAAGTTGAAGTGAAAGTGACATTAAAGCATTGCCTAAAAATATTGAATTAGCAAAATGTAGGTTTAACTTAATCACAACAAAGGGCCTGCACTGTGGAGCAATTGGCAGCGTTGTTGCTTTTGTAGCGAGATGGTCGTTGATTGAATCGCAGCCTGAGGTCTCTCTGGGTTCCCTCTGTGAGTCCAAAACACGACTGATAGGTTAATTGCTCTGTCTCCATAAAAAATGTAAAAATGACATGAGTGTGTGGTTGTTTGTCCTGAGTGTTGCCCCAGTGTGGGCTGTTGACCTGTCCAAGCCCGTTTCAGATCCACTGAGGACCTTGGGAAGTAAACGTTGCCTCTTTGTGGTTTGCTTTTTCCTTCAGAATGAACACTGAATGAACAGTTCTCTGGCGACCTAAGGGGTCAGGACCATTTAGTCGCCTACAGAATTGAAAACCAAGTCTAAAGTTTGTCTGAAGCAGAAAACAAGTAGTGGCTTCTAGGACTGTTCTGTTTGTTAATTCTACAGCAGACTTAAAACCTTGAAAGTTGGACCAAAGCGATTTAGAAAAATATACACCCGATTAAAACTATGCCACGCAGTTGAAAATGAATGAAAATATTAATCTGTAACACACAGCAAACACAATAGGACTAGATCGGGGCATCGAGCTTCGCTACTGTGGAATGTCACTGAAGAGTGGTGGGTTCTCAGAGGCATGCAGAGGTCGTCTGAGGTCTGAGTGCTTCTTCTCTGAATTGGAAAGCTGTTCCACTGAATAAGACTAGACACTGCAAGGGTACCATTACCTGGGCGTTTGCGAGACATCTGAGAGCAGGTGTTTTTTTTAACCTGAAACCTTTAGCTTCAGGAGGGGCAAACGATGATAAGGCTTTGACAAATTGCACTCTCTCTCGCTCTCTCAAAAAAAAAAAAGTAGAAAAGAAAAAACAGAAAGCCTTAAACAAAAATGTTGTTTCTGATATGTATATATATATATACACTGCCTGGCCAAAAAAAAAGTCGCCACCTGGATTTAACTAAGCAAATAGGTACAAGCCTCCAAGTTCTTCAAAATAAAACAACAGTTTCTCTCAGAAAAAACCCCCAGCTAGACCCAAACAGGAAGTGCAGCATGTCACAAAACACACGAATAAGAAATATGCCGTTTTTCAAAATAAAAGCATACGTTGACTATTAAGTGTCACTATTGGACCAAGGAAAAAGCAGGAAAATACAGTAAAATACAGTATCCCGTTTCCTAATGTCAATTTGGTAGCATAACTTATTTTATCACTCAATTTTAAACAGTTGTAGTAGCCTAGGCTAGCTACGCTGACAACATGCTAACCAATGTCAAAACAACAAGTTCATGGGGGGTAACTATGGCAACCAGTGACAGTTTAAAAGCCCTCTGCCTCTTTCTGCAGTCACGTTACTGCATCCGCCCTGTTAATAAAAAATTCATCAGACAAGCCCGCTCTGAATATCAAACGAAACTCTGTGACATCACAATATAACTCCAAAAGCAGAATTCTGACATCACCAGCGATTATATAAGCTTGTCACATCGATCTACTTTCATCACAGCCGTTTAGCAGCCGTTGTTGATACATTTCTCTTGAGAATTTATTTAGCAGTTCGCAGTAAGATTTTTAACTTTGTTTGGTGAACATTTCTTTGGAGATTGACATCAAGTTAATGTGAAATCTTTACTGAGTTTATAGAGAAGTGATTTTAGCTTAGTACTTGAAACAAGCAAAGGTTATAATGGAGTCCAACCAAACTAGAGTTGAAGAGGTTGCATCCAACATTGTCGAAAGGGAATTACAGCCACCCAAGCCACCCAAGCGTAAGAAGAAGAAGGTGCCATTTGCAGTCTGGTTAGAGCTGTACGCACCTGAGGAGCTGAAGAATCCTGCTGAAAATATCAAACAGCAGGACGCTTCACTGGTGATTGGAAATGAATCGGTCACCAAAGCACAGGAGACAGTAGATCAAAAAGGGGACAGACCGACACCAGAGAGTGAGTCCAAAGAGAAGAACCAGGTACCATTTAAAACCTGGTCGGAGGAACACGTCCCCGCTGACCAGGCGATTTCTGCAGGAAATATTGAACAGCAGAACAATTCACTGGTCAGTGAAGAAGAGTCCACCGCTGGAGTGCAGGAGACAATAGATATAGCAGAGAAGGAACAGCCCTCTAAGTCTAAGGAACAGCCACCAAGGACAAGGCGCAACAGGAAGAAAATGATACCATTTCATATCTGGTTGGAGAAACATGCCCCTGCTGATCTAAAGATTTCAGCTGAAAGTACTGGAATGGAAGATGTTACTCTGGATACCAAACAGGAATCGATCCCCGTACTGCAGGAGATTCCAGAGAAGGAACAGCCCTCTAAGTCTGGTGCTGAAAATGTTATAAAGCAGGACACTTCTCTGCCTAAAGAAGAAGATGATCAGGAAGATTCCTTAAAGAAGGAGACTTGCGAAGAGGAACCTGTGATTTCTACAACACAGCTGGTCGGCGAAAAGAAATCCACCTCCAAATCACAGGAAACAGTGGATCAAAAAGAGGACAGACCGACACCAGAGAGTGAGTCCAATGAGAAGAACCAGGTACCATTTAAAACCTGGTCGGAGGAACACGTCCCCGTTGACCAGGCGATTTCTGCAGGAAATATTGAAAAGCAGAACAATTCACTGGTCAGTGAAGAAGAGTCCACCGCTGGAGTGCAGGAGACAATAGATATAGCAAGGAAGGAACAGCCCTCTAAGTCTAAGGAACAGCCACCAAGGACAAGGCGCAACAGGAAGAAAATGATACCATTTCATATCTGGTTGGAGAAACATGCCCCTGCTGATCTAAAGATTTCAGCTGAAAGTACTGGAATGGAAGATGTTACTCTGGATACCAAACAGGAATCGATCCCCGTACTGCAGGAGATTCCAGAGAAGGAACAGCCCTCTAAGTCTGGTGCTGAAAATGTTATAAAGCAGGACACTTCTCTGCCTAAAGAAGAAGGTGATCAGGAAGATTCCTTAAAGAAGGAGACTTGCGAAGAGGAACCTGTGATTTCTACAACACAGCTGGTCGGCGAAAAGAAATCCATCTCCAAATCACAGGAGACAGTGGATCAAAAAGAGGAGAAACAAACATTGAAGGCGAAGCGCATCAAGAAGACACCACTGTTATGGAAATCTTTCCCAGAGTCAGATGCTTGCATAGACCTTGCATTTTTTACTGAAAACAGTGACATCAATAACGGTCCTCTGCCAGAAAAACAAAATGATCAGGCAGCTTTGCCCAGCACCGGAAATAAGACATTTTGGAAGATGCTCCCCAAGTCAGAACCTCGCATAGATGTAAGTTTTTTTGCTGATAATATTGAAAAACAAAATGTTTCAATACCAGCACCGGAGCATGATGAAGCAGCTTCCTTGAAAAAGGAAAGTTACTCCAAGAAGACAGTGATTTCTACAACACAGATAGCCACCAAAAAGGAATCCATCTTCACACCGCAGGAGACGCTCGATCAAAAAGGGGAGAAATATCCATCTACGGTTAAGCCCAAGGACAACATCCAAACAGAGAGTTTAACTAAGGTTCTTAATAATCTAACAGCAGAAAATCTTCAACTAGAGTGTTTACCTGAAATTCAGAATTTGCCCCACTCTTCTGAAAACACAAGTCAGGCAAAGTGTATGTGTCTTGTCAAATCTAAGGAGTCTGAATTGGAATATATCGAAGTACAGAAGTACTTAATGAAACAGCTTGAGGAGATGTTCAATATAAATCAGAAACTAAACGCTAAACTTAAACAGCAGAAAGATCTGATGAGGAAAAGACTCTCAGAAAGAAAACAAAGCAACAATTCAATGGTTTCTGTTCAAACTCAGACAGATTACCAAGACACCCCAAAGCAGAAAGCAGTCAGTTATCAATCTGCTTCAATACAAACGGAGATGGATGTACAAGAAAACAGCTATCAATTAAAACCAGTCCGTCGCACGATTTCAACGCAAACTGAGATGGATGTGTTGGAAACCAGATGTCAGTTCAAACCAGATTATCAAACAATTTCAACGCAAACTGAGCTCTTTTTATTGCTAAGAAAACAGCCGTCTGAAACACAAATGAATGAGAATCAGGATCGGCAGACCAAGCTATTCAAGAGATTCACAGGTAAGAACAGGAGAGAGTCACCAATGAAAGCTGCCTCTGAACAGGAGGCCCTCGGTAATGAAAAGGCTTCTGGTGCAAACAGTGAAAAACAAGACATTTCAGTACCAGAAGTAATTGGGGATCATTCAGCTACGAGCAAAAATGATATTCACGCAAATGAAATTGGGAAACCACAGGAGGCGATCAAAGAAGAGACGGTCTCTAAAATGCAACAAAATGGGGACCATCAAGATGAGAAAAAGCCATCAAAGAAATCTGACCGTAAGAACAAGAGAAAGTCAACAATGAGAGCTGCCTCTGAGCTGGAGACCCTCAATAATGATAAAGTATTTGGAGAAAACAATGAACAACTAGAAGTTTCTATACCAGAAACAGTTGAGGATCAGACAGGCACCATTAAAAACGAGATTCATACAAAAGAAACAGTGATCTCTAAAGTACAGCAGATCACTGAAAAAGA
This sequence comes from Xiphophorus maculatus, assembly GCF_002775205.1. Lineage (NCBI taxonomy): Eukaryota > Metazoa > Chordata > Actinopteri > Cyprinodontiformes > Poeciliidae > Xiphophorus > Xiphophorus maculatus. The sequence continues at coordinate 15,603,274 of NC_036457.1, read as the reverse complement.
AATGGTCTCTGAGACCCAACAAAATGGGAACCATCAAGATGAGAAAAAGCCATCAAAGAAGTCTAACCGTAAGAACAAGAGAAAGTCAGCAATGAGAGCAGCCTCTGAATTGAAAGCTATCAGTAATGAAAACATTTCTGGAGAAAAAAGTGAACAAGAAGTTTCGATACCAGAAATAGTTGGGGATCAGACATCTACCATCGTAATAGAGATTGATAGAAATGAAGCAGTGACTGGTAAACCACAGCAGATCATTGAAGAAGAATCGGTCTCCACAGCACAAAAAAAGTTTGACCAGCAATATGAGAAAAAGCCATCAAAGAAGCCTAAATGTAAGAACAAGAGAAAGTCAGCAATAAAAGCAGCCTCTGAGCCGGAGACCCTCAACACTGATAAAGTATCTGGAGAAAACAGTGAACAACTAGAAGTTTCTATACCAGGAACGGTTGGGGATCGGAAAGCTATAATCAAAAATGAGATTCTTATGATTGAAACAGTCATTGGTAAACTTGAGCAGGCGATCGAAGAAGCAACGGTCTCTCAGACCCAACAAAATGGGGACCATCATGATGAGAAAAAGCCAATAAAGAAATCTAAACGTAAGAACAAGAGAAAGGCTGCCTCTGAGCTGGAGACCCTCAATAAAGAAAACATTTCTGGAAAAAACATTGAACAAGAAGAAGTTTCTGTACCAGAAACTGTTGGGGATCAGACAGCTACCATCATAAATGACATTGATATGATTGAAACAGTTATCTCTAGCCCCCAGCAAATCTCAGCAGAGCTAAACATCTCCGAAACACAACAAAATGGGGATAATGAAGTGAAGAAAAGGTCATCAAAGAAATCAAAACGTAAGAACAAGAGAAAGGCAGCGATGAAAGCTGATTCTGCATTGAAAGCTGTCAGGAATGAAAGCATTTCTGGAGAAAACACAGAACAAGTTTCAATACAGGAAATAGTTGGGGATCAAACAGCTACCATCATAACTGTGATTCATAAGAATGAAACAGTGATTGGTAAACTGCAGCAGGTAACTGAAGACGAAACGGTCCCTGAAACACAACCAAGTTTGGACCAGCCAGATGAGAAAAGGCCATCGACTAAATCTAAATGTAAGAAAAAGAGAAAGATGGCAATGAAAGTTGATCTGGAAGCCATTATAAACCCAACAGAGACAGTCCAAAACATTAAGACACCAAAAATTGATTTTGAAATAATACCAGAGATCCCCCAGACGGCTTTTGAGCAAATACAGACAAAACCTTGCAAAGTTCCAGAAGATGTAACAGGTAAGGTTCCCATAGTTTCCACAGAAGGGGAGAGTGGTCTAATGGAAAAACAGAGAACATCCAATCCACAGATTAAGGTTACAGTAAAAGAAGATGTAATCCAAGCAACATCTCAGGAATTAGACACTCAAGCAGCAGAAGAGTCAGCTGAGCAGAACGATATCGCTGAACAAGAAGAGAGCCCCAGAAAAAAGGTTTCACTGTGGAAGCGTCTCAAAAAGGCTTTATCTCCAACATCTCTGCGCAGGTTCAAAGACAGATGTAAAGTCCATCCAGCGTAGACATCACTTTACGTCTCTAGTATATTGGATTTGAAAGGGAGGTGGGGCCACGTCTGGGTTGGGTAATTGGCAGTAATTATAAAAAGAGCTACTGCTGTTGTTAATTGGACATTTTAATATTAAAAAGCCAGGACTGCACGGTGGGAAATGTCTCCCCGTGTAGGTGTGGGTTCACTCCGGGTGCTCCGGCTTCCCCCACATTCAACAACATCAGTACTCATGTTCATAACATTGTAAGATTTTTATTTCTAATTCTAAACATAAAATAAGACAACCACATTTATTAATTAAAGGGAGATTTGGAAAAAAAATAAATTTAAACAACGTGCAACAGAAAGAGCCTATTAGAAGTCTAAACCTATACAAATTGGGAAAAATTTTAAAAACTATTTATCTTTCTGGGCAAGATATAAATATCTAAATCTAAATTTATCTATATAAATAGATAAGATAAATATCTATATCTAAATTTCTCTCTCTCTCTATATATATATATATATATATATATATATATCTGTCTCTCTGTCTATAAATATATATAAATCTATATATATCTACATATGATATCAATCTAAATATCTATAAATCTACCCCTCTCTATATAGAGAGAGATGTAGATATATAGATGTAGATATGTAGACATGTATATAGATATCTATATCTATCTATCGATCGATCGATAGATAGATATGTAGATATATGTATATTATATATATAGATAAATATATGCCTATGTATAGAGAGTAGAGAGATATGTCTCTCTATACATACAGTTCAGACCAAAAGTTTGGACACACTTTCTCATTGAATTCAATGAGAAACTTTTGGTCTGTACTGTATATAAATCTCTCATATATTTATACATATATAGTATAGATATATATCTATATAGATATATAGATCTCTCTCTATATGTAAATAGATATCTATGTACATGTCTACATCTGTATACACTGCCTGGCCAAAAAAAAGTCGCCACCTGGATTTAACTAAGCAAATAGGAAAAAGCCTCCTGTTGGATAAGTACTGCATAGGCGATTATCTTTCAGCTGGTAACAAGTTATTTAACCCCAGCTGATGCAATGAGTAACTCCTCATTTCTTAAACAACCATGGCAAAAGACACATCCTGTGGTCGTGGAAAAGACGTTAGTCTGTTTAAGAAGGGTCAAATCATTGGCATGCATCAAGCAGAGAAAACATCTAAGGAGATTGCAGAAACTACTAGAATTGGGTTAAGAACTGTCCAAAGCATCATTAAAAACTGGAAGGATGGTGGGGAACCATCGTCTTCCAGGAAGAAATGTGGTCGGAAAAAAATTCTGAATGATCGTGATGGGCGATTACTTAAACGTTTGGTCAAATCAAATCGAAGAAAAACAACAGCAGAGCTCAGGAGTATGTTTAATTGTGAATGCAAAAGCATTTCCACGCGCACAATGCGAAGGGAACTCAAGGGGTTGGGATTGAACAGCTGTGTAGCCGTAAGAAAACCTCTAATCAGTAAGGCTAACCAGAATAAAAGGCTTCAGTTTGTTAGGGAGCATAAAGATTGGACTCTGGAGGAATGGAAGAGGGTCATGTGGTCTGATGAGTCCAGATTTACCCTGTTCCAGAGTGATGGGCGCATCAGGGTAAGAAGAGAGGCAGGTGAAGTGATGCACCCATCATGCCTAGTGCCTACTGTACAAGCCTGTGGGGGCAGTGCTATGATCTGGGGTTGCTGCAGTTGGTCAGGTCTAGGTTCAGCAACATTGTGTGCCCAAAGAATGAGGTCAGCTGACTACCTGAATATACTGAATGACCAGGTTATTCCATCAATGGATTTTGTCTTCCCAAATGGAACGGGCATATTCCAAGATGACAATGCCAGGATTCATCGGGCTCACATTGTGAAAGAGTGGTTCAGGGAGCATGAGACATCTTTTTCACACATGGATTGGCCACCACAGAGTCCAGACCTTACCCCCATTGAGAATCTTTGCGCAGTGGTCAGACTCTCCCATCATCAATACAAGATCTTGGTGAAAGATTAATGCAACACTGGATGGAAATAAATCTTGTGACACTGCAGAAGCTTATTGAAACAATGCCACAGCGAATGCGGGCTGTAATCAAAGCTAAAGGCGGTCCAACAAAATATTAGAGAGTGTGTCACAGCTGCTTCTTCATCTGTCTCGTGGTTTTTATTTTGTTTGTATGTGCAAATATTTTATTCTGTTTTGTTCTGCTATATGTTGTGCTTCAATTTCTAGTAGCAGTCTTGGCTTTTATGCATTTTCTCCTTCAGAGTCCTGCACACACACAAAAAAAAGCAGTCCCCATTTCAAACCAGAGGTTTGGACAGAAGACTGTCTGATTACTTAAAGAGATAAAACAGACTTTTCCTAGTGGGGATCTGGTTGTTTTTTTGGACAGCAAATATTTTTACCTGCTGTTGAACTCTCGCAGAATTTCCACTTTGACCAAACATTAATTTTAGAGCTTACAGCCACTGAGAGCACGGCCATGGACATTTATATAATCCCATAACAACAATGCCAAAAATGTGAATCCTTTTCTGTTGGCCTTTGAACTCAGTCAAGTTTGAGTTACAGTTTGATGATGTACACTGAGGACAATGAAGCCTGCAGTCCACAATGTTTAAATCCCCACACGAAACATGTACAGTACAACAGAATGTATTGGGCATATTTAGCCAGAGGATAAAAAAAAAAAAAACTCTAGTGAGAACTATTTTATCGATTTCTGTACCACCCTTTTCTTCCAACATATCCATCAGAAAAACTGAATTCCCCTTTCACAACACTGAGGAGTTGGTTGTTCAACCTTGGAAATGTTCCTATGTGGGGATAAGAGTATAGATGATGTCAGGTTTGCACCATCTGGTGAAGGATTCAGACAGATAAATAGACGAGAAGGACAAGCAGGATACATATTATCACCAGACAAAAGTGTCTACAGTTTAACTTTTATCTTTCTGTTGAAGAGATCATTTCCGTTTAACCTTTTCATATTAGAAACATGAACTTTAACACTCTTTATTTGATATGTTCTGTCTTCTTGTGACTTCTCCTATGAGCTGTGTAACTCTGCAGCTCCTCCAGAGTTACTACAGGCGTCTTAGCTGTTTTTCTGATTATCGTTCCAGTTGCTCATCAATTTAGGCGAATGTATTTGTAGGTTTGCAGACGTGGCGTATAAACTTTATATTTTCTGTCAATCAGTGGTTTTTGAGATATACAGAGTTTGGGACATTATGTTTAAAACCTTATTTAAACCTTTGGCGTGTTTTCAAGGCAGTTGGTTACATTTTTGTCAAGGTGTATCAGAGAAAAGGGTTAAATCTGTAAAAAAATAATAATAATAAAGAAGAGAAGTCTTCTGCTTTACGGTTGTGCACTCTTTAGTGTTCAGATGAAATCTGAATGGGATGTCTGAAGATTTCTGGTTGTTGTGTGACAATTACTGAAAAAGTTCACAAGGTGTACGGACACTTTTTGAAGAAACTGAAGGTCAGAGGGGAAAGAAAACATGCAAACTAATACTTGTATTAATCATTTTGTACACATCTCTTTTTACTTGTGTAAAGATTGATTTATTTTACTATTACCTACGCACTGACATAGACAAAATGCATCCAGGGAATGCAAATAAAAAATTGGTTAAAAGGGCTTTTTGCAATAACGTAAGAGAGCTGCTGTCTCCACAGATATGAGTTGGGGGATTGGTAAATGAATAATTCATCTAGCAAGAAGGACACAAGGCTCTGCAGATACGGAGGCTGTACAGATGGGCCCTGAGAGACATAATCCAGATGGGAAGAGCGCAAATTAATCCACATTACCTTCTGATGTGACCTTACACACTTATAGTGAGGTCTAGTAAAAGCTGCTCCATCGATTGGACCATCACTTGTACCTCTTTTCACACTCCACATTGCATCTCGACCTCATTAGGCACTTGGAAACATTCGTCATGTTTTACAAAAGGTTTGTTAGCATTCAAATGCATTCAAAGCCCCACTGTGGGACGCTGGCTTTTATTAAACCGGTCAAGAGAGAGGTAATGTTAGAGTTCCTTGGCTTTCATTAGATAGAAGCTGCACTAACGGGAGCAAGGCAGCTAACAGCGTGGCCAGCTGGGATTACATGCAGAAGGGATCACAGGGAAGACTTCATCAAAAATGCTGAGGCACCAGGCAGCTCATTACTACCGTTGCAGCACAGCTACAACTCAGTGGTCCTGGTCTTGCAAGCAAACGCACACGGGCAAGCCGAAAATGACACAAATAAATAGACACTTGAGGAACTTCAATACAATTTCAACTGCCTGCTGCTATAGAAACACATATGTAAGCGTCTTATGCAATCTGTGTTTGTCCAATTCATTATAAAAGCAGTACATTGCATCTTTGCGTAAGCCAAGTACATTTGAGATTCCTGGAACACAAACGCTGGAGAGCGTCGGTTCTCTCTGACGAGGAGAGAATGAGGCCTGTTCATGCCTGAATGCGGGTACTACTGCATTACAGGGAATTTATTTTTATTGCCAAGATATGTGGCTGCGAAGCCATTAATCTGGAGAAAGGAAGTTGCTGCCTTAGAAAAAATAAATAAAACCCCCTGGAACAGTTTACAAAGCTTGTTTGTGTTGCACTGTTCCAGGTAGCCCATAGAGAAAGAATCCAAAAGTCTAATCACTAGCTGCTATAGTTGGTGTTTATGACGGATCAGCACTTTATTTGATCATCAGGATATAAAATACTTAGATGGACAAAAACTGAAGAATTAAAACTCGGTTTTAATTCTTTAAAACTGAGTTTCAGTATGAATCAGTTTTATTTTTACTTGTAAAAACACAAAATGAGAATTATCTGCATAGCTTTGACATTTGGACCAAATTATACTTAGATAAGAGTAATAAGCCCCATAAATACATAAGCAAAACCTGAACAAAATATTTGACTCTGATTTTGGGTTTGTGACTCAGTGTTTCACAAAAAAACCAAAACAGCCACAGTTGTTAGAAATTGTTCAAAATGTAGTTTTTCCACCAACTTTTTGGACATCTACAGAGGTTCTTCATGGCCACTGGCTAATTTATTTTTTCTCCTTTTGAAGAAGTTGATTTGACATTCACTCTTAAACCATATTTAATTTATTCCATTTAATTTGAAAACAGATTTAATTTCATTCGCGAGGTGCATTGAAAACAGCCCGGAATAAAAGCCAAATCGAACTTTGAAATCAAGTAAACGCAGACAGACACAACATGTAATATGAAACCTAGTGATGAATAAAACATTCCTTTAGAAATTCTGAATATAGATAGTCATTTTGTGACTTATTCAGGTCAGTTCCTTTTTCACCACAACAATGGATTGAGCCAGGAGCAAATCAGAGGAAATAAGGAAAATCATTAATCTCAGATATGAAGCACTCAGCAGGGAAGCCCACACCTTCACATGTAGGGTTAATTGAATTGGGCCTTTACTGCCTCTGCAGTAATAACTACTCCTCCAAATAAAAAAGAAAAAATATATATATGTTTTTTATTAAAAACAGTGAAAGTAACAATTTGGAAAAGGTCAAACCACAAGGAAAATTTTGACTTTTACAATACATTATTTGCATTTGTCTCCCTCTAACCCATGTTACCTCTAAATGATTGCTGTACCAATTTGTTGTTTTTATATTGCGACTTTCAGTTTATTCTATCATTTGGCAAAAACAAAAATTTAATCAAATACAATAAACTGCTGACAAAATGATTTGGTCGGGTGACAAAAGAAGACATGACCACTGCTGAATTGATCCTTTGAGTCCACACTGCACAATATAGATCTGATGAAGAGAACAAATAAATTTTTGGAAAGTTTATTCACTAATAAACTTTCACACTCTCCTCTAAGAGAATCCGTATCCGTTTTGAATTCTAAGATTCCCTCGTGTGGATTTTACACACAGAGTCCAAGGTTGTTCAATTTGGCCTTGGAGTTCAGAAAGTTTCTACTGGCTGAATTTGCTTTGGGCTTAGGGGGTTATTCTATTCACATTAATATTCCCTCCTTCTCCAACAGCAGCCTAGCTGCAGACATTGCTCCATTTAATGCTAAAATGAAGCAGTAAAATATGAAGAAGATATTTTACTGTCAATTAAATACTGCAATTCAACAAACATAGGCCATAATGTGGAACTGTGCAGGGCAATATGTTAAAGGGACAATTCAGAAAGTTTGCAGAGGTAATATCTTACCTGCAGTAGATAGTATATTAGTATAATTTCAGATTAGATTGTCCATGAGGCCAAAGCTGAGGCAGACCAAAGCTGACTTCTCAGAGTAACGGTACATTAAACGCTCACCTCCCACTATACTTGGTTGTACTGGGTTGGAGCTCTGTTACAGTGGCTGTATATATCCAATCCAGCTTTTTAAAAAAATAGACTTTGCATCTGCTGCCATGAAATGCTGCCTCTGTCTCTTTAATAACCTCCTTTTTTCCCCCGACACGCCCGGTTCAGCACGTCATCATAACAACGTTCAGGTGTTTGCTAATCGTCTGGTGGATCTACGTGGGGAAAAAAGTTGAAAACTAGACATAAACTTGCCACAAGAACACTGAGACTTTCTTAAATTTTAACTTGTGGCATAAAGAAAATATCCTGATGGCCTCTTTTTGTCAAACTCAGTGGTATTTTTATTCCATACCCAGCACGATGTGAAGAAAACAACATATTTAGCTTTGAAGGCCACACAGCTCGAAAGTGCTATTCTTCTGCTCCAGACAGCAACAGGTTCATCATGGCAAATGTGGCTTTTCAGCCTGATGAAAAAATGGCTGCTTAACGCAACTTCAGAATGTATGGCTTGTGGTTTGTGACTGGGTTTACAGGAGACAGCTTGGCACAGATGTATCAGAAATGATTGGTGTGTGTGTGGCAAAGTACACAGTTCCTACTGTGGAGGGAAAAGACAAGAAAATTAAAAAAAAAACAACAAATGCGCTCAGGCTTGTCACAACACATTGTGGAAATAAAGTGATGAGTCGTGTCTAAGACTGCAAAGTCTGGGCCAGTTTAGAGAAAAAAGTTAACACAGATGGGTCAGACAAGTGTTGACTTTAAAGAATCAGAAAGAAAAACAAAACTGTCTGATGTCAGAACATTAAATAAGTGAAGTTTCAATGATTGGACTGTTAAGACAAACTGTAAAAATATTCATTTAAAGCTTGTAAATGTGTTCAGGTGCCTGTGGCGAGATGGGTAAGGTTAAATTCCCACCTCCTAATCTGCTGCACAGTCTAGTTGTAAAAAATCTGATGCCTGCATCACTGTTTGTAGCCAAGGGTAGATTTCAACCATCCATTCCCATATCATCAACCAGGTGTGACAAAAATTTGCTCATCTGCTCCCGTCCACAAGTTTCGACCAGAATTGATTCTGTCTGTGAATTGATTCTGTGCAGCCTCAACTTTTATGCGAGTGCGTGCTGTATCAATAAAACTGCCCTTCAAACGACGGTACCAAAACATCCAGCAGGAAAAGAAACCTGCAAGTGAGATCAGGGACGGGTTGTTTTCCAAAGAAAACAGTACGAGGAGATCTGTTTTACTTTTTTCTCCCTTTTTGAATATTTTACCTGAATCACAGAAACACAAAAACTGCATTGTTCCTCTGGTGCTAAATCACTTTTTTGTCTTTGATTTTGTGTTTGTTCTTCCTTATCTCTTCTAAATAAACATGACAAAACCAACCCATAAGAACCGTCATGAGGCTGCAGTGAATAACTTGGATCTCAAAAGGAACGCTGTGATTCAACAGAGTCAAAAGGTACAGAAGCATCTGAGCATGTAAGAATATCACCTATTTATCCTTTCTTCATGCTTTTCTTTGTAACAGAGGGCCAGTGCTTAGCGCCACCACCAGTCTGTTACAGGGAAAACACAGAGACACACAAAGGGTCATTTGGAGTTACCAGATGCATGTTTTTGAAAGTGAGAGTACCCAAAGTAAACCAATAGAGAATACAAGAACTTAGGAGGGATTTGTAATTTTCTGACCAAATTTAAATATAACATATGACTGACACAATAAGAGGTGTTTTGCTTAATAGAAAATTTGTATGTTCTGAACAGTTTTGAGTTTACGTATTTATGAGGAAGACACCGTCACTCTTCACGGAGTGCGCAGTCCACCAATAGTTGGTGCTGAAGAAGTTTCCTTTTCCAAGCAGCCAAGTTAGTTGAATTCAGTTAATGGGAGGGTGAAATGTTGAGAAAATAAATTGCCACAAGCTTGAGAGGAATATGAAGCGATTCAAAATTTGGGGGCAAATGTAGCTAGCCTTCAGCCGTCACAGTCCTTGTGTGAAGTGACCTCTGAACCATACGGTGTCAGGAGAAAAATAAAACATGTCTGGACTTCAGCAGATCAAGTTTAGATAATAGAAAACTTGATATCATACAAACCTGAGAGAAGAAAGGCACCAAATCATTTCTTCTTTTTTTCAGCAGATTTGTTATTTGACATTGGAAGAAAAGACCAGCAGGTTTGTCTGACTGTCCCAAGCTTGTGTAAGGTATCATCTGTGTGTCTCTGAGCCTTTCTATTTCATTTTTAGCCTCTTGGTGTATTTACAGCTTGACTCTTCACTCCTTCCCAGCAGCCCCCTTTCCCCCCCCCAACACCTTTGTTTTATTTGTTGTTGTTGTTTATATGCTTTGATCCCCTCGTGAAATAAAAGCATAGATTCTGTTCAGCAGCAGCAAGTTTTGTATTGATGAATGTACTACTAATGCACTTGGGTTCGCTTTCCTTTATGCTACAACAATGTAAAAAAAACAAACAAACAAACAAACACTGCAATCAACACAACTTTTTCTGCAAAACCGGAAGCTCAAATCCAAGATGGTTGGAACCATGAAAAGGTTCCTCAACTTTTTTGTTCACTTTTTTGCCTTCGTCTTCAGACTGTATCTGCTCTCACATAAAATGACTGTCTTCGATTCATTGTTCGGTTCTCTAGTGCCCTAAATGCGCCCATCATCTTACACTTAAATCAGTAAAAGGAGCAGGTTGTTGGAATAGAGACGTCTGACTAATGTAAAAAAACTAAAATAAATCATAACTGGATGGAGGACGTCTGTTGACAAAAAAGACTCAGAAAGATACTGACAGAATGATGCCATTTTTCCATCTGTTTAAAACAATACAGCTATGCAGAACGAATCTATTTATTTTTAAAAGTGATGCATTTTAAGATAATTCAATCCAGTTTAAATACGGCTCTCTCAAAAAGTACATGCTTCCTCACGGATTACTTCTAATTTAGCTCTTTTTTGATACTACACTTCATAAAATGTCCAACAAAGATAGCAAGAGTAGATTTAAAAAAAAAAACAAACAGCTTACAACAGTGCTCTTTATATGAAAAAGTAAAAAATATCAGGGTTAACTTCTAACCTCTTCCCACTTGTGGTAATTTTTCAATCTTAAATGTTTTCAGGACATCAGTGATGTGAACATGAAATGCTCTTTAACTCCAGTTGATAATAGCTCTACATCTTTTATTTCTGAAAATTTCTGACTTGACTGACCCGTCCACTGACAATATTACTGACATGTTTTGCCCATATTTTAAAAAGTTGTAGCTAAGCCTGTCACTGTTTGCAAAACTCAGCCGCCACAGAGAGAGCTGATTTCCACAATGAACACTTTACAGCCTGACTAGTCAGGCTACTATGCTGTGAAACGAAATAAGCGTATTTGCACTATCACAATCTGCCTTTTTTTATTTTTACATAAAACAATGGTTATACAAACAACTGTACATGCTGTTCTTTTTATCCCTTGTAAAGTTCATAATTAATGTCCGCACACTGCAAATAAAACTGCTGGTTTGTGCAAAAGAATCGTTCCCAATAAACTGACCCTGAGATTAAGCTAATAATCCAAATTCTGAAAATCTCCACATACATTTGCTTTATATTTCCTCAGCTGTAATCACTGTATTTCCCCTGAAGCAATGCATTGTGGGAACTTAATGCAGAGCCATGTACGCCGTTTCAACCCGTGGAGAATTCCTGAGCCTGACAGACCTGCCACTCCTGGTTATGGCTGCAAAACTTCGACTGGTGTGACGGTGGGGGCAAGGCTTTATCAAGCTGTCAATTATTTTGATTTCGTCGAACAGAATGTCCACTGTGCTGATTTTTCTTAAAACCTACAAAAACAAATAAATCCTCCCTGCTGTGTAGTTATAGGCTCAGTTTGAGAAGTTCAAGTATATGTCAGCATCAGATTGTAAGCTGTGTACAAAAGGTCATGAGGCAGAACAAACGTTCTTTATAGTTTTTTTGAACTACTGCAATCATTCCTTATTGCATTGCATTTTTGCTCTTTTTGTGTGTATGCAGCCAACTCTCTTAATGGAAATAACTGAAATACTCACAAAACTTGGCTTTAAAGCTGTCTAACACTGTATTGGTCACCAGTCGATCACATCCAAATGAGACACAAGTTGGAAAGTCTGTCAGTGCTGTTTAGCAGCCCACTCTAGTAATTTAGAAGAAAGAATACATTTATTTCTTATCAGCAATCAGCAGCTGAGAAAAGATGGCTCAAAAAAAATGTAGCAACAAACATTAGCACTACTAGAATCTACATTACTGGAGACCACAGACTCATAATTTCTTGATTCAGTACAAGAAATAACCAGTTCCCTTAACTTGATGCCTGAACCAATCGAAGGCTTTTAATTACTCATCCCAGAGGAATCTGATCACTGAGCATCACTAACTACCATGAATGATGCTCAGTGATCTGTGACTCTGTGTGATGTGCATATAAATGGTGAGAATGACACTTTATCCACTTTGTCCTACCCTTGACCAAATTAAGCGTGCTGGACACTGTCGCTGCCTTGTTTGGAGGCTCAGAGATAAACACTCTAACCATGTTAGAACATCTGTCTTTAACAATTCACACAGAGATTGCAGAAGATCTCAAAGTCTCTTCCCGAAGGTTTCATGAAAGAGGATCCCGAATCCACCGGTCAACTAAAGAGGAGGAATTAGCATGGTCATCATGGTGTGTTCCCTAGTACAAAAGATATAATCTGAAATGAGAAATTAAGTTTCTTTTTTGACACTTTCTGTCAAAAGGTGCCACTTTCAAAAGTAACAATCAAGTCAAGTGTCATGTAACATGAGTCAAGTTTTTCAGTTTCTGAATATTTGAGCCAACTATACAATCTTTAATGTTTAGCAAAGCTTCACGTCTTCTGCTTGTCCGTCTAGCTATTGTTAGCATGTGTCCTCTTGGCACACATGCTAACCTCTAAACTTGTTTTTATTGAGTGTTGGCTGTTTGCTGTGCTGACTGTTTGACCTTTTAAGGTTACAGCTTTTAACAATCCATGCGAATGGCTGTTACACTGTAGGAAGCAGTTCAGATTTCTGGCGTTGCAATTACAATTAATTTTGGTAGGAAGGCTAAGTCCAGGTTTGCACACGCAAACATGAGAGTACAAATGAATCATCCAGGACTAAACATTTTAACGTTTCGACACAAGTATCCATCTTCTCCTGAGAGTTCAGGATTGAGGGAAAGTCAGGCACTTTATTTAGCACGTTAGGAAATGGTTGTTTGTTTCATATGTGTTTTTTTGTGCTTTAATTTTAGGCGCTTTCTATAGTCTCGAATTGTCACTGTGTGTTTTCGGACTGTGGGAGGAAACCGACATTGCAGAGGGAGAACATGCAAACTCCACACACCAAGCTAACTGAAACTAAAACTTGAACCCAATGCAATTTCTATTTGACACATTGTTTTGGCTGTGAGGTTTTGATAATTTGTCAAAGTATATTACAATATAACTTGCAAAAAAAATAGAAACATGAGCAATTGCCCAAGTACATTTGTTATATTAAAGAAAAAGCAGAATGTGCTGGAATGAACTCGGCCTTGGTATTATGGTCACAAATCCTACTTTTACCTCTGAAACAAAGTCATACTTTTATTTTCTTGTTCATTGCTACTGTTGACTGGATTCTGCAGCCGTGGAGTAATTCCTAAAGGATAACCTTGTAGCTTGACTGTGTTAAATTAAAACCTGAGCAATACACCTAGGGAGGCGAGCTGCTGCCAGTGACTCCTGCTTGACATGCAGAAAAGGAATGGCGAGAGGAACTGGGGAAATTTGACAGAACCATTCCTCTATCAGAAATTCAGTAAATCATTAATATATCATATGGCTGTAAAGGCTGCTTTCCATTTTAATCTACTTGCGTAGATATGTTGTTTTCTGTGTAAACAATCAGAGATGCGCATTTGAAAGACTTGTTTTCCTACTGATCTTCTTTTCTAATGTCTCAGTTGTTTTTCAAAGAAGGCAAGTCACTTTAAAAAAAAAACACTTTTGTGGCGCAATCAGAGTATTTGACGACAAGTGATCATAAAACGGAAAGCACAGCACCGTGTATGACTTTCTCGTCTGGATTTACAGAGTTTGACTTCAATTTTTTTTCTGATTTTTTTTTTGTCTTTACAGACCAGATCTCTATGTTGTGACAATCTGAACTTAACGAGCCATAGAACTGTAAAGATTGAGCACTTTTATTCTTCTTCGTTCACAACACGAAACGCAGCGCGGTCCATTGTGTGAACTTTACACAAAGTTTCTCAGTCAAGAAAAGCATTTCATTGTGGTTCCTATGTGTTTTGATGGCAGCACAAACAATCAGCTGTCATCTGTTGTCTTGATCAAGGTGTCCTATTTGTGATTGATTCTGCAACAGGTTGAAATTTTCCAAACATTTTGCATTCAATGTGAAATTGATTGTCATTTAATCAAGTCACTTACCCCATGCAGTCACAACTGCGCTCCTGTATGCTCACCTTCTTGTTAAACCGTAGCACAACCTGCAGAGTTGTGCATGCAGTGACACAGCACAGTGACGGAGGGACTGCCTGCAGCTGCTCAAACATGTCCTGGGCTCTCTGGTTGGGACCTTCCCATGTAATTACGCAGCTGTCACGGTGTAATCATGCTAATCTCTGGTGAATCACAAGGAAATGGCACGTGCCAGTTTCTCATTAAGAGCCATGCCTCCTCTTCATCTGCTGTGTACTTGATTTATAAACCCGGAGTGATAATCTCCTTGTCTCTGATGGGATATTTTTTTTAAAAAAGAAAAAAGTTATTTGTTTAATTTCTTAAATGAGTGGAGGAAAATTTTACCTAAGTGGCAGTTTGCTTTGGATTGCTTACATGGGGGCTGGGGGAGGGACTCTGTAGGGCTTGTGTGATGGTTAAGCTTTTGAATTAACCTGTAGTCAGTTTGAGTTAGAACGCTGTCCTCGTTTGTTTTGATAGGTTTTGGTACAGTTTGCTTTTAGAAGACAGAGCTGTCAGCCTGTATTGATTCAGTGGCAGCTGATGAAATAAGTTCAAAGAGAGGGCGTTTAAACAAAGCCACATTATCTTGCACTTCAGTGTAGAATGACAATTCGCAATTAGGCTCATGCTTGCATGTGCGTGAAACCAGAATAGGCTAACTTACCTCTCTGAACCCAACTTTTCAGGTGTTTTCCATAATATATCGATACATTGGCTTCTTTCTGGATATGTACAAACAGTCCAGCTGCCAGAATAAATCGTCATTTTGAGAGTTTAACAGAAAAAAAAAATTGTGTTCTCAACAACTAAAATATTCAGCTGTTTCTCGCCTTATTCTCAGGTGATGCCTTGTGAGAAACGGGCAGTTTTTATTTAGTTCATGCTGAACAAATTGTTTTGGTACCTCGTGGTCCCACCACGGTGCTTCTCTGTTTTCTGAAAACGGCTCTTTGTCCACTGGAGTGAAACAGGGTTCAGAATAACATAAATTGTCCTGTGCAGCAGCTGCCTACCTTTTATGTCCATACCTCTTCATTCTGTACAGACTTTTCCACACTTTGTCCTGCATGCAGTGAGAGAAGTCGTAGTAAAAAAAAACAAAACAAAAAAAACAAAACGACGGATTTAGGATCGTTTTTGACTGATTTGCTACTTTCGTTTAGTCTGAAAAGAAGCAATTCCCTTAATTATCAGCTCATTATAACACATCAATCGCAATCAGCCAAAAATAGCTGCTTTCTTCTGGAATGCTTCCACACCTTATTGTAAAATGGGGCCAGAAGTGAAGGAGGTGCGAAAACACACCTCACTTAAAAACTGAACAGCCTGCCAAGTCCATTTATTGCAGAAAATGCTTTTTATGTTATTTTCTCTTCTTTTAATTATGTTTATTATCTTACTTGTATTGGTTAGACTTTTTATTATATATTTGGAAGGAGGCTCTGAGCTTTCTTCTTTCTTCTTCTCAACATGCAATGCACCAAGTGTTGTTTATTGTGTTTTGTGCCATTTTACTAAATGAATAAACTAAACTCAGTTGCAGTTTAACTGTAAGACCCCTGGATCAAACTCATGTCCCAAAACACGAAGTCTAATTAATGTTCATATCGACGTAGGTAAATGGTCTATATGGAAAAGGGAGAATTTTGATTTCCAAAAAGAAATTCCTCCCCTGTCCATCTGCCACTTCCTCTCTGCCAGTTTTGAACATCTAGAAACGGAAGATCTCAGCTAAACTGGATGGAGGACGACTTCGATTTTCCAGTTGTGCAAAAAAGAAAAAAATCAGTTAAATTTTGGTCTACAGCAGAGGTGTCCAAAGTGTGGTCCGTGGGCCATTTGTGGCCCTTGGGTGAATTTCCCCTGATTGCAGTTCAAGACGTGGCCTTCCAACACTCTGTAATTTCTTTAGAATGGTCAAGTTTATGTCTTCTAAAACTGAAAATGTGAAGTACAGCAAAAATATTTTTTCTTCAGTTCCCCTTTTATTTGTTTTGCTTTTATTATAAACATCTAGCAACTTTGGCGCACCGATCCATGAGCAAAGTTCATAGAAGAAAAATTTGTTTTATAGACTTAAAATGCATAAAATAATGAGCCCAAAAAGTTAAGTGACTGTAAACTCACTGTCACTGTCTACAGTGAAACTGCTCTATTTCCTGTTGTGCAGGTAAAAGAGAAATAATTCACTACAATATCTTTGGGAAAATGTTGTCCCCTGAATACTTTGTGATTTTGGCGCTTCATGCAGAAAGTTTGGAGACCCCCGGTCTACATCATTTTAACAGTAATATACTCTGATTTACGCCATTGCAGCTCTTGTTGTATGTTGAGGCTAATAGTTCTGCTAAAATTTAGATCTGTGCCCCAGTGTGAGGTCTTCTGTAGATTATTCCTGTCCTGGATTCAGTTTCTTCCGCCGCCTGTGAACAGCTTCCATTACTGTGGGCATGAAGAGTGTCAGCATGCATCTTGCCATAAAAAGGTGTTTTGCATGTGGGCCAAAGGCTTTAATTTTAGTCTTCTCTGACAAGAGATTGTTTGGTCCTCTGTATCGCTTATGGCAAACTGCAGATTTGAATTCTATTGACTGTGTTTCAGCAATTCAACACTCTCGCCAGTCTTTCTTTCAAAATTGCCTTCAGCAGCTGGATTAGGCAGGAGACTTCAGGTAGAACTAATGTACAGACCATGCAGGGTTTGTGTTTGTTTTTTTTTACAGACATCGACACGATTACACACAAGGTCTCAGCAGCTAACGCTGATTTTACAGGCAGCAATTTATAGCATATTCTTCCTTTAGTTTAACAAAATGACCATACAAAACGGCAACAAGAACTTAAGACTAAACTGAAATATCTACACAATTTACTAAACAATTACAATCTTAGAAAAAAATGTTTAAAGCAAATTATAATTTCCTTTTTCAACCCACAATATTCTCCCATCTTCTTTCAACATATGAGATCTTTTTAGGTCCTCAGAGTCCGAATTATATCAACATACAAAAATATATATTCTAGGAAACCTTTGAGTCCTCAGTCTTTCATGGTTTGTTTTCGAGATTATTAGTTAGTGTTTGACTTCGGGTGAGTTCAAAATATTTTCTGACTGTGGGTGCAATTGATGCCCAGTTTGATTGGATTCGGGTTAAATTAGTCCAATTAATTTCAGTTCAATACACATAAAAATCTGAGATAAATCCAAATAATAACCATTAATATGCACTGCGCTGAAGAAACATGTTATTTTTCTTTACTCTGGGGTAAAATCCAGCTTTTATTTGGGCATTTCACAATTTCTGAGGTTTTCTTTTTTGTGGTAGGTCCAGTACACAAGACGTCAACATTGAAAATCATTATGTAGTCTAGCGCCACTGTAGTCTGTGGGCGTTTGTGTGTGTGTGTGTGTGTGTGTGTGTGTGCGTGTGCGTGTGCATGTGCGTGTGTGTGTGTGTGTGTGCGTGTGTGTGTGTGTGTGACATTAACTTAAATGAGCTCTTGGTCAAAGTTGTAACTGTGTCAGTTCCTGAGGGAAAATTCTGTAAATCCTGAGTGAAAGGTTCAAGAACTTGCATTTTAACTGCATGTATTTGGTTTTAACTAAATTATTGATAACTTTTTTTTTTTGTCTTTATGAGTTTTTGAAATCATTTTGCCTTTTTTAAGTATATTTCTTCCTCCCTTTTGAAATCTCTTATGTATGTTTGCATGAGTTTACTAAAACGAAAAACTAGAACGAGACATTTTTGCTCCGTTTTACTAAAAAACAGAAAAAACAAAAATCTAATCGGCAGTAAAAACATTAATTCTCAGCTATAGCTAATTAATAAGACCGTCTGAATTTACTGCAAGTGGAGCACATATTAAAAATGCAACTACTGTCTTTGGCCCATACATACCACACACTGCTGGCTTAAAAACCCCCTGCTGCTACTTTCTTAGTCTATAGGTAAAGGTGGATGATGTGTGCAGAACCGGATTGACAGCTCCCCCTTCCACACAAAACCGAGCTTCCAGATCAAGGAAATATATAAGAACGATTTTTTTTATTTACCCATGTGATGTTGCTCTCTCAGCATAAAGTCGACATTAAAACTCACTCTGATGCGGGTAGGACGTGGGAGAGAATCAGAAATAAACTTAATGCTGATCGCTATGCATTGAGTTTGCAGATGGCCTGTTTGCCAGTGGCAAGGCAGAGAATGAAGATGTTTTTGATTTCCTTATTCCAGGAATTTTCTGTGGAAGTGAGGATTAAACCCTGGTGAGGTCTTAAGGCTGGATACCTTTAGGGCAGCTGAGAAGTTAATCAAATGTGCCGCGCAACTTTATTTATGTGCGACGCATGCATTTGGAATGGCAATGTCGTTGCTTTAAACAAACCGCACCTGGATGAGTGCGGCGTACTTTTTTTTATTATTTTTACAGCCAGTATTCCCCCCTACATTTGTATAATTTCACTTCTCACCATAGAAAGAAGAGTATTCTTCAAAGGACGCTGTATAAATCGATTGGGTAAGACTTCTTTCTATTTCCCCCTTTCCACCCCACCACAGCAATGTGAACACCAGCTCTATGCATCAGAAATAGACCTCCTTTTCAGAATTAGGAAGGGAGGAACAGGGGAGGAGGGCTGCAGAGAGCAGAGGGAGGGGAGAGAGAAAAAAATGTATGTATTCAAACTGGAGGCCTCGCTGAATTGATGGGCACATGCCGTGGAGCTTTTCTGCGGGGAAATCATTTGCATAATGGGAAAGTGGTTGGAGTTGGAGCTGAGAGCTCTCCTCTTGTGGGGGGGGGACAGTCAGTGAAGGAAGGAGAGGGTTCCTATCAGAGAGAAGGCTGACACTATGTTGCTCAGAGAGGGAGACGCATACAGCTGATAACTTCCTTTGCTACCCGTCACCTTCATCTGCAAAACAATTTACCAACGGCCTCCGATGTCTGCAGCCAATGTGGAATCATGGCTTTGTCATAAAATAAAATAAATAAAAACGACCCTGCGGTGGAACGTTCTCGTCTACATTCACCTAATTTCAACAAAATGCATAAATTTCCAGGCAACTTGTTATGTAAAAAGAATATATAGATTAAAAAAAATGAATTCCATCCATTAGGGATTAAAAGAAGCCAAAGGAAAGGTTCAGTCAAAGATAAACAATTGTAATACAACTTACAGTTCTGCTTACACTCCTGGTCCATTAAGCCAGAAGACCAAAGACTGATGCACCACAGTTGCATTTTGTTTTTTAACCATAGTTGCATGGCGCTGTGCTTCACTCCTGAAAGGCTTTCAGAAGCGGCCTTGTGATTTCTGTGCACAACACCTGGATCCCAAGTAATGGAGCAATGAATCTCAGTGAAAAACGACAACAAACTAAATCTTTCATGCAACAATTCAGCCTTTCAGCAACTCAGCAGTAAGCAGAAATGTGCTTCTTCTGGGATGTGCGTGGGAATAGATTAAATTAACATTTCATAAAGGCTTATGTATATATGACCAGGTGATACTCATCATACAATACCACAGTGAACTAGAGCAAGAGATTTCTACTACGTCACACACATATTTACTTTGATTTTAAAGTTTCTTCACTTAATTCATGAGAAATTAGTAAAAAGTGGACACCAAAGAACTGACTGCAGAATTATCCATAGGTACATTTATCTATGGATGGATAGATGGATGGATTATACAACAAAAAAACCATTTAAAAATGGTCAGCATTGTTCAAGAATTTTAAAATAAGACATTTGGAGACAATCCAGTGTACGAGGTACTTAAATGCACCATAGTTGCGCAACTCATTGTAAATCCCTTGTTCCTCTCCTTCTCTCCTTGTAAGTGATTTAAAAAAAAATGTAACTTATTGAAAGATTAGAGAAGGATGCCATGAGTAAAACTGGTCAGTCCATTGTCTTCCATCTCTGTCTCTCTACCTCTCTTGCTTTCTGCTTCACTTTGTCCACACAGACATTAAGTACTGTTTTTGCAGTGTTATTGGAAAATAGACTCTACATTTCATTTCCTTTCCAGAGGAAACAAAGCCATCACTGTCTCTCAAAGTCCATCAAATGCATTCGTTCTAAAAGGAGGAAGCACGAGAACGCATTAATGTTCAGAAGCTTAGAGTTGTGCCCTTTGCAGAAGAGCAAGCATTAACTTTAAAGAGCATTAATTCGACATCTGTTCAAATGCATTTAAATTCTACTAAACGATTGCAACATTTGATAAAACATTGCATTTGGAGAAAGTCATGAACGCAGGAGGTGGAGTAGAAAATTGTGTTCAGTCTTCTGTTACTTGCATAGCAAAGTTTTGATATTTGTGTTCGAATAACTGTGCAATTTATGCATTTGTTTTGAATTGATTGTGCTTCATTTTACCAATTTATATTACACAGGATGTTCTGTCTTTTGTTTTTGCACTTCACAAATAAAATGTGCCAAAGTTTCCCTTGTGGCAGATCCAGGCTAGATACAAACTTCACACCAGAAAAAAAACAACAACAAAAAAACACTTGGAGAGCCAAAAGTCAGACTGCAGGTGATTTGGCTGTAAGGCATCAGTAACACCTGCACAGTGTGCTGCAATTTGTGCTAAGAATTTAAAATAAAAATATTGACGAGATTATTTCAACATCTTCTCATACGTTCAAATATAAAACCTGAAGATCCGACGTGATGTGGCCGAACTCTGTGCATGCGCATGAAAAATCGCTTGACAGATAAGGTTGGATTCTGTGGACAAAGCATGTAGACTGCCTTCGAGAGAAAGTGTCTCACTGCATGATTTATAGGTCTTAGACTGTTTTGTGCAGTCTTGTGATGTATGTGTGTGCTTACTAGAAAGGATGTATGTAATATACGCTGGGAATTGAGGATCAATCTGAATGATGTTTCAGTCATACATTTTTCAAATGTTTTGGAGGGGCTTTGCTGTTTGCCTGCCAAGAATATCAACAACTGCTGCCTAGGTGTTTCCAGGAAAAGTGGGAGAGAAGGCGCTCCGTTCAAAAATTTGGAGAACTGTTGGCACTAGAGCTACGTTTATTAAGCCTCCGTGTCTGATTTCTTTTTTCAAATATTGAATGATGATGAATTTCTAGCCTCCAAGTGAGTCCATTAAGCAAAGAATTCAGGTTGCTCTCTCAAGTTTATTTAAACCTAGCTCTCCAGTTCATTTCCTAATGCATGTTTTAATCAGTGAGTGGCTACTTCTTCACGCCTAATGAAGACAGTTATTTCTAATGAGAATCCAAATTGCCCAAAGACAAGTGGGATACAGATGGAGGGTTTAAGTTGCTCCTCTGCACTCGACATCAGGTGAACTCTTAACTCTTACTACAATTATCAATGAACAAGCAGCAGAAAGAACTCCAGAATGAAAGTGAGCAGCTTTAAAAGCATTCAACGCTTACATTTTTTTATAAGGAGAAACTATGCTTGTTTTTTTTTTTTTTTTATATGATTAGGTAAGAATGATTTTTTTTTTCTGTGCTTCACACACACACACACACACACACAGTTGAATGTAATGCCACACAATAAGCGTCCAATCATTTTCCCTCCGCTGTTCTGTGTGTCTGCTGGGATTTAAGCCGCTTTCAAATTCACAACACATGTCGTGAGTCATAACAAAGGATCAGAGGGTGATCACTCTGCACCTTTGTCTTAAACTCCAAGGAATGCAGCCGCCTTTAACGGGATTATATTTGCCTGGGTAACCGATTTATGTGTTTATTTTTGTCTGACAAATATTGAATGATATTCGTATTAATATTCACTGCAGGAAAAAAAAAAAGTCACCTCAAAATATTAAAAAGAACGGGATATTTAAGGTTATGTGTTTGGATAGCTTGTAAGACTGTAACCATCTGAACAAATATTTCTGTAATGACATGTACCCTGCATATATAGCTCTGTGTGGAATTTAACATTTATAGATATAGTCCAAAAGGACTTATACGTCAACATGATTCAAGATTGTACCCTTTGTAAAAAGAGAAATATTTTCAAAAAGAAAAAAAACAAACTAAAATCCATACATAAAGATGCCAATTGA
Organism: Xiphophorus maculatus; assembly: GCF_002775205.1. NCBI lineage: Eukaryota > Metazoa > Chordata > Actinopteri > Cyprinodontiformes > Poeciliidae > Xiphophorus > Xiphophorus maculatus. Next base: position 15,580,734 of record NC_036457.1, on the reverse strand, counting down.
AAGTGAACCTCCCTGCTGAGTTACCATGACCAAACTGACCACATGTAATTTAGTAAATAGATGTTTAAATGCTTGTGGCTTTTCTGCTCAGACTTTCTTAATTACACTATGCAAAGTGTTTAAGAGTTAATCCCTTATAATATTTTCCTTAAGTTATAGTTTTAGCCATTTTGGCAGTGATCCCAAAAACTGTCTTAAGAGTTGCTTTTGAAACATAATAAAACACTAATCAACAATCTGATGTTTAACAACGGCACTTAACAAAATGTGTATTTTTATTTTTTGCACCCCTCCAGGGGGTCTTTTGTGGGCTCTAGTGTCCCTTATATGAGAGTAGGCTGACAGGAAAGGGGGAGAAGACATGCGACAAATATCATCGGGTCCGGGAGTCGAACCGTCGACGGCCGCGTCGTGGACTCAAGGCCTCCACACACGGGTTGCGCTAACCCCTACGCCGCCACGGCACGCCCCAAAATGTGTATTTTTGTATTCTTATCATGTAAAGCACCTTGCTGACAAAAAGTGCGATACAAATAAAACTTTATTTGATTTAATGAGGCTTAAAAACGATTTTGATGAATAAACCAATATAAACACTTTTTAAATACTTCTTCAAACTTGCGTGTTGCTGGTCAGTGGCTACGTCACCAGGCCAGTTTCTTTGGCTTTCGCCACAGTTTCTCCTTCATTCTTCAAACCGCTGCATTTTTCAGAAGCACATATTGGAAAAGGTATGGCAGTTTTTGTTGACTTGACAGATGTTTACGTGACAAAATAAAATATTCCACTTTACTTTTATTAAAAGTGAGCAAATGAGAAGCTGCAAATATTAAATAGTAACCTCTCCCTCTTTGTCATGTAGATTTTGGGGTTGTGTTTAAGTTGGTGTCTAGTTGTTTGCTTAGAATATAATGTTCTACAAGATTCTTGTGGTCAAATATGACTGTGTCTTGTTGCTATTTGAATAAGTCAAGGGTGTCTTTATGTCAAGGTGGAAACCAGCAGTGAACATAAGAGAATTGCCTGCAAATTATTGAGACGATCTTGTGTCCCGTCAGAGTTATAGGAAAGGATAAAAGGACGTCTCTGCATCATGGGAGTTGACATAAAGTGCAGCATTCGCCACCATTTTAAATGGGAGCCAGATTTCTAGATCAAACTGACAAAGTGAGCAATCAGGGGGAAAAAAGAGGTCCCATCTCCGCAGAGCTCCTCTGAACTTTACAGGACAGCATTCATCTGTGCAGCCCTTCCCCAATCAGGCTTTCATTGTAAAGTACTGCAAAAGAATTCACTGCTAGATAAAACGGTACATGACAGCCTGCTGGGGGATTCGCCAAATGGGACATTAATGATGCTCATACTGTAAGAAAGAAGATGCTTGAATTTATCGAAGAGAAAACTGAGCCATCTGGATACAATGGCTGATAACCTCTGAGAAACAAACCAGGTATTGATCATCTGCTCATTTTTTTTTTTTTGTCTGTGATGGCAGTATTATTTGTAGGAATGATTTTTTTTTCTGTAAAAGGCCTTGTGACACAAATCATGATTGACTTCAAGAGGTAGAGAATCACAGTTCAATCCTGAGTGAAAACGTTTCTACTTTGTTTAGGACCTCAGGAAGGTTTACTGTGTATTTAAAGAAGACAAACTGCAGCACGGCACCACATATACGTTTACTCACTCTAACTTCTTCCTGAAGGCAGAAAAACATTCCTGGAGCAACGGGGGAATGCGTTTCCCACCCACTGTAGGTGAGCTTAAACATTCCCAAAGGTAAAAAGTTAAAAATTTCTAGGGAATGGCTGAATTGGGGTTTCTCAAAGCCCTAGTACTTTGAGTGAAATCTCTGAGACTGATAAAAAAAAAAAATTCTAAATTTTTTATGAATTGCATTTAAATAGAGACAGCATTATGTGAAATTGTGTGAGTTTTACATCATATTATAATCTTATCCCCTCATTCCGCCTCACAGACCAACTCCCCCACTCAGCTCCATCAGACTAGCCAGTAGCAATTAGCACACACCTACTGGAATTGCACATCTGCTGAGCTCATTATACAAGCTATTTCTCAGTGCAACATACATACAAACATTGTTAAAAAGATCAGAGGAATGAAGTCATGACTTCTTGAAAGAGACAGATTTTCTTAAAGAGACAAAGACCCAGTTTCAAGGTATAAAATTACAAAATAAAATGTATTTTAAGTCATATTTGATATACACTGCATTCTTATAGCAACTAAAGGTAAGATAGGTAGTTAATTGTGCTATAAAGACACTATGGGCCTGGAAAGTACATAATAATTCCCCTTTAAAACATTTAAAAATTACAACAGGTTTTGCCGTCTTATTGTACAAGTACGCTTAACATTGCTTGTGTTCAAGTAAGTTTAACTTCAAACTGCAGCATGCACTTTATTGGCAAAAAATACTGGGTCACTTACTTTACACACCCAATTCCAGAGTCATTAACTTATCCAAAATGTCTTTGTATGCTGAGAGTTCCTTTAAACCACAGGCCAGAACAATAATAATACTGGAAAATAACCCCACACCAAAACAACGTTGACAAAATGCAGTCAGACATATTTTGTTGTCCCGGCAACTGCCACAGCCACACTCATCGATTGCATTGCCAGACAGAGAGTCACGGTGCATCATTACTAGCATCTCTCCAGTGCTCTAGAGTTCAGTGGTGGTGTTCTTGACACCAGGCCGTCCAACACTTATCATGCAGTTGGTGTTGTAAGCTTGGATGCAGCTTCTCTGCCATGGAAACCCAGTCGGTGAAGATCTTTACACTCTGTTCTTGAGCTATTTTGAAGGGCCCATGAGATTTGGAGGTGTGTAGCTGCATAAGGTGAGTGACCTCTGCACAGTGTCTCAGCATCCACTGACCTTTTGGTTTGACATGACTTACCACTTCATGGTTGAGTTGCTGTCACACCTAATTAATTTCCTTTTTTATAATAACCTTAACAGTTAACTGCGTGATATCTAGTAGTGAGGAAATTTCCCAATTGGATTTAGTGAACTGGTGAGATTTGGGTGTAAATGTGTATTTAAACATATTGTGCTTATTCTTATCTTATGGAAAGGATTGTCTCAAGAATAGTGGGCTCACACACATAGCAGGTTCTGAAAATACACGGTGCAACATATCTATATTTCTTAATGTTTTATGAGATCGTTTGAGGGTCTAAAATAGAAATTCACTCAGTTTTATTCTTCGTTTGCTCTCTTGTACTGTGGTGTCAAGATCTTTACCATCAGATCCTCATGGACAAGAAGTATCATTAGCTGTAGCAAAGCAGTAGCTTTTCTTTTCCACACCAATATGGACAAGAAAAACAAATCATGCACCTGTCATTTAAATGCAAAAACAGCTTCTGGTGTTTTTAAAAACATTGTTTTCAGAGTAGCCATGTGTATATAAAACTAAGGCTATGTAGGGTGTTTTTGGTCTCCTACTACTATTAAAAGTTAATCAACAAATTTTCAATGGTCATTTTTACATTTTTGTGTCATTTTAGGTCTTAGAGAGACAGATTTAAGACAACTGCTGAAGTGTGCCTTTAGACTCAATTTATTTTTCTCACATACAAACAAAAAAAGGGCACAATCTCAAGCAGACACAAGCAAGGAACATTCTTGAACTGAGCTAAACAACAGAGGAACGGCAGGAACTTAAATATCTGGTGAAACAGGTGAGCGGCGTCACTAAGACGGGGGAACACAGATGGGTTCAATGAGCTTAATCGCTGGAACAAAGTAGCTGAGCTGAGGAACGCGAACCAAAAAGAGAAATAAGCCAGACAACAATAAAACAAAAATACAAATACAGACAACAATAAAAAAAATACAAATACACAAGGAGAATCACACTAAGAAAAACATACCATCTAGTAAACAAAGAAATGAACAGTAAACCCAAAAATCACAAATGAAACTGATGAGAATGAATAAACCAACACACACTGATGCAGGAGCATGACAAAACCCGATGAGCAAAGAGTAAAAGAAACTGGCAAAATATGAAAAAACTTGAATTAATTAAACACAACAGAAACTATTCAGGAAGGAAGCATCATGCATCATAATAACTTGTAATAGACCTACCAAAAAGAACTAAAAATGCAAAAACTGTGAGCGATAAATAACCAATAAGAAAAAAACATAAACCAATACACCCAAGAATTATGACAGGCTTGTAAACTACATTTTTTAAAAAACAAAATAGAGCCACCTTCCATTAAATGTTTCGTACCACTGTAACATTTAAAAAAAGAAACAATCAACTCACCTAAACATGGACCAGAACCACAATCACTAGAGAAAGGGCCTAATGTGAAATCTTTATATTTAAGTTGTATGAATATCATGGATTTAAACTTTTTCCTAAGTATTAATCATGGAAAAAAAAAAAAACATACGGGAACTACCAAGAGAAATAAATAGATTTGATTTTGGCCAAATTCATGGACACAAAATTGAAGACGCTTAGGAGAAACTTCTCGTGTAATCAATTCAATTCTGTTAGAAAATACTTTATTTTAGGGAATTTACACAACATGCACAAATGAAGAAGTACGAAGCTGAACTGGTGCTATTGTGCAAATCGGGAAAGGAGCAAATCAGCAGGGAGGCAATTAAAATATATGTAAATATATTAAAATATGTGACATATGCCATCTGCATTAAGACAGATGACAGAAAATCAGACACATTTTTACTTTTATCTCATTTGTTTGTTTGAGCTTCTTTTCAACTTTAGTAAAAAAGAAAAAAAAATCAAATGATGTTGTGAATTAAATCTCTGCTTTAAAATTCCACTTTGTAGCATTTCCAACATTCAGAAACAAGTGACTCAGCAGTATCCCACTGTGACGTGTTTAGGAGTTATTTACTGAGTTGCTAACTCTAATGATGCTGTTTTGCCAAGTGATACAAACACTTATTGTTCTGATTGCGGGTAAGAAGTGTGGCTGCCGTTATATTTATACAGAGCAACAACGAATACTTTCATTCTTTGAAAAGTGATAAATAAACAACCATATGACAGATGTTTCTTGGTGGCTTTTGAAAATTATTGGATTGTTGTTTGAGGATTGTTTTATTTTTGTCACTGTCCAATTGTCCTTTTGCTGTTTAGGTCTTATACTTCTGACCTTATAAAGTTCCTCACTTTGACCTACTTGACCTACAAGTAGAATTAAAAAAATGTTCCTTAACCAAACCAGTAAGCCATACGGTTGTTTCTACTTGCCAAGTTACACCTGGTATAAAATCCATGTTCCTCTTCCAGACATTGTTGAATCACAAATTAAGAAAGATTTCAATCACATTTTACTTCCTTGCACATACTGTAAATAAATGCTTTAGTATTTTTGTCTTGCTTTAGCAAAAAACAAAACAAAAACAAAAAAAAACAGATCATCTCTGAAGCAGGAAAACAATTATAAGCTACTGGAAACTCTTTCTGTCTAGATATTGTCATTTCACGTTCACATCATTCCTTACGGTCTACGAATGAACAGAAATATGACGAGCACGTCCTCCCTTCGCTGCTTCCTCCGGCATTTGAGTGCGCTAGCAGTAATTTAATGCATCGCCCATCTAATAATGTAATCCCATAAAAGTTTCTGCTGTTGTAATTTTGCCCCTCATCACCTCTGCGTTACGACGCACACACCCACCGGCCCCCAACTCCCAGCAGCTCGAACCGCATCGCGCTCCAAACTTTCTCATTTCGGCTTTTACAACCGCAAACTCTGCGTGAGAGGCGGCGCGGGGAGGCGCAGCGTGCTGCGAAGAGCGCCTGAGTCCCTCCTGGGAGACGGTAGGGCTGCAGTCTGAGGCGCGCTCCGTGCGCTGAGACGAAAAGTGCACAAATAAACATGAAACGCTTTGCCTGGAACCGGTTCCTCGCCGAGTCGACTGTGTTTATTGGTCACGTGTGGAAAGCTTTCCACGCGTGACCTTCCACATCGTCCCTGCTTTCTTTAGCAGAAGGAAGGGGTGGTACATGCACTGAATAGGTGGTACACTGACGGCTGCGCATATCACAGGCGCCATCGTATCTCAACAGAACGAATTAACTGGAATCTGTCTATTATATGGGAAATAGGCTGTCAGTTACCAGCAGGGTCGAGCTTTGAGCTGGGATACATCCTCCTGACTTTTAATATGCATTAGATAAGCTGATTTTGACATTTTATTAATAGGGGACCTGTCAGCAATGGGATGCAGACTTCGTTATTTAATCATTGTTACATTACTATGGAGATTGTGTATCAAATAAGAAAGAGAAATACTCAATGATCAAATTTTTATGACATTGCTGTATTAATCTGCGTCAGACAGAAAGAAGGTGTTATTGTGGACTCTATATTCAGCCTGCAGGTTTGCATACAGATCAAGAGATTCAGTTGGATGACAGTTTATATTTACATTTGATGGCAGCAGCAAATCGAAACTTCCCTCAGCGATGGGGAGGTACCTATTTATTAATATTTACAGAAAACACGAGGCAATTGAGGAAGATGCACGGAAGGAACAACCTGCATCAAGATCATGTTGGACGAAAATCGTGTTCTAAGTCAAACGGAGAGACGTAGAAAATGTGGTTTGATGTTCGCATCACGAGTCTGAGCGGTCTATTAACCTGATCTGCAGCGCACCGTTTTAATAACCCAGGTCATTACAATTCATCACACGCAATGAGTCTGATTCTAACCAGCGAATCTTCTCAAACCTGGATATGATGGAGACCAGGTGACTAAACGGCAGTTTTAGAGAATTTAGCTGTATTTCTAACTAGCATCCAGGAGTGGCGCCGAGCTCAGTTTGCTGCATATGACTTTGAACATTCTTGCTGAATTCCTATGCTGTCTGCAAAAGGTTAGAGTTGCAGTTACAAAATCCTTTCAAAACGCACACCAGGGTGCCGTTGTCTAAAATTGGGCTCTGGGATTACCTACAAACTCAGTTGAGGAATGCTTTTAAACTGTAAACACTTGGGGGGAGGAGGGGAGAAAATGTCTCAGGCATTTTAATGAAATCCCAGAAAATGATGTCAAGTTGTGAACAAAAAGGCATTGCATGTCTCCTTTACGTTTACTAAAACATTTTAACAATAGCTAGAGTTACTTACAAAGTTTCCACACCGTCTTGATCCGGTCAGGTTTTTTGGTGTGGACAATATGGCTGACGAGTCACTGGGTGGCACAAACGTTGTTGGGGGCATGAACTGCTGGTTCTTCTTTCACTTATTTCTTTATTGTGTATTTTTCGTGTGCAATGACCGTAAAAGCGTTGTGATTGAATCACACTGGTTCCTTGGGAACAGTGTGCATCTTGCAACCCGGAAGACGCAGGTACAGCTTCAATTTTCTTCTTGACACGTGTGTTATGGGGTATCATCGAGGCACTTAACCCCAAATTGGATCCCAGTGGGATGAAAGAGGTTATGGACAAACACTGTGATACAAAAAAAATAAACGTAAAAAATTAAGTTATCTGTCAGTTTTCACCTGAGCAAGGTTTTTTGTTGTTGTTTTGTTTTTCTGCCTGTGCAGTCAACGAGTATCCCTGTGTGCTGAGTAGCTGTCCACTGCTTGCTGCTTTGAAAAGCGAGATTAGCACGGAAGCTTTGTGTGAGACTGCACTGTCTTTTATCCCACAGACGATGCACGTTACTAAAAACCACACTCAATTCAGCTGTTTAAATTAAATGTACTTCCAACAAAAAGACACGATGATGTCCCATAGCAACAACCGTCTGGAGGCAAAACTTTTGACTTTCGGCTCTGCTTCGTGGCTCAACGGAGAGCAGGCTGAAAGTTGTGTGTCTATGGTTGTAGAGTCCCAACAAACTGAATAGCAACTTCCATACATGCTGGCATTTGTGTAATTACCTTCTCTGTTTTTACTAATTTTTTTAGACAACATATCCTCTAATCTGTTGTTGCACAACTGTTTATCTGCACTGATATTCTGTATTATATATAGTTTGGCTTTTTCTGTGTTCAAGGCACCTGCACATTATGTACATTTTTGAAAAAGTCATCCGATTCATTCCTTGGATCGTGAGTCTGGTATTCCTATTCATAATATCTGCATAGCATTTTCTGTTATAGAATTGTACAGTATATTATTATTATTATTATAGTTGATCTTATTTCTTTGTCTATTGTTTTTAACACTAACAACTGTTGGTGTCCCTTTGCATCTGTTGCTGCTGTTACACCTGAATTTCTTCTTTGCAGCACAATTCAGTTCTACTTTATTCAAACATTTAAAACATGTCTTGTTCTTAAGGCAGTTCACTAGCTAAAACAGCATGGCCTTGTGGCGTCAAAAATGGGAAATCCAGAGGAGAACGTTCCTTGGCAATCACACAAATTAACAAAATCATGTTTAGGATTTAAGATTTGCAGGGTGACTTAGCTAATCTGTTTAGATGCGCAAGCACGTCCTGATGTGACTGTCATGCACGGTGCACAAAGTCACACTCAGACTTTCATCATGCAATTAGTCTTAGAGTTGGCAGTTCAGATTGCCTAAGTTCATTTAGAATGATCATGTCTGAGGCCTGGAAATGCGCCCCTCATGTTCTTCCTTCTCCTCTCCAGAGATCACAGGGAAGACAAGATAAGAGGATGTACTGCCGAGTTGTTTTCGCCCCATCTGCAGAAAAAGTTATTCCTTGCAGCCGCTGTTTTGGTGGTAAATATTCTATGAAATCAGCTTATGTGGGTTCAGTTGCAACAGTAAATGTGATTAGGATTCAGGTGGTTTGCTCTACTTTTCCCACACGCACGCACACCTACCTACAAACTTGCTCCACTGTGCAGCGAGTCCTCGTTTTTTCCTCGGTCTTGGGTTAAATTAGGGAAATCATAGAGAGCAGTAGAGGCTTCATTAATGGTTCGGGGTTGATGAGACTCACTGATATCAATAATCAATCATGAAGCTGGATGCTACAAACTAGTCAGTTAAACTCGGGTGCAAATCGATGCGATGATGAAGCAGCTTGTCCCCTGGGTTTGTTGTGCCGCTTAGTCTGCTTGGTGGAGACTTTCCTCAGCCGGATGTAAACTCTCACAGCACTGGCCACTCCACAGATGGGAATTATGCTCCAGGTGGTGCAGCGGGATGTTGGAAAAACCTTCAACACGACAAAACAACAATGTTACAAATAAAAACCCCTTTGTGAAAACAAAAGGTAATTTATAACGCACTCCTGTGATGGTTCAACTCCGCAGTTCACATTCAGTTCAGCTAAGGCTTAAGGCTTTCGCAGCAAATTGCGCTTTGTTTCCCTCCACCACGCCGCACACTACTTCAAAGTCTGCAGAAGTGTTTATGTGTAGTATTAAAAAAAGAGGATCATTTAATGCTAGCTTTGGACAAAACCTTTGGGTCCTTCCTCCTCTTTTAATTTAGCCCGGGATCGAGCGGCGTTCTCCATGAGCGACCCGCAACCGCGTGCTGCTAAAACGAAACAACAACAAAGCGTGTTGACGTCACAGATCACAGAGTTTAATCTCATACAAAGCAATCGACAACAAAGCTGCAGAGGAACAGAGATATGCATTTTCTCATAAAAATAAAAACACACAAGGGGAAGACAGACAAACACAAAACACATAAGACAGACAAAGGCGCCCAACGTGGAGTAAAAAGATGGAAAAAACTCTCTGACTCTCCGGTGTTGACCTGAAATTTTAACCAAAGAGGCGTTTCCCTATTTAATATATGCAAAGAAGGCATTCCGTTGTCCGACTAATCAGAGCCCTGTCTCGGCCCCCCAGAGAAAGTTGGGACTTCCTGATTTATAGCAAAGGTGTCTGTTTTTTTATCTACGCAAACGGGCGGACCTCTTCGTCTTGGGCCGTGCCAGGTACGAGGGAGAGGCGCCAAAGAGTCTGTAACTCCTATCAGAGTGTAAATTTTATAGCTTTGTGTCTGTCAGCGGGGGAGGAAAAAAGGCCCTGCCTTGGCCTGCTTCTTCAGCTGAATTCCCAAATGTTCAACAGAAAACTATTCCAAATTAAAGTGTTGGCTATACCTTTACACATGTCGTGGATTAGCTATATTAAGCACCAAACAATAATTATTTTCTTTACAGTAGGCAGCGAGTTTACTCTCCTGTTTCCGTCTTGCACATGCCGGAGAGCCAATAAGAAGGTGTGTTTATCCTGCAGTTGCTTCTAGAAACACTTTTACCTAATGAATAACAATAGTACACGTTTTCAGCTCACATAGCTCGCTACAGTCAGGAAACGTCCTTCGGCCAACAAAGGAGAGCTCTTTACAGGGGCGTTGAATTCTTAATGATTTATTTAATTGCACTTGTTTGCATTTGCATTTCAGAGTGAATATAAACAAGAGTCACACACAGTCGAAGGCCTCCCAGTGGCCCAGCTGTGTGACCGGACTCAGGTACACGACAGACTGCTTTGACCTTGCTACTTCTGCTGCTTTGGCTCGGTGTGTGTGTGACTAAATACTTGAAACATATTCTTGGTATATGATTTTACACTAAGATGAAATCCCTCTAGAGACGTCACTTACATGGGCTTGACTCTTGTTTCTGTTTCTCCCTGATGTCCACCGGCTTGTTGCTGACTGAGCTGCTCATCAAAGCGCTTTGCTGTTGCTATGGCAGCAACTCTGAGCTCTTCGGCTATTAAAGGGTGAGTTCAATAATTTGTGTTGCATCTGTGAAGTTATTTATGGTGACAATTTTCGTACTTGTTGCAGAAATATGTCATATCATTTTGAGCTTTCTGAAAATGTAAGTAAGTAGTGGAGGCTGACAGGTAGTCAGACCTATTCTGTCTTTTTTTTTAGCTGACTTTAGCTGTTTAAAATAACGTAAAGAGAAAATATTCATATCAGTGGTATATAACAATATAGAATAGACCCATCGTAGCTCTTTAATGGTGCATTGAGACACAACGTCAGAGCAACAGCTTAACCTTTGTTGCCCCTTGAGATAATTTCGAAACCTCAAGTATTGTGTAAGAATTTAGGATTGTGACTCAAGAATCACGCAAACAGAATAAAAATAATCTCTTAATCTAAACTGGCAAAGCTTCGGTTTTGGTTATGATGTGCATTTTACTTGTCAGTGACCTTATAGTGGGAAGACGTGTGGCGTGAGCGTGCCAAGTTCAATTGTGCGCAACAAAACGGATCAAACTAGACCGTCTTTAGCGGCATTACTCCCGACTACGACACTGGACACGGTCTAAGCGGATTCAGTTCTGTCATTTTCTTTGTCGCATCGTGTCATATTACACTGGAGCCATTTCAGACATTGTATTTTTTTTTTATCCACACTGCAAAATCACATTAAGTTCCCTGTAATTTTGGGCAGGCTAATTAAGTAATTTAAATAATTAATCTTCAAAACTTATTTAATTAATTTCCCTGCTTGTTCTGATGTTCATTAAAAGGATTTTATTTTACAGTCAAAGTGTCTATTTTTTTAAACCAGCTCATATTTCATTCTCTGAGAATTATCTGACCTGTTCATTTATATCATATCTTAAATCGATAAAACGACATGATATTCTGTTAGGAACTTAAGGTACGAAATGATTGTTTTCTCTATAATCACCAAGTTTGATTTTCTGATCTGATCTAAATTTGACAGCAACAACCATATCAATTTCCTATCATTGAAAACTGCAGCGTCCTACCCTCTGAGCACACCATGACTAGACTGGACATCCTGAAGATACAACAGAAAACATTCAGTCTATTATGTAGCCACAAGGCTGCCAACCTGACAAGACATCGGTCCACAGAGGTCAAAGCTGTTTTGAAAAAGGGAACAATATCAAGCGGGTAGGTTTAACGTTACGGCTGAAGTTCAACCCAAACACGGGAAAGGGACAGAAAGGGGATTTAAGCCAGATTTAACATGGTTGTTGGTTCGAGATGGGCTGAGCTGGGGGGTTTTCAGAAACTGCTGATTTTTTGATTTTCTCATACAACCGCAGGTCAAAAAAAACAACAAAAGAATAGGAGAAAAAAAAAACCCCAGTGAGAGACAGCTGCGTGAATGAAAAGAAAATGCAGTGTTGATGTATGTCGGAAAGGCAATAACAGGTCAAATGTTTTATTCATACGATATGTGAAATGCCATCTGAAAAAAAAAAAAATGTATGTGGAAGCAGACAGGCAAAGGCAGCAGAAGATCAGAAAGGGTTCCCCCTCTCTGTTCCGGTTTGAACGGGAAGCTGAGGTCAGAGTTCACACACGGCTCGACAAAGTTGGACAAGAAGAGATCGGAAAAACATCGACTGTACTGATGAGTCTTGATACGGCCAGAATTTGGTAGAAACAACAGGAAAGAGTAGAGTAATAGCTACTGCCTCTTAGTAACAGTTCAGGCAAGTGGTGAGGGTGTAAAGGTATGAGGATATTTTATAGGCACAGTTTATTACACTTAGTTTGGCAAACTAAACATCACTTAATGCAGGGGCGTCAAACTCATTTTCATTTTGGGCCATATCAAAGATCGGAATGCTCTTAAAGGGCCGGTTGTGCCACAATGTATTGATAAAACTCATTAAATTTCTAAAATATCAATAAATAGCTGTTTGTTTCAGCATTCAATAATGTTTCTTAAAATTAAGTAATATCGAACATCTTTTCACACTGATCAGTCCATCCAAGATTTTGTGATTTCTTGTTTTTTTTGTAATAAAAATCACAGATTTTGTGTTGCTAATGTATAAATATTTGTAAGGACGTTTTAAGATATTTGTGCTAATATATGATGTTTAATGTGACTTTTTATTCATCACCGTATCGGGCACAGACCATAACCTGACATGAAGTGAGGCTGAGGCAGCAGTTAAGCCAAACATTTTTGGCCAATTTTGAGAGGAATTTGCAATAAAAATCAGAAACAAATGTGGAGATCTGTTGAAGTTGAGATTTCGGAAACAAAGTAAAGGTTCACAAATCCCAGACTGCGTTTTATTTTTAGGGTTTGGCATTTGCCTGGAATAATCCAGTTATCCAAGTTTTCGTCTCCTCTCCTCTAGCAGAAGGACTCCATCTAAGATGTTCCCAATACCGAGAATAACTCTGAAAATCATCTTTTCTTTTCACACATGGAATAAAGGCTTTACAGGGAAAAAAAGAAAGCTGTCCAGGCTGCAATCACATGCTGAGTTCTGCTTCCTGTCAAAAGCAAGCACTGAAATTGTCCTTTTTCTGTTTTCACTGCTACCTTAACAGAAATGACTTCAGATTAGGCAAGTCAAATATTTACAATTTTGAACACTATAAAGTTGATGTTGGGGAGTTTGGGTGTTGTTTCAGTTTCTAAAAAGCATTTATTTCGTACGATTGTCCGATTTTTATTTGAATTTTTTATTATTTTGTTTTAAATCCACTATTTTTCTTCCAATTCATAGCGATGTGCTCCATTATCCTGGTCTGTTGAATTAAACTCCAACTGAAAACCGCGTAGTTTCTAAAATAAAAGCGAAAAGGTGCAGTTGTAAGTTTGTGCCGTTTACTTCCGCTCGGCCTCGCCTGGGCAACTTTGGCAGTCCTGCCGTGTCCTGAGGCTTTTGAGCTGCGGAGTGCGGGCGTCTCTGCTGGCAATCATCTGTTTAAGGGCTAATCAGGAGTCCGCTGATTTACAGTGAGCTTCTCTCGCCGCCCAATCACAAGGACCCAACAGAATACAGTACGGCAGCTGTTGAGACAACCGGCCCGTCTCCCCATTAGTTCAACAAGAGCTATTCATTAATTTATTTATCTAGGCTCTCGCAGGAGCGAGGCCATGGAGATACAGCAGGGGAAGCTTTTTAATCAAAGCCGCAGCTCCCAACCGGCTGACTAATGTACAGTGATGCGCGCCGGGGAGAAAGCTGCCAGAGGGCAAAGGGTCAAGGGGATGCATTTCTCCCCCTCTGATTCTCTCCCTAAACATAAAAAAAAGCAACGCCGAGGAAGATTTTGAACTTCTTCCTAACAAGACATAAAGCAAGCGCCGGCTGCAATTAGACCTCGTCTGGATTGAGGACGATTAAGTGCGGTTTTGGTGTCACCTGCCACCCGAGGAGTTCCTCGACGGGCTCGAATTAGAAAACGGGCGAGAAAAAAAAAAAAAAAAGATTGATGAGTTCAATGTTTTCCAAATGAGCAGCCTTATACACATAATTACATCACGGAAATGAACGGATCATCGTGATACAAACTCGGGCGAGGGGCATGCTAATTGCTCATCAGACGGTGAAGGCTGTGGTGTCGGCCGCCTCACAACTGCAGCGCTCGCTGTACGGAAAGGAGCCGGGGAGGGGCTTCTGCTGAGCAGATTAATGTGATCCATCTTCCGTATTCACACCCCAAGCCCGGTTATCTCTCCTTACAGTATGCACGAGTCCCATTGATGTTTTTTATTGAAGCTACAGAGCACATCCGCCGCCAGACGTTTCCCGTAAACGTGAAGAAATAGCAAATATCTTTTGTACTTCCTCTTTGTAAAACTTGTTTATTAAATAGCATGTTGTGTTATTATTACTCCTGTTTACGAGCTTATTCTCAGGTTTAATTCTACTGTTGACCATGAAGAGGCAAAGGAGGACACTTTGAGACCGACTAGACATCCGTAAGTGATATTTAGTGGAGCAATATTGAGGATAATGACATGACTAATTTGAATAAATCCCCTCTCTATGATAAGGGAGCTATAATTAGCAGAGGTCACCGAGTTTCATAAGAGTGTTGCAGCAGGCATGTTGCGTCAACAGGAGTCCAAACATGCAATTTCAATGATTGTAATGTCTTAGAAAGGATACAAGCTTTCAACATTTTATGAATTATATGAGTCTACCTGGAAGAAACCTGTTACATAAGGTGTTTCGAAATGAAAAAGTGAAAGTTGAGTGTCAAAATAGGAGACTTAAATATCATGTTTTTATTAAAATTCAGCTCCTACTCTGAGCGTTTCCAGCAGTAGTTGCCCTTAAGGGAACTGAAGGCTGTTTATGTGATCTACAGTAACAAGCTTGGCTTGACAACTGTGTTCTTCATTGCACTGCTAAGAGGTGGTGTTGTTATGGTGCTGCTGCGTAATTTTCCAGTTGTTTAATAGTAAATCTTTTTTTATAAATATATTTTGAACCTGTTACTTTACTATAAATTGCATTCATTTAACACAACGTTTTTTCCTGTTTCAACAGCTGGAGCAGAAGAATAATACCATCTAGGCTGAATGTTTTCAGGCTTTCATGTATCAGCATATGTCCCCCTCTCGTCTCGGATCTGATGTCCTTTTCTTAGTCACCTCTCCCAGGTCTCCACTGCGTTCCATCTCTCCGTTAGACTCCTCATACACCGTGCCAGTCACATTTTCTGGCCTCCTTATCAGTGATACCAGTTCAAACAAGAGGAATGAGCCAATATTCCAGCAAAGCTTGTGGAACAAAACCAAAAACACCTAATCAAAGTCCTACAGTTTTAAAGGCAATATTAACGACACTTATGAGAATTTCTGAATCTAAAAAGAGGAAGACAACCAAAAAATAAATAAATCTCACATTATTCTGGCACTTAGCAAAAAGCAATATTTTGATCATTCCAAGCTAAAGCTTGTCTGATTTCATTTCCATACATTGATATGGTTTTATTTCCTTCCAATGTCATCCAGATTTGTAAAATTGCCCTAAATGCCACCTTGAAACTAGATCTCTCCACTGATGTTCTTCAATTTGTATTATTATTACTATTACAGCTCATTTTGAATTATTATTATTACTGAATTTATCTGAAATGGAATAATCCCTTCAACTCAATCCCAACCAGCTCTTATGGTGTTTTGTGTTCTTCAGATTTCTGAAGTTTGATCCACTTGGTTTGCTCTAAGTCTAATGTTCAATTCATTGATCCAGGCTTTGCACAACTATCTGCCCATCGAACCTTTAATATTCTTATTCTGAAGCAATAGTTTCAGAATTTTTAAGTCTTTTTTTGGCAGCGGTGTGCTGATCAAATCTGCAGGAATGGATAGCAAATCCCTTTTCCCTAACCTTATCTGATAGCTGTCCTGCAAACCTTTCGCCACACTCCTCCTGCATTGCATATAGACCGTATAGCCTCTGGCCTACAGCACCGCAATGCATTTCTTTCCTTCCTCAAACCCCACATGAAATAGTTAGTATCCAGAAAGGATGATCTAGATCTCTTTAGATTTCCTCTGGGATGCCCGGTCTTGCTTTTTTGGAACACAGTCCATTTAAAGAGGCTGGATGAGACAGGATTCAGCCAGAGGTGGGTTAAAATTACTGAGCTAAAGTGAGTGAAGATGACTGTAGACGTGGCAATAAAATTGCTTCTAATGCGTTTGCTCTGCTAGCAGGAGAGGAGAAACTGCAGCGTTGATGGAGGCTCAATGTGGCGATAGGGAGAGAATGATAATATAAATGCAGTGTTTAAAAGGGTCAAAAGCCCCCATGGGGAATGCCTTGACATGTTCTGGTGCAGCTAACAACACTAAGTTTTTCAAAGGCATACAAGGAAGTCAGGAGCAGAAAGGAACATCTGTGACTCTGAATGTGGGATGCCTCAAAATGTGTCCCTTACTCTAAATTGAGATCGCATCCTCCGCATCGCTGCACCGCTTTCAAAAAATAGTTTTGCTACAATATTTCCAACGGTAGATAAACTTGCCGTATATGTGCCGACAAATTGCTTTTCTGTGGACAAGGACATAATGTAGATGCAGTCATGTAAAATAATGGGGTGTATTCAGTCCTGCTTTTGTCTGAGCAGCTGCAAGAGCAACGCTGCAGGGCTTGAAGCTAAAGGAAAGGAGCAGCAAACCACAGTACAGACTGTGTGGTGACGTAGTTAGCACTGTGGCCTCAAAGGCATCTTGGGTTAAGTTTTCACCAGGTTTGCTAAACTGTTCTCAATATGCATGTATCCATGTTCTCATCCCACCATTCAAAAACATATGTTAGGTCAAATGCCCTCTCACAATTGCACTAAACCCACCCACACTGCTGCAAGAATTAGAAATTTAATAAATTGAAAGAAGCTAAAGAAATACATTAATAAGGATGCATTTTCTTTGTATTATATAACATGTAGCTCCAAATAAATTGTCACTAGAGTGAGGTCAGTTATAAATTGGTGGCTGACAATTTAAATATTTAGCATTCAGCTTCATTGGTTGCAATCCTTAAATAATCACTGGCCACCCTTCAGCCAAAGTTAATTGTAGGTTGTTGCTTTCAGTCATTTGTGACAGCGAATCAGTCACAAAATGCTGCAGAGTATCCGATTTGCTTGGCTTTCCGTCTCATGTACCGTATGTGTTTTGGTGCGTTTCCTCAACCAATTTTTAAATGGCACACCAGCAACGCAGAAAGTTATCAGAGCCAAACAAAATGCAAATCGCAAACGCCTGTTCAAAAATAAGAATGGGCTGCAGCTGCATCATTTACAAACAGAGCAGGAAACAACAGGAAAGTGTGATGTAAGCTACATTGAGTCCATTTTGTAGGAGGATGATCTAATGTTGGCACTCAGGGTCGGTATTTTTCCAACTTATTTTTGGGCCATTTTATTTGTTTCATATAGAGAAGTTACATAAATCATAGAGGGAGATGGATCCAGTGGGAGGGAAATGTGCAAGACAGGGTCAGAGGGGCAGAAAAACAGACCATTAATTCCCCTGGGTGAGAGGTGCACTCTCTGTTACATGGTTCCTCTCTACCCACATTATATGGCAGCTCTGATTATATTTAAAGGAATAGTTCAGGATTCTTGATGTAATGTTGAGTTAAAAGGTTATAAGCAATCAATGTTTCCTGCAGCAGATTGGTGTCTTCATTTAGCACAGAGTTGTTGACTGTAAAGCTAACATTCTGAGAGGGGCCAAGAGCAAAACAGCCTTCTAATGACAACTCTGGTGTTGAAAACGTCAATGCAGCTTATATGAATGTTACTTTCTGAACCTTCAGTCGCTACGTTTGCACAGAAATCAGACATACTTAGAAGAGAAAATGTTTCCCACCAGAGTAACTTCATAAACCACCATAATATGTTTTTGATTTTCCTACCACATTTGAACTTTTATGTCAGACAGTTACTCTGACAGGAAATTATTTAAAATTGCATTTTAGTGGAGCCCGGACCGTGGGCAGGAATATTCTAAAAACGCATATACCTGTGTATTTTAATAGCATAAACATCAAATACACATGAATATGAAGAGTTGAGCTAATTAGCAGCAAGCTAAATGAATGCTTTCCAAACACAAGCTAACAGCATGTCGAGTAGTATTGCGCTTGGTTATTTCAGCTTCCCAAACTGCATGTTCTTTCATATGTTTTAGATATACTCTAAAAGAAAACATAAATACTTAACTATTTTTGTTTTTACCTACACATAAAAATACCTCATTAGGCTGGGGTCCACTGTACACAAGAAGCTCTAAACTAGCATTGGCTTAAACCAATTTAACGTTTTTGAGTTTTTAAATGTGTTAGAAGTCCAGTTTGATCGTGATCTCTCTCAAGCTAGCAGTTAGCATTAGCCCAGAGCCTACTTATCTGAATTTATAATTAAGACACCAGGAGATTCATCCAATATATTCTGAAAACCCCCTTTAAGGTGAATATAGGAAGTAATTGTACAATATTTTAATAATATCAAGACAATATTTAAAAAAGACATTAAGCAATCCTCTAACCAGTTTTTGTAGCTAATGTTTTTTTTCAGTTTGCTAGTGTAGCTGGAGTCTATCCAAGTAGCCGATTGGCAAAAGGTTTGATCCTAAACAGGACAGGTTGTCAGTTCAACTTAAAGACGTCACAGAGGAACCAAACCTAATATTTAGGGTTTGGGACTGGGTGAGGAAACTGGTACACCTATAAAAAAACAAGCTAATCCATTTCAACTGAATTTATTACATCAAAGCTCTGGGCTTCTTGCACTGTATTGTCCTGGTGTCTTTTTTTCTTCTTTTTTTTCCTTCTGGACGTAGCTTTTTTTGATACATCTGGTGAAATAGACTAATATTCATTCTGTGCAGGATCCCAACAAAGCAGTTTATGACTAATAGCGATGACACGGGTTTTTCGGCCTGTGACAACCAAACTCTGCTGGTGATTTTGTGCAGGTTTAAGGATTGAATGAATAAACATGAGCTTTGTCTCATAAAGGCCTTTCAGTGAGAGAAATCCCGTAGACTGAGGATACATAAGGTTTAAAGTAGAGGATAATCTCTTATACCTGGAAGATGACACACAGCAGTGACTTTTTAGAAAAGTTGTCCAACATAAACTTTATGCTGGGGTCATACAATTCTACTGAGGCGTGAAAAAAGGGGGGTGGAAAAATGAGAAAGATACATGTAGAAATTGCTGATGGAAAAAAAAAGACAGGCAGATATTGTTTGCCATGTCCTAACCCTCTGCGCTTGGAAGGGTATGCAGTGGTATGGCTAACCTACTGGCTGTCTCGAGGCAGCTCTTCAACTCAGTGCTCCGATGCTGGTGTCTGCCTGGGAGCTTATCAGGCTTTCCCAGATGGTGATTTCAGCGCACAGAGGCAACGAGAGTCACGCGGAAAAGGAAGAGGGGAGCAGCGAAGTGGAGGTGAGTTTACAAAGATGAAGCAGACTGTACGTTTGGGGTCAAAAAATGTGGCTTTCCTCATTTCTCTTTGGTGGGAACAAACAACATTTTCTCTGACAAATTACATCCGGCCAAAAAAGAAAATTAGTGCCGGCTAGCTTTTAGGAAATCACCTCAGCGGACGTCAAGGGCAGGATATCATGCATTCCCTTCGGTGTCATTATGCCGTGTTATTTTGAGTTGTTTATTTATGTTTTTTATGACTTTGAAGTATATGTCCTGCATCAGATAACATCAAATTAGTTTTACTACCATTTTAAGGCAAATAGCTTAGAACAAAAATATAAAGTGTATGAAAAGGTATTAACACCACCTGAACTTAGATGAACTTATTTTCTTGCAATTTTATGTGACAGCCCAATAAAAAATTATTATAACAACGATACATTTTATTTGGAAGTGTCTTTTATAACACTGAAGGTCACTTTACAAAGAAAGTAGCGGTGCATTGCTGTTACGTTTCTCAGAGTATGTCTCTACCAAACATGCACATCTAGAGATTTGTCCTTTTTTCCCCACTTATCATGGCAAAACAATTTAAGCTCAGTGAGATTGGATGGTTTAGTCACAGAATTAGGTGTGGATTTTTACTGGGTGGTTTTTAACAAATGAGAATGGTTTGATAATAACCATTTGACGGTAGGTCTGGGTGTATGTTGTTGTGGGCTCGTTGTCTAGCTGGACGGTGAACTTTCACTTTTTTCTTTTGTCTTGCATTTTGTTCTACTTCTCTTTCCAGACATCTGGTCAGGTTTTACACCATGCATGGTGTTGTGATGGAAGTCACAGTGTTCATGTTTGGTCTCCAGAGAACCGGAGAACTGCCTTCTGTATGTTTTCTGTCTCCCTTGTGGCTTGGCAAACCACAACCTGCACTTCTAGAGGGTTTCTTTCATCGATGGCCACGCCTCCGTAAAGGTCAGACTTGTGAAATGCGCGACTAATAGTCGTCCTGTCAACCTATTCTCCCACCTAAGCTATGGATCTCTGCCTCGCCTCCATTGTTTTTCTACTGTTCATGTTGCTGCGCTGATCACAGAAGAATATTGTTTTCCAATTCACCTAAAAAGCTCATGGAGTGGGTGTGAGTAGAGTGCCCTGCTCCTTCAGTGGCTCAGAAACAAATCCTAGACACTCCAATATCCTTGTCTGCTGCCCTCAGTATCCTCTTCAGGGTCATTTGTTGTGCCATTGTTTCGTCCACCTCTTGATAACTTCAACAGCAACACTCAACAAAGCAGTCACATTTCAGATTTGCTTGTTTACAGACGGTAGAACATGCCTGTCTCAATTCCTGCCGTAAAATTAGTCAACAGAATCGGTTGGCTTCAACCTGCTCCGTTGTACAGAATGAGGCACTGCAGCGTGCATCTGTGTGAGCTTGTCAGCTAATTGACTGTAATGTCATTTTATCTGCTTCAGCAGGTTATTGACAACAGCCTCCCAGAGGCTCGATCATCCTTCTGTCAACTCGCCATCATGGGAGACGCCATTATCGTCTGATTACAGCTCATGCTTTCATATAATCCTGACATTTCCCCCCTTCTTTTGAGCTTTGGGAGTTGCCATAGCAGGCGGCAATGTACTGGTAATAGTTAAATGCCTTGTGTATGCGTGTGTGTGTGGGTGGGTGGTGAAGGTAACGGGCAAGAGGCAATAAAGACGGCGTTAATTTCCTGGAGCCACTCAAGACAGTCCTCATCCATCTGCTTCTTTCCCTTTAACAACCTTGCAGCCTTTAAATCTCGAGGTTCCCGTACGTCAGCAGGAAAAACTGCGTGCGTGCGTGTTTACATACAGCAGATTATAGCAAGGTGGAGGGGGTAGTCATGGATGATGCCCGGTAATTATTGGAGGAACAGCTGTGCAGCCAATGAAGGAAAACGCACAAAGGCAAAGGGAGTGTGGAAAATGTTGGGGGAAAGAGCTTAAGAGTGGTGTGTCTGGGATTAATCTTCTCCTCGTAGAGTTACCTGGGGAAAGAAAGGTACATGCTTCATACTGAAAGTGGGGGAAAAAAACAAAAAAACAATCAAGCTACTGCCAGCCTGTCTTTGAAGTGGAAGAAAAATGTATTAATATTTCTATCGACAGTGAGTTTGCAGTTTGCCCACGAGATGTAGCCAATTCATGCTCTTTTTAAGGCGTGCGGGGCGTTGTGACGACCTTCGCTGTGAACTGCATCTTTTCATCGTCCTTTTTCTTTTTCCTGACCCGTCACTGTGCCCCTTATTAATCTTCCACAGTGAAAAAAAAAAACAACAAACTCGGCTTTGACCAAGCTCCGGTTGCAGTGGGATATTAGAGGAATCAATACAAGGAAAAGAAGCACCAGTGGGGTTGTGGTGATGTGGGTGAAGGTGAGAATCTCCGAGTCATACCATGTCTCTAAAATATATCCTGTCTCCCAAAGTAGTACCACTTCATGGTCGGAGTTGTCAAAGGATGCTAAAAAGTGTGTCAGATTAAACTAGGGCATCTTTATGTTACATATCCAGATGGCATGTGATGCCTGGAGTCTTTCTGCTTTGAGTTTGCACGTTCTCTCCAGGTACTCTGGCTTCCTCCCACAGTCCGAAAACATGACGGTTAGGTTAATTGCAGGTTTTACCCAGTCTTTTGCTCAATGACAGACACCAGTCCTCCTGCCACCCTGCAGGGATGAGCGGGTATAGCCAATGAATGGATAATCCCAAAATTAAGCTAATTAGCAAAGTAGTTCATTTCAAACAAGACTTTTATTGAACTGAATTTGCAAATATTAATGCATGATATTTGACATTAACTTGAATTAAGTATGTCTGTATTGACTTTATGACCAGTTCTTTTGTCAAAGTGTGAATATTAAATATAGCTAACACTAGCATGCATTAATTTCCCAAGAAATCAAATTCTTTGTTTACTGTGCTGCATCACTTTACTGTATTGTTTTCATTTTTTGTAATTCATCCTGTGGAAGAAGTTTAGTAAATATGATTTGGGTTGTTAAATAGTTCAAAATGTTCACATGTAATAATAATAATAATAATAATAATAATAATAATAATAATAATAATAATAATGAGGCTCACTCTGGTATCATCTTTATCACAATTAGCGTGGTTCTGAATTTCCTGATGATCTTTACAACCGCACAACTTCTGTCCCAACAGCTTAAACACAGTTTTTAGACATCTTTGATCAACCCCATGAAGAGTTGTCAGAAAGAGCCTCTAGCAATAACACTGAGTTCTCAAATGATTACCCAGAAGACCAAGCGAAGACTAGAACTCAGCACACTGTTAAAAAAATAGAAAGAAAGAAAAGAGAAAAAAGGCTTTTAAGTAATTTACTTAAAAATGAATTACTTTTTAAAGTAAATTCTCTTAATGAGACTAGAAAATTATTAAAAAAAAAATTGCAACCACTGATGAATTAAATTTAAAACTCAGAGCAAAGAAATGGCAGAACACTTTGTTTTCCTGCTTCACAGTGCTTCACAGTTTAATTTGAAGCTGCATGGATCGCACGCTCCCTGCCCAGAGCAACCTTCCACTGGGAGCAGCACAAGCATTCAAAAAGAAAAAAGTAAAATCTGCTTTCAGTTGCTTACTTACATGCGTACTGTCTAAGAACAGTAAAAAATAATAACGGCACACCTCTAAAATCGAGGCTAAAATGAGCTAATTCTGATTCGGTGTTAAATTTAAGGACTATTTCACTCTTTTTGAAGGAATCACACCTGTTGGTCATCTATAACTCAAAAATATATTCCTTTTCCTCTGTCTAGAGTTTGCTGGTCCATTTAATAAGTCTGTTCCTAAATTCTCTCATCTTTGCTCTAAGCTGCATCTGAGACTGTTTATGCAGCAGTTCTTGCAGTTCAGCAACAGAAATCCCGTAGTCCATGAAACTGTCAAACGTGTCTACAGTCCAAACACCTTGTCAGGATCGTTCATAATGAATATGAATTAAGATGAGCACAGTTACTGTCTGTCTCGAGGCAGTTTCACATAAATCCTAGTTTCATACACGGAGACCAACATGAATGAAGATTCTTTACGGCACATCATCATGCGCCCTGACGTCGATATGCATACCTAGTTTGTTCCTGTGATGCGTTGCTCCTTTAACAGCTACGAGAACAAGGATTTTCTTTCATTCATACTCCTTCACTGATCTCCCGGAATAAAAGTCTTAAGACGCCGGAGAGCAGAAGGAACTAAGAAGCAATCCATATGCAGCAGACGAGATCACACAGTACAGTAAACGTGAGCTTGGCTCCGGGATAGACTGTAATGATATGAGTACACGCTCCATGACACTAATGACATTTATGCAGATTGCACTAGCAAAAATCACATTTCCATTTTTACAGCTTAGGCCATTTTACTGACTTTAATTACAATATTGTCGCTGCTTCGGTTCGTCTGTTTGCACGCAAACAATATGATTTTTTTTGATTCTGCAAAGTTTGAAGTGCACATTTCTTGCGGTGTGGAATTTTTTTTTTAGAGATTTCTACAGCTTTTGCTTTTGTGTAGAAGGTTGGAGAACCGCAAACAAAGTTTTAACATCGGGCTAAAAGTCACAAACCTGGGTCAAATTAACCAAATGAACCCAGCCTATGTTTTTTAAAAATTCTGTTTCCCCCCCAACATCTACTAATTGCTTTTACCACCCTTGGCACCAACATCTCCCATCAGACAATGAGTTTTGTACCGTGAAGAAGTTTTATTTTGGTTGGGCTAGGAGGTTTTTGAGCTTGAACAGTCTGTTTAAAGTGATGTGACAGCATGTCATTTTGATTTAAATTCATATTCTTTTTTTAGGACTTTTCTTTGGTTCTTTTCTTTTCTTTTCTTTCTTTTTTTATTGAGCCTGCATGAGTGCTTGGTTTAATGCCTTGAAGTTTCTGCTACTCAGCAGATTTCATGGTTCAACCAAAGCAAGTCATCCTGGCCCTTAAGCAGTAATGCAGCCCCGGACCACCACACCACCACCATCACCGTGTCTGGCTGTAGGCATAATGTTCTTCTCTGAAATGCTGTGTTGGTTTTAGTGACAGGGATCTCTGTTTTTGTTTTTATGATCCAATGTTTTTTTGCCTTGGAAATCTTTCAAGAATGCCATTTTTTTTAACTATTTCATGCAGTAAAATAATCAATTGTACCTGGAGTTAGCAGTGTTTTAGACATTGTTACCTCCAAGATGGAAATGTGTTGCACTTTTATTGGGCCAGGCTCTCCTGGGGAGTGTGCTGTCCTTGTTTTCTCCTTTTTAGAATTACGGCTCACTTTGGTTCGCTGAACTTCAGAAGCCGTAGCAATGACTTTGCAACTCCTTTGGATGTCATTGACATTGTGTGTTTGTTTTTAATTTTCTTTTGATTGGGGCATAATATATTTCGTTTGGAGATTTGTGTGTGTTTGGGGGTGTGTGTGTT
This sequence comes from Xiphophorus maculatus, assembly GCF_002775205.1. NCBI lineage: Eukaryota > Metazoa > Chordata > Actinopteri > Cyprinodontiformes > Poeciliidae > Xiphophorus > Xiphophorus maculatus. Next base: position 15,555,623 of record NC_036457.1, on the reverse strand, counting down.
TACTTTTTTTTATTGATTCTACACATCAAAAACGCACCAAACAAACCAAAACAATCAGTCCATTCACAGTAACAATACTTTTTTTTCTTTAATTAATGAAATTTTCACTTGAATACTGCTTTTCTATTTACTCGGGTTCTTTCTGTGATAATAAATTTCTTACTTTTATTGCATGCATTAATATATCAGTGTTGCTGTTCAGCTTCACTGAGTGTTTTCTGTATAAATAGAGGTAAAATAACAAAAACTACTCAAGTGAGTACCAGAAACTAAATGCAAAGAAAAAATAATAATTAGAGACTGAGAACGTAATGGCCCATACTAAATGTGACAGCTTGCCGTAAATCCTACCAACATAAACCGGTGCCGTTATTTCCCTCCTGTCACGAACGCTAAACCCGTCGATTTGAGTCAAATCCACACTTAGCTGCTGCTGCTGATTGTTCTTTGCTTTTCTTCAGCTGTGTCACCACAGACCTGGCATCGTCGGTTTGCCAGATTGCCAGGAAAACTCAATAGGAGCCATCCAAGGCCAGGACTAGTATCAGGAATATTTAGTACACGACTGGCTCTGGAATCATAACGATCTGTGTTCAGTCTTAACTCATAAGCTCGCAGCACATCAAGGCGGAGTCACAAAGACGAAGCTCTAACTGTCCGACTGCACCGCTCCTCAGAGGAAGCATGGCTCCTCTGGTGCTGGAGAGTCGAGGATCGCTTCAGCAGCATTCAGCTCCTCACATGCAGTATGGATGCATTGTACAGGTTTCTGTGCAAATGGGAGCTGAGTCACAAACTCTGGTTCGTAGTGGGGCGACATTACTGTATTCCTGAGGCGGCGGAGAGGGCATTGTGCCCTGGCTGTCGTACACGAGAGAACATGAGTGATATGGCTCCTTGCCTGCAGGCCTGGTTTGGCCACTCTGCCAGATTGTTATAATTTTCCTCCCTTGGGGTGCAGTACACATGTGTCACCTTCAGTATTTCACCTTGGCACTGCTCGCGGGTCAAGGAGAGTGTAAAAACTGCGCCCTGATAACTGGAAAACGTAGCTTTATAAAAGCTTCCTGCACAGATGATGTTGAGCTAAAGCACTCAGTATGAAAGTAGTAGATCTGAGAAGTGTTAAAACGTTGTTGGTCATTATTTGCAAAATAAAGCTTAGGGTTGTTACCATCCTGGAAGATAAAGCTCATTTCCAGTCTCGGTTCCTTTTTGCAACATCTAGCGGTTCCATCCAGCTTCCCATCAAAGCTGCTGAAGAGGAACACCCCAACGCAAGGTTTGCCCCCAGAAAACATGCTAACCCCGGTGCTCAGGGCACTACGGCAGTCATCCAGCCACCCGCCATGTTTTTGAGTTAAAAAATGTTTAAAGTTGACAGGAAATTTTAAAATATCATTTATTAGTTAAGCATTTTTGGAAGACTTGAAGATTAAGACTATAAGGTTTTAAAAAAAGGCAATCCTCAGAGGATCATAAAAAAAACCCCTAATATATTAACATTGCTTAGCATGGTGGGGCCACAAGTAAAGCCTGGTGGCCCGCCAGGCTTATAATACACTGAGGGAAACCCTGCCACAGTATGAGTCTGCCAACACCAGGTTTCACTTCGCTGATGAGCAGTTTTAATTTTCTCTCCCACACCGCAAGCTTAAAAGTTAAACGTTTGGCCTCATTAAATGCTTACTATGTCCTCTAGATCATTTTTAGATAACTCTCTCTATATATAGGACTTTTTAGCTGCTCATTAATATCAGGTTACATGTACTCCGCTCGCAGCAGGGCTCCACAAGTGCTAAGCAGGACACAAAAAAAAATCACAACGTGTTCACTAACATAAATGTAAAACAGAATGTATTAACTTGTAGTTTTTATTATATTAAAACGTGTATCTCGTTTCCAACCTAAACTGCTAGATGTGTTCTTCATAATCAGGGTTTTCTTTTTTTTAGTTTAAGTCACAATCTGTCTGTGATCGTGTGTCAAAAACCCCACAGACTGAGACGCTGACAGCTTCTCCTCTGCGTTGGTTTCTGTGAGCACGCTTTTATTTCTGATAATCTTTTGAAAACCTCTAACCTGACGTTGATCCATCAACTGCAAATCTTAGTTTACTTTTACGTGCATGTTTCTGTTGTTGTTGATAAATGCTGCAGACTGTGCGTCTACCTGGAGACAGTGCCTGTTAGCTTTATGAGGACAAACTTTTTTTTAAAAAAAGTTATAAAAACAGTCAGAGTTGGAGTGTGAAGTGTGAGTCCACGTGCGCCCGGTCCTGCGCTCAGCTGCCAGGAGAGCCTCTCGGTCTGCCATTTGCCCGTTTCCAGCTCCAGGGAGAGAGGTGAGGTGTTGAGAGAGAGGCAGCATGCAGCAGATGGCAGAGATATAACTCTGCAGAGGTAAGAAACAGCCCATTAGCCTGACCAAAAATGACAGTCTGCCTACTCTTTAGCGCTTGGCCCTAAATACACATGACCAGATTGAGACTGTGTCTGGCATGATCATCGCTGCGTGATCATGTTATGGGTTTGTGGCACTCTAGACAGAAACAACTCTGTTGCTCATCTGCTTCACTCATATTAAGGTGGCGCCAAAATAATAAACACAACAAGAAAAGGAAGGCAATCTGGGGCATTCAAAAAATGCAATGACGTCACCTACGCCACTAATTCCTACAACCTATAACGCTGTGGGTGAATAATGAGCTTCACTTCCCACACTCTTGTCTGTAATAAAACATTAGAAGAGGATATATGCACAAGAATATGGTAGCATCAACTTCTATACCTTTAACAGCAAATAAAATAGTACAAATCTTTTCATTTTTGGCTCAGCCAACATGGACTGAATGGTTTCCTTCACTTCCTCTGCTGCCATTGCTAAAGCTACAGACAACCTGAAAAGCTAAAACAGTGCAGAAAATCAACATCGTCATTCACAACGTCTTATTCTGCTCACCGATTGGCCCGGTTCTAATTCTTCATTAGAAATCTGGCTCAGTGGTAGAAATCCCAGACCGAGAACTGAAGGGACATGAGAATCAAGTGGACTTGCGTAGAAAGTCAGAGGTTTATAATACACCAAGCTAATAGGTGATGTAAAGTCAGGTATTTTGGAAGAAAACTAACTAAATCAGGCAAAATATGGCATGTTTCCACTAAGCAGAGAAGAGCTTTCAATATAATCACTGGAATGTATTGAATTTACATCAACAGGCATTTTTAGTGTTATACATCACCTTGGCTGTGTGGGGATTTGAATGTGACAACAGTCTACAAGAGGGTAGAGGTCATTTTTGGTGGAAATGCGACTCTTGCCTGGAGGAATATAATGTCTTATATAATGTTTTACACTCAGGTGTTGTGTGCAGAATTTCACTGTAAATTTGGGAGGTTTTTGGACCTTCACCATCAGTTTGGCGACTCAACAATGGGGAGGTTTTTGAAAAGTCCAGACAAAAAACTTATTGAATAAAAACAAGGTGTTTTTTTAAGCACTTGGGCTGTTTTTAGAAGCAGCTGAGACTCAAACAGAAGTATAAAAATGAGAAATTTTTTTAATTTTGTGTAATTCGGGATTTAAAAAACCCAAATCTTTGTTTTTCACTAATTACTCTGAGCTGAGGCGATCCCAATAAGCCTCTGAAGCCTTGAGCCAAATTGGGTTTTATAGAATCCTGTATGAATCTGAGCTGCTTTTCACAAAGTGCCTGAAGTTTGTTTGTGTTAAATTGGTACAGTATTTGACCTGACATCAATTAAATCATAATTGTTGCAGCCTCACTGCATGCCAGTTCTCCTTCAAGCTCTCCGATTACCAGTCCACACCGGTTTATGTAGACGACGTTCAATGGATAAGTTACTACTGCTGCTCCAAACATCACCTTGACTCAGATATGCTGCCATCGTGATAATGAACAACCAATAATTCACCACAAAGTCCCGTACATACTCAGACCACTTAGGAAGCTCTCGTGCTCCATCAATCAAACAGGGGAGTGTGCTGCATTCTTAAAGAGCCCAAATAGAAGATTTAAAGTCCAAGTCAGAGGCAAAATCACAAGGAAGAGACTGCGCTTACTGCTTTTAACAAGCTGAACTGAGCAATTATATCCAAACTGTCTGATTCTGATGAAGTGTGAATTCATGCAAATTGGGTTTAGCTGAAAAGAAAAAACTACTAAAAATGTAAGTATCAGACTGTTTGAAGCAATTGTAGCAACCAAAGTTGGAAGACAAAAACAGGAACCAAGCATTTAATTTGTAAACTATTGAGCTTCAGCGGTATCTCTGCCGCATCACTGAAGAGGAAACAGACTGGATAATTTATCATTACAGTGTTTATTAAACGAATCACAGCGAGCGCCGCCTGTTATTCAGGCATATGTTCTGACCTTACTGGTCTTGAATGGCTGTCGGACTTCATAAAGTACCAAGATAAATTTTGATTTAGTCCATTAAATGTGCTTATTGATAATGTCTAAATTCGTTTTATATCATCTGGCCTTTACGACGTCAAACAAAACATTTGTTTTAGTTGGTCTTTAAGGCATTTTCCAAGATGGATTGGACATTAATTCATTGCACTTTGGCGAATCTGATATGCTCCGCAATCACATTCTCCCATTTCCTGTGAGTCATCAGACAGGAAATCTTTTATAGTTTGCTGGTGATAATAATAAATGAAACATTAGTTCCAAAGCTTTCACAGTTTTGAAACTCAAATAGGCCTAAGCCTTCTTTTGTCCAAGCCTTCCTACTGTGAGTATATGCTATGCTGAGAATTTTATTATTATTATTATTATTGTTGTTGTTGTTATTATTTCAAGGTCACTTATGGAGGAGGAGGCTAACTGTTAATGTCTCAGTAATTTTTTAATATATCAATATTTTTTGGGAAATGCTTTTTGTTGATCTTTGTCACCGATTCTGTTCATCACTTTCATGGACAGAATTTCTAGGCTCAGCCAAGGTGTTGAGGGGATCCATTTTGGTGGCCTTAGGATTGTATCTCTGCTTTTTGCGGATGATGTGGTCCTGTTGGCTTCATCAGGCCGTGATCTGCAGCTCTCGCTGGAGCGGTTCGCAGCCGAGTGTGAAGCGGCCGGGATGAGGATCAGCGCCTCCAAATCCACGGCCATGGTCTTGAGCCGGAAAAGGGTAGAGTGCCGTCTCCGGGTCAGGGGGGGAGGAGGGTGTCCTGCCCCAAGTGGAGGAGTTCAAGTATCTCTGGATTTTGTTCACGAATGAGGGAAGAAGAGAGCGGGAGATCGACAGGTGTATTGGCGCAGTGTCTGCAGTCAAGCGGGCGCTGTACCGGTCCGTCGTGGTGAAGAGAGAGCTGAGCCAAAACGCGAAGCTCTCGATTTACCGGTCGATCTACGTTCCCACCCTCATCTATGGTCATGAGCTTTGGGTCATGACCGAAAGAACGAGATCGCGGATACAAGCGGCCGAAATGGGTTTTCTCCGTAGGGTGGCTGGGCTCTCCCTTAGAGATAGGGTGAGAAGCTCAGTCATCCGGGAGGGACTCAGAGTAGAGCCGCTGCTCCTTCACATCAAGAGGAGCCAGTTGAGGCTCGGGCATCTGGTTAGGATGCCTCCTGGACGCCTCCCTGGTGAGGTGTTCCGGGCACGTCCCACGGGGAGGAGGCCCCGGGGAAGACCCAGGACACGCTGGAGGGACTATGTCTCTCGGCTGGCCTGGGAACGCCTTGGGATTCCCCCGGAGGAGCTGGAACAAGTGGCTGGGGAGAAAAAAGTCTTGGCCTCCCTACTTAGGCTGCTGACCCCACGACCTGACCCCGGATAAAGCGGAAGAAAATGGATGGATGGATGTTTTTCAAATTTGTGATTTTTAAAAAACTGGTGATAAGTCCAGATGTTTTTTAGATCGCAATAAACATTCCTAGATGTTTAGCATTCATGATACGATGCATAAATGTGCTCATTTTCTGACCAGTTTTGAAGCCCAGACTAAAAGCTTTATATTAAATTAGTATAATTTAAGTTTCACTTATCCTGATTACAACCTGGAGACACTATAAAAAGTAAGCCATTTCTGACATTTATTAGCCTTCTGTGCAGTAAGATGATGTAAATAACCCTTTTGTGTCTCTAACAGTAAGCCTACTGTTGCTTAAACTACCTAATAAGTTGGTAAAAGCTGAGAGTGCCCACACAAGAGCAATCATCTTGTTCATCAGAACAACCTTTAGAGCAGAGGGTCTGATTTTGTCATCTTTTTTTTTATCATAATTCTTGCAAATGACCAAAAATAACATTTCAATACATGCTTTATGTGTTCCCATTGGAGAGGAGCACAAAAGGATGAGAGAGTCTGTAATGCCTTTTCCTTTTACTGAATAAGGTGAGACAGATTTAATGCGGCAGCTTTTCCAGGCAGAGGCATTACAATGCGGCGACTTGACAAGCATGCAAGGCTTAGCTTCATACGGGATCCACGGGAAGTAGATAACTCGAGGAAGCTGCTTCAGAGGAAATTAAAGAGTTGTAGATGGCGCGTGCTCCGATGGGAACTTGAGGTGTTACTGCAGCCACGTCTGACCAGAAGGAGAAAAGAGGCTCACTCTGTCGTGAAAAGATTACATTCAAAAGATTTTACCTTTAGATTGAACTGGTGTTTAAGAACTGGAATCACCGCACTGATTTGCATTGCAAAAGCTCCTCGGTGGCAGGGCCCCGAGGAGCCCCGAGGAGCTGCCACCTCAGTGGATGAGCTCCGCCCGGAGTTCCTTAAAGCTCTGGATGTTGTAGGGTTGTGTCGCAATGCAAAATACTTTTGTCATATTACAGCCTCAAACTTAGCTATGTGATAGACGAGCATGAGGTACTGCATAATTGTGAAGTGGATGGAAAAATTTGTTGTGCATGTTACAGGGTTTCCCCCAGTGTATTATAAGCCTGGCGGGCCACCAGGCTTTACTTGCTTGCACTCCCACCAGGCTAAGCATTCCTTATTTTAGTTTTTTAAAAAATGTTTGCATTTCTTTGATTACTTGATGTTCAGATATTCATCTTCCAATCTTCCAATAGCGCATAATTATTAAGTGATATTTTCAAACTTCCTATAAATTTTAAACATTTGTTTTACTCAAAAACACAGCGAATGACTGCCGAAGCGCCCAAACCACCGGACTTAGCAAGTTTTCTGGGGGAAACCTTGCATAGGTATTTAAAGCCTCTTGCTACAAAGAAAGCTTTCTAGTGTATCTCGACCAGATTTGCTCCTAGAGATTGAATTTGTTGCCCATTCCTCTTTGCAAAATGGTTTAAGTTCAGTAAGATTAAATGGAGAACATATATTGGCATCAGCTTTAAAGTCTTGCCAAAGACTCTGTTACATTTTTGGCCTGGATTTGGACTACACCACATTAGAACACAAAGGGAATTTGATCTAATGCTCCCCTTTTGTAGCTCTGGCGAAATGCTTTAACCTGAGTTGTAATTCTCTGCAGTTCCTCCAGAGTTACCTGGCTTCTTCTCTGTTTACTACTAATTTGGTAATGCAAAAGGAAATTTTACTTCCAGTTAACAAAAGCACCCCAATGTTTACTGATCCGATGCAAAAATACAAAAATACAACAACAAACAAAAGTTAAGGCATATAAATTATTTTTGCAAACTGAAGGCAAAGAAACAAAAAGCTTAAGTGACTCTCACTGCAGTTATAGGGAATAACTAAGTGCAAACTGTTTTAGTGTATATTGACAATTCTCATTTCAAATGGATTATTATTAAAATGCTTGTTTCCTATCATAGTCTGTCTCTGGTGGGTTGAGTCGCCTTAAGGGCTCAAATCGTACTTTAGGCATTGTAGTTTTTTATTGTTTTTTTTAAAGAGGAGAATATGAAAATAACAATAATAATAAAAAACTTCAATAAAGAAAGATTTGTAATCAACACGATATGATTGTTCACTGAAGCATGTCGGATCTTAAAGCTGTGTACAGCTGGTGCTGGATTTCAGAGTTTAGATGCCGACACGCATGTCTGCTCAGTAAATCCCAGTGATTTTCACTGGACTTAAGATTTGGCCCTGCAGCTGGCCAAGGAAGAAGTTAACCATGCTGGAATATAGAGTCTGTCTAATGCAGACTGGACTGTTATATATGTATTATTTGGAGTTTTTGTTACTATATAGAAAATAATCTGGAATCTTTGCCCAAACAATCCTCCAAATAGCTCCAAACCGGTGCAAGAGAATATTTCCTTCTATCAACGAGATCCAACTGGAAATGATGGAGCATTGTTAATTGTTATATATGATATGATCTACTGACAAACGTCCACCATCGGCCTTTCAACGATTATTGTATATGGTAATGTTGCATCACAGCTGGTTTTGGGTGTCACTAAATACACACGACTGACCTGGCTGGACTCTGTCTTCTGGGGTTGCAGTAGAAATCTTTGAATCTCTCAGATGAACAGACCTCTGGCATTATTTTTTGCTGATCTACTTAGCTTTGTAACCACGGTGACACGCAAGAAAGACTCCATTTACTGTTATTTTGGGACTGGGCACCGTGTTTGCCAGGTAATTTAAAACTGCTCACTTTGAAGCAATATCCTAGTTGACCACCAGTGAACAACCTGAGAACATCTCAGCTGCATGTTACATTGTAAAAATACCGGGATTTTTCTACTTCCTTTTTTTAATATATATAAACTCTAGTTATGTTCAGCAGTATTGAGAAAATTCATTGGTGAGGTTATGAATAAAGGCTGTCAAACAAACCTTAGAAGTGATTGTGACACATATAACTCATAGCATGAAATAAAGCCGCCTGTCAAAACTACTCTCATTCATCCAGAGCTCTGGTAAGCCATGTCAGCATGTAGAGGATGACGCATCACAAGTCACAAAACATTGCATGTCAGGGGCATTGGGAATCTTGGCTGATTTTCCTTAAAGTTGTTGCTACTGATCTTTTTGTTTTAACCCATTGGGAGTTGAAACAGTTTGCAGCTACAAGACACACGTGTGAGTCACCACGATGCCAAGAAGAGAAGACATGAAACATGTGTTGCCTCCTACCATTCTAGGAAGAACTCTACAGAGTGAATGATCATTCACAAGTGAGAAGCATGAAGATAGCTGCCGGTCTTTCCCAGTACCTCTACTGGTACTGGGAAAGCAAAATTACCCTGAGGTCAGGCCTGCAACGGTCCAAGAAATTGTGAAAAACTCAAAGACTGCATCTCGGACTCTACGGAGAAATGAGAACAAGTAAGACAAATGGGAACAAAGAAAGGTTGTTTGGCGAAAATGCACTCCAGCATTTCCAGTGACAACCGAACACCACACATCAGCACAAACGCTCCACACCAACTGTCAGGCACCGTGATGAAGGGGTGATGATCTTGGCTTGTTTTGCAGCTGCAGGATTCGAGCGCCATGCAATAACTGAGTCAACCGTGATTTTTTTTCTTAGAGTGAAATGTAAGGCTCTCTGTCTTGCAGAAATTGGGTCATGTGTCAAAAATCCCAAACACAGCAGGTAATCTGTACCAGAATATCTTAAAGATTAGAAATCTGGTTAGTCAAAGTCCAGACCTCATCTTGATTGAAGTGTTGTATCAGGACCTCATCGCCGTACTAAATTTTACTTTGAATTAGCCTCAAACCTCTACATATGTACCTCTAAAGTCTGGTGGATGGATTTTCCACACATTCCATATTGCAAAGATTTTGAGGCCATGTGGTAGTCAAACGTGTACCAAATTATGCCTAAATTATCCACCTTGTACACGAAATACCTTTGACTGTGTATCTGCTGTTTGTCGTATAGAAATTAATAATCTCTACTTCGATTTAGAACTAATAATACATGTTTTTTTAAGGTAATTGTTAATAAATTGGGCTGCACAGTTGCCTTGCAGAGAGAAGATCCAGGTTTCCAAATCCCAACCGGGGATTTCAGCATGAAATTTGCATGTTCGCTCCTTGCACATACTGGTTCTCTCTGAATGCTCCAACTGTCCAAAAACAGGCATGTTAGACTAACAGTTTTTTTGTTGTTTTCCAAATTAGGAATGAATTATGTGTATCTAGTCTTTTATTCCCTTAAGCACAGCTTAGATATCTGTCAAAACAATTTGTAGTTTAATTTGCAGGTTTTTTGTGTCATATTAAAAACGCAGCTAGATGTCCTGGATAATGAAACTTCACTAGCAGTGAGAGGACAAGTGGGAGCTTAGTGTCACCAGTTCTGTTTACTGTTTTCTGGATGACTGTGCGATGCCTCCGCCAGCCACCCACCGATGTTCACAGCAGTGTCATCACAGCTCAGTCACAGGCATTGACTGCTCGTGGAACCAGTCCTAACACCACAAAGTTTTGTCTGGGTGTACCTTACATGTCCTTACTGACAGCTTGAGGTGTCTGTGTCGATGTGTTTAAATGTTATATTTTCCGAGACGATGGCGAAGTGAGTAGACGCAGCGGGGGGGAGAGCGGGGTTTCTGCCATCATCACTAGTTCTTGACATCAATTTGATGCATAAAAGCCCTTCAGGCAGAGCCACAGAAAGCCTAAATGTTCTGCTTTATATAACATGGCCCATTTCCAATTAAGTTCAGTGTATTTTAACTCCATCCTAGTGCTGGAAAATTGCTCGTGCGGTTCTATTCAGTCCCCAGTTTGCATCACCTGTGCCGAGGCCTCCATGCATGCCCATTAATCCTTCTTTGGCCCTTTTCACTCTTTTAGTGAACAATTGGCGAGATGCAGCAAGCGGGATTTCCTCTATGCGGCACTGCTGGAAGGCTTTTACTGTTAAACAACAACGAGATGGGCTGAAATTAGCATGGCAAGGAGGCCGCTACAGCTGCAAAAAAACAAACAAAAAACAGAACAAAAATAAAATACTCGCTACAGTATTTGCCTGAGATGAAACAAAAACACACGAGTGCAACTCAGCAAGGCGACACCAGCTGCTCTGATGCCGCAGATGCAGGGAGACGCCGCTGAAAGGTCAGCAAAGAGGTGAACGCCCCCCCGCTCGGCGTTCTCCTGCCGTCCGTATGACTGTGCATGCCTCGGTCCCGCCGCCGGTGCGTGGTTCACAATGGCGCCATTACGGCTCAGTCGAGGGCAGCGCGCCGTCGCAGCACGGCTCCACTCACAAGCAGAACATAAACAACGCTGTATGCGGTGCACGGACGGGCTCCGAAATACCCCACCGAGAGTGGAAGATGAAAGTGCCGTTTGGCTGAGGCAGCACACACAGCTAAAGTTTCCTGCCTCCGTGTGGGCTGGATGTGATTAAGCGCCTGACGTCGGAAATATGCTAATGGTTCATTTTATTTTATTTCATGGGGACCGTGCTCTATACCCTACTTATGCATGCAAATAATTTGTGCAATCACGAGGTATTATACCTGCGAGGCACATATAAATTGAGCGCTCGCAATCAGAGCGTGACGTGTATGTAAATATGAATAAAAAAAGTGATTTCTGTATGGCAGGAGCAGACTTTGTGCACGAAGGGGAGAAACTCAGATGTTGATTTTGGTTGCAAGATGTGGCTGGTTAAAATAGAAGATTCTTTAAGTGATTTTTTTTTTTTAGAGCTTGTTTGAGGTTTTAACGACGAGCTTCTGTTCAACGAAAGTTTGATTTAGGACAAGAATGGTTATTTTTCCTAAAAGAGAAGGTTTGTTTAGTTTACACAAAGTTTACTACACGAAACGGCATTAAGTGAAGGTGAGAAAACATTAAAAGCAATGATTTAAGGTAAGCTCACCACACAATATGGGGAGAAACGCGATTCATAATGTCACACACTCTGTGTGTGGATAGTAAACTATATGAGGAACAACAGGCCAAGTTTAGATTCTCTGTTGGAAAGGATTTTTATCAGCTTTCATTTTCTCTCTTTTGTCTTGAACTACTTCAGCCAGGGGAGCAGCAATAAAAAAAGAAAACCCAAAAAGCATTTTTCATTTCATTTCACGCAGTGTGCAGGGTATAACGTTTTACAGTTTCACAGTCCGCAGTGTATGTGGGGGCAACAGAAATAAAGAATGAGAGAGAACAGAAAAGAACATCTTTAGGGTGCACCTTACTGTATTCTTTGTTTCTTTCAAAATATGTACATTATTAATATGTTTTCATAAACTTGCAGACAACTCTTTTGTGGACAAGTATGTGGTAAAATATATACCTACTCAGAGCAGCAATTTGAAAATTGTAAGTATTGTAAGTAATTTGCAACCTTAAAGTGTCCATTTTGTATTTCTGCCAGCCGTACATGGCAGGCATGTGTTCTCATTTAAACTCTCCGTGTTTTGGCTACACGTGTGCTTGAGGCGCAGCAGTTCAGCTGTAGTGGACGGCTTTGAAGATAAAACCAGTCTGTACTCTGGTAGTTGTTGCTGAAGAGGAGACGAAAGAGAAAGTGCATTCCGAATACATCTCTAACTACAAAGTTGGTCTTATAAGTGAATCATTTTAACCGTTTTCACAAGTTTATTAAACACTTGGCAATGACGAGCCCCTCTTATCTGTATATAGATTCATATGGTTAAAATGGACGCATTTTCAGATTCTTCCTTTGCTGCTCTTTCTTTCTTTCCAATTGAGAAGCACCAACTGCAGACTGTGGCAAAAATGGGGATGGGCACAAAACAGGGCATGCGTCTCCTTGCACATGGACAGAAACGGCAACCCTAACATGACGTCTTTTGACGTTTCAGTCACTGGGTGGTACCTAGAGTCCAACCTCTGTCCCTGTTTGTGTGCTTGAATAGTGCAATCTAAGTCCAGTACTGAATCCAATTAAGAATCTGTGGCAAAGACTTGAAAATTGGTGTTCACATTATTTATCCAATCTGACTGAGCTTCAATCTTATTGCTAAGGAAAATGTTGAGAAATGTTTGTCTCTAAATGTGTTAACCCCAAAGCACTTGCATATCTTACCTCTATAAAATCACATGTTGACTTCTGACTACAAAAGGATCAGAGAATCTAGCCTAGGTCTGTGTAGTCTGTGTGCGGCTTAAGCGAGCCCCGCAAGTTGTTTCACCTACCTGTGTGAGCTTTATGTTTTCTCAAATTTCTCTCTGTCTGTGTTCTTTTTTTTAAATGTGAACTGCAGAAAGAGTGATCTACTTATGAAGGATTCATATCTGGATGAAAAATAGCTCTGAGGATGCCACAGATCAAACACTTACATGAAAAACCGTTCTTTCTGCTCTATTGTTCAAGCAAGCGGCGCGTGCTGTCATTGTCTCTCGTTAAAAATTATCCTCCTATCGGTTCTATTCAGAAATGTTTATCTATCCGTTCTGTTCTTCAGCATTTGTCTTCGGCCTCTTTATCGCACACATTCCTGCAGCACTTCCCTGGAAAGCAGCCTAATTAGTTACCAAACCTAAAAGAAGGCAAAAAAAAAAAAAAAAACTCAGCGCAGAAATCTGTCTTTAATGAGACACTTTCATGTCCTCAGGTTTCACCAAGACTTGTGAAAAAAGAAGATTGCCTTTAGTAATGACAGGGGAGGTATACACTGACCTATTTTAGAGGCCGCTGGTTCAAGTTGCTCTTTTGCTATGAAGTTTATGAAACGTGCTCCTTCAAAAGCATTTCTTCTGATAAACTTACTAAAGCGTTGAGTTCAAGATTCACTCCCTGCTGAGGCCCAGTCGGGTAAGAGCTTCCCTTTCACTTCTGCGCACCCAGTAATGGAACGAAGGCATCATTCAGCACTCGAAGTGGAACACAAAAAGCAGGACTGAACGGCCATTAGCCTATACTTTTTCAAGCTGTTGTCCTCACGTTAGGTTATTCGTCACTAACGTGGTGACATTTTAACTGATATCTTGCTGCACGTTTTCTTTATGCACTTCTGAGAAGTTGGGCTAAGTCACAGCCAAGGTATATTGGACCTCGGCTCTTGGTCCTTCTAGAAGTTAGACGAAAAAACAAAAAAACGATGTACTTCAATTGTACTTCCTTTACAAGATCCTACAAAGAGTAACGACATTCTGGCAATTTCTACTGTCGTACAACAGTCTTAAGGCCCCAACATACTCGGGCGCACTGCAGTCCGCGGAGGTCCACTCAGACTCGAAGTAGGATGCAGGAGGCTGCGCTGGCTCTGGGCAGCAGTTCACTGTCTTTGCCGGATGTACCGACATGTGACTGCCATTCTCTGTCCCGCACTGAGAGGTGAGTTAAAGGCTTCCCAGATGGAGAAGAAACAGAGCTAGGCGCCCAAATAGTTCATCAAACTTGCTAGTTCTCATTAAGATTGTGTGAAATAAAGAAATTTGTCAGGAGAGAATTTTAGGTAATCAGTACGCTCGAGTATGAAGACCCAACAGTCTGCGGACAGTATGCGCGGGGTCCGCGCGGTTCATGGAATGAGCACAGTACGCCCCAGTATGTGGGGGCCTTTACTCTGTGTCAGGGGGGCAAGGCAGACTGTTTTGTAAAAAGACCCATTTTTTTATTTGGTTATTTCTTCTTATTTATTATAAAGCAAACTTTTAGTGCATCTTTTGCTAAGTTTATGAAATGTATCATATCTTAAATATGGATTGCACATTCATCCCTTTTACACCATCACCAAATGTAGAGCAGATTTGGCCCCAATCTAGTTTATTTTAGCTTCAGCTACTTGCTGATTCCCAGTGAGCTAAGTCACTATCTTTCTACAATCTTTGCATTTAACTGATCTCTTTTGATGTGAATTGGTATAGCACTTGTTATATTTGTAAGTCGATGCTTTATTCAGTAGAAGCTTGAACTATCTTGACAATATAAGACACGATAGCTGGCAACTGGCGCTTTTATCCAATGTGGGTCAAAGGAAGGCAGTTTCAGAAGGGTGTCTGTTACCAAAGGCTTAAAATAAATACTGCGAGCTCAGGCTTCAGAATACAAATCGGTTCACATAATAGAAAATATCTCTTCCACTGCTTGGTGGAACATTGCCTCTGGAGAAAGGAACAGTGCAGTCTCAGTGCAGCTCCAGCTTACGGAGGGAGGAGAATCTCCTCTGAGTATGCTCAATAATTAATCAATGACACACTCAATTGGTCACAATAAGCATGGGGCTAGTTACCTCAGAAATGAGTATCTGCTCCCTGTTCATCTGTTCTGCACTCCAGCTATTGATTAGTTGTCCATCCACTCAGCATCTGTCACTTTGTCAAATACACCCACCCACACACACACACACAGAGGGTGCTGCTCAAATCGTTTCCTACCTGCTATTAACACACTGTGCTCTCATTGCTTCTGATGTGAAATCCAATCTGTTATCATCCAAACGTCACCAAGAATTTTATTTTTCCACTATATATAATTTATTTTACTACAAATTATATAGAGTTTTTTTTAAATATATAACCAATGGGAATGTGTCCAGCCTCTTTTGTAGCAACACTCCCAGTAGAGCAGACTTCTACTTGTGAATGTTGTTGGCCGAATATCAAACTTTAGACCTTCCATCCGAATCCTGAGAAATCTAACATCAGCTCTATAAACGAGACCCACACAAATGCTTCCGGAGGTCCTAATCCGAGGATTGGATAAAATATCAAACCCCTGTCTGTATTCAAACATCTCATTAGCTCATATGTGGGAACACTCATATATGCACCACGATCAATGAGTCATGAAAAAATGAAATGATTACAGGCAGCTGTTGCTTTACGCTTTGTAACCTCTTATTCACTTATTCAATTAAAATTCATTATTAGGGGGTGCAGCAAAAAACACGCTTGAAAGAAATGACTACGTGGGCGATCCGTATAATTTCATAAAGACCGTCTGTGCAAAAATAATATCAAGACTTTAGTGCGTATGTATTGTCTCCATACAATGTTCATTTTCCTCTCCCCTGAGCTAAAGGAAGTTATCAATATGCATAATGAGTCAATCCCTTGGCCCCTATTAAAGGGGAGCGTTTGCCTGATCAACTGTGCTGCTGAACTGTACACTTTTTAAATTCAGACATGACTGTTTCTCTCCGTGTCTCCACAGTGCCATCCTCAGGACTCTGCTACTCTCTTTCTCCCTTTCACATTTAATCCCACTTTACTGTGGTTATGGTGTAGTGCTGTTCTGGTAAGGAGTGAATAAAATATTAAGTCTTAAAAAGTTTTCTTACATGAAACAGCAATATTAGCGAAAAAAAAAAAAGCTATGAAGTTCAACAAAATCGAGCTGTTCTTGACGGCATGCCATGATTCAGTGCTGCTCCGTATGTCTACAAGGGGAAGCTGCAACTACGGCTTGAAGTGTTGAAGTGAGATTTTTACGAAATGAACAAAAGCTAGGCTAGATTTGTAAAAATAGAAGTAAAGGTGCACAAGGTTTTTTTATATCTTTTTAGAAATACAAATCTGAAAAACATGACACGCAAATTGAATGACATCATTTACAATCAGTTACCATTAGATGTCACCAAATTAGTAAATGGAGTTCAACTGTTTGTTATTTAACCAGAGGACATTATTGAACAAATAGCATCATCAATCAATCAATCAAATTTTATTTGTATAGCACATTTCAGCAGCAAGGCATTTCAAAGTGCTTTACATCATAACAAACACAAAAACACCAAGTCATGCAGCAAAGACTCAACGATAAAAACATTACATTAAGTCAAATGCCATCATGAAATTCGTAATTGATTATGTTTCAAATACAATTCTAAACAGGTGGGTTTTTAGTCGAGATTTAAAGGAAGTCAGTGTTTCAGTGGTTTTACAGTTTTCTAGAAGTTTGTTCCAGATTTGTGGTGCATAGAAGCTGAATGCTGCTTCTCCTCGCTTGGTTCTGGGGATGCAGAGCAGAACCAGAACCAGCCGATCTTTAATGTATTGTGGTGCTAAGCCGTTCAGTGATTTATAAACTAACAACAGTATTTTAAAGTCTATTGTTTGAGTTACAGGGAGCCAGTGGAGGGACTTTAAAACTGGTGTTATTGGTTTTCCATCCGAGTTTTAGAAAGATTTTCAAGACCTTCTAGTACCACTTTTGATGGCTAGTCTCGAGCAAGGTAGAAGAGATGGGCGTTTTCCAGACTCCTTAGATGAGATCACTACAATAACTTATCCTAGTTGCAAAATGTATGGCAGAAAACTGAAACTGGACATCACCCTGAATACATCATTCACTCACTCACATTCACTCAAATCTAAGTCCAACTGAGAATATATGAGGGAAGACTAGAAAGTCTGCAGATGCTCTTCATCAATTGTCACTGAGCTTGACCTATTTTGTAAATAATTGTCAAAGAAGTTCTATCTCTGGCTATGCAAAGCTAATAGATTTACCCCCAAAACGTACTGTATCAAAGTATGCAAGGATTCAGAGGTTCTGAATACATTTTAAAGGCAATTAGTATGGCTGTGTACATACCAGCTGTGCCATGCCACGCTATTACGAGAGCAGAACACAGAATAAACAGCAAACTTTTAGATTTGTTCAGCTTTGTTGCTGCACACTGAGTAAATCCAGGCATCTTCTAATCTACAGCAAATTGACAGGATTTCACTACAGAGCTGTGCTGACGTGTTTACGAATAAATAACCGAGATGACAAACTGAGCCGGATTGTTCTTCACAAAGTAGGTGTTCTGAATTTATTTATACTGTGAGCCAAAAATAAAAAAGAAAGCCTGAGGACAGTAACGTCCCCCTGCTAGAAAGATCAGGGGTCACGACCTTAAAGAGATTTTTCCAAGAAAAGAGCAGCAGAGAAGTAGAGTGTCATTAAAATAATGTTTGGAGTCACTGAAGCATTCAAGCGTTTTATGACCCGTACATAATTATTGATACTTTTTGTAAAGTTTGGAGGAGGAAAAAAACATTAATTTTCTTGTCGCAGTAACATAATTGCTCATTGCAACAAAATCAAATCTGCTTGGAGTTCAAGCCAAGTCCAAGTTTGAGAAATATATTTTTACGTGAAAATTGGACAGAATCTCATGCAACGTTTCAAGAGGTTGATGGATTCCGTGAGCAATATCTAAAATGTCCTGGTATTTCAGACCCCATGGTGCTAAACATGCTAACAAGGTTCCAATTATCACAACAAGGACTGGTCCACAGTACCACTGATCCTCCACCCTACATAACAGTGGACAATTTTCCTGGTCCACTGAGCACAGAGGTGTTTTGTTTTAAGCATTCCTCTAAAACGACCGGTTGGGCAGTAGACATATTTACCCTTAAGTCCTGTTTATTGTGCAGAATGCTAACATGAATATCACCCCTCCTGTAGTATTGTTTGAAACAGGTGCAGAACCAAGCAATACTCAACTGTTTGAAGTCATTAGCTTTATTACCTAGCATGCTTTCTTGTCTTTTCCCTTTTGAAGAGTGGAATTGGCCTCTATATCACTCTGAATGCCAGTCATCGTGGACTAGATTGCTGCTTAAAAGATTAGCTAAAGGAAAAACTGTCGTGCTGCTTGATAGTATTTGCTACACCTTGAATGATGAAATACAATTGTTATTCATCTTTTTTTTTCACAAATGATTAAATTCACTCAAGTTTGTTTTGAGCTATGAGAAATTTTTCATTGTATCCCTACGATATGCATCAAAAGAATAAATTGGATTTGAGAGTTTTCACGTTTTTTCTAGGGGTGTGTTTATTTCCACACTTGAAAGAAAAGATTCACAGTAGTTACATATATGCAATAAAATCATAATGGCATTTCATCAATTTAAGGAGTGTAAAGCACAGAAACAATTATCAGTCACCTGGCCAGGTGTCGGTGCTTTATCTCTTCAAGCTGGCTCCAGTTGCAACACCCTACTTCCACAATACTGAATTTATAAAAATAGAAATCTGCTTGTGAGTCCGTTTCTGCCATCCTGAACCGATATCGTCTAAAACAAATGATGGGTTTTTGGGCTCAAGGCTTGATTTGATTTTCGAAACAAAAGAATTGTGGTAGGAAAAGTAAATTATTGAAAAACCTTTACTTAAGGCTTCGGACACTCCGTTCTCCATCAAGTAAACCTCAAAATGTAACTGCAAAATCAATGCAAAGTCAATTGTGGGACCAGAGATATTTAATCTAAACAGACAGCTTGTCTCCTGGTAGTTTCTCTCCACACCGTTGTATGATGGGGGCACAAGGAATTTAGATCTCGCTCAGCGATTGATATTTTATTTGCAAGGTGAAAGAACATGGATGTTGAACATTTTTCACTTGACATATTGGAATTATCACTTGAAGCTCACCTGAGCAGATAATCACATCATTTCAGATGTTCTTTGCTGACATCCATTAAATAATCTGAACAATCATTTTGTCTGGTCAAATAGACCCTAACGTTTATTGACTTGATTTAAAAAAGATACATTTTGGTCTCATCCGTCCTGAGCAGCCACCTAAAATTTGATGTGTTCGCTACATGAGTTGTGGCAAGCTGCAAACATGACGTCCTCTGGGTCTCTTTCGACTGTGACTTTCTCCGTGAAGATCATCCATAAAGCTCATGGCTGACTACTACTTCTCATGTCAACAGGTTCTTTCACCTGAGCTTGACCTCTGCAGCTCCTCCAAAGTTCCAGAACATTCGTTTATGTCTTCATGGGTTTAGAGTTCTTCCACACGCTTTTCATTCTCAAACTGGATTAAATGCTCCACGGCTTCACGCCCGACCCGCCGGGTGTGTTCCTCGGTGGCCAAGTTGATTCTTGCTCGTACATGTTCTCTAACCAAACCACAGAGCGCAGCTGGATTTACACTGACTTGTAAATAGCGTACAATGGTTTGTACGCTATTAACTAACATCAGAAGGCCAAGAGCTGCAGTGGTGGGGCAGACACAAGTGCACTTTCTCCATTTTTTGTCATCTAAGCAGTTTTAAAAGCATGCATTATTTTTCTCTCACACGATATGTGACTTTTTAAGTTCGTCTCCACAAAATCCCTGTTCTGAAATCTGGCTTAAACTGGTAAACGTGGAGAAATTTAAAGGGCACAGATACATTTTTAGAGTACTATAGATACGTCGAAACCAAGCTGGATTGTTTGTCTGTAGGATCAGAGTTGTTAATTTGATTTATTAAGATAAATTCATTGTACAAGTCAAAGGTTTTTACTTTATTCTGTGCAGATGCTGATCTTTACCTAAGCCAGTGTACTGCTGCCTAGCGTAGACACACCAAACACAAGCAATCTATCAGAGATTTATCATTACGTCTAGAGAAACGCCGGCATTTCTTTTAAATCCTCCCGGAATTTCATGTTTCCCCTACATCAGTTTTGCTGTGTTCAAGTTTGGACCCTGCTTTTTTTGTGTGTTTTGGTGCAAACAACTCCCCACTGCATTTCAAGACGGTGCTCAGCGGGGCCGTAATATCGGCAAAACTGCGAGCCGCCTCCATCACGCCGCGTGTCCCGTCCGCTTCTTACGCCTTCACTTCACCTTCCCTTCTTTGTTTGAGTCTGTCGCTCCTCTTTTTCCCCGACTCGCATCTCCCACTCCCGCCCCGGTTCCCCACTGGCAGCTGGATTACCATGTATCAATGCAGTGCCAGAAGCCGGCTGCCAGACAAAATCATGTTTTGTCTCGTTGTTGGCAACAGCGGTGCGATGAGGCCCAGCAGAGTGTGACATTGGGAGCAGGAGAGAGAAAGAAAAGCAGGTGATGCCAGAGATGAAGGGGAGGGGAGGTGTGTGCATTGCCACATGTGTAGCTTTGGACAGCTGTTTGCACGCAAGCATATCAACAACATGTAGGATTGTGCCTCCCTTTTGAAAATGTGATAACTAAGTGTGTTTTAGTTGTGCGCGCTTCCAAGTATATTTAAAAGTGCATCAGTTTAAATCAGGATGAGTCATATAGATTCTGATGTACACGAACGATACATCTTTTGTCTGCACAAATATGTCCACGGAGATGTCTGCCCGTGCGTCTGGGTTTGATGTCAGTTTGAGGGTTATAAATGCTTATTGTCCCAGAGACCATCGTGAAATTGCAGCGCAATGAGAAAGATTCTCTCTGCCTTGCGGGCTGAATATTGGATTTTCTAAAAAGTCAATAAAGGGCTTGATCATTAAAGTGAATAAATATTCTCTCCCCCTCAAAGCTATTTCAAGACTTGCCGACTCCAATCACTACTGTGGCTCCTTTATTATTTACAGTATTGTGCTGACACACACACACATCTTGGCCGCATGTGGTATTCTTATATAAAACTAGAAAGGTGCACAGAGGTAAAGTTGCCAATAATACAGAAACTGCTCTATTAAAATGGATTACTTCCCCCCCCCACACACACACACACCAATTCTCACTCTTTCTCTGCTGTCCCTAAAATAATGTATATGATTTCTGTCAAGGCAGAAACAATAGATTGGCTTTTTGTTTAATATCTGTTTCCCAGAGGAAGACGGGAAGTTGTTTTTGGAGCCTTCAGTAGATTTGGAAGAAGCAATTTGCTGAGGAGGGGAAAACAAAGTCATATGGGGATATACAGCTTCGCAGTCATTATCTGCTACCCATACAGAAGGCTCAAACAGTGGCTTTATACCAACGCAACATACAGACACGAGATACAGAGTAATAGAACAGAAAATAAACAAACAAAGGAAAATCACAGTGAATACAGAAGCAGCCAAGGAGACTGAGATTTATGAATTTTAATTGTTGCCTTCCCATATTTAAAATTTATGCAGGCTTTAAATGCATAGAGTTTTCCAGGATCAATGTCTTTCATGTCAGTGGTGGAGTTTTAAGTAAATTGCACTGAACCATTACTTTCTAATACTGTAGCATGCATATTTTAGCCAGGGTGCCATGATTTGTTTTCTTTTTATTTTTCATTTTTTGACATTTTGCAAAGGTTGTAAGCCTTCCAACTGTCAAATTACACATATTATTATGTGAACTGTACTGCTGCAAATGACCCAATTGCAACATTACTAATTCATATCGTGCTAAGTTATGCATTTGCTCTGTCGGCACTGAAGATCAATTCACTTTCAAATTCTGGTCTGTTGAGCTCACAGCAGCAGCTAGCTTGGTTTATAATGAAAATAACTGATAATTATTGACCACAAGGATGTTCAGTTAATTGGGGGAAAAAAATGAAATAATATGGAGGTGTCCCTTTGTATTTTAACACATCTACACTCATCATCCCAGCTCATGCAAACTAAACAATTTATGGTTTTTGCTGTTTTGTTCTGGTTTTATCTTCTAGCATTTCACTCTTTTTGTATTGTATTTACTTTGCAGTTGTTTTCTGTATGCTTTTTTTCAACGCTTAACCGGGAACGAGGATTTCAAATTGACCTTGGCTAGAAATCACTTCTACAATATCTGTGGAATATCTGTGAATGCATTTGTTCCTCTTGATGAACATCTTCAACAAAGCTAAACTGGAGATATTTATTTCCTCACATCTAGTCCCAAGTAACATGGATGTGTTTTAGACATATGCCAGGGTAAAACAGTAGCGTGAGGATTTCGATTACAGATTTTTTTTTTGATGCCACGGCGTTCTGAAGCCTATTTATTTGTAGCGAATGAGGCATGCAACGGCAGTCTCGTGCTGCGTTGAGAAACGCACAAACACAGTGCCGCTTGAAGCTTGGCGACCGCGGCTTTGAGTCACATCCGAAGTTCAATCAAACTGCTCCCAAACAAGCTGAAAATAGCCAGTCAACAGCGCTTCTTCACAATCCACACACTTTTCTCTGGATCATAGTGGTGTCATCACACCTTCCACTTCCTTGATTTCCTCCTCCTCCACCCCCTCTTTGTCTCACTGTCAGTGCTAGTGTCAGTATTGGTTCTTGAGATAGACACTTCCTCACAGCTGACGCCACTGTAACATTTCCCTTCTCAAATACAATGCAGGGTTCACACCAGAGGATGCTGTTGTTGGTACAACTGCACAATGTTAGCAGACCATGCCTAGTTCTCTTTCAACCCTGATTATTTTTAGCACTTTACAGCAAATTGAACCATTCATACAGAGAAGTAAAAATGAGTGGTGCTTTATTTTTGGTATACCTAAACATTTGGGTAACACTTTATTTGACGGGTTGCGAATAAGATTGTCATGACACCGTCATAAACATGACATAACCTGTCATGAACATGAGTGAGTCTTCATGAATATTTATGACTGTTGTTATAAAGTGTCATTCGGTGAATAATGACACTTTTAATACAAAGCTGACATTATTCAAAATGCCTTTGTTGTGACAACTTGACATTATCCAAGAAATCATGATCGGACATAAACTTGTTATAAAAGTATTACTGATAGTACTTTAGCTTTAATAACATAAAGCTACATAATTTTTATAGTTTAATAACAAAATGTCATGATTTACTGAATGACACGTTATGACAACAGTCATAAATATTCATGAAGACTCACTCATGTTCATGACAGGTTGTTATGTCATATTTATGACGGTGTCATGACAGTCTTATTTACAACCCGTCAAATAAAGTGTTTCCAAAATGTCTTTAAAACAGCTGCATTTGAGGTAGATTTTTAAATTCATAGTAATGTTTTTTTCTTGACCTTTTGCCTTTGCGTTATAAATATAACATGACACAGAGACCTTGTGCTCCTAGAAACAGAAGCATCCTGACGTCCCCAGGTCTCCATAACAACCGTGCATGGTAGAAGCCTTTTCTGTCCTGCTGTCAGAGATGTGCGGAGTTAGCTAATCTCTACTCCAACTTTATCTTTAACTGTGTTTTGATTGGATGAGAGTAAAGCTGTAGTTTTTAGGAGGAAACAATCAATTGGATTTGGTGTGAAAGACAGAAGGGATATGCAGAAAAGGCATGTCATCCCCACTTCTAGCACTCTGCTAAAGATCCTGGAAATTTTGCTAGACTACATCATAGCAAAATGATATGATGCATCTTTGAAATATGAGGACATGTTGATGAAAATCTGGTGGACTCTGCCAGCAACGTGAAAAGGCGCCACCACTGGGTCTCACAGCAAGACGATGATCCAAAACGGTTAGCCAAATAATTCACAGAGAAATGTTTAAGCAGGCGCAAAATAGTCCCCTTTTTCATGATCTTTTAATCCTATAGAAAAACTGAGAGGTGAGGAGAATATAAGGAGTGCAAGAAGAAGAGAAAGATCCTGCAGAGGAATGGTCCCTATGGATGATATGTTAGAGAAGACAAATTGCGTCCTATTTGCAAAAGGAGAGATGAGATAAAGACAAATCCTGTTATTGTCTGTTTTACAAGTTGCAATGACACTGAAATGGCAGGTTTTGATAAAAACAATTGTTTATTTCAAAAGGGCGATTCAGAGGTACATTAGGTCGAATTCTGGTTTTGCACTTACAAAAGCGGGGCGTACACGTAGGTTATTATTAGAGGTTTGGCAGGGAGTTTCAGATCAGATCTCTGAGGACGTTTTCTTCCAGGAAAACAGAAACATTAAATGAAATGAAAATGTTACTTTCGACCAAGATGTCAACCAAACACAATCTCTAAGACTTCCCAATGTGAAACAGCAACTAGAAAAACAAAATTTCTGAAGAAATTTAGCCGGGGCCTGCCAAGGCGCGCCCGTCTGGTTTGTGCCCGGCGTCGTCACGCTACAAATTGGCATCGACGCTAAAGGATGCTGCAATGTAATCAAGTTCAGATTTCTTTAGCCGAAATCTCTTTGCTTCCTTGTCTTTCGTTAGGCGATGAAATACGTTCATGTTTGGTTCGGTTCAGTTCTACTCTAGTGGGCAGACTGTACCGCAGCTGCTGCGCTACAGATATTTCTCCGCTGATTTTCAGTAAAACTCTACAACGGAGAACCTGGAGGTTCTGGTTCGGATGAACAAAATAAACCCAGATATTTTATGTTTTATTATTTGAAATTATTGATAGGCCAAGCATAATGAAAAAAAACTCAGATCATGAAGTTATTTTATGTAATTCAAACAAAAATTATAATTTACATCATACCAAGCTAATATTATGTAGTTCTGCTGTTTTTCACTGTCGGCACAAGACGGCAGCTGAGAGTATCTGTATCCGAAGCAACTGATTCAGTGAAGTAGCTTAATATGCTAGTTCCGGTTATTTGTGGCAATTTCTGCAAGTCACAATAGCTCTAGGTTGAGGTAAAACAAAATTGCCTTATTTCAGCTGATCAGATTGATGTTAACAGAGATTTTGTAGCCTAACTGGTTTCACGAAAGCCAGTTAGCAAAGTGCTAACATGTGAACAAATTGTGGTTCCATCAAGCTAGCAGCTACGCTATCAGAGCCACAACAAAATATCCCACAGCAGTCAAACTTTTAAAATCGATCACATTTCTTAAAGAACACATTACATTTAACAACTGTAAGCAGTTCTAATAATATAGTAATGAAATTAAATAGTATATTTTATGGACATAACACAAACACTTCTTACCTTAACCAAACAGTCGGAAGCAGAAAGCTCTTCTTCTTCTTTTTGTTTTTAATGGCGGTTGGCAAGCAACTTAATGGTGTGCATTACCGCCACCTACTGGTATGGAGTGTGGATCAGGGCGCAACTTAAAAAAAAAAAACACTAAATCCTTTCTATCAGTTTAGTTTTCTTAAGAAATTTTATGAAATAACATAAATATTCATGGGGCGTGCTGTGGTGGCGCAGGGGGTTAGCACGCCCCACGTTTCAGTTAACCGCTCCCCAATCTAAAGTCTTACATATAATCCTGTTACCTTCAAACATGTAATAACCGCTTTATTTATTTTGTGTTTAATTAATATCTTATTAAGTTTAAATGTCTCTATATCATATTTCCTAATTTATTGTACTTGCTTTATATTTTCCACAATTAATTATTACATGTTCTACTGTTTCCATATCCATACCACACTCACATCTACCTGTTGGATGTTTACCAATCAAATTTAAAGTTTTGTTTAATCCAGTATATCCAAGGCACAATCTTTTTTTTTTTCATACTTGCTCTTTTCGCTTTTCAGACTTACAATACTTCATTTGAGCCAGCTGGGGGAGACAATTCTCTGTTTTAGCCAGTAGGGTATTAGGGTTTTCAATGGATTTTCCCCATTGAATTATAATGGGGTTTTTTTCGTAGTTTTTTGCGAATTATGTCGCCATGTTCATCCCGAATCCCACCAAAAGTAATAGCTGGAATGGCGTGAATTTTCTGCAGGTTTTGATACCTCTTTTGTAGGTGTGCACGCAGCGGTATGAGCCGCATTAACGGTTACGGATGAAAAATAAAGAATTATAATAATAACTAGAAAATTTCGGAAGAAATTTAGCCGGGGCCTGCCAAGGCGCGGCCGTGGGGTTCGGGCCCGGCGTCGTCGCGCCACAAATCGGCGTCGACGCCAAAGAACGCCGCGACGTAAGCAGTGGCACGCGGAGAACCGCAAGAACGTTAAGCGAGGCGGACGTGCACCGTTCGGTACGATTTAAAATGTTGTCAAGGCTTTTATTTTGGAAGTTTTGTTAAACTTCATTTCAAAGGGCCAAACTAATCCCATGCGTAATAGTCCTTGGGTTGAAATAGTTATATAATGCTCAAAACACAAGTAGCTGATGTAAAAATATTCAAGGCTTTTATTTTGAAATTTTCAGAATGCTTCATTTCAAAGGGCCAAACTAATACCACGTGTAACAGTGCTTTGGATGAAAAAGTCAAATAAAGCCAAAAAGAGCAATTACGTCATGTAAAATTATTCAAGGCTTTTATTTTGAAATTTTCAGAATGCTTCATTTCAAAGGGCCAAACTAATACCACGTGTAACAGTGCTTTGGATGAAAAAGTGAAATAAAGCCAAAAAGAGCAATTACCTGATGTAAAAATATTCAAGGCTTTTATTTTGAAATTATTATTATGCTCCATTTTAAAGTTCCAAAGTAATCCCATGTGTAACAGTGCTTTGGATGAAAAAGTCATATAAAGCCAAAAACAGCAATTACCTGATGTAAAAATATTCAAGGCTTTTATTTTGAAATTATTATTATTCTCCATTTTAAAGTTCCAAAGTAATCCCATGTGTAACAGTGCTTTGGATGAAAACGTCAAATAAAGCCAAAAACAGCAATTACCTGATGTAAAACTATTCAAGGCTTTTATTTTGAAATTATTATTATGCTCCATTTTAAAGTTCCAAACTAATCCCATGTGTAACAGATACTGAGTTAAATCAGTTATATACAGCCCATAGCAGCAGTAGTTCTAAAGGCCAGTTCTCAGTCCTGATCTGTTTCAACTGAGGATAGATAGAACTACAATGATGCGTATTCGTAGTCCAAATCAGCAGCCAATAGCCTCTTGAGTTCCGTTGCTATGGCAAATAATGGTCTCAGCAGGTGTGAGCTGTGAGCTGTGAGCTCTCAAACACACAAGTGTGTTTGAGCAAACACACTTTACTGAAAAAAAGCATTGGAAACAAATCCTTCTTGTTCGGGAACCGTAATACATATTCGAAAAGCGTTTCGAGCGTATGACAGTTCAATGTGTCTTCTGCGATAGTCCCGAGATTCATATCTGTACCTCACTCAGAGCATTTACAGTGATGAGAGAAAGAAATGTTGTGCCCAGATCTGAACCGAGATCGGCTGTCACTGTAATTTCAGCAAAAATGAGAAAGTTTGGGTCGCTTAGAGGCAAATTGTGGACAAACCGTAACTGGTATCGACGAGCCGTCTTCACTTTTGAAGAGATCACAGACGTATCTACAAAATGAAATTTGAATGGCATTTCTAGGTGAATTTGTGACGACACAGAAAATCCTCAAAAATAGGGTATTTCCAGGATTTTTCCCATTGACTTATAATGGGGTTTTTTTCGTAGTTTTTTGCGAATTATGTCGCCACGTTAACCCCAAATCCCACCAGAAATAATAGCTCCAATGGCGTGAATTTTCTGCACGTTTTGATACCTCATTTGTAGGTGTGCACCCAGCGGTATGAGCCGCATTAACGGTTACGGAAGAAAAATAAAGAATTATAATAATATTAAAGAGACACTTTGTTGGGTGTAGAGTAATAGGTTCCTGCCATTGCTTTGCATGGCAGGCCCCAACTAGAAAAACAAAATTTCTGAAGAAATTTAGCCGGGGCCTGCCAAGGCGCGCCCGTCGGGCTTGGGCCCGGATTTGGGCCCGGCGTCGTCACGCTACAAATCGGCATCGACGCTAAAGGACGGCGCAACGTGATCAATGGCACGCAGAGAACCACAAGAACGTTAGTAAGGTGGACGTTCACCATTCGGTACGATTTAAAATGTTGTCAAGGCTTTTATTTTGGAAGTTTCAGTATGCTTCATTTCAAAGGGCCAAACTAATCCCATGCGTAATAGTCCTTGGGTTAAAATAGTTATATAATGCTCAAAACACAAGTAGCTGATGTAAAAATATTCAAGGCTTTTATTTTGGAATTTTCATTATGCTTCATTTCAAAAGGGCTAAACTAATACCATGTGTAACAGTGCTTTGGATGAAAAAGTCAAATAAAGCCAAAATGAGCAATTACTTCATTTAAAAAATATTCAAGGCTTTTATTTTGAAATTTTCACTATGCTTCATTTCAAAGGGCCAAACTAATACCATGAATAACAGTCATTGGATAAAATCAGTTATATAGTGCTCAAAACAGCAATAATCTCATGTAAGAATTCTCAAGGCTTTTATTTTGAAATTTTCAGTATGCTCCATTTTAAAGTTCTGAACGAATCCCATGTGTAACAGTGCTTTGGATAAAAAAGTCACATAAAGCCAAAAAGCGCAATTACCTGATGTAAAAATATGCAAGGCTTTTATTTTGAAATTATTATTATGCTCCATTTTAAAGTTCCGAACTAATCCCATGTGTGACAGTGCTTTGGATGAAAAAGTCACATAAAGCCAAAAAGCGCAATTACCTGATGTAAAATATTCAAGGCTTTTATTTTGAAATTATTATTATGCTCCATTTTAAAGTTCCTAACAAATCCCATGTGTAACAGTGCTTTGGATGAAAAAGTCATATACGGCCAAAAAGAGCAATTACATGACGTAAAAATATTCAAGGCTTTTATTTTGAAATTATTATTATGCTCCATTTTAAAGTTCCTAACAAATCCCATGTGTAACAGTGCTTTGGATGAAAAAGTCATATACGGCCAAAAAGAGCAATTACATGACGTAAAAATATTCAAGGCTTTTATTTTGAAATTTTCAGTATGCTTCATTTCAGAGGGCCAAACTATTCCATTGTGTAACAGTGCTTTGGATAAAAAAGTCACATAAAGCCAAAAAGCGCAATTACCTGATGTAAAAATATTCAAGGCTTTTATTTTGAAATTATTATTATGCTCCATTTTAAAGTTCCGAACTAATCCCATGTGTAACAGTGCTTTGGATGAAAAAGTCATATAAAGCCAAAAAGAGCAATTACATGATGTAAAAATATTCAAAGCTTTTATTTTGAAATTTTTGTTAAGCTTCATTTCAAAGGGCCAAACTAATACCATGTGTAACAGTGCTTTGGATGAAAAAGTCAAATAAAGCCAAAAACAGCAATTACCTGATCTAAAAATATTCAAGGCTTTTATTTTGAAATTATTATTATGCTTAATTTTAAAGTTCCAAACTAATACCATGTGTAACAGTTCCTGAGTTAAATCAGTTATATACAGCCCATAGCAGCAAATAGTTCTAAAGGCCAGTTCAGTCCTGATCTGTTTCAACTGAGGGTTCCACTATAGATAGAACTACAATGATGCGTATCTGTAGTCCAAACCAGCAGCCAATAGCCTCTTGAGATCCGTTGCTATGGCAAATAATGGTCTCAGCAGGGTGTGAGCTCTGAGCTCTGAGCTGTCAAACACACAATTGTGTGTTTGAGCAAACACGTTTTACTGACAAAAAGCATTGGAAACAAATCCTTCCTGGTCGGGAACCGTAATACATATTCGAAAAGCGTTTGAAGCGTATGACAGGTCAATGTGTCTTCTGCGATAGTCCCGAGATTCATATCTGTACCTCACTCAGAACATTTACAGCGATGAGAGAAAGAAATGTTGTGCCCAGATCTGAAATTCTATTCAAATACATGGGAGAGAGCCTCAGACAGCCTCAGAAAATCCTGTCGCATGACTTTGCTCTGAAGCACCGTGACAGAAAACCGTACGATCTAGATAAATTTCGAAAAGATTTTACCGGAGCAGACAGGCGTATCAATGTCAGGACCGATTTTGATACTAATCGTGCGATATTTGTGGGCGTGATGGCGATTTCAAAAATGATTTGGGTTGAAAAAGTTGTCTTGATCTCTCACTCTAATCAGCGAGAGAAGCACTCTAACTTTAGGAAAAATGAGAAACTTTGGGTCGCTTAGAGGCAAATTGTGGACAAACCGTAACTGTTATCGACGAGCCGTCTTCACTTTCGAAGAGATCACAGACGTATCTACAAAATGAAATTTGAATGGCATTTCTACGTGAATTAGTGACGACACAGAAAATCCTCAAAAATAGGGTATTTCCAGGATTTTTCCCATTGACTTATAATGGGGTTTTTTTCGTAGTTTTTTGCGAATTATGTCGCCACGTTAAGCCCAAATCCCACCAAAAGTAATAGCAACAATGGCGTGAATTTTCTGCACGTTTTGATACCTCATTTGTAGGTGTGCACCCAGCGGTATGAGCCGCATTAACGGTTACGGAAGAAAAATAAAGAACTATAATAATAAAGAGACGCTTGTTGGGTGTAGAGTAATAGGTTCCTGCCATTGCTTTGCATGGCAGGCCCCAATAATAATAACTAGAAAATTTCGGAAGAAATTTAGCCGGGGCCTGCCGAGGCGCGCCCGGGGGGCATGGGCCCGGCGTCGTCGCGCCAGAAATCGGCGTCGACGCCAAAGGACGCCGCGACGCGATCAGCGGCACGCGGAGAACCGCAAGAACGTCGAGCGAGGCGGACGCGCACCGTTCGGTACGATTTAAAATGTTGTCGAGGCTTTTATTTTGGAAGTTTTGTTAAACTTCATTTCAAAGGGCCAAACTAATCCCATGCGTAATAGTCCTTGGGTTAAAATAGTTATATAATGCTCAAAACGCAAGTAGCTGATGTAAAAATATTCAAGGCTTTTATTTTGAAATTTTCAGTATGCTTCATTTTAAAGTTCTGAACTAATACCACGTGTAAGAGTGCTTTGGATGAAAAAGTCAAATAAAGCCAAAAAGAGCAATTACGTCATGTAAAAATCTTCAAGGCTTTTATTTTGAAATTTTCAGTATGCTTCATTTCAAAGGGACAAACTAATTCCATGTGTAACAGTGCTTTGGATGAAAAAGTCAAATAAAGCCAAAAAGAGCAATTACGTCATGTAAAAATATTCAAGGCTTTTATTTTGAAATTTTCAGTATGCTTCATTTTAAAGTTCCGAACTAATACCACGTGTAACAGTGCTTTGGATGAAAAAGTCAAATAAAGCCAAAAAGAGCAATTACGTCATGTAAAAATATTCAAGGCTTTTATTTTGACATTTTCAGTATGCTTCATTTCAAAGGGCCAAACTAATACCATGTGTAACAGTGCTTTGGATGAAAAAGTCACATAAAGCCAAAAACAGCAATTACCTGATTTAAAAATATTCAAGGCTTTTATTTTGAAATTTTCATTACGCTTCATTTTAAAGTTCTGAACTAATACCATGTGTAACAGTGCTTTGGATGAAAAAGTCAAATAAAGCCAAAAAAGAGCAATTACATGATGTAAAAATATTCAAGGCTTTTATTTTGAAATTTTCAGTATGCTTCATTTCAATGGGCCAACCTAATCCCATGAATAACAGTCATTGGATAAAATCAGTTATATAATGCTCAAAACACAAGTAGTTGATGTAACAATATTCAAGGCTTTTAATTTGAAATTATTATTATGCTCCATTTTAAAGTTCCGAACTAATCCCATGTGTAACAGTGCTTTGGATGAAAAAGTCATATACGGCCAAAAAGAGCAATTACATGATGTAAAAATATTCAAGGCTTTTATTTTGAAATTTTCAGTATGCTTCATTTTAAAGGGCCAAACTAATCCCATGTGTAATAGTCATTGGGTTAAATCAGTTATATAATGCTCAAAACAAAAGTAGTTGATGTAAAAATATTCAAGGCTTTTATTTTGAAATTATTATTATGCTCCATTTGAAAGTTCCGAACTAATCCCATGTGTAACAGTGCTTTGGATGAAAAAGTCATATACGGCCAAAAAGAGCAATTACGTCATGTAAAATATTCAAGGCTTTTATTTTGAAATTTTCAGTATGCTTAATTTTAAAGTTCCAAACTAATCCCATGTGTAACAGTTACTGAGTTAAATCAGTTATATACAGCCCATAGCAGTTCTAAAGGCCAGTTCAGTCCTCCTCTGTTTCAACTGAGTATTCCACTATAGATAGAACTACAGTGATGCGTATTCGTAGTCCTAACCAGCAGCCAATAGCCTCTTGAGATCCGTTGCTATGGCAAATAATGGTCTCAGCAGGTGTGAGCTCTGAGCTCTGAGCGCTCAAACACACAAGTGTGTTTGAGCAAACACACTTTACTGAAAAAAAGCATTGGAAACAAATCCTTCTTGTTCGGGAACCGTAATACATATTCGAAAAGCGTTTTAAGCGTATGACAGTTCAATGTGTCTTCTGCGATAGTCCCGAGATTCATATCTGTACCTCACTCAGAGCATTTACAGCGATGAGAGAAAGAAATGTTGTGCCCAGATATGAACCGAGGTCTGCTGTCACTCTAATTTGAAGAAAAATGAGAAACTTTGGGTCGCTTAGAGGCAAATTGTGGACAAACCGTAACTGGTATCGACGAGCCGTCTTCACTTTCGAAGAGATCACAGACGTATCTACAAAATGAAATTTGAATGGCATTTCTAGGTGAATTTGTGACGACACAGAAAATCCTCAAAAATAGGGTAAAATAGGGTATTTCTAGGATTTTTCCCATTGACTTATAATGGGATTTTTTTCGTAGTTTTTTGCGAATTATGTCGCCACGTTAAGCCCAAATCCCACCAAAAGTAATAGCAATCATGGCGTGAATTTTCTGCACGTTTTGATACCTCATTTGTAGGTGTGCACCCAGCGGTATGAGCCGCATTAACGGTTACGGAAGAAAAATAAATAAAGAGACACTTCTCTCCGACAATAGTAATAGGTTCCTGCCATTTGCATGGCAGGCCCCAATAAAGAAACTTTTCTTGGGAGAATAGCAATAGGTTCCTGCCATTGCTTTGCATGGCAGGCCCCAAAAATAAAAAATGTCAGCACAGTTATTATATCAATCAAAGAACATATTAAAACTTTTACTTGATATTACAGCTTAAAGGAGACTGAGGACAATGCCACTGTTATTTTTTTTTCTTTTCTCCACAGCGGCAGCAGGGATTCGTGCGAAGACACACAGTAATAAAAGTTTAATAAGAATCATCATCCCTGAAATTCATTGCTTTTCCCTCCTTTGGCTGAAGTAGGATTTTTAGTACATCTTCCCTCCGATGAGTAATACTGTCAAGGGATCTGCCCAACTGTTCATCCCCCTAACTGTTGGTCTTTTGTTTTATTTCTTCTCCAATTTGCTTGCACATTGTTTCTGGATATTTACCAAGCTGCAATCCCTTAAACCCAGACAGACAAGTGAGAGCTGATTTGTATTCATCTGGACCTCCAAGCGACATGACAGACTGGAAATAAAGGAAGGAGCGCGCGAGAGAGAGAACGGTGTGTATGAGTGAGTGCGTTCTGCACTTCTCGGAGTGCGTGTAAATGTCTAGGTGTGTTCATCCCTGTGAATATTTAAATGCAAGCGGTGTGGTTCACTGCGTCTTTACACATCCATTAATGCAAAAAGATAATTAGTTTATTCATAAGAGTGTTCAGCTGCAAAGGAGACGGGGAAAAAAAGGAAAGGGTACCATTCTTACCAATTCTAAAGACTTGAGAGATTTCCACGTCTACACAAAGGAGACTTGCTGATGCATATGCAGTCACGTCCATATTGGAGTTGACTTCATCACGCAGAAAAAGTGCTGTTCTAGAGTATTTGCCTGCTTACATGTTGTTGCTTTTTGTTGCCACACCTAAATGTTTCAGATCATCAAATTAATTTTAACATCACACAAAGACAACCTGACTAAATACAGAAAACTATCCATATTAATCCATATGTTAACTGTGATTAACCTCTTTTCTTGTTCAGGTTTACTAGTCACACTCAGACCTGATTACTACCAGACAAGAAATGTTTTTGATTGACCCTATCTCCAGAATCAGAACTCAACATAAAGAAGCAGCATTCAGTTTTCAGGCTTCACTAATCTGGAAAGCATCATAGAACATTGATCGATGTATTGGACGTATATTTGCTTGATGATTTGGATGATGGCCTTTGACAAAAAGTAATGTTTAATGCTTGTTTCGTAATCGGTTACGAAACAAGCAGTTTAATTAAAGCCCTTCGCGGTGTAAAGCACTTTGAACCGCCGCGCTCCTGAAATGGGCTGAACAAAGGTTAAAAGATCATCTATCAGTCTGGGAATTGTTATAAATCCATTTCTAAACCTTTGTGAACTGCAGTGAGGGCCTTGACCTACAGACGGAGAAGAAATGGGACTGTGGTGAAGCTTCCTAGAAGTGGCCAACCTATCAAATTAACCCAACAGCATATTGACATCTCAGCCTAAAGGTCACATAAGAAACAAAATAAACAGTTAAAGGCCTAGAGGCCTCACTTACTTTATTTAATGTCAAAGTTCATAATTCGATGTCGAGAGACAGACTGGGCATGAAGGGAGTTCAAAACAGAGATTCAAGAAAATGGACTCCTCTGGTAAAAGGTGGAACTTTTTGGGGGGGGAAGCTGAAAAAGCTTTGAAAAGACAAATATTTTAAAGTAGCTGTTGGAATTAAATCCAACTAAAATTGTGTGGTATGGCCTGTACGTGCTAGAAAATCCTCCAATATGGCTGAAACCTCTCCACAGAGAACATTGGGACAAATAATCCTCCACACTGATGTAAAAGATTGATTGATCGTTTATGCTGCCAAAGGGCAACACCACTATTCCCTTAGGGAAGAATCACTTTTCGCATAAATTATAAATGCAATCATAATGTAAAAACAGCATTTTTCTATTTGCTAAAGCTACTTGTCTGATATAAAAATTAATAATCTGAAATAATTGGTATCAAAACCGGCAAAAAAAAAACAATAAATATATAAACTGTCAAGCACTTTCTTCAAAATGTGTGACTTGTCCAGTTACTAAGAGAGACGGTTATTAAGAAAACTGCGAATTAAACGGTGAATGGTAAACGGCCGGTACTTGTATAACACTTTATCAAGTTGAGAGGACTCCAAAGTGCTTCACACTACTTTCACTCATTCACATACACATCCACACACTCAAATCAAAGTACTTTTGACAGGACTTTTCTCACATCTTGAAACGACGCGAGTAATATACCGACACTGCCAGACGCTGTGACTCAGCAGTAGGCATGAAAAGTGTCTTCTCGGGATTCACAAAGCAGAACTGTGCGGGGGGCATACAGAGCTTTTCGCACATTGGCACGAAATGGGAAATTGCTGCTAGTTAGCTTGAGCAGAACGTGTCTCTTCACTGTCAGTTTATGAACAAAAGAGCTTACACATGGCTCTGAGCTAATTAAAGAGGCACAGCAAGTTTTCACACAGCAGATGACAATCTGCTTTGTGAGTTTGTGTCTCTGGGTGACTCAGTCTGTAGCTGTACTTAGACTTGTATAGATTTAATGATATAGAATGTCATAATGTCGCTACAGCTCACTCGATTAAATCAGCTCAACTCCACATGTAAATATAATCAATGCAAGTCAACAGGCCAGGAGGGATCCCACAGTGCAATGTTTACCATTAGAGAATATATCTACCCCACATAATCAGAATGATCCTGTAGACTACAAAGACCACATGCAGACATTTAATGTTTTCTGATGTTCACTCTTTGTGTTATGGTGGATTTTACTGCACTCTGAAAATAAAAAAAAGAAATATGAATTCTGACACCTTAGACTAAAACACAGCGTTCTTATTGCTTGCTTAGAGCATTTCGTTGGGATTAGAATGTAAGGATTGTTATTGCAAAGGCTTTCTGTTATGCTGGATGATGCTTTCAAAAGAAATTATATATATAAACAGTACAGACCAAAAGTTTGGACACACCTTCTCATTGAATTCAATGAGAAGGTGTGTTGTTTATTTCAAAAGGGCGTGACCAAAAGTTTGGACACACCTTCTCATTGAATTCAATGAGAAGGTGTGTCCAAACTTTTGGTCTGTACTGTATATATATATATATATACTGTATATATACTGTACTGTATATATTTTAGATAAATCTCAGGTTTGCACTTGGACAAGTTCATTGTAATTGTGCATATTACACCTTCATACCAGTTCTATTTGTTATATTTTTAAAGAGGCTGCGTCAAATTTTCCTTCTTGCAAAAGAATTGGACCCAGAATCAGAAATGCTTCGATGCTAATGATATTGAATCCATTACATTTTGTTTTGTTTTTTTGTCAGTGGTGGCTAAAAACTGAAATATTGTAAATATTACAAAAAATACCCAAATAAAATCTGTCAGAAAAATAGAAAATTAGCACAAATTTAAAATATATATATTACTGTACAATAAACACCTAGCAGTATGGGATGCAAAAGGTGGATCTGGGGTGAAGAGCTATGCACACTGAATTTTGCATATTTTGTCCTGTTTGATGCTTGCTTCACAATACAAAGAACATGAAATCTTAAAAACTGCAGCCACATTGTGTAAATGAAATAATGCAAACCCTAAAATAATCCAATTTAACCCCGTATTGTGAGGCAGCAAACACACAAAAAAAATGCTAAGTGGGGTGAATACTTTTGCAAGGCACTGTGTGTCAAAAAAGAGCGTAAATAGAAAAAAACATCTGTAAGGGGACAAAATGCTTTTTTCAAAGTAATGTATGCATCTGGCAATTTCATTTAATTATCGCTAAATGTATTCATCTACACCTGGGACTAAACCTGAGGGGAAAATCACTCGCCTGTCCTTACTGAACAAATGTGAAAGAGTGTAAAATATTGTTTTTATTCAGATCAAGGGTGTGTTTCACCAAGTGAAATAAAAACATGGAGGTAGAGATAAATCCATCGCCTCCAGTCAAAACACATCGATGCGTTTGCACGTTTGACGTTAAGCTTCCTGAGGGTTAACCATTTCTTCCACCTTGCTAGAAAATTCTGTCTTTTTTTTATTTTCTGGATGCTATAGTCTAGGAACATGAAGCCCATTCCTGGATTCTTACAGTTGCACTGAAATCACAGTCATAGAGCGATGAATTTTACTATAAAAGAAATCACAGGTTTGGCACATGATTGCAAAACTGCTTCCTCTCAAAAATTGTTCAGTTATTTCCAAATAATCATTTGAATGCATTTCACAATTAAGAAGTTTATATGTATTTTAAATATGAACTTTACATTTAACGTCCTATTTCTTTACCATTTATTTTAAGAAGAGGAATTACTCAGTGAGAGCCATAAATTAAGGATATTTGACGTTTAGAAACACTTCCAGCTTTTCTCTTCATCCTGTCTCGTTTCAGATCAAGATAGATTTCATTATAAAGATCTATCCTGATGTGCAGCACACTAAATAGTAAAAACAGTGTTTTTTGTTTGACTGTTAAGCCGTATTTATTTTTTTTACTCCCCGAAATAACGCAAGGGCTATGGTGACATCTAGTGACCAATTTTCAGATTGCAACCAATTTGACAGCAATTTTTTTCTGCCTTTCC
Organism: Xiphophorus maculatus; assembly: GCF_002775205.1. Taxonomy (NCBI): domain Eukaryota; kingdom Metazoa; phylum Chordata; class Actinopteri; order Cyprinodontiformes; family Poeciliidae; genus Xiphophorus; species Xiphophorus maculatus. Next base: position 15,517,777 of record NC_036457.1, on the reverse strand, counting down.
CGTGCAGGAGGAATTCAAGTGTGCTCTCCAGTACGTTATTTTGACTGAAACAACCGTGTTAGCTCCGGCTTCAACAAACAAGCGCTTAAAAATGTTAAACTTCAATTTAAAAAAAAGATAAGCATCATTTTTCCTCTAGTAACCATGAAATCAAATCTAATTAGTACTTGCCGTCCTCCTGAAAACAAGTTCTTTGTTATATCAACTGTCCCGAAAGGTACTAAAAACAAATGAGCTGCTGTTATAGAATTGTGAGCAGATGGCCTATTTAAAAGTAGCGTAAAACAAGCAAACTGTTTTATTTGATTGTGCACAAATGGAAAAACAGCAAAATGTGTAAATTAAATACTGAAAGCTAGGACAATCTGAGAAAGAAAAAAAATCCCATTAAACTTTGATGGATTCTTTTTTCTCCCTATTACATCTAATCTAATGAGCAAAAGCAAAGCAGGGATATGTCATCCTTGTCCTTTCAAACCATTGTGGGAATGTGGAACACGTTTCATCTTGGACAGTTGTCAAGCTCCGGATTTCTGTAGGACACAAACTCTCCACGGCGTCTTGTTTTCTGCTAATGAACAGTGAAGTGGACGGACTCGTAGACGGCACCCTTCCATGCATTGGTATCAGAATTGTGGCAGAGTAATCTAAGCCTCAACTTATCATGCAGCGAGAAAGGAGTCTTACATAAGGATAAGTACAATTGTCGTTTAACAACTTTTGTGCCTCCAGCCATGAAGGACTGAAACTGCAGGGGGCTGGTATTCAACAATTCACTGCATCAGGTCACTTTGGCCACAGGAGCAGGAAGAAGAGGAGCTTCAGGAGGGAAACTCTGTGTTGTCAAAGGGACCTTTTAAATCCAAGGACAAACACACCCTCTTCACAGCAGTGCTCCGTCAGGAGAGGATTTTCTCTAGCACAAGTACTATACAGGTTGCTATTTGTGCATTCAGTACCTATTACTATCCAAAAAATAATCAAAAATGGCTTAGTGTCCATTTTTGGCCACTGAGCTTCATAAAATAACTCTAAACACCTTATATAATGTCCTGTTTTCTTACAGCTAATAGAAGCTAAGCTAATTCTTTTCCAAAACTAAATTAGAAATCTTTTCAAACATAGTTAGGTACATATTTGGCCAGTCATATTGACTGGGTCTGGATGTGTACATAAGCAATAAAAAGGCATCAACTGCCAAAATGTTATTTTTTTTGTTGTTGTTGCTTGTTTTGCTTTTTGTTGGTATCATTGTGCCCACAGGATGTGCAGAAAGTCAAATGTTATTGTTTCAGTAAAATAAGAATAGAAGCCATTTGTCTGATCTGTGTTCTGGCTACGACTGTTGGAAAATACTCTAAAATGAACGCATGCCACAGACTAACATGTGAAAAGACCGCCAAGATTTTAAGGACTACGAATAAAATATATAGGACACATCATAGAATCATCATAAAGAAAATTACCATTTGGATTATATAATCCAACACACTTTGATTGTAGAGCTGCATTAAATTTGTCAAGAAATTGTTTTCAACTATCATTACTCTTGTGGAGTCAAGGGATTTTTAATTAGACACAGACTAATGAACCCAGTGAGTTTTGTTCATTTAGACAATCTTCTAACTGCATTTTCTTCAGCCAGGCCAACAAATCCAGCTCAACACCAATAAGAGCAATTGGAGCATAATTGAAACGTTCCCTTTTTTGGGGAAGACGACTGCAGTGTATCTGACTTCTAATTATGCAGCAGGGTGAACAGACTCGATAGCAACCGCTACGGTTTGCAGATAGATCACTTGCGAACCAATTAGTCATCATGCGAGGACTTTAAGCAGGGGTGCTCTCGGGGTGAGATGTTCAATCAATTTTGTCCTTGCTAAGCACTTGCTAAGATATGTACTGGATACTTTCAGAACCGCTTGAAAACCGCCTTTTGTTCCCTCCCAGACATCTTAGTTCAGCCGGTGCATATGTAAGTGTTAGCTGTTTAGCTGCAGGAATACCAAATGTCATCATTCAGAGCTCTCTATATCCATAATAGATCATCTGTATTCAAGCGGCACGAGTTCCCACATATGCACAAACAGAGGCACACAACTGACTGACACAAACTCGTCAGTATGCCGTGCCATTGTTCGACGTCTGACTGAACCACCAGGGTCACATATTACTTTGTATAAAAGATAGAGTTTGAGTGTGTAGTTATCCGCCCACTCCTTGCTGTAATGGTGTCTGATGTCTGATTCATAGAGGATAGGTAATAACATCCAGAATGCGGAGGCAAGGTAATGGATGAAATCTATTTTCTTGTTTTATACATGCCAATTTGGAGTTGCTGTAGAGAGCTCGCTCTAGTGGAACTATCTGCGCTCCGTACATATGACATTAATGAGCACATCAATGAGAATTCAAAGATCTGCCCCCTCAGCCGTCCTCACCCAGCCTCCTAATGAATTAGGGATTTCAGAGGCATTTTTACATTCCGGGCTAATTTACGCCTCTTACAGCCAACCAACGCTGACTGAACGCTGGTTTATGAATGAAGAAATAGAGAGATGCGTGCAGTTTTCTTCCTTTTGTTCTGCCCTTTAAATTTGCAATTGCATTGAATGTTTCACTAGTTGGAGCGTTACAAGATAACGTCTCACGAAATCTTGGGATACTGAAAGCAACAGTACCTCCCATCAAAGTGAAGGACTCTCCTGTCGTTGTCATCGTGTCGTCTGGTGCGTTATTATGGGCCTTGTATCTTAAGATGAGCGCATTAATCTTGACATCCTTTATCTGCATATGAAACTTTTATTTTGAGCGAAGAAAGGAAGTAGTTGCCCTGTTATTTGACAAGATGCTAATGAAGACTGACAGACACCACTCAAAGACTAAAGCGCTGACATGACCTATGTACTCTTTATATTGTGTGTTTGGGGGCCGTAGAAAAAAGTTGACATAAAAATATTGGTTCCATTCTTGTTGTCAGAAATGGCAGTGCTCATGTAAATACAGTAGGCTTTTATTCATATTTCCCCATTTCTTACTAGAGTTAACGACAGGGCTGTTCCACAAGCTGAATGTTAATCTGTTTATTCGATGCCAGAACGTGTCGTTGGAACATTTAGAGGTATCCAAACATTTGACCAAACCTGTCATTTTCAAATGAAAGACGAAACTGTTTACAATCTTCAAAATAGTTTGCGATCCACTAAGGCCAAAGCTGTTTTGATGTCTACGAAAAATATGTGGTGTAAGTTAAACATCGCTAGGAGACATTTATCTAAATATTAGATGGCTTCTATGCACACGTCTGATATTGAGTCATTGTGATCATCTACAAATTTGGGGAAAAAAACACAATACATTTAAATTTGTGCATTTAATTCATGCTTTTGAAGTTTGTTTTAATCATTCCACCCTATAAAAAAATAATGCTACAGCTGAATATTTAAAGGCTCAAAGTGAATATGGCACAAACTTTTCACAATATTTATTAATAACTGGGATTTTTTTTTTACGTTGTTTGTTTCCACTAATGTCAAGCTGTGAGTTTTTTAAAGAGTCATGCATAAATAACATTCAATGGGAAAAACAGCTATCTCAATTCAACATACATAGATTCTTATTCATTAAAAATAATGTCACACGGTAAAATGTAAAACCTGTTGTACCTTTGTAATTAAACTCCTAACTCTATAGGCATGACGCTTCCCGGAAAGAGGCTCTGAGCTCTGAGTTTTGCTGGTTTTTCAAGGCACAGATTAAATGTACAGGCACTGAGCCATGCGGAGACAGCCTGTAATCACCATCTAAATAGCAACTGAAAGTGACATTTCATTTTCAAATTGGGTTCCGGAGGCGCGGTAATGCAAAAATGAGCTCCTAACAATACAGAAATCTCCAGCAACGGCTGGAGCGGAGGTTTCGCCAGCGCCACGTGTGTATGATTGTGTGCATTCATGCGCTCCTGCACCGAGGCCCACTGCAGCCTGATCGGAGTGAAATTAATATCCAGGCCCGGATAAAACCTCCGGAGGGTTGGGTCCCCCCCCCCCCCCCCTGGAACCGGCGTCATTCGTCGGAGAGACGTGTGCAATCACGCGCACTGTAAAAAAAAAAAAAAAAAAGAAAGAGAAAAAGAAAAAAAGTGACATTTCACTTAAGCTCGGCGTTGTGCGACTGGCTAATGCGAGCGGGCGCAAATCAGATGGCACCTGTCAGCGTTTGGCAGAAAGCAATATGACAGATTCTGCTGTGTTGTGAAGAACGGATCAGTTCAGATCAGCTGGTGTCCGATACGGGATACGGAGCTTCCGTGAAGATTTTCCTGACTTGTAGAGCCACAGCAGGGTTGTTCTGATTTTCCTGTGCTGCAGGATTCTATTTTCTAGCTGGAGCACCAGATTGATTACCATGCGCCTAAAATGGCATTGTGAATGTACTCTTAAGTTTCATGCATCTCTGCTAATAAAAGGGAACTAATTTGATTAAATGCTCTTCTGGTCCCACGTCATGAGGTAACTAAATGATATATCTAGCTCACGCCGTGATTGAACTTCTTGTCTACGGGTGACATGCAGCGCCAAGTTATCGCCAGTCTGCTATGCAAATTGGAAACTTATCTTCGTTTAGTTGTCCTCGGTTTAATAATGATCCCAATTAGGGATTCAGGTCAGGTTGGTGATTGAGCTGTTGTTATCTCCATTGAGTAAACAAGGTTTCTTTCTTCTCATCTCTCGGCTTCATTAGCAAGCATAACACATGGCTGCGCTCGGGTCCCTACAAAGGCACAAATCCATAGCAAAAGAGTTGAAGCCGTTGCGCGCAGACATGCAAAGAGATTGACACAAACCAGGGCCTTTGCTGGTTTAGAGGAGGGCTTTAAAAGCTGTAATTATCCCGGGGTAGTGCTCAATTTCTGCATCAGCAGCTTGTTTGCCTACCTCAATTCGACTTACCTCTGGATGTAAAAAAAAAAAAAGAAAGAAAAAGAAAAAGGCATTTAATTTCAACATGAAGGGGTTGAGGGGGTCCCTCGGTCCCAGCTGTAAAGCTTTGTGGGTTTTAAAAAAATAAAAATAAAAAAATGTATGATTATTATTTTATTTTATCACCAGGGCGCAGATTTGGTGTGCTGGGAGAAAAAAAAATAACACATGTCTCCTTTTAGCTGTGATTGTGATTTCCCTCCTCCTTCTCGGTTGTCATCAAGGAGGCGTTCATGCAGATAAGAACAAAAGGAGCCCGAATGTGTGGAACAAAGCCAACCCGTGAACTTATCAGTGCAGGCACTTGGGAGTTAAGATGCATGAAAAGGAATGACGAGGCTCTGTTGCGATCGTCAGATCCGCTGGTTGGATTACAACCGCAGAACTGATGAATAATACAGACAGTTTTTATAATTTATAAAATGCTTTCAGTCTAAGCTATCATCTTTCTCAGCCCTTTTCACCAAAAGCCAGCAGTCTTCTAGTTGCATTCAAATAAAGCGGAAAATACATATATATTCTTTTTACTCTGTTGCTCTTCTTGTTCACCCCCTTGTAGCAATACACTAGATTCCTGTTGATTGAGGGCATATGTTGAACTTTATTAATACAAATAAATATTCTGTCTTAATAAATCTATCAATTTGTGACTCTACAGTAAACTGAAGGTGCGAAGATACCACTAACTATGCATTTTTGATTATGAGTCCAGAATCATTGTACATTTTGCACTGGAATACAAATGTAAGAGAAATTGAACCGTAGTTATGCGCTCCGCAGTCTGCTGCTGAGCATCTCTCCTCACAGATTTCCAACTTGTGGTTTAATAATTCTGACACACTCATGACGTTTTTCTGCATGTACAGCTCATTTATGAGGCGTTCACCTGTCCAACGGGTTAGCGATGAAAAATTGTATTGCGCAGACCACAGAAAAAAGGTCTTGGATTACTGCCAAATGGCAGCTATTGCTCTCGGGCACAGCAATCACTAAGTGTTAGGTGATTTTCTATCTCTATGCTTGCTCTTACTGCAGGATCCCTTGAGAACAAATTACAGTCGGTTTCTTGATGCATACACCTTGACAACTAATGTCTTCACAAACGTACCTAAATCAAATCTGACTATTAGCTTCTTTTTTTTTTCTTTTTTGGGAGCAAACACAAAATATGTGCCACAAACAATATCAGATTCTACTATGACTAGATAATGATTAAACAGAAATAGTACTAAAACTAACCCTGATTTAAGTTTTCATTGGGAATTTCAGTTCTACAGAAAAAGTATGCTATTTCATTATTTGAACACTTAAACCACTTTGTCAATATATTTTTCCCCCCTGCAAATTTACAGAATTTTCTTTCTAGCTCAGCTCAACAATAAGACTCCACAAAGCTTCTCAGAAGAACCGATTTATATCCTGGATGTCACCTATCCAGAAAAAAAAGTGGCCCAGGAATTATCATGTAGTGCTTAGCATTTAGAAATAAGGCCCTGAATCAAATTTGACCCAGAAAGGAGGCCATTTTGCTTCTCCGTCCATTCGCAAGCGTCAGTAACGTGACGCACAACTCGTTGACTGAAGCCTGATTCCCTCTGAGCGACCTCACAAGAAAAAGGTGTTTGCAGTTTTTAATAACGCTGATAAACTTCTTACCTGCACATTGCCATCCCTTCTACGTCTTAATAAGCTCAGTTCATCTGAGCCACCATCAGGCATGGTGATTTTTTTTTTTTTTTTTCCCCAACCCGCCACCCTCGTTTCCTCGGGGCTAAATTGCGCCTCGTACATCATAATTTCCTTGAGCCCGAGCAGATGCTCCTTGCAGAATGAGGTTGGGAAGGGTGGATCAAATTAATCTAAATAATTGGTCCTAGCTTGTTTGAGCGGGCTCTCGCACTGATCTCAGTCATTATAATGAAGCTGCGACCTCCCGTAAGCTTGGCTTGGCCAGAGGGCCCCTGCTTGTGTTTAGAATGTGCCATTAGCGTAGCTTAGGTCGTCACGTCCGAGGTGAGGAGACATGCAGTGACAGTACGCCCTTTTACCCTAACGTCCGTAAATCATAACCTTCATCTTGTTGCTTCAATCCTGATTATAATCAGCGCCGCTAAGTTTGAGGGAGGTTAATTATACACATTATACTAATTGAGGCAATTAAAGTTATCCTATATGGCTGTCATATTTGTAACGTAAACACTAAGCCCACACAATACTATTTGCGCTTGCTTGCGCTTCCGTACACCTATTGCACTTTTTTTTTCAGATTTACAACCAGAAAAGTAAATGCAGAAAAGAGCATACGTGTTTAGTGAAAGGAAAATGACACAAAGTGGGCTTTTGGGGGCGGGGGTTACAAATAAACATTGGCACATTGTGGCCAGTGGCATGCAGACATTTTCGCAGGGCAGATGGTAAAGGATACAAAAGGGAATCTGATGTGGCGATTGTAACCGTTGGCTGCTTCCGTAGTGTGTGATTTTTAATTTCTTTTACAGGCCAAAAATTACAACATAAAAGAAAACCAAAAGGGCATTTAGTTGTTTTTTTTTGTCCAAAGGAAAAGGGCAGGAGTTCTAACACCATCTAGTGTCTGCGCACGTCCCCGACTGCGACTGTGTTTGTATTCGCTGCCTCCTTTTCTGTAACTATGGACAGCTGCCGTTACTACCAGATTCTCACATCTAGAGACCAAATTTATTGCCCATTCCTCCTTGTAAAAAAGCTCAAGCTCGGTCAGATTGGATGGAGTATGTTTGTGAAAAGCATTATTTAGCTCTTGCCACTAATATGCACCTGAATTTAGCTGTGTACTTTGGATTTCCATCCATAATGTCAGATGCTTTGACATAAAGCATTCCAACATAGTTCTGACTATACGCTAGAGAGCTGCTGTAAGTTGCACCAGTCTTTTCCAGCTTTTGACATTTTGTCCTGCGGGACTGACCAGTACTTCCCCAATAACTCTGACCAGCTTCTGTGGTAGTGCTGAACCACAGCATTTCACTGGCTCCTTTCAGCTCTTAGGTCCTCAAGAAATGCACAACAAACAACAAACCCGGTCTTTTCCAGATCACTTTGTCCTTTAACATCATTAATGTTTGAGCCGTCGAGATTACGGGCCCTATGTGCTCTGAGAACGTCCTGTTGAGGTTACACACAAAGGAGTCGGGTTTACAACTTGCAACATTCACCTGAGCCAACATGTTTGGAATGTGTTTCTCTTGTTACCCTAATGTGTGCTTATCAAATTCACTATGTGCCTTGAGTAAAACCAAAGTTGTTGTGCACCGTCCTCAACGCGGCGCTGTCTGCGTCGCGTTCTGTTGAGAAATCCAGCTTTCAGATCAGAAGGACTCTGGAAGATCATGCGTTGGGTCTGCGCACCACGGACCCCTGCTGCTTCTGCAGCTGCTGTAACACTTTAATATGCCTTGCTTGTTCTACAACCTCGTATCCCTTGCACATCTCATAGTAGTTACTGGGTTATGACTACATTCTGAGGAGAATCAGGGGCATCAAATTGGTGGAGTGGCTTTTCCCCTGTTCTGTGTTGGGTCCATGCAGTTGATCATGAGGTGTAAAAAAAAAAAAAAAAATCATTTTTGTTAATTTTTCAAAACTTTGATGCTGCTGTATGTTGTGCAGTGTGAGCTGGAAGATTTTGTGAAAAGTGAAACACTCTGGGAGGACGCCATCTGCTGTCAAAATTAACTATGGCATTATCTCTCATAGTCCGTGGTGCGTATTCAAATTCCTTTCTTTTTCAATATAACGTCACATGTTGGTCACATTTTCTTTGTCAGGTAAATCTATTTGGTCAGACTTTATCTTCCTATAAGACTCTCTTTACTTCTAGCTTTGGTATTTATTTTTAATTTTGGAAAAAAAAAACATTTCAAATTATTATTTTTTTAATACCTGGGGTTCCCCTGAATGCTAAGCTGCAGACTCTCCCGGAGGTCTTCAAGACTTACAGTGTATTTTGTTGAAGCAGCAGTTTATCAACAGCTGAGAGGAAACGGTTATATAAGTTCATCAGGAAGGCCAGCTCTGTCCCACGATGCCCCTCAACCCAGTCCAAGAGGTGGGAGACAGGAGAACTCTAGTGAAAATAACACGGCTCCTGGACAATGTCTTCCACCTCATGCCAAGTCAGTTACAGAGTTGCTGCTGCAGAGCAACTCTGTCACATCTATGACTTCATTGCTCCCAGCAAACTCAATAAGTTGTGCACATCCCTGCTACTGTTTTCATAGTCTTCAATTGGCCTTTTAATTTTTTACACTTATGTGAACAGATTTTGTTTTTGCACATCCCTGCAATCTGATTTTCCAAAACTGCACAGTTTTTTCCTCTTGTGCTGTAATGTTTACCTTACAATACAGCCTTTATTTTTCTTTTTTTCCCTTTATTATCTTCATGTGTATCTCCATATATTTGCCTGTTACTTTGCTGCTAATTTACTGGAATTTATCCACCGAGGGATATTACACTGTATTCGATTCAAAACATAGAAAGAGTAGCGAGAAGGTGTACATTCACCTAGAACTATATGGCTAAATTAGAAAGTAAAATATTCACTTAAATTATTAAATGAAATCACAGAATCAAATATCAAAGGACAAACACTAAACACAGTTTCATTGTAGCTTTCCCCTTGCCTGCTCCCTGAATCTTTGTTTCTTTTTTTACAGTTTTGTTGCATCATCCTATGTTAACGTTGTCTTCTTTCCTTCACAGAACCTGCTAAACTGTTCAATAGAGTCTAATGAAGGCAGTGTAGCATTAATCTAATAACCATATTTTAATGTTTGTTTGGTAGAGTAATGGGAAAGGATTAAGGTCACTGAAAAAAAAGAAAAAAAGATTCCTGACTCTAATCTCAGAATTCTGAGATTAGAGTCAGAAATTTTTTGTGGCCCTAATCCTCTCCTATACCCTGGGCTCATACAAAAAATAAATAAACAAATAAATAAATAAAACAATTATTCAAGGACTGGTAAAAGTTCAAAAACTGAATAACACAGTACCATAAAGAGATCAAGAAAAAATGAAGAAAGGCATGAATTGCAATTAAAGTGAAGGTAGAACATGACATAGCAACACCGATTAATGTTGAAACCCCCAGAGACTAGATTAGGCTTTCTTTTAAACTCTAGCTGACATTATTACCACAGAGTCTAAAGCCCCCTTTATATGTCCGTGTGTGTGTGTGTGTGCGTGTGTGTGTGCCGGGGGCATTTTAATGTGCCCATGAATCATTATTTAGATGCGGGAAGCATCTGGAATTAAATTTAGTCAGTCTAAGCTGAAATTGGACAAAGTCATATTTGGATAAGTATCAGCCACTTAGAAAAAGCGCATGGCTTGCTCTGTCCCTGTTACTGTGTAGCATTGAGATGAATACTTTTTAATAAAGGCTGACAAAAGAGGTCACAGAAAGGTATAGCTTGCTTGAGAGAGGAGCCAGCAGTAATAGTACGAATAAATGTCTTCTGTAGGACTAATGCAGATACCATGTAACAGTATGCATACCCATTTCATTGTTTATGTATTTTGTCAAGTGACAACCAAAATATTTTATTGGGCTCTTGTTGTAATGCATGTAACACATGCATAATTATGAACTAGAAGGAAAATGATACATAGTTTCTGAAATATACAAAAAAAAATCAGTGTAGTGCAGCATTCATGAAGGTAGAAACGTCTACTCTGCCTAAAATAAAATCCAGTTTAACCAGATTAGTGAGCACACACTATTATTTAAAAAAAAAGAAACACACCAGACACGCCAGGGATAAAGTTGTGGAATTTCCCACAACTTTGAACATCTCATAGCGCACTATCCAATCCATCATCAGAAAATACAGCTCTGGAAAAACTGGAGAGACCACTGCACTGAACCCAAATATTGATTTCTGAACTCTTCCTGAGATATAACGTTACTATTGTTGTTTCTAAATGAACACGAACTTGTTTTCTTTGCATTGTTTCAGGTCTGAAAGCACTGCATCTTTTTTGTTATTGTGACCATTTCTCATTTTCTGCAAATAAATACAAAATGTTTGTTTGGAATTTCAGAGACGTGTCATCTTCAGGACAAACCGAGGAAAAAGTCAAATTGCCTTCAATTTAAGCCTGTTGTAGTTTTTTTTCTTCACTTTCCTACCGAGTCAGGGATCGGAACAACACTCTTCCATCTCAGCTGCGTCTCCCCACGGCAGCAGGATTAATGTAGATTGTTCTAAGCAGTAGAACAAGACTCCCCACCCCTCCCACTTGGGTCAGATCCATGATGTCAGAAATCAAAGCCCAGCAGCCTCTGCAGAAGGTTTTGTGGCTAAGAGAGTTTGCAGTGAAATGAGTGAAGTAGAGCAAAAGGTGAGGACAAACGTGTAGCGCAGAGGGGTAGTATGGCCCCTCTGCAGGACGTATGCATTTAATATTATTATTATTATTTTTAATTCCCTGAAGCATTGCACTATCCCTTATGAAATTTATGAGCATCTATCTTCGGTTCGTCCAGGGAACATTTGTGCTCATAGTGCCGCACACTATGAGCGTTCATCCTTAACATTTTTTTTTTTTTTTTAAACACGCAGGTGCACACGTTTACACACTTTCAGGTTAGAAAGACACACATTTCCTTCCCCGGTTAGCTCTTTCTCCCTGACACACACACTCTCACTAGCAACCCAGCAACATAACATCAGCTGCTCCACATAAGGTCACTAAATGGTGTGTACCAGATACATAATGAGGAACGGGTGACTGTGGATTCTGCACAGTTGTTCAATTTTTTTTTTATATCTGCTTTTCCAGAGGAAGGACGTTGATAAACAGAGGGAGCTCTTGCTCCTCTTCCAGCAGAGGCTGCAGTGCTATGGTGTGACAGCCAAGCCCCCCCACGGCCCCCAGTGCAACATTTACTTAAAGCACAATGTAAGCTTTGTTCGTTTATTTCTGTTCCCTCAGGTGTTGTGAGGCTGGGGCGCTGAGACCTGGATGTGGAGCAGCAGAGTGAGGTAAAGAGCGTGTGCATTTACCAGCCGGGCGGAATCAGACGGCGACTTCTTTAAATGACAGATGAGCTCCGAGACCGTCGTACATCATGTCGCGCTCGCCTGAGCAGGAGGAAACCCTGAACGGTTTTTGGACTCGGGATGTCATGAGGAGCTGGATCGCGACACAGACGGGCCAAAAAAGAAAAAAAAAAAGAGAGAGATTTTTTTTTTTTTTTTTTTTTTTTAGCACCTGTGGGGTGGGATTTATGCTCAAATTGTTTGCGTTTCTTTGTCTCGCTTTCAGTCGTTTTTCAATGTGCATCACTAGGTCACAGCCACAAGCGCTGACGTGATACTCCCTCCGTTGTGTCCCATCTGTTTAACGTGACACATTAGTGACACCATCAACAGATCCCGAGGTGGTTTGTGCCAAACGACTGGCCGGTACTTGTTTTAACTAGCATTTCTTGTTTCGGCGTGCACTCCCGTGTCAACGGATGTAGAATTATCGTTTCCATCATGCAACAACAACACCTGGCATCCGCAAATTCACCAGACCTCTCAGAATACCACAGACCTCCCTCGTCGATGTTTCACCACCTGGTGCCAGGCAAATAGGTTTCTGTACTCTAATCTAAAGTAAAAGTGATGTTTTAAAATATTGTTCCTTGCCTCATAGCTGTTCAGATGTGGATGTAGCTTGGTTCTTATAAAGATGAGTTCTGTGGTAGTTATGCATACGCAATTCATCAGCAACTCTGGACAACAGTCTCAGTTATATCAGTTCAGAGAATCAAGGAGAAGTCCTGTAGAAATATCTTGTGTGCATTTTGCTCTTTTTATGCAGTTAAAACGTCCCAAAAATATTAGAGATATAAACCTGAGTGATATGCATTTCCACATTCATAAGGTTTAGCTCCAACGATCCCAATTATTGGAGCCGTAACCACTTCAACCCTTCTAGAAAGGTTTTTCCATAATGCTGAAAAGTGTGTTTGACTCTACTTCCAGAATCATATTTAGGTCAGACACAGATGTTGGAGACGCCGTTTATATGCTGCAGAATCAAATATATAAAAGGTCTACGCAGGAGTAAGAAGCATGAGGTGCCCAAATGTGTGACAAGGGTCTTCATTTTTTAAGGGCAGGGCCCTTTGAAAAATAAAATTTATCAATCTTAAAAGATCTTCAATTGAACCTTTTGGTTTATTTTCTGCACTACACAGTCGAGGTGGCATAGCCTGTCCCACTAATGCCTGTTGGTGTGGCTAGATGCTTTGATGGCCACACCAAAGAGATAAAGAATGATGAGATGTTCTCTGTGGTGCTCCTGTGCTGCTGACCACCTGGTTAGACAGGTGACCCTTCAGTCCAGTCTCACAAGCTGTGGCCTGTTTGTCAGATAACAATCGATATAGGCCATTGCTGAGGCCGCCATTAGTGTCTTTTTTTACTTTGTTCAGATGACAGTGGATTGGTTGAAACAGACGTATGACAGCGTCCTCAGCTCCAACTCCATGGCATTAAGCAAATTTAGAGGTTCTTGATATTCGCTTGTTTGCGTAATGTATTGGTAACATGTGCCAATCATGGAAGAGCTTCCTCAACAAGACATAACTTTTAAAGAGCTGCTTCACTGCTGCAGCTAGTTGTGCTAAGCTGGAGCAAGTTAAGGTTTTGTGACAGCTCCTCTCATAGAAATACAACGCACCTAATTATTTTCTCTAAAATGCCTTCGGATAAGTTCATATGTAGCACTGTGTGGAAGTCGGAACTCGGTCGCTTTGGGAACTCGGCTCAGTTTTGTGTGTGTGAACTGCCTGACTGCCCAAGACTTCTTATCTCTCACAAGACCGGCCACATCCATGACTCTGAGAACCATTTGTTATGCAGGTTCACGAGATCAAGTGGGTGTTTGTCATTCCCAGGCACACTTCTTCACAGTGGTTGGCTGCCTGTCTCCCCGCGATACCGCAGCGAGGAGAAAACAGCATGAAACGGGCCACGGTCATCTGCCACACAGAGAAGCAGCGCGCAGAAGCCAACTTCTCATATGTTGCTCGGATTTGCTTCAACGTTGCACTGATTTGTCAACAAGATGGTCAGGCAGACCGTATTTGCTACAACAGCCCGGTCAGTCATAGAGCAGCAGCTCACACGCTACCAAAAGATAAGAAACATTTGCACTGAAAAGCAGGACTCTCTCTCTCTCTCTCTCTCTCTCTTTCTGTGACACACAGTCATTAGCAGTCACAGCAGGCATAAGTGTGACCCCACAAATAGTGTTTGGGTCATCACAGCCGACACAGCTAGAGCTGGAGCCTGGAGGATGTGCAGCAGTGAAACAGGAGAGAGTACAGCATATTCTTTGCAAAGGCCAGAGGCCATGGTGTGCTACTCCCTATGCTTGTCCTCAGCAGTGGATACAGAGGACAGGCCGGTGACATCACACAAGGCCACTCGCGGTGACTCACAGACACTAATTCATTAAAGTTTGAACCTCTGCCTCTTGCTGAGTTTGACTCCTCTCCACCTCGCGGCTGACATTTTCACCTGCGACATTTCAAGAATCTCCCTCAAATCTCTTGTTCACCTTCCTTGGACTTCGTCGCACCGCTCCGCAAACACACACTCACGCAGCACATGCAATAATGACAGATCTGCGGGCGTAATCCCCGTGCATTCAAATGGGAAATTTTGCCGAGTTTTAGCATGAAATTGGATTGGGATAATTGTTCCAGTGAGCGTCTGGATGTGCTATCTGTGTGGACACAGCCCCCAGATGAAAGTTTCGAAAGGCGTAGAAAAGACAACGACGCCTTCTGCCTGAACAACGTGCAAAATTTACGCTGATTTCTGATACATTGTTTTGGTTAGCTCTGTTGGTCTCCTCTGACAGAGGTAGATATAACGTGGCAAAATGTTTAAAAATGTCCAGTTAAATTTGCCCGGAAGATGTTTAAATGTAGTAAAATGGAGACAATATAGACACAATGAGATGGAGAAATAAAGAGGTCTGTTTTGCAGAAACAAAGCGCTTTGTGTGTGTGTTTTTCTTCTTCTTTTTTTTTGTTTGTGCTCTCTTTTAGCTCACAGGTGAATGATATGGAGGACCTCGACAGAGCAGTCAGCCAGCAGCCTTAGGAGTAAACATGACAGATGCTGATGGACCCTGACACAGAGAGATAAGCATACTCCCAGAATCCCACTCTGCTGTCCGCTCCAGTGCAGGTTCTACCTTTCATTCCCACCACACAAGCCATGTTGCAGCCCGTGATCAGCAGGTACCTCAGTGTCTTGATTGCCCAAGTGTAGCATACGATGTGAATGCTCAAAGGTGGACTTTATAGTTGAATGATTATTCTAGCAGCTGCCTTATTTACTGGCATCACGATGCCTGAATACCAGATCTGACCTCGTTTTATTGAGACGTCTTGGTTTTGTATATATGGTCTTGGTGTAACTGGCGCTAAACTCCAGTTTTAATATTTTCAAAGAAAACATATTCTTTGTTTCCACAAATAGAAAAAACAAGTCCTTTCAATTAGCCTTAAAATCCTTAACTCTGTTTGGTGTAGAATAATATATTTAAAGGCGCAGTATTTTGTATTTACCAGGCACATAGAGTAATTTTATGGCACAATCAATTGAGTTGCTATAAATATGCCATGTATATCAAGTATGACTTTAAAAATGACTTTGTAAGTTAATGCCTTGAAATTGGGCCTCTGTCTCTTTAAAAACTCCTCTATTAACCCTTTAACATTTTTTACTAGTGTCGCACTGAGTAGCTTGTATAATGAGCTCAGCAGATGGGCAGCAATTGTGAGAACATGCTAACGTTACTTAACACCAGCTGGTTGTCAAGGGTTCAATGACTTTTGGAAATGATAATTTCTCACTGATTTGGCAAAAAAAAATCGTGACTAAGTCAAGATGTCCTTAACACATTTTGGATTTGTTTAAAATCTATATTTTCCAATATTGCATTTTTTATTTTATTTTAACATGATACATATTTTAGATATTACAATTTCCAGACACTCAAGACTATTTTTTTCCTAATTAGAGGAACTAAAGTTGAGGCTTCAGCATTAATCTATAACACCTCTTAACATCTGGTGTCACTCATTGGTGCTTATATCAACACGTGGACTTTCCATTGGCCTGTCTGTCTCCATTGATCTCACTATCTGTTTATACACACATACCTGATCAATCGTAGCCTGGCTCTAACTGATCGCTATCACTTGCAGTCACTCACGTCCAGAGTGCAGCCTGCTGATAGCCTGTGGCCTGCAAATATGTGGACTCTGCATCATGTTAACTGGTATCGGATCCTCTGGTGGGCGGATGGGGCGGAATCAATTAATCTGGAGAAGATCGCAGGACAGCAGATATAGCACGCAGCTGAGCGTGTGCAGTTTGGATAAAGTGACAGACAGTGAACTTAGTGGAGAGAGACAATATGTAGCTCCAGGCAGCAAAACTGTATGGTAAGTAAGCAGAGGTTTTGTTTGTTTCTGAAAGTAGAGCTTGTGGGAAATGGTGGAAACCGAGTGACTCAAATGCATACGCCCCGCACCATCCTTAATCTGACTCCTCGGGGGGACGACTGCCTGTAGTGATGGTATAAGGACTGTGTGTCATATTTAATGTTAGTCATTTTCTGACCTGTTGGATTGTCTGCAGAGACTCTGAGTGTTTTAGCCAGAGGCAAAATGGTTATTCGAGGCATGGGGAGGGGGTTAATAAAAGAATAAGTAAGACTGACTGAAACTGGGGTGGGCTGCTGTTCCCCCCTCACCACCCTCCCACCAAGCTTTCTCTCTGATCCTGCAGGGTTGTTCCAATTTCTTGTCCTGTTCTTGAAAAAAAAAAATCCACATTTTTCTCCCTCAAGTATTTAAAATTAGAAAAATAAAACCAAGGTGCAAGATAAACAAGAATTGCCAGCCACTTCTACCGATCAAACACTTGTGACAGTACATTTTCCCTTCCTGGATTTAAGGTGGGACTGTGACAGCTACGCCGGTTCGGCTGCAGGATGTGACGGCTGCAAGGAGAAGACAAACACCTCGCAACTGGAGGCGCAGTAGAAAGAATTAGCAGCTGCTAATCAGATCAGCAGGAGGCAGCTGTTCCCTCATCATCTCGAACATCTGTTTATCCTCTCAAACAATTCAGGAATTCACAATAACTCAGAGGGAGCATCTCTACAGAGAGGCACTCGACAAATTTTTACATGTTGCATTTGCAAAATAAATAAATAAAAGGCAATCAAACATCCTGGTCATGTCTTCATCGAGTGTGTAGAGGTTATTTTTAAAATTCGCTTTACTGTCATTGTGCATGTCCTGCAAGAAATTTAGCCTGCGCCTGTCACAGAGACTCTGATATTTGGGTGTAAAAGTCTGACAGTGAATTTAAAGGTTCATATTGAAATCGGTGTATAATAGAGTCGGACAGACACGGTTGTTGGCAGGTATTTTCATAAAGACCCGCAGTTATATCTGGTCACTTAAAGGCGTTAAGTCTGAATAAACCCCGTACAGCCAGGTAAATCTTATATTGCATTGGTGCATGACTGTGACAGGAGATGATAGCAAGAGGCCACCCTCTAAAATAAAGTATGTGGTGCGGCTGCGGAGCGGTGACCTGTGTGAGAAATAAATTACAATACGGAGGGAACATCACATTCTTTTAGCCCGAGGAGGACTGAAAGATGAGGGTCTGTGTGACACCATTTCTCTGCAGACTGTTAAATGCCACTATTTGGTCTTTTTTCCATTCATGAGGGAACTTTTTTTCTTCTTCTTCTTCTTCTTCCCCCACCTGCCCCTGAGCACTGCGCTCTGCTTGGCTACAAATCTCAAGTCGTTCGAATGCTGAAATGGACTCTGACCTCTGCAAGTTTCCTGCAAGCCACCACAGTGAACTGAAGTTTCCGCTTTGACTGGAAGTTGGAAGGAATCCACTCAGATTTGTCCTTGCGCGTGTACTGGTGATGCAACTTGTTTATCGCGATGCTTTGGAAATTCTCCAGGGTATGGGAGCTAAAAAGGTAGCTATTGAGAGTTTCGCCCAACAAACAGGACATCGTGCTGCTCTAGTGATACTGTGACCATGTTGTCATCATGGAATTTCGATTCCGAGCTTCATTGGCAAAGGCGGTGAATACTTACATAGATAGGATTTTTTTTTGTTCAGTTTTAATAAATTTGCACTTAAAAAACTATTTCCACATTGTCATAATGGGGTATTTGAGTGTAGGATTTTGAAGAAAGAGATTCGTTTAATAAAATTTGGAATAAGGCCCTAACATAAGAAAATGTGGAAAACGTGAAGCGCTGTGAAGGATTTCCGGAAGCGCCGTTTGTAAGGATCGGCTTCATTGTCATACCAAAATCGCGAGGCTCGATACTGCAGACGCAAGATAACACGGACACATACACCAGATACATGAAGAGACGGGAAATAACTAAGACCAGGGGAATCTGTTAGAACATTACTGGTGTTAACTCTTTGATTTTTATGTTCTCTTTAGGTACATGAAAGCAGCTTTCCCTCTGTACCAGGATTAGTGCTGCTTTTCTTTTCTGCTCCAGTCATAATCTCTGCTTCAGTAGCATGGTGGGTTCAATTAGACGTAGGCAGAAGTGTCTGCCTGATCAAGTTTGGTCTAAAAGCTTTCTGCATGCCTGCTTGCTCTGTTTCTTCTGCCTTCAACTATGAGACAACACTGCCCTCACAGGTAGCTTCAGACTGTCACTTTTTCTGTCTGCCCGACTGAGAGGACATAAGAATTTCAAATTAATATTTCATCTAGTGAGCAAAAGCTTTTTCTTGCGACTCTGTGCCTCCACCGAACTTGGAAAGTGGTGAGAGGTGTGAAACCTGGGTGTTCATAATCAGTGTTTCATTTCATGTTGACGCGACACAGTCTTTGAATCTCACGGGTCGATAATGCTGCTCTCCGGCCTGTTCGTGTTGAAGGCGTGAACTCTAAACACAGAGAGGTCATTTGGATTCACAGCCCTGCTTGTTCGGCCTTTTCTGTTACTTGCATGACAGCTGCATAATTTAAGTGTTTACAGTTATTTCCCCCCCCCCCTCGTGACAGTTTTTCCGTCTCATTGTGCTGCTTTTAGGAATCTGGTGTAATAGCAAAGCTGCTATAGCTGAGAATCTCTGTCGCACCGCTGTGAGATGAATTGTTCTGGCTGAGTCTCTCTGAGATTCTTTACGCTTCCTTTGTGGATTTTTAGTTCATCCTTCTTTTGTTTGGGATTTAATTTGTCTTGAGCTAGGAATGCAATCGTTTGCTGATTTGCAATCACCCCGAGCAACAATCCACAACAAAAGGGCTGCCTTGTTTCTCGTCCAGTCCTTACTGGTTCATTATGTCAAACTTTTTAGAAATTTGGTACCTGCTAGTGTTCTCTTGTCCGAGTCTTTTATGTTTGCTGACATTTCTTGGTGTTTTTGTAGTGGCTTTGTTTAATTGTATGCTTCCTTAACATGAGACGTCAAAGCTGGAATTAACATTTCAATTCAATTGTCTTGTCTTGGCCTTTATGCTGTTCTAACATTGATCAGAACGATGGCAATGTTTCCAGGTATAAGGGCTAGATAGCATGTATTTCAATTAATTATTAAGGCTTAAACTTTACATGTGAGAAATCAGATTTCTTCATATTTATCCATCCATTTCATTCTGAATGTCTGAGATCGGATCACGGGGGTAGCAAATTCTGTTGGGAAACCCAGACAATACCTCCTTCCCCCAGCAGCACTCTCCAGCCATTCCCAGGCCAGAAGGGCTATATTCAGTCAAACTTTGGCCAAAAGTATATGGCCCCAAGCACAGGCAATTTTCGGGATACGTCGTAGCGCTGAAATATATCATACATCACTGCCAAATGTTAGCAATTGGGTAAAATGTAAGACTTAATCATAAAACACAAAGCGTAGAACAAGAGGCCAGGGAATACTCCTGAAGTCAAGTCTCAGGTGGGAACTTGCTGACACGTTCCTAGCAGACGCACAATCTGCAGGGAGGAATGTCAAGGTGTTAACTCTTTGGTGGTTGGGCGTCATGTAATTCCGGTGAGAGCCAAGGTAGGCACCTGAATATGTTCAATCTTTGTTTTGGTACCAATGTTGTTTCTACTACAATATCTTCCTTAAAGCATTTTCTAAGTCCTTTTTCACAAAATACTCAGATGCAATATTTTTGCTGTAGTTACAGCCCTGTACTGGCTGATTTATGTAAGGGTGCAATGCCTTTGCACCTTTGGGGTTGAACATTAGAGATCATTAGAGATGATCTGTGCAACCAGCTTACTGGCGAAATGTAAAAAAAAAAGCTCTAAAACACACCGGGTGTATAATTGTTACCATTACCACACATTAGACTGGTTGCACTGAAGTACAGCGACTTTACCCAAGGGTAGTTTCTTCAGTGGATTTTTTTACTAGAAAATAAATAAAAAGGTGTCACACGCCATCGATTAATCATTAATCATGTCTTTTCTTTGCAACTCTCTACTGAACGCTGACCCTGGTGAGTACCACTCTGTGCCTCCTTCACTTCCGTGATGCCAGCTTCATTTTTTTTGTAAGCTCACATGTGTGTCTATGATATCCGCAGCTTGACTGGTGATTTATTACCGACCCGAGAAAGTTCAAGGGAGAGACTCGAGTTTGTGAGCTCAGATTGGACAGTTTCGTGATAAGACCTTCTGTCTGCATTGAACTAAAAGTCGAGCAAAATTCAACAGAGAAAGTTTTTCTTGAGTCACTCCCAGTCAAGAAAAGAGGTACAACATAAAATCTTTGGAGGAATATCTTGCATTACAGAAAGCAAGTAGAACTATATCTATTGGAACGTTTCAAAAATAAATACTTCCGCATTTTGACATAAGTGAAAAAAAAATATTGCCTATATTTAGTTACATTTGTTGATGGACTGCTCTAATTTTCTTGAATCTAATCAGCTGCAGAGTGACATCTTCATTAACATTCGACGTCAGGCCCTTTTTAGAGTCACATGTTTGAGCTGTCACCACAAAAAGAAAGGTGTTGTCACATGAAAAGTCCCATTTTAAGCAAACGACAGCTGGGCCAGGAGTGGGCTGTGTTGGGCAGCTCCCAATATTCTCGAACTAGAGAGAATAGTTTGGTTGAGATCTGAAATCAGAAGTCAAAAGTGAAAAGGTACCACTTCTAAACCATTTCAAACAGCAAACTGTGTGGATCCGGTGCGCCTGCCGATTCACGAGAGACGAAAAGTCAGCCTTCGTTGAACAAAAATAAAAAATAACATCCTAGGGTAATTGATCTTTTTGACAGTAGATGGAAACACTGACAGTAGTTTGGTTCAGATAAAAGTCTTGGCAAAGCATGCCTGCCAGGCAAAAGGTTCACTTAATTTAAAATTAGCCATCATTACTGGCACCAGTCGGTGGGTTTCATGATGTGATCAGGTGTCAGCTATAACCAAACGAAATCTTTTTTGCCTCCATTTGTGTGGACTGTTTCATGAGTCAGTCAGTCAGCTCTACGCTTATTAAATTCAGCTGCTTGCTCCTTAGCCCCTCTGCTACTGCATAATTTCACTGTGAGACAAAGCTGTTCCTGCCTGCACTGTTGGTTCCTTTATTTCAATTAAACTTTCTGTTTGTTCTTCCATTCTCCAGCAACTGAGCCATATTCCTTAAAAAGAAATAGTTAAAAAAAAAAAAAACTTTAATTTTCTTTGCCGGCCCTGGGTCAACAATAATCACACTCAGTTAGAATTCAATGAATGAGCAGCATGTTTGCCTGGAGCCTTTCTGAGGAACCTTGCAGCGAGAAGTGCCTCTTGCCCTAACAATCAGAAGCCGGTAAAACTCAGTGGAATGTTTCCATGCCAACAGTTCGCTGTAACATTTTCAGTTCTGCTCTTCTCACCATAATCCAGGAGACGGAGAGGGGAGACCCGGGCATTGTACCTGGCAGCCAGTCAGCCACAGCGTCAATGGGGCTTTTGGTCCCAAGCCATCAAACAACAGCTCTCCTCTGATTTGATTTGGGCTTGTATTTTTGTTAAGGTCTGCCTTCAGTGCGAAGATGTAACCACAATCTTCTTTGAATTCTTTCTTACCAGAGATTGGGCACTCACAGAGTCAAACAGCGCAACAAACAATGCTTTCCCCCCCAAACGTACACCGCTGTTGCGTCACTTACAGATAACAAAATGGGTCTTCGTGCTGCTATCATCTAACTGTCTGCTCTTAAAGTGCTCCCTTAACACACAAACTCTGGCTGTCTGTAAAGATGCAGCTCACTCATTGTGTCACGGACGTAAAGAGTAGTTATAAGATGGGATTTTCCTAACACCTTAAGCTGTGTTGAAGTGCCGTGGTTGGCAGTTGTACATGGTTTAACCCAAATAAACAGCACTTTATATTTTATATCTGCACTTTATATTGTATATTCATATTTATATTCATATTTTATACTGTATTTTATTTTATTCTGGAGTAACCTCACAACATTGGAACCTCAAAACATTGTCCTGAGCCGTATGCAACGAAATGTCGTTCTGTATACACCCTGTGCATGCAAAATGACAATAAAGTCAGTCTAAGTCTAAGTTAATGGTTCATTTACAATGTAGTGAAAAAGGAGCAAAAACAAAAGAGTCTGTTAAAAGACTTTTGTTTTTGCTTTTGTATCAGACAAAATTTCAAACAAAAATGAATACAATCTAAAGTTGTGTCCAACTACACCTATGAACTGGCTGTCCAATCTTTGGTGGCCTCAGTTGCTGTGAAAAGTTGCTGGCACTTTTTTATTTTTTATTTTACATAAATGACGATTTTTGGCCCACTTTTTGACGTGATTTTCAGTTTGTACATTTCTGACAATAATCAAGCCTGAACTACCAAACTTAACTCACGTTCTAACAGAGAATCAGGTGTATTGTCATGGGTAACTGAATAGATTTTTTTTTTCTGCCTTATTAAAAGAACGTATTTAAAAACATTTCATCTTTGCCTGATATTAAAATATGTTTGATAATCTCGAAAACGTAAAAAAAAAAAAATTATTCTTTGTAATGTATAAAAGACAGAAAAAAAGATTTTATCAAAATGCACTATTTCAAATTAACAGTTGTTTTTTGGTAAAAATGTACTTGAAAAGATATGCTTTTTTGTTTGTCCTACTTTGAAAATGCAATGGTAAATGGTTCAAGAGTCTCCTTTTTTCCTCAGCAGGAGGTTTGTGTTAGCCACAAAACAGCCTCTGATTAACTACTGCAAAACTAGATTTCATTAAAAAAGAATGGACATTGCGCAAATCAGACCGTAGGGGCGCGGGGAGGGATTCTGCAGGGAAAAATTAGTGCCTGGGTTCATAAACTCTTAAAAATACATGTTAGTTGACACAAAAAAAAAACAGTAATGCTGCAGAAAAACCAGATGATATACTGTATGTTGTCTAGGTCTGTAAACTACTCTTTTCAGTTAATGTGATTTAAAAATTTTAACTCTCTTTAATAAGGATGGCATGATGTTTATCTCACTATATACAGTATGTCTTACTGTTTTTGATGTATCTTGCAAAATATTCACATCTTTTGAACTTTTGCCACATTTTGTCTCACTATAGTCTCAAGCTTTGTTGCATTTCATTGGACGTTTAAGCTATGGACCAATATAGTAACCAATACTACTGAATTGGAATTGGATTGATCTGACCATAAATACAGGCCTCATAGTTTTGCTCAAGAAGATTAGGTTGTGGCAAAATGGGGGCTGATCCAGGACTATTTTTATTTTTTAGGTATTTGTTGAATTGAATACAACTGTTTGCTCTCATGCTCTACTGTGTTTTATTGTGGCAGTATGGGAAAGTTGTCAGCCATTCCTGTTCCCTTTATTAGACCATTAATATAGATGTTCAAAGCTAGAGATGGGATTTGCAGATCTTTGAAGGGAGCCACATTATGCATTCTATTGTACTCCACTTAAAAACTGGCACCTATTAATGTAAATTTATTTTTGAGAGGCCAGGTTGGGGTAACTCATTTTATATTTTGCTGGCAAATGTTACTCTTGATTTACCGTTTTGTCATCAGAAAAGTGAATCCAGACAGTGCTGCATTTATTTTGGTTCAGACTAGCTTTCTTGCGTCACCAGCCCTTCTCTTCAAATTCTGCTTATGCGATTGTCCTCCATAAACTGCTGTGTATTGACCATTTATATGAAAGACGTTGCCCAACTTGGTTTCCTTTGTTCATTTGAAAAACTTGGACAACATACTTGGCTCATTTTGGAATCTGACAGCTAAAACCACGCTGCAGTAGTAGAGTATCGACATAAGTGCACCACACAAGCTGGGAAATGCAACAATAACACAAGATTAGGCATAATTTGGTACTCAATTACTGCGGCAAACTGACACAAAGAGCCTTCGCTGCTGAGTTTGGATGAAACAAACCTTTTAAATGTCATCAGTTGGCTGTCCTGGCAGCCCTGAGATGGCAGCTTAACTAGGGCATTAATGCAACTGGTTAAAAAAAAAAAAAAAAAGTACAGCCGTACTGAACATCAAAGAATCACCTTCTATCCGCCTCCATGATGTGATGCAACATGCAGCACTTGTGTGATCAGCTCCATCTGTCCCAACAGCCCAGCCCGCGGCAGCCGTACTTTAAAAGGAACTTCCCGACTCCACACTCTCCCTCATGCATATTTTAGCATTTATAAAATCCATATGCCAGAGCCAGATTTGATCCGAAATGTCACTCTGTCAACAAGGCAAAGCTTCGAAGACTTCAGTGTGCACCTCTGTCCCATTTGTAGACTCTAATCTGATAGAGCGATGACTCCTTTGTTGTCAGTTTTAGTTAGTATTTGTGACTGACTTATTGCATAATCCTATTGTTTGATATTAGAATTTTTATGTAGCTGTGGTGTTCACTTTGTACACATGGGGAAGTTTACTGAAACAGTTTGGAGATCGCTTACACAAAGTGTTTCTTTGAATTGCAAAGTGACCTAAAGACTTTCCTGAGGAGAGACACGGGTTCTTAGAAGCATCAACTTGAGCTTTCTTGTCAGTTAAATGCGATATAACTCTAGTTTAAGAGGCTTCTTGCATTTCTTACTCTATTACTCACTTGGTTAAGTTACCTCACTGTTGCTTTTAGGATAAATTGGAATTGGGTCACTACATAATCTAGTCTTAAATCTTTAAGCACATAGCACATTCTGTATTTTAAAAACTGCAATCTGAACCCTGATACTAAAGATTGTTGAGTCTTAAAAGTTTTGCCATTTCCATCACTTGACTTTCCTGTTCATATGTAAAGCCAACAGTCTAGAGTTTGATAAACTACCGCATAGCTCAAGACATAAATGTCCTACACAAAGTGCTGTTTTTCATGGACTCTTCCATGTTTCATTTCCCAAAAAGGAAGGGGCTTTAAAATGTAAATTTTGTACATCAAAAAGAATAAAAGTACAACTAAGGTTTTCCAAATAGGAGTGTCATAAACATCTTCTAAACTCAACATGCAGTGTTGCTGCCCTCTAGTGTTTCACCTTCTATTTGGAAATGGAGACAAAAGGAGGCTAAATACTTCTATCATATCCTGCCCAAAATTATTTTTGGTCACTCTTAAAAGCCCACCCACCTGACTACAGATGACAGGAAGCTTATTCAGATTTGGAAAATGAAGTCATGAGTTACTGGCCAATTAGCCCTCCCTATAGGGGACTTATCAGGAAGCATTAGCTTTGAAGCAGAACAAAATCCCAGTATGTTCCCTGTCCTTGAATGAGAATGCACGCTGGCTCCAAAATTAGTCTGCAGTTTTGTTCAATTAGATGTACAGATGGGTTGATTAATTGCACCACACGATTTTTTGATAGCTTAGCAGGACTTTTTAAAGGGCTATTAAAAGAAACATTAAATCAGGCTCTTGCTGCAAACTGGTTACCTCATGATTATATATATATATACATATATATATATACACACATTTATAGACACAGCTCTGGAAAAAACTGAGATAACTTAAAATTATGTTTCTCTGATTTTACTTTTTATAGGTATACATTTGAGTAAAATTAACATTGTTTTATTTTATGAACTACTGACATGTCTCTGAAATTCCAAGCAAAAATTTTGTATTTGCAGAAAATGAGAAATGGTCAAAATAACGAAAAAGAACGCGAGCTTTCAGACCTCAACTAATGCAAAGAAACATGATCACATTCGTTTAGAATCAACAATACTAATGTTTTAACTCAGGAAGAGTTCAGAAATCACTATTTGGTGGAATAACCATGAAATTCAGTGCAGTGGTCTCTTGGTTGTTCACAGCTGACAAAACAAAATAAAAATTTAAGTTTACACTAGAGATGCACCATTTAGTTGGCCAGGTCTCAAGGTTCTCAAGTTCCCTAGGTAAGGATCAATAATTTCAGTCTAAACTGGATGCATTTTGATGCACTCTTGAATTGAACAAAATTATATATTAGTATTTATCATATCTGTATTCATGCCTGGATGCATAAATACAGCTCTTAAATCCTTCATTTTCAGCTGGATTTAAAAAGGACAATAACTTGCAGTTTTACATTTTTAAACCCATGTTTGAATATTTTCTAAGAAGCACATTTTTAAGTCACCAAATAACCACACAGCTCAATGTGGAGGAACAAAAAAAAAAAAAGCATTTATTAGAAGTGTTGAATTTCTTCCATTTCAGCCAGCTGTCGTTAGCCAGTGGATGTCAGCACAGCACATCTAATCCAGCTGAAAGAAAAAGAGAAAACATTTGATTGTGAGATAATTGATCATTGTTGTGAAAGACCATGACCACAGGACAAGTAAAGTACTAAACAGCAGCCTATGTCTTTATTTCTATCAACTGTATTTTTTATTTTTTCATTTATTGTACAAAAAACAATAATTGTTTGCGTTATATATTTACAAGTCAGTAAACGCTCACAGAAAGTCACGTTTATTCCCGACCCTAAGTTTGAACAAGAAGATGTTACTCACCTTTACGAAGCCGATGTCTTTTGCGTACTGCCTGAAACACTGACGGCACATATTGAGTCCGTATTTACGGATCAGGCCATGTCTGTTTGAACACACTCGGCTGAAACGAAATAAGAGTTAATTAACTCATTGGTCTTGTTTCGTAGGAGCTGTTCTTTAGCATGCATCAGTAAATACGGTGGAAAATTGCTAGTAGCCTGCTAGCATTTAGCACTCCTGTAACAGAGCATCCTTGCTATTGTCAATACAAACAACGATGCGGTTGATCCAAAGCATTCAATTAGCAGCTAACGAGCAGCCGAGGTACTATACTATAACGGTGATTGCAGTTTTGAATCCTTAAACTTATAAACAAGTGGAGAAATCGTTTGACGTGTGGCTGTGGTGCTAAGCAGGTAGGAAGCTACATCCTCGAGCGCCATATTGGCTCAGCCTTAGCGCCCATGCGGTACGGAACTGAATGCAATTTTAACACAGAAAAAGTCCAAACTAAGCCACCAATATAACCAAAATTAACTCTTTAGTTCATAATCAAATCGACAAGACTGTCACTGACCAGGAGCGGGATCCCTGACCGAATTTTCTCGGGTGACTCCAGTAGAGCTGCTGATGGCCCATCTTGTCTCTTCTCGCTCGAGTGTCGGAAAGGAAGAACCAGGAACGCGCATGCGCAAAAGACTGTTTCACTCGCTGTATTTCCGGTTGTCTAATTGCCGTATAGCTCCACCTATTGGTATTGAAATGAAGTTTCATGTATAACTTGGTTATGTAGACTGAAATTGATGTCTAATTTATTGATTTATAAGAAAAAAACGAACTAATTGAAAAGTATTTTTTCCATTAAGAATTGATAAGAACAGTTTCTAGTTCAATATAGAAAGTTCTTTATTACTTTGGTATATGTGAGAGCATACAGCTAAATTCAGTAAATTTCGGTAGGCTCTTCGTCAGATTAAAAGCACTTCTTGAAAATAGCGACCTTTAAGCAGGTATTAAACATATTCTTCCAAAACCAGCATTTCTGTCTTAAATATTTTATATTCTAATCTCAATTTCCATATTTTTATCAGCTGTCAGCAGAAAGTTATCATAATTAATATAAATAAAGGCTAGAATATATCATTCCATAATTAATCTGTAATTAATCTGCATATTGTGTTTAACTTAGTGAATTGATTTACTGAAATTAGTAATTTTTTTATATAATTCTAATTTATTGAATATGACATTATCACTCAGAGGTCTGGACTGTTTGTGGCAGATTTGGGCAGGATGTATAGGAAATTTTTCAGCTGATGCACATGTGGGTTATTGTGTGCAGAAGATGTTTTAGTATTTTGTGTGACTTCAAATTTTAGGAGAAGTTGGGCTGGTTTAGCTTTAGTTTGGGAATCTGTAGCAGACAATTTAAAGAAAAGAATCTTCCTTTTGCAAATGTATATATATATTTTTTGTATAAAGATATTTTTCCTATCCAAGCACAAGACAGTTGTCTACTTTTGTCGACAAAGAGGAGCAGAATATTCTGTCTGTGTGCTCAGGGCACAATCGCAGACATCTCTCAGCTACTCCCTGAATGAGTTTTCAATAGCTTGTTTTTATATCCAGCTAATGAGCAGCGCTTACACAGCGTAAGCGCTGCCAAAAAATGTTGGTTGGCCAATGACTCTGATTCTTTCAGTTCATATTCCATCCTGAGTTGACCATCTCCTGCAGCCCCAATGCCTGGCCAGGCCATAAAACAGCAAAGCTTACACATTTCAAATGTTAATTAAATTTGCAAAATATCTTCCTGATTGGACAGGAATGCGCTTTCACGTTAATATTTACAAGAGGCTACTGTATCTCAGGACATTCTAGGAGTTTATGGAGACCTCTGTTAGTATCTTGCAGCCCGCTTTCAGGGTAAACTTGCTTGTATGGTCAGACCTGGGCTTAGGCCATTTTTGACTATTTTCTGTACAGTGGAAGAGTTGATTTTACATTCTTTTGAGATGTACAGTACACACCAAATGTTTGGACACACCTTTTAATTCAATGAGTTTCCTTTATTTTCATGACTATTGACATTGCAGATTCACACTGAAGGCATCAAAACTATGAATAACACATGTGGAAATATGCACTAAACAAAAAAGTGTAAAACAACTGAAAATACCCCTTATATTCCAGTTTCTTCAAAGTAGCAACCTTTTGCTGTGATTACTGCTTTGCACACACTCTGCATTTTCTTGATGAGCTTCAAGAGGTAGTCACCTGAAATGGTTTTCACTTCATAGGTGTGTCCTGTCAGGTTAATAAGTGGGATTTCTTGCCTTATAAATAGTCATGAAAATAAAGAAAACCCATTGAATTAGAAGGTGTATCCAAACGTTTGGTCTGTACTGTATGTAAATCCCTTACAGAGCATTAATCTTCATTCTGAAGGCCTCAGACAACTCTTTAGGTCTCACATTTGTGTGAGACCTAAAGTGTCTCACACAAATGTTTTCACAACACCTCAACAATGTTTGGATGCGCTGGAGTGTCATAGTGGTTTTATTACTCGGTGGCCATATTTTTACGATGTTTAAAATTATATTCTGAGAAAAGAGGAGTTAAATGAAGCTGCAGCAGTCAGAGGAAAAATATTTAGACTATAACCGTATTGGATAAAAGCGGTTTAAATACACCCCCACTCGATTCCTTCCTCTTCGTCCACCCACCACCACCACCATCATCCTCTTTCCCCCCAGAACTAGTGCATTGTGGGACAGTGGGAGGCGGCGGTCCTGTATTTGTGATTTTTTTTTTTCTTTTTCGAACAGCTAGCCGTCATTTGCGTTTCCATGCAGTTCGCTGAAAGGTATGGAGGAGAACGGGAAGCCGCCGTTCTAATGTCTCCCAGTGAAAGGACCGCACCAGTCCAGTCTTTTCGGTGAGTGCGGGCAACATTGTTGTTTGTGCTCGGTTTGTTACAGCGCCGCCGCCGCCGCCGCTGCTGCTGTTGTTGTTGACGACGAGCTCTTCTCTTGGAAGTTGCTAGCTGGAGCCGTTGCTAGCATTGAAGTAGCATTTCTGGATGCTCGCTGTCAAAGCGGAGCCGAGCTGGACCTGCGGCTTCTGCTGCCTGGAGTGGCTCTGGGAGAATTTACTGCCAGCTAGCGGAGTTAGCTCTGCCTATAAATAATGGTAGGATCGAACAGAGCTGCTGCTGCTGCTGACTCGGTGTGCCACTGACAAGCCGCGGCTAATTAACAGACACTGACAGGCTTTAAGCCGTGGGAGAAAACCGACACATTGAAAAATGTAGTAGACGGAGGTGGAGGAGGATTAAAAAGCAGTTTAACTATTTGTAAAATAAATGCGGGGGTAAATGATGCTCTTTAAGCGCCAGGTCTCCAAATAAGAACATGTACAATTATTAATTGACAATTGGAAAAACATTTCAATTGATAATTGACAAATTATTAAGCTTTCCACGGTTGTGACCTGTGCCTTTAAGGGTTTTCTTCTGAGTCGTTTGCTCCAGGCAGACAGAGCAGGATATGCAGAGCTGACAGATCATTCATTTAGTAATCAATAACATATGAAGGTTTGTTCTGCAGGTCTGAGCAGAAACGTCCAATCAATATCGATAATGTAATTAAGGATAGACTATAATGCAGAAAGCTTTGAGTTTTATTCAATAATAACCCAAGTGAAGTTGGTTTATCATTGAAACTGGGGTGGAGGAATACGTTTGCAGACATGGAGCGCGTTTCCCTGAAATTAAATAATTGCTGTTACAGCAAGTCTACTAATGGGTTATGATCATATTTTGTTCTTGCAAAATATGATTCATTGATCTCATCCTATTACCGTCCTTCTGTGCACACGATCTCAGTTGAATAATGTAAATTGACGGGGAGAGGATAAAAATGAGCCTGGACAAACTTTCCTCCGTTCTTACTGTGGGTCTTTTCTGCATCCTTGGGTAATTCCCGGGATGTTGAGGATGTGTCAGAACATCGCAATAATAACGCAGCTCATGACTGGACCAGCTCTTCTCTAAAATCAATCCATTCTGTGACCATAAATGAATAAGCTAGTTTTAAAGATATACTTAGACATGAAGTGAGTTTTTGTTTTTAGATGGAATTAGGTCAGTGTGTGTATTTTTAAAGTAAACATTTAGTATAAGGATAGTTTATCTGCCATATTAAATTAAAGCACACATGGCTTGAAATTCTGCACGAGATTGCGGTGTTATGGACAGTTTCCATGTGTATGCATGAGTGGCAGTTTTATTTGATTTATTGTCTCTATGGCATGCACCACATTACATCCCTTTAGACTTGGGATGTTTCAAACGCTGAAGAACAGGCTTCCGAAAATCCAGACACATCAAAAACATGCAGCGCACTTTTTGTTTTATGGTTCACTGCATCCAAAAACCTCAATGTGTCAGAAAGTTGCTTTAAAAATGACTTGCAGGCTTTGAAAAAAAAAAAAACAACTAAATTATGAATTAGTACTGTCAAGAGCAGCTTCTGCTGACTCTATTATTTGTAATGTAGTTATATTGTCTCTTATAATGTAACTTTTATAATTGACCATATTTTAAAAAGTAAAAAAGGCAGGACGCTTCGACTTTGTAATTCACAATCGTCAATGTGGACATTATGATTCATTTATGTAAACCTCGACAAACCCTGAAGATGAGTTCATTAGAAATGAGAAATGAAGCACTAGAGCATTCACTTCAAACCTTTTGGGCTGTATAAGCTTTAAAATAAAAGTCTTCAAATGAACATTAATCCAACGAGCCTGCTTTAAATTGCCATCCTAAAATCCAGAAATGCCAATGAAAAAATAATAATGAGGGTTGTTCGCTTTGGAACACAAATGTAAAGTTACTTTTTATGCAACAGTTTCTGTGTTAGTTACTTATTTATGGTAGAATTTTGTTTAGTATTTTCAAGTCCACAATCATACTTTTGTATATCTTTTTGTACGTAAAGTGTCGTGTTGTGCAGAACATTTAATGTCCTCTTATTTTTATTTGTGTTTTTTTTTTTTTTCAATTATTTTAATGTCTTTTCTGGGTTATTGCAAATAACATACACTTATATGCCAGTTTTTAGTGAAGCTAATTTAAATTTGTAGCCCTTAGGCAGATTGACAATAAAGCAAACAAATATGAAAACAACTTTTCACCTATCCTCCCTAATGTACACATAGTTTTAAATGCTAAAATATCTAATAGAAAAATTTACTCAACGTCTTCAACATCAGTCAGAATATATGTGCTACATCTTGCTGAACTATGGTGTTATGTATTTATTAATATTTTAACATTCATAACTCAGGTTTTCTTTTTTTTCTTCTTTTTTTTTATTATCCAGGTGGCTCATGCTCACTGCCTCCCTGCAGCCGACATGCCTTATGGGATATTAATGAACCATCTATGACATTCCAAGAAGAGTTAATGTTTACATTAAGAGCTTTTTTTGCCAACAATTAGCCTCACTGGGCCTCCTTTTTTTCACCTGTGGAAAAACACACCACTATATTTTGGTTGTGTTTCTATGTTTTTTTTTTTTGTACAGAATTTCTATCCTTTTTTGCAAGAGGCTGATTCTCTACCATGAGATTCCGAATCTACAAGAGGAAGGTGGTGATACTGACTCTGGTGGTTGTTATCTGTGGCCTAGCTTTTTGGAGCAGCGGAAGGCAAAAAAAGAACATAACTCTTCAATTCTCCAAGGAGTTCCCCAAGGAATTTGAGGCTGTGAAAAGGAGCAGCAGCCTCAGCAGCAGCAGCAGCAGTGGCAGCCTCAACAATCACATCCAGTTGCAAGCCACTCCTGCAGTTAGCCGTGCACCTGTCCCGCCACCCGTTATCCAAGTGAACGGCACGCACCTGGACAATGCAAAGGATAAAGCCAAAATTAACAAGCCAGAGGTGGACAACGCCACTCTCGTCTATCGCGGTATCGTCTTCCAGCTGAATTTTGACCAGACGATACGAAACGAAGAGAAGTACAAGACTCGGCAGAAAGATGATCTGGTTGTGGTAGTTCAGGTCCACAACCGACCCGACTACCTGAAGCTGTTGGTGGATAGCCTGCGAAAGGCCAGGGGAGTGGAGAGCATATTGCTGATATTCAGCCATGACTACTGGTCTCCGGAGATAAACAAAGTGGTGGCCTCTGTTGACTTCTGTCAAGTCCTTCAGATTTTCTTCCCCTTCAGCATTCAGCTCTACCCCCAAGAATTCCCAGGGAACGACCCTAGGGACTGCCCAAGAGATATTCCCAAAAAAGACGCCTTAAAACTCGGATGCATCAATGCAGAGTACCCGGACTCCTTCGGCCACTACCGCGAGGCAAAGTTCTCCCAGACCAAGCACCACTGGTGGTGGAAGCTGCACTTCGTCTGGGACAGAGTGAGAGCTCTCAAAGACCACCAAGGACTGGTTCTGCTCATAGAGGAAGACCACTATCTGTCGCCAGACTTTATCCACCTTTTAAAGCTGATGAAAGCTCTCAGAAGGGAGCAGTGCACCGATTGCGACATCCTGTCCCTCGGGAGCTACAGCCACATCGGCTACTCCAGCAAAGCGAACAAGGTGGAGGTGAAGGCCTGGAAGTCGACGGAGCACAACATGGGAATGGCTCTGAGCAGAGAGACGTACCACAAGCTCATCCAATGCACCGACACGTTCTGCACTTACGACGACTACAACTGGGACTGGTCCCTGCAGCACCTGACTGTGGCCTGCTTGCCCTCCTACTGGAAGGTCATGGTGAGCGAGGCGCCCAGGATCTTTCACGCCGGGGACTGCGGCATGCACCACAAGAAGGCCTCCTGCATGCCCATCAGCCAGAAGACAAAGATCGAAAACATCCTACAGAGCAGCGGGAACCAGCTGTTCCCCAAAAACCTCCTGATCACAAAGAGACTGCCGGCTAACGGCGCCGGAGGAGTGGCCCCGCATGTGAAAAATGGGGGCTGGGGAGACATCAGGGATCATGAACTCTGCAAGAGTTATGTTCGATTACAGTGACCTTAATTGCTACGATTATGTATTCTTTTCTCTTTTGCATCCTATATATAAAAAAGTAAATCTTTATGGACTATTCTCCATATTGCCTGTTTTATTGGACTGTTTTCTTGGATTGTTCCAAATAAAGACGAATGTTGAATTTTTGGCTTCTTTTCATGAACATCTGGGCTCCGTTGTTGATACCCATGTTGAATAGCAGCTAGAGTAAAAGTTCTTTTATCATGAGCTTCTGTTCAAAGGTCATGAACAAATAATATTTTACCTGTGTTAGATGACTTGGTTGGCCTCTTTTTTTCATAAATTGCGATTAGTTGGTCTTGAGGAGCAAAAGCCAAAGTGTCCACGACAACTCAAACCACAAAAACAACAGCAGTTCATGCAAAGGCTGTTTTGTTTCTGGGAAATCAATGTAGAAAGTGCTTCTTATGTATGAAGCTTGGAACATGAGTTTCAGTGCCTGATATCACAGTAAAAAGCATCAGTAGAGTTAACTTAAACTCCTATAAATACATTTTTTGCTTGTTACATTTCTTTATTTTTGTATTAAAGATTTATTCCAGAAAAGCTTTATATATTCTATATATTAGTGTTTTAAGACAAGTCTTAAAACCATTTCACTCTCTGCTGTCTCTCGCTCTCTTGTATCTTTAGCCATTGGGAGAATTTGGATTTACAAAAAACAAAGATGCAAAGCAGTGCTAGCCCTTCCATCAATGGTTTTCTGCTTAAACGCACCCTTTACTCTTACAAGGCCAACAAAGGTTTCTTAATAGTCATTAAGAACTACAAACACTCGATGCTACGTATTGTTAGGGTAAAGTAGATTTGCACAAGTTATTGGTTCAATAGCCTGCAAAAGTAAGTAAGCCAAAAGAGACCTTTCATGAAAGCAATTTGTAATCATGAAAATCCTAAATACCTTTCTATTGTTGTTAAGGGTTAGTCCAGGTTTGACCAGTATCTATATTGTATCTGAAGTGGTCCTTATGGCAAAAAAAAAAAGCATTGAAAACAGTATAACAGCTAAACAAAACTAATGTGTAAACCAATCCAGTTCTGCTTTGACTTGTCTCAATTTAAAGGTAATTGACTCCAATCTAGATTAAATGTTTTTTAAAAAGTTCATGTATTTAAGTGTCGATTGTGAAGCTGGAAATCTGACAACAACCTTTGGGACGGTCGTAGCAAGTTGCCATCTACAGTCTAGGCAACTCTGCCTACACTTTGCACTAAACAATGTACCTGTTCCAATTTAATTTTTAAAAATTTGGGCCCACAGCTGACAAATTCCCTGCAAGCCGTGCCACCCTGGGTGTTTGCCATATCAACAGTGAATATACTTTAGATACAACCTAATAATAACCCTTTAATGGAACTTTATTCCAGAAACTCTGACCTATCCTTTTAAAAGGTTGAGATCGGAATACATTTTATTATTCAAAGCAAAATGTAGCCCATCTTTAAATAGAAACATAATTAGGAACTGAAGCCCTGTCTCATCAGGGTACTCATAAAGCGGGTAATCCTCTGGTGTTCACAATCCTGCTGTGCACACATGATTAATTTGAAGGTATTTATAGCAGGTAAATTTACTGAGATCAGACGTGCTAAGTTAGACACCTTGCTCCATTTAGAGTCTAGAGTCTTACTGAGAATACCACTGCGAACATACCCTATGATGGGGTTTTTACAAGCTAAATTTTTACATGCTTAAACATTCCTGTTTAAGCAATTTATACCTTAAACAGAAATGTCTATTTCTGTTTAAATAGACAGAAATAGACATTTCTGTCTATTTCTGATTAAGGTATATTCTGTTTATACCTCAAACAGAAATGTCTATTTCTGTTTAAGGTATAAGCAGAAATGGGAACTTTTTTTCCCCCAGTCCAGGAAACTTTGACAGAAAAAGCCCAGCCTGGGAGCTGCTGCCAAGGACTGCAGCCTGCAGGGCATTGTTTCGTTTTGTTGCAATGCATCACTGTCTTGATTCCTACAGAGGGAACATGGAAGTTCGGGCCACTGCGTCTGCAGAGATTTTTGTTTTTTTCCCCGATAAGCGCAGGTATAACCAGAGGGGTCCCCTGGCACTCGTGCTGCTTTCTTGTCCCTTTTGTTGTTATTGAAGATGCATTTCCATTTTAAGTGCGTCTGTATTGACGGTTTCCACTTGGACCAGAGCTTGCTGGCCTCTAGGCTGCATTGATTATTTTTTCCCCCTCCTCCTCAACTCAGCAACATGTATCTCTCCATCCTGCCTGCTATTTTTTTTAATTGTATTTATTTAATTGAAGCTGGTTATTCGTGTAGCCAGGTCATACGACAGTTCACCTGGTGGTCCCATTTTCAGCATTGCCTAAACTTGATGTTGCACTCTTAATCCAACACCGTTGCTCGGTCGAACATCTGTTTAAAACCTCAACAACGATGAGGCCTAACAAAGGACTCCTGCATACCGAGGGATCTCCGCAAAAGCCCCAGTTCATTTCCTGCGCGTGAACTTTAATTCCTGACACGGCGCTGCGGTGCTCGGGTCATGTGACTGGCACATTGTGCAGCTGCTCTCATGGCGGAGAGACTCAATAACTGGGCCTGCACCTCAAGGGAAGATGGCTGGCTCAGAACAGAAATAAGAATGGAGGATGTGGCACTTTGCTCCTCATGTGATGACCGATGGTTAGCTGATGTCGGAGCCGTTAGGAATTACACCGCGCTGCTTCCTCTGAACGCCCTGCAGAGATAGCCACAGACCTATTTGTTCTCGCCTACAGTAAAGTAAAAGCAGAAAGCATGTACATCATTACAACCCACTAATAGCCTCATTCTAAAGATCTACAGGCGCCCCGGCAGCACACAACTTATAGATGTAGAGCATTAAGCCGCTAAATTCCTCCTTTTGGTGGGTAGCTCCGAAAACCCCTGCACATCTCAGATAATTGTGTAACAATGCAATATTTCACATTTATTAATGCAATTGACAATGACATTTTGCTAACTCGGTTACATCACCTTTACTTCACGGGTTACCTTGCTGTCAAGTCATACCAACACATTAACATCTGCTTTTTACAATTCATTCATTATTTATGAGCCTTAGTGCACACATGTTACATAAACAGACGGAGGCCATTTTAACAATCTGAGCAGCCGAGGACACTGAACTGTCTCATCTGATCAAAGTCGCAATGAGGCCGGGCCCGTTTCCCTGAACATGCACCGTTCTGGCCAGAGGATTTCACGAGCTGCTCGTGAGGATGAGTGTTATATTGATGTTGAATAATTGTAATTCAAAAGGAATTCATGTATTCATTCGACCTCAGATGTTTATTTTTAGAAAAAAATTGTTTACTAATGGAAACAAAACTATACAGTTACAATCAATCAATAGTTCAAATCAAATTTTATTTGTATAGCACATTTCAGCAGCAAGGCATTTCAAAGTGCTTTACATCATAACAAACACAAAAACACAAAGCCATGCAACATGGAATCAACAATCAAAACACTACATTAAGTCAAGCGCCATCATTAATTTCGTAATTGATTATGTTTCAAATACAATTCTAAACAGGTGGGTTTTTAGTCGAGATTTAAAGGCACTCAGTGTTTCAGCTGTTTTACAGTTTTCTGGAAGTTTGTTCCAAATTTGTGGTGCATAGAAGCTGAAAGCTGCTTCTCCTTGTTTGGTTCTGGGGATGCAGAGCAGAACCAGAACCAGAAGACCTGAGGGGTCTGGAAGGTTGATACAACAACAGCAGATCTTTAATGTATTGTGGTGCTAAGCCGTTCAGTGATTTGTAAACTAACATCAGTATTTTAAAATCTATTCTTTGAGCTACAGGGAGCCAGTGGAGGGACTTTAAAACTGGTGTTATGTGCTCTATCTTCCTGGTTTTAGTGCGAATGCAAGGAGTAGGGTTCTGGATCACCTGCAAATGAATGGTTCCAATATCTTTCTTTTTTTATGCTTGGTAATAATGAGATACTTTTCTGACTAGGACTGGGAAGTTTGGCTCAGCTGCTACATAAATTCCCAGGAGAAAAAGTGACCTGGTTTGTATATAGCCAGTTAAAAAGTGTCTGACAGGAGCGCTGGGCAGGAAAATAAAAAATAAAAAAACTCCATTCGATTCTGTTTGTTTATTTAAGGGATCAGCCCTTCTGATTGATACCTGCTCGGCACGGATGAGAGCAGTCCGTATAGGAGCTCAGACAGTCAGTCAGAGTCGTTTAGCAGCTCCCTGACAGGATGACTGAATCAATCCGGCCTGCTAATCACACTCCCCACACCTCTCCTGTCACGGGCTGCCGTATTTAGAGGGACGAGAGCTCCTGCTTCCTCAAAAAGTGACTCATGAATTATGGAGGAGTGGTGGTTTTTGTATTATTATTCGTTTGGAATACAAAATAAAGCGGAAGCTGTGAGAATGCAGAATGAAGGGAAAGGAAGAAATGGAGACGACAACATAATGTACGGAGACAGTGATTTTTCTGGTTGGAAAAGTGCTGGAGTCTTCTCTGAGCATTGCTGCCATCTATTGAGCAAAAAAAAAAAAAAATACCACTTGCTGGGAGGACATGTCTCAGAAAAGAAAATGTAGCCTCTGACTTCATTTTTAACCGCACATGTGCCCATTGAAGGATAACAGGACTCTCTAGGGAAGTGAGACTGGCTCAAATCTGTGTAACGACAGTGTGACGAACATGCAGTGAGATGCTTCACCTAATGAACCTTCACCTAATCAGATTTTTTCTGCTTGTGATTAAAACTAAAAACAAAAGTAAAGTGAGACATGTTGTAGTGCACTAGGTTGTTTTTAAAGGTCTCCCCTTGTAGAGTGGTTTTCTAAAACCACTCTGCAAAAATATTCTATTAGGTCACTGTATTTAAAATGCTGCTTGCACGGATAGTCCTGAATTTAATGCACTTAAATAGTAAAGCATATCCCCTGAGACTAGTAAGTGTTTCTAAATTGTGTTACTGATGCATTACACCCGAGGCCAGGGTGTCGCTCTTACAATCGAACACAATTGCATTGTTCACCTTCATGGAAAGTAACATAGTTTCCAGAGATTTTAATTAAATGTCTACAACGAGCTTTTATTGAAATACCACAGAATTACATTACGGCTGCACTCTAACTGAAAGGATTTTCCTTTCCTTCTAAGCTGGTTTAAGAGCACCTTCTTCTGCACAGAAACAGAGGGATCTGCAGGTGTTTCCCTTTCGATGTACAAATTATGCAGAATTTTTCTTAATCGACTTGACACCACAGGAGAGGGCAGACAGCGTACAGCCAGATGTTTCCCAATAAACATTAAGTTTAAAATGATATGACTAGAAAATAATGGATGTCATAAATTAAAATTCTTATCTCTACTCTTGAACACATACAAGCGGGGTTGATCAGAGGTGATTGGCAAAAGAATGGTGTGTTCTTGTAAAAAAAAAAAAAAGCAAGAGCCTGAAGTTGAAATTCTGACTGGGAAAGATGGACCTCACTGAGCAACTCCGAGTTTAGCAGCAGTATATAAGGCTGCCACCCAAACAAAACATTGAAAGTTGTTGGTATGCATCTTTAGTCTTTAGCACTTCTCTGAAATATATCTTTGTGAACATGCTCTGTTACTGTTCAAGCTGTTAAAATGGGGTGTAAATGCCCATTCCATTATTTATGCTGTTTGTAGGTTGCTACCCATAGCACCCACTAGGGGCGCTGTAGTTTGGTTCACTTTGAGTTAGTACCTTCATTTAAAGTGAAAAATAAGAGGAAGTGTTGCTAGTTTCCTGTCAGTCAGAACTTTGGGCGGAAATATCCCACGGACAAGAGGAAGAGGAGGATATTCTTCATCTTTATGACTGGGTTAGCGCACATTCTTCAGAAAAGGCTAAAAGCAGCAGTGATGGGATTTTCGGCTCCTTTTCGAGATGCGGCTCTAATGGCTCTTCTTACTGTGGAGAGCCGGCTCTTTCGGCTCCCAAACGGCCCCCAATATATATTTTTGACATTATTAATTAATTAATAGCTTAAACCTAATTTTATAATATTTTGTTTCATTATTGACATTGTTAAGCACTTATGATGAGTAAAAATGCCGCATAACAATGCTATAGCAATACCGATGCGTGTGATGTCCGCATGTGCCTGTGCAGGTTGTTTGTCGAGCCTGCACGATAAGAAATGCTGACTTTGCACAGTCTGCACTCTGCCCTGGAGCTTGATGTAGCATTAAAATGAGTCCAAATCTTGCTCCGTTTTCTGTCACTCATTTATTTTCACCTATTCAGTTCTCACACTGACTCCCCTTCTTTCTGTGCTTCTTGACCGCTGAGTGAGCGTCTGTACATAAACACCTGCCGACGAACGCTATACAGCTTGGCCAATTGCCTGCCGTTTCCACAAAAAAAAGTGGAGATAAACTTTTTTTTCAGTGTTTTCCCGCCACATTATTAATTGAAACTATGTGTGATTGGTCAGATGTGTGGAGCACACGCTTGACATGAGGGCAGTGGACCGACCGAGGGAAAAAACTCTCCGCTCTAGCCTGGCAGAAGAGCAAAACACGCAAGGAGAGGGAGAAGGGGGCGGAGAGATAGCGAGGCACCGCAGGACAAAAAAAAAAACGATGTGGGGAAAAACTATCGGCTCTGGCACTTGCAGAGCACAAGCACAACGACAGGGAGGCGGAGAGACAGCGATATACTGTAGAAAAAAACCCGGCTCCCAAATAGGATCCTAAAACGGCTCCCATTGTGGAGCCGGTTCCAATCGTTCACTTCAAAGAGCCGGCTCTTAGAGCCGAATCGTTAGCGACCGACACATCACTAAAAAGCAGCACTGCACGGACTTTACCGCCATAAACTTTGCAGCCCTTGGACAGCGGAGCGAGGTACATGTTTAGAACAGCATTAGTTTGTGAAGTTAGCGTTTTTATGTAATGTATTCATGTTTTGTGTCAAACAAAGGCACTTAAGCAAATGTATTTTCTTTTCTTTTAGTTTTCACGGTGTATTTGGAGCACGGTGTATTCAGTGCTATTCAACAAACTTGGTTTCAAAGGAAGTAAATACAAATCTACTGCACCCGTCGAAGCTCTCTGTGTTTTCTTGGGTCTGAGGGACTGCTACATGGGGAGTAGCTTTCATTAAGAGCAACTACAAATACATCGAAATGCTAAAAGCATTGTTTGTGTTATAGCAGCCTTGCTAATTTTGAACATCGGTGGATCGTCGTTAGCAGCAAAACAAATAGCAAAGCCCACTCTTTTCCACAGCGCAACTAACATTCTCATTTCAACTAAAAACATTAAAATATGAGGAAAAAATAAGAGTGTATGAACCCCACAATTTAGATTTCCCTAAATTGTTAGATTGGGTTTTTCGTTGATATTCTATTTCTGTTTAAAGCAGGACAATTCTAACCACCATACAACTCTTAGCCATTTACAGAATCCCATTCCCTAATGTCAATTTGGTAGCATAACTTATTTTAGCACTCAGTTTTAAACAGTTATAGTAGCCTAGGCTAGCTACCTGCTAACCATCGTCAAAACAACACGTTAATGGTGGGTAACTATGGCAACCAGTGACAGTTTAAAAGCCCAGGTTGGGCGCGCAACTGTCCTGTTAATTAAAAAATCCATCAGACAAGCCCGCTCTGAATATCAAACGAAACTCTGTGACATCACAATATAACTCCAAAAGCAGAATTCTGACATCCCCAGCGAGTATATAAGCTCGTCACATCGATCTCCTTTCATCGCAACCCTTTAGCAGCCGTTGTTGATACGTTTCTCTTGAGAATTTATTTAGCAGTTCACAGTAAGATTTTCAACTTTGTTTGGTGCACACTTCTTTTGGAGATTGACATCAAACTTATCGTGAAATCTTTACTGAGTTTCCAGAGAAGCGACTTATCTTAGAACCTGAAGCAAGCGAAGGTAACAATGCAGTCCAACCAGCCTAGAGTGGAAGACGTTGCATCCGACAACATTGTCGAAATTGAATTACAGCCACCCAAGCCACCCAAACGCAAGAAGAAGAAGGTGCCATTTGCAGTCTGGTTGGAGCTGTACGCACCTGAGGAGCTAAAGAATCCTGCTGAAAATATCGAACAGCAGGACGCTTCACTGGTGATTGGAAATGAATCGATCGCCAAAGCAGTGGAGACAGTGGATCAAAAGGGGGAGAGACAGCCACCTGAGAGTGAGTCCAATGAAAAGAACTAGGTACCATTTAAAACCTGGTCGGAGGAACACGTCCCCGTTGACCAGGCGATTTCTGCAGGAAATATTGAACAGCAGAACAATTCACTGGTCAGTGAAGAAGAGTCCACCGCTGGAGTGCAGGAGACAGTCGATGTAGCAGAGAAGGAACAGCCCTCTAAGTCTAAGGAACAGCCACCAACGATGAGGCGCAACAAGAAGAAAAAGATACCATTTAAAATCTGGTTGGAGAAACATGCCCCCGCTCATCTAAGGGTTCCAGCTGAAAGTACTGGAACGGAAGACGCTTCAATTGCTGCCAAACAGGAATCGATCTCCGTACTGCAGGAGACACCAGAGAAGGAACAGTCCTTCAAATCTGGGGCTGAAAATGTTAAGAAGCAGGACTCTTCTCTGCCTGAAGAAGTAGGTGATCAGGAAGATTCCTTAAAGAAGGAGATTTGCAAAACGGAACCTGTGATTTCTACAACACAACTGGTCACCGAAAAGACACACATCTCCAAATCACAGAAGAAAGTGGATCAACAAGGGGAAAAACAAACATCAAACACGAAGCGCATCAAGAAGACACCACTTTTATGGAAAACTTTCCCCGAGTCCAATGCTTGCATAGATCTTGCTTTTTTTAGTGAAAACAGTGACATCAATAACGGTCCTCTGTCGGAAAAACAAAATGATCAGGCAGATTTGCCCAGCAGTGGAAAGAAGACATTTTGGAAAATGCTGCCCAAGTCAGAACCTGGCATAGATGTAAGTTTTTTTACTGAGAATATTGAAACCCAAAATGTTTCAATACCGGCACAAGAATGTGATGAGGCAGCTTCCTTGAAAAAGGAAAGTTATTCCGAGAACACTGGGATATCTACAACACAGCTAGTCACCGAAAAGAAATACATCTCCAAAACACAGAAGAAAGTGGATAAAAAAGGGGAAAAACAAACATCAAAGACGAAGCGCATCAAGAAGACGCCACTGTTATGGAAATCTTTCCCCGAGCCAGATGCTTACATAGATCTTGAGTTTTTTACTGAAAACTGTGATATCAATAACGGTCCTCTGTCGGAAAAGGAAAATTATCAGGCAGCTTTGCCCAGCAATGGAAAGAGGACATTTTGGAAAATGCTCCCCAAGTCAGAACCTGGAATTGATGTATGTTTCTTTGCTGAGAATATTGAAACCCAAAATGTTTCAATGCCGGCACAAGACAGTGACGAGGCAGCTTCCTTGAAAAAGGAAAGTTATTCTGAGAACGCTGGGATTTCTACAACACAGCTAGTCACCGAAAAGGAATCCATCTTCAATCCGCAGGAGACACTTCATCAAAAAGGGGAAAAATGTCCATCTACTGGTAATCCCAAAGACAACATGCAAACACAGAATTTAACTGAGGTTTCTAGTAATCAAACATCAGAAAATGTTCAAGGAGAGTGTTTAACTGAAATTCAGAATTTGCCCCACTCTTCTGAAAAAACAAGTCAAGCAAAGTGTATGTGTCTTGCCAAATCTCAGGAGTCTGAATTAGGATATATGGAAGTACAGAAGTACTTAATGAAACAGCTTGATAAGATGTTTGGTATAAATCAGAAACTTAATGCCAAACTTAAACAGCAGAAAGATCTGATAAGGAAACTAGTCTCAGAAAGAAGACAAAGCAAAAATTCAATGTTTTCTGTTCAAATTCAGACAGATTCGCAAGACAGTCCAAAGCAGAAAACAGTCAATTATCAATCTGCTTCAATACAAACGGAGATGGATGTACAAGAAAACAGCTATCAATTAAAACCAGTCCGTCGCACGATTTCAACACAAACTGAGATGGATGTGCAGGAAACCGATAGTCAATTGAAACCAGTTTATCAAATGATTTCGACACAAACTGAGCTCCTTTTATTGCTAAAAAAACAGCCCTCTGAAACACAACTGAACGAGCATCAGGATCGGCAGACCAAGCTATTGAAGAAATCTACAGGTAAGAACAGGAGAGAGTCAGCAATTAAAGCCATCACTGGATCGGAAACCCTCAATAATGAAAAGGTTTCTGGACCTAGCAGTGAACAACAAGACATTCCAGTACCAGAAATAGTTGGGG
Organism: Xiphophorus maculatus; assembly: GCF_002775205.1. Classification (NCBI taxonomy): domain Eukaryota; kingdom Metazoa; phylum Chordata; class Actinopteri; order Cyprinodontiformes; family Poeciliidae; genus Xiphophorus; species Xiphophorus maculatus. The sequence goes on along the minus strand of NC_036457.1, from coordinate 15,473,379 downwards.
ATCAGGCAGCAACCATCAAAAATGAAAATCACACAAATGAAACAGTCATTGGTAAACCGCAGCAGGCAATCGAAGAAGAAACGGTCTCCACAACACAACAAAATGGGGACAATCAAGATGAGAAAATGCCATCAAAGAAACCTAAACATAAGAACAAGAGAAAGGCAGCAATAGGAGCTGCCTCTGAGCTGGAGATCCTCAATAACGAAAATGTTTCTGGACAAACCATTGAGCAAGAAGTTTTAGTACCGGAAATAGTTGGGGATCAGACAGCCACCATCAAAAACAAGATTCATATAAAAGAAACAGTGATCGCTAAAGTACACCAGATCACTGAAGAGGAAACGGTTTGTGAAAGACAACTAAATGGGGACCATCAAGATGAGAGAAAGCCATCGAAAAAATCTAAACGTAAGATCAGGAGAAATGCAGCAATGAAAGCTGCCTCTGACTTGAAAAACCTCAACAATGATAAAGTTTCTGGAGAGAAAAGGGAACAACAAGAAGTTTCTAATACAGAAACAGTTGGGGATCAGGCAGCGGTCATCAAAACTCACATTCATAAGGTTGAAACAATGATCTCTGGCGCCCATCAAATCTCTGAAGAGGTAGTGATCTCCGAAACGCAACAAAATGGGGATGAAGAAGTGAAGAAAAGGTCATCAAAGAAATCTAAGCATAAGAACAAGAGAAAGGCAGTGATGAAAGCTGATTCTGAATCTGAAACTCCCAATAATGAAAAACATTCAGTAGAAAACATTGAACAAGAAGCTCCAATACCGGAAACAAACAGGGATCAGACAGCCACCATCATAAATGAGATTTATAGAAATGAAACAATGATTGATAAACTACAGCAGGCGACTGAAGATGGACTGGTTCATGAAATACAACAAAATGAAGATCAGCAAGATGAGAAAAGGCCATTGACTAAATCTAAATGTAAGAAAAAGAGAAAGAGGGCAATGAAAACTGAACTGGAAACCATTGTAAACCAAATAGAGTCAGATCAAAATGTGATCCAAAACACCAAGGCACCAAAAACTGAGTTACCAGAGATCCCCCAGGCAGTTTTTAAGCAAATAGACAGAAAACCTTCAAAGTTTCAGCAGACATAACAGGTAAGGTTCCTGTAGTTTCCATAGAAGGGGAGAGTTGTCTAATGGAAAAACAGAAAACATCCCCTCCACAGACAAAGATTACATTAAATGAAGATGTAATCCAAAAAACACCTCAGGAATCAGAAATTCAATCAGCTGAAGAATCAGCGGAGCAGAACAAAATCTCTGATCAAGAAGAGAGCCACATGAAAAAGCTCTCACTGTGGAGCCATTTCAAAAAGGTTTTAATTCCATCACTTCTGCACCAGTTCTATATTGGATTTGAAAGAGAGCTGGGGCCACGTCTAGGTTGGGTGATTGGCAGTAATTATAAAAAGAGCTACTGCTGTTGTTAATTGGACATTTTAATATTAAAAAGCCAGGACTGCACGGTGGGAAATGTCTCCCCGTGTAGGTGTGGGTTCACTCCAGGTGCTCCGGCTTCCCCCACATTCAACAACATCAGTACTCATGTTCACAACATTGTAAGATTTTTATTCCTAATTCTAAACAGAAAATAGGACAACCACATTTATTAATTAAAGGGAGATTTAGAAAAAGAAAACATAAACAACGTGGAACAAAAAAAGACTTTTAAAAGTCTAAACTTATACAAATTGGGAAAAATTTTGAAAACTATTTATCTTTCTGGGCAAAATATATATATCTATATCTAAATTTATCTGTCTATACAGATATACATAGATAAATTTAGATATAGATATCTATCTATACAGATATAGATAGATAAATTTAGATATAGATATAGACAGAAATCTATATCTAAATCTATCTATCTATCTATCTATCTATCTATCTATCTATCTATCTATCTATCTATCTATCTATCTATCTATCTATCTATCTATCTATCTATCTATACATATCAATAAATAAATATATACAGTATATATATATATATATGCTCAAAAAAATAAAGGGAACACTTAAACAGGTGTTTAACACTTAAAGTGTTCCCCTTATTTTTTTGAGCAGTATATATATATATATATATATATATATATATATATATATATATATATATATATATATATATATAGAGTACATATATGTATTATACGTATACATACTATATATTATTTATTAATATATATATAATATATATATATATAATATATATATATGTATGTTACCTGAAAAGGTTTGGGTTTTCGTTACTTATCATAATAATAACCATCCAATCATCTAAAACCGACATAATCACTAAAACTGAAACTCTCTGACTGTAATGTGTGATTTCACATTTGGAATTGATTTAGTAATATAAATCAACATGGCAATGATATTCTAATTTGTTAAGAGTTCACAAAAAGGTAACCATGGTGACTAAGTCAGTATATTCATGAAAGTTGTAAGTAACGTGTATATATATTGCAAAGTAATAAACAGTGAACATTTGACCAGTTCGCTGTTGGAATATAGTCCTTAAAGAAGTGACTCGCTAACAGTTCATGGGATAAAAGAAATTCCCGTTGTATCGTTATGTTGCAGTTGCTGGTAATTTATACAAGATGGCGCCAGATACCAGCTCATTTGCTGCTTGGTCATTTGACATCTGTATATCTGCAGTCATATTTTTGACATTTTATTGCATCGGTTGCTACCCATGAAGGAAGAGTTCAAGGAGAAATAAGTTGTTAAATATAAGACACATCATGGATAAATAACTGATGGTTTTGAGGGCAATTAAATACATCATCGCTGCGAACAAAAACTGTTTGATTAGAATAATTTATTTATTTATTTATTTATTTATTTCGAACAGACTTTAAAACAATCAAAAAGAAAATAAAATAAAATGGAATGAAACAAACTTAAGAAATAAAATATGAAACAAATTATTATGCCCATGTGACATGCAAAATTTTCTGTTCGAAAAGGAGCAGGTAGAAGATACATCTTATAATGTCCTGCCCCTTTCCTACTTGTCAATGTATTTACAATGAACTGTCATAACATCAAAAAGACACATTTTTCCATTTTTTCATCATGTATAACTATACAAAATTATTTTAAGTACTATTTATATCATCAATTACATTATAGCCTATTAGATATTAAACATCTTATACAGCATGCAGAAAGTTCAGTATAAATTAACTTTTTATTTCCACCTTAGTTTTAATAAGTGGATATAAACAATAGATCAATGGATGTGTAATGACAGTCAGACTTTTACACGTAGAAATCATAGGCGTCATTATTATTCTGTGCTTTAATTAATTCACTATTTTTTTTTTCAGCCTCATACCTTATTTGGTAGTGAGACTTTGCACTCCGTAAGTGAAGGGGGCGCTATTTAATAAATTATGCGCGGTCAACCGTTTTTATTTTCTTTTGAAATCTGTGATACATCTTCATCTTTAGGAAGAAGACTCGCTCTCAGCATGCATTGGAAATTCCTCTCTTTTACCTACTTCAGCTGAGCTAATCATACAAACTAGTCAACGAGCAGAACAGAAATGTAAATGGTATAATGAGGAGTGGCGTTGTTGCGATGAAGAGTGTCGGAAATGATACAAGTTCTTAAAGAGACAAAGGCACAATTTCAAGGCCTCAAATTACCAAGTCAAATTCATGTTCCATATATACAGCAGCTTTATAAATAAATGTAACAGTTTCCTTTCCTAAATGGAAATGTAACAGTTTTTCCATTTAGAAAGTGCTCTAAATTGGCACTTTCTGCTTGTAATGGTACCCCCACTTTAAAGCAATGCTGTTTAGTTCTTTTCAGATTCTCTTTTGACGTTTCAGCAAACCAAGGGATCGCCCATCACTTATCATTCCACATTCCATGACCACATTTCTGTAGAATCGTAGATCCAACTATTCTGATTTTTAATAATGCGTGTGACATTTCATAAGAATGATTCATCCCTTCTTCAACAGATTTAAATGTTTTCAATTCAACATTCAACAGGTGGTCCATACACATCCCAAGGCTGGAAACACCTTGAGAATGACCTGGAAGCAGGGATGTCTGGGGTTTCCTCCTGAACCTGCAGGAATGCCATCGTTTCAGACAAATAAGACGCACACACGCGTTGCATTCTGTCAAAGTTGTTTTAATATGCGTCAAATAAAGGAAAAGGCTCCCACTGTCAAAATCCTCAGTCCTATGTGGGGTGCGTGATAAATCCCCCCTCGCCCTCAGCTTCACCACCTTGAAATGCGGACATTTTGTCAGCAGAAATTCATCACAGTGTCAGAAGTTTATTCACGAAATAGCGAAAACAAAGTAACTCGGTGTAACAGGAGTCTCAGCCCGGTGTGCAGAGCTCGTTTGTCAGTCTTGTCGAATTTAATTCACAAGCATGCTGCCAGGGTGGGACAAAGGCCTGTGGGTGAGGGGGGATTGTATCAGCAATAGTCTTCCTATGGTTTACCTGAGCTCAGTGATGGCCGCATCTGTTCCTACCTGTCTGTGTTGTAAAACGAAAACCTGCGGCAACAGGCTAGCAAGCATACAGCACGACCTGTTAGACGAGAGGATTTCAAAAACATTTCCTAATACCAAACGCTTCCTTAATAAAAAATACACCTGAATTCTCTTTATGTACAACAGGAAAAAAAAAAAAAAAAACTCGCCTGCATATTCAAGACTCCTTTAAGTTAGACTTTCTGTATAAGAAATATCGCTATTTTTATGAAATGAGAAATCTTTCAACTAGAGTATTAATGTTAATTTCACCCATAAATCATTGAAGTACAATATTTACATATAATACAGAAAACAGTTTAATCTGAAACAATAATAAAATAAATGTTCAATAGATACAAAGTTTGCTCTTTTTTTTTTTTTAGTTTTACCTTAACCTGGTCAGAATCCTGACACACTCCAAAAATGTAAAGCCATTCTCCTCTAATAAACTATTAAGTGCAAAGAATTTGTTTTCCATATAAAAAACTGATTGCAGCATCTAACTTTGAGACGGAGAACAACGATAAGCAGATTCTTTTTTTTTTCTTCTTCCTCCAAGTGCTTCAAAAAGAGATGTGAAAAGTTACGCTTGCGTTCTGCCGTCACAAATTCAAAACGGGGGGAGGGGGGGAGTTATTGAACGAGTACGAAAGGAAGGGAAATATGTGTGCAAAACTCACTCAGTGTGATACCTCAGATATTAATATTTCTAAGGGAAGAACGAGAAATAGTTTCAGGGATATGCTGCAGCCTCCTCATAGTGATCTTATTCCCTTTTATTTTGGGGTACATCAAAACAAACAAGTCACCGAACTGAACCCATACGTAAAGGTTGGGTTGAGGCATCATCACGTCACTGTGTCTAGTCTTTGAACATCTATAGGCACAAGAGATTGGGTATTAGAGTTTGTTAGTTTCAGACTAGACAATTTGATATAACCAAAGACGTAACAATGGTCCATTCACACACTTTTTAACTACCAATAAAAACCCCTTGAGCCCCAACCAACATCAGGTTCCTTAACATGGGGGGACAACTCTGGGGTAGCAGTAGTGATGAATATGACACAGAAACAGAAGGTCAATAGCCGTGTGACGGTGTGTGAAGGGCCACACACTGGGCTTGGTCATCCCCATCTCTGTTGCACGGATCAGCCAGCAGCAGCAGCAACGCGTCTATACTACTGTTCCACTGGGAGAGTTGGCTGGGTTGTTTTGAGATAACAAGCCCTGCAAAAACATAGACGGGGTTACTCAACAAAAAAACAACAGGCAGTTTAGATAAATAAAATGTTTTAAATGTTTTCTTAGTTCTGAAAACCCAACTTAAATGACTAGGCCTTTGCAGACCTTAATGAAATACCAAAGACGTAAGTCAATCATTTGCTTTATGGCCAGATATTAATCTAACACTATTGTCTTCATTTGTTTTGTGAAAAGATCAAGGCAGCAAGAGGGATTAAAGTCAACCTGAGTCCCTAATCAAGCTCTAAAGGGTAAACTGATGGCAGTTTCATTACATCACTTCCAAAAATGAGTAATTAATGACTTGGAGGAGGGCTAAAAGACTTATTAATTTCTGTGAATTATAGTTAAAGAAGAACAAGAGTCAGCATAAAACTTGACAAGAAGATCAGAAATCTAGTCAATCCATAAATATTCTTACGGTTCAGTTAAAAATCTATCTAATTGGATGGGCAGCAAACTATTTAAACCATCAGTCTACTGTTGATAAATGAAATTAGCCAGTAAGGCTTTTGAACTTACCACTTTACCAGGCCTTGCCCATGTGCAAATGAAACCCTCCTGACAAGCTGTAACCAGACAGTCCTCCAGAAAGATTAAGACAGTGAGTCTCTCGTGGGCGATCTTCTTGCACACCAGCGGCTCCAACAGGGGAACCTCCTCCATGCGCGGGCACAGCGTCGTGCCTAGAGTCTTGGCTGCCTCGGCTTTCACCGACCGCGAGGAGCTGAGCTGGTTGAGCTTGTCGCTACTCTTGCTGCTGATGTGACCCATGCTGTGGTTTCGCTTGTGGTCCTTCTCGTGGCGCTCCTTCCGCGAGTCGTGCAGAGACAGCGTTGCGAACTTGTTGGCGATGAAGGAGCTGTCGATGATGCTGTTGCCCTTACTGCTGTTGCTGCTGCAGCTGCTCCCTGTGTGGCTGTTGGGGGTGCTGCCTCCGGCTGGGTTGGTGGCCTGGGGGAGGCTGTTGGAGCGGGGCAGCGTGTCAGGGAGGGAGTTAGCTGGGTTGCCAGTGGCGCTACTATTGCTCATGTTGTCTTTAGTATTGGTGCCGCTGGAATTGGTGGCGGAGGTGATGGATACAGTGGTAACTGTCTGTCCAGTGGCTGTAGGGCTTGTGGCACTCATCACGTTAGTGTGAGTTCTTGTGCGAGATAAGGGGAGGTGAGGGAAAAGGATGTCCTCTGTAAGGTCCCACAGACACAACTGAGTATCCTGCCCCACTGAGCCAAATCTGTATGTCACGCTGACCGGCCTACTTTCCGTAGAGTTTCTCTTAGAAAGCCTAGAGTGGGAGCTGTTGGCCCTCTCTCTGCCTGCCCCCATGTGAATCTGCTCGTGAAAGTCCTCATCACTCCCGCTGAACTCGGCAGGCAGCTCACCATCCTCGACGCTAGTGGTGCAGTGGTCAAACGCCACCACACTCACCCACGACTTGTGACCCTGGCCCCGCGCGATCACTCTGCAGTCCGAGAACGACCACACGGTCACCAGGTCGTCCTCCCCTCCCGCCACGATATACCGCCCGTCGGGGCTCCAGCACACACACAGCAAGCCACCGAAGTAGCTCTTCATTGTTCCGTGGAGCTCTGCGGCGTCGAAGCCAAACACTCGTAGGAAGCCGTCCTGGCTCGCACAAGCCAGAAACTTGCCGTCCGGAGAAAAGGCAAACTCATTCAGCGCCCCTTCGCCGATTGTCCAGCGCAGCAGGGGGTTACGGGCCGACTTGCTCTTGCAAGTGTGTACGGCATAGTTGTCCCCCTGCTTGAGGAGCTGGTAGTGAGGGGCGGTGGTGCCACAGGTGTTTTCCACGTTGTACAGGTACATGCTGCCGCTGGAGTGAGCCACCAGGAACAGGCTCTCTGAACCAGGAACCCATCGTACGCACGTTACTCTCGACTTGTCGATGAGTCTCTACAAGTAGAGGAAGAAATAGAAAGGTTAGCTTCTTTCTGGTTGACTTAGGTACGTAAACAGGTGAAAACTGTGGTGTTAATTTACAAACAACGCTGATGTAAGCCTACCTCCTCATTGAAGAGTTTGCTGGTTTCCTTCTTGATCGGGTCGATGAGCTGCACCTGACCGGCTGAGAAGCCCACCAACAGGGAGACGCTCTCTGCTGTCGCTGTAAGGGGGTTGAAGTCGTGGCATGTCGGCTGCGTGCCTTTGTATATCCTCTTGTCTACGGGTTTACTGAGATCAGCAGCCTAAGACGAGAACAAATATACTCACACATTACTTGCTCTGTGTAGAAATTTGCTTGCACTGCTTCCACACAAAAGTGGATGTGTCCCCACTTGTTATTTTAAAAGGTCTCGATCCACACATTGTGCAACATACAGATGCCGTGACTTTCCTTTGTTTTTTTTTAAGTTAGCAACAGCCTCACTTTGGATCCACCTTCATGTTTTTGCTGACATTAGTTCAAGAAAGAAACTACTGCCATTTGTTCAGGCACACAAAGGGAAGAAATTCATTGTAAAAAGCTCTGCAGAACTATTTAGCTTTCAAGAAGTCGTCTCATAGGTTAGTCAACTGACGAATCATCTCAGCCCTCTCTTGAGCAGCCATATTGAAACTGTTCAAACCTAACACCAGACCTTCCGTATGCATGCCAAATGAAGTTGTAATAAATTCATGTGAAGATGATGACATTGACCCTAAGATCTAACAGGGAGAGCCTTTTAATAGCGGCTTGCCGAGTGCGTCTGTGTGTACAGGTCTGTGTTCACTATAGCTAAACATAAACACCTGAAATGGGTCTGAGTTCAATATACAATTTGCAAACTATTAGATTTCCAAGCATAAAAAATATATTTTTATGGATAAACAATTATGAATATCTGAACAAATTAACATCATTTTTATCTATTATAGGGCTGCAACGAGGGTGTTTAATATGAAGAGGGTTTTTATTTGTTTTGAACATTCTGGAGCTAAAACTATGCCACTTGAGAAGTACCAGGTAAAACATATTTGCAGACAAAGTTTTATTGTTTTTTTTTCTATATCTCTTAAATGAAAAATGCATATAATTTTTGTACAGTTTTGGCACAATTACCGCTCTGACTGTGTTGTTCTTTCAGCAATTGTCCTATTTTTTGAGCATGTACACTCCAGTTAGCGAATAATCGATTACTAAACTAGATAGTGTTGATCTCACTAATCCATTCATCATGATTAATCGGATTAATCGTCTTAGAGCTAATCAATTTCATACCATATTTTAAGGTTTAAACATGCGGGTGGACTAGCCTCTAAATCTGGCACGTTGTATGTCAGCCTATAGAGTTCATGTCAACTCCCTTCTAAATCCATGCAACAGAAAAGGTAACAAGCAGACGATCACTTTTACTTTTCATGTGCACATATTATTAGCGCGTTGTAAAAGCAGACAGACCACCAATGCTCTCATTGCCTGCTGCTGCATCACAAACAAAACACTTCATCAGTTTGATAGTCACGGATACCACTCCTGTTTAACAAGGCCAAGAACGACTGTATGCAAACCGGTGGATCACTATGCATTACATTCAAAGTCTGAGAGTTAAATGTGAACATCATTACAGCGAGAGTAACAAATACTCGTTCTTCACTTCCAGTCCGACGGCTTAAATCGGGATCTCTTAGCCGATTCTCTCCCAGGATCACAAAGTTTGTCCCTCCTTATGAACACCACTTGACCAATTTTTTTTTTCTTTCTTTCTTATTCTGCTTGTCACCATGTAAATATCCACGTTAAGCATGCATCATATGACGCGACGAGCCTTTTCCAGGCTCCTCCAGTTGAATTGGAAACTCGTGTCGCAGCTTGTCACGGACAACATTAAACATCCAGTGGATTCTTATCGAGGCATGAACAACTGTGACGATGTGAGCTTAGAATGCTAATTAGTCTCTAACTTAGCTGGGTCAGCTACATGGCCTTGTTGTTTGGACAACCTGCGCACCTCACTGACAGCAGCCCACAGAGCTTACACCTGTTATAGGCGCCCGGCCGCCGGGCTCCACGGGGACAGCGGTGGGTCCGTCGGTACTGTTTACCTTTCTCACGCCTTTGTAGATGTAAAAGTACAGTTCCCGGCCCACATTGAAACAGATCCTGTCGCCGTTGCCGGACTGGTCGTTCACGTTGACGAAAGAGACCTTGACGGGGTTGGAGCCCTGCGAGTTGAAAGGCACCCGGTTCGGGCGGCTGTATTCAGAGTGAGTGAGGAGCTTGTAGACGCCTTCCCGTGTGGTGAACTGAGTTTTAATTTCGTTCGTCTCCTTCCCTCCTCCCTCCGCCGCCATCTTGGAAATTGGCGTTCATCCTTGTCCCAGCCCCGGATGTTACACACACACGTAGAGGCCGTCGGCCATGCGTGCGGGGAGACGGGACTGGAAAGGGAACAAATGTTAGCCAGCTTGGAGAGATGAACCATTTTCAAATAGGATAACGGGCAAGCTATTCATAAAATTAAACCCCTCTCACCATCTGTGGTAGAGAACGATTAATTACTCTTCTATGTTACTACTGTATATATGAATTAATCCTTTTACACCTGGAGTATGTCACTATTTCCTACTACCTCGTGTATAATTCCTTCCAATTCTTTATGTAATAAGAAGTCAAACTTAAACAAATTCAATCTAAAATGTCCTACTTCTTGAACTTAGCAATTTTATGTGACAAACCAACACTTAACTGTGAAATGGAAGAAAAGGACGGTTTCGATTTTTTTTAAACAAAAGGAAAAAAACCCAATAAAATAAAAATCTGACTAGTGTGATGATCATTTATATTCAGCTCATATTTTTATTTAATCCCTAAATAAAATGTAGTAGAATAAACTTCAGAAACCACCTATCTTGTAACAAATTTCATGAATATTAATTTTGTGTTAAATAAATACAACTACTCTGGGAAGGCTTCTGGAGATTGTAGACAGCATTAGCAAACAAATAGCATCTTGGAACCCAGCAGATATTTCAGGAAAGAAAAGATGCAAAGCAGAGTTTGATATAGAGCAATAGTCCAAGCCAATTGAATCTTGCAACAGTGTTCTGAAGGAGTATTGCCCAATTGCAAACCTACCGGGACTATCTGGCTAAATGACAGGCAGTAGAGCCATATAACTCTCTGAGAGTTCCATAGACCTATAGATTAAAAAGAAAAATATTGTTTATGGCAAAATGAAAGGCCTATGAAATTTGATTTAAACTTTATGCCATGAGAGAAACGTGAAATCACATGCATGTAGTCAAACGAGACCGACATTAAATGTTGTGGTCTTCATGTAAAAAAAAAAAAAAAAGCTATATAGGAAAACAAAAACTTCATAACTTCTTGAATAGATCTGCTCATTAAAAACAAGCAGCATGATGCTATGTCAATGCTTTCCTTCAGCAGAGGCACAGCAGAACAAAGGCCGAGGGTGGAAGACAATCTGTTAGATGTTGCATAAAAGTTTTCTTTATTGCATGGTTGCTTTTTTAAACTAAAAACAGTGTAATCTTTTCATCTCATTTTACATTGTTGGATTACTTTGTGTAGGTCTATGTTCAAAATTCCAATAAAGTACATTGAAGTTTGACAAAATAGGACAGTTGATTCTATTTATTTATTACAGGAACAGTATATAGTATGGTAACAACATTTCTGTGAATATACCAGAGTTAGCCAGAACTGACGGGCGACTGCACATACGGATTACAATGACTCGTGCATTTAAAAATACACTATCTTCAATATTTCATAAACATATACATTTATCTGTTTTTCTTGTCACAAAATCAGATTTTATCATCTCCCAATATTATAAAATCTATAAAGTTGCATTCTGGAACATTTTGCAGTGATTGCGACATCACGTCGTATTCAGGTACAAAGTCAGCTTCTAGTCGCGTCTCCAGTCAGCTGGAAGCATTTCTATTACATAACAGAGCGGTTGCACGTGTAATATACTGCCATCTACTGGCCACGTCAAGACGTTACCGATTGAAGTGGACTACTATTCTGTGTTGCACAATATTAATTCCAGGGTATTCCATGATTTTCTAAGTGGCATACACAGCTACCCTATGCCACTCATGACCCAATATAAATATAATGTGTTCAGTATACATAAAATCATGTGCAAACTTAAAATTGTATCAGGTTGCTTTTGAGTCTTTTCAAACTATTTCTGTTTCACTTAAAATTGTAAGTGAGTAAATTCTCTATACATAATCAACAATTTTCTGTGGCTTATCTGTCAAAGTCAGTCTGTTTATCTGTCTGTCTATCTATAAAATTGAATGTAACTGCATCAACCTGTCTGAGTTCTATATGTCTAGCTCCTAAAAACAGGTGTGTAAATTACACCAAATTTTACACACCAAAAACTGAAGTAGACTTGCTTCACTTTGAAGTTCCTATGTAGGCAAATTCATGGACATATTCTAGAGCAAGTGGCAGTAAGAGAGCAATGCACACCTATGACGTGTTCACCAGGTTGTGGGGCCTACCAGCCCGACAAGCTATCGGGGAAGCACTCACTGTGAGTGACAGGCACTCCTTGTGACTCTGCAGCCCTATAAGGGCACAGTAACATTAGGGCTCTCTCTTCCTGACTCCCCCTTTCTTCCCGGCCTTTCCTCAACCCCTCTCACCAACAGTTGTGAACATGTTTTCTAGAAGCTTCCAAAGGGTCGCTTCGAGAAACCACCCCTAAAGTATAAAAAGACGTGAGCATGGCCTGGTGGTCTGCATAGAGTCAAAGGACACTCACGCGAACACACATCAAGACAGACTTGACTCCTCACAGGAGCAGCAGCGAAGCACAGACTTGAAATTCTTTCAGAAGAAAAGACAAGAAAAGCAGTCTGTTTGACAATTCACTTGAAGAAAAGAACCAACGATTTTAATCAAGGTAAGACTTGACAAATTTTATTAAATGAGAGTGGTTTTAGTTGTACAAAGGAAAGTGCGAAGAACTTAAACCGAATTGATAGTGTTGGCGTTTTAGTATCAGTTCCCTTTTAAATGGCAGAAGCAGAGCCCTTTTGCCACAAGAACCTTTATACAACTGTAATGTGAATGAAGCACATGGCATGCAGGGTGACCCTGACCCAGAGAGCAGCTGCTAGTCAGTGGAACAATTATTCACAAGAAGCTGCCTGCCTGACCCAAACAGTAAATGCAGTTGTGTTCACATTATTGTACGGCAGCATGATTTGAAGTCAGTATTTAGTTTCTATGAAAAAATTAAGTTAGATTATAAAGTAAACCCATTGGGGGATGGGAAAGCACTAGAACTCCACCCTCTTGCCAAATCCTTGACTGACAGCTTGAGCATATGCTCATCAACCATTAGCCACCACATGTAAGCCATGTGGCCATGTCAAAGAATTTTGTAGCAGTAGTAAAACACATCTAGATAGCACAGGGTAGTATAACCGGAAACATTTAAAAAAAAAAACTATACTATTGAAATGTACAATATAAAATAATTTTTTTTAAAAAGTAATATATCTACCCTACTTTAGATGCCTGAGAAAGCTGGACATGTTATGGAGGAGGAAGTGGAGACCTTTGCCTTCCAGGCTGAGATCGCTCAGCTCATGTCCCTCATTATTAACACCTTCTACTCAAACAAAGAAATCTTCCTTCGTGAGCTCATCTCCAACTCCTCAGATGTAAGAAAACGAAAAACATACATAATCCATTATATTTGTGAACTCAACAATGATTTAACAGCATTTTCTCCTCTGGACAGGCCCTGGATAAAATTAGATATGAAAGCTTGACAGACCCCAGCAGACTTGAGTCTTGCAAAGAGCTGAAGATTGAAATCCGGCCTGATCTGCATGCTCGCACCTTGACCCTGATTGACACGGGCATCGGCATGACCAAAGCCGACCTAATTAACAACCTGGGCACCATCGCCAAGTCCGGCACCAAAGCTTTCATGGAGGCTCTGCAGGCAGGAGCTGACATCTCCATGATTGGTCAGTTCGGTGTGGGTTTCTACTCTGCGTACCTTGTCGCTGAGAAGGTCACAGTCATCACCAAGCACAATGATGACGAGCAGTACGTGTGGGAGTCTGCAGCTGGTGGTTCATTTACAGTCCGGCCTGACAATGGTATGATTTAGTATTCTACTGACGTTACTTTAGCTTTAATTAGCATAAGCAAATATAGCTTCACTCCTTTCCTGTGGCTTAAAGTCAACTTGATTTTGTTTTCAGGAGAGCCCCTGGGAAGAGGAACAAAAGTTATTCTTCACCTCAAAGAAGATCAGACAGAATACTGTGAGGAAAAACGCATCAAAGAAGTAGTCAAGAAACACTCACAGTTCATTGGCTATCCTATTACACTTTTTGTAAGTTATTTTACATTAGAATCCATTGTTAGCCATTAATGAGCACTGAAAATGTGAAAATAAATGCAAAGAAAATAGTAATCAAACTTCTGATCTGTTGAAGGTGGAGAAGACAAGAGAGAAGGAAGTGGACCTTGACGAGGGAGAGAAGGAAGAGGAAGTTGAGAAAGATGCTGCAGAGAACAAGGACAAACCAAAGATTGAGGATGTAGGCTCCGATGAAGATGAAGACTCCAAGGATGGCCAGAACAAGAGGAAGAAGAAGGTCAAGGAAAAGTACATTGATGCTCAAGAGCTGAACAAGACCAAGCCTATCTGGACCCGCAACCCAGATGACATCACCAATGAAGAGTACGGAGAGTTTTACAAGAGTCTCACCAACGACTGGGAGGACCACCTGGCTGTCAAGGTAAGCTAACAATGAGAGTCCAAAATTATTATTCATTATTCCTAATTATTAGTGTACAGAGCTAATGAAAATGTATATTGCATTTTAAAACTTCAGCATTTCTCAGTGGAAGGTCAGTTGGAGTTCCGTGCTTTGCTCTTTGTACCAAGGAGAGCTGCCTTTGACCTTTTTGAAAACAAGAGAAAGAGAAACAACATCAAGCTTTATGTCCGGAGGGTCTTCATCATGGACAACTGTGAGGAGCTGATACCAGAGTATCTCAGTAAGTTACTATTTTCTGCCCACACATCAATTATTCTTATCTCTGTCCTTAGATATCTACATTTTGTCTGTATGTGGATTACTAATAGAGCACTGTTTACCTCCTACCTTTAGATTTCATCAAGGGTGTTGTGGACTCTGAGGATCTGCCCCTGAACATCTCTAGAGAGATGCTGCAACAGAGCAAGATCCTGAAGGTGATCCGCAAGAATCTAGTCAAGAAGTGCTTGGAACTGTTCACAGAACTGTCTGAAGATAAGGACAACTACAAGAAGTTCTACGAACAGTTTTCCAAGAACATTAAGGTAGGTTCATTCTTCTGAGCTAAATTCATGTCCAAGTTGTATTACAATGTGAAGTGTAAAAGACAGTAATAGATCATTCCATATTTCAGCTTGGTATCCACGAGGACTCCCAAAATAGAAAGAAGCTGTCCGATTTGCTGCGCTTCTACACCTCAGCCTCTGGAGATGAGATGGTTTCCATCAAAGACTATGTGTCTCGTATGAAGGACAACCAGAAGCACATCTACTACATTACTGGTTAGTTCTTCATCAAAGTGTTAATTTATCTAATCAACTTCTTAAAAAGCATGTTGATTAAATGAATCTGCAACAACTTTTACAGGTGAAACCAAAGATCAAGTGGCCAACTCTGCCTTTGTGGAGCGTCTTCGCAAAGCTGGCCTAGAGGTCATCTATATGATTGAACCTATTGATGAGTATTGTGTCCAGCAGCTGAAGGAATATGATGGAAAGAACCTGGTCTCTGTGACCAAAGAAGGCCTGGAACTTCCAGAAGATGAAGATGAGAAGAAGAAGCACGAGGAGCTCAAAAATAAATTTGAGAATCTTTGCAAGATTATGAAGGATATCCTTGACAAAAAAATTGAAAAGGTAACCGCTTTCTGAAATGTCAAAACTATTGTCTTAACAACAACAAGAATCGGCTATAATTGAGCATAGCAATAACACAAAACCTCTCATACACAGGTTGTAGTTTCCAACCGCTTGGTTGCCTCTCCCTGCTGCATCGTCACCAGCACCTATGGCTGGACAGCCAACATGGAGAGGATAATGAAGTCTCAGGCCCTGAGGGACAACTCAACCATGGGTTACATGACAGCCAAGAAACACCTTGAGATTAACCCTTTGCATCCAATCATTGAGACACTGAGGGAGAAGGCAGAGGCCGACAAGAATGATAAGGCTGTGAAAGATCTGGTCATCCTCCTATTTGAAACCGCCCTGCTATCCTCAGGTTTTACCCTGGAAGATCCCCAAACTCATGCAAATCGCATCTACAGGATGATCAAACTTGGTCTTGGTAGGTTTTTTTGTTGACTATTTGAATAAAACATGATCAGACTTATTCTTAAATTATATATTTATAAAGACATCGCTCATTACTGTATTTTATTGTAGGAATTGATGATGATGACTCAGCAGTTGAAGACCTCATTCAGCCAGCTGATGAAGACATGCCAGTCCTAGAAGGAGATGATGACACATCAAGAATGGAAGAAGTTGACTAAAATACTGTTCTTACCTAGTTTTTATTTTTGTAAGTGCTATTGCTTTCTAAAATGACTTTTTTCTTTACCTCAAATTTATTTTTGAAAAGTGTCAACTTGACAAGTTTGTTTTTAGTAATGCAGACCATAATGTGTTTTAATCCTCATTACAATATATTTATTTAGACCTTTTGAGAACATAAGAGTAGAGTCAATAGGTATTGACTTATTCCTCTTTTTGTAACTGTTACATTTTATATGTAAAGCTTTAAAATTTATAATAAAATGAATATGTAAATGAAGCCTGCAGCTTTTTATTATAATCGCTTATATATGGCGATTATATGGCCATATATAATCCACATATAATCAGTTTAAACCAGTTGCTTAAACTGGTTTAAGCAAAACCAGTTTGCGTTTTAAGCAAACTGGTTTTGGTTTTAAAGCTTCACAGATTATAATGTAAGAAAGTAGGTTTCATTTTCTCCATCGATATCCTCTTTTTTTTAACTGAACCTTCTGGAATCTTCAGTGAACCCAACATGGTAAGTTTTCGTTTCTGCTCACACGTGCCTTCTTCCTTGAACAAACCTCAACACCGCCCCCTGCTGCCAGAAATGGAAAGACGGGCGGGCATATATGCGTTGATTGACATTTCAGCCGACCAATCAGCTGTAAGCATCTCAGAGCATTCCAGACGGTTCTGGAAGCTCTCGGCTAGGATTTTCTCGAACGCTCCGAGAGACTACAAAAGCCGCACAGACATTAGGTGCAGACAGATACTTTACCAGGCGAAGTAGCAGCGCACGGGAGCGACCAGGACACGTCTCGTTCCGGAGCCCTCGACCCACGTTGGAGGACCAAGAAGAAAACCTTCATTTAAATCTCCCCATGGTGAGGACTATTCCTTAATAAATCACGTAGCCGTTAAGGGTGACCGTTGCCTAATGTTAATTTAACTGGAGCTTAATTATTGACATTATGTCAAAGCTTACAGTTTACCGAATGAAGCCTCTAAAATTATATCAATGTGTGTGATTATTGCTAAAATAAACGTCACGTTTTACCTCTAAAATTGAGACTTGTGAAGGCTAAATTAGGACAATTGTGTCTAAACTCTGCAGCCTCCTCACACGGTGGCTTCTTTATGCACTTTTTTTTATTTTCTCTAAAAAAATTTTTAATTTTGCACTCTGCCAATGTTCAGTCTTGCTTCCAGCATTAAGACTTGCAGTTTAGCTTTGGGATGTCATCCATTGTGATTAGAAGGAGGGGCTTTTCGATCGTGGAGGCTGCTGGACTCCTTGCATCTTTGGTAGCTTCTAGAACGCTGCATTTCTGCCACGAATCCTGCAGGGGGCGCAGCTGCTCTTCCTGGAATTAGCACTGGAAACCACGTGTTCCTGTCAAGTCATTTTTACATCATGGACCAAATTAATTATGAGAGAAATCAAGCTGTTATTAGAAAACTGAGTGATTAAAAAAAACGTCTACACATTCACGTGTGATTACAAAGTATAGAATTTGGAATGAGAAGAATAGGCAGGTGGTTTTTAGATTGAGTTGCAGGGTTGAACTGGACAATCTGTCAGGCCAGCTGGCTCCAAAAGCAACATCATTGCCTATATCTTTTTTTTTTCTTGTTTCAAAACGTACTTTGTTTTGAACAAATAACACAAAGAAAGATTTTCTACGCAATAAGTAACATCAGACGACAGAACATAAAAACAAAGAAGTAGTGGTCTATGAATGTAAAATGATAACCAAAACACTGGTATTATTGGTGTTATTCAAAAGTCTTGAAATCTGTAAATTTATACATAAATGCAATAACGTATCCTTGTTTACATTTAAATAATGCTATACCTTAGATTTTTTTGTCTTTGCTTTGCATTTTCATTTGTTTTTGAAAAAGTTAACATTTTAAAAAAAAATGCAGCATTTTAAATTGTGTTTTGGAAAATTATTACTTTTTCTTAAAGCTTGCATCCGTCACTTTTACCTAGATGCCTGAACTACATGATCAACCAATGGAGGAAGAGGCAGAGACCTTTGCATTCCAGGCTGAAATTGCTCAGCTGATGTCCCTGATTATTAACACATTCTATTCCAACAAAGAGATTTTCCTCAGAGAGCTTATCTCCAACTCCTCAGATGTAAGTTTGTCTTCAATTTCCAGTCAAAAAATAAAATGGCTGTAACATCACTTAAAAAAAACCCCAACATATTACTAACTTGTCGACCTCTCAACAGGCCTTGGACAAAATCCGGTATGAAAGTCTTACCGACCCCTCCAAGCTCGAGTCTGGCAAAGAACTCAAAATTGAAATCAGGCCCAACAAAGAGGAGCGCACTTTGACCCTGACCGACACGGGCATCGGCATGACCAAGGCCGACCTGATCAACAACCTGGGCACTATTGCAAAGTCCGGCACCAAAGCTTTCATGGAGGCTCTGCAGGCTGGAGCAGACATCTCCATGATTGGTCAGTTCGGTGTGGGTTTCTACTCTGCGTACCTGGTCGCTGAGAAGGTCACAGTCATCACCAAGCACAATGATGACGAGCAGTATGCCTGGGAATCCTCTGCCGGAGGCTCATTCACAGTTAGATTAGACAACTGTAAGTTACTTTTAACACAAAGGATAGATGCTTATGTAGTGACTTAAATGCAACATGAACTGACTTGTTGTTCTGCTGTACAGCTGAACCGCTGGGCCGTGGAACTAAGGTGATCCTGCACCTGAAGGAGGACCAGACAGAATATCTTGAGGAAAGACGAGTCAAAGAGATTGTGAAGAAGCACTCGCAGTTCATTGGCTATCCCATCACACTCTTTGTAAGCATTTGCAATATTTTATGTAATATAGGTTTATGCTGCTGCTTCATCATCTTTTCCTTTTTTTTTTATTGTTATACTCGTATTAACTAACTCCTTTCAAATTAATTTTGCACGTGCCAGGTGGAGAAGGAGCGGGACAAAGAGGTGAGTGACGACGAGGCTGAGGAGGAGGAGGAGAAAGATAAGGAGAAGGACAAGGAGAAAGAGGAAGAGAAGGATGAGGACAAACCTGAGATCGAAGACGTCGGATCAGATGAGGATGACGACCATGACAAATCTTCAGACAAAAAGAAGAAGAAGAAGAAGATCAAGGAGAAGTACATCGACCAGGAGGAGCTGAACAAGACAAAACCCCTCTGGACCCGCAACCCAGATGACATCACCAATGAGGAGTACGGAGAGTTCTACAAGAGCCTCACCAATGACTGGGAGGACCACCTGGCGGTCAAGGTAAGTCTCAGTTTTAGTGTTTAAAAAAAACTGTTTCTTTTAAATTGTCATCAAAATAACATGCAACCTTTCACTCCAAACAGCACTTCTCGGTTGAGGGCCAGCTAGAGTTCCGTGCTCTTCTCTTCGTGCCTCGCCGTGCCCCCTTCGACCTGTTCGAAAACAAAAAGAAGAAGAATAACATCAAGCTGTACGTGCGCAGGGTGTTCATCATGGACAACTGTGATGAGCTCATCCCAGAGTATCTGAGTAAGTATTTTTTAAACTATAGGCTTGCTCTAAAATTAACTAACTGGAATAGTGCAGGTGTAAGAACGAAGTTGTCTTCCTTGTTAGATTTCATCAGAGGGGTAGTGGACTCTGAGGATCTGCCCCTGAACATCTCTAGAGAGATGCTGCAGCAGAGCAAGATCCTAAAAGTGATCCGCAAGAACCTGGTCAAGAAGTGCCTGGAACTGTTCACAGAACTGTCTGAAGATAAGGACAACTACAAGAAGTTCTACGAGCAGTTCTCCAAGAACATTAAGGTACGAGTTTGTGCGGTTTTAGAAAATGTTGCCATTTTTCTCGACAGATATCTTGACTGGAAGTCTTAAGTGGAAGCTGTCTCTGTCTGCCTTATGCTAATAGCTGGGCTGTTTTTCTGCAGCTTGGTATCCATGAGGACTCCCAGAACAGGAAGAAGTTGTCTGAGCTGCTGCGCTACTACACCTCAGCCTCTGGAGATGAGATGGTTTCCCTCAAAGACTATGTCACACGCATGAAGGACAACCAGAAGCACATCTACTACATCACAGGTGAGTGTATTTTTCGTCTTAAAACCTCCTATGAATAAGATTTAGAATAATGTAGAATCTTCTTGCAAATTTACAAGCATTGCGGTGTCTCTCTTGCAGGTGAAACCAAGGACCAAGTAGCCAACTCTGCCTTTGTGGAGCGTCTTCGCAAAGCTGGCCTGGAGGTCATCTACATGATTGAGCCTATTGACGAGTATTGTGTCCAGCAGCTGAAGGAGTTTGAGGGAAAGAACCTGGTTTCAGTAACGAAAGAGGGCCTGGAGCTGCCTGAGGATGAGGAGGAGAAGAAGAAGCAAGAGGAGAAGAAGGCTCAATTTGAGAACCTCTGCAAGATCATGAAGGATATCTTGGAGAAAAAAGTGGAAAAGGTAAGCAGTAAGATGCCAAAAGAAAACTGAAAGTCTTGTTCGGCTCTTGTCTGTAATAAAGCGCCTAACATTATTGTTGCATCCCTGCACAGGTCACAGTCTCCAACCGCCTGGTTTCTTCTCCCTGCTGCATTGTCACCAGCACCTACGGCTGGACAGCCAACATGGAGAGGATCATGAAAGCTCAGGCGCTGAGGGACAACTCAACCATGGGTTACATGGCCGCCAAGAAGCACCTTGAGATCAATCCCGACCATCCCATCATGGAGACTCTGCGGCAGAAGGCAGAGGCTGACAAAAACGACAAATCCGTGAAAGACCTGGTCATCCTTCTGTTCGAGACCGCCCTGCTGTCCTCAGGTTTCACACTGGAGGACCCCCAGACACACGCCAACCGGATCTACCGAATGATCAAGCTTGGTCTTGGTATGTGCCACTAAATTATTACACAACATAGAAGCCAGTGGCTAGATTGCAGTAATTCATTGAAGTTCCTCTTTCAGGTATCGATGAGGACGACACGACATCAGATGACGCCACCTCTGCTCCCCCCGAAGATATGCCTGCTCTTGAAGGCGACGATGATGCATCCAGAATGGAAGAAGTGGACTAAGCTCCCTCCGGTTTCCCATTAGCGTCTAAAAACAAATAGCTTATTGTACAGTTCAAACCTAAATGTTGTAAATGATCTTGGAATGTCACCACTTGTTTCTGTTCCCACTGATACCTTTAAGTTCAGATCATTCCTATTTTAGGACCTTATTTTTCAGTTGTTAAAGTGTCAGGTTTTTGTACCTCAAGTTTGACTGCATTTGTGTTTTATTTATTGACATTCCATGGTTTGTTCTCTAACTGTAAATATCTGATACTGTTATTTGGAGCAGTTGATCCCATTAAATAAAAGTTGAACATGTGAATAAGTTTGGTTCATTGTGCATCAACTAAAATTGTGAACCTTCTAGAGTTAATGCAGATGAGGTACTGATGAACATATAGTTCTGCAAGTTAAGTTAAAGTTAAGCTGCAGCTGTATTCTACGGTTAACCTTGAAATACTGCAAAACGTATTCTCCAACTCATAGAAATCTAAATTTGAACAGAATGTGGAATGTGGCTAAAATGCTGCCGTACAGAAGAAAAAATCGATTTCTACAACATATTGGGAAAATCTTCAATCTAATACTCAAATACCAGTAGAGAACATTAACCCAGTACAGATATTGATGAATTCCATTGAACATCCTCTTGACAATGTCTTAAACAAGCTTTGAGTGCAGAATTATGACCTTGGTTATTTCCAGATTGCTAGCAATAAATGTTCACATAACATGTATAGAGGCACTCAGGTTTGCTGTTAATCCGTTTCCAAATGAATTTGATTAGTTGCACTTGTGTACTTCCTTTTTTTGTTTTTCTGGAAACTGAAACATACCCAATGAAGCTGTATTACTGCTCTACTGTGGTTGGGTTCACATAATAGGAAATATGCTAATGGAAACTGAACAATTCTTAACTATTTAAATCTAGAGCATGTGAAGCTAAGCTAAATCAAATGCAAACATATGGGCCTGTTCATATTTAAGCTACAAAAAAACGATCTTGAGAAATTGTAGGGAGAAAGATATCAAAGGTGTTTTGTGGTGTCAAAATGAATTCCATTATTTCCTAAAAAGGGCATTGCTTTTGAAATGGCTTTGGTTGTTTTCTGCTCAGTTTATTAACTAACTACCATTAAAAAGCAAACCACATCTATACAAAAATATATGTTATTAGAAATAAAAAGTACACATAAATTGGGAGTAGTTGAAGCATATTAACGTCTTACATATTTATATTTGAGGTTTTTAGCGGAACCACTGCCTCCCAATAAACTAATAAATCAGAACTGCATGACTTACTTTTTTATGAAGTAGTACTTCTAGAGGAACTAGATAAATCATTGATAACGATTTCAACTTTTACTTTCCTAGATAGACAACCAGGAGAGGAACAAGGTCACATTATTTGCATTAACCTTTAATTTTAATTGCACCGGTGTTTTTTTCCCTGCGCTCCAGAGAGTCAAAATGTTGGTGTGAAAAGTCTGGCAGGCTGCTCCCCAGCTATTTAATGTCCTGCACTTGCACATTTTCACCGGCAGGGGGCTCTCAGAAACTGTGTGTAGTAGGCGCCTGAATCAGCTGATAGCCAGCAGCCAATCACGGCGCGAGTACTGGCTGAACCGCCTTGCAGTGTAGTGCCCCGAGAGTTGTCAAGGTTTTGGTTGTGGATTATCCGAGAGGGGAGCAAGGGCGGCTACGCTTGTACAATGCCGAATAAACCCAAAAAAGACAAGGTAAGTCTGGGATCATTTTACAGGTTTTGTCTGTAGGGAATGAACCGCACGTGAAGTGTATATTACTGTATTTAGAGATAAACCGGCTGCTATTTGGACGTTTAGTTGTTAGTGTTAACGTCCCATCATCTTAGCCAAGCACCAGTCATTTCTGGCTAGCCGCTATCTTGCCAACATACTAGCAGCTCTGCTGAATGTGTCGCGCTGCTTTGTTCCAATAAAGTGGTTTGCTGCGCTTTGAGTAAAGCGCTCATTTGGTTTTGTTTGCGGTATTTATGCGTTAATTGTTGACTATTTCATCCATGCAGTGTGAACGATAATGACTGTAAAGTAACGACAGCTAGCTAACTGCGGACTTCAACATTAATGTGGGTGGGTGGGCAGCCTTGTTTGTCTGCTCCCTTAATCCTTCACGTTACTCGCTGAAACGAGTTGGACTCTGCTTAATCTTTCTACCTTCAGGAGTCTCCCAAGTCTGGCAAAGTGGGGAAGAGTGGAGGTGGAGGACAGGACAACATCGAGCATGAGGTAAATCAGAGCAATACCCACTCTGTTTGAATGTTCACACCCCTCTGAAAACGGATCATCACGTTATTGCATTTGTCTGGAAAATGTGTAAATCTGTTGGGAATGTAAAGTTGGAAATACCTGAGAAAACTTATAATTGTTTTGATCAGTTGAAAAATAGTCCCGGGACGCAGGAAAGAGCACTGTTCTAACTTTTGCTACCTTTTATTAATGATGTCAAGGTTTGTCCATATAGTAACAGACCAAGATTAATGGTAAAATCGTATCAGGTGGTGGTAAAGCAAGTGTGTTTTAATTGTTGAGACAACACGTGGGCTGGTACGAGTCTGACAGTAAGTTGACCCCGAGCAAAAACACTACAGTTTCACAATGTTGCAGTATTGCTGTGCACAGCTCTGAAACGTCTTATTTTGAAATGGCAAGATTAGAAACCAATCTGCCCCCCTTTTTTTTTTAAACACAAGGATTGTTTTGTTAGGGGGAAGGGAACTTCATGGAAGAGATAACATTAGCAAATGTTCACGTCAAATTAAAGATTAGAATATTCTCTTGGGAAAATATACTTATTTTGTGATCTATTGTCAAGCTAGAACAATGTAATATCTACATGGTTAACTTTCTCAATCTATAGACATTTAAAAATATATATTTTTCTTAGAATGTACTGTTTTATATATTACCTTCAGTTCAAACCTAGTACACAAGAAATGTGGCATAAGAAATTTAATTACGCACCTACCATGCATTCTTTAATAACTAATTTTTTTTTTCTTTTTTTCTTTCGCCTGGTCACTACCTCTAGTTTTTGTATATGTAAAGCACTTAGTGACGCTCGTATCGAGTATGAAAAGTCCTCTATAAATAGAGACCGTCAGCAACCTGACGGTCTCTATTTAGATTCAATAGGTTGTCAGATGAGTTAAAGACGCATTGATTTATTTTTTCCACTGTGACTGTTTTCGGAACAGCTGTTCAAATTACTCCATTGTTTCAGCTGTTCTCAGTAGCAGACTGTTTATTTCAACAGTTGTAGGAATTGGAGCCTCAACTGTTGAATGTAACAGGCTATCAATGTTTCGCTAGCTGTTGGAGGGGGCGGCCATTAACATTAGGTTACTGCTGTTGTTGCAGTTAAAACATGATCCGATTCTCAAGCATATCGCTCGTGTGTGTGGAGCCTCCAAATCTGTGTTTGGAGGTTTTTGTAAGACAAATTATTTCTAATGTTGTCTGGAGCTAAGGCTCAGCCATATGGTGAAAATATTTGCTTGATTCATTTTTGTGAAACCACAATTTTATGTAATTCACTAATCATTAAGAGGTCAAAGAGCATTTTAAAACAGGTTCTAATTAGTTTGTGCTATTTTAACAATTTATCAATATCCCAAAAATTTTAATTGCAAAATAATAAACGAGAGCACCACTCGCGTGAAGTATATGCTAGATAATGAGTATTAAAAAATAAGAAAAAAAACTTGCATTACGATTTATCTCTGAACGTTCTTCAAAGTTAAGGGTTTATTTTTTAGCAAAAATGTTACACTTAATATCATCAGCGTAAACAGTTGTAATATTTTCTGCATTTTCTCACTAAAAATGTCTTCTGAATTACCGATCTTTCATGGAAGAATTATTTACAGCCTACACTCTGAACACACAATGCACCCAGTATTCAGATTTATGTGGGGTTTTTTTTTTGAGCAGATAAGTAAGCTTCTTTTTATTATTTCGACTGCCCTGTCGAAAGTAGACGCATGCAAGTTCTGTAGTCCAATACGCCTGACGAATTAATGGCAAGTTAAACAGACGAACCAGATCACTCTGAAGAAGCCAGGCTTCTAGCTAAGCGCAGCTAATTGTTGACTTGACTGCTTGGTAGCTAGTTGCTGCAGGAAGAGAGGACTGTTCATGTAGTTTCCTTCTTGCAGTCAGGCTAAAACTTCCTCAGAAACTCTTCCGATCACAGTTATAAAGTCCAAAGTAGAGTTGAGTGGCGGTAGAAGTATCCCTGCCCTATTTTCACTACGTTTATGTCTCTTAAACATTGTCGGCGCTTTTAATGGCAAGGAAACCTGAAGATGTCTTTTATTGTGATTTTATTTTCAAGCTTTAATACAAACTATGCCAACAAACTATTAGCATTCTAGTCGTCAAAATCAGTAGCAATGTCTTCTCTTTTACATGAGTTGAGTTCTAGGGGAAAACTTAAATTTAAAACATCTGGACTTGAGCATAGAACTATGTTATATAGAATGCACAGATCCCACAATCTCGCTTTCTGTAATATTTTCATCTAAATGAATTATTAAATGGATAAAAACATACATACTTATCTCTATGCATATCAATATCATATGCTACTAACTTGTAATGAATACATTTTAATTTAATAAACTGAAACAAAAATATTACTTATTACTATTCAGTAATCCATTGTATCTTTTCAAATTAACTTAAATGATGAGATTTAATAAAATGTTTTAACAACTTACTGAGCTGTTGCCCTTGATCCATATCATAGTTTAATGCTTAATGCATTAAACTAGGCTTTCACTTTTTCACATCCGGTTGAGTTAAATCTAAGAAAAATGGCCTCCATTTCTAATTTCTGCCAGCTGAATGGACCTGCGCCAAATTTGCGAAATGATTTGAGTGTGTCTATTAAATACAAGCCGAGTTTGGTTTACAATTTCCTATCATTATGACGCTTTTAGTAAAACATTTTTCTTTAACGCTCCCAAACAGCTCATTTATAAAAATATAGCAGCTCATCTCTCCTTTTTAAAAATGGCCTGATTGTCTCAAGGTCTATTATGACTTGTGTTTGAATTCATTCTCAGTTTATTCATACAGTGCCAATTCACAACACATGGGTCTCAAGGCACTTTAGAGGAAAGAAAAAAAAAAAAAGCTAATTCAATCCAATCACATGGGTGGATGGATCTTAATGCCAGTCCAGTTCATAACAAATTCCAACTGAATAATTTCATTTCAACTTCACCAGATGCCTTTTTAAATGGCACGGACTATGCTCCTGTTCCTGCGCGGCCAATTTTAGCCGGGTCTTAAACGAATGTGATAAATCCCCTGTGACTCAGACGACAGACAGGTCCACAGCTGCATCAGCTGAAGCCTGATCTGAGCCATCAGGAAGGAGCGTGTCGTCGAACGCGTCCCTGCAGGCGTTCGGGACCTGCTGGGAGAAATGCTGTGCATTCAGGTGACCCAACATCAGGATCAGGCACAGCCTCGCGTATCACCGTGCTAAGATGATTAGCAGAGCTTTCTACCCCAGATGGGACTTTTAAAAAAAATTTTATTTTATTTTTTTACCTGAAATATTCTTTCATTATTAGTGTCTATATATAGGGCAAATTATGGTACATCAGTTCCCGAATGACTTCCTGTAGAATGGGAGGAAACATGCTGGTTATAATTAAATGTACCGGTTTGTTGCTACATGCTTTAGACGTATATTTTTATCTATTTTTTCCTATGTTGCTCATATTGAAGTTTGTGCACATTGTTCCCACTTCATCCACCTCTGTTTGGCATAGCCTTGCACTGTTCAAGTGTAAGAGACGTTGATTTTTCTCCTGATCCTGCAGAGCTCCAACAGGAAGACGAGCAACAGTGTTCCTCCCACCACTCAGCTGCTAAAGGGGAAGCAGCCAGGTTCCCAGACACCTGTCAAAAAGGACAAGAGGCAAAGCTCCTCTCGCTTCAGCCTGAGCAACAGCAGGGAGCTGCAGAAACTCCCCGCTTTCAAAGGTATTTAACTGCAATTATCTCTGCTCTCTCGCTAGGTGTCTGTGGCATTCCGCTGTGGTTAATTAAGTATGAAATATGCTTATGTTCCTCTTTTTTTTCTTCGTTTCTTTCAGTATGCAAAACGCGCATGTAATCCTTGCAATGCCTTACCAAAAAGTATACATTCAACATGTTTTTTTTTATTTTTTATTGACTTACTCTGTCCCCTCTCTCACCATCCACGGACATCCCTTGATGCTTCTTCATCCGCATTTTAATACTAAGCTGGACATGGCGTTACGCAATACGTGGAAACAGAGGACATGCATGGCATGGATTTTGTGTTGGATTTAACCCAAGTGTCTATATTTAGTAGTAATCCAGAGATAAAGCTTTAATTCCATGTTCGCGGTGTTTCAGATGATAGGGGATAAGATGTTTTCCCCAACTGTGCCACTATTCCTTGTATCTTATTTCTCTGAACTGTCTAGGTGTATATTGAGATGCTAAAGCTCTTGGTCAGCTTATTGCTAGCTGGGACAGTAAGGAGCAGACAGGGCCATAAGGCCTCCGGGCATGTTTCTGCTTATGAACGCATGAATACACACACCAGTTCTGTCCCCGGTCTTTAGCAATGCTTTAGAAATAATCGAAAGCAAACAAATGGATAGCGCTACTGTTCTGGTAACTGCACCCTGGTCGGTTTGTCAGGACAAACAAACACACACACATAAACACAATCATGGTTGAGTTGAACCCAGGAGCTTCTCGCTGTTGGGTAGCATGCTGCTAACCACTGTGCAGCCCACAACCGGAACGTCTGATGCAAAAATAAAGGCTCTGAAAATAAAACAATCCATTTCTAGCACAGCTTAAGTAGTGCAACTGTGGGGCTAAAATATGAACAGTAATTGTATTCAGTTATATTTTGGAAACATTTATTGCAGATCTCATGGGCCAATTGCGTCCTACAGGCTGTTAAAATTACTCTGATATTATCACACAATGACATTATCACTAGTTCTTATCATAATTTATTCTTTTTTTCCTGTTATAAGAAATTATATAATGGCATTCAAGGTTTCCTCCAGAAAACTTGTTAAGCCTGGTGGTTGGGTACTAGGGCAGTCATTCATCCAGCTGCTGCGTTTTTAAGTTAAAAATGTTTAAAGTTGACAAGAAATTTGAAAATGTCATTTGATAGTTATGTGTTATTGAAAGATTGGAAGATTAATACGTGAACACCAACTATAAAGTCTTAAAAAATGCAAATGTTTTAAAAGGATTTAAATAAATAAGCAATGCTTAGCCTGGCGGCCCGCCAGGCTTATAATACACTGGGGGAAGCCCTGTCATTACTGCTCTTGATAAACACTGAAATCATATCAGAAGTTAGATTTTTATTACAATCCAGTTTGAATTTAGATCTACTTTTTAATGTACTATTTCTTAATGGTGCATAAAAAGGATGAAAATATGTTGAACAGTCCAATACTGCATGTAGTTTTCATAAGAATTAGAAATGCATCATTCAATTAACCTAGAAGTTTAGTATGAACAATTTGCACTTGATTGCAGATACATTTTTCCTACTAAGAATTCCAAAATGTTTGGCTCAGAATACTCGCAACGCATTACAGAATATACCACATAAAGGTTTAGAGACACTTGTGCTTTTATTCAGAAAGGAGTATAATTCTGGAATTCTTTTTTCCTGTTTGATTCAGTCATGCTACGTCTTTCAAAGAACCTGCGTTATGTTGTTTTGTTTTTTAAGTGTTACATTTAAAGACCTTCCACCCTCCCAGAAACACAAAAACTGATTTCTGTATCAACTGACTGGTGCATTCAAAAATATCTTAAGAAAGATGTTTGGAGCAAAGAAGTTGCTACCAAGATTTCTCACTGTGACTTGTTGGAAATAATTCTCCATGTTCTCTCAAAGACAGAACGTTTCTACATTTTTAAGTTGTCCAAAGTTCAGGCAGACCCGTTGCTGAGTCTGTGGGACAGGTGAACGCTGAAGTGTGTTGACTGGAACTTTGCAGATTACTGCGGTGAACAGCTGCCCTTCTTCATAAACATCTTTACAGGCGGAAAGTTTTCTCTCCTTTTTTTTTTTTTTTGAGCGGAGCCTGTCTTTACAGAGCTGGAACCCTTTACTTTGTGTAAAATAAAGCAGTATACTACAGAATGTTAAGTGGCTCTAATTAAACTTTAGTTCCTCTAGCTGCAGTTTTAAAGAGGGGGGAGCTTTTTATGAGTTTTCACAGGCACTTTTTGGTGTCACCCACACTTAAAAAAAAAAAAAGATTGTATTTTTCTTGGCTTCAAGTACACTTAGAAGTTTAGATTTCTTTAAAGAGTGATTTTTTTTTGTTCTTCTTTTCCTGTGTGTTTTGCTCGATTGGAAAGACTTGGCTCAGAGATGAAAGTTGTTACCCGTCTTGCAGAACAACTTCAACTCTGGCAGTTCTGCACAATTTGGGCTCCTTTCAGTCTTCTGGAAAGATCTGCACTCAACACATACACAGGATAGTAGAGTCTGTCAGTAAGAAGGTATCTATATTTGTCCTTTGTTGAGCTGCTACATTTGTGTTGTGTCAAGAAACCAATGAGCATAACTTCATTTCCGATAAGCCCACGTACTTCCCACACCCCAATGTTAGCTTTGATAACATTCTGCAAAACATTATCCCAGAGTGGCCCAGTAGATTTTATCACTTGGTTCTGTCTAAACAGGCTCCTCGCTTGGCCTGTTTTCATTCCAGGCATGCTCACCACCTTGTGATAGAAACACATGTCCACGGGCCTGTCCTGCAGAGCCACGCTCCCATGCGTGCATTTGAAAAAAATAAAAGAAAAGAGAAAAAAAAAAGCACATTTCAATTGCTTTCAGATTAAGACTCTTTGCCCCCAAAAGTTTTAGACAGTTTTATCATTAAAATAACGGTGTTGTAAAGTTGTGGGAACTGGAAATAAATATTTTCAAAGTGCCACCTCCTTGCTTGCTGTTTAAACTGCCATTGAATTCGTCTTGGGGCAAAAGTGGTCTCTTTTAGCTCCTGTCAGGCTGGAGTTTTAGTACATGCATTGTCTGTCGGAAAGGGTTTGGTGCCACCTGCTGGCCTAGAGGCTTCCTCCATGTTTGAGTTTCTATTTTAGATTACGCCAACATGCTGCCACATCTCTGAGTTTTAGCTATCGAATTAAATTTTTATACAATCTGTGCAGCATGTACATATGTAGGGGACAAAACTAAAGCAGTGACTGAAAAGGCCTGATTTTTACATCTCAAAATATCTTAGGCCAATTTTCTGTTATTAGTGGGGTTTTTTTATTATTATTGGCTGGCAGGAAGATCTGCTAAAACAGATCTGAAGGAAGTAGTGATTTTCTTAAAAATCATAACTTCACAACTTATTTTTTTCTGTCTACTTGAAAAAAAAAGAAGTAATTACTCAAAACACTTGCATCTAATACATTGTATTAAAATTGTTAACATATTTATTAAAATATATTAATAGGCAATTTTTTAAAGTTGATTACTATGTAATATTTTCCTCTGGAAAAAAGAGAAAAAAAACGATAGTTTGGAGAACCCTCCTTATAATTAAAAATATTATTTTATATAAATGTAATCTACTTTTATAAATCAAGTGCCAATAAAGAAATTTTTTAAATAGAAAATCCAGGAAAGTGAACTAAAATGAAATTAAACTATAATTTGTGGCTTCAAAATATTAGGAAAAAAATTAATTGCGACACGATTACCTTAATTTTCTTTTTGTTCTTTTCCTCTCTAACACCAACACCAAACCTGGTTAAAGATGTAAACATCAAAAATGAACATCAAAGGCAGTGAAAGCCCATTCAACAGGCCAGATCTATTGTTGTCATGCAGAATATGCATGACAACAAATACCATGTTCTCTCACACATTGGAACCTACTGTTGGGTCATGGCATCATCAAATTTAGCATTTACAACATTTTGATTCACGGATAAAATTCTACCTCTGTCATAGCTGCAGATAACCTGGTTTGGACACAATTTTTTTTTTTTATTTGAGCATATGACTTAATTTGAATCCACTTCTCTGTGTTATCAGATAATTATGGATAAATCCAGATGTCTTTGGGTCATTGCAGAACTGCTGAGGGGAACGTGAAGTTCAGCCACTGTTTAAGAGGACCCGTGTTCGCGGCCGTGCTGATTGGTCTATTTCTCTAAATGGATCAGAGCCTTGAGCACATCTAGAGGATTGTGACATTGAAGATCAGCAGACCTGTAAAAGAGCCACTCGTGTGTTATTTTAGGATCAAAGACTCCAGTCTGGTGAATGCATATGCTAGACACACGTCTTGAAGGATTAACGTGTGGGTATGTTCTGGTTAACTTGAGTTGCCTTGTTGCACGATGACCAGGAAACGGAATGGCATGAAAATAACTTTCTGAATTAGACTTGACCTCATTATTGTCGAAACTGTTCCGTCTTAGTTTCAGATCCAGTTGCACTGAGTTTTAGACTTCTCTTTGACTACTTTATGCAGATATATTCAATTTTAAGTGATGTATCAAAAGGTAAAACTTTGAAACTTTACAGATTTACAGGTTTACAGATTTATTATGTAATAAAAACAGCATTTGTAACACCCTGGACCTGTCAGAATTTGTTGTGAAATTAGAAATTTCACATCTCCTTTTTACCCAATCCAGCCACCACCTGCCCTTCTAAAGCAGAACCCTCATAAGAGTCGCAACGTGTTGGGGTTAGCTGTTTTTTTTTTGTTTGTTTTTTTTTAGAAGTCACATAACATTAACAAAATGATGACACATTTTTACTCAGAAAACAAACTAAAATTAACCTGCTTTTTCAAAATTTTGTCTCAGTTTTGAATCTATTCTTAAATTGTATCAGCTTGATTAAGTTACACAAATAGTAATAAGAAATTATAGCATTTCTACACAGAAAAAGGCTGCGGATCATTAATTTTAATTCAGCCATTGTGCAATTGTCTTCCAATTCTGCTTGATTCTCATGTCCCTTCAGTGCAATTTCTGTTATTTCTCCAATTAAGTTCGATTTGTCCTCAACCAGGCTTATTAGCTTACAGAAAGAGGAGTTGTGAACAATAACGTCTGCAGTGTTTTTGATTGTAATCTATCTACGGTTGTAGTTCGGCAATAGAAGCAGAGGAAGTGATTGAAACCATTATGTCGGGCGTGGCCAGGCCTCCAAATATTGAGTCATCTATAGCTTACTGCAAGCTTTAGATGACTTTTGATAGGTCTGTGTTGCACAAAATGGAAAAAGCAGAAGATTTTGTATACAGTTACATGCTTGTCATACTTCTGCATTAGATGTGACATCCCACACTGTGAATACACACTTGTTGAGTAGCAAACAGACTCGGTTACAGCAAGCTGAATATTGCAGACATAAGTCAGGCACCACTTCCACATATGTTCGTCACCTTTTTCCCTATGTCTTCACACCCTTCGCTCACCCCCCGGCATAAACAGATTAAATCTCAGCAGTCCTTAGAGGGGCTTTAAGTGCCAGCATAGCATAAGCAGGAGACTGAACGAGCACCACTGCTGCGCCTCCCCCACCTGTTGCTGCACACAGTCATTGAGCTGGCTGAAATAGGCCTACTGCTTTTTTTCCCCAATTAGGGATGAACTAATATGAAAGTAGACCTATACAAGCTTTCAATATTAATATTGTTATGGCACATAATTTAGGTTTACTGACAGTATTTCTGTTATATTTACCTACCCTTTCAACATTGTGAAAAAATTTTAATATTGCTGCATCACTATCACATGACCAAACAAATACCCTGCCTACCTTCCCGAAACACAAAGAAATGGTAACAAGATGGAAATACACCAGCCCAGTTTTATCTATTGGATTAACACCAATATTTTATTGCTGATTTATTGTGCACCCTACCTATTTTATGAGAGACATGTTTTGGTCAAAGTTATATCATTTGGCTATTATCCAACTCCATGCATATACAAGTAAGGTTTATTTGCTTAATTCTTAAACCCAACCTAAGCCAGCTCACCCTTTTATTGGTCTCAAGTCAAAAGTGAAACTAATGTGCCTCCTAAAATGGCCAGTTATTTCTGAATGCACTACGCGTTTTTTGAAGCAAATTTTATAAATCACAGTAGCTACTTCCAGTGCAAAATCAAGTTTCAAGTTTCCCTCTTTGCATCGTGCATGACTGTGTTTATGACACTCGTGGTACAGATTTTACAGTGTTGTCTAGGTGTTGGTTGAGTTGCTGTTTCAGTCACCCTGTCTGTTTGCGGGAATGCTTTTGTCAGTCTTGAACTGTCTGCATTATTGTCAGACCTGCCCTTTTCCTGCACAGCCGTACAGTGCAGGGGTTTTGTCCTCGCTGAGACAGAATGCGGCTAAGTGTACATGCACATCCTGTGCTGCTTGAAATGAGACTTCCTGCCTTCCTGTTTCTCAGTCACACACACACACACACACGCACACACACACACACCTGGGCTTAGGCCGCGTTCCTGATGAGCCATCTATCAAGCAAGATCAAACAGACGTGTGAACGAACTCTGCATAAACAAAGAACGACGCATATTGGGAAGGATCCTGATTCAAGCTAAACAGTGTGGACTTGTGTGGTCAAACACTGTGGGTTCCTTGTTTGTTCTTAATGTTAGTGGACAAAAGCAGATGAACAGTTTGAAGTTTAACATTCAACATTTTTTATTAGAAACTTCAAATAAAAGGAACATTTTTATCTTTATTTATTTTTTTTCCATGAACAACTTAACTGGCTGAAGTTTCTATGTGCCTTAAATCTCTTGACAGATGTAGCTTGCTCTTCCCCCCCCCCTTGTCCCCCAATCACAATAGCAGGCCGTCCCCTTCCCCTTCGGTCCACCAGTCAGCCCCCTCCCTCGTGTTTGTTTATGCTGACGGCCCCACCCATGTGACTGCAGCCAGCCAATCGGGTGGCAGCAGTCGGACATGACGTCACTAACTAGCTGGTTCCCTCCAGTGGCAGGGGGAGCTTCATTTTCTGCTCAGCGTTCGTGCTAAAATGGAGGCTGGCTCCTCGCCTTAGCCCGGGCTACCCTGTTCTTCCCTACCTCCTGCCTCGGCTCACTCATGTTGGCATGTACTAGCACTGCCACCGGGATGGTTGTGGACACACCGAGCTCGAACGGGCCCTTCCAGCCTACGGCCCTGATGCATTTTAGAGGTGAGAAGAGCAAATCTGCTCCTTCGGTATTCTGTTTTGTTGTTTTTGTATTTCAAGAGGAGGCTTGTAAAAAATTTAGGCATACAGCCCTCCCTATTAAACTCTTGTGCTGCAAGAAACACAGCATTTGTAGTCAAGGCGACTGTGTATTTGTTTTTTTTTTTTTATGCTCTTCTTGTTGGCAGGAGTGTGTTTGGAGGAGGAAGCAGGTGGTAGTGTTTGTATACCAACAAGAAAGGGATTCGCCAAAAACGTTACACGGCTCGTTTGAGTCGCTGAGAGAGTGAAAGAGTGATGGTTTTGCCTGTATCTCCCCTCCCCCATCTTCACTATTGATGTCATATGGAGGAAGTTGGGTCAAAGCTCGCCTTCAGATCGAGTCTGTCCGTAATGTACAGTGTTTTGTGTATCTGCTGTAATCGGACACTCGCAGGTTGCTGGAGTGTTGCTGCTGCACATTTAGTGGGTTTTGTAACTGTATCTGTATTCCTCCTGCAGCCCCAAGTTCCTTTACCTACTGATAGAGATCAGCGAATGTTTTAACTCGATCCTACTCATGACATTTATCAGCGCCAAAAAACCTCCTCTTCCACGCTAAGCCTGCGTTAGCATTTAAAAACTAGGCGGTGCGCTGGCGCTTTATTAGTTTGATCAAACTTTCAGAGGGCGACTCTTAAAGCAAACTCTGCTTACAACTGGCTTCCTGTGTGCAAGCTGGAGTCTTTAGAAGAGTAAAGGTTATGCTCCCAGCCATGCAGTGTTGCCTGTGTGTGAAGTCTGCCGTTGCACAGCGTGTCTCTTAATATTTTAGGGCGGCTCAGAAACCCCAGTGCTGTTGTGTAACTGGAGCCGATAGATGTTGTGGGTCTGCGCCGGTGGACGGGCCGAGGTCTGATTAACCATTGATACAAGCAAACACGAAGCTAGACTGGAAGTAGTTTGACATGTATTCATTTTTCCTCAAGTCAATTTGTTCACAAAAGTATATCTTAAAGCGCGTCTCCTTCACTTTCTTTTAATCTGATTTTTAATCTCTAGACAAAATTTGTGCTTTAAAGTACTTGCTGGATGGGAGTTGTTAGTTTTGATGCATGTTGCGAATGGGGGGAATATTTTTGATTACTTCAGTTTAATCATGAATCGTTAACTTCATGCATGTGGGGGGAAAAGTGCTCCTATTTCTTTGCGTATTTACCTTTAATATAAATATATATGTTTTTGAAACTCAGGATTTCCATTTCGAGCAGCCTGCTTGTGGTGCTTTTGTTCCTGTTACAGCATACTCGATCTTATCTTCCTGTGGCTTTCATGTATAATTAACCGGCATAGAAATGGATATGTCAGCGTGATTGGCCATTCACAGGTCACAGACAGTCCAGCTGAAAAGCAATTGCTTCACATCTGGAAAGCTTCTAGTGCGGAAAATTCAAAATGTGTCTGTGCGCGGGTTTTAAAACGCCGCAGTTCTCTGAGAGTGCTTGCTAAAGCCGAGGCCTGACTTTTTATCCTGCAGTGTAGTTACATGGATCCTGTTTGTCTTTTTTTTCTCTCCTCAGCATCAACTCAAAACCTTTTTTTTTTTGTTCACGTCTTCACGTTAATCGTTGCACAAGCATGTCACTCTGCTTTAAGAGCATGGAACAAATAAACAATCACACGCGCTTGTCATCTTGTCAACGTATTTAACTTGCATAAAAACCTCTCGGTGAAATCGGCAGAAAGCTGTGCTTCTACATTGCTAGACTATCAGATTGTAGGGAGAAAAGGAGGAAGCTTATGCAGAAACTCTACCCTCAAATAATCAAGTTATATTTATTTGTGTGCTTACTCATCTTGTGCTAAACACCCGAAATCAAAGGGTAGTGTAATGTTGAGGTAAGTCTTGTTTCTAAAATTATCTACATCAGCATTCAGGTCTGAAACGGTTTGCACAAACGTCATCTCCTAAAACAGACTTATCTGATCATTACTAGGTGTTTTTTTTTTTTTTTTTTTTGAAATTACCTCATAACCCTGGTTTTCTCCACCTTTCCTTTCAAGAGATGCATTTTCAAAGAAAAACATTGTAGTTTTCATCTTTCCTTTCCAGATAAAACCTCTTAATGTGTTTTGATTTAAATCGTTACGCAAACATTCTGGAACAAAACTCCAGAGAGCTGCAAAGATGCTGAAACACTGAGCCCGTTTAAATCGAGCCAGTTCAGAGTTTTCTTTGTTTATTATTAAATGGAACATTGATCGACGTTTGATTTGTAGTCGCTTTGTGATTTTGACGACGGCATTTGGCAAAATGTAATGCTTATTGCTTGCTTCATAATCATGTTCTGTATTCATTCTTTTTAAGGTGTAAAGTACTTCGTATTGATTTTTTTTTTTCTTGGTGAAAAAAGCAATGCAAATAAACTTGACCTATGATTTAATGAACACGTACAACTCCTCTCCAATTTGTGAAAATCGTAGAAGCGACTTTCTTAACAACCAACCACCTCGCCTCTCGCCATCTGACGTCTTCGTCTGATTGCGTCATTAAGTCAGTGGCGTGCGACTGCAGTGCAAGATAGCCGTAGCCGACATGCATCTCTGATTAAGCGTGGTCACCCACCGGGCCTAAGTCTTGGCTCCATTTTGCTGCCGCCATGGTGACAAATTACACTCATGCAGCTGTTTAAGGAGGAACTGAGTCACGATGAGGTGATTATTGCTGCTCCACCGACAGGTTTCATGCTGTGATCTTTTAGGTTTCTTATCCCACCGTGTTGGAGGCGAGGGAATTTTGTGGCACTATTTGTAGCTCGTAGCTCATTCATTGGTGCTTCTTTTATGACATTTGAGCATTTACTTGTTGCGACAAACATTTTCTAAACGTTTTTTTTGCGTATTGGCAGACTGTGTCTGTGCCTCTCACCGTGTGCGTTCATGCAACAGTGTGTTTATGCTCCTAAATGTTCGTATAATGAATGAGAGTTTTGTGCGACATGCAATTGTTGCTTTAAGAAATGAAGTCTGACTACTGTCTTTCAAAATGTGCTGCAGGTTAGTCCAGTTGGTGCACAATACTCTGCTTATTTGGTGCTGAGTGCAGCTGAAGGTGAAAGGGTGCATTAGAGCTGCTTTAAACATGCCTGAATGGATGGACAACGCCTGTGGCTTTATTACTAAGTTGTTTTTTTTTTCTCTTTCCTACTGTTGGAACTCATGCCTTGCTTTTTGCTCTTATACGAGATAATGTTAGATGACTTGTACAGGATCTCCTAAATACTGGGCGATATGACTGTTGATTGTTTTGTTTTTTTTTTCACACCAATTTAAAAAATTTCTCATTTCTTTTCTAAAAATGACATTACAAATGAGAGAGAATATTTTCAAGAAGTGGCTTTTATGTCACTAATTGCTTCTGTGAGTTGTACGACAGATTATTAGGGCCAGGCTAATAGAGTCACAACATTAGCAGGACATTTCTTAAATTACGAGACACAACTTGAACGCGAGTAGCTGAGTCTGTGGATCTTTCTCAGTCGTTTGTTCAATTGTTTCAAAGTCCTGCTGCTGAAAACAATTTGATGGCGATTTCTTAAAAGATGTCACATTATCATATTAGTAAAACCAGTAGCAAAGTTTAACTTTACAAGCTGTTCAGCATTCCTTAATTTTTTATTATTTAGGATTTCTCATTCTCTCAAATTCTTCTTCTTCTAGTTTTACGATTTTATTCTGCTAATATTAATGCTTTGTTCTCATTATTTTGACTTCATTATTGTACAATTATGACTTTATTTTTTGCTAATATTAATAGTTTATTCTCATTATTTTGACTTCATTATTGTCGTACTGCTATGACATCATTCTCAGAATTAGAAAAATTCAAAAGTCTTGTTTTGGCCCTGATGCTCAGTCGTAGAGTTGACCGGAATAGTTTAGCTCAATTTGTCGAGGTTTTCTAAAAACGGAAATATTTTTTGTCTGTTCAAACTGACAGTTAATCAAAGATAATTATAATATGTGGACAGGTGTGGCCTCATGTTCCCTAGGGATCATAACTTGGATCCCCTGCATCATTGATGAAGTGGCGGAGCCGTCTTTGAAATGCTAAATGTTTGATTTAGCATTCACATTTGATTTTTGGCAGTAATCACGGAGTGAGCATGCAAGTCATTTCCTGCTCAGCTCTTGCCCAGCAAGGCATTTTCTGATTGATTTTATCTTCACTCCCTTAAATATTTTTTTGCTGCTTTATGTGTTGTGTTGTGCAGCAACTTTGCTGCTGTTGTTGTTGTTTTTTTTTTTTTCCCCACTAAAAAAATTGGCAGTCCGGCTCGCTTCAGCTCCCCGTCTGTTTTCTGTTTCCTAGACGTTCCCCCCGCAGAGCAGGAGAAGCTGTTCATCCAGAAGCTGCGTCAGTGCTGCGTCCTCTTCGACTTCGTCTCGGACCCCCTGAGCGACCTAAAATGGAAGGAGGTGAAGCGAGCCGCTCTGAGCGAGATGGTGGAATACATCACCCACAACAGGAATGTCATCACAGAGCCCATCTACCCAGAAGTAGTTCATATGGTCAGTGTCAAAGCAGTCACAAATTACTGCAGGTTCTCTGTTCAAACATCTGGAGAAAATTTCCCCCAGATAGACACAAACGTCTATGTTAAGTGTACCGTTTATCTCTGAAGTCGTATTAAGAAAATATTTCCTAATTTAACACACAGAAGTTTTTATTCTGAACCAGATAGTTGCCTTTCTGTCTCTTTCGCCCTTATTACATCAGAGTTTGTTTTCAATTGACTTGTAGTCTGATGTTACCTTTAAATTAGTCTCAAAACTGTAAACACGAGCTCCTGATTTATTTCCCTAAATGCAATTATCTAATCATCCTAACCACAGTTTGTTTTTACCAAAATGTTTAAACATTTTTGCTGCTACATAGTGGATGTTTTTTCATCAACTCGTCCTTCTCTAAGGGTTCAGACGTCCAGCAGAACTGTTTTCCAGTATATTCTCACGTTTGTTTCGCGTGATGAACGGCTCGCTAGCTGTGCTCGCGTTACTAAAATTTGGTTTGTTGCTCAACTTTTTGAAATGGGAAGTGTCTTTAGAAAACCCGACGCATCACTCTTGTTTTGCTTCAAAGTGTTTTGATCAATTGACTTGAAATGACCAGAGGTGTCATGGAAATCAAAAAATGTGTATATATATATATATATAAATATATATATATATATATATATATATACATATGCTTCTTCCCTTGAGAAAATTTATCTACTTTTTGAATTATGCTTATATGTTTTGATCTTGGTATGCTTTGGTATGACTTAGTACATGTATTTTTCTAGCTAGATACTTTGAAAATAATGTTACCAAATATCACAGTGTGTTTTTGTTCATGTTATAGTATATTTTCTACAGCAAAACCACATTATTTCATTCTATTTTTTAAAACAATATATACATTTGAACAAATGGCATTCCAAACTGCTACATCATTTTAATTGTGGTTGTGATGCTGAACTATTTTAAATTGAGGAATATTTAACATCTTGCTATTATTTTTATTCCAATTTTAATGTACTGAAAAGTGATGTTGAACATATTGCAATCATTCAAACTAGAGATTGCCTGATGCCGTATTTATCACACAATTAAAATCATGCTAACTGAGAACATATTTATTTTTCCGAGTATGTTTGCATCTTGTTCCCCAGTTGAGGGTCTATAAGGCTCTACACCTACTCTGCACAAACAGACCAGAAACATTAGGGCTAAAATTGACCGGGAAAAATCAGTCGGTCTTAATTAGGTTCAGATTTAGTGTTTGGTACTGGCAAA
This sequence comes from Xiphophorus maculatus, assembly GCF_002775205.1. Lineage (NCBI taxonomy): Eukaryota > Metazoa > Chordata > Actinopteri > Cyprinodontiformes > Poeciliidae > Xiphophorus > Xiphophorus maculatus. Next base: position 15,432,930 of record NC_036457.1, on the reverse strand, counting down.
GATCGCAGCAAGGATTCACCCACTTATTTTTTTTCTCCCATAAACATGCATGTAAACAGCATATTTTCCATAAAGCAAATAGTGTGAAATACTATCTCCCTCTGGGTGGTAATCTCTCTGCTGTCTGATCAGCGCAGAGATATATGGAGATGTGTGTTTCAAGTTTAATATTGAAAAAGTCTAGAGTACAGATTAGATCCTAGTTAGCTTCTTTTTTTTTGCTGAATGACACGATAAAGACTCAGATACAGATAGTATCTTCTAACGGGCCCATTTATCTTTGCGTTGACATCTGTTTAAAGTCTTAAGTCACGACAGTCGCTCTGGCATTTCTGTACTCAGACGCCACTCAAACGTTAAAACGCTTCTGATCATAACGAGGTTGGTGGTAATTAAGTTATTCTTACATTTAAAGAACCCAAAATCGGCAACTAAACCTTCTGTAGGTCTGATTCTGAACATTTATTCAGGCTTTGCTTTCGTAACCCTCCTGCTGGTCCTCTAGGGTCGTGGCCAGGATGCATTCACTTTACCCGATTTTGTTTTCCCAAGCCAAATTAAAAATCCTTTGATGTCAATCAAAGCCTGGCCTCAGTGCCACATTGTAAACTGCAGGTGATCAAGGTGCAAATATCCCCGCCGCTGTTGTTGAAGCTCTATTTGATCAGTGCTGCTGAAAATGTAGCCGAGCTGCCAAATCGGCATAGAGATGTTCTCTTATTCCTGCCAGCCCCTCTTTTTTTCTGACCCCCCCTTAAAGATGAGGGTTTTTGAAGTCCTCTAGTGGCTTTTATCATCAAAGTGTGGACTGACACGACAAACTCCTTCATGGTGATAAAGTGTGTATTCTCATGTTAACGCTGTCCAAGTGGTTTTCACTAGGGGGTCTTGGTGCTTTTTCAGGACATGTTTGAGACCCTAAAAAGACATTAAAATGTTTATAATTACGGTTATTAAACACATTGGGAATTTGTTGTTTAGGGGTGAATTTTTTTCAATTGTTTTCGCTAGCAAGATAGGTGTTGTGTTTGAGATGTATGGGGTGATTATCGGTCTCCAGGTTTTAAAAGGTTGCAGTTTGACACAAAAAATGTTTGCATCATTGGAAAAGACCAAAGTGAAAAGAGTTTTCTCTGTTTGGAGCTCTGATAACCCTAAACCAAGGTTTTGCAAGCTCTGTGGAGCTTCCCCAATAGCTTTTAATAACTTGAGCTAGAAATTAAACGGAACCAGTTACTGTCTTTAACATAGATTTAATGCCAAATGCAGGTTTTTAACCGTTTTTATTTTTTTTTCCCAGATTTGTACATTGAATTTCCACAAAGAATGACACCAATACATTTTTCGACCTGTTTTTCTTGTCATTAGGTTGTAACCTGATTCTTTTTATTTTTAATATCTGTCCTCTTTTATTATTCTCTTTTTTTAAAGCCTAAAAATAGAAATAAAATGCTGTGCTGAGAGCAAAATGGCTCTTTATGTTTTAAGGTTGCAGTCTCCTACCCTAAGCTAAACACCCAAAGCTACTTTTAAATGGTTTCCATCAGCGCATGTTTAATGTTGACAGTCAGTCATCAGATCTTATCAGGATGATCACAGCTGATCTCTGTCTGGTCTGATTGCGCTTGAGCTATTTAACAAAGAATTGGGAGAAGTTTCATCGGTAGTGGAGGCACAACCTAAAGATTTTTTAAGAGAACTACAGCAGCTATCCTGTAGATGGTTGCAAAGTATTCACCAAATGCCACACTTTAGAGATTTTTAACTTGCTCAAAAAATGTCTGCCTTGTTTACGAGACATCAGCTAAAGTAAGAGTGAAGCTTGAATTGAGAAAAGGTTAATGTGCGAGCGCAGCATTGATTTCCATTGGGCTGACGGATGCAATCGGTCAGGTTCAGCCTTTTGGTGTGATGACGCTTTTTAGGAGGTAACTGTGTGAAAAGTGAAGTCCAGATGTTGACGTTTCTCTCTTTGTTACCCCCCGCTTCCCTCAGTTTGCTGTGAACATGTTTAGGACGTTGCCTCCTTCATCAAACCCCACCGGTGCAGAGTTTGACCCTGAGGAGGATGAGCCCACGCTAGAGGCGGCATGGCCACATCTACAGGTAACACGCAATCACTAAACGCAGCCGGAGTCAGCTTTCACATCCACTGGAAACTGGAAACCAATAAGTCAACTGATTGCTCTCTTCCCACAGCTGGTGTATGAATTTTTCCTACGGTTTCTAGAGTCACCAGACTTCCAACCTAACGTTGCCAAAAAGTATATTGACCAGAAGTTTGTAATGCAGGTGAGCACCTAAGCTTATCATTGTTAAAGTGTCGAGAGAGAGTGTGAATATTTTTTATTATGCTTGTTGTCAGGTAATTTATAGTAATATTTGTATATTTCTTTTGGTTTCAGCTCTTAGAACTTTTTGACAGTGAAGATCCCAGAGAAAGAGATTTTTTAAAAACCACTCTGCATCGCATCTACGGCAAGTTCCTGGGTCTGCGAGCGTACATTAGGAAACAGATAAATAACATATTTTATACGTGAGTGTGCTTTAGTTATTAAGCTTGATCGTAAGCGGTTATTGTTTTGTCAGAGATTGAGTCAAAACATGCGTTCTCCCCCAGGTTCATTTATGAAACGGAGCGCCATAATGGCATAGCGGAACTACTGGAAATACTCGGCAGGTAAGGTATTGATTTTGACAAAGCAATTGGAGAAAACATTTACTTTTCTAACTTTACGTTAAAGGGAATAAAACAAATTAAGCATGGAATCAAGAGGAGTCCTTGTACTTTGATAAAGATGTCCATTTCTGAAAAATAAAGGTCTTTTTTTATACTGATATATATTTTTAATGGTGTCCTCTATCTGTGACTTTTTATACCATAAGATAGTCCAACTGTGCCTACAAATAGATACAGTCATTTAAAAATAAAAAACAAACATCACTGACACTCCTGACCACATATCGCAGATCAGAGACTGTGATTTACCTTGTATTTTGTGTGGGATAATTCAGGGAACATACGAGAAGTCTTATGTGTCGCACATTTTTAAATTGAGCTGATGTAAGTTGGTATGGATGCCAAACAAAAGTTGTGAAATTGCCCTTTATCAGATGGCTCAATCTAAAGCCAGCATCAGCATTGTACCGTTGCAGGAACAAACAGGCCGTAACTGGATAACTCCTTTCTTCTCAAATATCCAAGTGTGGAAGAAGAACTGAGTTATGAAATGTTTTTTTTATTATTATTATTATTATTATTATTATTATTATTATTATTTATTTAAGAATCAGAATTAAATCTTGGTTGTTTTTAATCTAAACTGTTGATCTCATTTGTAGAGCGTGTTCTCAATGACCACTTTTCCTCATTCGCAGCATAATTAATGGATTTGCTTTGCCACTGAAAGAAGAGCACAAAATATTTCTACTGAAAGTCCTTCTGCCTTTACATAAAGTCAAATCTCTGAGTGTTTATCACCCACAGGTAAGTACCCTCAGTGCTACACCTTTCCCGTTTAGCTACACTTCAGAAGATGCCTGACTGGAGACTGTGTTTGTGTTTCACAGCTGGCCTACTGTGTGGTCCAGTTCTTAGAGAAGGACAGCACCCTCACAGAGCCGGTAAGGTTGAACTCGTTAATGCTGTCGGGTCGTTTGTACTGATAGTTGAATTAGCCGTGCAGACATCCTGTTTGTTTAGGGTCATTAAAAAGACGCCACAGCAATCTTCACCTGAAATGTGTTTTAAATCTTGTCAGTGAAGATGGTTTGTATTTAGTTGCGTCTAGCGTTTAATTTCGAGACATGGTCAGATACCGTCTTCTACCACGTTTCCATAGTTGTTGTTTAAACAATTAATATTTAAGATTTTTATTAATTATTCATCCCGTATTTTAAATGTCTACCAGTTTAAAGGGAATTAAAATGCTGTTTAGATATTAAACATTTAAATTATATGTAATGTTACTGTAAATAAATGGTGTAAAATCAGAATTTCCTTCTGTAAACAGAGCTCTTTAGACGTTTTTGAACAGAAATTTCTCAAATTGTTGTTCTCGTCTAGTCCTTCATTTTATAATGTCTTTGTATCGGCCACCATCAATGATGTAGCAAAAATCTGTCTACTGCTTCATCAGATGGATGTTTTCAGTATAGTTTAATCTGCTGCTACACGCAGAAGCAACATTGTGCTGTGTGGCTAGATCATTAAAAATAACTACCTTGCAAAACTCAATAGAAAGCTAATGTGTTGCTTCGCTGCCTCTGTATCGAGTCGTTTGTTTACCTTTTCAACACGTGCCGCTTTGTGTTTCCTCCCCTCGTGCTCTCGCTTTGTGGGTAAAACTCTGCAGCAGTTTTTCCTTTAAGAAACAGTGACTCAACACTGTTTCCGTTATGAAAAAAACGCTCTTATTGGACATTTTATGGGATTCTGTGCTTTGTTGAAGGTCTGTCTGTGATTGTGTTGCCCAACCCTTTCATCTTGTGAAAGAATATTGGGAGGCTGCTCTTGTTTCTTTTATTACAATACAAGGTTGCAGCTGAAAAGCCCGCGTAGCAACAGATTCACGTGGCCATCCTGCACACGGTGTATGGTGTTAGGAAGTTTAAAAAAAAAAAAAAAAAATCCCTCAACTGTTGAATATCAACTTTGTAGTGGAACTTGTGGCTGAAATACTGCAGATGCTGTCAAACAATTTGATATTCATTCTTCTACATTGGTCAACTTCATAAACCAAAAGAAACAAATAAAAAATGCTGAAAGAACAGCACACTCAGAGCAGTAATTAAGCCAAAACCGTAAAAAAAAAAAAATACATACACTTTGCACGAAATAATAATAAACGTAGTCTGTTCCAATTTCTCTAATCAATAGAGTAATAAATTACTAAATTAATTTTTAGTTTCAGCTCTAGAACCTTGATCATCTCAAAGTAGAAGCGGGCAACATGAAAATAATACTGTAGACTGTTTTGGAGGAGCAGAGATCATCGTATTGTCTCTAAAACATCATCTTTGTTCTGCTGCTTTATGCTCCAAATACTCTTGTTGGGTTTTTTTCTCCAAGAGCCATGTTAAGGTTTATGGAAAAGCATTGTTGCACAGTCCTGGATGTGATCTTTGTAAATATATTGGCCTCGTTAACAGTGCTCTTCTAACTTCCTGTGAACCGGCTTGTGTGTGTGTGTGTCCATGCAGACCGTCATGGCTTTGTTAAAATATTGGCCAAAGACCCACAGTCCCAAGGAGGTGATGTTCCTCAACGAGCTGGAGGAGATCCTGGACGTCATCGAGCCCTCGGAGTTCGTCAAAGTCATGGAGCCTCTTTTCAGACAGCTCGCCAAGTGTGTGTCGAGTCCACACTTTCAGGTCCGGGTCTCCTCTCGGCTCGCTTGCCGAGCCGCCTCTGGTTACTTTGTTGTCGTCCTTTTATTTGTCCTTTTATTTGTTCGCGTGACGTAATTGTGGGACGAACTGTATTGTTAGGTGGCCGAGCGCGCGCTGTACTACTGGAACAACGAGTACATCATGAGCCTGATCAGCGACAACGCCGCCAAGATCCTTCCCATCATGTTTCCAGCCCTTTACCGCAACTCCAAGACCCACTGGAACAAGTGAGTCTGGGCTCGGTGTTTCCTCTGCGGCGTACGTGGGAGTGTTGTAGTCGCTTAATTGTTGTGGACTAAACGAGTGAGCCACAGGAATGTTTGTGTGCCCGCAGGACAATCCACGGTTTGATCTACAACGCTCTGAAACTCTTTATGGAGATGAATCAGAAGCTGTTTGACGACTGCACCCAACAGTTCAAAGCGGAGAAAAGCAAGTAAGTCAATTGCGAATCGCACTGATATTTCCAGGATAGCTGCATTAAATTTGACCTCATTACACAGATGCACAAACCACTGAAAATAGAATCAGAAGTGGAAAACATGACTAATTTATTTGGAGAAATAAGCTCATAAACCGCTTTATTGTCTTAGAGAGAAAAGCAAATGGAAGGAGAGGGAAGATGCGTGGCTGAAGATAGAGAATCTTGCAAAGTCGAACCCTCAGGTGAGATGAACACACAGCAGTTTCACGGACGTCTGATTGAAGCAAGCTGTGCTCGTTTTTGCTCTGATTTGACCGGAGTCACGGATCCTTCAGCTGATACAGTCTCAAATTTGTCTTCAAGGAGGGACTAGGTGCAATCTAAGTCTTCTTGTGGCACATAAGCATTCATAACAGGCAGGTTTCAGTGGAGTTTACACGAGTGACTCTTATTATTCGTCTTTTGTGCCTGTGTGCAGTTTTTGGTGTACATTGACCCTCCAGGATCAGGCGGTCCAATGGACATGGAGACAGATGTGCTGCTGATAGAAGATGTCAGTGTGTTAAAGCAAACAGTAGAGGAGGGAGCCACACAGGTCAGTGTGGCAGTGTAGCAGTGAAGACGCTCATCCAGTTTTCAACGTGCTAAAAGAGAGACTGATTCGCTTCCAATTCTATGTAAAAAGTGACCAAAAAAAAAGATCTGATACTCGTGAGTTTACTAGTTAGTGTTCAGTTTGGCTTTTTATGTTGGGGATGAGTAGTTGGAGTTCAGTGGCAGCATTTACATTGTGATTCTAATGATTTCTGTTCAGGCTTTAGTGAGGCATGAAGTTATGTTTACGTCCGACTTGGAGAAACCTTGCAAAAGTATTCACACCCCTAGGGATATTTCATTTTTGCCATAAACAACTTCTGTGTATTTAATTGAGATTTTGTGTAATTGTGTTGGAGAATAATTATTATTATTATTATTTTTTTTTTTTTCCCGAAATGAAAATCTAAAATGGTGTGAAATATATTCAGGTCCCTTTTACTCTGAAGCCCCTACATAAACTACTACTACATAAATTGCCCTCTGAAATCACCCATTTAGTCAACAGTCTTCATGTTTGCAACCAAACTCAGTAATAGCAGCTTTTCCGTGCAAACCTCAACAATTTGTCTGAAATATTTGTCTGCAAACAGTTTCATGAATATTAAGGAATATAATAGAAGGGTCAGGGGAAAAGCTGGAGAAGATTAAAACTAATTTTAGTCATAGTATCAACTTATCCCAAACTTTGAAAGCCTAGTGGAGCATCTTCTAGGGCAGGGGTGTCAAACTCCAGTCCTCGAGGGCCACTGTCCTGCAGTTTTTAGATGTGCCACAGGTACGAAATGCTGGAAGGAAATGGCTTAATTACCTCCTCCTTGTGTAGATCAGTTCTCCACAGCCTTGCTAATGACCTAATTATTCTATTCAGGTGTGGTGCAGCAGAGGCACATCTAAAAGTTGCAGGACAGCGGCCCTTGAGGACTGGAGTTTGACACATGTGTTCTAGGGTGTTGTTTGAAAATAAATGTCCACCGATGCTCTTCATCCAATCTGACTGAGCTAGAACTATTTTATTAAACAAGAATGGGACTCAAAAATCACTGCTCTTGGTTGGTGTTTCACGTAAAATCCCAATAAAATACACAGAAATTAAAACCTGAAGGTGGGTGTAGTCGGGCAAGTCGCTGTGTCGAGGTGTATTAGACAAAAACAAAAAGTTTGCATACTACTTTGTATTTGCAGACCTGTTTCTCCATGTTGCAAAGTGCTATCTGCTCCGCACGTCCAATTTTTGCTGTCAGTGTGAGTCATTTGCAGAGCTGCTGATTCGGCTGCATCATGCTGGACAGACGCGCCGAAACGTTACAGGGATGGATGTCAGAGTGTTGGACAGCAGACGGCCGTCGGCGCAGAAGCTTAAATGGCCGCGCAGTAGAGCTGTGCGCGGCGTTGGCGCCGGTATTTTGACTGACGCTCGTCTTTTGTGCACAGATCCAAAAAGATCAACGCAGAGAACGGCCCTTGGTGAGGAGGAAATCGGAGCTTCCGAAAGACATCTCCACCGTCACGGCGTTGGAGTTGCACCGAAGAGCTGAGGAAATGTTGACGACGCACGATGCCCAATAAGAGACAGAGACCAACCTTTAAAATGAATCCAAAAAAAGAAAGAAAGGGAAAAAAAAAAATAAAATTGCGGCGGCATCCACAGAGGAACCACAGGCCCACGGAGGGCCAGCACAACAACAGAACTCTGGTATCTCAGCACAGTGCAGAACAGGCCAAGAAAACTCCCGACACTGAAAATGTCTGAAGCTACCCGTTTAAGTAAGCTTTGAAAGGACAAGAGGTGGTTGTCCTCCCTCACTTCCCAAAACCCGGCCTTCCCTTGCTGGGAGGCAGAGACCAGTCCTGATCTCTACATCTCTTCCCCCAAAACGAGCGTTTTTTTTTTTTTTCTCCTCTTCCCTAGTTTCTCTGTCTCCTCAGCTTGTGTTTTTGAGGTCCTGTGCTGCCCTCTTCTGGTCATTCTTCTCAGGTGTTCTGTTCAGTGTGTGAGCTGTCTGATCTTCTTGCCTCTTATCTATAGATGTCAGGTGCTTGTTAAAATAGTACGAGCCCTTAGGTATATTAGGTCGAAGATTTAAAACAAACAAACAAGCAAAAAAAACATAATTTGGTGAACCAAGTCAGCTGTTTATACATATATACATATATATATTTAATATTAGCTATTTTTCTCATAACATTTGAACAAAACAGCTGTCTATATTTTTCCGTACGTAGTATATGAGGAGCTTGTCTCATAAAAAAAAAAAAAAAAAAGAGGAGACGGTTCTTTTAATGTGTAACCATTTTGTTGGTTGCTCTGATGTTTTTCATTCTCTTGACGAAAACAGACAAACCATCGGGGTTTAATCAGTTGGATTCCTCCACATCTCTGTGAAGAAGTCTATTTTGGTGCCAACTGCTTTCATTTTTCCACTTCACTGAAAAACTTTAGGTCAGTAGGCAATAAGTTAGCAAAGCCAAACCTGGTCTGCAGCTTCACTTACTCATAAGATGGGATTTATTTTAACTCGTCCATTCGCATCCATTCAGAACAAATCCTCAATACGACTCTTTTATGACCACTCGAAGAGAGGTGTGGGTTTGGCGCGTGTAATCAAGCAGAAATTGGGTGGATCTTTTTTTTTTTTTTGCGAGGCAACCCTCGCTAGAAGCCGAAGAGGTGCGTTTAGTTTTTCAAGCCTTTCCTTTCACAGTGCCTTTTTTTTATTTTCATCGAAGGGGACATTTGCTGCAGATTGAAGTATTAACAACACGTAACGTGAAACGCCAGCTCATTGGAGAAATTTGTACAATTAGTACCAAAAAAAACCAACAAACTCCGACGCGTTCCAAGCAGGGCGCGTCACGCTGCTTGGCCTCCCGCACCTTGCCTTGTCGAAGCCGAGAGCGGAGGCGGTGCGGTCTCTCCCCCCCAACCCACCAAGCAAGCCACTTCAGCGAATTAAGCACTTCCTGGTAAAACTTGAAAGATATAGGAAACACAGCATGTAAAAAAAAAACAACAAAAAAAAAAAAACGTAAAAACAATAAATAAATGAAAAAAACAAAGTAGTGCAGAGATTAAATCCATGATGCTGTCTGTGTTAGCGTGAAGGGGTCGCCCACCCCCTCCCCCGCCCCGCGGTGCCTGTCATAAAGAGCTCGCCTCCCCATCTCAACCGTCCCATTCCGCCTTTCTGTTTTGCTTTCACCCTGTCCACTCAGACCTGCGCTCTCCCCTTTTTCCTCGGCGATAAATAAAAAAAAAAAAACAACAATAAAATTGGAAGATCTGCTTCTGGATGCTCTCGAGTTCATTTTGTTGTGGTTTTACTCCTCCTCCGCCTGCAGAACCTCGTCGTCAGTGTTTCAACCGAATGTGCAAATTGTAAATTATATTGAAAGTCACTGTTCTGTTCTCTCCATGTTCGTCCTGAAGAACAATGGTCACCAAAAGGTGCGCGCCAACGCCTCTCCCGCACCTTTTGCTCTAGACTCTCGTATGGAATGGAACGGGCACGGGAGGATTGGAGTCGTCGCGCCGCGCCCTGTTGGTTTCTCTTGTTCTTAAAATGGCTTTAATACTGGCTTCTTTGGAGCTCTTTTCATCTTACATAAGCTTTTTTTTTTCTTTTTTTTAAAAGATTTTTTTATTGCAAGTGTCCTTTAGTATTTGTCATACTAAATGGCTGGCTTCATTGTACATATAATGTACTTTTATGTTATATCTATTATTAAATGGTAGATTTCATATTTTGTACAAACTATCCTGTGTATAGAAATCAGATATTCTTAGCAACTGCAAACGGTTGGTATGTGGCACAAAGTTCAACACTTTAAAACTATTGACAGTTAGGAAAACGACTAGGATTTGGATTTTAGTTTTCAATCTTTGTAAACCAACATCTTTTCCGTTTTGATTCTTCCACATCCAGCCATGTTTTTAGCTCCTTACATAAATGAGGTTTTTGTGCTTGCTTTTATCCAAAACCTTCAGTGGTGTACATCTATCTATATACAACAAATAAAGAGAACGTGAGTTTTATATTTTCATCCTAAAAACGCTGCTGTGACTCGGTCTCTTTACGCTCAGCTTTTTTTCTTTTTTATGTGCGCTGAAAGATTAGTCATTATTTATTCTCAGGTCTTACTTTTTTTTTTTTAATGCCCTGTCCAGTTATATGAAAGTCGCATCCATCGGCCTACTCATCCTTCCGTTTGATACAAATACCTATCATTCATCTGTTTTCCCATCCTTCCATCGTCCGTTCCCCCACCTGTCCAAATATCATTCATTCCTCCTTTCCATTTCTCCATCCAACCAACTCTCCATTTTTCCCATCATCCATCTCTGTCCATTCTGCAGTCTTTCAGTCATTCCTCCACCCATCTGCCAACCATCTCACCATCTGTTGCACACCTATCAGTCCAACTATCACTCCATTTGTCCACTATCCATCCCTCCGTTCTTATCCAGGTGTCATCAAACCATTAATCTGTCCATGTCACTTACGTCAACCTTCGTTCCTTCTACAAATGTTTTAAAAAAAAAAAAAAAGAAGCAAAAAACCTTTGGTAATTCAACAAGGAAAGTTTTGAATTTTGACATTAAAAGTGAAAATATTTAGTTGATTCACTGCGACGAAGCTCATTAGAGTTGAGTCTAAGAAATATTTGGAGTTTTAATCATCTCTCCATCTGATTTTGACTAAGCAGGAAGTGATGCTTTAAACTAACCAATTGTAAGACAGATTAGACATTTGCATATTTTTCCAGCTTTCTTGAATTCTTTATAAACACTTGATAAAACAAACTATTCAAAGACCCATTGCTGCTAACTAGAAATGTTTAGAAAAAGGTGGTGTTTGCTGCCACTTGGTGGACATGGACCAAAAAGACTTAAATCTAATTCAAGAGTTTGAATTAGATTGAAGCGAGATGGTTTGACTTCCTCATAGATGCTTATCTTAATAAACTATAATTATTTCAACAGTACACGTGCTTTATGTTTGAACATTTCATGCTCAAACATAAACATCAACCTTCGTCCAGCCTATTGTACAGGATGTATTCATTTCGACGACACTTTAAAGTTTTTCCTCGTCATGAGCCATACAACACAAACGACTTTCAAAGGAGATTTTGAACGATTTCATCTTTCTTGTGTTTGACACATGAATCCATGTTGGTTACAGGACCTAGAAAAAGTGTAATACCCCTTTTAAATTTTCAAAAATGAAAATTTAATTTCCATTTATTCCACAGTGGGATGAAAATAAATGGGTTTTCAAAAAAAGTGCGACGAATCCAAAACGTGTGCAGCTTGTTTGTATTTAGACCCCACCACTCCTCCTTTCACTCTGTTTCCAACTTCAAGGCTTTTGGACATCTATTTCTTCAAGCTTTGCAAAGCAGAAGATGCTCGCGGTCAGTTGGGCAGGATGGGTGTGTCTGTCGATATTTGTCTTAATCCAGTTGCAGTTTCTCTATTGGATTTGGTCATTTTAAATCTCAAATTGTTCTCAAATCCTTTTGCAGCTTCCTAAGTTGTTTCGTCTTCTTTTTTTTTGATTTTTAATTTTGAATTTATCTCCACCCAGTTTTTTCCTGTCCAGGCGTGGAAATAAAAAAAGCCTTCCTACAGCATGATGCTGCTGATGTCGTGTTTCTCCGTAAAAATGTGTGTTTTCAGGCTATAAAATCTAGTTTTTTGGGGGGGGTTCTGGTTTGCTAAAACCAGAAACGTCTTCTACGAGTTTGCTATAAACTGCAAATTTTACCACTTGGGGCTTCTTTTACGTCAATGTGACAAAGTACAAAAAAAAAAAAAAAATTGCAGGGTGATGGATAGTTTTTGCAAAGCAATGTGTTTCACTTTCTCCCCAAAAAACTTTTATTTTTCTCAAAGTAGTAAAATATATTCTCCTTATATTTTAACAGATGATGTTTAACAGATGACTCCAAAAAGGAGCATGCAATTCTTTTACTTGTAGGCAGCAAAGGGCTCCTTGAGGCGCCAACTGCTTATTATTACCATTTTTTTTTTCTTATTATTTCCTGAAGATGTTGCTAGGTGCCGCCATCAGCTGTTAACATTTGCACAAACACTCTCCCCATCGTCTCTCTTCTAAGGTCATCGAAGTTCATCCGTTCGTCTTAAAGGAACAGTGAGGCATGATCACACCTTCCCACCTGTCTTTTTAGCGTCTGGCACCCCTGCTGGCTTCTTTGCGGAACCTAAGTTAACCTGTATTGGGCCCCCATTTTTTATATCAGTTTTTTGCCTAGTGATAGAGATATGATGGTGATGATGATGCATCTGTTTAGGGGGGTGATAAAGCCCCCTCTGCGTCAGCAATTGATTTGATCTTTGGTCGAGCAAATCCATCCCCGCGTCATGTTTTCATGCCTATTGCTGGGATCAAAAAAACTTGCTTCTATATTTACTGTGAGAGGACAAAGCAGTGTGGCACAATAGCTCTTGGTCCTAAATGCCTTCCTTAATGAGGATGCCACCCCCCGTCCCCTCACACACTCACACAAATAAACCAAGTTGCCTCATTATCAACACACTGTTCTCCAATTATCTAAGAGGAAATATTCCTCCAGGCTGGATGCGTCACTAAAGATCGAAATACGTCAGTGTTTTTTCTTTTCTTTTTTTTTTGGGTGGGTGGTTAAAAGGCTCTGTGTATCCCTCCCTCTCCGCTCAGACGAGGTCACATGGGTTCACTTAATTCGCCTGCAGTCGGAGAGCCGAACGCTGCCTCTCCAACTCAAATATGATGGCTTGCTTTTTTTTTTTTTTTTCTTCCTCGTTTGATCTGGATGTTCTGAAGGCCTTCCTTGACTTGTCAGCGTTCAGATTTCCTCCGTCGCTCGGCTCTCTCTTACTCCCCTCCCCTCCTCATCCTCACCCACCAGTCCTGTGCAACCAAAAAAAAAGAAAAAAAAAAACCCCTCTCATTACGACAGGAGATGTCAGAACCTATTGCCATGGAAACAGCACTCTCAAAAGTTTGGAACATCGACCCCTTTTGTATCTACATCCAATCAGGTTTTAGAAAAAAAGCTTTGAGGGTCTGCATGACTTTAGTCTGACGTCTGTCAAGAGGGAGAACATATGGGTGCACCTGAGACGGGGTCTGAGTTGGAAGTGTGTGTGTAGGGGTGTGTGTGTGTGTGTGTATTCAAAAGGAAAACGGAAGCCAGAAAGTGACTCAAAACTCCTCATGGAGGGGCTGCTTCCTCTTTGCTCTCTCTCTCTCTCTCTTTGACTCTCTCACCTCAAGTCGTTGCCGTTGACGACTTCAACGGACTCACACCTTCACCCGCCCCTTCTTCCTCCCTTCATCCCTCCTTTTGGTGAAGGGAAACGGGGATGCAGGACAGTTCCGCTTTCTTTTGATGCCAGAAACTCTGCATCAAAGTCCTCCTCATCAAAGCATAGCTGGAGTCAGCAGCAGCTCAGCATTCGGCCTCATACGCACACACAGAAACACACGCGCACACACACATTTCCACTACGCATTTAACCGCTTTTAACAGGTCCAACTTTCTCAGAGGGCATGAAACGAGACAAAGCTGGTGAAATGCATCCTATGGGAGAAGCCGCTGCAAAATGTCCAACCTCACATTCAGCTCTGTTGTTATCCACATCTAAAAAGCTGAAACATTTATTTTTTTCTTCCCCTCGTCGTTCTGTTACTTAACTTGCAGTCCCTCGAGAAACTTTCTCTTATTTAATTTCATTTTGTACTCTTTGCCAATTTACCTGCGTGTTCTTCCTGTTCCTAAAGTTCAGATGTAAGCAATAGCAAACTTTTCCCACCCGCATGAAGAAATGCTGAACATGACACGGAGCACAACCCTTCCCGCGTCAAAGCACGGAGAGGGAAGGATTATGCCGTGGAGATCCTTTTTCTACATCAGGCACGGAGAAGCAGCTCAGAATGGATGGATTCATTTGAAAAGTTTGGGGTTACATTGCAATGTTGAATGGATGGACTCAATACTGCCGTTTCCCTTCAACTCTGAGCCGTAGACGTTCATTGTTGGTGTGGAGGTTGGAATTATCAACCGAGATGCATCAGCACATGCAGAATTTAAGCTGAGAAACCCTCGATTCTAACGCTGACATTAACACGTGCAGTAAGTTTGGAAGAAATGCATTGATGAAGTTGAAATTAAAATGTTCTTTTGGCACTTTTAGCCCAAAATGTGGAACGTGAATGACGGTTTGTTAAAACGGAGAAGGCGTCTAGCATTCGTTCGGCTTTGGCTAAAACCAGCTTGCTGAACACACCGGCATGTTCAGGAGAAACGGATCAAACCGGACGGTAGCGTGACCTCACGGCTCACGACGGACTTTACTCGGAAAAACTTGTGAGGCTTTTGAAGGCGTTGGGTTTCAGATTTAGATAAACTGTCGGTTTTTGCTGCAGATGGCTTGTTGATTAAAAAGGCACATTTTAAACGTGTCAGGAAATAATTATTGGATAAAGAAAATGGTTTCTAGTTTCTGTCAAAGCTCCACCTTTAAGTGACGGGTTATTTTTGATGAGGACAAGAGTAAATACCCTTTTTCCACATTTTTGTCACACTGCGACCTCAAACCGCGGTGCGTGCCATTGACATTTATGTGATAAACCAGCTCAAGCTAGAGCATAGAAATGACTGTGGAATAAAAATTATTAATGGTTTTAAACTTTAAGCCTCCAAGTTACTTATTTATTTCTTTATTGTTTGCAGTCCCAGCCTCGTGGGGTATCTGTGTGTCAGCTTAGCACATCGAGGAACTCACATGGAGACCATCTATGAACATAAAATTTAGACGTTTTTCTTCTGGATCTTTGGTCTGTCCCTGAACCAGGTATGAATGTGGTTTCTAAAGATCCATCACAACATGGTGCTTCATCGTTCTTTAGACATTTCTTCAACTCTGTGAAACAAATTAATAAAAATGGAGAAGCGTTGGTATTTGTATTTAACCTTGATGCTCATGTGAACAGCTTAGTTAATACGCAGCCAAACTCTCCCCTCCTCGTAACCAGTAAGGCTGAAAGCAGTGAAGTATTGACATAAACGGTTTCTTCCCCCAACAAAGCGATCTTTGTCTTTGTGCTTCCTGTGAGAGAAAAAAAAAAAAAAAGATGGAAAAGAAAAAGTCATATCAGTATAATTATCCTCTGTGACTGTCTGGAACATGTGCGCTCTGAAGCGTTATTGTCTTGCAGTTTGTGGGGCATCTGGGGACAAGCTCATTGTCTGCAGGAGCCACGCTGCAAACACACACACACTCAGTGAGGGGGGGGGGGCTCGCTTTGCACATAGCACATAGGTAATTGTCTGAATATAAGCGGGGGAGGACGAACCTGGACGGCACGGAGATGACGGCCTCTTTTGACCGTCTGGATGCGCGTCGCTCCAAACATTAGGGGTCAGGTCATGAGGACGTGATGCGCAGAAAATGCTGAGAGTGGCGCAAGTATGGAAGAGCGTTGATGGGAGAGATACAAGCAACCAAGAGAGGCATGCACAGGTTTTTTTTTTCTTCCTCACACTGTTTTGCTAGTTTTTTTTTCCCCCTTCCACTTGGCTTGGCAGCAGGCATATGTGCAGAAATGGAGGGAGGCAAATTCAGAGACGATTCATCTAAATTACTCTGGTAAAGGTTTTTGTTTTCCTCACTTATCTGTAAGCGGTGTTTTTTTTTTTAGTCTTTACGACATAGTTAAAATGAGCTGCTGTTTAGCATGAGGAGATGTATTGGTGTGGTTATGGCCCCACTGCACATTAGTTTCACATGATTACGTTAGTAGCTGTAATAATCATAAATAGAAAGTGATATTCTGCACCTGTAAAGGGCAACATTTTCAGTTTTGATTTAGTTTTTATCACGTTGAAGTTTGGTAGTGTCTGGAAAGGATTGCAAAAGGCATTGAGTCATGTAAAAAAAAAAAGTCAACCACACAAATGCTTGATGTAAGCATTTTTCAGAGATGAACATTAAAGTAATTTAAATTAAGGAACATTTTTGCATTAATGGACACATTTCACAGGGATTTAATATATGCAGTTCATTGCCTCCGACTAATTTGGATTTTAAAAATATTTTTATTCAACCAAAAAATTTGTTCTTAAATCTGAAAGACATCTCTCAAAAATACTGCAAGAGGAGTCAAATGTTTTAAATTGCCATTAAATTCATTTAAAACACTTAACAAAAACGTCCTCAAACTAAACCCTACATGTTGAACTCTGCAGAAAGTTATATATATATATATATATATATATATATATATATATATATATATATATATATATATAAAATACACACAAGCATGAAGCACAAAATCATTCAACAACAATTTGAATTCAGAGATTTATTCTTCATTCTTTTCTCTCCATTTTTAAGTCAGCTATGTATTATTATTTTTGTTCTGTTTTTATTTACAGGTGGCAGTTTTACATTTACATATCACAAATTACACGTTACTGCTATTATTTCTGCTTTGTTTGATCAGCGACTGATTTGATTACTCAATAAAAGCTACTGAAGCTTCTAAAGTGATCGTAGAAGTTTCATCATTCCTTACGTTCAGTTATATAGAAATTATGTGTACAAATTTAAATGAAAATGCACTTTATTTTTTAAAGCAATTAATCCTACAGTAGGATGTATACTGAATAAACATTCTCAATTTAAGGGTTGGATCTGTCAAAAAAACAAAACAAACAAAAAAAGCATTGTGCTTCTATATCAAAATATGAATTATAACTTATATTAAGGCTTTTTAACATATAGAACAGGGTGCAAATAAATGTGTTGAACCCAATTTACAAGTCAGGTTTTGACCGCTGATAAAAGTAAGCATTAGCTGCTACATGTTCATTTAAAAGGGGCACCTTCTCAGCAGAACTGCAGAACAAATGGAGCGCTGTGGCTGACGGAGCCCGCACGTCCCTTTATTCACGTTCAATTGAGATTTCAAGGCTGGTGAAGAAAAGTCTGTTTTACTCTCCCGAGCGCCGCGTCGCACGAACAGCCAAGCATTTTAATTTCACGAGCACAAGTACAAGGTCTCGACACTAAGCGTTATTTTACAGTTGTAAAACTGAACCACAGCGAGGCTTCATGGGTAATTCACCTGGAGTAGTGAACACAAAGCACCGCGTGCGGCTCGTACTCACGTGAAGGTTGGTTGGTTGTGCTGTTGACACGTTTTAGTTCAGTAGCAAGCTTACGAAAGGCTTCCGAGGAAAATTGTCCAGAAACTCGATTCGGCGACACCAGGACTGTCGCATAGCTTTTTTTTTTTTTTTAAATTATTAGAATAGCTTGCTTGTTTTCGTCCACACTCACACAAAAGTATCTGCACCCGTTACAACTTTAAAAATGTCAAACTCCTTCAGTATGTTTCATGACAATGTTGTTTTAAACATCTACTCAAAGTAGCTCAAGACTGGAAGGTGAAAGCTAAACGGTACGTTTTTTTAAATTATTATTATTATTTTTAAAACAAGAGAGTCTTAAGTGTCAATGTTGTTCTTACAGGAGGATGCATGACTCTGACCGCTTTCCTTGCACCTGTTGGGGGGGAGCAAGTCCACAGAATGATTCTGCCACCACCGTGCTTCACTATGAGGACGGTATGCTTGTTTTCTGCCACAGTATTTTTTAAAATGTTGATTTTGAGCACCTCCTTCATACGGAGAGTGTGCCCCCTACAGGTTGGGATGTGCGCAAGGTGTATGGATATTTTTTCCAAGGCGTAGTACATGTTTGAGGAGTCCACTGACTTCATTGATCGAACATACTAAGTGTAATTTTACAACATAACCAAAATGCTCAGTAAAATATTGATGTGGTAGAAATAATTATGTGATTTGACAGTTTTTTTTTCTTTATAAATTTCACACTTTTTAGAAAATATCACTGCTCCACTTTGCATTGGAAAAGAGACACAACTAAAAGAGCACAACTAAAACGCCTGTTATTTAACACGATATTTAATTAATTTGAGCAGATTGTCTATGTTTTTTAAATATACCACCATTTTCTAACAAACTAAAATGTTTGTATTTTTCAAGCATCTCCAGAACAAGGCTACTTGTTGAACTTTTAGTCACAGAAGACAGTCTCTTGAGTTAGCAGTCAAATTACAACAATCAGTAGTTTCACCCTAAAAGAAAGCATTTGGCACGCCTTGCTTCGGAAACATTTAGGACATTTTCCGAAGCATGTTTTATCAACCATGATGGAAAAACAGAACAGTCGCTCTTTCTGTTATAGAGAGATGTAAACAGGCTAATAGCTGAAGTTGGTAGCACCATCCAGAGAACTTAAAAGCTCATCTCATAGTGTGGCATTGGGGGGTGAAAATGCCGGCTTTTTAAACCTCAGCTGCTGCTGCGACTGCGTTCGGGGCATTCTGCTGAATCACTTTCCTTCTCCTTCAACTCTTGCGATGCATTCAGAAAGCCTCTGAACCGCAAGACACTTCTCACATGCTACTCGGGGATTTCAACAACAGAAGAAAAGCAGGTGGATGATATTCCTTCTGATCAGAGCCACACGTGAGAGCTGCAGACACGTTTCCTCGTCGGGGTGGGGAGGAGGCCTGCACTCTGACGTGCAACACAGCAAGAAATGAGTTTGGCTGAGGCGAGGTTAACGTCTTCTGGTATTTATCTGGCACCCGGATCATTTGCTGGTGTGCAGCCAGCTCGCTGTTTTTAATTGAGAAATCAGAAAAGAAACAAACTCGCAGAAGTTGAGTGTCTAATTTGTCTGCGCAACCCGATTGGCGTTAGAAAAGATATTCCGTGTTACCTGGCGTGAGAATATGAAAAGACTTTACTGTTTGAAATTTGACCTGGGCTATATTATGGAGATCAGCACCCAGTGACATCTGCAACCAACAGATCTCCAGATAAATTGATCTCATAGCAACCGCATCCCCATGACAACCGGGATACAGATGCCACGCTGAGGTGATGTGCAGAGCGACTGGCTGCCTGACTGATATAAGAAAGAAACTTAACTGCATGATTCATCGAGTTTCTGTCCCGAAAAATTAGTGTTTGCATCATTGGCCTCCAACGCCATCCTGCCTACTGTATTCTTCTTGCACTAATTGCTTTCTACCCTTTTCCTAAAGGATATTTTTCTCCCTGTGATGTATAGACCCCCTGCAAAAGTCAAAATTTTGTTCTGGTTTGAGATCTCAGTCCCTCACAAAAAAAGTGTTTTAGTGCATACATAAGGAAAGACAACTTTTTCATAGATGAGATAAGCGTATCTTGACTTTGCCAGTCTATAAACACGGGGTGACTCATTGCCAGAGTAACCTTCATCATGAAGGCTCTAACTGCCAACACTAAAGCATCATTTTTCAGCTGGGATAAAAGACAAAAATATCTTTTCTAAGGTAATGGTACTACAAAGTTTAATTGATTAAATTGTTGCTGTATGACTAAAATCAGTAAACAGACCATAAACAATCTTTCAATGCAGTTTTGAACTTCTACGTTTCCAAATTCCTGTAGCAGATAGCTGTGCTGCGATGCTAATGCTAGCTTTTAGATCAAGTATAATCGGTTTCAGCAATGCTGTTCTTAGTTATGGCCACCAAAATAAAAGTGCTGCTATTAAAAATTGTTTTGACAGCCTACTGATGATAACTTTCTGCTGGTAGTTTTTCCATTAGGGCAAATATAAAAGCAACATCTACATCCAAATAACATGACATATGTTATATTTATTTAAATTGTTGTTAAATTGTTGTTGTTAAATTGTTGCATGATTAACATTCCTATAATTTTGGAAGCAATGATCAGTCGGTGTTTTGAATCATTACCTTTCTAACATCCGATATCAGCTAGCTGTGCTGCATTGTTCATGGTGCAGTGCTAACCTTCACGAAAAGATGGAGAAGTGAAGATTCTGTTTCTTTTGACATTGTAACTTGTAAAATTATTGTATGTATCTACAGACGTGCATATATTTTCTTTTATGGGTACCTTTTAATTTTAAAGAAGTTGCTCTGACCTTCACTAACCAACAGAGGGAGCTGCAGCACCCACACATAACATTAAGAGAAAAGGAAACTTTGAAACTTTGTTTCAGCATAAAGGGTGCAGTGTGCACACCAGTTTCCTAAAATAGTGAGTAATATAACCAACTACATATACATGTAATGATATAATATGTTATCAGATTTTGTTGAGCTTTGTTTTTCAACTGTAAAAGATAGAAAACAGAAAAATTGAGATCAATAGTAAAGGTACCACAAAAAAAGAAATTGTTTGTTTTCTGATTCATTTTGACGTTCAGTGTGCAAAAAGCAGAAAGGGACTGACTCCTTGGGTTCTTAGGAACACTGGTTTGTGTGTACCTGGTCTTCATTAATGAAGAAGATGAGCTTCATTAATGGAGCTCACATTTGTGCGTTTCTTAGTGCTGAACAATTTAAATTCTTCCTTTTGTGTTCCTGCCCTCACAACATGGAGGATGCTCATTTATCTTTTGCGCTACTGTTCCATCAGAAAGGTTTTAATGACTTTTTGCCGGTCAGCTTCAATAAAATCTCAATGCAAACTGAGATCTGACCAGCAAATTGTCCTCACCTGCAATTTTGAAAATATAAAAGTGTTCTGTGTTTACACTTAAGTCTTGTTCTGCTTTCATAAGTTTTGTAGGACGTCACATTGTCTTTTTTTCTTTTCTTTTTTTACTTCTAATGAAATCAGCATAGCTCCTTAAAAAAAAAACAAAAAAACATTGAGACAATAGATATTTATGTGTGTATTTATTTTTCCATTTGGTTCAATAGTGACTCGCCATGGTGGCATAGGGGACAGTGCGACCAATGTTTGGAGGCCTTGAGTCCTCGACACGGCCGTCGCTGGTTCGACTCCCGGACCCGACAACATTTGCCGCATGTCTTCCCCGTTTCCTGTCAGTCTACTTTCATATAAGGGACACTAGAGCCCACAAAAGACCCCCTGGAGGGGTAAAAAAAAAGTGACTGGCCATGTCAGTATTTCTGACCTTCCAAGGTTTCACCAAATATCAAGGTTTTGTTGCTGCAGTCTAACGACAGATCAGGAGGATTACAAATTCAGTCAACTCTTCTTCCACCTTACTCTCTTTTTACCAAATACAAACCTGAAGTGATCTGGATTCCAAGTTTTGAAAATGTTATGTATTTTACTAGCATTATCTCTTCTTCTTCCTGTTGTATCATTTTACACAAATATTTTCCTTTTGAAGAGTTCTCAATAAAAATAAACCTGAATGAAAATGTGATCTACAGCAATCAATTTATGTTAACCATCTATTGGTTTTCAGAAGCTGACCAGGCTTTCGTTCTGCATAAAAATCAAATCCACGTACGGCTTACCATCAAAACATAAACTAAAATGACATCATCTGCACACAAAACAACATTCTGAAGAGGCCAGTAATTCATGTATGAGCTGAACAGATGAGACCCAATATCAACTATTTGGCAAAGGAGTAAAAATGTTTTAGCCACTCTTAACTGTGACTCTTAACAGTTTCTCTTCTGCGGTGGCGGCATAATGCTGAGGGAACGCTTTTGTTCCAAAGCAGCAGAGAAGGAGGCAGAAGTCGAAGAGGCATTCGGTTTGGGCCACACACCAACGGCATAGAGCTGGTAAATGTTTGGCTATTAACGCTTTTTTTTATTTTTATTTTTTTTTTATGTTCGCGCATTACAAAAAAAAAAAAGGAAAGAAATATATTGCTACTGGCTTGTAAGTAGTTAGCAGCAGAACAGTAGTAAATGTGAGTGTTTTCCAATTTGTACCTAGAAAGTGCTTAACGACTTTCCAGACAAACTGAATGGAGCATTCATCCAGAACAATCCTGTGGAAAAAAAAAAAAAGAAAAACTGTTGGAGGCTTTAAAAGGCTGAGACACTGAGTCAGCACTTTGCAGTGCCACCTTTTGCTGCAATTCCAGCTTCAAGTCTTTTTGCCGGCGTGTCTGTGAGCTTTTGCACGTCGAAGAACTGACGTTGTCCCCCCGATTCTTCTTTACAAGGTTCCTCGAGTTCAGTCGGATTTGGCTTGGAAAGCGTCTGAACGTCAATTTCAAGTTTTTAAAAAAAAAATTATATGTCGTAATTTGTCATTTTGATGATCATTTTCTCCCCATCAGTCTTCTCATGATCATACCAGCTTCCCTGGGGTGTGAATACGTTTTCTAAGGTACTGTTTAGAAACTATTGAATTATTCTCATCATTGTTTTTTTTGCAAATATACCTTTGTGCTGTTTACAAAGCTGACCTGCGTCTCTCGAGGCAGCAGCAGTATGACACGTCTCTTTTTTTTGCTTTATCACTAAAGTCCCTGCTGCAGAGGATTCTGCGTCGTCATTGAAAATGCCACCTGACTAATCTAGCAGGTGTGCTTTAGGAATAGTCCACGTTTCTGCCTTATAAACCCCCCACCCCCAAAAAAAACAACCTATCTGACATCAAAGCTTATTTACCCAGAAGTAAAGGTCAGATCCAAATTACAAGGAGGTTCGTAGAATATCTTTCCCGATGGCTACTGTCCCATGGTTATAAACCTTGTTTTCCAAATCATATGACTTGAACTGCTCAGAGCGAAATGGAAAGTCATGGGATTGGCCAGATAAAGAGATACAATTTTAACAAGGCATCTTATGTCCTGCCAGGCGGTACCTTGTCTTAAATAGTATCATGATTATGGCATAGGAATATTTTTCTCAGCTCTACAAAGTTTTTCTTTGCCTGAGGCGGAGTTGTGAGGGTTGCTTTAAGGTGATCTGTTTTTCACGGACAATAGGCTCCTTCTTTTGTCTGAATTACCATGAGGGAAGAGGTGGGGGTCACGTCAGTGACTGGATAATATCATCTCATTCTTAATTAGCGTCTTATGATGAACCATTTTACTTCCATACTTAATAAGGCTTAATTGTGCAAAAGCTTTGAATATGTTTAAATGCCCCGCTGCTGTCGGTGACTGACGATTACAGAGGCTGCAGTTCACAGTTTCGGTCAGTTAATGTGATTCGATTAATATTTTATTCGAACGACGGCTGAATCCAGCTCATTAGCGCACCCTGAAGCGGGTACATGTTGTATTCTGATCTAAAAAATATACATATATATATAAAAAAGACCTGCAGCAAAAGTTTCAATATAAGTTTGGATAAAAATAAGTTATCATAGCTTTGGCATCGTGTCATAATTGATCATTCCAGGGCTCAACTTCCCTGAGCTCTGCAATAAAGAGTTTTTTTGTGATAAGACAGTTTCATGTGCTATTTAGCAACCGATAGCTTGAACGAGAAAGCAGGCTCACCGAAATTAAACATCTTCTGTGTGCAGATCGAAACAAGGGATCCATTGACTGGTTTAAATCAAATTAGGTTTTATAAAATATCCATCCATTCTCTATACCTGCTTGCCCTCACTGGGTCCAGCGGTCGTTTTTATAAAATCTCTAAATTAGGACATTCTTGCAAATTCTGTTTGGTGCCTGTAAGTCTCTGAATGAAGAAGAAATACATTTCTGAAATAGACACAAAAAGCTAATAAATAAATAAATAAATAAAAGCCAGATTTGTCAGACACACAGCATAGGAAGTTTTCCTTACAAAATCTATCCTCCCAGAGCGCGTCCTGCAAGTGGGTCACAGAGCTGATGTCACAGTAGCTATCTATAGGAGTTCATCAAGTGTCACTAATCCATCGGGTTAGCAGAAGGGGTTGGTGAAGATCTGAGGTCTTTCAAGGTGTAGCTGCAGACATGGAAAAAACAGCAAAAAAGATCCAAAACCAGCATTTGGTTCTCTTGACCTGGCTTTGGAAAAAAGGTTTTGATTGTTGATAGTTTATCGTGGTTGTCTGATGAAATAGGGAAGCATGGTGGAGACGGCATTATGCTGTGGGGTTGCTTTCCACCTGTTCAGAGTTGTATTTGAAACTTAATCAATAATGGTGGCAGTTGGCATAATGTAATGTTTTGATTGTTGATTCTATGTTGCATGACTTTGTGTTTTTGTGTTTAAGATGTAAAGCACTTTGAAATGCCTTGCTGCTGAAATGTGCTATACAAATAAAATTTGATTGATTGATTTCCATTAGCAAGATATAATATCTTGTAAACCTTTCCCCTGCAACTTTGCACTACATGTTGGTCTGTTACATAAAAACCTCATGTAATACGGTGACCATTTATGATTATGTTGCGACAAAATTTGGAAATGTTTGAAGGAGTCTGAATACCTTTGAAAGGCATTAAAGAAAATTTATATAACAAGTGGAAAAGTAAATGGTCAAAACTTTATCTCAACCAAAACAGCAACTGGTTGAGGACAACTGGGTGAAAGTGCTTCAGTGGAGACAAAAATACGCACCGAGCAATTCCACATTCTGTGTTAATTTGGAGCCATGCGTCATGTAAATTAGCAGAAAACAGGACAGTCGTTACCTCCACTGCAAAAGCACCAAAACACATCAGTTTGGATGCTTTCGTAAATTATTTTTAATTGTAATTTGGCTCGGTTAGGACTAGGAAAATTTAAGTTTTGTGCTTCCGTTTCTTGCAGATCAAAATTGATTTAATTTACTTTACTTTAACAAAACTTGAGCATCTTCACAATTTCTGAGAATGGTCTAGTACCTTCAGCTTTTGGCAGAAAGTGTAACTGTTGCAAATGCCATATTAGGAGAGAGGAAAGTGTTTATTTCTTCAAGACTTTGGGGGGGGAAAGCCTCCAGAATCATCGCAGACACTTTGAATTTAGGAAAGTGCTGTTAAAATTAAATGAGACTTGAGTGTGACGCAAAGAATGTCTTTTAAGTGAGCTGTGATATATTTTATTTGTCATTTTTAGTGAACTCTTTGCAATGCATGTAGTTTCGATGCCCCATACTGTATCGTGTCGTATCGTACCATGTCACTTTTTTTTAACAAAGCACTTTGAAACAACAACAATGCTGACCATAATGTTATACAGAAAAATATGGAATGAAAGGATTAGAAAAAATAAAGTAAAGGAATAAAACGTGTCAAACAAAAGTATAGTTTGTTACATTTGGGTAGTTTTTTTTGACAATCAGAATGGGTCAAGCTTGTAAAATGAGAACATTTTGCTCTGTCTGGTGGATGACTGCGAAAAGGGGGAAAAAAAAGTCTGTCTGTTAGATAAACCTGAGTTTCACACTTCTCAAATGAATTTTACAACAAAATGTCCTAATAAAATAATTCTGTGATAATTAGCTCCAGTGAAACAAACATATCACAATATCTGGTGTCTAAAAATCTACATTTTAATCCTGCTGTGAAATTACTGATTCTATCTTTTAGATTCGTATCGTGCCGTCTGTGAAAGACGCTAATTATGTATTAAAACTCTTTTCAGTTTATTTCAGTTCAGTTTTTATTGACATCCTGAAGGGTAGTTGGTTTCCAGCAGGCATCATAAATACAGAGATACCATCCACAAAAGACGTCTTATTCACTCTTTTAGTACAGCACAAACTGGGATTTCTTTTTTTAACATTTTGTTTTGACTGATTTATAACAGATCATAAGATCATACATTTTCAGCCTTTCTAAGATTGTGATTAGCTAAGCGTGACTTGAGTTAAACTGAATAAATTTAGAGTTGGAAATAAATTACCTACGTTGGCATGGATCGGAAAGTTTTGCAAACCTGCGAGATGCGACTGCAGCATGCATGTTATGCTGGACAAGTTGGCAGGTCTCAAGAGAAAACATTTGCTTTCTTAAGGTTAGATGTTGTTCTGGGCTTTTTGTGATGTTCTGGATGAGTCATTCGTGTCCTCTTGGAGTAATTTTGGTAGCTCTGTCATTCCTGAGAAGGTTCACTTTTGTTCCATGTTGTCTCCGTTTCTAGATGATGCCTCACAATGTGGTTTATTGCAGTCGATCCCTCTTTCCTCAAGTCTCAGTTTTTCACCTGGTGCTGGATCTCCTTATATTGAGGCGTGATGACTGTTTGAGATCTTTTAACCTACTTCAAGTTGTCAGACAGGTCCTATTCAAGAGATTTCCTAATTCTGCAGCACTGAAAGTAAAGTAAGTAAGAAAGTAGGAAAGTAAAGTCTGGGAATGACTGGTGACGTGAAAATAAAAATTGTGGTTAATCACAATTAACTTGTGATAAATTTAAATCACTAATTGTGATTAACCACAGTTTACTCTGGTCTCTTTTTTTGTTAAAAAAAAAAAAAAGTCCAACATAAGATGGTGAGGGGAACTTACTATAAAGGGTCGCTAGTCTGTACCTATTAATCCAATTAATAATATTTTTTGTATACAAATCTGTTAAGTTATCAGGAAAACACTGAATTGTTCTTTATTCATAACCATTTACCTTAGAATGAAATTAAAACAGATAGATAGATAGATAGATAGATAGATAGATAGATAGATAGATAGATAGATAGATAGATAGATAGATAGATAGATAGATAGATAGATAGATAGATAGATAGATAGATGTTTTTCCTCTGGGTTGAATTCTGAGTTTCTCCACAACAATGGAGTTTAAGAGATAATAATAAAGTAAGATGTCTGTTTGCATTGTCTAAGGCAGGATGATATTTCTGACATGTCGGGTGCCGCAGACACGCGTCAGTCACATTTAGTGACTCACGCGTTTCTGCTGAAGCGCAGTCAGGGAAACAACTCTTACATAACCTGGTTTAGAGTGATAGATCCTGCCAAGCTTCTGCAGCGCTCACATTGTTTAAAGATTCTTCGTTCCCCGATGACGATGATGCCGCTAACATCTGGTCACAAGCAGACAGGTTCTCAGCAGAGCTTAGACCAGCGTCAGAGATGATCTTGGACTCGACCCCCACAACGCCCGTTTAACCACTGTTAAATTGGATTTGCGTCACAATCTCCTTAAAGCCTGTTACCTATACGTTCTTTTCTATTACACTTTTTTCTTCCACTCAACTTTCCATTAATATGCCTACTAAAAGCTAGTGCCTTCTTCAGCAATGTCCTGTTGTGATTTACCTTTCTTGTGGAGGGATACAATGATTACTTGCTGGGCAACTGGCAAGTCACCGTTGTTCTCCAGGATTGTTTTGACCATAACTTTGCAATATTGAAATATAGCAAAAATATTATAATATCACTGCTCCATAGAGAGTGTGCTCACGTACGGTCTGTGTATCTGGTACGGCAGCAGCACATCAAGAAGGCGCTCCAGAGGGTTGTTAGGGCAGCAGAGAGAACCATAGGCTGCCCCCTCCCCACTATGGAACAGATTTACACTTCCAGGCTCCACAAGAAAGTTTTGGACATTTTAAATGACTCTTCACACCCTGGCCATGGTCTCTTCCAGCTGCTGCCATCAGGCAAGAGATACAGAGCAATAAAAACCAGGACAAATTGCCTAAAAAACAGTTTTTACCCGATGGCAATCATGGCACAAAATTCAAAGGCATAAGACCTTCTGCTCTTGACACCACTTTGTTATAAATGTAAATTCTGTTGCGACACCTCCAGGCGCTGCAACCATCTTCTGATGTCTATTTATTTCTCATTTTGTACTATTCATTTCTTTATCTTTGTATATTACGTATATACACATAACCTGCATCTTAACTCGAGTCGAGCAAATCTCAATCTTGTTGTAATCTGTTGATGACAATGACAAATAAATTTTATCTTATCTTATTACATAGAACGCTTTTGGTGGTCCTATGTAAAATTCTAACTTCCCCCAACTTAAACATGCCCATGGCTTCAGTCATTATAAATCCAAAGCATATTTTGCTCTACAGTAAATGAAAGTAGCAAAAATATCTTTCATAGTATCAACTGAAAAGGAAACTGTTTTTGTCAAATAAAAATATACATAACGTAAATAAAATCTCTTCATGGTCTCACAATAGTCAATCTGGCAATTATCTGACGATTATCAGATCGTCGGATTGACGATAATCTCCCAGATTTTCAGATTGTCTGGCAAAATGTTTAAGTCTTGACACAAATTCTTAGTCTGCTTCATCCCAAGACTTTGACTAAGCCATTGTAAATTGTGAATACACCTTTATTTGAACCATTCCATGGTCGCGCTGCCTGGGAGTTGGAACCTGTTAAGGTACATTCCCACTAGACCGCCTCTAACCGAACCGGCCAGATTCATTTTCCATTAGCAAATTCGGCGCAGCTCCAGTCCTGCGATTCTCAGATTTCCGTACCCACTTCCGGGGTGGTACTAGCAGCATCGAGGACGGTAAGGCATCGAAGCAATTTTATTGACAGCTGACTGCGATCGTTGATTGGCTCGCAATTTACCTCACCGAAGACTGCAAACAACATCACTAGCGGCGCCAGGAACAAATGCTGGTTGCTTTTACTAGCAATAAAGAAGAGAAACGGTGCCGCTGTGGTCAGCTTTCTTACGGAGCCGCAGTTAGTTTCGCGCCCACAATGTGAAACACCAGAACCTACATATTAGCCTATGTAAATTTTATTTTCCCATTGGTTTAAAATAAATTAAAAATAAATAAATAAATAAATAGAGTTCAGCCGTGGCTATTGGTTTACATCTTTTGACCGCATTTCCTAAAACAAAAAGGTTGCACATAAATAAAATAAAAATAAATAATAACAATAAAATGCCACATTGTAATTATATGTTAAGATATATAATCAGCTGATCTTTGTCTTTATAAATTTCTATAAGACAAAATTAAATATCAGGGTCTGAGTTCATCAGAACCAGAACCTCGAGGTTCTCCGTGGCTGAGCGCCGCGGCACCGGAGAACTGACCTCGGCTGCGCGCTCACGTCCCGCCCACGTTACCGAGGAACAAACCGTTTAATGGAGAAGCTCCAGATAATATTACCTGGGGTAAAAACCGAACCGCACATTAACCGGTTAGAGCGCCACTTGCCAGTGGAAAAGCGCCTCTGGGTTTTCCTCCATTATTGCCACACATTTATTAGTTGCACCTATTGGCTAACCTGCTGAAGTGGAGAATTTAAATTGTATTTATTTAACCTGTCGGTTAACCAGGACTTGCTGAAGTGGAGAATTTAAATTGTATTTATTTAACCAGGTGAGACAATTCGGTACTAATTATTATTTACAACACCGAGCTGGGATGATGGAATTTGCTGGTGTGTTGGAAAAAACAAACAAACAAAAAAAACATGTACATTCTGTGTATCTTTTCTTTCACTTCACAAATATGTGCCATTTATGTTGAGTCAAAAATAAAATACACAATAAAAGGTACATTTTTACCCCTGTATTAAGTGCTATTGTATTCAGTAATGTCCCTTAATAATTCTTCCACTACTGGCCTCCAATGTTTGTTACTCAGTAGAACAGAACAGCAGTGTTTGTCCATTGGCCGCTTGACCAGATGACGCAAATCTAATCTCCTTAGGGACACAAAGTTCTCCAGAATCATGTGCCGTTTTTCTTATTGTTGTTTACTTTATTAAAGACAGTAGCTATAATGATATACTTACTGTTGCTAAACAAGAAAGCAATGTTAAAACTATTTGTAATCCATAATCCCTTGACCTCCTTACGCGACCTATTAGCAGCTCGATGGCAGATACCGACGGCCCGTTTGCTTCTCCTGATTTGTCAGACATTGCGGATTGACTGACCTTCTTTAATCACTTCATCGCTTCAGAAGAGCTGCAGCTCGGCTGAAATGTGAAATTCAAACAGACACGCAGCTTTTTTCCCGTCAGAAAACAGACCATCGGAGGGAGCGCGTCGGCGGCTCCCCACGCTCTCAGCTTGGCCCCGTACGCCGCATGCCACGTCGGTCCTCCGGGGCCAACACGCAAAAAGAAAAACTGGGCGAATTATAACCACACAGTAGCAAGTCGGGCCACATGGGATCAACAGCATTCACATTGCTCTCTAATCCAAATTGCATTTGTCAGTGTGTGTTTGTACGCAGCCGAAAACACACTTGCAGGGATGAAAAGAAAAGCGAAGAAGACGGACTGATTAAAGAGGCTGCAAGACATCACCTAAACAGCGTTAGCTTTTTTTGTTTGTTTGTTTGTTTTGTTATTGCTAGAGAATAAAAGCTTTGCAAAGTTAATATAAATATGCCTGGTTGATTAAACACTACAAAGCTGTGGAACATGACTCCCCTGTGAGTTTGAGCTTTTCTGCAAATTCTATTTCAGTTTTAAGCACAAGATTTATCAATGGCGTCTCTCGGAGAAAAGATGATCACGTGCAGATCATTTGTTTCACGTACGAACAAAATTTAATCCTCATTTCGTGTTTCTGACGATCACTTTACCCAATCGTCTCTTTCCTCGCGTGCAAAACGCGTTATTTAATTTAAAACAGGCAAGTTTAAACATAGTGAAGCCGACACGAGTGACATTGGCCACTCGTAATGTCACTCGTATCGGTTTGACACAAAACCGCTCGTTTCGTATCAGCTCCACCTTCTCAGGTGGAAGAATCGACTATTTGTCTTAGACACGACAACTGCGTGAGGAAAGATGCTCTGGTCGGGGGGTGAAACGACAAGTGTGGGATCAAATTTAGGCTGGACATCAAGCTTGAACTTGCTTGAATTCCCACAGTGGGACACGGTGCTGGCAGCCTGATGATGTGGGACTGCTTTGCTTTTCAGAACAAACAGGAAAGTCGGTGGAAAAGGCTGCTCTCCTTTCTTTTGACTGTCACCATGCCTCACCCTGAGAACAGTGAGCTCAGTTTGTTGTTTAGATTTTTGCTTTCTGGTCAAACATGCTGTCTTTTTCCTCGTTCAAACGTTTCGTCACAAAGGCAATAAAATAGTTGCGGGACACAAAAAATGTGAGTTGTTATATTTACAATTGTATAATTGGATTGTGTTTTCACTGTTCCCTGCTTATGCTGAAATGAAATGCATCAAGTTGCTCAATTTTTCTGAAATGATAATAAAGATGTAATGTAAACATCAGAGAGGATTTTTTTTTTTTTTTTTTTGCGTCACAAAAAAAAATTTTGAGCCCATTCACAACAGGAATGAAACGTCACTCTTTCTTACCGTAGTTTGTACGATTTATTGAATAAATGCACCCAAGTCTGTATCTGAATAAAATAAATGCCTCGATAATTGAGGCCCTATTTACCATTATATTAGAAGAAGGGTGGGGGGAAATCCATTAAAAAAAATTAACACTCTTTGTTGTACTTAACATTTTTCATTTAGGAAAATTTGTTTCTTTCTACATATTTTCAAAAAAAAAGGCATTAATGAAAAATAAGATTAATAAAATAAAACTAAATTCCGCCGTACTTCAATTGTGTGTGTGTGTGTGGGCCGCACAAAAATCACCCATAAGACCACAAAAGGCACACGGACCGCACGTTTGATAACCCTAGTTTGGATTAAAACCTTCCTAGGTTTTCATTGGTCCAGCGAAAGAACAATATGCTCATTTAATGCAACACAAAGAAAAAAAACAAAATAAATAACTTTAAGGTCTCTCCCCACCTTTCATCTGATCTGAGTTTTATTTTATTTTATTATTATTTTTTTTTGTAAAAACAACATATTTTTCAGTTACATCGTTTTCAACATCACATCGTTTGGCAGTGAACCACGGAGGGAGCGAGCATCCAGCTAATATTGCTCTGCTTCCAGTGTCAGAAACATCAGTGTCGGTTTTCTGGATGCGCCTTTTAAAAACCGAACTTCACACAGACGCCAGAGTGAGATATTAAGCTGAATGCACGCTCCTTCACACACACACACACACACACACACACACACACACACACACACACACACACACACACACACACACACACACACACACACACACACACACACACACACACACACACACACACACACACACCTACGCACAATAGAAAAATAGTGGTCACCAACTGAACCCAGCTTCAATTGATTCAAATACTTTTTCCGTACAAAAAAACCCAACAAAACAAAACAAAAAAATAAATGGCTATGAGGAATCAATTTAAAGTCATGACAACACAGTTTAACAGCCTACAATCTATAGGCTAAAGGTGTCAACTTTAACTGAACCTCTATCTGTCAGTCCTGAACATCTTAATGCAAGAGAAACAACATATATATATATATATATATATTTATAATATTCATATATAATGTGCCATGTGTGAACGTTTGATAGCAGCATCTGGATATTTTGCACTGTGGGTTTGGACACTAAAGCGGAGGGCAGGGCAGGTTCGGCTACACACACAGCACCGCCGTCTGGGGGTCCATCACCTCTTTTCTGTATTGCTCCAGCCAGTTCTTCAGTTCCGAGATCCGGTAGCCCTCCGGGCCCCTCCCACCCTGGTACACCACCCGCTCATCCATCACGATGTAAAGTCGCTCAAAGTAGGCTCCGTAAGCGGCGTTGGACGAGTTGTCCATGTTGTCCACCACCACGTTGCTCTCTGGCACCTCGGTGAACATCAGCTGCGCGGCTCTCAGCCGGTCCTCCAGGCAGCGGTGCTTGGGGATCTGGTAAGGCGCGTCGGAGCTCACCCAGCCATCCGACGGGTGCGCCTCCTCGATGTACACAACTAAGAAGTCCGCGATGTCCGCGTACTGCCTGACGACGCGCTGGAACGCCGCCAGGCGCGTCATGAACGGCGGTCAGGAGCAGCTGCCAAAGTTGAGGACGAGCGGTCTCTTCCCTTTCGTGCAGTCCAGGATCCGGATCTGCCGCCGCTCCTGGACCAGCACCACCTCGGTGTTGGGGGCAGCCTCCCCGAGGTGCGCCGATTTGAGAAAGTCCAGCTTCTGGCCGTGCCACACGGCCCTGAGGGACTCCCAGGTGAACATCTTGTTGGAGTCGGAGACGCACACCGGCGGGTCGTCCGGGCTGTCCGGACGCTCGCCCATTTTCAGCAGCACTTTTCTCCTGATGCACAGGAAATCCAGGAGCCACAGCATGACGGCGGCCAGCAGGAACCGGGGCAGCAGCATCAGGCACAGGGCTGCGTGTTTCAGCGCCCTCGCCATTTGGACACCGCCGGAGTCGTCCATCATCTCTTCCCTTGCCGATAGGACGACACCGAGGCAACTAATATTCAGTCACCTTTAGCCATTGGAGAAAACAATCTGACGCAGGCAGGACCTCTTTTTATAGGTACAGCAGCATTTGAATAATAGAAGAAAAAAAAAAAAAAAAACACGCCTCCGGTACCCGCACCGCCCACTCACATGGAGGGGATTACCTCCCGTCAACTCTGAGCTTCAGAAACACAGAGGTGGGGAGTGAGGAGAGCAGCCTGGATGGCTGTCAGTCCAGATGCCTGTTAAACATGACACTCCTTGTGAGAACGTGCAACCGAGTGGGCCGTTTCCCCGCTCCGTGTTTATTGTTTCCGTGGAATGGTGGGGGTAAACCCAGGCGTTCAGTTCCCGCACACACACCGCAGGTCCTGCGAGTGGGGGAAAACATTTGTCTCATCCGCCGGGAAACTAGAATCACTTTGTCACGATGCCAGCCAGCGGCCGCCAGACGGCGCTGCAGTGACGCCAGACAAGAGGCCCCGCGTTTCAGAAGCAGCGAGCACCCCACGATCACTTTCAGCGAGAAGCGGGAGAGGTAGCAAACTGATGGTTTTCTGGGAAAATTAAATGCAGGAATTACATATTGGTAAAAAAAAAAAAAAAAAAAAAAAGCTAAAGTTTTGACCTATACCCAACCTGGTGGTGACAGCATCATGCTGTGGTCCAGATTTAAATCAAGTTAAGAATTTGTTGCAAGATATCAAGAAACTCTCTTTTTTGTAAATCCATTCACTGAGTGTGAAAACTTGGTGTTTCTATAAAGGGTCGACTCAAGGGGGCTCAAAGTTTATTGTTTGGAGAGAAAATCATATTAATTTATTGTAGGTGAAGATTAGAAGACAGGAAACAGACATCATAAAACCTTTTCAATAGGTTTTAGTTAAAAAAAAAATCATGTTCATTTCTGCGTCTCAAATCAGATAAGGGAAATCTTGAATTTTTCGGATTACGCACGAAACGCTATGCGTGGCAACCCCCCCCCCCCCCCCCCCCAAACAAACCAAAAAACTAAACAACTAAATCTGCAAAACCAAACGGCAGTGGCAACTGTGTGAAAAATATAAGGCAAGTTCTGGAAAAAAACAACAACAAAACTTCAGAACCCGAGTGGAGGTTCACCTTCCAGCATCACTAAACACTCAGCCATGACTTCAGCTGAATGATTTCACATCAAAAGCATATTCATGTTTAGAGTGGCCCAGTCAAAGTCCAAGACAATCCTGTTGGAGCATTGCTCCTCCAAGAAGTTTTCCCATCTAATCTGGTTGGCCCTAATCTGTTTTGCCCAGAAGAACAGGCTGAAATTTCAGCTTCCAGATCTGCAAAACGGGTGGAGACAAGAGCAACGATTCAGAAATGAAAGCCTGGCTGCGCTAATTGTTTTCAGTCGACTAAATTCCTGTGTTTTTGGCCAAATTCTCTGGCTAATGGTGAACGAAAGTCACCGGATCATGCTCATTACTTTGAAGTGACACCAAATAAGTGTTTCCCAGCGCAATCACTGTTAGGTTTTAATTATCTTTAATTCAATTAGCCTTAGCATTGTGTATCTTCGCCGAGGTATTTCATCTTGTCAGCTGAATTTCCCGCGTTCTGCTGTCCAGATTTTTCCCTCGGCGGCGCTTGTTTGGTAAACAGAGCCTTAATTAAGTTTAACATGGGGATTATTGAATGCGTTTCGTCGGGTCCAGCTATAAAACAAGGCCGGTCCGATCTTTTGCTTCGACCCCCAAATCCTGTTACCTCACCCTGAAACTTTTTCCAGGTGTTAACGAGATGGAAACCATGTGACTGCTGGGCTCTGTTTCTCTGACTTAACAATAGCAGCATGTGTCCAATCATCTCCTCCGTCCCGATGCGCCGTCGTTCTTCCTTCCCTCCTTTCCCGCTTTTTTCTGTCTCTCTGTCCCGACTGTGTTGGAGGTCTCCCCGTATGCTTCGCAGGTTAGCAACAGAGTATGTAATGTCTTATAAAAGTTATTTAATTATTATTTTTTTACTTTGATTGTTTTAAATAAGAAGTATTGACTTTGAAAATTACGAGATATTGTTCTCTCGATGATGCGGGGCTTTAAAATAACTTAGGATAATTGGTTACATCGTTTCTAAATGTTCTTTTAACGATTATTACTGGGTTATTAGCATGTCATATAAAGTGCTATTGAAATATAACCATATCTGACCTGCTTATGAGCTCAGATATTCTTGAATCTGATGCTGTGGGTCTTTTGTTTCTGCATTACGTTGGTGTAACTTTCTTTTTTCCCCAGTGGGATTTACTGTACAGTACCCTCAAAAAGTATTAACGGGTTTCCCCCTTCATCCCAGTCGGATTTTACGAGACAGACAAACAGTTTTTTTTTTTTTTTTGTGGAAATACAATCTTCAAAGTGTGGCGTGCATTTGTATTCAGACCCTCTATCTCTGACGCCCATAAATAAAATCAAACAGCATCATAAAGACAAAGGAGCAGAAAGCCAATCAGACAAGCAGCCAAGAGGCCCATGGTAACTCTGGAGGCTCACAATAGGCTTCTTGTATAGGACCTACTGGGATTGATTAAATGTTGACCCCCTATGAAAATCTTGGATGGCTTTAAAATTGATTTTCTTCTAATTGATTAACACAATTAGACGTCCATATGAGTTCTCCTTTCCGCCCCCCTTTTTTTTTTTTACCCAGTGTTGTTTGTCATCATACCCCCTTCAAAAAGCACCGTGACACTTTTGGGTCACTCTGGAGGAGTTTTGTCCAAGACTTTTTTTTTTTTTTTCTTTCTTCAAAATTCTTTCAATTCGGCCACATTGAAGGCTTTCTTGGCACAAATAGTCTATTTGAGGCAAAACCAGAGCATCTCAAGAAGATTTAAGTCCAGCATTGTGCCAATCCAAAACTGGACAACACACCTTCAGAAAGTTTCCCTTTTCCTCCAAGACCAAGGTTTTGGAGTTCATCAAGAAATGAAATGGGGAAATATAAGTTAGATTTTTGTGTTATGCTTGGTTAACAGTATTTTAGGCCTTGGAGCTTTACAGTAGATGCAGCTATTATTGTTTTTTTTGCTGTCTTTCTTTTTGTTGATTCAAAAGTACTGACCTTAATTAAAGCCAGTGAAACCTGCAGAGCTTTAGACGTTGTTCTGAGTCATTTTGTGACTCCTGGAGGAGTTGTTGCTGAGCTCTCTCAATAAATTTGGTCGGCTGGAAATATGAATAACGACCTACTCTGGTTCTGTGGAGTTTCAATGGCTTAAAAATATGATTAGGTGCAGTTAATTCAATCAATGTTTGCCCCCATAATGAACTCAATCATCATTTGAAAACTGCACGTCGAAATTGCTCAAGTTACCTCTGCCTTATTTGAAAATTTGCTCGATGACTCGAGACGTCTGTGTTACACGAGAAAAGAAAACGCAGGGGAAGAAACATTTTTCCCAGCACTGTAAGCAGATCTTAGAGACGTTTTTTCCGCCCAAATACTTACACTCGCATAAAACACTTTGACTGTCACTCACTGTAAATCTCCACTGAGTGTGTAGCAGCGACAATGAAAGTAGAACAGTAAATTTAGTTGGACTGTGCTACTGTGACCAAAATGAACACCAGATCGCATTTAAGGAGCAATAAGTAACGAAATCCCGCATAATTCCGGAGGGATAACGGCTTTCTCTTGCGCCAATGTGTTATGCGTTTAAAGCTCATTTTTACGCATTCTAAAAGGTTTATCTGAAGACAGTTTCAATCTGCTGCGTGTGAACACAGCTGCAAGTGCTCCGCTCGCCCAGCTGAATTTACAGCTCAGGCATCAGCGTCCGACGCGGTGGCACAGCGTTTGGCGCAAGGGATGAGTCCAAATGCTGCCCTTTTTTGGCTTAAAAAACAAAACAAAACAAAACACACAATCACAGTGTCACCCTGGCCAACCCTGTCTGGCTCTGCACTTCCACCTTCTGAGTAAGCTCCTCCGGTTTCTAAATGAGGCCATTCAGACGCATGACTTGGTAACCGAGGGCGAGCTGACCTGCTCTGCTCACAAGCAGTGGCAGCAGTCTTCAACACAAGACATATGTGCATCCTAATCCAGCCCAACCCTGTCCTATTGATCAAAGTAAAATGAAAAGAGAAAAAAAAGCATCTTTATATCTCATTAATGCAGAAATAATTCACAAGGTATTTTTTTTTTTTGTTCTGCTTTGAGATTGATGTCCCGTGGGATCTGACACAGATCTTGTGGAAGAGAGAGGTTCTCAACAGCGTCGTGCCCAAGAGCTGCCATGGCATAAACACAACCGCCGTAGTTAAAGCGCTTAACCACAGCGATAGAGTGAACTAATAAAGATGGCAGAACAAAGCGGAATTTGAAAGTACCCAAACAAAGGAAGCTGGGCACTGTTGTCTCTGCAGTGTTTATTTTTTTTTACATGGTTTATTTGAGAGATGGAAATGTTTGGCAAAAAAGTTAGAAAGTTTTTAATTTGCAAGAAAGGACTTATTTCCTCCTCTTAACAGGGACACACTTTCTGTTTGTCTATTCTTTTCTCTTCACTGACTAAGCAATGAGAAATTAATCAGTTAATCTCCCGGTAAATTGCCCATTCTGGTGCTGGCTCAGTGATGAGTCAAGCCTAATTTCCTCCAAACATGACGCCTGGCATTTACACCAAAGAGTTCGATCTTTGTCTCACTAGACCAGATCGTGTTGTTTCTGATGGTCAGAAAGTCCTTCAGTGGCTCCAGACAGGGAGCCTTGTGTCTTTTAGGAAGGACTGGCTTTTGTCTGGCCGCTCTACCACCCAGGTAGGTTTGCTGCAGGGATGGTCGTCCTTCTTCGCCAGTTTGGACGGCTGGTCACCTCTAGGAATAGTCCTGCCAGTTCTAAACTCCTTTCATTGACCAGTGACGCAGGCTACTGAGCTCAATGGGATACTGACATGTTTCGGTATCCTTCCTCAGATTTGTGCTTCAAGACAATCCTGTCTCTGATGTCTACAGACAGCTTATTTGACTGAATGCTTTTTGTCTGATCTCTGATTTGCACTCCACTGTGAAACCTTACATAGACAGATTTGGGCCTTTCCAAATCAAGTCCAATCAACAGAATTTACCTCGAGTGGATTCAAATGAAACATCTCAAGGATGATTGGTGGAAAAAGCTCAGTTTTGAGCTTCAGTGAATATTCATATAAATTAGATTTTCTTTATCGTTTTTTGGTTTTCTACTTTTGATATATTTGCAAAGAAACCCCAAAACCCTTTACCAAATTGCCATAATGGGGTACACTGTATGTATGCATAGACTGCAGTATAACAAAATGCAATGTGAATATTTTTCCGGGTGCACCGTAAATAATTTCCAGTAGTTTTCTATTTATAGTTCACAGTCCTATTTTTTCCATCACACTTTTCCTTCCACTCAACTTTCCAGTCATTTTTTGGGGGGATATTTGTGCTTGAACCCAATGAACATCTAGCTCAGTGAGCAATGACATCCTGTGTCTTACCCTTCTCATGGAGATTATTAATGACTATCTTCTCCCATGATTGTATAGGCCATAACAAGCAATCTATAATAAAAATCTTTTTGTGTGTTATTTTTTTAATTAGCTAAAAGCCAGTCTCTTTCCAATCAACATAAGTAAACTCTGAAAGTATATCAGTCTATGTATAGCACACTTTTTGAACTGATTATTGAAATAAAAAAACTTTTCAACCATATTCCGACTTACTGAGATGTGCTTTTCACGTATTTCAAAGAGTAATCTCCTCCATCTGAACTGATGAAACACAGCGGTAGGTGTTTTATAAAGAGAAGAGCAGAGAACCTGGTGAGAAGCAGCCGCGGCAAACCAGATGTGCATCTGTGACGGCTGTTTCTGTTAAAGCATCTACATGCTAAGCTCACTTTGTAAACATTGGAGCAGAAATGAATGCCAGATCCCACACACAACCAAGAGATCTGAAAATTGTGTATTGAGCTGTAGTTGCTTCCTAAACCTCTGAGGTATTTCCTAAGCAAGGTCAATTGTGACAAATATGATAACTCTGACCAGATGGATAAAAATACATCACATATCCTTAACTTTGCCTCTGCAGATAAAAGAAGCAGAATCAAAACATTTTTCTTACGTTGGCACTTAAAGTGCTGCGTCTTCGATTTTCCAAGAACAATAACTGAACAGAAAGCACTTTGAAATTATATCAACCCAGACGTGAGTCAGATATTTCCTCCCTGTGTGTCTTCTTTCAGTTTAGAAATGATAAAAAAAAGAAAAGAAAAGTGCACTCAAGGCTTCCAAAGAACTGGCTCCAATCAGCTGTTGCACAACGCCTTTTATGTGCCTCGTATCTTTTAGGAATGCGACCGTATTGAGGTATGTACCATGAAAAGAAGCATCAACATTTACCCAGTCATGGCTCTGTAATCAGGGATTCTTGTGTTGTTGGTTTCTCCTCTGCTCGGTTTACCCACCACTGTGATCTGGATTAGGCCATTTGCCGCCTTTGGTTGTTTACATGGAGGCTAAAGGAAGAAAAGGGAGCATCTGTGTTGGCTTGTGATGAATTCCCTGCCTGTGTTTCTTATTTGGGGGGAATCTGATTTTCCCAGAATAATAAAAGAGCTTCGGAGATCAGATCAGATCAGTCCGAGTTTAGCTTTGTGCAACCTGACAGACTGAGGGGTCCATCACAGAAATACAAAGTCAGCTAAGCTTATTAACTCTGTAAAGACTATCAACATACAGACACACTTTTATCATGGTGCTGTCCTTACACATGCAGACACACAACCTTTGCTAAGTTGCCTAATGACTTGATGGGATGAACAGGCCATCGACTTACCTTCACTTTCACTTCCTAGATTACATCCGCTGCACTCACGGTAGATGTTGTCCCTCCAAACCTAATCTAATCACTTTCACCCCTGGGTGGGGTGGGGGGTGATCTTTTGTTGGGTCACACCAGCATATTAGGGTTATTTAATCTTGGAGTTCTTGGTAAGTGGGCTGTAAATAATTGTTTTTTCAGGGCATCTGTAAATTGCTGAGGAATGTGGCAGCAGGCTAAACGTCGCCAGCCCAAGATGGCCGAGGAAATCTTTAATTCTTCAGCTAAACCAACTGGAAAACAGGAGATAAACCTCTTACTGTGTGGCTAAACCGCAAACTATGTCACCCTCACAGCGCCCTCGCTTCAAAACTAACTGAAATTATCACCCTACATAAACCCAACGTGGGCGATCAGAGTGACTAAATGCAATGTCTCAGACAAACAAAGATGAATCTTTTTCTACTTTTTTTTTTTTTTTGGTCTTGGATGCCACATTTTCAGTATTTCATAGAAAATATAAAGAATGTAAAAAAAAAATGGCGTAAAAAAAAAATATTGAATCCTCTCCTTTCAGTGTTTAAAAAAAAAAAAAAAAAAAATTCTTCTTATATCAGAAAAGATCAAGGCCTGAGCCTGCTGGAAGCCTGCATTCATTAGACACAGCCTGGTTCTTGGCATCAGAGCTCGGGTCATGCAAGGACATCCCAGAATAGGAAAAACAGCTTTGACAGTGCCTGCAGCAAAGCACCAAGAGTGGCAGGCATCCAGCTTAAACCACTGTTCGCACTAGGGCCACTGTAAAGTCAATGAACACACACAACTCAGGAATGAGACGCACGCTCAGTGCTACACCTATCATTAAAACATAAAGCTCAGGTGTTTAACCATGCCTGTTATGTCACCTAACACGATGTATTCACCGAAAGCTGAAGCTGGGTTGCAAATTCATACATTGTGAATACAGAATGGGGAAAATACAGACTTGTCTCTTTATGTTCCTTAAAGGCTGGAGCTGGAGTTCCTAAGCAACCATCAAGCTAATCCGTCTAGGCCAAAGTGGCTGGCGATTTATCACCTCAGATCCCCAGCATCTTTTGTCCAAAGCATCCTTTGATATATCCACTGTCCTTCTTTTACACCTAATCACTTTTTAAAAAAAAACTTTTTACATTTGGGTCATTTTCGGGGGAGTAAAAGACTTTGAAAGATCTCTTACAGGATGCGGTTCGCTGCAGTTCGTCAGATCCTGTGGACATTATTCATGTACCATCACCAAAACCTAGCAGATAAAAGTGGATAAATAAAAAGTGTGTCAGCGGAATAGATTTAATATCTCAAGGAGATTTCCAACACTTGTTTAATTTTGTCTTGGACAGGAACTTCGTCCCATTTTTTAGGAGTTTCCGCCTCATCAGAGACTCTCTGAGGAGAAGTTAAAAGATTGCTTAGTTTTTCGAAATTTTAATTAATCTTCCCTTGAGTATGATTTTTTTTCTACTTATTGATTTGCAGTTTATTTATTTATTTTTTTTATCTCAAAATTATCTAAATTGTTTTTTTTTTTTTTTTTTAAATCTAGGTCCTAGATGAATCTTCTGATCCTTTTGTGTCAATAATAGTTGTTGTGTGAAGGTTTGTGTAAACAGCTGCCAAAAATCGTAGTAAATTAATTGCTGTTCAGGGTCCCAATTTAACTGAAATCAAATGAAAAGAAAAGAAATGCAGAAAAATAGAAAAGTGAACAGGATTTTTGCAGGGCATTCAAAAGTATTTCATTTTAATATTTAAATATATAAAAAAAACCATTTTGCCACAGATTATATCATAAACCTGCATGTTTGCTCATTAATTTCTTCTTCTTCTCTCCAACCCAATCAAAGTATTCTGCTCCTTAAACTGTTTTATTAGTACTTCCTTGACGGAATTACAACCAAATCACCTAAGAAGTTACTTACTATAAAAAATATAGAGTGTGTGGAAAAATGATTTGACCTTTGACAGAGTTTGTTTGTCTTTGTTGTCTTGTCCTGTGTGTAAATACAAAAAAAAGCCTTTCCAAATCAACGTAACTATTACTAAAACAAAAGTATATTTAACACAAATAGGTCAGTAAGTTATTCACTCAATATGTAAAAGTGAATCTAAAAAAAGTATAAAAACCTAACTTTCTCAAACTTGCTGAGCCTAATAAAATTTGATTTGAGGTTCTTCATTTTGCTTTCATAGTTGAGAAATATAATGTCATGTTACACTGTTTAATAAGGACAATGTGATGCCAGAGTGTTTGCATTCAGCACTGCAGAGAAATAAATGTTTTTATATCAAACTAGAGACTTCGATGCACAACACTGTTTAAGGCATGATCAAATACTTTGGAAAATGTGATTATATACCCGGTAACCCTGCTGTGGCTCTAAATACCACAACAGTAGACAAAGCAGAACAAAATCTCAACGGTTGATTTAGAAAATTACACTCGTCTTCCTAGCAGGACAAAATGTTGTTCTGAAAACACAATAGCGTGGAAAACAGGTCATTTAAGGGAACATAAATCACCACATAATTCCCACAGAACAGTTGCACAATAAGAAAAACGACATGTTCCAAAGTACATCACAGAAAGCATGTTTCTAAGAACACAAGTTTCTAGAAAACAACATTTCACAGGCATACGAGACTTATTTAAATTCGTAGCTGGAACATTTACTGTAACACCCGAGGGGGAGAAGAACAAGAGTTCACAGAAAAGACAAACAGCTATGGTGTGGTCGAACATAGTTTCAATTTGCACTAAAGCAACGCTGCACTTCTGGTGAAAATCCACTGTGGTAGAAAAATGATTAAAAAATTAGCTTTGTACAAGATCTAGACAATTTCATTATCTCCACTTCTCTCCAAAGCTAACAATGTTATTGACAATTCCCACTATTATGCAGTTGCATAATAATGGGACAAAACTTGTTTTTATACAAACAGAAAACACATGCCGCATAACGTGAAATGTCCATAACATTATGAAATGTTATGGACATTTCAGAACAGTAAAATTTAGGATTGCTGTAACACAGAATTAAAAAAGAAGACACTCGAGAGAGTAAAACAAACATAACAACTACAAGTACTGTAGCTGTTGTAATTTCCAGCCCAGCAGATAGTGATTGAGAACTTTTGCAAAGTTCGTCTCCGTTTAATTGTATTTTTTTTTTTATTGTCTCAGGGGAGCCTACTTCTATACTCCAATTTGGAAAGCATTTTAAAAAAGATCCCAATGTGTTTTTCTTAACATTAAACCCTGCTCTCATGTGAACTGGGGGGTGGAAACGAGGGAGCAGAAAAATGAATAAATGTGAAAGACAAAAATCAAACTTTGAAAGTGAAAACTTTTAATTTTGGGGGGTTTTTTTGTAGCTCAGTACGACTCAACAATCTGGAATTCTGCTTACTGCTTTATAGGATCTTAATATGCCCTGTGATTATATTGTGAGTATAGATTTTTGTATAATTTGTTTCACCTGGGTGGTTAAGGCACAAGGTTTATTTGTTAGTCTCCTACTGGAGAAATTTATGTTGGACAAAAGGTGCTGCAAGCACAGCCTGTAAATGCATGGTGATGCCTGTTTCCAGTCATTGGTGGGCGAGAGGTGGGGGTGCGCAGGATCAGCAGTTCATCCCAGGGCAACACACAGAGACATGCAATCTTTCACTAACATTCATACCAAAGGGCAAATTAAACTCTCCAATTAAACCAAGATGCATGTTTTGAGGCTCTGGGAGGAAACTAGATTACTAGGAAACAAACCCACAGATGCAAACAGAGACCACACAGCAAACAGTAAACCGATGAAACGACGGAGCTAACATTTGTGTTGCACTGTGTGGGTCATATTTACTGATTTTGGGACTATTCGGTGTACAGTTTAAGTTAACGTCTGAACATTATTTTTTTATTTCTATATTTTAAAAAAAAGAACGGTAAAACATGAAGTTAGACATATTTATGAATGTCCAAGGATTTTACTGAATTTTGAAACTAACCCATAAATCACGTTTGCGTGTCTCACCATTTTTGATAACGGCTGTTTTATGTTGTGTGTCGTTACGAAAAGAAACTTCCTTTTTATATCTTTACTTCTGTTAGTAACATCACTTTACCGTGAATGCTTTATTATAAAATATTTTAACGCCTTAAATTTAAAATGGAAGCATAACATATGAAACAAAACAATTTTGAAAAAGAAAATTTAGACCACACCAGACAATATTGTGAACCTATATGCTCTGTTTTCTTAAAAGCAATGACTGAAATGAATCAAGTCAATTAGTAACCTAAAACCTATACCTAGTGCTCCCTGAAACCTTTGGACCTGACTGGTTGATAAGAATTTTAAGAAGTTGAGCAAAGTATTGTTTACATAATTTGGAGGCTACTGTCACATGAGCCGTTTTCACCTCACATCACTCGAAAACTAGCTCAATAAGGTGAA
This sequence comes from Xiphophorus maculatus, assembly GCF_002775205.1. Lineage (NCBI taxonomy): Eukaryota > Metazoa > Chordata > Actinopteri > Cyprinodontiformes > Poeciliidae > Xiphophorus > Xiphophorus maculatus. Next base: position 15,388,132 of record NC_036457.1, on the reverse strand, counting down.
GGTCCCTACTCTCCCATAGTACTGGAGGCAGGTCACATCACATAGAGAGGAAACAAAATGACTCAGTTATCAATAAAAGGCTCCAAGACACCTCAACAAAACCACAGTTGCTTGTTCTTGTTATTTAATCTCGGCCTCCTGCTACTGTAAGTGATGTCATATCCTTTAAGTATAGTTTGCGCTCTGTATTCAAACTGTAACAGATCTACCTGAAGACTGTCAGGTTGCATAAAGGAGAATAAGTTATAATGTTCTGAAGTTTCTACCTAGTCACAGCAGTGTTGATAATAAAGTGAATTTTTACCATCTTAAAAAATGTAAACGTCAAATGTTTCAAGTACGGACATTTTCGACCCTATTTTTTATAAACCTTCAAACTGTCATAATGTTGATATGATTGATCTTGTTGGCTTAAAACGCTCCAGATTAGTCTAATAGAAAAATAATCCCCCACCTATTTGTAGTTTAACATTTGTGGATACACCTGTCTACTGATTTCTCTGTGGGACAAATTACTTGAGGAAATGACCTGGCTGTTTGCAGATTTTTCCTTAGAGCATGTCCAAAAGACCCCACAGAAAATGCAGCTTGGGAAGCAGAAATATTTCATTTGCAAAGCATCCAATAAATCATGGGAATTGATTTTCCTTGGCGCTGATTGGCTGCTGCACCAAATGCTGAAATAAGGAAGAACATATACTGTATGTTAGCATCTAGGCTAAGATCTCAGTTATTCATAGATTTGTGCTATTTTATCTATTTGGACATTTACCCACACAAATACCAGCAAGTAAGATTTTTGTAAATACAAATCTGGTGATTTTAATAAGAAAACTGAAAAACAGTCATAACTTGGTATAAAAATGGTTGAAAAATACTTTTCTGTGTGTTTTAAAACATATGACCTCAGCAGGTCATACATCGTCTAGGCACTACCTGGTGCTAGATGTACTAATGTATGTTACTTACACAAAATTACTATGTTTACATTCTTTGCTTATTCTCTTTTGTCACACTTCCATGTTGGGTTGTGTTTCCCATAAAATCCCCCTGGCAGAGACAGTGCTACTACATGACAGGGGTCAAACTAAATGCGAAGTATGCCTTGATTAACTGGGGATTTTCCCCTAAGAGAAAACGGCATTAAAAACTCATTAATATCAAATTATGTTACTACAGGGCTTTTCACCAGCTCAGACAAGAAGAGATTGTAGATGTGAGCAAACTAAACACAAATTTCCTGAGAAGTGTAATTAGTTTGTACATCAGAAACCCACAAAACTGAAAAGAAAAAGAAAAGACAAAACAAGTCTGGCCTGCTAATGTTAACCTGTTGCTATGTGTTTAACCACAATACCAGAGAGACTGAAAAAGTGATAAGGAAGGTTTAAAAAAAAATACGATCATGGGGATCCTAATCTTTATTAGGATTTTGCCTAGCAATATCGCAAATACAGAGAATCTCCTCCCTTATTCTAAGACAACAAAACTGAAACAAGTCCAAACTACTTTGTTCCAGTCCTTGAGCGAATGCTATGTGGGAAACAAGGCCAAAGAGTGTCCCTGATAATGTTCAGTATTCCTTTGCGCAGACAAAACTTTACCGAAGAAATGACAGGCCACACGTTGAAAATATTCCTGACTTTCCAGTTTTGGGGTTGCAGTCGACATGGGTGCATAACTCGCGCAAATCTCCTTGTGGGCGTCAGCTTTTGTCTGAATATTGGCAGGGACGGATTAAAAGAGACACTTCTGCATTTTGTTTTTTCAAGGAAATGCTTTTGTTGTTTGTTCTAAGAAAAATAGAGGCTGGGCACCAGGTGACCAACGTAAGGCCATATACTGGGATGCAAGCAATTAAAGCTGCTTCCTGTGGTGGTTTTAAAAGTTTACTCGCTAGTGAATCAGTTTTATGTGTAACTGCTGTCATCTTACATTGTGTGTAAGCATGGTTTATTTATTTATTTGTCCCATGGTAAAGTAAGCTCCCTAAATGTACATATTTAAGGTTTTTATTACGATGGTATAAACTCACCGAACAGCTAATATGTAGTTAATAATTGAAAAATCTGGTAGCAGACCGAAAAACATTTTGAATTGGTTCATAAATTAATTAGTCTTGACACATTTTGTAAATAGACTGATTGTCTTTTACATGTCTCAAATCTTAGATGTGCTTAGTCACAAGAACCCCGTATAGAAGATGTTTTAAATAAAATACCTACAAGAAAATATTCCAACAAAGGGTAAAAATGCAACCAAAAAAAATTGTAAAAAGAACAAGCTGGAATCATGTGTAATTTATCAAAATTTGTTGAATTTCTTTGTTACTGGGGTTTACTCCAAAGAGCAAAAACTACTAACAGAAGCATACGAAATGCTTGAGGCTATGTAACTTTTTCTGGATCCTAATTACTGATAGCATTGCTCTCTTCTCTGTTTGATTTCAGTTCCTCTTATCAGATAATGTCTATTATTTTTTCTTTACTAATGTTGCGTCCCTGGCACGGTGCTACCAGGTCAGTTGTTTGGTACCTTGAGAAGATGCGAGGTGGGTGGCAGAATGGCTTGCTTCAATTTAGACCACACCAGGCCAGACGGGGGATCATACTGTTACCAGGAGGACATAACTTTTTGCTTTCCGTTATGTAATAAACCTCAAATGTGAGCTCATGCGGCAAAGATTTTGATGGTGGTTATTCCAGTAAGGAGGAGGAAGTCAGGAAAGATGTATAAAAGCAGCAGCTTGGAGACCAAACAGATCAACACAAGGACTTAATGGCAGTCAGTGGGGAGTCTGACCTGCCTGTCACTCGCCGCGGTGGAGAGTGACCGTTCGGCACGAATACGGTAAATGAAATACTTCAACCTTTGCCAGGATTCGGATGGATTTTTTGCGATTTCTGCAACTGTTTTGACTTGACCACGTTGTTTGTCTGATGTACACCAGCAAATTTCTCCCTACAACAGTATCATCAAAATACTTTATACCAAAGAGCCATTGTGTGAAAATATTTTCTTATGACTTAACTGCACTACGGTAAAGTAGCCATCACAATGCCACTCCAAAGAACATCATCCATCACGCCACTCAAAATCTCTGAGTCCATTATATCTCACAGTGCCTCACAATCAGTCCAACCAAGTGATATATGTGGCAGCTTGAAGGATGACAAATTGCTAATAAATAATCTGCCATTCATTATAGCAACTGCGTGTTGCAGCTATTTATCATGGGGGAAAATTCACAAAGATCGTTTGGTTGGAGTGGTTATTGATTTGATCTCACAAGTTTGATAAATGCGACAGAGGGCAGAAAAAGTAGAAACACCTGAAAAAATAAAATAAAAATAATTTTCCTTCCTGAGGAGCCAAATGCTCATGAATGAACTGGGAGAACTGGTTGAAACTGCTGTGTTGCCACGACGCTTGCAGACGTGCTTTTTTACATGTTCTTGTTGAAGAGGTCTTTTTTGTGGTTCGCTGAAAACACTGACATTCTTTTTGTTTTTATGACACCATCCACACAAAAAGATATTATTCACATTTATTCACACCACTGTTGCTGACCGGCTATTCCGTTCTCCCAGACTCTTCAGTATGGAGAGAGGCAGAGTCTGTGACCGAGGAAAGACTTGAGAAAGTCAGTAAATATTTGGTTTTGTCAATAGACCCTTTAAAATGCCTCAACATGTCCAGTGCTGCTTTTTTTGACATGCAAGTCAAACTGTGCAAACATAACAGAGAAATCCTACTGTAGGATTTTTCTGCTACTCAACAGAATTTATGGTTCTACCAATTACTTTAAATCACCTAAATCCTGAAGCAGCAAAGCAGTCTCAGACCCTCACAAGATTACCCCAATATTTAATGATCTATTTCTGAAATGCTGCATTAGTTTTATGACACATTCCAAAAAAGTTCCCTCTTTTTTTCTTATTGCTCTCAAATGTTTTTTGGGGATCATTCAGAGAATTTCTGGCAACTGTGTGTGTTACCGCAGCGGGTCTTTACCTCTGTACTCTCCACGGACGCCATTTTGGCAACTTTCAAAGTTGAGAGAAAATTATTTGGTGAGGAAATAAGACGTCACAAATAAATAAGTAAATATGAATAAATAAAAAGCATCTTTGCCGTATATGAGTATTCAGGAGGGATTACTCTTTCAACACAGAGCCAGGATAAATTGTCTAACTGTTTGACTTTATGAGCAAATGATTTATTTTTGCAGCTATCCGTACAACCTTCTTTCAAGGAAGAGGATTTCAGGAGTTGCCTACCCTTAGCTGGACAAAATACAAATGCTTATCTGACCTTCTGATCAGAGTGCAGGAATAAAACTGGTTGACTGAGCAGAACCAATCATTTCGGCAGTGAATAAACTTAAATGCAGGACAAAGACTCACTAGTGGAGTACATGTAGCAACTTGCACATCTTTATAAATGTCACATTTACAAAGAGATTGGTTTAAAATATTTCTGATGATCCATTACCTCAGTTTATCTGCTGTATTTTTTCTTCTTCTTTTTTTAAAATCTTTTTTGAGCTTGACCAATACATTATCATTGGATCAAGGGTGTAAGTGTAAATTGCAGAATGTCACCATGTGCTTTCACACTTAATCTAACACACATTATCGCATTTTGTAAAGTAGGGGAGACTGAATGGTGTAATTTATAACACCCCGAGCGATTATGACACGATTGAGTAACTTTTTGTCGCATTATGTAATAAATTATTGATTGCAGTTTCTTTTTTTTTAAGCATAATCTGCAAAAAGGAAGATAAAATGAATGCAAAAAAGAGAAAAGTCTGTGTCCCTTGCCCTATCCTTTACAATGCTATAAAGAGAAGTTAAAACACAGAGAGAGAGAGAGCCCTTTTTTTTCCACCCCAAGAGGAAACACTGAGCCAGAAAGAGTGGAGAAGGACTGGGGGTCGTCCGAGGTGCCGGCGTCCCAGAGGAGCAGCGGGAGTGTTCATGACACGGCAGCAGCGTTGAGGCAAATGTGGCTGAAAAGAAGTTAAAAGACGGCGCCAGGCCGGGCGTCACAGAATCGGGTGTTGTTCAGTAAAAGAGCCAAATGGAACGAGTGCAGCGATTTATAAGCCCAGATCTTATCAGAGGAAACGCTCCCAACTGTGCTGCCAGCCACACTGACGAAGTAATCCATACGCCTTTCCAGCACATTGCTGTGGAAAAGGGGCATTGGACACAGAGAGGCACAAAACCTCACGCACACAACAGAGTGATGAAGCGTCAGAATTATGCCTTATCTGTGTTTATTTGACGACATTGTGAAAAACGACCCTCATGAAACAGATGGATCTGTTTAGTCCGTTCCGCGACTTTAGTTAATAGTGTTACATCAGCTTAAAGCAAAGATTACGTACGGCTTTAACAAAGTAAGACAAGGAATATATAAATAAATATTAGATAAGAAATGTTTTCTGTTCTTTTGTTTGTTTTGTTTTAGCAGTGAACCAATAGTCATAATTATAAACTTATGAAACTCTGAGCAACAATGGCTCGCAAAAGTAAACACAACTGAGTTACCATGAGTTCATTGCAAACGATTGCAAAATGTGTTCCACAAATAATGGGACAAATCTTTTACAAGGAGTACATAAAACCTACGACAGGTGCAATAACCTCAGAGAGTAAGTGTGGAAACCCTTAACCTAAACCCCACATTTGATTCAGCTGTAGCATTCAGTCTTCCTCTCTCAGCATCTCGGCGTTTACTCACTCCAGTGTAGTTTCTGTCAGACTCACCTTCATGAATTGTGTCTCTAAGTTCAACTTCACTTTCAGCAAACCAAACCAAATTCTGCCTCTATGTTTTATTAATTGTATTTCTTCTACTTCTATTGACCTACTTCTATTTTGTAGGTCATCTGCCTTATAAAATCATCTAGTCTTTTCATATGTTTTTGGAAAAGTTTCCAGACTTTGTAATATCACTGTTATCCCATATTTTCTTTATTTTTATTTTTTTTTTATTTTTACAAATTATTGACATATTTCTCTATTGACATGGTACATATCGCTAATGGAACAAGACTATTTTAGTTGTTTGTAGCCTTTCTGCAAACTATGGCTTTAACGAGCATAAAGTGAGCAAATGTTAAGAGGTTTCTACGACTTCATTTCTAAATTAATTCCTTTTGTATTGATGCACGAACCATTACAACTTAAGAAAAAAGTCATAAGCCTCAGCAACTGAAGAACATTTATTTTGTGACTGAAAATGAAGCCAAACCAACCTTGCATTACCAAATATTCATTCTACTTGAACTTTTCCATATTCTCTCAATGTACAGCCACATGCTACGATATATTTTATTGAAAATTGATGCTCTAGATGAACACACAAGTATTCTGCCTAATTTCTCCTGATGCCTTGAAAGGAATCAATTATTTGCAGATTTCATCCATTTGGAGGAAGTTGTGGCCCCAAACCACTGGATTATTGTAACTGGACAAAATGTTAAAAATTTACATGGTCAGGTGTTCAAAATTAGCACATTTTTTAAAACTTAAAATGCAAACTCAATTGTGAAATACATTAATTTAACCTGCACTATCAGAAATAACACATGCAATGTCTTAATGAAGCAAAACAAATGCCAAATTATTATTTGTCAGATGTTTTAAAAGAGCAATGCCTCTCAACATAACCCAAGACTTTGTTTTGGCTACTGTAAGCTTTAGATGGCGCACACACTGGGTAGAGATAAAGAAATCTTTGCTCCTAACATTCAAAAGGCGGAGGGTTGTAAAATCTTGAGATCTCAACTGCCATGGGGATGTAGTCTGATGGGACAGCCTTAGGTAACATGGCTGCATCAAGTGCAAAGTAATCTGAAAGCCATTTAAAGCAAACCAATTGAAGCAGCAAGGTAGAGGAAACCCAGGACGGGGATTTCCCTGATAGAAAATAAATAAGAACTCCACTGGCAGAGATTGCTACACTGCACCAGAAGCTTTAGGCTTTTTTGGACCCAACTCGAGATAAGGCTGCAGCTGTGAATATTTCAGCTTTGTGTCAGGTTGCTCTGCGATCATCAATTTTCAGAATTTTGCAACTAATTCTAAGTTAAATTCAGGTCTGGACTTTGACCGGCTGATGCCAACACGTGATTATGATTTGATCGCGGCCATTCCAATGTAGTCTCAAGCGTTTCTGCAACCTCTGACAGATTTTCTTCCAGGTTCTTCCTTCAACTTGGACCATTTTACTCTCTCCCACTGAAGAAAATCATCACCACAGGATTAATCTGCCATCACTGTGTTGCATCGTTGGAATGGTAAATGAAGAACGATACACGGTGTTAGTTTTGTGATTGGTGTTAAAAGCTTATGCCAAAATCCAGATCTCTTTTAATTTACAAATCACCAAAGATTTCAAGGGATGCTCTTAAAGACAGGTACCATGAAAATGTGATAAAAACAACTGAGAGACTTGAAGTGACCTAAAAGAGGAGGTCGATAACAATCTCACAGATGACTTCTCACCATCTTGTAGGTAGTTTTCCCTGCAGGAGAAACACAAAAATCATGACACATTGTACAATGAGATATGAAATAACACAAATACAACAGCTGTAGTGACACAGTAAGTGCTTTGTGTGTCAAAACGCAAGAATACCTGCAGCTTCTCTGATACTCAGATCATCTTATCTGGCCCCAACATTCAAAATTACATAAATATCTTCTCTCAGCCATTGTAATATCCAGTGTGCTGTGTGACTGGCTGATGTGATGACAAGAAATTGAACATATGTGCATTAGAGTAGCCGGAACATGTGGTATTTATATTGGTGTTAAGATTTCATTAACATAGAAAACCATAAGAAAATATATATGGGCTTTTTGGAAAACATTAACGTCAAAAAACAGCATTCCCATGTCGACTGTTAAACTGCTGAAGTGTTAATCAGTAATTATCACTCAGAGCAGAACACACAACTGGGTCATGTGTGTGCCATACATGTGGAAAAAGAGCAAAGCAACGACAATCTGTATGTAGAACATTGCTTCATGAACTAATATGTGTCACTTTTTGTGTCTTGTACTCTTAAACTAGGCCAATATAAATAATTATCGGGGCCAGAGATATCAGAGTCAAAGTGAACAGTGCACTGCACATGTTTAAATGTTAAAGGGTGAAGTAAATGCACCTTAGTATCATCAAACTAAATTCTTATCGTATTAAATCTTTCCCCGGGTAACTGAAACAAATTGGATTACACCTGCAAGTAAGGTAAACATGCTGTGCAAGAGTAGTATACAACCGTAATCCTGATCAACTCAGCAGAAATAGCCCAGACAATCCTGTCACCTTGCAAGTATTTACTAGAAAACGCATAATACTGCAAGAACTTGCAGCTGACCGGTTTAGGTGGAAGGGAACAGGTCTAGAGGTTAGGTCCAGGCCATGGATCAGAGCACGAAGAAGTTATGTCTCAACTGTGTTGGGTATCCCATATGTGGGTGCACTGACCTGCTGACATCAGAACATGTTTTCACCCGACAAGCTACACAAAACATGTGACTGAGAAGGTTTAGTATTGATTTAGCCTAGGTCAGGCAAACTGAGGTCAACTGCGCAGACTTGTTTATGTCAAATTATCTTTGCGACCTTTTAAGAGTTATCCAATCATGAACAGGAAGGGCTTAAAAACGCAATGCTTAAATGATCTAACTAGCTAGCAGTTCGAATTGTCAATGCTTAATATACACATTGGCTGATTCTCGTTTCCCAAAGTGTTTGGAAATTTGAAGGATTTCACAAGGTCCTACAAACCAGGAGCAGAACAAAAACCTAATCTAAGAAGAATGCTATTTTATTTCTAAGACAAATATTATCTTGAAATATTTGCATTTTATTATCTTTACTGTTTTAAATTTTAATTCAGATTTGACTTTAACTCAAATCTGCATGCTTGTCAACAAGTTAATATCAACACTGGAAGAAATACAATCTATTATCTGCTCACAAGAAAATGTGGATATCTGAATGTGTTAAAAGTTATCCATCAACAGTGGCTGACTCAGTTATTTTGGTCTGATAAAAAGTTACAATCTCTCATGCAGCCTCCAGAAAAAAAATATGAACATCCCTTTAAATGTTCAGTCCTTTGTTCACAACTGTTTACATATGAATGTCTATTTTTGGGGGTCGGTATTACATATTTCCCAACCATAAAGTGCCATTTTATAAGGCAGTCTAGTAACTATATTACTTTCAGCTTTTATCAAAATGCCATTGAATAGAAATGAATTATTGGGATGATCATAAAAACCTTCCCCGTGAGCTATTCTCATCGTCTTATAGTGGTTGGAGTGAGGTTTTGTAGTTGTTGCCCCAATCTTCCTCAGAGTAAGTTAATATATAACCAAATAAGCAAACAGCATAATACGTGCAGCGCAGTGCAGTTTAGTAATTGTCTTACATTGCTTAGAAAGGAGATACTTCTTCACTCGTATGCTTTTTGTGTTTCCACCAGATCTTGTAATTCATCAATACTCCCATAAATTTCAGCAACTCTGCTCAAGTTGACATTATCAATTAAAATATGTAAATCTCGATAACCTTTGCAATTGCTAAATAACATAAACTTAGTTTCATCTAAATTTAATGACAATTTGCGAATATCAAAACACATGTTTTTGATTGCACAACTAAGAGTTGAGTTCTGCCAGGAGCTGCTGTAATTCCCACTTGCACATTTAGTACAAGTGGGAATTTCACAAAACAAAATACATAATTTTAGTATGAAATAATCAGTTTTGGTCCCAATACTGACCCCTGGGGGAAACCACAAGCAATGTCCAAGCAAGATGACCCAAAATCATAAATTCTCACAAATTGGTGCCTGTTGCTGAGATAGATGATGCTTTTTTTGAAGTGAATGAATACCTCCATAAACACATACTTCTTTTTGTCTAATGAGCGGGTAACCTCTTCTATTCATCCAGGAGCTGCCATTCATGTGGATCTTTGTGACCTAATGTAACATAAGACATTGAAATCTAGTATGTGGGAGCTGAACTTTGAGCTATTTCTTGGCAGGTGTTGCACAACACTTGGAATATCACTTGGGAAGGAGCTCTGAGTTCAGTTACAGCCTTATCTTCTTGATTATAAGGATGTTGAGGTGAGGAATATTAGTCACCAACTGAAATGCTGTGGGGAAGACGCTCCTGACAGTTTATTTTGTTTGGTTTTACTCAAAGCCTGAAACACGAGATGTGCCGCTGTTAGACGGTAAATGTTTCTGTCAGCTTGTGTTTCAACAAGTGTGCCGAAAGAGAAAAGCTCAAGGCTCTCACAAGAAATGCTCATATTAAACATATGCATTCTGACAACAATATTTTACTTTTAATACCTTTGTTTTTGTTTTGTGTGTGTGATATTCTGTCTTACATGTATGTGTGCGTCTGAGAGACGTCTCACTGTCTACGTGACAGCAGACTGGATTTCAGGGAATGGAGCAACGCTTCACCAGAAGGTCAGCTAAGGTGCTGTTAAATATTTCCATGATGAATGCAGTGTTACTCAAAATGCTCCGGATTTCCCTTTTGAAATGCTGCCAAGCGTTTAGACTTGTGTGTCATTATAAATTGCATAAACTATATGAGGCTTCGTCTGCAGTTTTGTTTCTTTTTTTTTTTTTTTTTTAAGCAGATGTTCCAAGAAGTTTGATTCATCCTCATTCGTGAATGAGTGGCCCTGTCCTTTTGATTTCGAGATGAGTGTTTGCACATTGTTTTCCAGTTCTGATCCCTCCGCCCCCTAACGTGCCTCATGGGGATTTTATGACCTAAACTGGCACATTTTGTTTGGAGCAGTGTTGCAAAATACTCTTCAGCCAGTAACTTCTCGAGCAGCGTCACTGGTTGACTGGTGCTATTGGGGTAATTGGCTTGTTTCGCTTCTACCTGTGCCAACACGGATCAAACGGTTTACAGTGACTAAGCTCAGCCAGCGTGAGTCATGTGTGTAATATTACAGTAAAAGAGGAAGTAAAATACAAATTCATCCTGTTAGAAATGTCAAGCAGCAGCTATAGTTTCACCAGCTACGCTACCCCCTCTGTTAACTGTGATTAATTGCTTGGCTCTATATGCCATTAAGTTTATACGCTACTATTTGACTCATAACCTGGAGCTATCTCAGCTTCACCTCTCTTAACCCCATGTCTAAAAGTGCATCTTATCAGCTTCAGCGATGTGCGGAACTTTGAAACAACCAGGAAAGCACGACTAACAAAGTCTCTAAGTTATAGAGAAGAGGGAAAAAAAGCGATCTTGTTGAATTGCCCTCTTTAATTTGTTCCTGTCTCTACTGTTTATCTGGCTTATGATGATACAAAATGCACGGAAAGTCTGTAAATTACTTTATGATGGGATTTTTGCAATTTACTGCCACCCTAGAGAGTCTTAGCTGCATATCGACAGAATTTGTCTTTTTTGCAAAATTATTCTAAAATGTAATTTCTGATTCGTGTAAGTGACAACAAATGTATCTGCAAACGTCGTCCTTACGGAGCATCAGCTTTGTAGAAGCTAATTTTAAGCCTTGCATGCTGTAGAAAGAGATGACGAGGGCTGACGACCTGGCGTACAAACTTTGCACCATTGTTCAATGCGGCATAGCAACTCGCAGGTCAGCAAGTTACATGATATACCCTGTGACTCATTCACCAACTTGTTCCAGTAAGCCAGATTCCAAGTTACCCCCATTAAGTATGGTGCTAACAAGCCGCCCACGTAGAAAAGGGACCAGAGTCCATATTTTTGTCATGATGGTTTTCTGGGAATTTAAGATGGCATCAGTGAAAGTCACATGTGTGTTAAGACAAACAGGACATTTGATATCATATTTGTGATGGGACGGGCCGATAGTGTATTAACAAGACTTGTCAGCTATGTTTAGTTTTGTAGCTGGAACCAAGCCAAGTAGATTCATACGACACTAAATAGGCCAGAGGTTACAAATATGTATGCATTCTGACTGAAGCATTTAGGTAAATGCATTATTTGTAGAATACTTAATTAACCATTATCACCAGAAAGGGTCATGGCAGTGGCTATTCTTCTTTTTCGTCTTTTTCTTCTCCTGAGAATAACAATAATAAAAGTGAATCTTAAAAGTGCTTGGTGTGGTAGGATTAATATGAATAGGACACATTGAAAGAAGTGAGTAAATCCGCTTAAGCCTCCAGTTTATGTCTCTGTCGTGCAAGCTTGTGTCAGAAATGCAGCCCAGCCAGTCGCTACAAGAAGTCAAATAAATGGAAATCATGAACTCACATGAACCTTCACCTCAAACGTTGCGGGTTCCATTTATTCTGTTCACCACTTTGGACATATTTCAGGGGATAATTACTTTCCCCGCTCTGCTCAGGAAGTTCTTAAAATTGGCTCTCCACATAAGGTTACTTTAATGTCTCTCTTTAATAGCAAGGACTGGTAATAGGGAATATATGTTTGCTGACCGTGTGGACAGACTTGGATGAGCCAAACTTTTTCAGCTAAACTGTATTGCAGACAGAGGAAGATACAGGCGTTCCCAAGACATAAATACGACAATAGAAAAGGAGTATCATTTTTTTGTCAATGTTCATAAATATGTGAAATAAAGATTTATTCTCATCTGCGCAATCAATGAAATGAGCATTTGTTGGCATTAGAGTAATTAGTGCAATAAGTATCCCTGGTTTAAACAGAGAACATTTGCTCATGACCATCAAAATATCCATAAGGTCAATTAATAAAGTATCAAATAAAGTATGTAAAATATGCAGAAATGTCAAAAGCACAAACTGAAACTCCATCTACTTTCATCTCCTTGTGTTGTTGTCATAATTACATCAGAGTGCAAATAAAATAAGTCTGTATATATATATATATATATACTGTATATATTTTACAGCTAAACGTTTAGAGAATGATGTCATAAATTCCTCCACAATTTGTTGCAGAGGAAGTGCTAAAATTGCCCAAAGCATTTCCAGGTAAGGTGGTCCTCCCACATGCATGGACTTGTCTGTCATAGTAAAAAGTATACTACCTATACTATCTACCTCACACCCTTGTTTTGTAATCCTCCCCCTCGGGGCAAACTACCTTGCATGTTTAAGATGTTTCCCACCATCAACACAGTGAATGTAAATTGTACGCTGATTATGGAGTTTCCACTGACTGACCTGCGGTTCAGGTAAGCCAGTCTTTGAGTCGGGTGTGTTGGATCAGGATATATCCTGAGGATTTAAGGCAGAGGATCCCGACGCCCAGGCTCGATTTACACAACTGTATAGCATAAAAACATTTAAACCACCCCCCTCCTTGTATTATGATTATCATCTCTGTTATCTTTCAGTGATCCTGTTCGTCTTGTGGTCCAATGCGAGAAGCGTGAGCTGCTAGCGAGTGTAATGTTTAATCTTTCACAATCTTTATTCCTTCTTGGACCCTTTCCAAGACGAACCGAGGCCCCTCCGGAGGCAGAATCAGGTCTTTACGTGCTCTCCAAAGAGCTCCTGCTGTGTTATAGCAACTTTTAAAAATTACCTTGAAAGTCAGGCCTGCTGCACATAGCAAAAAAAAAAAAGCAGATATCAAAGCTTCCCTGCAGTGTGTAACAACTTGTTTTGGAAATAAGGCAGCAAATGAGTCATGACATGTCAAACACATTACGGCAACCATTTCTCCCCCCTCCTGCCCCTGTTTTTGTTGTGATCCTCATGAGGGCAGAGTGTCCTGGGTTTGAGGACGTGAGCTTATATCTTTATGACCGACTGACCTCAAGTAACTCCGGGCTTGCTGCGCTTAAATATGTCACCTTGTTTGAACCGTACATAGATCCCCTGGGCCAGGTGGGTCCCATGCCGAAGGATCCATAGTCCTCCACGAGACAACAAACATGAAATTCTCATGGCAAGCCTCCATGGTGGAGGAGTGAGACTAAGCCAAAGGGGTGGTAAAGGTTTTTATTTTCAGCGCAATCAGTGTTGAAACAGTAACAAGAACCACAACATGGCTGTAAAACCGCTCAAAGCTGAGGTCCTTTGTTCGGCTTCTGTAAAAGATAATTAACAGCATAGTTTAGGTACATGTGGAGACCTCTCTTGTTATGTAATTGTCCATGTGTATAGGAGTGGAGGGGAGGGTGCATGTGCCAGGTGGTCTATGAATGTACCAATTAATGGTGTCCATGATTCCACACAGGCAACATGGTTTTGCCTTTCCTGTCTTCTCGCCTCATCCTCTGTCCTCTCCCCTCCTCTCCTGCTCCTTTCATCTTGTGTCTGGTCACATTCTCTCGTGCTTTCTTTTCCTCTTGTCTTGTCCTCTCATGCCCTTTCGCTTCTTATCCTGTTCCCGCATTGCTTTCCTTCCCCTTGGCTTCGGCCCCACAGTTGGTTGAAGAACTTGCTCTGCTTCCTAGAAATTCCTTCACACACCAAAGCGCACAAGATTCGGCATGCGAGTAATGGACTCCACGCACACAGGTATGGATCGTAGGGGAATAAGAATACGTTCTACCAGCAGACAGATATGCTGTTGGATGCTTTTCTGATGTGTAGACAGGAGTCATTGAAAAGCAGTGGTCTGTTACAAATGAAATGAGAACTTGCTCTTACCCTTGCAAACCCGCAGTGCCGGTCTTTCGCACTCCAGTAATACTCACAAATGGGCAGGAAGATTTTGGACCCAAAACGGGTTCTTTGAGCCAGCGGAGAGGACATGACCCCGCTGTTAATTCACTTGTTGATACTGATTTCCCTCCCATTGATGCGCCTTTCAAGTAATGTCATCACGCCAGGCAAACAATTCACCTGAACTGACCCTGAAAAGTACACAAACAAGTGAAACACAGTCACACTGACTAAATACGTCACTGGGAGTTATTTGGAGTTACATTTTTCGATGCTCATTTGAAAGCAACGGTGAATTAAACTTTGTGACTGAGCCAAATGATCACTTAATTGGTGTCTAACAATGTGTGAAAAAACAGGGGGGATCTGAGGTTGATGTGACAGTGAGTGCATTGTAATGGAGGGTGACTGGTGGCTGCCCTCTGTTGGATTGTAAGAGGAGTGTGACGTTGTGGACATCCAGTTGCAACGCTTGGAATTTATTTCACACCAAATCAATACTCAGTGCTTAGCAAACTTATCATTTGAGTCACAGTTTTCTGTAGATAAAAGTTCATGCACTAATTTTGTTAAACCAAAATCACAGAAGCTTTAAAGTACAATTATTTCCTCATCGCATGGTATATGATGTGTTCCCTGAGGCTAAATGTTTGGTTGAATGCCTATGTTCATCCCTTCCCAGTTTTCATCAAATTCTATTTTTTTAATTTTTGCTATTATATTTTCTTGCCACTTATGTGCTTTGGCAAGCTGTGAGATTTTTATATACAGTACTGTGAAAAGTATTTTTTTTCTTTCAGATTCCTCACAAATAAATGTTTCAGATGAGGATTAAGGATTACTTTTTTTGCGAAGGGAAAAATAAATCCTAACTAAACAATCCAATCAGCAATCACCGGGAGGGACCACATGTTTTACTCCTGGTCTGATTACTGCCAGGCTGTAAAAAAGGGGACCAAAAATCAACAGAAAACCTGCCTGACAATATGAAGTAGGCCAAAAGGCCAAATTAGAAAAAAATGGCTCTGACATTTATGAGTCAGGAAAAAGTTACAAAAACATTTCTTTCAGTGAACACGGCTGGAGTGAACATGGAACAAGCGTTAACCTTCCGACTGTTCCAGATGAGCACATCATCTGGAATAGATAAAAAAATAAAGAACATTTTAGTTTCCAAATGACCCAGTCAAAGTCTGGACTTATCTTACTGAGCTGCCTGAAACAGGCTGGTCAAGATTGGAAACATTCCAACATGGCTGAATGAAAACAATGTTTGGAGCAAAATTCCTCCGCAGCAATGTAAAAGACTCATCGCCAGCTACCACACATGATGGGCGACAGTCGGTGCCCTTCACTAGTTTATCACAGTCCTGCTTAAAATAGTAAAAACAATTCAACTAAACTGTGGGCATTAGAAGAAAAAGAAGAAATTCTTACTTGCAAATATTGATAAAGAAATAAGAACCTATCATAAATGAACTGTTTTATGTGCATTTTCATTCGATTTTGGCGCTGAACATCCTCATAGAATGACAGATTTCTGCTTACCTACAGTAAAGTCTGGGCCATAATACAAATATGACCTAAGTGGGAAGTACGTTCACACTGAAGGACATGACTTTTTTAGCAGCACTCTCTGAAAAGATGTAAAAGATCAACAAGTTTTATATATATACTGTATATATACTGTATATGTGTGTGTATGTGTGTGTGTGTGTGTGTGTACATATATACGTATATGTGTACATACAGTACAGACCAAAAGTTTGGACACACCTTCTAATCCAATGAGTTTCCTTTATTTTCATGACTATTGACATTGTAGATTCACACTGAAGGCATCAAAACTATGAATAACACATGTGGAAATATGCACTAAACAAAAAAGTGTAAAACAACTGAAAATACCCCTTATATTCCAGTTTCTTCAAAGTAGCAACCTTTTGCTGTGATTACTGCTTTGCACACACTCTGCATTTTCTTGATGAGCTTCAAGAGGTAGTCACCTGAAATGGTTTTCACTTCATAGGTGTTGCCCTGTCAGGTTAATAAGTGGGATTTCTTCCCTTATCAATAGTCATGAAAATAAAGGAAACTCATTGAATTAAAAGGTGTGTCCAAACTTTTGGTCTGTACTGTATATCTAAATTTCTTAATCTTAAAAAGTAATTCAATTCATCGCTTTTTTGATTAATCTTTTCAAGACTAAATACATTTATTTTTATTTGATCTGAAGATATGCAATACATTTTTGTTCTGCTGCTCACATGGTGTATATTTAAGAGAGAACAAAAGTCAATCAATCTGATCAATCAGGGCGAAGACAAAGATCTACTAGGGTTGAAATGATGATGGTGACAAACCAGCTCAAAGAAAAACAAGCTAACACATGCTGAGGGATTTTTCACCATTAGCTTCTTAGCTTAATGCATTTTGCATGCCACCATTTTTTTTTCTGTAAGGAGAAACTGAAGAACACCAGGAAAAACAGGTTACAAATGATCAAGAATTAATTCCACCGTAAAGCGCATCTGCTTTCAAAGCCTTTGGCTTTTACAATTTCAACACGTTTCCCTCTCCGTGTGCTTTAGTTGTAGTTGAACCTCAGCAGAAAAATACCAGAGAAAGAGAAAATTGATGTCACGTTTGTTCAATCTTAGTGTTGTGTACTCATATATACACGTTCTGAATTAAACTTCCAACCAAAACGTGTTCATGAAAGACAGCTGTTGTTCATATTAATACGTTTTCTACACCCACTTCATCATTCCAGTGTTGTGAGGAATCTCCTGTGGCCAATAGGTGAGAAACACCTTTGACTTTTTAGCGATCTAGCACTAGTAGGTGCATAGTCTGTTTGAAACGTCCTAATCCAAGTAGCTCATTTTAATCTAAAAGTCTAAAAGCCTGAAATGGCGTTGCTTTGAAAATAAGATGCACAGACCCACCCTGACCCGAATGAAAAACTCAAACGTTACAGACCTAGTTCTTGACCATCGTGCCCATTTACTTTTGTTTAAAGTTAATCCAAATTGGCTGCAGACACACTGCTTGTTTTCATACATTTTCAATCTTCAACTATCCCACTACAACAATTTACAGCCTTTGTTTACTGTGTTGCTGCCTAGAGCAGATGTTAGCTTTACTTTCATGATCATTCAGTGCCGTCCGACATAACAAGATGTAAATAAAAGTGTAAAACCTACACATGCCTTGAATTTAAATTTCTGCCCAAAGGAAAGACTCCCATCTGTCTCTTAGTGTGGGCAGGCTGCAGGATCAGAAAACATGCAGTATGTGGAAAACATATGTTGAGCAAACATATACATACAGTATATATTTAATTTTTTTGGGGGGGGGGGATGCTAGGGTGAAATGGAGAATCCGATGGTGTCTGATGCACAAATATTAAAGAAATATTTGAGGAAAGGATTATAAAAATATATAAGGTGAAAGATGATGCAATGATGCTGGTTTGGCAGGAAGCGAAAGAATATAAAAGCAGTTCAAAAACCCAAACTAAAGATAACCAAACACACAGACAATGATTGTAACTCACACATAAGGGAGCACTTGATGCTCCGTGGGCTTGTAATCAGTGGAAACTAAAAGAAATTATTGATTTGTTGAGAAAAACACAAGGAAAGATCAAAGTGGCCTCTTTGTGAAAGCTGATTCATGTCACAGGAGCCACATAGCAATGCACTGGTCAGAGCTCAGCTAAATGCGGCTAATTCACAGCCATAAGCAGTGACCTAATTTATGTTTTTTTTTTCTTGTCAGTAAACACCTAAGCCTTAGACCTACATCCGCTTAACAAACGCTTTAATTGTGGGGATAAACCTATTTGCCCAGACATTTTGGTAACCCAAAAACCTTCCCTTTATTTACGTCTGCAAATCAATCCTTTTGGTTTAGCAGCCATTAATCTAAACTGCTGTGACATTTACCAACACACCATCAAAACTCCACACAATCTGGCTTTTTTTATTTTTTGCTTGCTCTATTTACATCTGAGTGTTGAGGCAGTAATAGGGGGACTTTTTATTCGAACTCACAGCTAAGAATATCTCCCAATTTGGCCGCTTTGTGTTTCATTATTGTTAGCAGTTAGCAGTGCTGTAGGTTTCTGCGGTGACCTGACTCTGCTTTTTTGTCTTCTAATACTTAACCTGAAACAGAAAAAAAAAAAATCTTTCTGCAGAAATTGAACGTTACACAGACAGTAGTAATTATTTATAAATGATAAAAAAATATAAATAAAAATAAAACAAAAATAAATAAAGAAATACCAAAAAGAACCTGCAACCCAATGAATATTTTTA
Organism: Xiphophorus maculatus; assembly: GCF_002775205.1. NCBI lineage: Eukaryota > Metazoa > Chordata > Actinopteri > Cyprinodontiformes > Poeciliidae > Xiphophorus > Xiphophorus maculatus. The sequence goes on along the minus strand of NC_036457.1, from coordinate 15,369,136 downwards.
TTGACGACCTTCGTCTGTGGTATTATTCACACTTGCCTTTGTTGCACATAATGTCTGCGCTTTTTAGGAATTTGTGATGCCAGTTTTTCCTGCACCATTTTTCCTTTTTTACTGTCATGTTCAACCAAATTTAGCCATTAATGTGCTGTTGATGTGCTGTTGTTGTTGTTTCTGTGGTTTATCTCACTTTGTGGAATTTTAGAAATTGTGTTGAGACTCTGCTGGACAAAAAAACAATAAATCCTCTTATTTGTATTTAGTCCAGTTACGGTTAGATTAACGGCTGATTATTTCGCTTTTAATAGAACAACATCTGACCAATATGAATTCAGTCTGACATTTTTTGACATGCACGCCTCTCTTCAGGTTATGACTGGCAAACTCTTGGACCTTACACAAAACAAGCTTGAAAAATAGATGAGTAGTTCATTCACGAGAAAATAATGAATTTTAGAAAACCAATGCCACCCTGAAAATAGTATCTGATTCCTCACAACTACCTTACTGCATGTCCTCCTTTATGTTTCTTCTTCCACAGCAGGTCAAGTGATATAACAACATATCTCTGCACTTTATAGGTTCTGTACATATGTTGTTTTTTTTTATGAGGCTTGGGTTGGTGGTCTTCTAATGGAAAAAAAAGTGAAGTCATATTGTTGGCAGAGTTCTAGCTTCAAAGTAAAAGCCCTGTAAGTTAAAATGCATCTGCTAGACAAGCAGGTGTATTGAGCAGCAACACAGAGGTTAAATGAGACAAAGGTTCACTGAGCGAATCTAATGCAAGCAAGCCTAAACCCCCAATGCAAAAATAATTTAGTCTAAGTCAATGACTGTTTGTTGGTGCCCAAACAAAATGATGGTGACAACTGAGATTCACCCCCATGTTTGTTCCCATGATCTTATAAATGCGAAGCTGAAATTTGTCAAACTAGAACGAGAAGTGGAAGATTTGACGCGATTGGCGGAGAAGAGACTTAGCTTAAAATTTGCTGCCCGTTTGTTTCCGTGCAAAGATAAAAGCAGCTTCAGTTTAATGATGCAACCCTGCTGCTTCGAGCCTCTGTGTGAGAGGAATGTCTACTTGTGTGACCCCTTTATTGTTTGGCATGTTAAGTCTTTGAAGACCAGCTGACCTGAACCTTTGTATAACAATGTGCAGGACATGCTGTACATTTTCTTGAGGTGGTCATTATCCTTGATAGCCCCTCAAAGGTCCCACAAACAAATGTTTCTCATGAGTGTGTGTGGATAGGTCTTTTGTTTATTTTTATTTGTTACAACTTTTGCTTATCATGATTGATTTGTAAAGCAATAGAAAGTGCAAAATGACCAAGGGGGTGAAGACTTTTCATAGGGACTGTTAATTTATTTTAGGTTTATTAGGCATTTGGTTTTTTTTTACAAAGGGGTACCAACATGCTTGTCAGCATCTGTATTGGATTTAACAAGCCACATCTACATTTGTTGCTGTTGCAATAAATGTTGGTTTGTTATTATTATTGTATTTCTTGTGGTTTTAATCTTTCAGCTCCTCTCCTTAGCTGTCCTTCTTTTCAGTCTTCGTCCTTTTGAATATCTTTTCACATTTGCTTTACCTCACGATGAGCTTCAGAAGAGCCTGTTTGTGGCAGAACACAGAAAAGGCCTCTTCGTCCTCTTGAGATATTATTTCCTTCCCTGCTGTGCCAGACATAATCTTCTGATACACTCATATATATATATATAAGATGCTTCACGGTCAGATGTCTTTTTATACGGTCATTGTCTCCATCTCTTGTAAACGCTTCTTCAACATACACACTGGCTGTTTTGGTGTTCAACTGCCAGACATCTTCAGTATACTTATAATATGGTATAATAAAAAATGACCTAGTTTCCCATAAATCCCAACAATGGTGAGCTTTTGCAATGCTGCAGGTTGAAATTTTCAGGTCAGTATTTACGATATTTTCTGTGGAACTGAACTCCAAATAATTTGTTCCTCAAATTGTTTCGTACAGCATATCTAAAATATTTCAAGATGCAAGTTGTGAAGCTGAAAATACACATGCAGAAAACACAGAATTTCTTTTTGTCGCCTTGAACTCTGCTTGACCTAGTTGTGCGCTTAACTGTGGGATGCCATGATGTGTAAAGTTATACAGGCAAAAAAGAAAACAGCAGTAATTTGGGCTATTTATTATGTTACTTATTATTTTTTCACAATTTCAAACAAAATATTTAATTTACAAGCTTAATGTTTAGCTATCAGCAAAAACAAAATATTTCATTTGAAACCAAGTATTTAGACCAGAGCTAAATATTTAGGCAACATGCAAACTCACTTGCCTGTGGGCGGAAGTGGACTACCAAAATAAAAGCTGGGTCTTGCAAACATCTTCATGAGCTGCTGGAAAGATTCAGAAACCTCTTTATCATAATTTCTTTTCCTCTTTTCAGAGCTGCATGCACACAGACTTGGTGCATGCTTTACACCAAAAGCCCTTCCTAAGATAGGTCCTGTGATTATCCCCAGGAAGGAAACGGTTTCAAACCAGAACCTACAGGTGCAGCCGGGTGGATAGATCTATATGAAATAGATCTATATAAAAATATCCCTCATCACCCTTTCCCACATTTGTAAGACATTAAGAGGAGAAGCGGTACTTATTTTTTCCACTTTAACCACAGGGTGCTACTAATTAATTAGTAATTAATACTATTAATTTCTGTATTTAAAATTATATTTTTAAGATATGATTTTAGGGCTATGTGAAACAAGCTTACATTACTCTGAAGTGTTTTTTTTTCCCCTTAAGTGTGCTATCTGGTGTAATATGCTGTGAAAGCCAATCTAAAACTCTCTCCTTATAGAAATGTAGCAAGGTAAATAATGCCAGCACAGGTTTAGTAAAAAATCTCCCCACAAAATGGACAGATATTCTGAAGTTGTCACATCCTTTTTGTTGAGGAAGTCAGCTTCAAACAAAAATCTGAAACTTCAGTGAAACAAACAAAAGGCTTAGGCCTCATTCAGCGTCCCAATCGGATGCAACACTTCCTTTGTAAAGAAGCCCAATATCCTCCTGAGCAGTGACAGAATGAGAGGGTTCATGTGAGTGCAGCAAAACAGCCCAAAAATACTTCCAGTCCTCCATGGTATTTCTGTTTTAATTATAATATTGTGCTTTGAGTCGAAAGGATTTTTTTTTCTTTCGGTTTCTCCTGTAGTGGGTTTTTTAACAAAGCATAAAATTCATTTATTGAAACAATTGTTTTCCACTGTGGAATGATTTTTAATAGACATGAAACTGAAATCTACTGTGTTTTCCGCTTTAATTTGCATTTCTTGGTGATTCATGATACTATTTGTTATAAGTCAGAACTAGAAATGATCACGCTATCGTTCACCTGTTTAGCAAAACTTAAGATGTAAGTTTATTAATACTACATGTTTGTCCAGGAGGAGTGAGTCAATTATTTGATGCAATCTGAAGGGTTTCCTTAAATAGAAACTTTTTAATACTTTAAGGAATTAATTTAACTTGAAGACCTAACTTATTTTTTGTCTCGTTGATAACTAGGATCAATTGGAATATGTGGATGATTGAATTGAAAAGATTTTTTGTTGTTGTTGTGAATTGGTGCTGTGTAAATGAAACCGACTTGAATTAAAGTCTGCACCTAAACATGTCAGAGATGGTTAAATCCAGATATCTAAAAATACTGCCTGACAGTAAATCAGACAAAATCTGTCCTGTTTCAGCTAAGTTTCAGAAAAATGAGGAGCTGATTTTTTTTTTTTTAATGACTCTTTCAAATTCAGAAGTTTTCATACATTTTGTTAATGTTTGGTAGAATTGTCTTTTGAGCTCTTTGATTTAGGTCACAACCTTCTTACAATTGTTCAATGGAATTTGATCCCACTGTCAATTTGAAACTCCCGTTTGTGACCAGGCTTTAACTACTTCACCAATACATCTAATATCACAACATCTTATTTTTATTCATTTCTTATCAAGCTATTAATTTTGCGAAGAGCACCAATCTCTGAGCAGCACTCCTCAAAAACATTGATGTTGCGATATTGCCAAACCTGTGCTTCAAAGTTGCGACGATGGTCTCTTGTTCATCCAAATGCAACAATGGTCATATTGGCCACTCAGTTTCAAACAGCAAGACATGTTTTTATTCAATTTAAAAGCATAATAAAAAATCAACATTTTCTTACTTTTAATTGACCTTAAAGAGGGTTTAGGGAGTATTATATATTTTCCAGGGTGTCATTTTATAAGACAATCAAGTAACTCTGTTATATTCAGCTGTTATAAAAACTCTGTATACGTATATCAAACGCAACTTAAAATAAATTTGACTTTGCGGTTTGATGACTTAAAATTGGCCTCTGTCTCTTTAAGAAGCTCCTACACCTTCTGTAGCATGTCGTTGCAACAAAGTTTATCCAGGATGCCGATTATAGCCGTTCTCACAAGCATTGGACTGAAAAGGAGTTTGCATGGTGAAAGATTTCTCAAAACAGCAGAAAATAATCAAAATCACACACCAGGTATGTTTTTGATGAGGGAACAATACACAAAAAATAACACAAAACAAAACTCAAAAAATCTATTTACTTTAAAACTGTGCATGTTTAAAACATTATGTAAAATTGACTTTTTTGATCTTTACATCATGTTATAATGCCATTCCCTTATCAAAAAAAATAAATAAAAAAAATACCTGGTGTGTTTTTTCACTCTTTTATCCATGTATGAAAAATCCTTTAATTTCCCATGGCAACCGTTTAGAGTTGCCTTAAGGTGTACTCTCACCAAGCGTCACCAAACCTCCTCCTTGGAGCTGCAATCTCCAAACTCAGTCCAATTTCTTCTAAGTGATGTTTGATATATACAGCATATAATTAAAGGTAACATAGTTACTCGATTGTGTTACAAAAAGACACTATGTGCCTGCAAAATACATAATACGGCCTCTTAGCATCTTCCTTAACCCAGATCAGCTTTGTTTTGAACAGCACAACTCTGGTTCGAGCACATACTGCTCAGACTTCATCACCATAAATGTATCATTGGATTAGACTCAACATAAGCAAATGCTAACCTTAATGAGTCTGATTAGTACCTGGAATCAAAAAGACAAAAAAAAAGCTGGATGATTGCAAATGAGCAGGTGCAGCCTTTAATGTTACTGAAAAGTTGATGGGGTGTTAAATACAAATACAGAGTGAGAAAAGCTCTATTATTCCAAAAGCTTTTACTGTTATTACAGCCATAAAAATCCCAGAGCTGTTTGTGTCGGTGCATCACAGCTTACAAGGGTATATCCAGCTGTTTTGTATCAAAGCATAACAGCATATGCGCTTTTAACACAGAGCAGATGCTGTTTGGTGAGTCGCGTACGCAATTGTTTGCTTGATTAATATGCTGACAGTGATTGATTGAAATGTTCATCTGCACCTTTTTGTATTTCAAACACTAACCAGACTCTTCGCTCTATCAAGACCTTCATAGCGTTCTGCCTTTGGCAACCGGTTGCATTACAAAACAAGTGTTTGGTTTTGATTCCTGGCTCTCGCCGTCTAATTATAAACTCCTTTGATTCCTGCTTTTGCTCACATGTATTTTCTAAAAAGAGAAAAATATAGCCACATGTATTCTTGTCTTTTTTTTCTTTTTTCTATTTTGCTCTGCCTGTTTCTACGAAAATCAAAACTTCCAAATTTAGCAAATACTAATTTGTGATTTAGAGCATTACACACTGAACTGGATCGTGTGTTTTCCTAATGATATGCACAGATTTATTTCCCCCACGTTCCCTTAGTCTTAAGGTTGAGGAGTGTTATTCTTGTCGGTCTAATTATGGATGGCACATGTCCCTACCACAAAGAAATATAAATGTGGATTGTACTTGTTTGCTTGAACAATCCACCCCTCCACAGTCTCCAGGCATTTGACATTTCTAAATACTCCAAATATGTTTTGGAACATGACCTTTTGTTCCCGTCTTTGTTGTAAGGGAGTTAAAGAGGTCTCTGCCTAAATACCATTTGATTAATAACTGTGTTGTGTAGAGGCTGTGCTGTACGCAATGTTTAACAACCCTTGCCACATTCTTTTTCTGCTTTGACTGCTTGTGGTCAGTCTGTTTGCTAATCCTTTGGCTTATTAACTGCATACTTTTTCTGTTTTTTTTGTTGTTTTTTTTCAGCTTGACTCTAAACTCGGGGTTAAATTGGGAGAAGTCTACCACGCAGTCAGTGTTTGGATTATTATTTGTTTTTTAATGAAAAGCTGAAATCTAAAAAGCGTTTTTCGCACATTTGCTCTCGGTGATATTATGAGCAAATAGATGCACAATTTAGTCGGAGACGGTGAAATAAGGAAATAAATAATTTTAGAAATTTTGAACCTACTGGCTATTTGAAGACAAAGTGTGAATCCAGATTATCTTGACCTGGATCCTGAAGTGAAAGGCTGGTTTGAGAGCCATAAAGCAACTCCAATGTCAAAATGTCTTAAATATTAATATTCAACATCCTTTTAAGATGATTTACACTAAAGCGCAGGGTGACTTACACGGAAAATAAAGATTGGAGATACCGGTGCACTTCCTGAGAAGCTGAGGATTTATGCAATGTTTTCTGTATTTTTTATATTCATGATTTTCAAATCCTGAAATATCCATCTCAGCCTTTGCTGGCGGGTAAAATTTGTGGCATTTCTGAAATATCGACTACATATTGGCCAGCCCTGGTTTAAAGGTTCAGATTATGTCGGTTCCTGAAACTGCTTTGATGTTTTCGAGCATGGCAAAAACCGCTGCTTTAAGTTTGGCTCATATTAAATTTCTTGTAAACTTCACCCTCCAGGACCAACTAATCCTAAATGATTACAGCAAGAGAGGTATCACCTGCTGGTAAGATGTTAACTGCTTATAAACTTTCAACAAAACCCCACTTCAAAAGTCTTGCACCATCTCTTTAAAGCTAACCTTGGGCTCTCCTCCTGCACAGAACGTGCAACAATTTTATCATCTATGATTTCTAGCTGATGAGGAAGAGGGCAGAACTTTTCCTCTGTTGAATATTTCATTTAAGCGTCTTGTGTTTCCATCTCGTTGGGTTTTTCCTGATAAGACGGCGCTAGAATCAGAAACTCGGTCATGTGTTTGTGGGTGGCTGACCCGGTCTGAACCCTCGCCTATTGCACCAGACTGTCAGAGCGAGTAGGCGATTACAGATGCTGTTATAAAACTTGTTGCCAGGCTCTCTTCTGTTGCAGGACCACATTTTCCTCCACTCTCCCAAACACACAGAGCACTGTGAACAGCATGACGTCGGTGTTCGCTCCTCGTCAGAATGTCAGCTGGTTATTTTTTACACGTTTTGTCTTATAAAAATATGCTCTGGGTGGCAAAAATACAAATTCCAGGTTAAAACGTCGAGGGTAAATAAGTGCAAGTGTGGTTTACCTGAACTGCTTGCACGATGTTCTTTGGTTGGTCTGGTTTTTGGGTTCGGAATCTTTGTAAAACCTAATTTAAGCAGCTTGGCGAGGGAACTCCATCACCCTATTTTATCCTGATTAGCGTAATACATTGTTTTGGCTTGAATAAAACTAATGATTGAGCATGTGAACTTAGACTCATGTGCAACTTGTCATAAAGTTTCCCATAAAACAGTAAAGCTATTCTGAAATTATCTTGTCGTGACAGGAGGACTTAAATTCTGCAACATAGTTTGTCCAGTCAAAGTCCTGCATTTGTCACATTATGGCATCAATATATATGGATACATAACTGATTAATCAAATTATTTTTTTGTTAATCAATTATCATATTTATGATTAATCACACTCATGATGTAATGTAAAAATACACAAGCAAACCCGATCAAACAGAGGCTAACTCAAATTCTACAAGTGTAATGATGAAGATTTTTATTATTTTTTTTAGAAATTCTTTTTCAAACTATTATCTAAGCTGATTAAAGCTTAACATTATCAAAAGTTTTCTACTTTCTCAGGAGTTATGGAAAAGGTTTTGACCGCTCAGAAATCTTGAGGTCTACTGTAATACCTCAGGGGCGGAGAGTTTGGGAGAGGCAAAAACACAGGAAGGCAATTCAAAATGTCAAACCACCTGCACATTTCAATTTGGAAAACCGCCTCAACATAAAAAATAAAAGAAGAAAAACAAACAGAATGGAGTGTCTCAGTCTTCTTCTTCTGCCTGAATCTCCTCTGGGGAACCTGGTGTCACAAGGTGCCGATCAGCCAATCAGAAGTGGACTTCAGAGAAACGAGACTTACCAAGTCAAGAAGAAAAATGGTGGCTATTATTTGTTTGCCACATTCCTTAAACTCTGAGAGAACATAGACGTACAAACTACCCTTGTGGACAAAGTATTATTTTATGCTTTCATATTCAGCAAGTTTCTAACTTGTAATTGTTTTCACTGAATAAAAAATATTTCATTTGGATAAATGTTATCTGATATGTACTGGCATTTAGGAAGCACTTCTTTTAGTCATTTAATGTCACTAAAACAATTATCAGATTGATTAATTAACAGGTCCATAAAGAATATTTTGAAAAGGACTTGTTGGCACCAGTGAAATGTAAATGAAGTTGCGTTTGTGTTTTCCTTAAATACACTATTAATTAATTGGCACTGGTTGTTGTGAGATCTTTTAAACTTCATATTCACAGATTCAGTTGCTAAACTCAAACACCAGAACTCAGTAATGTTTTTTTGATGAATATAGAAGATAAATAAATGAAAAGTTGTAGATGTATTTTTTATGTTTTTTTTGCTTTATGGTTAGACTCCAAATTCAGCCACTCACTCATTTTCTGTAGCACTTTCACTCAGTTCAGGGTCGTTTAGGTGGTTCAGGCCATTACAAAGGTCAGCGAGTTAGAGGACGGAGTAAACTTTGGACAGACTGTCAGTGTAACATAAACCAAACACAGAGACACGCACAAAAAAGGTACTTTGGTGGACCGTTCACTGATATTCATATCTGAGTGAGAATTCAGCGGTACCTGGAAAAACCCAAATGAACACACATTCCAAGACAGAGCCACTGAAATGTAGTGATCTTCTTGCTGTGAGGAGGTACTGAACAAGGCTTTGGTAATCGATGTGTTGTTGATTTGAAACACTAATATCAAAATCAAAAGTCAAAATCGTTCACCACTACTCCTGCCGATCTCTTACAACAATTCATAATGTTAATAAATTAATTTGTTATTAATGAAATAAAAAGCACAGCAAATGAGCTCGAATACAAATTATTCGTAGTACAATGTGTTTTTTTTTTTTACATTAGTGTGTCGGGTTAGTTTATCGTCAGGCAGATTGGAGCATCACTTGTAATTAAGTTCCAACATACCGATAGAACTGAGATAATTACATTACCTTTTGGTTTACCCTGCTGTCGTGTAATGTAATGCAAATGAAATTAACATCTGATATATAATAAATTCTCATTATGTGTTTTGACGTCTTTGGGAACATTTATCTGCTAAAAAAAACAAACTTGGATGATAATGGATGACGTGTTCAGGATGCCTCTTTCTGTGGCCATACTGTATTTATCCAAAGGACGAAGAAAGGCGGTGCAGCTCTGATTTTAAGTGACTAAACTATTTGAATCAATCACTAAAGACATTTTGTTCTTTAAGAAATATTGTCGTGGTGGTCGACTTAACAACTTCATAAGATCTGGTCCAAATTATGCATCAGTCACATTCTGGGTTATTGTGGTTACCTTTCATTATTAGTGACCTTAACATCCCGACTCTGTTTATAATCAAAGCGAAGGACCCATACTTTTCTGTGAAATAAGCCCAACTTAACTTAGATGTCGTTTCTTTAGTTATAGCACAACACAGTCACAGTCACTTTTTCTATTCGTCATGCTCATTTATGGTAAAGCATGATTTTACCAATTAAGGTGAACTCTGTCGTCCTAAAAAAACAAACTCCACCTGAACATGGCCTGGTCACATAACAGAGTTCTTGTTCAATATGTCCATTTTTTCCTAATATATTTTAACCAAATATCTGTTTCAAAAGTATTTATTTATATTCCATATAAATCACCTGCAGCCCATACCATTAACAGCATTCAGGTGAAAAGAGGGAAGTTATCATGGTTAGATAAAGGCTTTTTGGAGTTGAGACGATGCGATTGCACACGATGCTACAGTACTGGTAACTTACAACTATTTAAATATGAGTAGAATGTAGCCTTTTGTTTTTGTGTGTGATGGGAATATGGCCAGGGCCAAATCAGATTTGTTACGGTTCATTTCTTAGGTGTAGCCCCGGCCTCACAGCAACTTGAAAGTTTCACAATCTATGTCAAAATTTGTCAGAAGTCACTCAACCACCACATAGTTTACAAATACCAGCTGATTAGCTTAATTGCTGGGTCTCTTGTGATGACATCAACCTAAGTAAACAAAACTGATTTAATTGTTTCCTCAGTGAGCTTTTAAAAACTTTGGATATTGTGAAATCCTGCTGTAGAATTGTATTAATCATTATATAGCTGCGTATTTATTTTGAATTAATTTATTATTATTATTATTATATTTTTTTTATTAGTTAGAAAATATAAAGCTTCTTTCCAGTGAAAAAGAAGCTTTTCCTTATTATCTACCAATAAAATCTGTGAAATAAATGGCATTATACTGTTCTGCTCTAACATCACTCTGAACATATTTTCATACAGCATTATGCATATTTTACACAGGAATGAACTTGTTATTAATTACATTAAAGTTTGATTATATGTATGTTCCTCTCCATCCATCATGTTCGCTGTTATTCTTCTTTCACTTCCCTCCATCTCCTCCTTTTCCTCCTCCTCCTTCTCCCCCCATGTTGATGCCATCTGAGGTTGCAGGCCCAGGCTATCGAAGCTGCAGATTTACCCAGCAGCACACGTCACTGAAAGGGGAGCGTAGAGCTCCCGAAATAGCCCACAACAGCAATTGGGAAAACAGGGTCCAAGTGGTAGTTACCGAGGACCAGTTTTGATACTAAAGTGAAGCCTTCCAGGAATTTGTCAAGACTAGTTCAATGGTTCAGCCACACAGGTGGGCTGATTGATTCATTCATTGTATGTTTCAACCACACTGGAGGCAGCCGCAAGAAATATTTAAGACTTTATTTAAAAGCAACATTTTGATAAAGATGTGTTGCCTTTACATTTTTCTTTTTTTTTAAGAGTTACAACATGCTCAGATTGTTCAATTACTGGGACCGTGAGCAAATGAAATTGTTTTCCTTGACCTAATAATACGTATATGCCTTATGGCAATTAGGATCGAGTAAAATGGTCATCTGGGATAAACCTGAGCACATTTCACGCCACAAAAGTAGGATGCAGCTCAAAATATCAGATAATTACACAAGTAACAAAAACAGAGGTATGTACAAAAAGAAAATGTGCTATTCCCTAAAAAAATGTAAACAAATCCTGCAAGAATGACTGACACGACTGCTTTCAGCATTAAAAGGTGGAGGAGCAATTCTGTTTCTGTCAGTGAACCATCCCATAAATAGTTTCAACTCCTCAGATCTAAGCTTTTAGAGTTGTGAAGGTACCTACACTGTAGTTTTTTTTTTTTTTTTTAGAAAACTCTCATCATTACTTCAGATTAACTTCTTCTCTTGCAGACGATGTTAGGAAACCCTCAAGATAAGAAGGTTTTTAAAAATCAAAAACTGCTTGTTTAGGTGTTTCTCAATATCTGCCCCTTTAACTATGCCTGATCCTGTTTGTTTTTTAGAAGATGACATTTTGCACACAAAGGTATTCCTCCTTTGAATCCTTCATTGTTTCTCCTATACCTCTTCCCCTAAAAACTTACAGTTACTCAATGTTGGGTCGTGAATCCCTTCTTTAAACCCAAAGAGAAACCAGAAATACTCACAATAAAAATTGTCCAAACGTTATTGCATATTTGTCATTTCATACCGACCAAATGTACTTTTTTTTATTACATTTTTCTTTCCCAAGCAGGAGACAGTCCTATTTAAAATGTCGCATCCTGGCAATATTCTGGTAATATCACGGCAGTAATCGGAAAGATTACGGCCATAAAATCTAAACACATGAGCGTCGCCTGTCTAGAATCACTGCTTTTTTTTATTTTTTATTCCTAGATTCCCTGGAATCGAAGGCAACCAGAAATCTATTAAAAACAACAGCAATGAGGTGTCTCTCAGTTCTGGTCATTTCACAAGCTGTGAGCCTGAAGCTTTATTGAATGAGATCTCTGGATGCTTGTATAATTGTGGGCTGTTTTGGATCCTGAGAAAAAACACGGAGGGTTTAATTAAAAGCAGATAACAAAGACAACATTGAAGAGTTTTTCCCGTTTCACTGTATGCAGTGCTGTTCCTAGAATCTCAGCAAGTCTCCCATTGTGGAGAAGCCTGGTTTGTGGATCCCAACACTGATTTGGAACTGCAATAAAGACGCACAGCTCAGCAGACCCTGTTCCGCTTTATGTATGGCCAAACTATTAACCCTTGCACATGAAAGCCTGTGAACTACACATAACCTCCTATAATTACTCTTTTAGGTCACTTCTAATTAACTGATGGCAACCATTATCTTTCTTAGTTGTGAGCTATGTCTTGAAGTTGTGTTTACAGTCAGGCTAATGAATTTTACATGTGCAAAAATGAATTTGAATATGCAAAGTATCAAACCATGAAAGACACTATGTTACAGCATTTAATCCATAAAAAGATGCCCCACAGCCAGAACTCCTGGGCTCTCTCCTGACATGACCCTACCTCATCCATTTGGTAAATCTGTCGTTCAATTAAATCATTACAGTTGACTTCTTTACAATAGATCTTTAGTGCTCCCAGGGTGGGATAAACCATGAGCCAATTACAGATGTAAAACAGATGAAATCCTCACTTTAACACATATTTCAGGAGACGTCTGTTCTCACGGGTTCTCTGAGAAAAAATAAAATAAAATAAAAAGACAGACAAAGTTTTTGTTGCAGTAATAATGTTTGTGGGCCGCTCAGAGTGATGGCGGTTTCATTAAATCAGCTCTTAAAAATGTTTCCAGGATTCCCCTTGATGTTGCTACAGTGTGTTTGAGTTCAGTAAATAACAGGGTTGTTTGTCTCTCTGTCTCAGTTTGGGAGAAACTTGAATAAGATGATGGATGGTTTTAGGAAAGCTGGAACTGATGTGATATTTTTCAACTGTGAAGTCCTAAGATAACTTGAAACCTCAGCTCGACATCCCCCCACATGTATTGTTCTCCTGGTTAGGATGTAAGGGAGCCTTAAAGTAGATTCCCATCCTGTTGCAGCAGCATTATCTCATAATTTCATCATCCTCACTGTGCAAAATTATCATGGCTCCATGTCCAGCCTTGTTCAGTCGTTTCAGACCTGTTTTTTTTTTTGTGACTGGAGAAGCCTGGTCTGAATGCAGATATAGGTGTATCTTTGCAAGCTTTTCCTGATCTGATTAAAAATTCCTTGCAAATGTATTTGGCTACATTTTCTCACAAAATAACCATAGAATTTTACAGTTGGAACCAGAAGTTACTTATATTACATTAAAAAAGGAACACATTGAACTTTTCCCCCCTCATTTTCTGAAGTTAAATCAGTCCAAATCTTTCTTGTTTTATGTCAACAGGGACCACCAAAATTATTTCTGTTTACTGAATGCCACAATAATAAGATTTATGTATTAACAACATCATGATCGAAAGTTTACATACATAATGGCTGCTATCTCTTTAAACAATGAGGGAAAGCCCAGATAATGGTGGCATGACTTTGGAAACGTTCTTGATTGGCATGATGAGAAAATCAAAAGCAATCAGTCACAGTATCAGAAAGAGAGTGGAGTCTGGATGGGAGCAACATCCAGATGGCTGAAGGTGATTCATTCATCTGTTTAAACAATTGTACCTAAGGATAGACATAATGGGAACGTCCAACCAGTTCTGTGTCTCAGAGATAAATGTGTTTTGGTCCAAAATGTGTAAATTGACCCCAGAAGAAAATTCAGGGGAGCTGGTGCTTATCTCAAGTGGTCAACAGCCGGGTCAAGTTGAATCCTGGCTGCAAAAGGTCTTCCAATTGGATAATAAGCCTAAGCACACGGGCAGAGTTGTTGTAAAGTGGAGAAGGACAACAAAAGCTGTGTTTAGGTGTGTCCATCATGAACCTCCGATCGCAATCCTACAGAGAATTTGGCACGAATAAGCAAGGCGGCCTATGAAACCGTCTGAGTTATACCAGTTCTGTCGGGAGGAATGGACCAGAACTCCAACAAACTATTGTGAGAAGCTTGTGGATAGGAAACGCAAACCAACATCAGAAAGACTAAAGTTACAAAGCTCACAGGAATTTAATTCACAGTTATAAGACAATGTGAGATGTCGAGTTCGCAACATCTCACAGAGGACTGTTCAACTCATCGTGAGTAAATGGCAAAGATGCAAACTCGGCAAGATGTGGGTGTCCACCTAAACCGGGAGAACAGGCAAGGAGAGCTTTATTCAAAACAGCAGCTAGGAGGCCCATGAACACACCATGGTGGTGGCAGCATCTTGTTACAGGGAAGCTTTTCTTCAGCAGGTGCAGGGAAAAAGGTTCGAGTTGACGGTGGAATGGATGGACCTAAACAAAAGGAGATTATTTGAGATAATGTGTTAGATGTTGCCAAAGACTGTAGACTGGGGTGTAGGGTCTCCTTCCATCAGGACAATGACCAAGAGATACAATAAAACAGTTTACATTGTGTATTCAAAGTCTAGACCAAAATCAAACTGGAAATTTGTGGCAAGACGTCATGTTGACATCCTGTCTCTGTTCAGTTTGAGAGATATACTCCACAAGACCTGCGGCTGCAAATATAAATATTTAACATAAACCTAATATAAACCTAATAGACATGGAAATACATGTAAAACAAGTATTTATTTATTAGGCTGACTGGTTTGAAATGACAGTAGCTCAAACAACCACTCACTGTAGAAAACCAGCGCTCTACAGAAAAGTGCAACTTTTCTGAGGCAGACAAAAACCCCTGCCGGCCCTGACAGGTGAGAAAGCCATTGTCTTTTCCAAGGATAATTGTAGTTAATACCTGTGAAAAAATTGTTATATTATTAATTAAAAAAATATAATAGTAGACAACTGTTATAGTGCTATTTTTAGTAAGCTATTTTATTCAAAAAGCCAGAACAAGTTCATCCATATCTGAAGCTCAGAGGCAGGCTTGTTACAACTAACAGACATATTAAATGTTGTCTTCAGGCAAGACATGTGGCGTAAGAAGAGAGATCACTAGTTTGATATGCAATTAACAAAGTAAAAATCCTTCATCATTGTACTAACTATGCTGTAGAAAGAAAATGAAAGCATGCACTCTGGAAAAATGCATTTCAGTCGCTTTTCTTTCCATCATGGTGTGTGTTGGCATGGCTCAGCTGCTTCTCCTTTTATCTTCTGACTGCAACACATTTGATATTCATGACTGCAGAACCTCCAAAGACAGACTAAGTGTTTCCCTGCTAAATATTTCAATTTCTGCTTGTTGACATCTTGAATGTAGTGTAAAACTTCAGTGCATTCTTCCGATGCATTAATAAAGAGATTCACATAGTATTGTCAAGCTTTATTGCACAAGACATAATACACATTCATTGTAGTAATAAAAAATAAATAACAAGTTACGCATTTCCAACATTTAAAGAACCCTGGCTTGCCCCTGCCTTTGTAACATTCCCTTACACCAAATAATATATTACTCCAGTAGTAAAATGAAAATATTAATACGAGTTTAATCCATTGATTAGACAGCAGATTTCCTTATTAGGCTTAAAAAAGAGGAAACACTTGCTGTTAAAGCAGAATCTACGCCCCTAGTTTTAATGTAGTTCAACTTATTACAGCCATTTTGAATATGTCTGAGTCACTTGTAACATTTTGCTTGCGAAAAAGCAGTGGAAGTAAAGCATATGGCCTGTTTAGGGACGGACGTCTAATACTGTCCAAACAAGGACAGCTGATTCAAGTCACTTAATGGTTGTGAATGAAGTTAAACATGTCTCAAGTTGTGGAAGATTGAGGACATGTGATGCTCTGCTCTGCAGGCAAACAGCAAAGTAATATGTCGTAACAATCAGGTCGAGGATGCCATCTAGTGGCCAGACGGAGACACATACAATCTGCTAACAGCAACACTTCACTGATGGACTTTCTCAAAAACACACTAACTGATGTATTTTTATTTTTGAAAGCATGATATGTAACAGTTTTAGTGATCATTGTGGAGACAGTCACTCCTGGAAAACTAAATATTTAGCACTGGGTCAAACGGAGGTTTTCCTATTCCAGCCTGACAGGAGGCGAGTCAACGCTTTCCGGTCCAGTCCGAAGAAAACCAGTGAGAACCTCGTACGTGGAAAACACCACCATGTTCACTGGGAATGCACGCAGGCAGTTGATGCCCAAGCTCTTGAAGAAAACCGCGGCTCCCTCGGCTCTTGCCGTCTCCACGACGCAGTGGAAAAAGCCCTTGTACTGCTTCGGCCCTCGCACTCCGTCCATCTGCAGACGAGCTTTAATCACATCCATGGGCGTTCCGACAAACCATCCTGCCATTCCTGCCACTCCTCCAGCCAGCATTACACCAGTCCAGTCTAAGGGAAACAAAATAATATCATTACATCCTTTTTTTTTTAAGCGTTCCTACATTTTGATGGGATTCTCGGATTTGAAATGCCTAACAAGGTTGGAAGAAGCTGCCTTTTACTCACGTAATTTCTTATTGCTGCCGCCTGACATCCACTCGGAGACGGTCGCATAGGTCAAAAAGTAGGTGGCATACGACGGGGCGTCTCTCAGCATGAGCGGCAGAGCTCCTCTGTAGAGCCCCTTGAGCCCCTCTTCTTTGACGATGCTCAGCAGGCAGTGAACCGGGCCGCGGTATTTTGGTCGGAGCTTGTTGGCTCCTTCCCGCGCCGACTCTGTCTGACACTGTAGACGTACTTTGACTATATCACCTGGAGACATGACTGATATCTGTAGGAAACAGATCGGAGGCACAAGCTTAAAACACCCAAATGCAGATACATTTGTTCAGTTTGTGTAAGGATATGTTTACTAGTAAGATTAATAAGATGCAAGGTAGGTTGTGAACCTGTTTTTTTTTGTTTTTTTTTAACCTGAGCTACGCCGCCAACCATCCCAGCCAAGAAGATTTCCAGTTTGGTGTTTGGACTCCAGTCAGCTCCCCTTGCCTGCTTCATGCACTGCAGGCAGTTCCTGTAGGTGCCAAACACCACTGAGGACGTCAGCGAGACTGTGGTCAGGGGAAACGACATGCCTTTGAAGAAGCCGTGCACCTGATCGAACGACGGACGGAAAAGAAAGACAAAAATCTTTTACTTCATTTTGTTTGTTCCGACAATTGCGCTGCTTTGCAATTTTGCTTAATTGGGGTTACAGCGATTTACTCCGCTTACGATTCAAACTCAGAGGTTCACATACACTTCTTCGGTATTTTGGTAGAAATGCATTTTAAGTTACACGACTTTGGTCGAATCGTTTTTGCAACTGTTTCACTATAAATTTTCTAAAAAGATGGCCCACTCTTAATGACAAAACTGGTGTAGAGTAACGTTTGCAGCCCGTTTGGAAGAACCCAGCTTCATCTTCTTTACAATCGGTATCCCGTTTTCGCTCTCAGGATCTCTTGATACTTGATTTAATCCATTTTCCTCTTCATACGCTCGATGTTTTCAGGGCAGAGGAAGTACAGCCAAACACTTTATAAAACAGAATCCACAAGGTGTCCTACTTCAAGCACACGTGATGTGCAAATGTGTGCTTTCAAAAAGGATTTACAAAATAACTGGGTCTCCAGGATTTAGTGTTGAACTTGAAAAAAAAAATCCTTGTAATTATTTTAGTTGTTAGTGTTACTTACATATGCAGGTTATTGTGTAAGTAGTTCAATTAAAACACCTCAATCTCATTTAAATTTTTTTCAATTTACCAAATTTGCAGTTTTAGGTTTAAGTCCAAGATCTTAAGGTGTAACTGCAAATGTACTGTAGTTGTAATTAATCAATATCTACAACTAAGAAAATAGTTGTTGCTTCTTTTCTTAAGCAACAATTATTGCTTGTCGGTTTTAAATAAATAATTTGTACTGCTAATGAATCTACAGAGTGGGCCATAAGTTTCCATACAAAGGAGAATGTAAAATGTATATTTCGTTTATATTTCAGATACCCAAGAAGATGCGTTTGACAAAAGAGCAAAGAATTGAAATTATACTGAAGGCTGGATCGGGAAGCAGTCGCGTGGCTGCACAAAACTTCAACAGAAAACATGGAACGAGCGTCACACACACGACACTGTGGCAAAACTTATTTGCAAGTTGCAGAAAACTTGAAATGTTGCAGATCCACCACGCAGCGATTACACAGAATCCCACAAAAATAAAAACGGTTGTCCAATATAGAATGTTTATTTTTTCTATGTATGGAAACTTATGGCCCATCCTGTATTTAGGATTTTTGTGTAAATATTGCTATACAGTAAAATAACAATATTTCGTACTCAAAGAGAAATTCTCACAACGGCCTACAGAGAACCTTCAAATCCGTGTCACTATCAGGTCTAATTAGATTTACTCTAATCTAATCACTTTATCTGTAAATGTCCTGGAAATAATATACTTACCCCTTCTTTTGATATGGTCTCCAATACACACTGATACACTCCCGTGAACTCTTTCTGAGTTTGGATTCTGACCTACAAAGGTTAAGAATAACATAAAAATGTAAAAGCTGTAATCTAGAAGTCATTATTGTGCCATCAGTATCTGAGCCTTACTGTACCTTCACAGTGTCCAGAGGGAAGCCCACGGTGACCCCACACGCCCCTGTTGGTTCGGACCAAGGACAGCACACAGATATTGTTTTCCAAACATCGCAATCATACGAAACAGATGCAAAGGAACGTGTACTCACAATGGCAGAAGCAACAAAGGTTTTCCATTTGGAATCAAGCTGTTATTAATTCAGCTTAACAGAAACAGTACGAAATGCTGACTGACAGATGTCTGCATTGTTATGTCTGCCTTTAGGTAGCAAAGCCAAACCTGCACAGGTTTAAAACTAGCTTAAACAGGAAGAAAGTAATTTTTTTTTTTAAAAGACGTCGAGTCATAACTAATCTGATCTTTGCATATGCCGTTTCGTGTTTATCACACACTGACAGCGGCTAGCCATTTTAGCAACTGCACTAAACGCTAACAAGCCAGCGTGGCGAGATTAGTTTCATCCATTACCTGCAACAGATCCGGACACGAAGTCCACGATATGCATCTTGTCGAGTGATCAAGCCATGTGTACACTGAAACTCGACCGGTAACCTTGACTGTTTTGCCGTTACGTGACAGCCGGTGTTGTGTCGCATCAAGCGTCGAGATGTTTCCAAAATCATTTGCGCTTCTTCGCGGTATTTTACGGTTACTTTTTAACGCCACGGTGCATTCAAGTTACATTTTAAAATCCAATCTCCGGACTTGACATCAAAAACAACCCCCAGATCAAATAAACTACTATTGAATTTATATCACTGACCATTTCAAATTGTAAATATTTAATTTTTAGGTCAGTAAATTTCAAAACATCTCTAGAAATGTGGATACAGTTGTTCAGGCATTTTGAATTCAGTTTGTTTTGTTGCTGCTGAATAGTAATTGACCAGATGCAAAAAATTTTAACAACTGAATTGAATAAAAAAATGACATTGTTATTAACTTGATATATTTCCTACTAAACATGGCAAAAAAAATCTCATTAGATGGTCAGAAGGAGTAAATAGCATTGTGTAGACTTTACATGTTCATATCAAGTATTCTGACGACTTCCATCCTGCAGAGGACACAGTAGAGACAGTACTTCCTGGTGATTCTCAGGAAGAACAATTTGAGTACTGAGCTCTTGGTGTACTGAATCGCTGCTCCATGGAGTCAGTGTTCAGCCATGGCTTCTCACTGTGGCTCTAAAGCGGCACTGCGGCAGAGAGGAAGCAGCTCCAGAGGGTCATCAACACAGTAAAGAGACTGACTGGCTGCCCTCCTCCATCTCTGGAGGAAGTTCTTAGAGACCTGCTGCCTCCAGAAAGCCAACAGCATAATCAGGGACCCCTCACACTTGGTCACCACCTCTTCCAACTCTTACTCTCCAGGAGGTTGTGTTGGTTTGTTTCCACTATATTTTACATTTATTTTAAAAAATTTATTTGCAGTGCTTTGGAGAAAAAAAAAAAAGACAATAAAGGGATTCTGATTCTACCAGTGACTTACTCCACGCAGTATGCAAACATTAGCATGTAAGCTAAAATGAGCTAAAATGCTGCTACTAGGATGTGGCTTATCACAGGCGCATCGACTAATATTGAGTTACTTCATTTAGTATGTAAAGCTTAACATTTATATTTAAAAAATTAGCTAGAATGCCAACATCAGCTTAAATGCTACCATTAGTCTGTGTGTTATCACTAGCATGTTGACCTTTTCATGTTGGTGCTACCACTAGAACGTGTGCTATCTCAAGCATGGGAGCCTATGTCCTATGCCCTTTATTTTGTAGCGTATGTGTAGGTCTTATTTTGAAAATCCAGTTGTCAGTTTAGACTGTCCAAGTCTCACATGGAACCTTCCTCCTTTGGTCTCCTGCCACCTTGCCTTTTGGCAGTGTTTTCCTGCCAAGCTGGAAAGACTTGGATAGAGTTCATTGTGATGAACTCTATCCAAGTCAGTTTCTGTTGCTATGGTAATTAATGACGATCTGTCAACTCTCATAAAGAATTGGATCTTTCTGAGCCAGCCACTTTGACACAAATAACCGGTCCATTCAGGAAGTGTAAGAGGTATTGGAAAAATGTTCAAAATGTGTACCAGGGCTGTGTTTTGTTTTCGATTGTCCCGCCCTTCACATCTGGGATGCTTTCAACCAAAGTGAAAGCGTGGATGAGAGAGATATATGGAAGTCAACATACTGGGGGATAACATGACCATATATCAAATTGTGGAAAAAACGTAAAATATATTTTTAAATCGTCTTCACTTCTGAACAGAGCACAAAATAATTTGCAAACTGAAAGTTCAATGGTGTTTCTAGCCTCCTGAGACCCGGGCTTTTGTTTGATGTGCATTTTTTATGTCTCCTTACTATTTGGGATTAGTATGACCTCATTTTAGTTGAAATTAAATTTTAGCTTTCTATGTGCTCTTGAACTGTGTCAAAACCAATGCCCTCATATGAGGACAATGGGTCTGTTTTTGCATATACATTTTCTCCTTGTCATTTGGGATCATAAGGACCCAATTAGCCTAAAAATGAAATTTTAGCTTTCTACCATATGTGGTTATCTCAAAACCCAATGTCCTCAGACGAGGACATTGGGTCTATCTGTGTGACGATAAGACCATGCAATCAATGTTATTATTTACATCTGTGTTTACAAAAATGTAATGTCCTCATATGAGGACGCAGGGTCTCAGGAGGCTAGGGTGAAATTAAAAATACAACTTTCAAATGTGCTGTAGTACAAATAAAGATCACAATCTGATCACAATCAAATCTTAGAGTTATTTCAAAATACCTCCATTCTTCACTGCACCATATGGGGAGCTACAGGGTGCCACCATGGACATTAATCTGAATTAGGTTCCATATACACATGAAACTATATTATACTAAAACCTTGCACAAAGACGAGTGAAAGGTTCTCATATAAACAAATGAGAACATGTGTAGAATGTTTCATTTCTTACGTGTATACAGAAACTAATTCTGATTAATTTCTATAACCACATTCCTTAGTTTATGCATGTGAGCCAACAAATGACAAGTGAAACGCCCCGGTTGAGGTGTTGGCGTTCTCTTTTTGCTCTTACTGGAGAGAAACTTGCAAACAGATCCGCCCCTCTGGAGTTACCAGTTCCTGTAACAAAACGTGAAGTGATTCGCATAGACTACCAGCAGGACAGAGGTTAACAGCATAATTGTCAGTGTTTGGTAAAGTATTATATTTAAAGGGTTTTTGTAGTCTCTGCCATTAGCAATCACAACAACAGCTCCAACAAGCTGCAGAAAGATGATGGACTTTGTGGCTGGATGCATAGGAGGTAAGTTACTGCGGCTGGGATCCATCTTATGGGCTGTCAGCTGCTCCTGATGGATAGGCAAGTTCAAAACACTTATTTCAAATTCTTATATGCATGGCACAAATTGTATGTCTTGAGTCACACTTTAAAAAAAAATCTTATACTTGCATTTTTGCCCCAAGTGCAGCAAAACAAATCTGCGTAACTGTTTCAGAAAAAAATAACGTGTGAATATTTCGGTCACAGACGCAAAACTGTTACACGTCACAGATTATTCAGTACGGTTCACCGATTTACACCAAAATATAAAAGTCCTCCTCTAGTATTTTTGGCTCCACTCGGCCCTGTACATTTGAAGCAAAACCTATTATACATTTTACATTTTATATTTTTAATTCACCAATTGTATGTGTATGTAACAAACATTACAAACTGACAAAACTCAAGAAGGGATATCGATCTACAAAATAGTTAATCAGATAATAGAGCGAGTAACAGCAATAAAAATGATCAAATAACCAACCAAACAAAAATACAAGCAAGCATACATTAAGATGAATACATTCAAAACAAAAACGAAAGACAGAACATAATCAATTGGTATCACAACAAAAATTTAATTTACATGTGGATGAGGATATACTGTTTTTTTTTATTAAAAACATCAGTTATTTTCTAATTTGAGTTATTTTTCATTTCTCTACTTGATGGACCTAAGAGTCACCAATATTTTTGTGAGGAAGTGGAAAAAAGAGGGAGAAAAAGAACGCAAACAAATAGAA
The DNA here is from genome assembly GCF_002775205.1 of Xiphophorus maculatus. Taxonomy (NCBI): domain Eukaryota; kingdom Metazoa; phylum Chordata; class Actinopteri; order Cyprinodontiformes; family Poeciliidae; genus Xiphophorus; species Xiphophorus maculatus. Next base: position 15,346,153 of record NC_036457.1, on the reverse strand, counting down.
AAATAAATACGAGTATGCCAGAACAAAGAATAAATAAATAAAGGATAACTAAAAAAAAAGAAGAAAGAAAAACACTTTGTGAACTTCTTATTACTTATTATTTCACCGGCAATAAAATGGCATCTAGAACAATGGAGCATATTTTATTGAAACGTTCATATTGATTTGTATATATTTCTGATTGTTGCTCCATTGGTATCTATCGTGTAAGAAGATCTAGCCATTGTGAAGTACAACTTTTTTTTCTACTTTTCCAGCTTTGGGAAAATAGAAAAAGCAAGAAAACAAAGCAGAATTGTTTTCTTGGCAATTGTCAGGGCCACAAGCAGTTGGGTTTGGGTTTGTCTGGAGTTCATGTTCAGTTCTTCTAGATTAGCAAGTAAGCAGACAGAAGGGGATAGAGTGATGTTGTGGCCACACAGATACATTTTTTTTATATATGTTTGTTTCTTAACACAAGCACAAGTCAGTGCGAGCCACAAATCCTGTTTGACAAGGCGTACTGCATGGCACTCTGCAGGTGTTTTGTGATTTCAGAAATCTTTTACAGTGTAGAACAACATAGTCCAGATTCGATGAGTCCAGTTTTTTAAATTTTAAACTAACAGATTATAAATGGTAAATGTAGGGTGAAATTAAGTTGTCTCACTCTAACCATACGTTGTATTTGTGAAAGACTGAAAAAAATGGACAAATTACAAAACTCCCGAATGATTTTTTCTGCAACTTCAACTTCTCAGTCACAAGCCACAAATACTTTTGCACCAAAAATACCTTTATAGGTAGATAAACTATCTGTCTCCACAGGGAAATTAATTTATGGTGGAAAATGAGGGCAGGCTTATCTTAGGCATAGCCACACAGAGTCACTCAGTCTACAACACAAAACAAATCACAATTACACACAGTTCTAACTATTCCTTAAAATGAAACTACATACTGTACATATCACATTTTTGGGAGCTTAAAAGCGTAAATAAATATAAATCTAACCGTCCTCTTTTTCATCTTTTACTTGGACCGATGAGAATGAAACCATGTACAGTACAGACCAAATGTTTGGACACACCTTCTAATTTAATGGGTTTTCTTTATTTTCATGACTATTTATAAGGCAAGAAATCCCACTTATTAACCTGACAGGGCACATCTATGAAGTGAAAACCATTTCAGGTGACGACCTCTTGAAGCTCATCAAGAAAATGCAGAGTGTGTGCAAAGCAGTAATCACAGCAAAAGGTTGCTACTATGAAGAAACTAGAATATAAGGGGTATTTTCAGTTGTTTTACACTGTTTTGTTTAGTGCATATTTCCACATGTGTTATTCATAGTTTTGATGCCTTCAATGTGAATCTACAATGTCAATAGTCATAAAAATAAAGGAAACTCATTGAATTAAAAGGTGTGCCCAAACTTTTGGTCTGTACTGTATATACCAGTCCAACTCAAAACATAATGTGTAGGTTGGCTCGGATGTTTGGCATTTCCTCTTACATGACAAAGACGTAAAACCAGTACACACCCTCACCTGAGGACAGTCCTATTCTTTCCTTATTTACGGTACCTGGCACCATGAATCATATTTCAAATGCTATGAGACCTAACGTCTGTGTTGTTGCAACTTTGCTACCTTAAATTCCTTTGGTCAAAAATGAAATTAAAATCTTGTATTTGTGCACTTCGTGGACATTTTTGTTAACGCAATGTAAAAAGCACCATCCTCCTCTTGCTCTCTCCCCAAGTTGAGGTCAATGTTCATTCGTCAGTGTATCTAATGAAAGAAACTTGCGCGTGAATGAGCCAAAGACAGCTTGTAAGAAGCTTATGAGTAGACGGACAAAAATATAAGAAAATATGAGCTCTGAGAGTGATCTATACATGAACAATGGTTTGCATAGAGTCATATTTTGTCACTCTGGGAACGACTAGTTTGTTTTTATATTATTTGACATATGCAGATAAAGTAATGCATAATTGAAAGTGGAAATAAAAAGATGTGACAGAAATGGCTTTAGAATCAGACACTCCCAATCCTTTAATTGCTTGATATGTTGTCCTCAGGTGCTGCTGGAGTCTTGGTTGGACACCCGTTTGACACAGTAAAAGTAAGAAGTGCATCATATTCTTTACATGCATTTAAAAAAAAAACAGGTATATGTTTTGTTAATGGATTTATTTTTCACATTTAAAATAAATCCATTGTAATATCGAGATACTAAAAGTAAAATGGTTATGACATGCTCCTTAATCAGATTTTGTACTTTTGTTAACTTATGTTTATTTTGATCAGCTAGATAAAAGTAAAAATCTTCTCATCCAGATCAGGCTGCAGGTCCAGAAGTTCGATAATCCGCTTTATCGTGGAACGTTCCACTGTTTCAAGTCTATTGTCAGACAGGAGTCGGTAAGTCAATTCAGGTCATGTTACTTGTCAAGTTCTTTAGCGTCTCAAAAAAAAATAATTACTGACAATTAATCACAGCTATGATTGCATTTTTATGCAAGCGTTTCAGAGTTTTTAAATCCATGTTATCAAAGTCTCAAAATTAGCTGAATTCATTGGCCAGAATCACATAAACACAAAGTCGGCCTTCTATCACCTGAAGAACAGATTAGAGGACTAATGTCTCAGGGAGATCTAGAGAAACTCATCCATGCGTTTATCTTCAGTCACTGATTATTGCAACAGTATCTTCACAGGTCTGTCTAAAAAATCAGTCCTCCAGCTGCAGCTGATCCAGAACGCTGCTGCTCGTGTTCTCACTAAAACCAGGAAGACCGAACACATCACACCAGTTCTACAGTTCCTACACTGGCTCCCAGTGGCTCAGAGAATAGACTTTTATAGACAGTTTATAAATCACTGAATGGCTTCGCTTTGCTGTTGTATCAACCTTCCACACCTCTCAGGTCTTCTGGTTCTGGTCTGCTCTGCATCACCAGGACCAGAACCAAACATGGAGAAGCAGCATTTGCCATAGACATAAAAATATAATGTCTGTTCAATTGTTGATGGTGTCTTCTTTATAACTTGGTAACTTTCAGTTTTTATTATGTCAAGCACCTTGAACTGCCTGGCTGCTGAGATGTGCTATACAAAGAAACTTGACTACACTGGCTCCTTAAGTTCAATTAACAGTATGTGGATAAAAATAAGTTCCAAGATTAGCTTCTGATGTCACTGCTGATGTTTTCTGCAGGCGTTTGGTTTATGTAAAGGCATTGGATCTCCCATGATAGGCCTGACATTCATCAGTGGAATCGTGTTTGGTGTCCAGGGCAACGCCATGCGTCTGCTTGGAGAGGACACCCCTACACACCAATTTATCACTGGTGCTGCTGCAGGAACCATGCAGTCCGTCATCTGCTGCCCCATGGAGCTAGCTAAAACCCGTATGCAAATGCAGGGCACCGGGCAGAAGAAGTCGTCTTCTAAGAATCTGTACAAGAACTCCCTGGATTGTTTGTTGCACATCTACAGACGAGAGGGTCTGCCGGGCATCTACAGAGGAATGGTCACCACGCTCGTCCGTGAAGCGCCTGGCTTCGGCGTGTATTTCTGGACCTACGCTGTGCTGACACAGAGCCTGGGCTGTGAGCCCAGCGACAGCTACATGATCCCCAAACTGCTGTTTTCCGGCGGCATGGCTGGCATCGCCTCTTGGATCGTCATCTATCCAGTAGATGTGATCAAATCTCGGCTGCAGGCGGACGGGGTGGGCAGAGTCAACCAGTATAGCAGCATCGCAGATTGCGTACGACAGAGCGTGAGGAAGGAGGGTTATATGGTGTTCACGCGAGGCCTCACCTCCACGGTGCTACGAGCCTTCCCTATGAACGCGGCCACCTTCGCCACCGTCAGTCTGGTGCTGATGTACGCCTGCGGTGAGGAGGAGGGCCCTGAAGACTGAGCCGGCTCATCCCGACCAACACACGCACTATTCCGGGGTGTAACTGCAGAGGTCAAACCTTCAGCCAGGGCACCTTAAAGGGTTAGCATCATGTATTTTCCTGCCACGTACTGCCATTGTATATCACAATGGCCCCATTGAGCCGTTATGCAATAAAATGGCAGAAGTTGTTATAAAAATACTCTCTGTATCAAATATGACTCAAAAGAAATTTGACTTTGCAACTCGATGCCTTAAAATTTGGCCTGTCTCTCTTTCTGTAACTCTGCCTTCAGAAAGTCATTACAACATTGCTCCTCTATCAACCCTTTACCAATCTTTTTACCAACGGATCACTGGGTTTTTCCACACCTGATAGGTTTGACTGGGGACCAAAACTGCAACATTTGTTGCATTTTCAGCTGCTGTGGTTCGCATTCACACTGCACGGTGTCAAATGATCCAAACTATCTGGAAAACCTCATCCCCCCATCGCCTGTGGTGGTGCTGCACCACGATCTACTGAAGGAATCGACACAAAACCTCTGAAGAAGATCAGCTCAACTTCCTTCTTCATAAAATGCTGAGAAAATTGCTGATGTTTTGAAATGTAAAATATGCTTTCCGCCTTGATATAAATTTATAAACAGTTTTGTTTCTGTCAAGATGCAAGTGAGGACTAAGCAAATTGCTGTTTAATATAGATCAATAATTTTATATCACATAATTACCGTTGTTAAAATTAGCTTGTCAAAATGTAACAAACCATGACTCATACACTTTATGAAATATTACATCCTATTTGATGATTGTTATGAATATACAGTACAGAACCAAAAGTTTGGACACACCTTTTAATTCAATGAGTTTCCTTTATTTTCATGACTATTGACATTGTAGATTCACACTGAAGGCATCAAAACTATGAATAACACATGTGGAAATATGCACTAAACAAAACAGTGTAAAACAACTGAAAATACCCCTTATATTCTAGTTTCTTCAAAGTAGCAACCTTTTGCTGTGATTACTGCTTTGCACACACTCTGCATTTTCTTGATGAGCTTCAAGAGGTAGTCACCTGAAATGGTTTTCACTTCATAGGTGTTGCCCTGTCAGGTTAATAAGTGGGATTTCTTGCCTTATAAATAGTCATGAAAATAAAGAAAACCCATTGAATTAGGAGGTGTGTCCAAACTTTTGGTCTGTAATGTATATTCAAACAAACAAGCCAATTAGTCCAGTTTTTAAAGGTTTAAAAATTACAGCAGCTGCAGTGGGCCACAGCAAAGGGAACAATATCTTGTCCATTAATAAAAACACAAAGTTCAGTGGAAAACTGTTACCAGATATAGATTTTTGCACGGCCACCTTATCATTAACAGCATTCGATTAGCTGCTTTGCAGGAAACACTCCCCCAGAGTCCTCTCTCAGGTTATGTAAGCCTCCATATCATCCTGTTTTGTGTCTGAAGGTCAGCCTCTCAAGACAGAATAAAGAAGGAGCCCTCTTAGATATAAACAACTTTTTGAGAGCAGTTGGCCGTCATCCTGAGAGAGCAGCTGAATGCTGACCAGCACAGTTGAAGGTTGTTCAGAGTGTGGCTCAGAGAGCATTTACTTATTTGTGAATACAAAACATGGTTCTGTAGATATTGTTTGAAATCCTTAAAAGATTGATGAGAGTATTCAGAGTATTATTATTTATCATTAATCAAAATAAATACAGACAAATCAGGTTGTGTTTTTAAAGTATCTTCGGACAGTTTGCAAGATAACATTTTCTATTCTCTAATTGGCTGTAGATTTGGTTTTGTTATCGTAAATAAGAGTAAAGTGACAAACGTAATTTGAGAAAGATTTGGTTTGATTTAGCATTGTTTCTCATTTTGATCTTGAATGGAATCTGCTGGGACAGTCAGTCCTTTGGAAAACCCATTGTCTACTAATTTAACTCCACGGACACAATAATAGAACTCGAACCTTTCGAAATTATCCCACAACTCTTTTTTTGTTGCAGGATCTACTGGAAAGGGAAGAGGCCTCATCGTAAAGACTAAAGCTGAACTTGAAGGCAATGTAATTGCAGTTAAAACCACATATTTAGATAAACCAAATAAAAAGACAAACATTGTTTTCTCACTGTCTGAAGTTACATCTTCAGAAGTAATTATCTGAAGTAATTAAGAACATAATTAATCTGACGTGTAGTTGAGTATTTACCACATCATACAGTGGTTAGCTATTAAACAACAACTACTACAAATCAAATGTTAACAAACCAATGTGGCGAGATTACGTTTATCCATTTCATGGAACCGACACAAGAGATGCACGATGTGCATCTTGTCTAGTGATCGAGTCACGTGTACACTGAACCTCCATCAGTAACCTTGACTGATCTGCTGTTACTTAACAGAAGGTGTTCTGACTACCTGTGAGTCAAGATGTTTCTAAATCATTTGCGCTTCTCAATGGTATGTTGCGGTTACGCTTTGATGGTGCATTCATGTTAGCTCGTACATTTTATATCCAAATTGAATTAACCCCCAAAATCGAATAAACTGCTATTTAAATTGATATAACCGATCATTTCAAAATGTAAATAGTTTTTCTTAAATGATTCAACCTGACCAGGCCCACAAATTTCAACACATCCCTAAAAATATGGATGTAGGCATTTTGAATTCAGTTTGTTTGTGTTGCTACTGAATAGTAATTGACCAGATGCAGTCTTAACGGGATTTAATATAAATTACACTTTGATTAACCTGATATATTTCTCTCATAAATGATTGCAACATTTGTTGAAATTTCCAGAAATAATAAGTGTCTCGGTTAAGTCTGTCTGTCTGTCTATGAAATAGAAAATCTTAGAAGTATTTCATAATACTTCCATATGTGAATGCACCATCTAGTATTCTACAAGGTACTTTACGGTGGCACTTTTCCATAAAACACCGTGTAGAAGCGCAATAGTGTGACAGCAACCGGTGCGGAAACATGTTTTCGCATTAGAACTTACTACGATACAGCACCATGAGGATTGCGAAACTTATTTTTCTCTCCATATAAATGTTGCACAATCTTTGTCATTCGAGCAAGAGATTTGTAAAATAAATAAAGTGTTCCAAATTTATTAGTCACCTCAAACCAAATTGGGCATCACTTGACCACATCCTTTAGATTAGACGTGCGAGCCAATAGATGACAAGTAATACGCCTCGAGCGAGGTGTCGGCGTTTTCTCTTCGCTCTGATTGGACAGAAACTTTAGCCCGTGTAATAAGATCCGCCCCTCTGGAGTTACCGCTTCCTGTAACAAAATCTCTGTAACTGAAACGATTCGCGTTGGCTACCAGCGGCACAGCTGTTTTTAGAGGCCGTGCAGGTCATCTAGTGGGCTTTATTTGAGAAAACAGAGGACAAGAGATCAGAAAACGTAGCTATTTTTGCGTCCGTAACCCATTAAAGTGACTCCTTAACCAGCACGCCGGTTCTGTTGGCTAACTGGCGGTGTCAGCTAACGTTGGTTCATTAGATTTAATAAACATCCAGATGTCAGTACAGTAAGTTTAACAGAATAGTTGTCAGTGTTTGATTAAAGCATTATATTTAAAGGTTTTTTGGTAGTTTATGCCATTAGCAATAACTGACAATAACGTCCTCAACAAGCTGCAGAAAGATGATGGACTTCGTGGCTGGATGCGTAGGAGGTAAGTTACTACAGCTGGGATCCATCCTGTGGGCTGTCAGCTGCTCCTGATGGAAAAACGGGTTGAAACCACTGATTATATTCATTAAGTTAACAGTAAAGTTACGGGGTCGAGTAAATTTTGTTTTATATGACTGCTATCTGTGTCAGGAAGTGCTTTATGTCCATGGATTGATAATTATTTGCTGTTTTAATGGTCAAAGATGAAATTAAACTCTTGGATAAATGCACTTGGTGGACATTTTTCTTAAAGCACCATCCTCCTCTTCATCAAGTTCAGGTCAATGTCCATTCATCAGTGTATCCAAATGAAAGAAACTTGTGTGTCCTGTTCCTAGTTTACTGAAGAGACCCAACTCTGACAGGCTTTCCTCTACAAATGTGTCATGTGACAAAACAGGTGATAATGTAGGATTAACTGGTGTTTATTTACAGTGCGAGTCATGAGTGAGTCTGCCAAAGAGTTGTGGTGCATATAAACAGAAAATAATACACAAAAAATGACAATTAGGAGACCATAGTTTGGATTGTGTACTGGAGTATTTAATATTTGATTTTAATAATTTGAGGCATTATGTTGATATATAAAGAGGCACTTCTTCTTGTTTCATATTCATTGACGTTTGATACAATTTGTCACTAATAGTACTGTATAAAAGTACAGTTTTCTGTAGCTTCAAGCCTTTCATTTTGCCTTAAAAGTATTTTTAAAGGGGGAAGTAATTAACTTTTTGTTTTATATATGTGAAAATTGAAACTGAAAAACATATAACCAAAAAAAAACAAACTTGTGTTGCATCATCCTCATATGGTGCACAGGTGTGTGTTAAGTAATATTAGAAGCCATGCAAAAGACCCGTACAAAGTGTTGAAGGCCAGTGAGTTGGCAGTGGGTGCAATTTGCTGTTCCCATGAGGACATGGCGATACTAGTGTCAATAAAACCACAGTAAATGTTTTGCCTTTTACAGTTTGCTTGAATAGGCTAAAGAGAGTTTGTAAAGATTACGAGTAGCTGGGCAAAAATATAACAAAAGATCAACTTTGAGAGTGAAGTCAGGACCATCGGTGGCCAGAAATAAATCTTATTATCTCTACATAAACAATGGTTTGTAAAAGTATTCATACCTGTTTAAACTTCTTCATATTGTTTCACTGTATGAACATCTAAAGAGTTTATTTGGATATAAAGTAATGCGAAGTGAAATTTTTTTTTAGTGTTTTTCTCTCTTATAGGATTTCCTCCTGACAGAAATGGCTTTAGAATCAAACGCTCCAAATCGTTTAATTGCTTGATATGTTGTCCTCAGGTGTTGCTGGAGTCTTGGTTGGACACCCGTTTGACACAGTAAAGGTAAGAAGTGCAGCATTTTCTTTATATATATTTCAGAAAAAAAACCCCAAAACATGTACATCTCAATAAATCTAATTTCTTTATATTTAAAATAAATCCATAATAATATCTAGATATCACAAGTAAAATGGTTTCGCCATGCTCTTGAATCACATTTTGTACTTTTGTTATCTTAAAAGTAAAAATCTTCTCATCCAGGTCAGGCTGCAGATCCAGAGCGTCGACAAGCCGCTTTATCGTGGAACTTTCCACTGTTTCCAGTCCATCGTAAGACAAGAGTCGGTAAGTCAATTCAGTTCACTTTATTTCTCAGGTTCTCATGAAAAATACTGAAAAGCAATCATGGCTATGATAAGAACCACATGTGTTTCAGAGGTTTTATGTCCATGTTACCAACGTTTTCAAATTAGTTGAATTCACTGGTTCAGGACAGGGAGTGTTCACAAATTTAATTATTTGGTTCTTTAAGTTCAAGGAACAGTATATGGATAAAAATACGATCCAAGATTAGCTTCTGATGTCACTGCTGATGTTTTCTGCAGGCGTTTGGTTTATATAAAGGCATTGGATCTCCCATGATGGGCCTGACATTCATCAATGCCATAGTTTTTGGTGTTCAGGGCAACACCATGCGTCTGCTTGGAGAGGACACTCCCACACACCAATTTCTGGCCGGTGCCGCTGCAGGAACCTTACAGTGCATCATCTGCTGCCCCATGGAGCTAGCTAAAACCCGTATGCAAATGCAGGGCACCGGGCAGAAGAAGTCGTCTTCTAAGAAACTGTACAAGAACTCCCTGGATTGTTTGTTGCACATCTACAGACGAGAGGGTCTGCCCGGCATCTACAGAGGAATGGTCACCACGCTCGTCCGTGAAATGCCTGGCTTCGGCATGTATTTCTGGACCTACGCTGTGCTGTCACAGAGCCTGGGGTGTGAGCCCAGCGACAGCTACATGATCCCCAAACTGCTGTTTTCCGGCGGCATGGCTGGCATCGCTTCGTGGCTCGTCACCTATCCCGCAGATGTGATTAAATCTCGGCTGCAGGCGGACGGGGTGGGCAGAGTCAACCAGTATAGCAGCATCGCAGATTGCGTACGACAGAGCGTGAGGAAGGAGGGTTATATGGTGTTCACGCGAGGCCTCACCTCCACGGTGCTACGAGCCTTCCCTGTGAACGCAGCCACCTTCGCCACCGTCACCCTGGTACTGATGTACGCCCGCGGTGAGGACCTCTCGCCTCTAATTGTAAAATTCTGACCGTTGATTTTGGCACTTTAAAAACGCATGAAATGACAAGTGAAGACCCCATTAATGCTCTATGACTCCGTTACTGTAGATCAGCCATTCCCAGCTGTGAGACTTGGAATATCTCATATAAATAAGCACTCTTTTGAAGAAGGGACAGTGAGATGTATTTTATTTTTGTTAACTTATGTTCCTGTTTGTAACTCCAGAAATTAAGAAACAAACAATGCCATCACCTCTAATGAGATTAGAGATATATATGCAACAGAGGTGTAGCTTATATTCTTAAAAACAAAAAAAAAACGCAATATTGATGGTGTTTCTGGGTCGTTTTTACAGTTTGAAGTCCCTTATATATTTAGCATATCTTTTGCAATGTGTCTATATACCAATAATTTTACTATTTGTTTTTTGTTTTCTATTTTTGGAAACACTTTCCTGCCTTATTGAATGTTTTTATCTGGCCCAAGATGTCGCTCGAGCTTTACATGAGCTTTGAGAAACTGTAGCAAATAATAAATGTGTGGAACTACTTTTATCTAATCAGAACAACATAACAGCTGTAGTATCATCATCATCCCTGTGTCTCTGTTGACTCTACAACTATCCACTGTAGACAATATCCCACCTGGTATGAACGACCCTTCAGGGTTTGTTTTGATTTCTGTAGATGTTTGGTGTTTGTTACCTTTTATGTTTTGTTCTACCAGAAAATGTGAAGATTTCTTACTGTAATTCAGCTGCTGTATCGAAGGTCCAGATGTGAAATGTGGAACAATGCACTGTCCTTATCTATTTTTTCTTTTTTCATTTTGTTCAGTAAGTTTACAGTTTAAAAGTTGCACACATATTTATGTATTTATTTGTTGTTGGTAACCGTGGTAAAGATGTGCAGGGAAGCCTTAAAGAAAATGGATATTATGGAGGCTCAGTTTTGATTATCACATTTCCAGTTGTTGTTTTTTTTTTAATTAATTATTTAATTTTATTCTTTTATTTATTTTTTATTCTTGCACGCTTTTCCTGTTTGCAGATCAACACGCATGCATGTTACTTGAGTTGCATGTTATTCGGTCTTTCCCTCTGTATCTCATATTTATACTCCGGAGAAACAGGAAGTCACAATTACTCATTGTAAATCATTCATCTTAAGAGGATTGTTTGGGTGCCGTTGGAGATGTCTCTTTATTTTAAGGATTTCCACACCTCGTCATCAGAGCAAATAATAAATTAACTAATTTTAAGATCTCTTACCTTTTTAAATTTGGAAAGTGTTGCATTTTTATTTTCTGCTGTATATCCGTATCAGTTTTGACAGGCTTCCGTTCCCTGTTTTGTCCCCACAGCAGGCTGCTGCTGCTACCATGTTTCAATGGGCGTGGTGTGTTCAAGGTGATGCACAGTGGTAATTTCCTGCTATGCATCGCATTTTGCATGCAAGCCAAAAGAGAGAATGTTGTCAGAGTTTGATTCTAAGAGACAAACAAGAAATAAGACATGCAAATGTTTGCAGTAACGCCTAATTTTGGGAGGTTTCTTAGTTTAATGGCTCTTAAAAGTCATTCCTGTTGGCTCAAATATAGTTCTGTTTTGGGTCATGACATAATCTGCAAAGGCAGGGAATGCCAACTCAAAAGAATAAAAATACTTGAAGTTTGAATTTTCAGCTATACAAAACTGCTGCACTTTATCTGCGTCAGAGATTAAATCACATTGCAGTTTTTGATCTGTAAAAAGCACTTGAAAGTTTCACTGAAGGATGGCAACTGACGTCTTTCTTTGTGTGCCTGTTATTGCATAAATTATTGTTTGTATTTAAAATGAGCAATTTTTCCTTTCAAAAGGCAGGCCAATGTGACTCTGTCAGATTGATGGACAATCTGCTTGCTGAAAAGGTTGTTTGGAGTTGTACAGTTTATGACATGTAAAAGCACTGCTGGCACTTGTGTATGAAACATTCCTGTTTGGAGATGAGAAAGTCCCAGTTGCACTAAAACCTCAAGGATGTTGAATGTAAGTGACCTGTATTCACACACAGCTGGTCCTGGAGGGTGATGTGAATATTTGTTCATTATTATGGGAATTTCTGACCTCCAAGTAACAATTTTACTGTTTAATTTTCTTAAATGCTGCTGAAATGCTTGATTTTTAATCCCAGCTCACTGTGTTAAAGGACAATGAAGAAAGCAGTTTCTTCTTATTTCCACCTGTGTGACAATGCCATGTAAGTATTGTCACAGTAATGACACAGAGCCAATCCAGCCAATGTGAAAGAAGCAATATGTACAGGGTTAAATAGTGAAATATGAGACTTATTTTCAAGTACGGCATATAATTTTCCATGAATGATTTTGGTCAGTTTGAGCTTCCTCTTGTAGATGTTTTATTAGACACTGATGACATATTTTTGTCATGCAGAACCTGTTTGTCTCTGAAAGAGAATAAAAACAATTAACCAGCTTTTTGTGCCTTTTATTTCAACATTCATTTCATACAAAAAAATCTATTTACCAGCACTAATTAGCAGAACATATTGTCTTCATTGTGCTCTGAACAACAGAGTTCATACACAAAATGGAAAATGTTTATAGAGTCAGGTGTTTTTCAGACACACTATGTTGGGTTGAAGTAACTACTACATACATCTTGTATTAGCGTTTACTGTGTACTACTCAGTGATGTAATTATGTATACAAATGTTGCTATGGTTCCTTTTTTTCTCTCTTTCTGCAGGCGTAGAAGCAGACTTTAGGGTCTTAATTTGTATTCTCAAGTGGGACATCACGGCAAAAACCGTAATGTTCCACTTGTGAAAGTAAATCTGCTGGGCCTCAGTTTGACCCTCCGACAACAATGTCACACAGCTGCCAGGACATGTTAAAAAAAAATGGACAAATGTGTATTTAAATGATTTATTGTCTTGTGCTCCCACCATCTTTTTTTGGTACCATTTCTTCCTTCATTCCTTAAATATTTCCGTGTGCCTTTCTTTCTTTTCTGCTCTTTGTGTTTGTCCTATCAGTCCTTATGTCACTTGTTCTTTTCTTCCTTGAATCAAACTTTTTTCAGTGCCTAACTCATTTCCTTTGCTGTCTCCGTCCTTTCTTTATGTCTTGCCTTGCATTCTTGTTTCCCATTGCCTTCCTTCCGTAATGTCCTTTGTTTTTGCAGATTACACATTTAATGCCCACCTATTGTGCAAATATTTGCACAATAAGTGCAAATATAGGTAAATTTATTTGTTAATTTTAGAATTTTATATTTTAAGTTGAATACAAACAACTGGGAATGACTAGGAATCTGCATAAAATATTTTTTTTTACATGAAAATGTGTAGGAAGGCTGGAATAATATCGCTGTAAATTGTGTTTTTATATAGAGAATGTATTTGGCAAAATTATAAGTTATTGATTACATTCAATAGACTCTTTATTATGACTTTTAGTTTAGTCCATTGTTTTTAAACAAATTTTGCTTTGAAGCAAGTTCATTGCAAAAGCTGAGTAAATTAAACTGTGAAAAAGTGAACAGCGGCTTGATTTTTTTTTTACAGCTAAATGCAAACAAATCTTAAAACAAAAAAAAATCTCATTACATAAAGTGGAACTTTAAAGAACAGATTTTCATACAAAGGTTTTTTAATACAATATGTGAATCTTGAACGCCCTCTACTGATAAAAGATGGGAAATGAAAAAACACTTTCAAATACTAAATAAATCAAAAATTTGATGCTATTTGCATTGTAAATGTAGGCAAAGGTAACTTTACAAGTGTACAGTTTAAATATTTATTTAATAATTTTTACATTTGGTTATTTTGATTTGTATTAAATCTAAAAGTCAATTGAAGTTTTAACTTATATTTCTTATATATATATATATATATATATATATATATATGAAATTAATTCTGAAAATCTTGTCTGGGACCTTTTAAAAGGGATTTTCACCCAAAAATGTACTTTTACAATTTTCTTCAAGGTTCTTAAGTTGCACATTTTTAACTGATTCATATCTATTGCTCTTTATTTCTGTGTGTTGAAAGAGATGTTTTCTGGGACCAAAATCCTTGCACACAGTGCCTATTAATAAAAAACAAAGTTCAATTAAAAACTCATCAGATGTATCTTTTTGTACAGCCACAGCATCACCAGCAAAACATCTTTTGATTGCAGGAAACGCTCCCCCAGAGTCCTCTCTCGGGTTATGTAAGCCTCCATATCATCCTGTTTTGTATCCGAAGGTCAGTCTCTCAAGACAGAATAAAGAAGAAGCCCTCTTAGATATAAACATCTTTTTGAAAGCATTTGGCTGTCATCCTGAGAGAGCAGCTGAATGCTGATCAGCCCAGTTGAAGGTTGTTCAGAGTGTGGATCGGAGAACATTTACTTATTTGTGAATACAAAACATGGTTCTGTAAATATTGTTTGAAAATTCTTAGAAAAAGATAGATAAGAGAGTATTCAGGGAAATTGAAATGATTCTTTTTAAAATCTTTGTTGTTGTACCGTCAACTAAATACACTTTTGATGGTTTGCAAATTGAAGAAAACTCATATAATCTAAGATATTAATTGCATTTTACAGATTGCACTTTTCCTGTGTACCTTGGACGTCATGATTTTGTTTGTTTTCAGAGTTAAAACAAGTGGAAAACACGTATTCCCTCCTTTCCACTTGTCTCACATCAAACTCTGATAAGATGTGAACATGCTCAAAGAATATTATTACTTTAAATGGACACCAATAGGCATTTATTATAGGACTTATTTTGTCAGAAGAGTAAAAAATTACAGATTGTTTATCATCTCCAGTTTTGGTTGTGTCACACAGATGTTTTTTACTCTCTTTACTCACTGATGATTTAAAGTGTCTACAAACTATTGTCTACAGCTGATTGCAATGAAATGTAGTCAGATTACTCCAAACACCATCTTTTACATTTTTTTAAATCAGAGGTCACACCTTTAATATATTTCACGAGTCAATTGGTCCGAATGACGACCTCTCTAGTAAATTGACCTCTAACTGCCTGAATGTATTTAAAAATATAAAAAAACCAGAAGCTTCACCATCAGTAAGGGTTAGGCTTGTGTATTGATTATTTTATTGTAGCACATAAAAAAGACATAACTGTGCACATGGAAACACCAAGAATGGCTCAAAGTCCAATCACTGTCGCTCAAAACAAGCTCGCTGGAACATTACAGACGATTAGAAACACAATTGTTTTACCATTGACATTAATATGTTTTGCAAAATTAAAAAGATCTCTTTGCTTTCATCAGTTTTACCATTCTGTGCAATGCCTTGATAATGAAGAACTTTTTCATAGGCCATGACTTGGTATTAAAGCAGCTGATGCTGATTTACACAGCAGCAGAAACTCTTTCTAAACACAAACAGATTTCTGCTGCTTTAGTGACGATGCTTTTTGAACATTGTTTTTGTGTGTGTGTGTGTTCAATATTTATTCACTTCATTAATCTAATTTAATTTAATTTCTGGAATAATCTGCTTTGATGTATTTGTAAGGGTGGATTATTTGGCTTGTTACCAACACCTGTTGTGATTTTTTTTTTCCAATAAAAATATTTAAAACTATTTTATTAAGGCAAAAATATTGATGAGTACATATTTTATCTAACAGTATCTATAAAAGCCAACAGAATGCACCTTACTTACTCAGTGTCTGATTTGCAAGCATTAGAGGTAACAGAATGTTGCCTGGTCTAAAACACAGAGATCATGTTGTAATCCTGAACCACTCCATCATAGAGCATGGGGGCAAAAAAGAAACGCAATAAACTAATGATATCAGGTTGATATCAGGTTTCGCCTGCTGCCAGTGCATTCAGGCCACTTGAGGCTGAACAAATTTGAGTATTTGATCAGTCTGGTCCGACAGCAATCTGTTGTTCAAGCATTTACAAAGCGGGTGGAGGGGGTTAAAGATTGCGGCATTGTTGTGAAACCAGACAAACTGAAAAGCACTGGAGTGATTTCACAGAGAGCTCTGCTGAGAGTTGGGTCTTTAATCACAGTTTTCACTATTACTGTTGTATGTGCTGCCAGGAATCAGGAGTAAGACATTTGTTTGCCAATCTGTTTGGCTGAAGTTTCTTTCGATGGTAAACACAAACCACTTTAGCAAATATGCCGGACTAACTTTAAACATGAAGTACACTCCTGGCTCCCGTCCTCACATCTGTTTGCTCTCCCCCCTGCACACACACACACACACACACACACACACACACACACACACACACACACACACACACACACACCTGCGCACACGGAAGCACGGAGCCACACACAGCCACAGCAGGTAAGAGACTGCCGGAGCCGGTCCCAGTGTTGCCCTATTTGCATTTTAAATGCTTCCAGCAAGCCCACTACTGTGTTCACATTGCAGCGCAGCACAGCCAATCACACACCTAAGGTGTGTGATTGGCTATAGATAGGAGTCTGGGGGGGTTGAGGCGATGGAGCTGACTTGGATAGAAACATGGGATGAACAGTACAGAAGATATATGCCTGGATGAGTATATGAGGAAGCAGATTCTGGTGCTTTCGATTAATATCTGGAACATAAACTTTTTGGAAAATAGCCAGGGAAGAATCAACGCAGACTGAGCTTGTTGTTTAACAGAACACACCAAGCAGCTAGTGTTCAGAACAGCAGAAAAGTCTTTTAAGATTATCAATGATGTGAAGACAAGGAGCTTTTCCATATGAATATACTCCAATTATGTAACTTTCTTAGCCTTGATAAAGCATTTGTATCATTTAAACCTATTTACATTTAAGCTTGCCACCTCAAACTGCACTGATCATCTGACACAAATTGATGCATAATTGTGAAGGGAAGTGGAGAATGAAAGATTCATGGTTTTCAAAAGGTTTTACAAACAAGAATCTGATCTGGCGGTGCATTCAGCCCTCAATATTTTGATACCCTGAAATAAAGCAGTTGCCCTTTCAAGTTAAAATAAAAAAAAAAAAAAAAATAAATCCATGATTTAATACGTGAAGGTCTCATCTATAGGTTTGTTAGGAAACATTAGGGAATAGGCACGATAAAGAACACTTGCTCTTAAGCTTGTCAGAAATAAGGTGATCAATCAATCAATCAATCAAATTGTATTTGTATAGCACATTTCAGCAGCAAGGCATTTCAAAGTGCTTTACATCATTACAAACACAGAAACACAAAGCAATATAGAATCAAGAATCAAAACACAGCATTAAGTCAAGTTCCATCAATAAATTTGTAATTGATTACATTTCAAATACAATTCTAAACAGGTGGGTTTTTAGTTGAGATTTAAAAGAAGTCAGTGTTTCAGCTGTTTTACAGTTTTCTGGAAGTTTGTTCCAAATTTGTGGTGCATAGAAACTGAAAGCTGATTCTCCTCGTTCGGTTCTGGTTCTGCTCTGCAGAACCAGAACCAGAAGACCTGAGGGGTCTGGAAGGTTGATACAACAACAGCAGATCTTTAATGTATTGTGGTGCTAAGCTGTTCAGTGATTTATAAACTAACAACAGTATTTTAAAGTCTATTCTTTGAGCTACAGGGAGCCAGTGGAGGGACTTTAAAACTGGTGTTATGTGCTCTATCTTCCTGGTTTTAGTGAGAACACGATGGAGAAGTTTGAAGCAAGGTTAGGTTATAAAAGAGCATACCTTTAAACACAGAGCTCTGTTCAATCCATGATATAAAACAGCAAGAATGTGACACAACTGCAAATCTGCCGAGATCAGGCAGTATTCAAAGAGGGAGTCATCTCAGAAGCAGCTAAGGGTCCCGTGGCAACTCTGGAGGAGCTGCAGAGATCCAAGATTCACGTGGGAGAATCCTGTCGACACGATGACTATTAGTTGGACACCCCGCAACCCTGTATGTTCATATAAGACTGTCAAGAAGACAGCCATTGTTGAAAGAAAGTCTGATGACATTTCATTTGCAACCCCACATACAAGGGG
Source organism: Xiphophorus maculatus (assembly GCF_002775205.1). Classification (NCBI taxonomy): domain Eukaryota; kingdom Metazoa; phylum Chordata; class Actinopteri; order Cyprinodontiformes; family Poeciliidae; genus Xiphophorus; species Xiphophorus maculatus. The sequence continues at coordinate 15,327,956 of NC_036457.1, read as the reverse complement.
CAATCATATTAAAGAAGATTCTCAGATCAGATATGACCATAATTGAACTTTTTGGCCTACATGCATATGCTGTGTGCCTCAGAATACCAACACTCCACATCATTCTGAAAGCACCATCCTCATGGCGAAGCAAGGTGGTGACAGTGTCATGATGTGGAAAGGCTTTTGTTCAGCAGCTGGTTCCAAATGGGAATTTGGATGGAACTAAATACAGAGTAATTAGAAAAGAACACATGCTGGAAGCTGCAAAGGACTTGAGCCTGAGGCTGACGTCCACCTTCGAGTATACATGTCAACAGCTCAAATTATATAGCATCAATAATGGTTTGGATTGAAGCATATTAAAATGGCCCAGTCAAAGTTAGAACCTAAACACAATTAAGAAACTGTGGCAGGGTTGAAAATTGATGTTCCTTGACTAAATATTTTGCAAAGAAAAACAGGCAAAAATGTCAGCTTCTAGATATGCTTTAAAACACGTAAAGTTGTTATGGGTGTAAGACATGGTTCTACAAGCTAACTATCAAACATGCTAGCTATGTGTTTATGCTAATTATAAAACATATAGAATGTAAAATGAATGCCTTTGCAAGATAAGGAGTAGAAAATAATTGTGATCTTTTCAAGTTTGAGTAGGAACTGTGTTCAATCAAATCTCACAAACTTATCTTCCTTAGGGAAGATAAGAAAAAAACGACATCATCATTATCTCAAAAGACAAAAGCTTCATCCAGCGTTTACAGGCAATTCAAAGTTTTTTATTAACCCCAAGCAAAATCAGACAAGGGTGATGCAGCAAAGCCTTGAACCCTAATCAGGCACCGGTTTGTCTGCCAAGGCCTCGGAGAGGGCCGATCAGTGGGGGCCAAATGCTGCTGTCCCTTTGAGTGTAAATGTGTGCGTGAGAGGGTCTACGGTGGGGGGCTGGGGAGAGAGTCGCTGGGATTGTTGTGCGTGTGTGGAACAAAAGGCGTTGATTAGTGAAATCCTGCAAAAGGGAGGAGAGGAGGTGTCAAAAGTGATACAGTAGAGAAACCCTCTGAGCTGGAGCTCAGGTGCCTTCCTCTTGCTCTCATGAAGCTCGTGCCCACACCCCGTCTGCACATTCATTCTTCTAATCAACAAACCGGCTTTCATGCAGCCTACTGAGAACAAACTAGAGGCTGTGTTTAAAAGAAATACTAACATTACAGCAATTTTAAGATTATTTATTTTATTAATATTTGCGGTAATGTTAACTTTAATAGTCATAATAAGGGTTTATGTTTCTAACAGGAGCAGAGTCTGTTTTTAAAATGAGAGAAATGGCTTAAAACCCTGGGGGCACAATTTAGAAGAAAACAACCTGACAGATTTGTCAGTGGTCACCTCTATTATACTGCAGGCTACCTTGCTATTTTAACAGCATAATAACACTCCTAAAACTCTATTGTGACTCTTGGTTTTGGTCCCCTACTCTCAAGATTTTAAGTGGCCCATGCTTTTAAAAACGTTCTGAAAGCACCATCGAATATGACATTTATAAACATTTGCAGAAACACATAAAATTGCATTTTTTTTTTGGGGTGCTAATTAGAAGCTTTATAAACCGCCGTACATTGAGATAAGCTTCAAAACTGTATATTTATACAGGTCAGACCTAGAGTTTAGTAAAGTTACAGGTACCACAGTTCCTTTAAGTTAATTTCCTTATGTAATTTTTTTTTTTAAATTACTACTTTGCTGTTTTGTTGATGAAAGCGAAAATTCAACCTCATATGGCGTCCAGGGCTCGAATTGCCACTGAACACAAGTGAGCAGTGAGTGAACTCTGTTGCTGAGTGCTCTGTCAAACAACCTTGGAAGTGACCTGCTGACAGCTCTGAAACAGAACAAAAACAAAAGTGAGTTGATATAATCCTAAAACCACCGATACCCAACAACCTCGGCCCCCCCTGCGCCCCCTCCTCTTGTTCCTGTGGCCCCTAACACATTGGCTTTTGTTAACACTTCACATTGAAATTGACCCTGGTTCAACGTGAAGAGACGGGAAGGAGAAGGACGAGGAAGAGGGCGGAGGGAGGTGTTTCACATACAGAGGTAGAGAGAGAAAGGGCTGGAAAAAAGTGGGATAGAAAATGCGATTCGGGGATTGACAATTTCCTGATGTGAGGTTCCGCCTATCAGCCCGCCTGTCCACCTGGGACAGGATTCCCCGGAGTTAGGTGCAGGCGATGGACTAGCTCACAGTGTCAGATCACCACGACTTGAACGGTGTAACCTTTCGCCGTGATTGAGCGTGACTTTGTTTGAGACTCATGTTGGTCTCAGGACGCCCAGGTAAGAAATGAAATTCCTTTTCTAAAGTTTTAACCTGTTAAATTACGTCGACTGATTCAAATTGAACAACCGAAATGTAAGCAGCTCTTGCAATGAAAACGACGATGATTGCCTTGCTATAGAATTGGATAAACATAATTATCCCACGTAAAGTATCAATAAGTCTTTATCTACACAGCACTTTTAATATACAAGGGGCAAGACAGACGGCTTTATATCGAAATAAAACAGGAAATGAAGAAAAGAAATTCAACCAGGCAAACAAACAAACAAAAAAAAGAGTTAAAGGCCAAGCATGTAAATGAAAATTAAAGGACTTAAATAACTCAGTCAAATCATTAGGGATCTGGGTGGTTTTTAAATTAATTGTTGATCTGTTGAATATACAGGACTATGACCTATTTTTTTTTTGGAAAGACAAGAAAACAAAGCTATACAGCACAATATATGTTCAGGTTAGACACATTCATTAAAGTCTGTAATGAAAGAGAAACTCTGGATTTGCTCTCCTGCTAATAAAATGTGTTTTTAGTTACACGTTTTAGATGTGATAGGAAAGCTAAACTTTATTTATTATAAAACCCAGGTTTTCAATTTGACACGAAGAGTTCTGGATTAGATTAAGTTTTTCATCTATGAAGGTCATTACTAATTATTAAAACTTTGGCTAACCTTAACATTAGTTAACATGTTAACCTTAACCATAACCTGTTAACCTTAACCTGATAAAACTAAAGTTAAATAAAGCCGAATAAAATCCTCTGCCAGCTGTGGGTCCTGTGGAGATATAGCTGGGTGTCATTGTCACAGCTTTAAAAATTTACGCCATCTATAACAGCAGCATTGTTTATATGTCATAAAGTTAGGATTTGATCAAAGCATATTTTTCTTGCAATGTTTTGAGTGTGCTTTTCATGTTTATAGAAATTGTTCAATCAGATGTTGAATATGATAGATAAGATAAGATAAGAGACATTTTTATTGTCATTGTCACAAGGACAACGAAATTCAAAGGGTGCCATCAGTCGGTGCACATGCCCAAAAACAAAAAATAACTGTCTCACAATTCACACACAACACAAGAATCAACAAACTGGCAAAAAAAAAAAAGAAAAATAAGAACAGCCACATTCTCACATGAGTTTATTTAGTAAAATGTGGTGGTCAACTGCACCTTCTTATTTCAGACAATGCCTCCAATATTAGTTGTGAGAGACACAAAAATGGTAAGGAAAAAGAATCCTTCAGTCTATGTAATTGACTGTCTCAAATCCATTGATAAGTGATAAAAAGTGCTGCAGTTGGCGCTTAAATTGTTATGTCGACAACGAAATTCGGTCTCCTTTCTCCTTGCAGCTCTCCTCAAACCTGCAGGTATGATCCAAAGGAATGAGGTTGTGCTGTCCGTCCTGCGAGAGCTCCAGGAGGCCACAGAGAGCGCCGGCCTGGATGCTGTGACCAGAGTGGCTGTGGATGTAGAGCGGGCCCTCACTCCTTTTCAGCCCCCTACGGCCCCCTGTCAGGATTTTGCAGAGTGGGTGCATGTGGACAAAGCAGCCCATGCTTTGTACCCTGCTGATGCACCTGGGGGACTCCTGCCTCTTAGCTGTAATGGAGAAGGCAACTTGCTGTTTGATGCTGTAAGTACACTGCTTGTGGGCAACACCGGACTCAGCTTGGAGCTGCAGGTTAGTGGGCAGAACTACATACATATGATATAACCTGCTGTGTTGAGTTTTTGTAGCTTTATAAGAAAATATTTAATGATATTCCCCCTCCCAGGTAAGGACTGTGGTGGAAATGGTGCTGTGGAAAAGATACTACTTATCAGGGATGATTGATTCTAAGATGATGCTCCAAGCTGTTCGATTCAGTCTTAGTGCAGAAGAGTCTGAAGACATGCTGAACCTGCCTGTAGCCGTCCTGGAGGCCATCTTTGATGCAGATGTGAAAGCGTCCTGCTTCCCTGGCTCCTATGCCAACATGTGGCATGTTTACGCCCTGTCATCTGTCCTCCGGTTCAACATCTATTCCATCTACCCCATGTTCAACCTCAAGATCAGACCCTATTTCAATCGACTGATACGCCCAAGAACCTGGCCTGAAGACTCGGAGGCACAAACCATTCACATAATGTGGTCTGGGGACATGCAGTCTGAGTGCTTGTTCAGGCCTAAATACTTTGTCTCCCTGGTTCAGGCAAATTTTCTCATGTGTAGAAGCCCTGAAAGTGAGGAGATGGTGTCTCCGCACAGGAGCGAGGACCAGCTGAAGCAGAAGTCGCAGTTTTCCTACCCAAGTCTGAAGGATAAGTACAACATCACCAAGAGGACCTTCTACCGCTGGAAGAGGCAGACGCAGGAAAACTGCAAAAAGTCCGCAGCGAGGTATGAGGCAAAATACTTCCTCCAGGCCTGCTTCTTGGAAGGCAAGCTCATTCCTCTGCACCAGTTTAAAGAATTTTTCCCCGAGATCTCAAGGTCCTCGTACTACAACTGGAAGCATGAGCTCCTGAAAACTGGAGGACATTTCTCCACATCCTCCTCGACTGGAGAGATTAGTCCTGGAGAGAGCACGGAGCAGGAGGTGTGGTCCTCACCCGAAACCAAGCAAGACGAGCCAGACCACCACGACAGCGTGGCCAGAATGTTCGGCCTTAATCTGGGCAAGCTGGATGCGGAGAGGGCTCAGAATGTAGCACACATGCAGGAAGCTAAACGCTGCCTGCAGAACTGCATTGCTATGAACACTTCCTTCCCCTTCAGGATATTCAAGAGAAACTTCCCAGGAATTTCACGATCAACCTACTACAACTGGAGAAGAGAAGCCCTGCTATTCAGTCGGGGGTACAAAGGCACCGTCGGCAGCAGTGAAGAGAGCTCAGATGCTGACAAGAGCGAGAGCCCAAAAGGTCAGTTGCTGATGCTGCCTGGCTTTACTCAACCCACCGTGCCGAAGATGAGGGTCTGGGGACAGATACACAGAAGATTCCGGCTGGCTTATCTGAGTAACAAACAGTTAAGAGAAGCTGCAAAGTTGTATGTTCAGAAGTCTAACTGGTCCTTGACAAAATTCAAGCTCAAGTTCCCCTCCATCTCCTCGTGCTTCTATTGGCTGTGGCGTGGCTGCCAAAACCACAAGACAAAGAAGGTGACGACCACCCAGGGTGCAGAGGTCAATGTCCCAGAGAGCACAGAAAGTAACGCCAACAAGACAACAGAGAAGCAGGATGGACTCCCATTTGTCCAGATCCCCCAGTACCTGCAATGTTCCGCCGTGCCTTCTTTTGACGCCCCGCAGCTAAAGCATCCCTTCCCCAGCAGGGTGCCCACGGAGGAGCAGATGTTTTCAGTGGATGTCGTAGCTCTCGCCAACTTCAAGGCCAAAGCCAAGCTGTTCCTACAGCGGCGTTTCGAGGAGAAGTCCTTCCCCACATTCAAAGAATTTCGATCCTACTTCCCATTCACCGCACGCTCCACATACTACATGTGGAAGCGAGCTTTGTATCATGGCGTGTCACTGGTCCATGGGTAAATCAGTGTAAGCTTGAAGTAATCTAAACTACCTGTAGTGTTAAATCCATGTTAAGTAAACTGGCTTAGCCTTGCCTTGAATCATTTCTACCTCCTGGACATTTGCACGTGTGAAAAGAAACCAAGTTGCTGGTCTGTTAAAACTCCACATTTTGCCACTGAAGGCAAAAGGCAGTCCAGGCCCGTTGTTTAGTCGTTTTTTCTTTCTTTTTATTTTTTTATATATAAAGCTGTTTTTCTTTGATTCTCTAGAATGTGACTTTTGTACTTTGGATTTTTTTAAAAGTAGCTTTTTATTGTTGTGTTTGCATGTAATCTCTGGACTGACGGCATCAGTTGCAGTTTGAAAATTGTTTGTTTCTTCACAGCTAAAAAGTAGCAGGTATTTGTTTGTGCAGATTACTTCTCTTTGTTCAAATGTCCGAGCCCCATTTTTATCTTTAAGATGCAGAATGCAAACATTCACATTGTGTGCGAAAGCTTAACGCCTTTTGCTTAAGTTTTTGGTGTCTGAATGCCTGTTTTTCAGGAAATCCTCGCTTGGTTTTGTCACACTAGATTTGCACTGAAGTGATACCCATCACAATACTGAATGTATAATATTAACCATTATGCGCAAGCTTGTTAAGTGGTTTCAATCTGTTTTTTGAGGGGAAGAAACTTGAATCTGACTGTAGTAGATGTTTTATTTTTTTTTTCTACTTTGTAGCATTTTAAAACTACCTATTTCACATGAAGGGTGAAAAATGTGTCTGTATAAGCTAAATTTGTGTGCTGGCCTTTCCACAGATGGATGTTTTCTGTTTGAAAAACGAGCCAGTGAATTAAACCTGAATTATTTCATTTTGTTATAATGCATTGATTTATTTTTTCTGCTCATTGCATGTCATTAATTTTTGATGGCCGGATGAGTGGTATGTAATCTTCAGCTGTTTGTCAATAAACAGTCAGCATGCATTAACATAACTGAATTTTTATTATTTGGTTTTTTTATTTACTTCTTTATGCAAGAAGCCGTAACATATGTTTGAGTATTGAAGCTGATTTATTTTGACAAAGAAGAGCGGTGCAAAAAGAAAAAAAAACACACACACAACAAAACCCCAGTAAAATCATAACTGGAAAACAAAATGTGAAGCATAACTGAAAAAGAGCAAAAATCCCGTGATAACCTCAGCCAAAGCAGGTCAAATGAAGCCACTGGCAACATAATAGCTGTGTGGGCTTTTGTGTTTTTCTCACCGTCTCCTCTCTGTTACACTATTGTGATTATGTTAATGGCCAGGAGCTGTAGGGAAAAGGGAGGAGGGGCTAATTGTATGTATGCATGGAGTTAGAAGTGAGATAAGGCCAAGAACATCCAAGAGTTTTGGAGGTGGAAGGAAGGAGGGAGGGAGGAGACTTGAGGTATATAGAGCAGAAAAGGGGGCTGGGGCTGTGGGTCTTTTTGTCTTGACTCTGTTAGAAGTACGGGGGTAATTTAGCGGAAGGTATTGCATAGAACTAACAGTTCCCAAATAATTCAGCGAGACTGAAATGAACTTCGATCTCTCATGCACACCAGTTTCAGTCATACCTGTCATTCCGGTATGACAGGTATGACTGGTGAGATTTCTCATTCAAAGGTTTGATTGGGTCTGCTGAGGGCAATTTGGAATTTGTAGACCACATGTGTCAAACTCAAGGCCCGGGGGCCAAATCCGGCCCCCCATGGCTTGTTATGTGGCCCTCTAGACTGTGAAGGGACACAAGATAATAGTTCTGTGCTTAAATAATAATAATAATAATAGTTATGAATCGAATCAAAGAAGTTTTTATCTGGATACTGCCACATGACATTGTCACCTTTGAGGACATTCATGATCTTGATTTGTCTCAAAATGAAAATGAGTTTGGCATCCCTGATGTGGACCTTGTCAGAACTGACTTGTGACACAGGTTGACGTGTTGCGACCCTCAACAGGCTCAGATGTAAATGAAAATGGAAAAAAAAAATTATTACAGTCATTGAAAATGACAAATTCATATTTAATAAGTTCACTACACATAGTGCTATAATTGAATATAGGTTTAACTGAAGAAGCTGGCAGATGAAGAAAGTTAATGGAAAATTGAGTGGAAGGAAAAGGTGTAGATGGAAATTCACAAGCAGCCGGGATAACTGCAAACTTGAAAGGAATTTGAAGCAAAACCCATTTAGAGTTTCGGGGACATTAATGAGATAAAGATCGGCTGCAATTTGGCATTCCTTCCATTAGACCACTCCTCTGAAGCACCAGCAGCTGAGGTGTTGGACAAAAGAATGGAATGTTGCTCAGTGCTCAAGTTTGCTCTTTCCATATGCAAGCAAATTTGCATTTCGTTTTGAAATCAAGATCCCAGAGTCTGGAGGAAGAGTATCAGTCCAGTGTTAAGTTTCTACTGTCAGAGAAGGAGAGTCATGTCATCTGCTGGTGTTAGTCCACTGTGTTTTGTAAGCTCTAATGTCAGTACATCGATTTGCCAGGAAATGCTAAGAGCAGTCTATGCCTTTTTCTGCTAACAAGCGTTAGTGAGATGCCAGCTTCATTTCCCAGCAGGGGTTGGCACCTGCCCAAATGGGCAAAAGTACCAAAACTTCCCTCAACAGCGATCTGACCAGACCGACAGTAAAACCCAGAGAGAAGAAATGAAATGTAGTCAACAAGAGGATGAGAAATGCATGAGCTAACAATGCAGTTGCTACTAAAGCAACCTGTGCAGAGCCTGAGGCTGATCTCCTCCATGCCATGCTGCAATGATGCAGTAATTCATGCTAAAGGAGCCACAAACAAGGATTTAGTGCATGTGCTGTGCAGCGCATGGACATGTTGTTTAACAGACTAAAATTTCTACAGTAAATCTCCTTTTAATAGATCTTTTGTAATATTCTAAAACTGGATTGAAGTTTTTTTTTTCTACTAGCTGTGACCTATAACCTATCAAAATTTGTGACCTATCAAAATTAATTCAAATTTATCCCCCAGAGTGTGATCGAGCTACATACCAGTTTCACTTTTTTGTATTATGTATATATAATCTCTTCAAATATATTTTAAATTAATGAGATGCAACTGTAGGTGCAGTGTGGGTGCTTTGTTGTACTCTTTTGCTCATTTCCCATTAATAAACAGAAAGCATATTCACTTTTGGATCAAATTCACAGAAACCTTTTACATAATAACGCTACAATCAGAATTTTGCTGTGCCATGAAACAGCAGTTTCATCATCATTTATCTTTGGGGAAACCAACATTGAAACAAGAAAATCCAAAAGTCCTTGTGTGATTACTTGGACTGGATTTGAACCGGTCGAGTTCATCTCTGTAATTGTGATATATATATATATATATATATATATATATATATATATATATATATATATATATATGTATATATATATATATATATATATATATATATATATATATATATATATATATATATATATATATACATAAAAAGCATTACATTGGCAGTGAGCTGCCTTACGCTTTTCATTACTAAAATAGCATGAAAATAATGAGGGTTGGCAGGTGGAAGCTGAAGTGCTTATGGATTAGCATATTGCCTTCAAGAAGTCAGAGCGATAAAGGGAGGAAGGCATCTAATGGTTGCCAGATTTCCTCACTAAGCCAAACACACCTGAGCAACTCGTAGGGCGTTCAGTTAGCTGCCAATTAACCTCTGACAGGAGGAAAGGAGCTGGGAACAGTCTAAATGTAGTCATGGATGACACAGAATGAGAGGAAGATGGATTCATTCTGAAGCTTGAAAATGCCGTCCAAAAAGTCGGGTGCCGACAAAATAACTCAAACAAGGCTAATAAAATATGTCAATCATTGCCTTCAATTTTAAATTTTGTACAATGAGGAGGCGCGGAACGGCTGCAAAAACACGCATTTCAGCAAGTTATCCACTGGGTGGCAGTGGTTTTCCTCAAATGGTTCTCATCCTGTTTTGTTTTCCTCCCTTCTGTGTTCACAAATCTTAAATGATCCGGTTGCTGCAGAGCTCATGGTGTGTCATGCTGGTTATTTTTGTGATAACTTTATTAATAAAAACTAATTGAACACCGCTGTCAGATAATACAAAAGACAGATCGTGACTGGGACACAACAAAGAACAAAAAGCAATAAGAACAGCAGTGGGTGGAGACAGGAATTCATTCACAATCTTTCTTTATTACACATTTAATTTTGAAACATGCCATAAAATCGAATGATAATTGCCCTAAATCCCTCCAGGTTTTGTTACACAGGTATGATGCAATATAATCGCAGTGGTAAAAGCCTTACTTCTCACAAAGATGCAAAATATTTGTGCATGCTACAAATATGTAGCAGCAAAATGTTTAATGGGTAAAATATTTTAGCTGTAACAAACGGAAGAAAACACAAAAACTCTCTCAATCTTTTTTAGATTCCCCTATTAGGTCAGTACATTTTATTCTTTGTACAGATCCTCTTCTTTTCAGTTACAGGGAGATGACTCTGAGTTTGGGAAACCAATCTGACTATTCTTAGATTAATGCTTACTTGAGCTACTCATTGCTAGGCAGCATCCAATCAGCAACATCAAATATATGATGTATTTGCATAAATCTTTCTAGATACTCTCAATTTGTGGAAGATCTGAAATTTGAGGATTCAAACACTTTTAAAAATGACATGCATCTTATTTTTTCTGTTCGCAATAGCAGAAGGTAAAACAATAGACACAGGTAGTAAGTCCCAATAGATTTACTACCTGTGAGTCTTGTTTACTATTTTCAACAGCTTATAGTTGAGTTGCAAGGAACTCATTCACATATTCAAGCCAGCGTTGGCGCACCTGGGGGAATTTATGGGGATTCGGCTCCTTCGCCAAGCATGGTTCCATATGGATGAAGTGGAGAAACTGCAACTTCAAATTCTCATGAAAAGAGACGGGGCATGAAATCTGCACTTTTAATAGAAAACATTGATCAAAATTCACAATTTTGTAAAAAAAAAAAAAAAAGATCAAAAATGTTATACTTCCGATTAGAGGTGCACCCCATGATCTGGCATGAACAACACAGCTATTAGGTTTTTAAAGATACGTTTGGACATTTTCTTCCAGGGTGATTTACAAAATACAAATTCAATAGGAGTAAGAACATAGCTTAAACACTGTGACCCTCTTCAGTGGAAAATAAATTGCTAGGGAACTGCTACAACTCAAGTCTATCATTACCTTGAAGACACTGGGAGTCTGTTTTGCTGCAGGTGGAACCAGTGCATTGCACAATGGGGATGGAATCGTCAATATGGAGAACTATTTCCAATTTCTTCAAATTCACTTCCAACCAAATCAGTAGAATGATCCCATACACACATGCAAACCAGCTTAGATGTTGGGAAAGCATGTTTTAATGAAGCAGGGAAGCTTGAACTTAAATCCAATTAAACTATATTTAAGACTATCAGTTCTGGTTGAGACTGGTCAAATATTCAGACAGAAGCTTTATGATTGTTTTATAAAAAAAAAAGGTGCTGTTTGCTAAAGGACATTTGACCAAACAATGTGAGGTGTATCCACCGAAACCTGTATGTTTAACTTTCTGTAAGTATTAGATGAATGACTCCTCAATAACTTTAAACTGTTGTTTTTAAAAAGCATTGATCCTGAATGCTGTAAAATTCAGCACTGCTGTAAAATCATTCCACAATGTAAAAGGCTCTAATGAATCATTAATAGCTTAATATTAGCATAACATTCATGCTTGTATTTAGTGTATACAACTTCTGATAAACTGTATATCCTTTAATGCGATTTAGCTGAATATAACAAACCATATTTAGCAGATTAATATTAGAGAAAGCCACACAGTTTAATTAGACCCATAAAGTCTTACTAACAATTCAAAAATAAACCTGAGTGAATTCATTTCTGCGAAGGTGTTTGTGAAATTTAGGACTCAGTTAGAGAGACAAGGACCTCTTTTGTAAATTTTCCATGAGTAATGTGTGTTTTCATGCTTAATTATGCAGTAATGTTGTTCCAGAGCACGTTCACTTCCTGAGGGCACGGCGTGCAAGATTTTGCTAATGCGAACAGGGGAAGGAAAACATTAGTTAATTCAGTCAGAATATTATTTATTTAGTGCTGCCGCGTGTGACGGGTATAATTATTTCCTTCACAATTATTATTGTGATGCACTTCAGAGCTGTTGGTGCATTTGCCACCTCCTGTTCTATTTCTTAAGGAATATACTTCAGCTGCAGAGAATAGATTTCTAAAAGCTAGGTCCTCCTTCAGCTATTTCACTCTTTGCAAGGAATCACTTGTTCTGTGATGCTTTTGTAAATGTTGAACAGCCAAGAGGGCACAGTGCTGTTGTGAAGAACTGTCAGCTGCAGGTGCTGGAACTTTAATCACAGTTTCTGGTGTTACACCAGCCCACATGATGGCAGATAATAATTGTTTGGTGGTCAAATAATCCTTTATGTTTGGCCTGTGGTCTTCTAACACTTATACAGTTTTAACATTTCAACATAAGCTGATGGGTCGATGTAACGTCTGAATTGCCACGTTCAGTTAAGTAGGTTCCAAAGAGATATAGTTGCAGGAAAGGATTTATCTGCTTCATGCGCGTTCAGCCATCCATGTCAGAACCATCTGCAGGTTTAAAGTTCTGGGAATAAGGAGGGAAAGCAGGTTGAACGCTCTTTATTTGCTTTCCTGTTTGAGTTTGGCATTGTCAATACTTCTGTTGAAATATAACCTCTTTTTTCTTTTACAGAGGAACTGCAAGTACAGATGAGAAATGAGAAAACTTACTGTAGCTTTATTAAAAAAACAGTGATTGGCAAAACAGTATAATGTTAAAATAGGATTTGTTTCAATTCTGTCACTGTAAAAAAGAAGCATTTCTTTGAAGAGTAGGAATCTAAGTAAAGCAATGTTTTTTGCTACAGAGGGACTTAGTCTCACTACCCATAAGCACACATCATTAGTTCAGGGTCACCCCATGACCAAAGCTAATAGTTCTAAGACACACTTAATCATTAGTCTGTTAATCCTGTAAGAGTTAATTCTAAAATATTCAGATATTGAATTGTGGCCCTACAATGGAGCCTTGAGGAACCCCAAGTTTCCTCAAGGTTCAAGCTGTTCAAGCTGCTTCTGTATTTTTTAAAGACGTTCTTATTTGGTTATACATCTAGTTTTATACGTACCACTGCCATTCTCTGCACCTTTGTAATTGCCCCTGGAGGATGGATTAAGTTGAACTGAGTTGAATTAAAGGAACATTTGTAATTGTTAAATGAGACATGAAACCTACGTACCTGAATTTTTGACAGGTTGTTAAATGTTCAGTCAGTTTGTTATTGCCAAGCACAAAATCACTTAAAAAAACCAACAACAACACTGTTGCAAACATATGTTACCCACTGATCCTCACAAAATAAAAAGAATACAGTGCAATCTCTTAGCAGGGGACTGTTTCTATATGAACACATTTGGAAACAAGCAGATTTCAACGAGGAAGCTGCAGCTGTCTGTGTTGCTAATTATAGTTCCCCCTTCTTCCTGTAGGCTTGAACTGTGACAAATGACATGAAGGAGATCACTTCTTGTAGTGACCCAAAACAGATAACAGCATTGGTGGGGGAAAAAACACGCCAAATCAGTAGGCGAACTGAAGAGATAATTATGTCACTGTTATCAGTGTATCACTAAGAACATGTGACGCATACGTTCATTTAATGTCCCGCAGGATTCAGTGTTTGAGCATCTGCCTTGATGCAGCCTTGAAGGCTTGATAACCCCGCTCATCAACATGATGAGAAAGCTGTCCACTGCTAATGCTCTCTTTTGATCCCTGTTGTTAATAAGAGCGCTTTGTTAGCAACCACAGCCCCACAAGATGGTCGTCATATAATGACCATGTGGGCACTATTATGAACTGGGTGAGTTTAAGCACAGCTGCTGGTCCCTTCCCCCCTTTTTCCTCCTAATGGCTAACGTTCAGGGTTGTGATTAAAAGCCGTGCAGCCGTGAACCATGAACTCATTTTCATGCCAGCTATTGTCTGCAGAAGAAGGCGATAAGAGCTAATTGCCAGATTTTTGTTTCAGTGCAAGAAAAGGCGACTGGCGTCCAGGGGAGTAACTTTGGAGTGGAGACAAGAAATTAAGGCAGCAGTTAATAACTGGGTGTCATCATCAGTAACTCAGAACAAATACCTGAAATGAGACCTTTTGCTTTTGTAATGACACAGTTTCTATTTTAATGGCACACGTAGCCGTACTTGTGAATGAAAATATAATTATGTTTTATTAAAAAATTTAGGGAAAGGGAAAAATAATGTTTCAACTTAAAAATTACATTTTGCTGGCACTGCAATTGACCCGAACAACTCGCACTCCAACAATTTACAATAAAGTGGCCTTATCAGATGGGAAATATAATTTCCTCTCCAGAAATTTTTCCATTTCAAAAATGTTTTAGGTTGCAAATTGTGATAGTTACCCCCATTATCCTTGGATAATTGTACAGTAGATGAAATGAACTGAGACCAAGCACCCAAAGGTTTCAGAAGAGTAAGGATGTGACAATGTGTAGCTTGGCTCTCACAAATGACTGCAAGCCAACGCTACACGTGTTGCGGTCGTAAGGGAAGTTAAAATAAAAAACCTGCCGTGCAATCTATCCTTCATTTGGCTCATAAGTGTGTTTTTGCACCAATATTTTGTTCATTTTAGTCAAAATTAGATTGCGTTTTTCTCAGAATGACCCATAATCTCCACATATGCCTTGCATATTTTCATGATCCATGTGAAGATTTTTAATCTCACAAAAAAAAGAAACATCTTTCCAGGCAAACGATACCAACCCCGGTTCCAAGGATGCAATAAAGTAAAAAAAAACGACACTGTAATAAATGTGAATTCTTTCCAAGTCCTGCGGCAGCTGTGGGAATCATGTAATCCCCTGCGTCAGTTTAACGCTTTTGCTTGAATTATTTCTGCTCCTTTGGTAGAGGCCTAGTTTTGCTTCTCAAGTTTTACCCAGACTGCTTTGAGGTTAAGAGTGTAATAATTAAAGAAATTTCCAATGCTAAGATCTTAGATGTATGCTAAAGGAAACACATTTCACCCAAAATGCTGAGCCTTTAAGTCCGTTCCTGTGAGAGGATCAGACCTTGAAAAGGAAAACTCAAGCTGGTGAAATTCAAAGATTTCTTTTATAGATTTCACACATATTTGGTTATGATTTATAAATACAAAATATAGGTATAATATCTATTTAATAAGATATTAAATTATAATTACATGTTTAGGTATTTACTGACCATTTAAACAAACTGTTTGATTTGTAACTATGAGATGTAAAGCCTGGTCAGCAGTATGAGCAAAAAATATGCGAACCTTCATTAGCCTATTGCATGTTAATAATAATAATAACAAAAGATTAGCTTTAACTTAAGTTCTTCTTAAAATGCTCTGGTGGAAAAATACAGAATATTCAAATATGTTTGCAGGTAAGCTGTACACTGTAGTTTATTGTACATTTATTGTCATTTCATAGCACCGGTTTGCAGGTCATGAAATCCACATTAAAAACATTCCCAACTATCTAATTAATCTACCGTGATTTAAAACCTGCAAACTTATTAACTGTGGTTTGAAGAAAATTTTTGGATAGCGTATTAGTCCTGATTATCTTCCCAACAGGCAGTCCACTTACGGCTGATTTAATTCTGTTAGTCATGCCCGTGTAAAGATTTACTGTATAAAATGGGGAGAAAATTAGCGCCACGATCCAAATGCACATATGGTCCCTGTGTGTGTGCATGAATAGGAATGGGTCTTCTTGTCATGCTGAATGATAGCTTTGTCACTTTTAATCAAGTGTGTAATATTTCACAAAAAGACATAACATTTCTAAATCCCTTCATCTGAGATCATTTGTTCACTTGCCTTCCTCCCAAAAGCAGAGCCTCAATCTTTCTTCATATCAAAGGGGAGAAAAAAAAACTGTTCAAGCTTTTTTTATGTATAGAAAAGGTAGAAATTGGTATATTATGACACAGAAAAAAATCTTATTTGAATGGAGATGTTTGAGCAAGTAGGTAAAACTAAAATATATTTTTCAGTCAGTCTTGGCTGACTGAACATATTAGGTTCTTGTTAATACAGACGCCGATCAATTGTGTATTTATCATGTATAATGTGATACAAAGAAAGTAAATTAGAACCGAATGCATGTGATGCGCTGTACCTAAAAGCCCATATTAAGGGTACCTTATAATCCACCAGGTCACGTTTACTCAGCTGGTTTTACTACTGTATGAGGTGTACAATGGCTACTGGAAACGACAAGTGCTTTATTGTTGACTTACCATCCAGAATTCAGTTTTTGCATTCTTGCTGAGTGTATGGTTGTATATTTGCATATTTCTTTGCGTCCGTTTTCACTGTAAACGTTGAGTTCAGGGGCGTGGCAAGCAGCAGCTTAGTTGGATTTAAAGTGACAAGATGCTCCAAAACTCCTGAAAAGAGCTAAAAAAAAGGCAGAAAACTAAACTAAAATCCCATTATGATAATTAGATTTTAAGTAATGATATCTAACAATGACTTTGTGCAAAACAAATTTAATGCACATGTTTTGTGTAGCTAATAAACCTTTTCTAAACTCTTCAATGAAGCATATACCTTTATACACAATGAGCTAAGTGGGTCAGTTTTCTATTGGGCAGATGAACAAAGATGCACTTTTTGTTCATCTCTGATATTACATAATTGTTGCAGATTGTTCCATTTATCTTTTCATTAAAATACTAACACTCAGTGTTATGACCGAAGACGACCCCAAAAGAAATTTACCTCCAAGTGAAGAGGAGAGAATGTTGAGGAGGAAAAATAGTCTCTTTATTTTCATTTGCTCTAAATTAAATGGCATTTTCCCAGCGGATTGGAGCTTCAATCTGTCTTGATTTATTAGCCCAGGGAAACAAACTCGGGGAGGAGCGAAACAGATGACCAACGGATCCCCGGAGTCCGATCCTTCATCTGAAACGAACGGGTTCAGCTGTGCTGGCTCACCACTTGCACAATCTGAACAAGCCTTATCTGTCTAGAAAATATTGACTGCATTACTCAAAGTAAGCAACACGTCCCTGTGCTGGTAAACACACAATAAGTGAGATGGTTTTCTAAGAGGAAGAGTGGGTAAAAAGAAAAAAAAGAGACCCTTCAGTAGCAGATGATGCTTTATTTTCTTTTATCATGCGTTTCCCACCTGCCTCAATATCTGTCACTGTGTAACTTTATAGCTTTTTAATTTACCATTCTGTAACCCTTCAGGTTGTTTGGGTTTATCATATGGCAATTAATAGATAAATAAAATAATATCAGCCTGATTGAGTCAAAATATCCCTATGTAGTGCACATAATCATCAGATCTGACCTTTGACCTGCAAAGATTATTTTTTAGAAGTTTCTTTTTGCTTGCGTAGCATGACATAGAACCAAGATCTACCTCTGATTGACTGATCATCGGTCTCTTGTGACTTTTCCTTTATTTGGAAGTTTTGCAGCAGAAAAGCTTTTCTGTCTTTGGAGTCAAACAGAAGCAGGGAATCCATCGGGAAACCTGGTCAAAATGGATCATAGCCAGAACTCATCACCTACTTGAGATAAGGTTGCAATATGCCGTTTTGTTTGCGTCACACCTTGTGTATTATTTGTCTAATTTTGTGCAAAACTATCAACGGTTTTGATTCTGGTTCTTACCTCAATTCTGAGTGTGACTCAGTTAATGACTTTCCTGAAGAAAACTTCTTTTTTGTATCAATACTGGTGATAAATACAAAGCGAGGAATTGAAAAAACTGGCTGGATCAAAAGCAGTTAAGAGATTTAAAATTTCTCCTTTTTATTGCTACCCTCTAAATATTCTGCAGGATTATAGCATCTGGATACACGTTCAACTTATTTAAGCTCCCATTTCATGAAAATTGTTATGTCTTAATGCATGTCATCGATTCTATATTGAAGACAATGAAAAAACATTACAAAATATGTTTTTTTTCCTCATATCTCCTAATATTTTTTTTGTTTATTTGCTACGGAAATCATTACACTAACTGCAGAAATACTCTATTTTCTAAGAGTTCTGTTCTGTTACTTTTTCATTGCATATGAAAAGTATTTGCTAAATTGCATTTGTTCAGCCAATAAAAACGAGCCAAAATCGAATGCGTCTGCTGTCTGTATCTACAACCTGATTTCCCAGCAGGAATCGGTGAACATTCATCTCGACTTGTCTCGTCTTTCACCTGCTGAACCACACAGACAATCAAAGTGAGTCTGGGAAAAATGCCATGAAGCGCTCTTAGGAATTTCAAAATAAAAACAGGGTAAAGTTTCCTTTCATCCTGCTTGTTTTCCATTTCAGATGCCTGTCAGACGCCTTTGTACCAACAGAGAAATCATGATCTGTTTATGAGCAATGAAGCAGGAAAACATAATTAGGCTCAATGCCACACAAGCCCTAAAATCAGAATCTGTTTTGGTTTTTATTTACATTCAGTCTTTTCATACTCCAGATCTGAACCATTATAGAAAGGAAGATGTCCACAAGGCATGGTAAGAACCACCACTGTGGCTCTGCTGCCAGTCTCATCACCTTATGAAAGAAGCTCACAATATCTATATTACTGCAGATGAAGCCCAGATCCATCAATCCATCTCCAGAACCAAAAAATAAAAAATCGCTCTGCTTGAGGCAAAATCTTATCCCAGGACTGAAGAAAGCTTTATTCATCCAGCCTTGGCATGGAACTGCAAAGGACAGAAACAAAGATGCTCCTCGGTCTACTTGCAGATGTTGTCATTTGTACATAAAAAGACTCAGATTGACTTTGTTTGCTGAACATCATTTATTGTTTGGTGAATTTACAGGCTACACAATCAACTAGACAAAAAAACAACAACAAAGATAAAAAAACAATTAGGGTTTACTATAAAGTTTTTAGAGAGTCTCATTTATAATTGTATGTGATCTCTCTATCTTGGTCTGCCATCTCCACAATGAAATGATGAAGGTCTTTACAACTGCATCTTCACATTTCAATCTAACTTTTTCATGCTTCTTTTGGGGTAATAACTTCTTCCTCACAGAGCGACCTTTCAGTCCACGTTGCTGCAGAACACATTTCCTTCTGGTTCATGACTCCGTCTTTCCAGCTTTAGGCAGCATCTTCGCAAGGCTTTTCTTTAGGGTCAATCTGCACATTTTGGGTCAAAACCCATTTTCTTTTGGAGTGGAATATCTGTACCTGTGCATAACTGTTTGAAAGGATGAACCCGGGACTTTCAAGCATCTAAAAATTGTTCAGATTTGACCTCTCCAACTCTTTTGCTGAGATATTTGCTGATTTCTGTTCACTTTCCCATGTGTCAAAGAAGACAACATTGTGTTTAAAGGGTTTGTAAAACACATTCATAGGTATGCCTCCAAATAACCCGGACGTGCCGGTCAACATTATCATCTCGGGATTTCCTTGTTGTTTTTTAAAGAGGTAGCAATGTTGTATGCAAACGTCTGTTTTTGAAGATATTAATAAGTAAACCTCTGATATTCTTTTATTATTATGGCATTTAGCCCATAAGAAAACATAGATAGATAGATAGATAGATAGATAGATAGATAGATAGATAGATAGATAGATAGATAGATAGATAGATAGATAGATAGATAGATAGATAGATAGATAGATAGATAGATAGATAGATAGATAGATAGATAGATAGATAGATAGATAGATAGATAGATTCCAACTTGCTCCTCAAGTGTTGCCCACAATCTAAATCCTCAACTGAATTTATGTCTGCTATTTTCAATTTCAGATGGTGAAATGTTGGGAGGAGAGCAGAGGTAAATTGATCCCAGATTTGATGGAAAAGTCCTCTGTTGCTCAGGGGTGTCTATCCATCCTGGATACAGCAGTACTGCTTAACATTCACAAAGCAGCTCACTGTGAGGGAACACAAGAGTACAAATAACAGAATGTTTCATTTCTTTGCCTACAAATTACCACAAACACACCTCTATAAAAAAAAAGCAAAGAAAACAAACAAAACAAAACAACTTTGCACAAAGGCCCGAGGCATCAATGTGGGTCTCTAAGCCTGGACCAAGAGACGGCTGGGTGCTTTCCTAATTGGCAATCAATTTACACACGCAGAAGACTATGAAAAATATTGTCTTTTTTTCCTGCTGTGTGAGTTTTGATGGAACCAGTCAATAACTCCACTGTGCAATAGCGGAGGGTTATTAAAATTCACCAAAGAGCACCAGGCCTGTTGTGCCATCCCATTTTCAGATACACTCTTGTGTTCTGTGCATATCAAGATTACCATGTGGCATTTTCACATTTCACGCATGGAATGACAAACGATTGAAAGCTGCCAAACGTTTGATTAACACAAATTCCAACCACATGTTTTTCAAGCCTTCCCTAATCAGCTGATGTGTATTTTCCTTTAGGAATATATAATAAAGTTTTATATAAACTCTCACAAGTGTGCACATATCTCACCCACTCATGTTTAAAAGGTGCAAGATAGGAGCTCAGCACATTTGGAACGGAGTAGGGAACCCCAGAAGGAGGACTTAGGAGAAGCACGCCGCTTCTGCACTGAAGCCAGACAGGTATTGATGCATATGGGACCAGCTACCTGTATAATCTCCCCTAAAGCTCTCGACACCTTCGGCTGTTTACTTTTCCATTTGCCTTGTTATTCTTCCACACAGGCAGGTAACTTCCTGGAATGACTGAGGCCTTTTGGAAAATATGTTTTTGACAATGATTGTGGCATTTCATCTTGTGTGATATGGCAGGAAGGAATGACTCTGGTTCCATCATTTATTTCTATTAGTCATCACTCAACACTGCAAAAGAATGACTAATATCACGTTCTTCTGTCTGGTCAAATTCAGTTACAGTATTTCTATTTCATGAAGCACACAAACATTCATCATCACCACAGTGGCTGTTAAAAGTGTTTACCCTCTTAGATGTTTGACCCTCTCATTGCTTTTAGAATGAAAACCAAAATCAAAAAACTGATTTCTACAAAAACAATGACAAATAAGAAAATAAGTGATTGCATAGATATTCACCCACTATAAAATGACCGGTCTAATTCATCCGAGGTCCAGCCAATTGGTCCTGTTTGTCTCACGCTCACATGATTTGGAATGGAAATTATGTGAGTGCAGTGAGGGTATCTCCAGTGATTGTAGTTTAAAGTATTGGTAATTTGGTAATAAGTATTCCTGGCTACCATTACATAGTAAAGACCAAAGAAAATCTTTAAAAAAGAAAATCAGTGAAAAGGTTATTGAAAAGTATAAGTCCCAATTCAGATTGTTTTTTTTACAACCTCGAAGTGACCCCTGTGCACAAGAGAAGAATGTTCACATCACTGTTCAAAGAAGTAATAATGGATCTATCTTTAAATTGTTGAGCAACAGGGACCAAAAGTGTTTTTCACAACAAAGGCAACACTGGAGCGTTATATCCTCAAGGCCACATATTTTCTTAGGCTGTTTTCTTTTTTTTTTTTATCTATTTTGAACCTATGCTGAATCTATTCCTATTTCAATCACATGTTGTTTGTTTGGGACTACACTATGAGGGAAGACAGGTAAAAATGATTATTGTAATTTCTGTCCGTCCGGAATCAGAAAAATAATACTTTTGTCAATGCCTCTGCTAGAAATGGACCTTTTAATGGATTTTGTTGAGTAAAACATATAGTTCTACCCTTGCATCAAGTAAATTTCTCTTATTATCTTTCTCCACATCTATTGAAAGACAAAACAACTCATTCTATCTCAAAACAAGCAGTCGAGTGTTAACAAAGTGAATAAAAACATTGGCTTATACATTTTCTCTTGGCCAAAGCAGAATTTTATGGTTTTACAGACAGATAAATTACTGCCTTGTACCTGGTGATTTTGTATTTATTGCTTGGACAGCTGATGAAGGTGATGCTGAACTCTTCACTGTTAAAAGGGGGGCGGGGGGGGGAGCAGAATCATGCAATCATCAGTTTTGTCCCCAAAGGCAGCTGTTGCCAGGCTTTTAGCAAGTACGACATAGTTTAGACTGCAAGGGTAAGAAGTTAGTGTTCAGTTAAACTCCCATCTGAAATTTTTATTACACAGTACGGCTTGAATTTTGAGTTAAAATAATAATCACAAAACAAACGGAACTGCGAAAAGACTGTCACTGATATATTGACGTGTTGGACATTGCTTCTTTTTTGTGTGAGTAAAAGCAAAGAGGAAAAGAAATCTGTACGAGAATGGAATAAAGCAAATACTTTTCATCGCTAAATGGCTACATTGGGAGCTGCCATCCATTCCAAGGTGTACAGTGTGTTTTTATCAGGGTCAATAAGGCAAGTAAGAGGCGGCGGCATGAAGTTTTAGCACATAATCCACACCCTCTTTACACCTCGCCACCACGTGTTTTTCCACTTTCTTATGGCTGCTGTCCAGATAACTACAAATTCCTGCATCTGTGATTAAATATTTTTTAAAGAAATAATTAAAGAAATTGCTGTCAAAACACTGCTGCAAAAAGGTCTTGAAGTTGTGCATAATTGAGGTCAGGAAGATAAAATCATCTGTTCTCAAGAAAAGCGTTGAAAACCTGCAGTAATGAGACATTTATAGAGTGTGGCTTATGGATGTGGATAACAACACTGGGTCTTCTTGTAAACAGGCCTTGTCCCTGGGGATATTAATGATGTGGATGGCTCAGGGAAGAGAAAAATTTCAATGCCGTGCGTCCAACAAAGGCACTTTTTGTGAAATAGCGATGGTTTACATTTTCCAATGGTGATCATTGAAGATAGGGTCACTGCCCAGCATGGCATGTCCAGGAGGACTGGAAAAAGAACTGTATGTGCACTAAAGATCCACCACTAACCCTGCAAATCTGATGTTAAAACCAAGCTTTCACAAAACTGCCTAAAACTCACAGCAAAGTGAGAGTTCGATGTGAACTCCCCCCCCCCCCAAAAAACAGAACTGCCTCACACTTGGATAAATCATCTTTTCAAAGAATGTATTTTAAGCTCTTCATTCTCAGCGGGACAACTGTAGATGAGAGCTAAAAATATACAACTGGAGACTTAAAAAAGAAAGAGACTGCCACTTGTGCTTCAGTGACAGGAAAAGTACTAAATAAACCGTAAAGCAGAAAACCTAAATGCCTTCAAGCGATTTTACGTCTGCGCCGATGCACTGCCCGTGAGTTTATTATTGTGTGAAGGCTGAGAGAATGAATCAGCAAAATACAGCAACTCAGCTCAGAAAAAAAGGCATTTCCTCCGATTCCTTGTTTCAGAGTAGCTGAATTTCAGCCAGATTCAATGAAGAGTATTTGTTGACATCAATTTTCAAGTTTTCTCACAGATTCTCAATTGGATTTAGCTCTGGACTTTGACTAAGCTATTGTCAAACATAGACTTGCCTATGCTCCAGACTTTTGTGTTGTCTTTAGTCCCATCTATACTCCTACCAACTCTTACCGTATTTCCTTTTCTGCAAAGAAAAGCAAACCCTCAGCATGTTACTACTGCCGTACTGTAAGAAGCTCAGGTCCTTCAATGTTTGCAGCAAAATGCTTATAAATATCTGTTATCTACATCGTCTATTAATCGGTTGTGGAAAATCCAATCTTTTCTTCCATCATCTGTTTGGGTAGCAATATCAGAGCTTTGCTGATAAAAAAGGCTGGGATTCTCCGTCATACAACAGAAGAGATCCTTACCGCTCACTGCCATCATGATCTACAATATGTCTTGAATATTTGAATTACTTGAATACTTGAATACTTGAATATTACTACTTAAAGAAGCATTTACTTTTCCTTTGGGATTACTAAATACGTTTGAGTCAAATTGAATGCAGTTAAACACAAAATGAAACTTTTCCGTTTGAGAAAAAAAAATGCAATTGCTCCATATGTCTGAGGAGGATCAATGGACATTTTAAAGGAACCTAAACAAGAAAGGACTTGAATGGGTTATTAAGGTAAAATGGGCATTTTAAAAATGGTTTGGATGTTTACAAGACTCACATAACTCTGTCTGGCTTTGGCTTCTTTCTTTTAATTAGATTTTATGTGATAGACCAAGACAAAGTAGGGCCAAATTGTGGAGTGGAATGAATAGTATTACTGGTTTAAAACTTAAAAACCAAAACCACACGAGTATGAATGGAGCGGGATGCATTTGGATTCAGCTGTATACCCATTCTTTATTGCAAAATAGCTCAGGCTATTATATAAGTCATGCTGCATGGAAAGCATCAGTGAAAAGCAATTTTGAAGTCTTGCCACAGATTCTGAATTGGAGTTTGGTCAGGACTTATCCAGGACAATATGATCAAAACCAGCACACATTCAAGACCTTTTTGTACCACCAACCTGCTGGATGGTGAAATTGTCTCCCAATCTCAAGTATTTTGGAGCTTATGGAACATAAATAGAATAGAAGAATAGAAATAGCCTTTATTGTCCCTCAGGGGGAAAATTTAGGTGTAACAGCAGCAAAGTGTCAGGCAATCAAAGCAGAAAGATAAATATCAGGTATACTAGAAAAGACTATATACTGTTAAGAACAGTATACTGTAGAGTAAGGAAAAAATAACAATATGAAACACAAAGGAATGTGCAGCTGAGTAGGATAATTTCAGAAATGTGCAAAATGTGAAATAGTAATAAAAAAACTGTGCAAACTCCAGAGCTTTGCAAATACCAGCAGAAATGTTACTTGAAATGAGAAAAACTGTGCAAATACTGCTCCGACCTGTGATGGTTATAGAGTCTAACAGCTGCTGGGAAGAACAATCTGCAAAATCGTTTGTGTGATGCAGCAGTCTGTCACCGAAGGAGCTCTCCAGTTCAGTTCTGAGTCCAGATAGAAGTGGGATGAAAAACAACAACCACGGTGGACAATAATGAGGATTAAGTCGCTGATGTGTTGGCTTCAGCATCAGTTCACCTCATCAAAGACTGACAGTGTCTTCAGGTTGTACTTTATCCTGAGCTTGTTGGTTTTTTCTGCTTATACCATTAAATCGGAATCATTATTAGGGTGTTTAAAAGTATTATCCCTTCACTCCTGCTGAAATGTTTTCCAAGTTTGCAAGAAGTGCTGCGAAATCCTGGCCTTGAAGCCTAAGGGGTGGATTCTGGGGTGGATGAGGAGTAGTGGGCAGTATGCAGAGCAGGTAGCAGCAGTGGCAGCATAGATAAGCAGAGCGGGGGAGGAATTTTGCAGCTTCACCAGACCGCCTATATTGAAGGAGAATGTTTTATGTATGTGGAGTTTTGTGGTGGGTCCAGTACAGAGCAGCTGCACACCCAAAGTTGACTCCCTGAAAAGGAGCTGCTTTGTGAAAGATAGCTGTATTAAAGCTGCTGCTTTCAATAAACACCGTGCAAAAAGTGTTGGACTTCTGCACCGCAGATATTATGCCATTCGTTTGTTGTCTCAAAAATCCAACACTAAACCTTTGTTTGTGACACAAAATAAAGCTATGAGAATTTTATATAAAGTGAATGCTAGAGAACATACTAATAAACTGTTTATTCAGTCAAATATCTTGAAAGTAAGAAATTTGGTTGGTTAAAAAGTTATTAGTTATGTTTAAAGCCATAAAGAGAGCATTGCCAACAAATTTTAAAAAGTTGTACTAACCTCAAGTGACAGAAACAACAGAAGGAAGAACAATTTCAAAAGTAAAACTGTGCGTAATACTTTAAAACGAATGTGCTTTTTGGTGCATTAACTGAAATTATGGAAGTTTGAATTAGGAGTTGGAAAATAAAATGCTCTACTGTAAATCAATTCAAAACACTTTACGAAAGAAAAGTCTTATTAACTCTGGAGTTGGTAATGAGGAGAACGGTTTATAGTTAATGTATAGTTAATCCTGAAAACTTATTCTGTAAATATTGAGAAAAAAAGGCAGGTTTGTATAATAGTAATAATTACAAAATAAATTTTATTTTATTTTCTATTTTTATTTTATTTCTTCCCTCCCTGCTCCCTTTTCACTTGTGTATAATAAGTGCTGCAAGAAAGTTTGCTTGTAAATTAATGAGAACATTTGATTACATTATATTTTACTGCATTTGGCGATGCAGTAAAATATCAGAGCTCACTTGTCAATATCCAGATGCTCTGGCTCTTTCCTAAAAGAAAATGGTGGTTCGGGGTCTTCATCAGATGTTGGGAGAGAGGTGGTTGACCTTTCGATTCAGGCACCAAATCAATAGTTGAGATTACCGGCTTCCGTTTCCAGGTTCTGCTGAGCCCCAGCAGAAGATTGCACCTAAATCTCTGAGAGAAAAAAAAAATAAAAAAGGAGGACTTGTACTTCTCATCCCAAAGCTTTTAATCTCAGCCCCGAAAGCCCACCCACACAATCGCGGACTGCACAGACACTCCCTCGCATGATCACACCCGAACACAACATGCGCGCACATGCTCAAAAGAAAGATGAATGCGCAAATAAAACCCAATTACAGAGATAAAAATACATGAAAAGGTGCTGCTGAAGACTGTCACACTTTTGACTCCAAAGAGTCCCGCCGGCGTCATATTGATGTTGTTGTGCCGAGTGGCGTACCCGGCACTGGAGTGGCTCTGGAGACGAGCTAGTTACCGGAGCGCATCCTTACAAATGACAGGATCGTCCAACTGTGAGAGTGATGTATGAATAGGCCGAGCTGAACCCATCGCTGAGTGTATTGCTGCATCACAGCTGAGCTCATCCGCATGGATATCAGAGGAAAATCTGGCCATATCTGCCACCTGCACCCACACTCTAACAGAACAGCTGTGCTCCTCAGTCATTCAAATTCAAGATTTACACACGTGAAACAAAGTCAGGTGTATAAAAATATGAACACATTTAATCTCCAGTAAGACACTTCAGTCTACTCAGTATATACTTAATTGGTCTTTGTGATAGGTTCAGGACAATCTGTAAATCATATTCAAACTGTTGTGTTTTTGAGATTGGAAATTTTTTAAGAAAATGCAAGAACGCTTTGGTCTTGGCTCTGCTTAGACTAGTTGATGGCTTTCACTTACAGAACCAGCTAATCTAGATTTATGCTAAATGAAGATGTAAAGACAGTTATACCAAAAGTGAGAAATTACATGTTTCTGCTCTGCAAAGTCTCACTTAAAAAAATCCTGCACTTACCCTTTAATAGAAACATGCCATGATGCACAACGTGGGTACGTTGGGCTCTAAAAAGGGCTTGAAAACGTATCTTGGTGAAGCCTATTTTTTTTTGCATATTTTTGCATAATGTCTTCCTTTCTGCATACATAATTTTTTGTTTTTGTTGTTTTGCTGTGCTGATTACCTGAAACTAGTGTTTATGTACTGAATTATGCATGGAAAACATCTGTACCGCCGTCATGCAAAGCGCATTTGCGAGCAAGTAAAACACAAAAATGATCAGAAGCAGAGAACTGAATCCAACATGCTGACCTAAAAATATCTCGCTGTAATGTTTTTATATATTTCTCTTTGCCTTATGACTGAATTTCCAGCTTCACACAACTTCACACACCTGGAAGTTTTTATTTTGTTTTTTTTTTTACTCAGCATTTTGGTGGGATTTCATCTAATTTTCTGAAGCCTTCTTTATAATCCCTTTGATATTAAGGCAGCTAAGAAAACTATCACATTGTGCTTCCTCTTAAATTATGTGGATTTATTCTGTCTGGAGCAAAAGTGTGCAGGCATTACTATAGGTACAAGTATGTTTAACATATATCCAGGTGAGAATGAGGCTATGTGTATGTTTTTAAAAAAAAAATCTTCCGCTGTCTCATTTCTCCCCTTTCTGCCCTCGTACAAGTGTGCATAGAGTCTACTGGGATCCCACAGAGTCAACAGAGTCAGACAGACATCCTTACAGCGTGTGTCTGTCTGCTAATCCCTGCACTCCCCATATCCTCCTTCTGAGTTAGATATAAAGCAAATGAAATGAACACATATCCCCAGTCGATGGGCTCCCGTTTGAAAAGCAAGAGGCATTAATGCAAGGTTCCTCTGCACTCCTCCCACACTCTCAGGCTGAGGCGAGAAGGGGGGGAAAAAAATGACAAGATGGATTTCCCATGGGCTGCTGCTGAAATGATAGATTTGTAGTGAGAGTGCTGCGAGTGCTTCATTCTAGGCACAAGCACGAGGATATATTTCACACCAAAGAGATGTACCAAAGTGTTTTATATCCCCAGATAGATTCTCTTGCTGTTCACTTAATGACAGTAGTAAGGTTTACACTCGGTCTTAATGTTTGAGCTTTGATAAATAATCAAACCCAGGTGCATGGAAATAAGATCCGATACACAGTCATGAGCAACATGATGATGTCTAATAAGCTATCCATCTAAAAGGCATTAGTCTGTTCAGTGTTGTGAACAAATGTTTTAAATCCTACTTATTCTAGAAGGTCTCGTATAGAAGACATCCAATAAGAATAATCTCAGGGTTTTTTTTCTCCTGACAGATTGTTATTATTATTTTTTGTCAAGTCAAATCAGTAACACATTTAAATGCTTGTTCAACCATTCGTTGTGTTGACTGTCTAATGATGACTCTAAATCTGTCCTCCGTTCCCACTAAGCCATTATAGTAAATAAGAATTTGTTTGCAATAACTCACCTCTTTAAAAAGTCAAAACAAAATAAATGAATACTAAATATTGCATGTGTTACGAAGACGGCTGTTTTATGTGAAGAAGTGACTGCCCCTCCATTGTGCCACCCATTGGAGTAAAGGATTGGTAGTAACTGGCAAACGCTTTTACAATATTTTCCCATTTTTATGTACATAATTCTTTTCAGTTCTGCCCTCCTGGTGGGTTTGAGCCTAAAAGACCTGCCACAGCATCTCAATTGGATTTTACTCTGGACTTTGACAAGGCCACTTCAAAGTCTTCCGCTATTCAGAGGTGGAATTGCTGATGAGTTTTGGATCTTTGTCATTTTGCATGATCCGTGTGTGTTTGTGCATAAAGTCCTGATGGATTGATGTCTTCCTTCATGATTTTGTAGAATTTATGGTTCAATCAGTTTCAGAAAGGAAGCCCAGACCGTCACACTACCATCGCCAAGTTCGACTGTTGCTACGGTGAAGAAGGTATTGGAGGTTGCACAGGCATGTGAGTGAATGGTATAATGAGCTGGTGAGGGCTTTGGATTGTGTCTTCCAGGAAGGCTGTCAGAGAAGCAGCAAGGTGGTTCAAGGAGAGTTTCACAGGAGGAAGAAGCCAACTCGACAAGGGAAGGAATGAGCAGATCTCTGAGGACCAGGAATGAGACTTCAGCATGCGTTTGTTATTTCAAGGCTGGACTACTGTAATTGTTTTCCATTACGAAGTCCATAAAATGCAGTTTAAAGCCTTCAGTTGAACCAAAATGAGTTCTGCAGTCCAAAAAGAAATTTCTCCCTGATTCTACCTCTTTTAACTATCTCTGTAGTTACAAAATATTAGAAAATATTTCTACATCAGTCCTTCTGTTTCTTTTTTGTCTGTCTGCTCTGCCTTTTCAAATCCCCAGTTGGTGGTGGCAGATGGCTGCTGGTCTTGAGCCAGGTTCTGCTGGAGTTTCAGCTTTCTTCAACTTGCAGGATAGTTTTGTCCTCTCTTCTGTCAAATGTCTTTCTTTGCAAAGTATTGAATTCGCAAAAGGTTGGATTAAGCAGGAATAAATTCAAAACTTACCTCCAAATCATAAAGGGCCTGTACATGTGACTAAGTGAGACGTAGGACAAAACAACTAATAAACCAAGACAAAGATTTTATTACGACAGGGTAGCATGGGATGTTCCTGAACGACAACAGTCTCGGTGGTTTTCATGCATTTTGGAATTACATCTACAACTCCTAAACTTCTGCGCCGTAGCCTCTCTCAGGGTTGGGGAAACATCCATCAAATGTGTCATCCTAATATGATTATTACTCTCATTGAACATTGGTTATTTGCATGAACTCAAGACAAAATGGGGATTTTGAATTTAGAGACACAATGCATCTGCAAAGCTGTTCTTACATGGGAACCTGTGTGACCAGCGCTTCAATCCCAAACAACAGAACAGATCTCTGCTGTGCCAAGTGGATTTTAACTGGAGTGCAGCAGTCTGTGACAAGACCTCAAAGCATCCAATCACAGGAAATTGCAAACAGGCACAAGAAACTGAAGTGTACACAGATCACTGAGAACCAATCACTCCGAGACTCTGTGACTGGCATCCTAATTGTGTTTTTTTTGTTTTGTTTTGGCTTTCTTTTTTTTTTTTACTTTTAGTAGTTAGAGTGTGACTTACCAATAGATTGTCAAATTGCTCCCTACTTCGTCTAAAGTAGATGTAGAAGCATCTGTATAATTGAAGTTCGAAAATGAGCATAAACCTCTTGAAATTCTCAGGATATTATCAGCCCACGCCCTCTTCACTGCCGCTCATTTCCCACTTCCTCTCCTGATCAGTAAAACTAAACCAGGACCCTTCAACTCACAGATTAGATTGTTGTGTTATGTATACAGGCTTGTAGTTAGAAAAACCATCAACCTGGATATGCTTTTGGTTATATCTGTGATGTACCAGAAATTTTATTTTAGTTTTAACTTATAGCTAAGCAAAACAAAACAAACAAACAAGAAAGCAGATAAACAGTTTAATTTCCTTGCTCCACTATAAAAGCGAATATACCAGCAGCTAAAAATAAAATGTGCTGGGAAGCTCACATCCAACTTTTTGTGAAGAGCTAATTGTTCCAGATTAACAGACATAACATTTTGTTTCCGACATACGACAATTCATGAATTATTTGTCAGATTATTTGTTATATTAGGTGACGACCATCTTAATTTGTTGATTACTGCTTACTAAAGACTGCTGGATTAAGAAGCATCCTATATGGATTGTTGTGTTCACTCAACCCAACCAAGATGTAGTTGATTTATCAACAAAGGGTTGGGTTATCAGTTTCACCCTTGCAAGGTTTAAAGCTTTCTCCTTTCTAGTTCTTCCTGTTTAATCATGTTACCCCCCTGTTGTTCCTCATTCCTGTTATTTTTTGTTCTGCCCTGGCTCCCTGTGTTCTTTTTGTTGCAAGTTTTTCTTTTTCATTAAATTAAACATTAAACATGATCCATGCTCCCAGCTCCTTTCCGCATGTCAGTCCATGAACAAACTAACCAATCATGACAAATTCAAGTGACTCTGACTGACATAAAACAGGAAATGTTTAGTCTAATTAATGTTAGAAAGTAAATAGAGGGTTATGTTACTTTTTCTACAGTATAAACAAACATTTGGTCTCAACTGCATCTTATAGAATTGATAGACAAGAGATGAAGTGTTCACCATGCAGTTTGCAAGGGCAGACAAAGACTGAAACTCCAAACTCCATGTCTGGTTGAGATTCTTGTCATAAATTGTAACAGCTTTAATTTTTCTAACCCAAGTGCGTTGAAAATTATAAAATGAAAACAGTAATAATGACAACCTCATAATGTCTAAGACTATTACCGATAAATGGTTGAAATTCGCAGAGCAAAATCCCTACTCGATATATAACGCAGTATAAACTTATTGCTTGCCTATCAAATTAATTTGGTCCAGCTTGAATCTTGAGCATAGCTGTGCATTGTTAAAGATGTGCAATCTAAATGGAACAATTTTGCTGTCTGAAGCTGTTGACATGAATATCTGAAGAATGATAAAACAATATTTAATAAAGAACAGCACACTTTGCCATTATGATTGATTGCCATCTGATTAATTCATATATGTGGTACGTTAAGATCCTTCTAATTCACCATTTTGACTCAGGCTGTAGTTAAAACTACACATCTTCTGTGCAAACCACATTAAACCAGTGTCTCAGGGTGACTTGGCAACAAACTATAGAAACAACAGTTGGCTATGTGAAGACTTCATAGAGCCACATGGGGGGACTGTGTTAAACAATCTCATCCTGCAGAGAGTATGGAAAACTTTTCATTTGCTTTTAGTAGCAGTAACCCCCTGTTGTTGCTTTTTTCTTGCCCTTTAAAACATTCATTGTTATTTAACGGCTCTCCCAGGACTGAAGACATTGATTTGTGGTTAAATTAAAATTCTCTTTTGTGGATCATTAATATTTATTGGCACACACACTCTAATAGGAGGCACAAATAAAAGATAGAAGAAAAAAGAAGAAACATAGTCACAAGAAGAACTAAAAAGAACTTAGGACATTTTCCTGAAAGTCTGTTTAAAAATGTACAGATAACTTTGAGGAAACAAGAGTGATGCTGCTTTCTTAGACTTGAGTGTAATTAAAAAAAAGCAGCATCACGAGTCTTTTAAGGAAAGGCCATGCATATTGATGTTCCACTGTGGTTCCTTTATTATGTGTAATAAAGTGATTCTGAGAGCGAATATCCAGCAGAATTGTTCAATAAGACTCCCATTAAAGAACTTCCTGGGGCTTTAATAGATGAAATGCTTGGATAATATCAAAGCAATTATTTGAAAACAGCATGATTTCTTAAGAACGAAATCTCGTTATTTCCCATTTATGTAAGTGCATGATGCTGCGGGGCTGCTGGCAGAAACATGTTGTAAACATTAAAGCAAAACTGAAGCGGCAGCGAGAGAGAGCGCGAAATAGAGATTAAGGAAAGTGTACACAAAGCCTCTTAAATAGAAGAAAAAGGCAATTATCTCCCAAAACTTTCTAAGGTTCATATCAGTATTCACACTGTTACAAAAGGGATCACTGAACACCGCTTGAAACATTGTTGTTTTAAAGAAAATGAAACGGAGCGAAACAGAAAAGGCAAATCCCACCCATCCCTTCATACGCCGATTAATTAGTTCCAAGTTATCCACGAGAGCAACACACCGATAAGAGCAGGACAAACAGAAGCCAATTACCAATGCTTCCCTGTGAGCTCAGAGCATCTAAACACCAGTGGCGCTGATTGAAAACATTTAAGGCGTCTTGAGGGCTGATTGGACAGGTGTTGCCGGGTGATCGCAACCAGCCGCTTCGCCTGGCAGCACATCGTATCATTACTGAGCCAAGTAAACACCCTTATCTCTCTGCATCCGTCAAGCATGGGAAATGAGACCTCGCATAAAAAGGAGCCATCTACAACAACAGCTGTGGATGAGCGAACCCTTGGGGACCTGAAAAAACACGTGCAGAGAGGGGAGCAGCACTCCCCCAACACGCAAGCTTTCAATATGTTTCAACGCTTCAAAGTCTTTTTTGTTTGTGCTTCACAGTGCTGTGATGCTGTTGCCACTCCAGTAATGACAATACATTGATTTCGCTGCCTCCAGCCAAAGCCACCTTTTGACCTGCAACAAGAGTTTTTCTACAGTAAAGCCTTGCAGGTGGATTCCTTTGCCCAAAACATAATTAATAATTGATTAGCAGTCAATGGGTCTGCATCGTATAAAGAGAGAAAAAAACAAACAAACAAAAAAAAAAACTGCAGGATTGGCAACCTTGACCAGACAGTTAGATGTGTGTTTTGTCTTTTGCACAAAACCCCATGCTCTAAAATACTTCCATTGCTCCTAAACTGCTAGTAGTTTTATTTTTTTTTACAGAAAGGTTAAATAAAGTTAAGTGCATGACATTTAATTCATTAATCGAAATTGATCACATTTTATTGGAAAACTATCATCAACAAAATAATCAACATTTTAAACTCAAAATCCCTTTTCTATATAATCAGATGATTTTGGATTCTTATAAAACGTCAACGTGGAATTCATGCACCTTTTTGCAGGAATAATCAACATTTAGAACGGTATTATTTCCCTGAAAACAAAAATAAACTTTCTGTAGCGTTTTAGCTAAAACGTGTGCAAAATAGATGGCCTCTCCAATAAGGCAGATAAACAATGAGTCCTAATTGTTTTCCTATTGACACATTGAACACAGTCAGGTTGGTTGTGTGATGCAGATTCTAGTTTTAGATGAATAAAGAACTCTTTGTAACTTGAACTGGCTGCAGGGTTTGCCGTCTGCTTTAGGAAGAGATAATTTTTTTTAGCCTGGATCTGTTCTTTTCCTCCATGTCAGGCTGATTATTCATTCTCTTTTAAAATGCTAATCAAGTCAAATCCCTTACTTTGCTGTTCCTCTTTCACTCATTATTGAGATCCATTTCTTCCTCCTCGCAGAATGAGGTTGAGTTCCCTTGCACAATAGGCTTCCCCCCCCCCAGGTTCTCAGAGGAGAAAGGAAGGTTGTCAACAAGCGTGATTGTTTCGTCACCAGAGTCTTGTAAACTTGTCCGTTCCCAGGGGATGTCAACAAAGTCTTCACGCAGACTGACTCGCCACTGGATGGTGCTGACATCAAGAGATAATTGACTGTCAATTAGCGACAGAGACAACAACATAGGAGTCAGCGGGAAAGCAGTAAATCACTGCCTGTCTGTCAAACGGCTTCGGCTGTTCTGGTCTTGTCTTTATTCTCCTTTCTCTGTGTCTCTGTTTCTCTCCCAGACATGATTCACTCCTAAATATCCTGCTCTTCAGGCTGTCTCTCATGCTGCCTGGTGCCACTCGCTGTGATATTATTTACCGTGCCGATGACTTTATCTTGCTTCCTCTCTAAAAGACATATTTGCAAAACGACTGCTCCAGCTTGGTCTAAGCAATCGACTAAATGGTTTTGATGTGAAAAGTATTCACCAGAGAGAAGGGGAGTTCTTTCACTCAGATATTTATTTCCCTCAGAGGTGAAAACGTCTCAGGTTCCTCGTAAAGTACTCTTTTCAGTTCAGCTATTTATACCCATTGAACTTTAACACTTTTCCATTTGTTTATATTGACTTTATATAATATAACAGCACCAAGTAACACGTCACAGTGACATGAAAATAAGAATAAAACATTTGCAACCATAGCTAAAATACAAATGGCTTTATCAAGTCTGAGAACTCCAAAGCAATTTACATTACAGTCATTCAACCAGAGCAACTGACCATGTGATTATTGGAAAAAAGCATGTTTTATTTATTTTCTTAAACTTTCTTTGATAGGCTTAGATAAAAAGCATATCCATGTGTTAGAATATGTTAGTCAAAGTTAACACATAAATTTAACTGTGAATCTGTGCGAAAACTTGTAAATAGACACATCAATTACATTATTTTCAACTTATCTGTGATAAAAGCTCAGAGAAGAAAACTCAAACATCACCTCTCCTGGACGACGCTCTCCGGTATTGAGGTCTGCTATTTGCAGAACAAGTTAAATGTGCCACTTTTCTGTTTCATCTGCAACAAACTATTCAAACAAACCTGCAGCAGAGAGCCTCTCCAGCCAGGTTTGAGCTTTTTCAAACAGTGCAGTAAAGTGCTTAATCTCGTGTGTAATTTGGGACCTGAAGTGTTTAGTGAATGATCAAAGATGTGAATCATAGGGCCAAGCAAGCAGGCAGGTTGGTGGACTCTTAATTTGACTGTGGATTCCAGATAATAGAGGTGGATGCAAGGTTGAGCCTCCTGCAAACAAACTCCTGTTTGTTGAGAAACATAATCAGGGGGGATTATAGGTGTAGTCATGCACTTCCATATTAAAACAAAAGTAAATATGAGTGCCGAAGAGCAGAGGCTGAGACAGTGAACTTGTAAAAGTTACCAGCACTGTGGAATGACTAAAGTTGGAAGCAAGAAACTATGAACCGGAGAAGTTTTGAATGACAGCTGCAGGGGATGAGACAGGTGTACTGTTAAAGATAATGGCAGTAGCAAGTGTGTAGGAGGCACTGGCATTGTTCAAAGAGTCACTGCTTCTATTTAATGTTGTCTGCACCACACTCTGGCGTACGTATCCAGCCTGCTGACAGAAGCCGCAATAAAAGGTGGTATTACCTCAGCCAAGCAGGACCACCCTGAAGACAGGGCGGTTCAAATGCCATCTATCTCAAATGCTGAGTCGTTAATGTGACAGCTATCTGGCTGGAGCTAAAATTGGTAGACAGATTTATTGCACCGAAACGTTGCATATCATTACGCTTAACATTTAGGTGCATTTTATGGTTATCCAAAAAAATCAAGAAAAATGTTCTCCATTTTGTTCTTTGATTCAAGCTTGCACTTATTGACAAAATCCACTCTCATGAGAAAATTGCAACTACAATGTGGCAGGTATTTTGTAGCTTTTTTTTCCATATACTTATATGGATGCACAAATTTCTAAATTCAAACGCTATTACTTGAGTAGAGTTATCAACTCTCTCTTTAGGAGTGACGCTCAGGCTTTTTCTGTTTTTCTCAAGCTGCCCAGATCAATCTTACTTACCATAGGAAAAACATTTTCACTCACTTTTTGTAGCGGGTCAATCCATACTCAGTGGGATTTGGACTGTTCAGATCACTTTACAGATGATTGACTTCCAGTGATAGAGAGCAAATAAATAAAAACTACACCTTAGAAATGGAATTAGTGTTAAAGTAGACCACGCAACATTGACAATCCATGTTATTCAGTTGTTTTCATGACAAAGTATTGTTAACAAAAATATTTTCTGTTTTTTCCAAAAAAATAAATTGGTACAATAAGTAACATCCCTTTATTTTAATACTTAGCCCAGCAAAACCCCTGGATATTCACACAAAACTTGCAGCTCTGCTGTAGCCAACCGTATCCTAGATGAAACATGTAGCCACAATTTACACTACACATTTTAAAGGTCAGTTCCTATTAGCATGTATGAAGCTTCTGCAACATAAGGCTGTGTACAGTTGTTTTGCTGATCTAATGAATCTGCTGATCTAAAGAATCATTAACAGTTTGTTAATGAATCCAACAAACTGTAATGTCACTTTTAATCATTACAGTCACACGGAAATGGAAACTATTCTTGCTGCTGCAGCTCCTTTGTCCGGGAAATGTTCTTCAGGTGATAGAAGGCCGACTTTGTAATTATCTTAATGTGGCTCTGAATGTTCAGGTCAGAGTCCATCATTACTCCCAGTTTTTGGGCCTGATCGCTGGGTTTTAGCTGTAATAACTGAAGCTGGGCATTGACTCTAGATGGTTCCTTTTAAGATCCAAAGATAATAACTTCAGTTTTGTTTCTGTTTCTCCTGGAGAAAGTTTTGGCACATCCACACATTTATCTGTTCTAAGCATTTATTCAGTGATTGGATTGGTTCAGAGTCACCTGGTGCTAAAGGTGCTAATTTCATAAATTTAAGTATCAAGACAAGCATTAGCAGTCGCCAAATGTTACATAATCCCTTCATTTTTGCATCATCTTTTTGCATAGGCCATAGAAAATTCTGCATATTTGCCTTTTAGATGTCAAAACGCTAAATAAACTGTGTAAATTGCCTCCATTTAGTCTTAAAAGCAATGAATGCTATTCTTCCCCCTCAGCATTACATAGCATTGCCTTAGGCGCACTGCTAGTGAACCACTATTTTGCTCTGACTATGCACCTGTAATATTAACAAACCCATTTACCTTCAATGAGCACCTTTTTTAAAAATGTTTTGGAAACAAAAAAGGTTTTTAGAATCTATTATTAAAAGCTTTAATTATGCCCAAAACCAACTCTATTTAGTCTTTTTTTTGTTTATGAGTGGACAAAAGCTGGTCCTTGAGCGAAGTTCTCAAAGACTACAATGTGTCATAAGACATCCATAACCATCTATTTTATTCATATTATCCACAACTTCTGTCTCCTTGTCCTTAAGACAAAACAGAAATTCATAGACAGCGATGCCTGTGCTCGGAGCAGAAAACACTAAACACAACAACAGAAGCAGAGGCTGCTTACACAGGAATGGAAGCTTGAGGCAGTGACTTTAAAAGACTATGTTAATATTTGTTTCTTGGTTGTTAGAATGTGAATCAGTTTTATTTTAAATATGAATCACATTACAATGTTAATGTCTGCATGTATCCCTTGTAGCACGTCCAGGCTTACTGTCACCCGAACAAAGCGAGGGTGCATGGTTTACAGTCATAATAAAATGTAGACATTCCCGCTTTCAGTTTGAAAGCTTTATATATCAGAACATAATAAGAAAAAGTCAGTTCATTACCATGTGTTAAATTCAGATGAATATCACCTCATCTGAAGGTGAGGTGGTTACGCTGTTACAATGTGGTAACATTTGTAACTTTTGTTACCACATTTGTAACTTTTGTTGCCACATTTTAAAATTTGTTACCACATTGTAATATTTGTTGCCACATTGTAACAAATGTTACAATTTCATACAGTGCAACAACTTGTAACACATTGAAACAAATTGCTTCTGCCTCATAAATGTTGCCACATTGTAACAAATGCAAACGCAAATAAACTCCAAATGCAAATAACAACATGGCTGCTGTTTCCTTTGGCATTAAAGGTTTTCTGTCTAGGCAAGAATATTACTTTCATTTCAACAGTGTATTCTTGGCAATATGAAAGCTATAACGATGTTATCTACACTGTTTAATTAGTGCATTTTTTAGTTTGATACAATGTTCCATTATCTTTTTATTATTTCATCAGGAGAAGGAAGTCTGGGCCTCTCTGGTTGGTCTGTGACCCGATGGACAGACAGACGGACAGACAGATGGATGGATTTCAAACAAACTGATTTTGTTATTTTTCGATTAACCTATTGACTGTTTCCTCTTCAAATCATAATAAATGGATCCAATTTTTTACATAAATTAAGAGAAAATCAATAAGAAGATAAAAAGAAACATTTTCACTGTTTTGAAAAATTTACTCACTGCACAGTTCTTAAGTAGTATACGATTAGTATTTCAAAAGAGCAGAAGACATCTTACGTTTTTTGAACAATAAAAAATATTTGTTGTCAGTCTCTTGCTAAGAGATGAGCATGTTTTCTGGTAACCAAGTGCCACGAAGCAAACATCTGATTACTTTTGCAAAGTAAAAATCAGAAGGCAGTGCACTAACATTAGCACAAACATTAGCAGTGCACTGCCCTCCGATGGTTGGGGGCAGTGAGCTGCTGTCAAACATTCGCAGAATCCTTTTCCCTAAAATAAGCTTTTAAGCTATTTACTTTTTTTTATTAGCCATGTTTAGGACACTGAATGGAGGAAGTCATTGTAAGACAACATGCTAGTGATGCCCCACATCCTACTGAGGGCATTTAGGCTATCATTTGCATTTTGGCTTATTTTAGTTTATACACAAATTTTAACATACCTAATGGAGTAAGTCCATGTTACTCAACGTGCTTGTGACTCTCCACATGCTATTGAGGACATTGTAGCTTACTTTAGCATTGAAACCAATTTTTAGCATCAGAACGCTTGGTTCCAACTGGCGGGCACTCTTTGGCAGGCCCCGTTTAATTTCTGAAGAAATTTTCCAGTTTACATCTGCTATTCACAATGATAGCTGATGTGCTTTTTACCTTATCTTCCAAAAGAGTATTTCTGCCTCAGCAGCTGCTGCCTCA
Source organism: Xiphophorus maculatus (assembly GCF_002775205.1). NCBI lineage: Eukaryota > Metazoa > Chordata > Actinopteri > Cyprinodontiformes > Poeciliidae > Xiphophorus > Xiphophorus maculatus. The sequence continues at coordinate 15,288,545 of NC_036457.1, read as the reverse complement.
GAGCAACTTTTAAAAGCCGTATATTCACAGATTCCTCTGTGCAATCTCATAAAGATTTCCCTTTTTCTGAATCCACTTTCCTTTGGTTGCTTTCTAGCTGATAAATAAATCTTTACAGGGTATCTTGGTCTCCCAGTGGGTTTCAAAACCCATAAAATTAGTTTCATCTCAAGCCCCTTTTTCCCCTCTCTGCTTGCAGACAAACCGACTAGTGCAGCAGCCAGATAAAAGTCAGAACTATGAGAAAACATGGAATCCCTTGCTTTCATTGCGTTTGAAAAGGGTTTCCAGGAAACATCCATGTAAAGATCCACAGACTCATGGATGAAACCTAGTCAGGCAGAAGCAATAGGTCAACATCTTTGAAACGAGACATATTAATATATGAATTTAAACAGTGATGAATAAAGCGGGTGAAAAGCTAATGCTAACTAGACTGAGAGAATATTTGATTTTATTGATTAAATTATCTTTCACCAAACTCACCATTGTTCTAATTTCCTTAATAGAGAGACACAAACTTCAATGTATGTTGAAATTGTGTGTATTAGTTCACCACAAAGTGTAGTGCATAAATACAAAGCTGAATAAAAAAAATACCTTTTCATTTCCTTTATATAGAGAAATTTAAAATGTATTTCATGCATTTGTATTCAGCCCCCACAGTACTTTGCAGAAGCACCTTTAATTGCAGTCAGTGCTGCAAGACTTAAGGGAAATGTCTCTACCAGCTTTGTTAATTTACTAAATTTATTTCATGTTCTACTTCGTGAAACATCTCAATGTCAAACATATTGGATGGAGAACTTGCAATTTTCAAGTTTGACCATCAATTTTCAATTAGATTTAGAGCAAGCAATTTAAAAGGTGAACATGCTTTAATTTAATGTAATTATGTCTTGAAAGCAGAAATTCTCCCAATTTATTGTCTTAGAAGTTTTAATAATTTAGGTAGGGATACAACAGAATTTTAAAGCAAACTGAAAATAATACCTGAATCATTCTATTATGGGAAAATGTATTCTGAAGTGACAGATGGTCACTTCATATAGATGGTTGGTTGTCCAGTTAACTCTTCTCAAGGTCAGACTGATAAGCATTCAGATGAAACACTGGATTATTACATTAAAGCCAGGGGAAAAAAGATTGACAACATCTTTCGAAATTGCTGCCATTTTCTCCAAGAGCTGCTTATCCTTGACGGATCTGGAGGGGGGCAGGTGCCTTTCGCCAGCAGTCATTGGGCGAGAGGTGGAGTACGCCCTGGACAGGTCAGAGGTCCATCGCAAGGCTGCGTTGCAAACAAAACATAATGCTGGCTTCAAACCACTTTTTGTGTACTTTTGAGGGTCTATATTATATTAAATATGTCGCACACAGTGGGCTACTGTACAGCAACTGTTGTGTAAAATTTCATTATTCAAAATGGGGAAAATTGATAATTTTGCTAGCATTGCTAGCAGTTATCAAATATGATAGTGTTTTCTGTGTAAAACATTAACACAGTCTGTTGAGTGTAAGTCATAGATCCATATTCGTACTTACAGGGAAACATGCAGCATGTATAGAGATACAGCACATTATAATTATGACCAATGTTATATCTAACCTTTAAGGCTGTGGTTCTGAAACAGTGGTGCAAGTGCCAGTGGTGGTACCTGGACTTCCCTTAGTCGTACCAGGAATGAACTTATCATGATTCATGTGTGCTTTGTTTTTCATTTGATTTCTTCTGAGTTTTCTATTATTTCTTAAAAGGTCTTGCTGTATTCAGTTCATGTTTTTGTGTTCATTATTGGTAGAAACGTGTTACGCTTGTGGATTCCTTTGTGTTTCCTTTCTAGTTTGCTCTTTATGCCTCTTGATTAATTTCTCTTTTATCAGTTTCAGTCATTTTTGATAGTTTTGTTGTATCTAGCCCTCATGTTATGTTGCGGGTCAAATTGACCCGTTTTAAAATGTACATTTTTTTTTTAATAGTTGGAAGTATTTTTTTGCATAAAACTTTTTCTATTTGTCTTAATAGGTACACGCTTAATAGGACACTCAGCAGAAGTGGGGGAAACATAAATATTCTCTGCATGACTCATTTGTCTTGATGTGTCTCAAGTTCAATTATAAAGATCACCCATTGGAAAAAAAAAAGTAATATAAATTTTTTTACCAAAGATCAATTTCAAGGAAATTATTATTTTTTTGTGTCTAGGTTTTTTTGTCACTGGTATGACTCCCTTCTGAATAGCTAGGAGTCGTTTTTTATTTTTATTGTACTTTTTTATTTTTCATTTATTGTCTTTGCTTTCTTTTGTATGTAATCTGGACTCTGAGTCTGTAATAAAATCTATATATATATATATATTTTCAATGGCCATAAAAAATGTAAATTCCTTTTTTAATGTCCAAATGAGTAAATGAGTAGGTTGTCATCATCGATCCTTAATTTCTGAGAAATAATAAAACATCATTGCACAAATATTGATTGAAATGGTTAGTATTGGAGTTAATAATCAGATAGAAAAATGTTTTAGAGGAATTCTTTGGTTTCTGACACTACTGCATGATTAAACACTACCTGGGTCAAATTGACCCACGAACATTTTTGCTGTACCTCAGAAACGAACATAAAAGGAGGGCTGGTTCAACTTCCTTTGTGTAATTTATTCACCTTTCTTCAGTTTGCCTGTTTGTTCTCTTTCACAGCTGTTCCTAATCCCTTAATTGACTCACCAGCATTCAATGTCATTCTCTACTTTCAACCTAATAAATAGGCTCACGGACTTTCTCTTTGCTGCTCTGCTCGTGCTCTACATTCTGTTTTCTCCATTCAAGCCCTGTAAGTTTCTCTCCAGTTCTAAGTTCATGGCTGTGTTTTGGTCAAAACCTGACACAGCTGTATGTGATTCAGTTATTTGAAAGATTCACTCAACCCTGTAGAAAAAGAATCTCCCCCTCATCTGAGAACATGGTGAAATGATATTCCACTTCATATTCACAACGCAATACACAGAACCAACACCTGCTCACTGTTCTATCAGCTTAAAGTGATGTTTAGGCCCAATATGGTGATTTGAATTTTTAGTTTTTACAGCTGTAGGGATTCGATGATGTGACGAGTAGAAAGTTTCTCGCTTGTCTGTTATGAGAAGCACAATTTATTTTCCCAAAACAAACCTCAGAAATCCTTTGAGGGAAGTTGGATATAATTTGGATTTTGTATGGTAAGAACTAAAAAATGGAGTCAGCTTCCAAATGAAATTTGCTGAGGGACATTTTGCACAGACACATTGAAATCAAAACACAAATGCCTTGTTTTGGAAGCTGCTCTGCATGTCTTTTTGTTTCCTAATCCGCTTGTGAACAAAACGGTTTACAGCAATATTTATTTGAGCTGTGTTGTGATGATTTTCCATGTCATGTGGGTGGGTGATCATCAGCCCATGTAAAATAGGGCTTCTGGGTGCTGCTCCATCCTTGGGTGGAATACCATGCCTGAGAAATAAACTTGTCAGAACATAAGAAACAAGCTAATCTGACATTATTTATTTTTTAGGAAGTTATTTTTTAGCATATAAGCAGTGGCACTTTAATATTAACATGTATGAATTTCATTTATTGGTTTCATGACACCTGAGTCATTTAGAGAGGAGAAAACCAAGCAACATCTGGATCAAAGAGGCTGTTTTTGTGTCTTAATCAGGAATATCCCGCCCATGTTTAATCATTTTTGCAATAATTTTCATGGTATGTGCGAGCATAAAGATGTAAATGAAATAGTCCATCAAAATGCACATATTGGACACACAAGATCACATTATTTTAAAAACACATCGTCTTTATTTTTTTTTCAGCTGAGCTTCTTGAACTCTGTAAAACATAACCAGTTTCCTTTGATCCATATGTGCTTATTAATTCAGCCCACTTGTGTCTGCTGTTCAGCATTGGTTGTTTATGCTGGTACAAACAAAAAAACACCCTTTTATGTTGTTTGTTTATGAGTATTGCTCACTCCCGGTGACTTCGAAAGCATCTCTGTTCTTCTGCAGCTTGTTTAGTGACAGCAACCCGAGATGTTTTCCTCTCTTGCGAAGAAATCTTCTCCACAGCTGGAACCAAACTCAAGTTTCTTGCAGTGTGCACGTACTGTGACACAGCATGACCCACAAAGAATAATTAAGTCTTCACGGGTTTATTTCTTGCATCAGATGCCTAGTCATTTGCAATTCATAGCTGCAGATCAGTGATTCTATCTGAAAGGACATTAAACTGCAAGGTGGCTGATCATTAACCTGTCCCAGAGGATCCCATTTTCCATTATGTCCTCTCAAGACTTTGCGCTTCAAGCTTTTTTACATTTTTTACATATTCATCAAAAAACCGTCTTGCCTGCCCCTTAATGCGCTAAAGAATCTGCAGGGCGTGGAGCAAGATCATGGCCCAGCCATAAATGCATTCGTTAAGTGGTGTTAAGTGGAGTCCGTCCTCCTAATAAATGTGTCTAAGAGCAGAGCAATGTTCATTGATTTTCTGAGAAGGCCCCTTCAATCTGTACCAAGCTGAGTGTAATTAGGTGCGAGCCACTGGTGGAGGACTAGCAATAAGAAGTATTCAGACTGCTCAAGAGAAGGAGATTTTATCCAGATTCTACAAAATCCATTCAAGCACAAACAACTGAGTAATCTTCTGAAGAAAGATGATTCTTTAGGAAAATAATTAAAGGGGCAGAATTATGCTTTTTTCCAGAGACATGGTGACATCTTATAGCACAATCTAGCCATTATGCTACCTTCAGTAGTTATAGAATTGCTGCTCTTATGTCAAATATGACTTAAAATAAATTTGAATTTTTAATTTCAAGCTTTTAAATTGGTTTCTTTAAATACAGTAAAATTGCAGCAAAGCTTAGTGGCAATGTAAAGCATTACTCTTGTATAATATAAAGGTTTTGTGTGTTAACAAATAATAACAAATAAAAAAGCAATCTGGATGCTAAAGGCAGTGCTACGTTCCATTGATGACTCCTGTCAATTTGTTCTCCAGATTGTGTCATCGCTGTTACAGAGGTTCTGACACTTGGGACCTGTAACACTTTCTTATAATTCCTGAGCAGCTTTTTGCATGTTTCTATAAGTATTTTTGATGGCCTGTGTTTTTTTGGTCATTTGGACAAATTCAGTTAAAATATTCCCAAATAAGGACATATGCTTTGTAACAGTGATAAAAACAGAATGTAGTCAATTCTCTCGTAATGAAACTGAAAAAGCAACTCTTAAGTTTTAAAAGCCAATAAATATGTGGATGCATTTGTGTACAACAACTATAAAAGTAACAAGCAATGTTAAAACTGAACGTGCAGTAATACACACAGTCATTTAGAGAAAGGTTATGTTGAGCATGATAATGCGGTGATTGCAACCAGTTGGGTCTGAAATTCAAAAACTACATCAACTGGTTTTTGCTTTCTAAGACTAACAGAATGTTAAATAAGACTGACATGTAGCATACATGACTGGTTATAAACACTTTGGACCTGGGCATTGAACTCAGAGTGTAAATAATGTATAAAACTGATTAAACATGTTTGCTATAAATAAAATAAACTCTGCTTTTGTCCTAGATTTGATGCTGGTATTATATTTACACATCAGCAACACCAAGAACACAAAGGGAGCTTTACTTCTTGCATAAATCAACGATATTGGTTCAGATCCAAGTTTCTGTCTCTTCCTAGCAATACAGCCTACACTCTGTGACTCAGTCTGGCTTTGCTTTTTGCTTCATGAACTCAATTCTCTCAGGCTGTGGGGATAGTTTCAGATAATTATGTATCTTCAAGTTATTCCAACTCCCAAAGACAAATAAAAGACAAGCAAATAAATAAATAAATGAATAAACATTTGTGCTTTTACGAAGACACCCTTCTGTTCAGGTTTATTTTCCAATACATTTGAGAATGCTTTTGCATCTTGTTGACACTATTTACACGATGCAGTCACACAAAAATAGAAAGGAAGAACTCAAAAACATAAATGTGACATATAAGCTCAACACAAACATACGACTATCACCCCGGCATTAAGAACTGCATTGAGAACGATTGTTTTGATGCGTGGACTCAGGTCTTCGCCAGAAAGGAAATAAATAAAAGCAGCAGCATAAAAGTTCACATACCGTCTTGACATACTATACAGTCCCAGGTAAGAAAACAAAGCAGGTTTGAAAGACACTCTCGATGAGTGAATGCATGTAAATGGGTATCTGCAGAAAGAAGGGAAATGTCTTTAGCAATAACTTCACTGATGAGGATGACACATGTGTTCACTGAAACCTGTAGATCCAGAGTTTCTGTGGTGACCTGTGGTCCAATTGGAGCCGATGAAGACAGCCTATTCAGATCAGCAAAACTCAGACAAGCTTTGACAAATAAAATGTTACAATCAGTCTGCGTTACGCTGTAAATCTGTATCTGGCTTTCATAAAAAGGCAACTCAAAACTGGCTTTCATTTAAAGAAAACGACTCTTTACCTTTAAAAAAGGTTTTTGTAGCAACAAGCAAAACCAAAAGTAGCTTATTAGTGAAATTAATGTGGCTGTGTTATTTCAGGGTTGTTCTCTGGGGACTACACCACAAAGCTTGTTTTATAGCCTAATTGCAGTACCTTGTTAGCAGCACAGGTACTGCAAACAATGCAGTACCTGTGCAGAAAATGTAACATCTAGCTTCCTGAGACTTCACCGCTCAAACAGTATGCCTGGTTTCTAAGCTTCAATGCACAAGAGTCAGTTGAAATGCCAGAGAATAACAATTCAAGTCAGCTAAGATTTCTTTGCGTTTCCAGATTTTTTTTTTTTTTTTTTTGAGTATCCATGAGAGTTATTGAAGGACTGACAGAAAAATGATGAAGCCTCAATCAGATCTCACTCATTAATGGCCTAAAACTATGTTTTCAGATTTTCTTTTGTTACTAGCTGAAGAGTGGAATTTAGATTCAAGAGTTGTGCAAGTGTGGTCTGTTCTACAGCCGTTAAAACTTTTATTTCACATAGAAAAACAAGTTATACTGTCCAACCAATCATGCATTGCAGTATACTGCCGGTATAGCAGGACTCATGCACGGAATAACAGATTAGAGCAAAATTCAACGCTGTCAGATGGCATTTTTCCATTTATTCATGAAAAATATGTAAGGCATTCTTTTAAATGAGATTATCTACATGATTTATAACCTTCCTGTCAGCTGTGCATGGGTAATTTTAAATATTTTATTTTGGTCCCTAGAGACTATTGGGAGTAAATCTCAGACCATCTAAATAACTCAAATCTGTGCTACTTACGTTCTTTAAAGTGAGATTAGTAAGGACTCCTTCATAACCACAGGAGACACCAAGATTTGGTCTTCCATCAGGTGTGTATGTGGTGTTTGGACACTTTCTCTGTGGAAACATACAGGACTGAGGCACCGATATGTATTTTTGTGACATATATCAATTTAACACTTTAAAGAGAAGAAAGCCTCTATCAACATCTTCTACTGCAAAGCCTCTTGAAGGAGTAACCATCTAGCTTTTTTACATTTTGTCATTTCACAAAACACAAACATCATTGTATTTCATTGGGATTTTGTATGACCAACGTAAATTAGCACATAAGAATAAAGTAAAAAGGAAATGATGCATGCTTTTTTCTTATAAATAAAATTCTGTAAGTGGTCTAGTATCTTTGCGGTCAGTACCGTTTCCTGTGATATACATAAATAAAAAGTAGTACAACCTTTTGCCTACAACTGATCTAGAACTCTAGAAAATTAGCAGGATCTAGAGACAAAAGTAGGGGTAGCTTTTCAGACAAAGTCCCAAGTTTTCAACATTGGACACGATATATTTTTTTAAACTCATCCAAAAATGTAGAGTATAGCACAACTAAATAGCCATTGCTGTCCTCCAAGAGCCCTATGCAGAAGCTACAGAGGTCCATAGGCCAGGTGTTGGTTTCTGTCAAGAAGACAAATATTAATTGTGCACCCCACTTTAGAAATCCATTCATTTTGTAAAAGAGACAAGAAGAAAACCATTGCTAAAATGTAATGTATTTTCCCATTAGCAGTTTGCCAAAATCTACGTGGGATAACAGCAGACATGTATTAGAAGGTCCTCTGGCCAGAGGAGAGCATATTTAATCATGTTGGCAGAAAACTAGCATTGCAAAACACTCTGGACATGCCATCCCCACCTTGAGTAGTGGTGGTAGCATTGTACTCTGGGGAAAAGCTAAATACACCAAAACTCTTGAGACTGGGGTAGATGTCCACCTTCAGCAGTACAATTACCCCAACCATGCAGTCAGTCCTAAATTCAAAAGGTTATTGCATAAAACAGTTCAGTTGATACAAAATACACTTCTTTGTGTTGGTCTACACATAAAACAACACCAAATTACAATGAAGTTTGTGTTGGGACATGACAAAAGGAGAAAAAAATTAAAGGATCTTTCTCAACATTATCTCAACATTATGCATTTATGCTTAATCTTATTCCTAGTTTGTGAGGAAGTCAGTTCAGTACAAATACCAATAGTTTAAGTTGATGAGTCAAAGACAAGGGTGCATTCATAGCTGGCATACCTGCAAGACAAGTCTGCCCAAAGAAGCTTGAGATATAACATTAGCTGTAATAAATACAGAGTTGGTTTAAATGAGCACATTATTTCTTAACCGTCTTTAATGATGATAGTCAGTTACTTGATTTCTGAACGATATTCTCTATTTTCTCCTTTGGAGCTCAGTTTAGGTAACTGGGAAGATAAAATCCAGTCAAAGCAAACAAGGATCAAGTCAACTGAATGCAAACAAAGCTCACGGGAAATTTTGTCATCACATCCGTGGAGTTAAAAACAGCCAAATAAGTCAAAGTTCCCTTTTTTCCCCTGTGCCCCCATCATTCCCCTGAAGCTTGACCTGTCTCTAGTCACTGTGGCTTGTCCTGTACACCAGAGGGTCTTTTGCAGGAGAAGGCAGAAAAGAGAGAAAGGTGGATGGAAAAAAAAAGACAGAAAAAAAAAACTGTACATCCACATAAAAGTTTCCTCAAAGTCTGCAGGTGCAATTCTGTCTCCCCAGAGGGGGTTTGTTCTTTTCCCAGGCTCCCAGGAGGTGATGGAAAACAGGGTGCTTCTGCTATATGTGTCCTGGTTTAGAGAGGTAGGCAATGAGAGCTACCACCACTCCTACATAAACACCGGTGCCTATAGTGATGGCTAGGGCAGCGAGGAACAAAGCCCTCCGGGAGGCGATGTTGGCCAGTGGGAAGTCTCCTTTGTTCACCGCCTTGGTGGTCTGGAAAAGAGAAAATGAAGGAAAGCAGATTGAGAATCGGGTTTATTCACCAAAGCTGTGCGCGCCAACAAGGACTTTGACTCACAAGGGAGACATTTTAAATATAAATATAGATGAAGGGAAATTAAAATAAATGTTTTTATTGTAAATATGTATGCAGAAGAGGAAGACAAGGTTGAAATAGTGTAAATATGCAATCTTTATCAGAGAGCCACCCTGGGGAAGAAAATGTCTCAATGACGTATGATTATTGAAAATATTGCCCTATAGTGCTGACCTGAAGATAAAAGTCTAAACAGTTTGTGTCCAGAATCTTTGGGGTCTGCAAAGATGTCAACTGCTGTCTTCCTGACCCTAGGCCTGTAAAAGTTCTGGATGGAGGAAAGATCAGCCCGGAAGTAGAGTCTTTGTTGGACCTTCTTCCCAACACTGTTGACGGTAATTCAGTAGTAACTTTGTGTTTTCTGAGATCTGATGTGAAACGGATGATTTTTTTAAAAATTGGAAAATTAAGGGTACAAAAAAGATGATTTTCCACAAATGTGACTTCAATCAAGTGCAGTCAGTGTTCGTTTTATTGCCCTTAAGGGAAAAAACTGATTTTGGCAACGAAGTGCAATGTTCATTTTTCTCTTTTTTTGCTACTACTTTTATTTGAAGCAGTTAAGGTAGCAGGTAATTTTGTTATTCCAGGATAGATCCTGTTTTTGAAGCTGTTCCAATCTGGTTAGATGAAATCTTTCAATTTAAACAAAACTTTTGTTAGATTGTCCTCAAATGTCCATAATTTAGTCACTTAATGTGTTATGATGGGTTCATTGTCAGAGTACTGGAGTGTTATGAGGAATTGACAGAATGTAGGAAGGAGGAATTATTCCATTGTGTTTTCATTCTCGATTCAAATTGTTTTTGTGTTTTCCAACGACACTGTCCTTCGCTACATTAATTCTGTTTGGCTTAATTACAGTACTGCTGACACATTTATGCATTTGTTGTCCTCAGCTGCAGCAGGGTGAAGAGTGCAGATTGTCGTTAAAGAAACCGTAATTCAACGTGTCTGTATATTAACACATGGGTCAGACTGCAGTGTGGAAGCAGAGCCTCCAAGTCCAGGATGTCAGCGTGGGGAATGACCTTCATTATTCCAGACTTCATTTCAACAACAATGTGTGATGTGCCCGCGTATGATGAGATCAGCCTCAGGGTCAGACGCTCTGAGTCATAATCAGGTCTGATCTTTTGTATTTCCTTATTTTAAGATGGACAAGGAGTGCGTCTGCTAACTACTTTATGCTGAATCTGCCGAGAAGCTGGGCGCCTCCACTTTGTGGCTGATGTATGTATCTTGATATAGTGCTATATTAAGGACCACAAACAAAATTCACTCGTAATCATTGTTTTGATTACGATACCATACAATATTATTTGATACATATAATAAAGAGCAAAACAATAACATAAAATATGCTACAGTACAATGTATCTTGATACACTGCTAATTATTTGATACATTAAAGACAACTATAATTCTCTTCATCTTATTGTTTTGATTAACTGAAAAAAATGTTATATGGTACTTTATCACACAATCCATTCAATTGGTAAGACATGCGACTGTCGTGTTTAGCCAAAGTTTAATGAGGAACAGCGAGCAGAACCAGGTAAGCAGCAAATCTTGTTACTTCTATTCTCAGCAGGAACACTTCTGCACACACATGTGCGATCGTACATAACAGTACTGACTTAAGCTAAACCAAGCTAAACAGAGGAGCCAACAAAACACCAAGAAACACAGGTGAACCTAAATACACACAGGGAGAACAATCAAGAAACCAAAAACGGCTGCATCAGTCAGCACCAAAGGTGGAGGGAATTAAGGAGAAAACTCAGAACAAAAACCAGGATCATGACAGCGACAGAGTCATGCATGTCTTAATGTGCTGCTACCTTTCTGATACTTTAAAAACAACAACCACAATTTGATCCAATCACTGTTTTGTTCTTAATAAAATCTGTTTTTTTATACTATTTGATACAATATATGGCAATTTTTAATAATGAAAGTGGTATTGTATTATAAAATCCCAGTAAAATGCAAAATATATGACTACTAGAATATTACTATCTCAGCAGTGAGCCGTAAAATGTATTGTGAAGACTACAAATAATTAAAATAAGTAAATAAAAATAACAATGCAGGTGGGAAATTCTTGGATCTCCTTCTCACGTTTCAGTTTTGGTGTATTTAAAGTTTAACCTGTAGGCGGTAAGTTTGTAGCCCAAACCCAGAATGAGCTGCTTGCAATGTTAAAAGAACACAAAATAACATTTAATAGAATATGATTATAGTTGTCTCCACTCCCAGCATATTCAAATTAGCTACTTATGTATTAAAAGTGAAATGAGCTCTCACTGTTTTCCACTGAGAGCTTTTCTATTATGCACAACCATGTTTTCAGTAAACAGCAAACCAATTTAGAATGCTTTCACACTAAAACAAGAACACTTTGCTGCTGGCACAAATTGTCATAAAAAAAATAAAGAACTCAGTAGGCACTTTGCCACATTTAGTAGTGGACTGTGTGTTCTTCCACAGTACACCAACTGGTTCAGTGTCAAGGTCAAGGAATATTTTCACGGAAGACTTAATAATGCAATACAATGCAGATCATGGCTGAAAAGCAAATTTTTTAAGGAAATACAGACATGCAACTGAAAAAGACAGAACAATTTTTAAAAAATCTTTTTCAGGATTTTTTTGTTGCTGTCTGGTAAAGATAAATCCTGAATACTACCAAAACAGCAAATAGTTCTCTCCATCAGTGTAGAGTTGAAGCAGACGTTCCTCTTTTTTATCTAATTAATGAAATCTAAAAGGTTTATGTGTTGACAGAAGATCAGACATGTTGGTGCACTCTGCATATGCAAAGATTATAGCTAAATGAAGAAATGCTCTCATATGGCTTTATAAGATTAGAACTGTGAGAGACTAATAGTGCATGTCAATGTGAATGTCAGGATACCCTTGAGAGCAAAACGGTTAGAAAGCTTCTGGGCTTTATCTGCACAACCTTGACAAAATTACTGAAATGGGGTGTCATAGGAAAAAAAAAAGATAACATCTCAGTCTTGGCTGCATGGAGGCTCACTCTGCTTTGCGCTGTCAGAAGTCAATTCAGGAGCGTTAACAGATTTTTTTTCGTTACCAAATGATGTGCAAAGCGGAAAGTCTCCATCTCTGACGCTCACTGTCCTGACTGCCCTTAACACAGACATACAGACAATTTAACTGCTCAACAATAATTAACTCATTCATTTTCATTCATTATGATGACTTGTATGCCATAATCTACCTTCGGTGGAGTTATATTTGCATAATCAAGAGCGGAATCATTGTTGCCCCCTCAGCTCCACACGTTGGTCCACGGCTGTGTCAGAGATGAGAATGAAATCTATCTGCACCAAACACAACCCGCACTCAATTACTGTCAGATTAATTAGGACTCATTGCTAGTTTACAATCTAAAGTCAAAACAAAATTTCTTCAGGTAACCAGGGTACTTAAGTCATTATCTGTTGTGAGTGTTTGAGGCTTATTAGTACAAATCCTGAATTCATAAAAGCATTACAAGGGATTTAAAATGTTTTCTTCAGCAAATACCAATTTAGCTGTTTGGGGTCTGTTTGAGGGAACAGATACAGACAAACAATGTCGGTGTTTGTGCTTGTATATATATCCTGGTGCCCTGACTCAACTTCTCCCCAGAAGCTCTCTATTTGACTAAACACGACCTTCAAGTATTGTAGCATGACTATCGATCGACCATATGCAGACATTTACAGTCAATAACAAGTTTGTTTGTTGATGTCCTCATCTAAATGGTGAGGCTGATGTGCAACCATTGAAATCTTTGAAATTCCTCAGCTTTCTCTGCTGCTCTCGTCATTCATCGACAAAAAGGCAATCATTTCTTCAAACAATGTTTGGAGAAAGAAACAAATGCTCGCAGGTGGTTCTTAACCATTCGGAGGATTCGTTGTCTCCCAAATATTACATGAAACATCTGAAATGTTACTTTAGTTTTTTGAGTTCTGATCCCAGTGCTTTTTGATGGGTTATGTAGAGGTGTATTTCTATTATTTTCCAGTTCATATACCCATACAAAATTTAATGTAATTTTTTTTTATTTTTATAAGAAACTAGCCAATAATCTCAGACTGATCCTGATCAGAAGGATGATATAGTGACTCAATTTATTATTTCACCATCACAAAAAAAACATGAAATGTTCACATTTTTCCAGCTTATTCGCAAAACCGACATGGAATGTTTATTTGATCATTTGAAACTAATGTTTATAATTTAAACATTAGGCCACATTTTAAAAGGAACATAGGCAATGGTCCAGGGAATTTTTCTCTGACTTTTTGTCTGTATTCAGTTAAAAACATTCAACACAGTCAAATATGCTTAAATAATTTTTTCATTGGCTGTTCTTCCTAAGAAAAAAAAAATGAAATTAAGATACAGCAGGGAGTTACTCAGCTATGAAATAAAGTAATTTAAAACTCCCTCTATGTTTTTTCGTGACAGCTCTACTTGATGCAACTTCTAAAGCAGGGAGACTGGCAGAAAAAAACGCCTGTACCTAAACACTGCCACAATGTTCTCATAATTGCTTAGGAAGAATCAAATTAGCTCCTGACAAGATAATTCACTGACTGACTTGAACTCCTTGCCTCCAAAGATAAGATGGTTAAATGTTCAAGCTTTATCATCTAAGGCAATTTAGTGAAATGGCTGTCGATCCACAGCAAATGCACGGGTACAGTGCCTGGTTTTAAATGAGCTTTTGTGAGCACGTGGGTGTGCTAATGATATCCCTTAAATATGTTATCTCTTTGTCCTGCTGATGATGCACGGGAAAGAATCGGTTAGCGGCAAGACAGGACTGGTCTTTGTCTTCTTTATGCAACACGGCATCTTTCAAGCTGTTTCCTGCAAACCGGGGGAGAGGGAGGAAGTCTGGATGGAAGCCGACAGAGACATCTATTAGAGGAGTCTTGCTTTTGTTACTGGTTAAAACTCAAATGCACCGGGGTCACGGATGTGTAATACGGCAGATGTGAGCTTTTATAGCTCAACAGTGAATTTCAATATAAGAATGTGGGTCAAATATACATTAACTAATTAAATAATTTATTGTAATTTCATATTTAGAAGCCATTTTCCTGAATGTCTGTGGTTGCTGCTTTAATTAGCCATATCACTGGATGAAATTGGGGCTAGTTGTTGGTCTCAAAGTTTGGTGCCATTTTTACAAAGGCTTTGAAACTTTACATTTTTTTAAGTACCATGCTAATGTTATGGTTTATTTCCTGAGACCCTTCTAGAGTGAGCAAAGGTTGGATCAAAGATTTTCCAACTCCTTTGCATCTTGCATCGCAGTCACTCTTATCACTTGTTTTAATAAGAAATGTAGTCATTTCCCTACAACGTCATGGTCTAGAAAGTGATCAATGCCATCCTTAAGGCAACACTTTTTTGAAGGTAAGTTGGGATGTCTAAAGTTTACTGCAATATATTCGATTAGCAGAGTTTAACTAGCTAACGAAGCCAATAGCCTAGTTGATTTTCAGCCAGTTAATATTAGCTTTTAGTGTTAGCAAAAAGCTTTTGTTTACATAACCTAGTGTTTAAGCTAATTCTGACATTCTGACTAGTGGAGAGGTGTTTACATGACTGGAAAGCAACCAGAAATGGTTAGCACCTCTGGTATATTGTCAATCCTTTTCATTCAAGATCCTTACAAGTAAAAATTATGTTATTGTATCATCAACTAACAAAGTACTAACAGAGATGTAAAAATCTGTAAATGTAGTGATTTTTTTTGTTTGTTTGCTCACAAACAAAAAAAAGATAGAAGCCAAAGAGTGTATCTCAGAAAAGAAAGAATATGGTGACACTAGTTGTAGGAAAGTTTTAGATGAGGATGGTGAGGCAGTTTAAAATGCTGAAGAGGCTAAGCATTTGCCAGCTGGGAGAGCTTAAGGACGAAAATAGAAATTTTTATTGGTAACATACACAAGTCAACTGGGTAAAGTAGGGCGGGTAGTTGGTAGTGAGGGTTTTATCGAGTGTAAAGCGTAAGCAGCATGTAGAGATTGCAGAAGAAACAAATACTGAAAGTAACATAGTTTGTAACATTATTTTGATAACAGTATATAGTTTTCACCCAATAGGAATAATGTATTTATTTGTCAATGACTTAAAAGTCTAAATGCATGTTGTCTATCAAAGTGAAAATGTGAAAACTCTTTATTTAAAAAAATTAATTTCATTTTTTTCACGGTGAATGTCTAGTGAGGCCATCATAATGTCTACGTTAAAGAGTTAAAAATGCAACGTAAATGTGGATAAAAGAAATAAAACGTGGACAATTGTTCATGTATTCATGGACCTTTTCCAACTATTTAGTTCTCTAACCTCCTGCAAAGCAGCTGAAACAGGCCTGTTTAGTGTTTCCGAGAGCTCATCATTTTTAAACACCGAGGCACACCTTTAATTGGGTTCATCTTTAATCCTCTTGAAAACGGCAATAGTTCAAAGGGTCCTTCTCACCTAAGGATTTTGAAAGCCTCCTTTCTTGGCGTTCAGAGATAGAGCCTTAAAAGTGATTTATGAACTCCCACTAAAGGAGGCTCTCATCGTGTTTACAGAGCATCAGGCTTACAGATTGGCCTTGAGTTATTGATGGCTTGCTTAATAAAAATTGGCCTTGCATTAGGACTGTCAGTTGCAAGGTTTTTACTGGTAGTGATGGTTCTTAATCTTGTGGTAATGACTCGCACACCACCAAAAAACGGGAACGTGCATGTGAGTGTGTGCACACTGATGAATCTATGAAAATGTGCATTTCTGTGTGTTTGAAAGCACAAAATGTTAGACCTTGACAAACAGATGCTGCATCATTCATGTGTAACGGACCGGAGCTTTGAAGGCGTGTGTGTAATCGTGTGTGTATGTGTGTGGACTCACCCCCTGTGAGAAGTAAAAGGCTGCTATCCCCAAAGGCCAGAAACAGCAGAGCATGGAGAAAATAGCCAGGCCAAGGTGGTCTCGTGGTGGGACAACTATGAAGTTATCTTCGCTCTCACTGTCACTGGAGCAGTCCGTCTGCATAGAGAACAAGGTCATAGCATACTTCCATAACAGGCATCAACCACAGACATATTTTACAGCTCACAAATGGTGGCATGGCAATAAACAAAGAGGTGTGTCAAGCTAACAAAGACATCTTGCATTATTCATTCTGTTCTGGTACTAAAAATGTAGAAAAAACCCTCAAGTTGGAGCATTTCAATAGGAACATCAAAAGAACATAGAAACAGTATACAAACACAAAAATATAAACCTTTAAACTCACCCACCATTGTTACATAGTTATTTTTGTGGAAGCTTGTTATTTACACTTAATATCCTGAAAATACCATTGAAATACTTGTTCCTTTTGGAAAATGCATACTAGGTTTCTGAGTTTATAACCACTATGATAATTTGTAAATGAAAATTTTTTATATTCATGGTGCCACAGTGGACCACAGCCTATTCAGGGTTCAGTATTCATGAATTTACTGATTCATGGATTTTCTTCTGTGCAACATGACTCAATTTTCCACTGTAATCCACTTTCCCATCCCAAATCTTTGTTTGACCTTCTACCAGAAGCTGCCAGACTAAAGTTAGGCAGCTTCTTGACTATTTAATGGTGAGCTTGTGTCAAATTGTCATACCTACAGTGTTACTCTTTAAAGTTAATATTATAAAAAATATATTTTTAACATATTTGTTTGAAACTGTCACTATGTCCTGACAGCATAGCATGAGCCTCCTCCCTCTGGTTCTACTGTCATTTGTAGAAATACACCAATCAGAGTGAGGAGGAGGGTCTTAGCGCTGTCAATCAAGCTCATCTACACACTCCTCACACCACAAATTATATGAGATCTCTAAATTGTCCATGCACTATACTGAAGATTGTAGTAGTAAAAAATGCGAAAATATATATTCAAGACACTTTATTAACTGAAGTGACTAACTAGAAAAAAACAGACACACACTCCTCACTGCTGAACAATAAGCAACACATAGTGATATGCAGGCCCATATCTCAAATTTGCTTGCTTTCAATTTTTGCTACATTGTTGCACACCACATCAACAGATAAATGCAGTTTGGATATTTATGGCTGATATCTTGTTAGGTCTACAGAGGGGAAAAAAATAGATTTTACTGTAAAAAAGTGACAGATGGCAGATGGTAGCCTCTCTCATTACAATAAAGTGTGAATAGGTAGAGGTAATTTTCAATCTGAGTGAGGGAAGAATCTCCATCCTTTGAAAAGAAAAGTCATTTGTGTAATGAGAAACAAAACATGTCACTGAATGCGGGATTGTTTGCTTCCACCAAATGTCACAGCTCATATTCATGGCGTTTTCGTGATGGCCCATTAGGTTTCCATTAGTTCTGATATATGCAGAAGCCCACATTTTGGCTTCTAAACAACAGATGGTATCAAAAAAGGATACGCTTGAAAGTATCCTCCATTTCAGATGTGAAAAACTTATAAATCAAACACACCTCCAACCCTAAAGCTTTATGAAACTATTTCACGCTCCACACAATATTCCTCACATGGAACTGCAACGCTTTCAGCAAAAAAAAAAAAAAAGATTATTACTCTCTTTGGGAGGTTGCAGATTCTGAGTCCTTATCCAGAACAAAAATTATCAGTGTGTGTCACCATCTACCGATCCACATATTTTGACCGTGACATCTTCTAATGTACTCGCATATCAACAAAGACGAAACAAAAACCAGAGATTTATTTTCGGTGGTTGTGCTATTGAAAGGAAATTGCAGATTGAGGTCACCGTTTCTATAAGAGTCTTTGAGCTGCATTCTTCCCATGATCCTGTTTGAAGGATGATGCAGCAGGAGGATGGAAGATTGAAAATAAATGACCAAAAAAAAACTAACAATCAAGGCTATTGAGACAAAGTAGTGTAAAATAGCATTTGATAGTTTAATCAGATAGGTTGGATACGTAAGAGAAAAGGTTGGGGAAGGTGGATAAAAGCAAGCAGCATATACAGTCTAAGTGATGGAGTCTATATCTTATTGATCCTTTTATTGTGGAAATGTTGTTTGGCCAAGGAAGTTTGACTTTTTATTTATTTATTAAATTTTTATTAGGGTACAACCTGAATGTATGATGTAAAAATGTCTTGCATCATGATTGTGTTCCAATTTTCTCTAGTAATACAGTCCTTAGTAACTTTTTTCATATTCTTCCACATTTTGAAATATGTTATATTGGGATTTTATGTGACAGACTAACCCAAACCAGCACATAATTAAGAAGTAGAAGGAATATCATACTTAGTTTTCAAATGTTTGTACAGTAAAAGACAAAAAAAAGGTCTGGTGTGATTTGAATTCTGTCATATTTCATTGCAATTATAGCTGCAGGTCTTTCAGAGTGTGTCAAACTCAGTCAGACTGAATAGTGTTAGTAATTATAAACAGATCCTTCATTGGATTTATGTAATCATCTCTGAATAGTTTTCCTGTAGCTGCTAAAGAAATTCATACCTAAAGTTTCTACAACCATTACTGGCTCTATTTGTCCCATCTGTCCTGTTAACAGATTCCCCCACCTGAGCTGTGGATCTCTGCAGCTCCTCCAGAATCACTAGGGGCTTCCTGTTTGCCTCACTGAATAATGCTCTCTTTGTCAAGTTGGTCAGAGTAGGAGGGATGGCCATGTCCCTTGGGCATTTAAAATAATGTTCCTTATGCAGTCGATCACAATCGACTAGTCAATCTCTGTGCCAATAGAAGAAGATTGCAAAGCTATCAAACGTTAGGTCCATCCATCCATCCATTTTCTAACACCCTTGTACTTAGTGGGGTCGGGAGGTGTGCTGGTGCTTATCTCCAGCTAACGTTCTGGGGTACACCCTGGACAGGTCGCCAGTCTGTCCAGCAAACATTAGGTCATTACATTTTCTTTTTTCATTCAGCCAATCAGTTTACTGAATCACTCTACTGTTTCCACATTTGTTCATGATGCTTGAAGGTCTTGTGATGTTCAGTTTGGGTCATGTTACTGTCTTGCAAGCGCAGCTACAGAGATCGTCATTTAGCCAAAACTGGAATCTGCCAACCGCATGGCTGCTTAAGCTGGCAGATGGTGTTCAGAAGAAGCTGAAAATCTACCACTTTTATTCAGAGTGGAAATGGGTTTTTATGCACTTAGGTCAAAGACAAACCAGTCTGCCTGCTTTGCTACCAAGCTGTTGTGCTGATAAAATGGGAACCTGGAACGACATCACGAGGCCCAATCAAAATTCAAAGGCTTTCCAACTAAAATCGCTCTCCAGTCCACAAAATGAGAGGAGAGAGAATGGCTGAGTTAAAGTCACCATTAAAGATGTTTACCATGTCTGCAAAAAAATAAAAAATAAATTTAAAAAAACCTTTGCGTGGATGGATGCTAAACATTTGAGTGGGGAGTTTATTTGGAGGGGATTAAGACTTCAGAAAATATATGGTGACTATAAATATAGTCATGAAATTGAACAAATTGATCTTTTTGATCAACAGACACGTTTTTGAACAGCCGACACATAACTGGAAAAGGTCAGAAATTGGAAATAATAATGAAATGATCAGAAAGGGACTGAAAAAAGCTTGTGAATGCCCTGAATTTGATCATTATCATTATTATCACAGTTATCATTATATAGATGACGACGACACATTGCAGACAAATTAATGTTCTTTCAGTTGAATCTCTTTATATTAGTAGCAGCACATAGTTGTAATATTTCCATTGCAATTAATGTTAAAAGGTTGCAAATGAAGGATTGTATTGAGAACACATTTGCTTGTAGCCGTAAAACTAGTTTCAATTAATTTAGCAGCGCATACCCACGGCCATGTTGCGTGACTGATGATGGAGGATTAGACGGTGGGTGGTTGAGACCCTACCCTGGCTCTGCTCTCTCATGGTAGGGGTACATTTTGGATTAAGCTTCAAACACAAATGCAAAACAAAAACAAGCAATATTTGACGGCAAACATGATTGAGCCAGCAAAAGCCTTCATATTGTCCTTTGCCCGCAGACAATATCCGACTCTGCTGTCAAGCTGTGCTCACAAATATGTTAAAAGCTGTGAAAACAGACTCCTGTTGTGGTAGTCAATATATTTTAATTCTTTTTTAAAAGGAAATGCGGAGGCTAAGAAGGTCGGATGAGCATAATGCAGCTCACATTGTGCATAATGTCACTCTGCAATAACGGCCTAAAGCAGATGCCATGGTGCAATCGCTGCAGAGCCAGACCAGCTTGCATAATGTGTGTTCAGATTTTTGCTAACATTATATGCACAGCCTTGTGGCTGTTTGGAGAAAAAAACAAACAGCCTTCAAGAATACCATTAGTAAATATTTGCCGAGGAAGAGAAGTTCAACTAGCACAGGAAGTTAGTAAAGTAAGTGAAGAACCAGATTTGGCTACAAGATAACTATAATTCAAACTTTTCAGACAGCTCACGAGAAATTTTATGAACCAATTATCTTCCGGGAACAAAGCAATTATCTTTCATTTTCACTCAAATGAATGTGACACATGATTTCAAATCAGTCTCTACAAACATACTGTAGTGTTACGGGTCATGAACCTCCTCTGGGTTTACAGCAAAGCAGAGCTGTTTACACATTTCCCGTATAACTTTTAATGAGCATCTGCGTGCTGCTGCCAATCGGTCACCTCTACCAGAGTGTCCTAATGAGTATGAATTCAGACATTTTTTCCAAACTGCGTGGTAAAAATATGAAATGTTGCCAACAAGTTGCAAATAGATAATTGATAGCTTCATCACTTAGCATAAGCCACTGAAGGGTTTGATTAATTTAAATATCAGGAAAGATGTGCACTAATAACCCCAACGTTTTCGAAATGTGGCCAGATATAAACAAGCAAAATGACTCTACTTTATGCCAAATGTAGATTCATCTTACGAGAGCTTAACTTTAAAATTAAAATACGGTGGCCCTTTGTATTCAGCAAGTCTACAATAACCTAAGTTCACCGTTAAAAGAATCAATCTGCTGTATCATCATTGTTTTCAGTTTCACTTTGCTGATTCAACCACATAAATTCTTGTGGATTTTATGAGGTTGATCAACAAAAATTGCAAGAATAAGCAAAGTGTGGCAAGCATTAGTATTTAGTCGCCCTGCATCAATATTTTATAGGAACTCCTTTCATTGTAATTGTAGTTACAAGTCATTTTCAGATTTTCTTTCTAAGTTGTCATATTTTTAGTTCTTTCCATCTTCCGATAAAGTCTACTCTCCTGTCCTTGCTGGAAGAAAATCTTCCTCACAGCATATTTTGTGGTGGGGATGGTACTGGTTTTCTGCCAGACACTGATTATAGTTGGTGTTTAGGTATCAATAAGATAAGATTTCTTCCAGTCTTCCAAAAATGCATAACTATACAATGATATTTTCAAATTTCCTGTCAGGTTTAAACATTTCTTTAACTCAAAAACACGGTGGGTGTCTGGATGACTGCTGCAGCGCCCTGAGCACCGCTCACCGCAAGCAAACTTAGCAAGTTTTCTGGGGGAAAACCTGACCTCCATCACTTTTCGTTCATTACTAAACATTACTTTGTTTTGGTCCGTCACATAAAATCCCATACATTAACATTAACATAATAGAAAAGTAAAGAGAAGCTATTTAAACCAGCATTGCCTTTTCAACCTTCTTATTATGCAGGTTATTATGCAATGTTTGAGATTATACAATTATTAATTGTTATACTGTACGGCAGTACTGAGATATAGAGTGCAGGAGGGGCTGGAGGCAGAAAGAAACCTCTATAGCCAAAAGCGATTCAATTAATTGGATGAATGCATAAGCAAAGTTAATGAGAAAAATTTGGATGCAAAGTCACATTTTAGGCATATTTGCAGGCATAAAACATGGGATGAATCATGCGAAATTACACAAATTATGCATATTATTCAGTGTTTCCCTATGGTGTCTGGCACTTGCTATGCCTACATCTATTAATAAGCTATTTACAGAAACAGCATCTATTAGTGTCTGTTCTTAATAGTCTCTTCCTTATTCTATTACTTTATTTCTGCAATAGATGGCCCGTGGTCACTCAGAATAAAAACAATCATTGGCGCATCCAGCCCAGCAACTACAGCGACGCCACACTTGGAAAAACAACATCAATCCACACCCACCGCATCAGAACGACACAGCAGAGGAGCAATCACTGCTGAGATCCACACTTTAAGGCCAAGCTACATTATCATGTTACAACATGATACACACATCATGTTTTATATTAAAAATGTGACATGTATATGTATCATGCACTACAAGTGCACAAGCATAAACCTGATAAAATGTCCACCATCCTCAGGTGTTTCTCTCAGAGTGCACAGAGTGCGTGGGCTCACGATAATAGCATCTCTGTCTGCGACGTAGTGCTGCTGTCTCCCCAAACATGCAGAACAGTCATTGGAGACCTGCTACCCACGATGACTAATGAAAAAAGATTGTTTTTTTCTTCTTTTCACTACCTTGTGGCCTGTCTTTGACAGGTGTGCAATTTGGGATCGGGTAATGAGACATCAGCAGGAACCGGTACATGGTTAGCATTCATGTTGCGTTACTTGAATGTTTTAAAATGCAAAAGCAAATGTTGGGTTTGTAGAGGAAGTAAGCAGAGGTGGGATGTGAATAGTTACATTTACTCAGTTACATTTACTTAGTAATGTCTTTTCATGTGTTCTTCAACTCGAGTACCATTATTTTTGAAATAACACAAATCTTGCTTGAGTACAATTACTCACTGCTCCAACTTTTAAACTTATATGACTTCACGTCAACAGGGTACAACAAATTATGTGTGACTGTAAAAGTGGCTGCACAAAATCAATTCCAAGTTTGCTGTAAAGATGTTACTTTTATTTAAAGTGACAACTGTGCTGTTACGCTAATTAAAATCGCAGCTGATTTAAAAAGTGAAATACAAACACATAGTGGGATTTAAGTACCTCTTTCAGTGAACATCAGAAGGAAATTCACATTATACTGTTAGTGCTTGTCAGTTTTGCACATGTGAGTGAGCCTGAATTATTTTGTTTATTTCCTGGAGAAGGGGAAACAACTAAATCCATCTAAATCCAACAGAGCTCCTTTTAACACATTGTTTGTATTCTCTATGTACAATCATCCCTTCTAGGGCTGACGATAATAGAAAAAAAAAATCCTCACAACGTTAAACACAGTTTTCACTCTATTCACTTTTTAATACTCTGAACTGCTAGTCAGGTGAGGATTAAATATGGCATTTGGTACTTCAAAGTGGCACTATGAAGGATATTTTATTTCTTGATGTCTCATTAATGCTTATGATAACAGGATGGTGTCATTATTAAATTTCCTATGAGACCTATGGTATGCTATGCAGGCATTTTTGATTTTTCAAGGAACAAAATGTTTTCTGGTTAGAATCATTTCCAGCTGTGGTCCAAGATTAAAGTACAGACATCTGTGTTAAAACCAAGCTCACTGCAGGGGTCTGTCACAGTTTGTCCTTTTGTCAAACTCTTCCAGACATCCTCTATCAAAGTTGAACACACAACTCTAACAGTCCAACATTGCATACAAAGAATTTCTCAAGGCAATAGCTGCAAACAAAGTCATACAAATGATCTATGCTTCTGCCTTAGGTTAAAAGGAACATTTATCATGGTTGCTACTATCAGTCGATAATATCATACTCAGCAAAACCAAAGATACACTCACTGCAGTAATTTTCTGCCTAATGGCCGGAACAGAAAAAAGAAAAGAACAAAATCACCCCACATGTTATTTTGATATTTCATTTCTAATGCTAGCTTGTCTATAGAAACAGATAAATAAAACAATACAACAACAATAAACTAAATCATACAACAGACAAGCTACTTCTTATTTAACACAGACCTGTGTACGTCTGAGTGTGGTTAATTATGAACCGACTTCCAGCTACATTAAGTGGCCCTGTATTTGATACAAACCAGTCAGAAGCCACATTAAGACTACTGCTAGATAAAGTGAAAAGTCTTAATCATTTCATCTTCATGAAAACTGTGAGATAGGTGAGATACATTGGCAGGAAGGGAGCATTTTATTATGACATAGAGATGCTGATTAATATTAATTGTCATATAGAATTACTCGATGAAAATGAAAGATTAAGAGATAATCAGGATATATGTGCAAGCATATACTGTAGATAGAAAGTACGTTCATGGCCCAAAATGACTTTCATTCAGAAGCCAGTGGAACATCTCAAATCTGTGATTGTGTGCAGTATTTTACACTTTGTAGAAAATTATTATTCATTAAGCAGTAACTTAAAATCTCCTTGGTGTTTTGTTTTTACAAGATGCATAAAACTTCGGATTTACAGAGCTTTTACATATTTTGAAACATTTCTATCATTTGTTTAACTGAAACACTTCTCTAAAAGGCATAAAACTCTTTAGTTTTCAGGTCTGAAAATCAATTTCAGAGCTCATGTGACCCCCCCTGACTTTGTCGAGCTCTATAAGAAAAATCTGAGACTGTTAAAAGATTTTGCCGGAAAGTGAGGCAGTAGCTCACACTGTGTGAGCCTTTTGAAGAGTGAACAACTGGCGTGCAGCGAACTAGAGAATGACAGCATTTTAAATTTAATGTAAGCATAGGCAGCCACTTTCTCTCACATATAGATTAAACGGTTAATGCTTGTAATCGACTCGGCCTCTATCTAACATTCTGCAGAGGGTAGCAGGATGTCACTGATATCTGCATTAAAAAGCCAAACCCTCTATTAATCCGACACACAAGGCAATGATTTTAACATTTTAGTGCTCATGGTGCAGTGTGAAAAAACAGTAAGGCTGAGTGGAAGTTGATTTTTATGTTCCGCCAATGCATCACCTGCTGAAATTTCTCTCGTAGACCGCAACCCACTTCCTCCATTATTATTATTATTATTATTATTATTATTATTATTATTATTATTATTATTATTATTATTACTATAGTCACAGTTCTGATTACAGACGCGCTCAGTGAGTGCCAGCTGGAGACATCCTCGAAGGATGTAAAAAGCCTCTGGGATGTCTGGGATGTAAAAAGTACTGATGAAAGCAAATGCTATGCATTGAACTGATGCAACAGATGGGTGACAAACAAATGGGGTTGGCTGAAGTATTCTCTTCGCATGCTGGTTACAATTTTAAAAAGACAAATTCTGACTGGGAAACAGTTCTGCTTAAACTGATAAGTTTTAAAATGAGTTTCTGTGAAATGGTTAGATGGAGTTAATATCACATCTGCAGATAGAGTAGATAACGCTCTTTGCATTTTCATTTTTTACTAATTCACATTCAGATTGAATGTAGCATCAATTCCAAGAAGTGCCAACACTAATTTATACTGTCCCACAACACACCAGCCTGAAAAACTTTGAAGCAGTTTAGCTGAACGCCACTTTTAAGCCATCTTCACATTTGCAATGGACAATTAGCTCAAGAGAAATAGGATTTGATTTGCACAGGAAATGAATGTTGGAGGCTGTGTGCAGCCAATCATCTTCCTGCGGAAACACAAACTGAGAACTGAATTCTCACAGAAAAGTAAGATAGGATAAAATTACCGTATTTTCCGCACTATAAGGCGCACCTAAAAACCTTCAAAATTCTCAAACGCCGACAGTGCGCCATATAATCCGGTGCGCCTTATATATGGACCAATATTGAGCCACAACAGGTCTCGCAACTACGGTAAGCAGCCGCCGACTTCATTTTCCCCCGTAGAAGAAGAAGCACGCGGTGCACGCTGGGTTTTGTGTAAAGACCCCAAAATGGCTCCTAGTAAGAGACAAGCTTACGACGCAGAGTTTAAGCTCAAGGCGATCAGTCACGCAGTAGAACACGGGAACAGAGCAGCAGCCAGAGAATTTAACATGAACGAATCAATGGTGCAGAAGTGGATATATATTGTGATTGCACTAACGTTTGATTTACCGTAACAGTATCAGACTGTGTTTTACGTGTTTATTGAATCGAGGAAAAGTTTCCCTCCACTATATGTTATACCTTGCTGTTGTTGAAGGATAAACTGTGTCACGAAAATACCACGTCACTTACTTTACCTCGGGGAAAATAATAAAACAGCTGTTTGTTCATTTTGGGAACGAACGGAGTTTTCAGAACGCTGGTTTGTAATCTATTAATAAAGTTTGACTGACCTATCTGACTATTTTGTTGACATTCCCTTTAGCGCAGTTCCATCTAATAAATGCATAACGTAACCCCAGCCTCTACTGTAGCGTCTATTCTATGCGCCTTATAATGCGGTGCGCCTTATATATGAAAAAAAGTTTTAAAATAAGCCATTCATTGAAGGTGCACCTTATAATGTGGTGCGACTTATAGTGCGGAAAATACGGTACTGTTAATATAAATAAAAGCTAACAATCGGATTGAGTTTCTGATTTCGTGCTATAAATCAGAAGACAAAACTAAAACTTTTTATAAATTAAATGCTAACAATAAACAGTCGCAAATATTAGGAGCTGAAATACTTAATGGGGTTAATTGTGATTAATCAATTATTGAAGTGATTGTCAACTAATTTAGCAACTGATTAATCATTAACTGGAGTATACAAACTCACAAAAGTTATTTGATAAAAGAACAACATCCTCAGAACAGTACTCAAGGCAAAATGTACAAAAATATATACATTTTGCATTTGAGATAAGAAAAACTGTCTGTAAATACATTCTGCCCAAAACTCATCAAGTGGCAGTTTTAGCTTCACCTGGTTCAAATTCAGTTCAAAAAATAATCTCACACTAAAACACATTTTCAACTCTACAGCACATTAACGTTAAGTCAAGCACAAAGGACACAGCTTTCCAAATGTTGATGTTAGAGATCATTTTCAGCTGCAAATACATCCTTTGCTAACGCTGATCAAGCATGCTATTTAGGAAATAAGATTAATATTTTCTTATTTAAAAAGGATTTAAATTAATTCCTTATTTGTATATTTCAGTGTATTTCTGATTGCATAAAAAAGTCTTGAATAAAAAACATATTTTTTAGGATAGTAATTACAATTATAACTAAAATAACCTTGAGTTGAACATGAAAGTTTAAGTTCAGGAGTCACAGAAGTTTTCAGTCTCTGTGACGTCAGGAGTTGCAGAAGTTTTCAGCCTCTGTGACTCCTGACGTCGGAAGTTTTCAGCCTCTGTGACGTCAGGAGTCACAGACGTTTTCAGTCTCTGTGACGTCAGGAGTTGCAGAAGTTTTCAGCCTCTGTGACTCCTGACGTCGGAAGTTTTCAGCCTCTGTGACGTCAGGAGTCACAGACGTTTTCAGCCTCTGTGAAGTCAGGAGTTACAGAGGTTTTCAACCTCTGTGACATCAGGAGTTACAGAAGTTTTCAGCCTCTGTGACTCCTGACGTCGGACGTTTCCAGCCTCTGTGACGTCAGGAGTCACAGAAGTTTTCAGCGTCTGTGAAGTCAGGAGTTACAGAAGTTTTCAGCCTCTGTGACATCAGGAGTCACAGACGTTTTCAGTCTCTGTGACGTCAGGAGTTGCAGAAGTTTTCAGCCTCTGTGACTCCTGACGTCGGAAGTTTTCAGCCTCTGTGACGTCAGGAGTTGCAGAAGTTTTCAGCCTCTGTGACTCCTGACGTCGGAAGTTTTCAGCCTCTGTGACATCAGGAGTTACAGAAGTTTTCAGCCTCTGTGACTCCTGACGTCGGACGTTTCCAGCCTCTGTGACGTCAGGAGTCACAGAAGTTTTCAGCGTCTGTGAAGTCAGGAGTTACAGAAGTTTTCAGCCTCTGTGACATCAGGAGTCACAGAAGTTTTCAGCCTCTGTGACTCCTGACGTCGGAAGTTTTCAGCCTCTGTGACGTCAGGAGTCACAGACGTTTTCAGCCTCTGTGAAGTCAGGAGTTACAGAGGTTTTCAACCTCTGTGACATCAGGAGTTACAGAAGTTTTCAGCCTCTGTGACTCCTGACGTCGGACGTTTCCAGCCTCTGTGACGTCAGGAGTCACAGAAGTTTTCAGCGTCTGTGAAGTCAGGAGTTACAGAAGTTTTCAGCCTCTGTGACATCAGGAGTCACAGAAGTTTTCAGCCTCTGTGACTTCAGGAGTCACAGAAGTTTTCAGCCTCTGTGACTCCTGATGTCGGAAGTTTTCAGCCTCTGTGACTCCTGAGGTAGGAAGTTTTCAGCCTCTGTGACGTCAGGAGTCACAGACGTTTTCAGCCTCTGTGACGTCAGGAGTTATAGAAGTTTTCAGCCTCTGTGACATCAGCAGTTACAGAAGTTTTCAGTCTCTGTGACTCCTGATGTCAGAAGTTTTCAGCCTCTGTGACTTCAGGAGTCACAGAAGTTTTCAGCCTCTGTGACGTCAGGAGTTACAGAAGTTTTCAGCCTCTGTGACTTCAGGAGTCACAGAAGTTTTCAGCCTCTGTGACGTCAGGAGTTACAGAAGTTTTCAGCCTCAGTGACTCCTGATGTCGGACGTTTTCAGCCTCTGTGACTCCTGACGTTGGAAATTTTCAGCCTCTGTGACTCCTGACGTTGGAAGTTTTCAGCCTCTGTGACTCCTGACGTCACAGAAGCTTTCAGCCTCTCTGACTTCAGGAGTCACAGAAGTTTTCAGTCTCTGTGACGTCAGGAGTTACAGAATTTTTTAGCCTCTTTGACTCCTGATGTCAGAAGTTTTCAGCCTCTGTGACTTCTGACGTCGGAAGTTTTCAGCCTCTGTGACTTCAGGAGTCACAGAAGCTTTCAGTCTCTGTGACGTCAGGAGTCACAGAAGTTTTCAGCCTCTGTGACATCAGGAGTTTCAGACGTTTTCAGCCTCTGTGACTCCTGATGTCGGAAGTTTTCAGCCTCTGTGACTCCTGACTTCGGATGTTTTTAGCCTCTGTGACTCCTGACGTCAGAAGTTTTCAGCCTCTGTGACTCCTGACGTCAGAAGTTTTCAGCCTCTGTGACTCCTGAAATCGTGTTCTGCAGTCTGAACAGGCAAACGACCTAAAAGTGTCCCACATGCGCAGTAGAGGGCGCAGTAGCGTCAGCTGTCTCAGTGTTATCTCAACCGCCATAAAAAGAAGAAGTGCTCAGTGTTCAGACTGTCATGAAAAGATCAAAAACAGGTCGAATTACGTAAAAAAAAAAAAAAATCAGAATTGAGTCACTTCAGGCTGCAGTGTGAACACAGCTTGATATGTATTCACTAATATCACAATAATATCAGTCTGTTCCTATTCTTAGTTCATGTTTTACATGGGAGATATGATGAGATGTGGTTAGCCGCCAAGACTACGTCTATTCGTGTTTGGCACCACAAACAACGTGTGACTCAATTTCAGCTAACAGATTGAGATTGAAAATAATGAAAAAATTACACAAAAATCAAAAATGGGTTTCTGTCAATAAAAAGGGCTATTACCGTATTTTCCGCACTATAAGGCACACCTAAAAACCTTCAAAATTCTCAAAAGCCGACAGTGCGCCTTATAATCCGGTGCGCCTAATATATGGACCAATATTGAGCCACAACAGGTCTCGTAACTACGGTAAGCAGCCACCAACTTCTATTTCCCCCATAGAAGAAGAAGCGCGCGGTGCACGCTGGGTTTTGTGTAAAGACCCCAAAATGACTCCTATTAAGAGACACGCTTACGACGCAGAGTTAAAGCTCAAGGCGATCAGTCACGCAGTAGAACACGGGAACAGAGCAGCAGGGTGAGAATTTAACATGAACGAATCAATGGTGCGGAAGTGGATATACTGTATATTGTGATTGCACTAACGGTTGATTTACCGTAACAGTATCAGACTGTTTTTTACGTGTTTATTGAATCGAGGAAAAGTTCCCCTCCACTATATGTTATACTTTGCTGTTGTTAAAAGATAAACTGTGTCACGAAAATACCACGTCACTTACTTTACCTCGGGGAAAATAATAAAACAGCTGTTTGTTCATTTTGGGAACGAACGGAGTTTTCAAAACGCTGGCTTGTAATCTATTAATAAAGTTTGACGGACCTATCTGACTATTTTGTTGACATTCCCTTTAGCGCAGTTCCATCTAATAAATGCATAACGTAACCCCAGCCTCTACTGTAGCGTCTATTCTATGCGCATTATAATGCGGTGCGCCTTATATATGAAAAAAGTTTTAAAACAGGCCATTCATTGAAGGTGCACCTTATAATGTGGTGCGACTTATAGTGCGGAAAATACGGTACTTTTGGTTTTTATACCAGTTCACTATTATATCAGGTAGTTAGTCTGACCTGATATGAAATATTCTCAGGACCTGTAGTTATACATGAATCATCTACTACCTTAATTTTCTGTGTACATAACCAACAACTTTTGCAGAAGTAAAAGCCAAAAAAGACATGAGAACTAATTATGGTTCATTAATTGGTGTTTGCGTAAACAGTCATAATTTACTTGAGAACTGAGTTGTTTCATTGTGCAGAAGTCTGATTTGGTCTTAGAGACCCAACAGATTAGCTACTAACCTCAGCTTCTGGGAATATTAATCTGGATTTTTGCTGAAAGATTTTTAAAGACAAATTTCATATCGTAGGAGAACCTTACTTCCCTCTTACTTTCAGGCTAAAACCTTTCCTGAATATGAAATTGTGTTTTGTTTGCTTGGTTTTTACTGGTATTAGTACATATGCAGTATTGCTACAACAGTCCTTATCTAATATAAGATACAAAACTTAAGAGCTTTAGGCCACTTTTCTGGAAAGATGCACATTTCTAAGACTATTTCTTCCACTAAAGCAATCTTCAGACAAACTGCCCAAGTCACCTTTCATTCGCTTTTCTCACTCAAATTTCTGACAGACTAGACCTTCATGTACCCACCCTTAAGCTATAGCGGTCAATAAAACTGTCATCTGGAGATTTGTCTTGCCTTTCTTACACTGTCTCAGCATTTTCAGAAGCCAAAAGAATTTCACAAACTGAAATACAACCAAACTGATCTGAAACAACAAAACTCACTCAGTAAAAAAAAGAAAACAGTATAAACTTGTTTAAACTTGTTTATGATGTAATTTGAAAACTACATTAATAGAAGCCGATATTACTTGAATCTATCATTATTCACAACTGCAGACACCAAAAACAAATATGATCATGGCTTAATCATGTTACAACAATAAACTATGAGCAAGTATAATGTTTTCACTCTTCCTTTTATCTGACATTAATATTACTTGCAAAATATCAAACTTTTTTCAATTACATGCTTAAGTGAAATGGCCGGCTGATGTATTCATGATATATTGTCAGTTAGTGACGTGAAAGTGGCTTTGGGACAGAACCTGGTTGACTGACCTGGAACTGAGACCTTTTTCACACCACTTTGCTTCTTGAGCTGAGGCAAATAAGGACAGGAATGATGGGATGATGGCTAGACTGCGCTCTTTATATAGCCAGCAGATGTCTTAGTGTGGACACCAACACCATCTGCTGCTCTCTTATATTTTTTTTTCCCCAACTGTGGACAAAAGGCTGCGCATTTCACCAGATGAGACTTGAAAACAAAGTTTATCGCCGACTTTTCAAGGAAAAATGCACCCAATCGCACAACAAAAACTGTTTCAATGAAGAAACAGCTTTTGTTGCAGATCTGTGCACAGCTTTTCCACTAACATGGCTTCCCAAGTCATGGGAATAGTAGAGCCGGCAATATGCAAAACACTTCGAATCTAGATCTAGCAGCTTTCACAACCGGGCACAACTTAATGGAAACATACACACAAACACGCATGAACACACACATATCTTTTTATCACTGTAAAACTCAAACTCCGGCTGTTTGCATGTTCTTGAACCATTTTGGCTTCTTTGCACATTCATAATATTCCACCGCGAGCAAGGGAATGCCGTTTCCATGAAGGTGATTTACTCAAAGTACAATATTTAGTACTTTTCAGCACATCATCCGCATAAAAAGCAGCTCATTCCTGTTAGAACTTTGCACAAATGAATACACAACACAACTCGTACCTGCATGCTCTCCTTCTTGCCCACACTATTGTTGTGCTAAGTACTTGCCAGGTAAACAGCATCCATTAACCTGCCTGTTATCCATTTCTAATATAAGATTCATGATGCAAAGTGCATTTTTTCAGGAAAGCAATGTGCACAACAGTTGTTTTTATATGGAATGGGGAGACACAGTGCGAGCTGCGTTCCCTAAATATATAAATATAGGTACTTGTCCCCAGAACCTTATTCTTGGTCCATTGGTTTTTGTTTCTTCAGCTGATTTTTGTTGGTCTGCAATTAAGCAGAAACATTACACAGTCCTAAAAACAACTATATATTTTTAGCAAAATCTTTATTTAAGCGAGCACTTGGCAAAAATATTCTTGTGGGATGTTTCATTCACTCTAAAGACAAAAATAACTACAGTATATTAATTGATTGTAGAGGGATTTTTCTATGAAAAGACAAATGTTGTTCATGTTGCTTATCCATAACTGTATATTTAAAGAACTTATACATATACTAAATATAAAAAGTATCCCTGTGCTATTAAAAGGTTAGTTACTGCTTTATGTATTTCAGCATGCTTTTTAAGGTGCTGCATCCAGCGTATTTCTCAGCATGCTCTAACATGGCTAATGTACTAAAGCAGTTATTTACCCACTGTGCAACAATGGCACTGCAACATTGACAACATTTCACAATTCACTGCAGCATGTTCTGGCAGTACACATCCTGTGTGTGATCTCCTTTCATTGACCCACAGAAATAACAATCCTATAAGGAATCTAACCAAGTAAATGCCACCTCCTTGCTTCAGAGAAGCGTTTTTTTGTGTGTGTTTTTCATCCATAGTTGGCCAAATGTCCTCATGCTCTCACCTGCCAATGCACACTGAGGCTACAGCGTGATGGAGACAGATGGTGGTTCATTTGGCTGACCTCCTGTGCTTATTGTACATGTGTTAAAGTACAGGCTGATGAAAAGCAGCAGGTAATATTACCTTGGTAGTCTGGCATGGAGACCTTGCAGCCTAAGGTTTGCTGAATTCTGAAGAAAAAAAAATTGTACTGGTAATGCTCTTCAAGGAGACCATACATCTTAAAAATGTTTTGCTCTGAAGAATTTCAGAAATGTCTCCAAGCATTCCTGTTATCAAGTATTCAACCGAATCATAGGGCTATTAAAATAAATAAATCTGTAAAGATTAGTTGACAAGTATTCCCATTAAATGAAAAAAATTGAAATTAGAAAAACATCCAAACAAAATCTGGAGACAGAAAATTCACCTATAAACAAAACTGAGTTATATTCTTCAAAAAGCCAATAAATAAAATAAGATTTTCAAATTTTTTACAAAAGTTTGACATCTTAAGGCTTAAACATTAACATGCTAGTTTCAGTACAAATACAAATGCATAGCATATTTGTATATATTTTTAATTTATTAATCATTTATAAACTTTTGTACATTATTTCCTGCAGTTCAGACTTCTTTTACTATCTCAGCAAGAGGTCATGATGAAATGTTTGAATAGAAATGTATTGTGAAGCTTGGAAATAGTGAATTTCAACACATCAACAGAAGTTTATCATGATATAATATTAAAACAATATTCATTTTCCCCTTTACTGATTCTCCCTCGGGCCTTTACATAATTTACTTAGGCACTTTGATTTCGTTTACTTTAGTCTCTTGATAGTAAAACTGAAGAAGACTTAATTCCATTACAGCCTTTGTCCCGTTAATTCTTTTAGCTATTTATTTTTCCGTGATAAACTGAAAATAACAGCTGTTAGTTACAGATAAAACAAAACAAGACAGCCCTGCAGCACTTCAAGCCAGATTTCTAGTTTTAAAGTGGTGTGTCCCCAATGTTAGTTTATAGTGCAACTCTTAACAGCACCCTCTTTCAGTTCTAGGGTTTTGTGTATTGTGCTTATGGACAAAATGAAAAAGCTGTGTGTCAATGACCAAGCATAGCTCATGATTAATTGAGTTTGCAGGCATTTGATTCTGCACAGGTCACTGCACAGAATTTCAATAATGTTGAAGTCTGAAGTTTGACTTTGTGTGAATGCCTTTTGTTTTTCCAGTAATAGCTGTTGTGTTTGAAACCATTGACCTGTTGATGACCCATTTTCAGTTTAGCCATAATGCACATGGCTCTCTGCATAGCTAAACAACAGAGTCATGCACCCTTAAAGCCGTGTGCACAATCTTTCTATATCTAAATTTTTTTTTATTTAGTGTATGTATATATCAGGTTTCAACTGCATGTAGTTCATATCATTACAATTATGTGTAATGATAGGCCAATAATTTCAATGTTAGGCCCATTAAGTATCTCAGACACACTCACATCATTTACATGATGAGTAAAGCAAAAATATTTAAAACATAGAGCTCTTCGTTACAACAAAACATTTCCTGAGACACCAGGCAAAAAGAGAAAGGTGTTCATTCACCTATATTAATACCCTAAAAAAAAGCCTTTCTCTACAAGGACAAACATTAAATTTACTCCAATTGCCATTAGGGGAAGACAAAATGTCTACAATGCTGATTTAATCAAACTGATAACATGGCCATTCACCAGGAAGAACAAGGTTTCTTGCACAATGCCCTCAGAAAAATCAGCAAAGAACTAAATAATAAAAAAATAATAATAATCAAGGGAAATAATGAAATGGCAAATGAATTCCTGGGAGCAAACTGTCTGCAAATATGACGTTGAGAATATAGATTCATAGTGAAAGTATTTTTGTCCCCGAGTGCTAAATCTCAACCACAATGCACCTCCGCAGACAGCCTTTCTAGTCTCAGATCTTTGATGTTGTCAGACTGTGAGTAGGAGAGTTAGAAACACCTTGGAAGTGTCATTTGTTTCCTACTGGGCCTCTACATAATGACTCCCAATGTTTACTTTACTCTTTACATCTCAAAGTGATTTGCTGATGTGCCTCAAAGACAATGTGTGTGAAAAGAATAACAGCAATAAAACGATGTTGGTTTTTAGCAGCTAAATGTCAATGAGATCCCACAGATCAAACATGTCTTATGGGATAATGTTTGCATCTAAATCCACAAGTTTCAAAGAAAATGGAGAAATGGAGGAAATTCCAAAATCAAGAAATTATTTCCTCTTTTGCGTCTATACATCAAAGCAGTTGAAGAGTACTTTCTTTCCCCAGTGGCTATTTTGTGGTAAATATGTCTGATGTTTGCCACAATTATCCAGGTGGATTCCAGTAGCCACCTGTGTGCAGAGCCCAGTACAGGACACCGATTAGCTTCTAGCTCCCTATTCTGCTTGTCTGGTTTGTTAAATCCATTTGAGCACTTTTTGCAATTGGTTGTGCTGGCTGAGAGTGAAAATGCTGCAGCTAATTTTGTGGCAAGTACCCAATATTTCTGTTCTAGGAAGACCTGTGATTTCATAATATCTAGCGATTGAGTTACCAATATAGGGAACTGACTGCAAGGTCAGTGCATCAAAAGAGATTTATTCTCGGTAAAATGTCAGTCTTACAAAAGACCTGAATATAAAAGTATGTGTGCCACAGAAATACAAGCGTTTTCTCTAATTTTCTGTCCTGACATGTACCTGACCATGGCTGGATGCTGCGTGGTGAATGCTTAAAAAGGACTCTGTAAGTGCAGGACAAAATAAAAAGACTGCCACTCAAAGTCTGAAAGATGTAACACGCTTCTGTTGATCTGCTTTATGTCAAGCTTTTAGCTAACAATTTATTAGAAAAAGCTAAAATGCCATTTCAGTGAGTGAGTATCTTTATTGTCTACGATATTTTCAAGGAGTCAACAAGAGACTGAAACAAACTTTGATTCGGCAAAAGAAAGTGACCATAGATCCTGTTTAAAACTGGTGTTTTGCTAAGTTGTTATATACAAAAACAACACAAGTTTAAGGACACTTAGGAGTCCGTTTATGGGTGTGTGGCTTGAATTCGTGGGTCAAAGTTCAGTGGCTTAACAAATAAGATTAGATTTAACTGAAAATGATCTTGACCTGAAAATGATTGGACCCAAAAATGGATAGAAACGATACTCACCGATAAAAAAAAAAAAACAACTTTAAACGCAACGCTCTGTAAAAATATCACTGAGGATGACTTTGAAGCAATTCAGCAAAGTCAATGCTCCTTAGATATGAACAGTTTATGGATATGTTTCATCACACACAGCATGTTGGATTATTCGGAAATAAATATGGATGCAACATAAACTGGTGTGTGTGTATCAAACATAAGATAAATCTGATCTGAACCAACAAAACAATGACTATCACCTAGTCTGCCACTCTTATTCTATCCTTGTCTGCATTTCATGTAGCGTCATATTTCAGTGATGTAAAATGTGAACATCTAGACTGAGTGAGCTTCAGAACACATCAGAACCATCTGCAGTTCACAACCACTCATCATAGTGGCCAGTGGTCTAATTTGAAAAATAAATCTGATTGTACGGTTCAGGATAAGCAATAGATCACTTGAGCAAAATAGTTGGATTTGAGCCACTTTTGGTTTAAGTGTGAACATAACCTATATGTGCCCCCAAGAGGTAAAATATTGATTAGATGAATTAATCAAAAAGTACGTCAGAGTAGGTCAGATTCAGCAGATCCAAATATCAACTTGCAGGATTTTCCTCAAACTTTCCTTCAGTTCTTCACATTTAGACCCCAGTAAAATGCATTTCTCAAATCAGCAGCATATATGGAAACGTTGGATATGATGGGACAGGAGCAAGGAACAAAATGAATTCATTGCTTTACATGCATAGCTTCTTTTAGATGCGGATAAGCGGACCCATTACAGCAATTCTAGGTGTGCGTTTGATTATATTTGATGAAATCATGCCATCTTCGATCTGCTCTTACCTCATACTCCACATATTCCTCCTCCTCCACCTCGTAAGAAACGGTTTGAATCTTGACATGTTCACCATCTTCAAGCAGTTTGGACTGAGGGTCCTCTGCGCCGGGCGTGTCCCCTCCCGCTGTGTTGGACACCTCCTTTGCCTTCTTCTCAGTAAAGGTGGTCTCACAGCACTCACTTTTGTATTCCTTAGCCTTGATGCTTCCGCTGTCCTCCTTGTACAGGATGAAGTTAGGCCTGTAGAAAGCCTCCACCGCCAGATGCAGAGAGGTGGCGTCCAGAAACTGCTGCGACTTCACCTTCCCATTGGTGCTGTAACTTCCTCCACTGACTACATTCCCATTATTTACCTTTCCTCCTCCTTCACCGCCCTCACCTCCACCTGGACCTCCTCCTCCTCCTCCAGCAAAGTAGTTAATAATGTTTTCTTGGTATTGGTTATTGGGGAATTCTCCTCCGTAACCATTGACCATGTGCTTACTGTTTTTGTCCAGCAACGGGTTCTGTAGTTCACTGAGGTTCTCCATTGGAACTGGGATCAAAATGCGAGACAACGAACCTTCTCAGCAGCCGGAAGAGACGGAAGAGTTGTGAGAGGAACAGGCTCCTTAGTGGTGGGTGTTAATGCCAATAGACATTAATGGCATTAAGCACTCTGAGATCTGTAGAGGCAACAAACACAGACAGAGATGAGAGCTTTTACCTTCAGCAGAATTTTATTTGACATCTGCTGGCAGGTAACATTTACTCCAACACATGCTCACATCAGATCAAAGTTAAGAGCCGGGGCTCTCTCAGCAGCAGCAACTTTTACAGCCTTCTGCTTGTCGAGAACTGGATGGTGCAGATGAATCCATTAGGCCTAATTTGCATCCTCGCTCAAGTCACATTAGAAAACATTCACATACAAAAGAGCAGAAACTGCAGTAATATGCGGCGAATTGTAAAGGTCTTCATATCCAGTGAGCATTTCCATATTTTATTCCATTACAGCCACAAATGTTGGTGTGTTTCATTTGGATTTAATGTGATAGGCGTAGTTGAAAGTGAAAATGATTGTTTCTGTTTTGTTTTCTTTTACAAATGAAAGCCTAAAGATGTGGTCTATATGTTGTACTTACCTCCTTTTGCTTTAATGAGCATAAATATAATCCACTGCCATCAAGTGCCTTCGTACATCTACTAGTCTTTTGGGGTGTTTCTCTGCAAGCTTTGCACATTAAGAAACTAACACTTTTGCCGAAATGGCTCAGGCACAGCCAGACAGAATGACACGTCTGAGAACATCAATTTTCAGATCTTGCTACAAGACAAAATTGGATTTAGCTCTAGCTTTGCCTGGGTCGGTGTAACACATGACCATGCTTTGATCTAAAAAAAAAAACAAAAACAAAAAAAAAAAAAACACATTTTATTGTGGCTCTGGCTGTTTATGGTTGCCATTCTGCTTGAAGGTTGATCTCAAGGCCTTTACCTCCACTAACAGTTTTCTTTTAGGACTGCTTTGTATTTCATCTCTACTTATCTTTCTATGAACTATGATGCAAAGAAGGGCATCATGATGTTGCCACAGGGAAATGTGTGCTTTGGAGAGCTTTAAACTTCTCCACAACTATTAACCGGACTTGTCTGGTAAATAGCTGGCTATTCCTTAGCCTTCATGATGTTTGTTCTTAGAACAATTGTTTTTATACTGAGGTTGAAATACACAAAGGTGTGCTCTAATAACACACTAGGTGTCTTCTTAAGGCAAGCTCAATTTTATGTAAGTGTATCAAAGAAAAGGGAAGAATCTCAAATAATTGAGAAAGGGTTTTTATATCGCTATTTTCCACTGTGTATGTAGGTTTTGTGAGCACATCAGATTATTGTCAAAAGTGTAATCAGTATCACCGTCTGATGTGTCAGTGGATGCCTCCTACATATCTTTTGCTCACAGGGAAGCTATTGTTCCCATTCCTACTAATCAGTGTCTGATAGTTCTGCTTAAACAAGTATGACATCTTTAGAACTGAAGTTTATAATTGGTCTTTAATAAGTTAGAGATTGGCAAAAGTACTCATTTTCATTGTTTATTAATTTTGTCATTAAATATCTGGCACTCAATTTAAAATTTAATACAGCTTTTTAATATATTTCTCAGTGACAATGTTATCAAAATATAATTGCGATAGCTATTTGGAGAAAATATTGCAGCGGTTCCCCTTGAATATACAGTATATGTGAACAACCCTAAAAATAAACTTTTAATGTCATGCGAAAGTGTAAGCCTTATGCCAGTCAACATGTTTTTCAGAGCACAGGAAAGAAAAAAGAATGTGCTGGATTAGTGCAGAAGTGCTCACTAGCCATCTTCCATCTGTAGCACTATGCACCTGCATCCAAAAAGCATCCAGGCTCAAATGTATATTTTTGCTCACCCTACTTGTTTTCCCACCATCCCAGGTTTTCTTCTCACCCCTTGACCTTCCTCTGAATAATTTCTAGGTTGCATGATATTTCCAGACATAGATTATTTACCTTGATTCCTGATCACAGTCATATATGGTCATATACCAAATGCTTTAAGGTAATGCAGAAAAGAACAAGATTAGGAACAACAGGAAATGGCCTTCAGTTGATGGGATAAATACAATGGAGGGCTCAGTGATTAACACCTTGTGTACTTATTATCTTAAGCATGATTGTTGATTTGTAGGTTATTTATAGTAAATAAAAAAGCAGCAGATTCACATGCGCATATTTTTTTTCTATTTTTCATAGTCTCTTTAAATCAGCACCAAATCTTTCATCTCTGCCACTGCATTTCAATATGTTTTCCATACATGAATTGCAAAAACGATTATGTAAATGTGTCCCATCTCTGCACAACTTCGAACTGATATTGAAACTCTGTTCGTATGAACTGTTCTTTGATGAAGTTTTCTAATCAATTAATTATGTCTGCTGCATTCAAGTTCAATATGTATATACATTTTGCAATTCATGCACATTACCACTTTCTCTGTCATTCATCATAGAAAAAAAATATACTTAAACACATCACACATAAAAATACCCACCCAATAATCCTAAGCCTTAAATAGAAAACATACACATATTATAAATATTGGGACAGAGACACTGGTAGTTATTGGACCACCAAGTTGTTCTTATAGCATTACACAGAGGTCCACACTTATAGTTTGGACCTCTGGCACATAAAGAGTGTGTCCTATACCTCTTCACTGCCAGCCACACACTGGATGCTTCACATCTCACCAAAATTATTTACTCTATCTATTATTTTTCTTGAGCCGTAACATCCATCCATTGTCTACACCCACTTATCCATGCAGGGTCACAGGGTGGCTCGTTCTTATCTCCACTGATCATTGGGCAGAAGACAGAATACACCCTGGACAGACAGCCATGCAGATACAGTTCTAAAGGTGTTGACTCATGGGGTTTCAGTACAAATGCACACTCCATGTTTTAGATAATCATTTGTAGAATAAAACAACTTTCTATCCTATTCATTTTATAGCAATTACACAATGCATTGTGTCGATCTATCACATTAAGTTCCAATTAAAAACATTGAGGTTTGTGACCTCCTTGCATTCTTTGCTTTAATGACTTGTTATATGCTACAAATTCCTCTCCTTGCTTCCCCACTT
Organism: Xiphophorus maculatus; assembly: GCF_002775205.1. Lineage (NCBI taxonomy): Eukaryota > Metazoa > Chordata > Actinopteri > Cyprinodontiformes > Poeciliidae > Xiphophorus > Xiphophorus maculatus. The sequence goes on along the minus strand of NC_036457.1, from coordinate 15,247,467 downwards.
TTCTTCCAAGGTGGATTCCCCCTACCCCCTTTTTCTCTTTTCTGAAAACACATTAATAAATCAACATCCCCAGACTCCCAGACATCCTAAAACTCTAGAAGCACTGGACAGCTAACAATGTTTTCAGTGTTCCTCCCTGCTGGTCTTGCTGTGCCTCAATGTGCTGAGAATATGATTTTGATTAGACCATGCATGGCCCCAGGGCTCATATGTGCAAGTGAATTTGAAATTTTAAGAATGAGATTAATAGCACATTGTGCAGCAGATGAGCAGGTGTTTACATTACTTTCTGTTCTTGATGCTATATTTATGTATGTAAACAGGTCTTCTTGGCCTAGACATAGACCATGTTGTGGCGTATGGATCCTGACATATAAATTATTGACACTGTAGGCCACTGCTGACAGATTTAGTTTTTTTTGTTAATATTGCATTATTTTTACCTTGTGTTTGCTAGATACTTCAGTTAAAGTGCATTTTAGCAGCTGTAAATCACATCCCTATTAGAATAGAGCAACTTTAGCTTTAATAACATAAAGCTACATAATTTTTAAAGTTTAATCAGTAATACTTTTATAACAAATTTATGTCAGATCACGATTTCTTGATTAATGTCAAGTTGTCATAACGAATAATGTCAACTTTGATATTCACAACCCGTCAAATAAAGTGTTACTGAAATAGGCATAATGTTTCAGAAGCATTTGGTGAGTGGTCGGCCAGGTCGGGAAGGTTTGGTGTAAATATAATACTCTTAAGAACAGTGTTTAAAAAAAACATTGCATTTTTTTCTTTACTCTGACATAGACAGTGAAATTGATTGTCAAAAGTGTTTGCCTGGACTATTCCCAGTTAATTTATTCTCTTGCAGAAGAAATCATCAGAATGTTTCCAGTGATTATATAATGTATTTAAAGCTTCAGTTTTGGTAAACAAGGCTTCAAGTTGCCACTGCCAGGCAACTTGGCAAAAGACGTTTGCCTTGCATGCCATAATATCCGGTCTCGAAAAATCCATTTCATCATAATGTGAGAACCAAAGGAGCTTCACCATCATATTTACTATTGTTCTCATATTTACTGTATTAAGACACTTCACTAGCTTTAAGCAGCAAGTCTGGTAAGCAGCCAACTGCAGGTTGGCTACCTGAGCAGACTGTCCAAATAATTAACCAGCCAGTAAATACCCAGACACCCACAATGCACAATAAGCACTGTTCTTTTAAAATTACTAGTAAATTTAATGTGTACATATGCTAGATTTTTGCATTAGTCTATGTATATAACTCAAAACATTGCATAAATGCCATACACAAAATTACAACTGCAATAATTAATATGCTGTGCCCTTTCAGCAGCACTATGAAGAATCTGTGTTATTGTCCAAATGAACTGTGTAATATAAGCTTTTGATTTAATATTTATATGTGATCCCATTAAATCCTAGTATTTCATCAGGGTTCTCTGCAAAATATCAGAACAGTCCATGCTTAGTGGACAACAAACAATCCTGATTTAGTGGGTCTGCTTAAACTTTAAAAGCAAATAAGCCAAGCCACTCTGACTTGGTTTTGAGAGCAAGATGATGCGGTTGTCATGTAAGTAACAGGAAAAGTGTTCTGCTTAATACTTTGCTGCTATAATATCTGTAAGACTAATACTCCAAATAAATGCTTTAAGCTGACAGCAGACTACTTTCATGTCATTACTTTGGGACACACACAGGAATATTTATGGTTTTGCCATGCTACTTAATTTGTTGAGGCTGTGTTGGTGGTTCAAGGTGGGCGCGTTTTCTTTTCCTCCAAATGGGAATTAAAGAGTAAATAAGCTATTTTAGTGCAGGCTGAAAAATGTAGGACACCTTAGAATCAGACAGCATGAAAGTCATAGAGCTAAAGAATTCAAATGTATATATGCAGCCATGTTTTGTTTGACATGTGGCTGTAAGTGACTATACATCTGTATGTGAGGCTGGGTGCATTTTTTTTTTTTTGGGCAAAGAAAGAGTAACAAATAGATGCAGGGAGAGGGTGGAGGGGAATCGAGAGGGAGATCACAATTATATGTGATTCTCTGGTTCAGTGCATTTGGGCATATTGGCAGACAGCAGAGGCGGCGAGGAATAAAAAGCTGGGAGGCGCGGCTGAAAGCGAATGAGGCAGAGAAGCCGTTGTTGCAAGGAAAACAATTCGGTATGACTAAGATGGCCTTAGCACAGGGCCTGGGTGCTGCAGTGCAACTGCATGAGAGAGAGGCACCCAGAGGGGTCCAGCAATGGGGTCCAAAGATTAGCTAACAGCCTGTAAGCAACAAGGTGTGAATAGGGTAAGATTAAGACCGTGGCAGCGCCAACATCTGAGTGCCGCAGCACAATTAGACTGCAGTCAGCATAGCCTGCTTCCCTTTCGCAGCCTGCTGCCAATCAAGCTCTAACCTCTGACCCTGGAGAAACGGAAAGCGGGTATTATCAACAAGGCCTTGAGGCAAGCATCAGCGAGAGGCGGCAGAATACCAATGCGCCTTATCTGTCTAATGTGTTTACTAGTACGTCGCATCCACAGTTTCGCTGCCACATGTGGAGAGCCGCTTGCTGGGAACCACAACAACAGCTCCATCGCTATGTAATTTCATTTTAGAAGCAGTACATGGCATTGAAGAAGGGAGATGACACACACTTGTTTATGGCCACAAATTGGAATGATGCACAAGGTTGAAATGCTGAAACATCAGCATTAGCACATTATCAGTGCTCCCTCAGCAGAGGAAAACCCACAGATTGATCTGGGGACAAACAAAAATGATTATATGAGTAATGGGCTTCACTCGTGCTGACTGATCCTTTTACGATCTATTACCATCAAAGGAGACTGTGTACAAAATAATCCACTTCAAATTAATCGGATGTCTATTTCTGCACGAACAGCCACAGATGAGGTCATGACTGTGTGCTGAGCTCATGAACATAAAACTATTCATACATTTCACAGAACAGCCAGAGCCCTCTCTGGAGTCCTTGTGCCCGGTTGCACTCTTGCCACCGTGCTTTATGATGTTCACACTCCTGTGAGAGGACACAAGGTGTTCCTTGATGTGTAAATCCGCCGTCTCTGTCATGGGTGCTTGAATAATTCAGCGAGAAAGGTGTCGCACTTCTGCATAGTTTGTTCTCTGTTGTTTGCTGTCGGTGAGGCAGAATGTGTCTGAGTTGTCTTCATTGCCTATTGATCGCAGTCTTTTGGGGCAGATGACATGAGAGCAGCGTTTAGACCAGGTTATTTTCAGTGTTGGATGGACGAATGGGTGTAGATTGAGGGCTTATTGTCTTGTTTACTCATGAAACTCAGATTCGGGGGACAGAAATCACTGCAGGTGCTCAGGGGACAGGTTTCTGATTTGGAGACAAAAATGATAAATCTCATCAATGTCAGTCATTAAATATTAATAGTGAGAACTAGTCCTGTGTAGTGCAGAGTGCATGCCAACAGTGTCAGTTTCTCGAACTAACTAGAATCCTCTCAAGTCTGTTGTCATCCTTCTTACTTGTGCAATGTTTCCCTTCCACTCAACTTTCATTTAATGTGCTCACATAAAACCAAAATTATTCACACCATCTGTTAGATGTAGATTTAGAATTGCTTTCATTCAGACAAAAAGTTTGCTTCTTGTAGAAAATGAAACAGGCATCTCTCAAAAGATAATACAGTAAAACGAGGAATCGGTCTTAAAAAAGACATATTTTTTCTGCATTTATTATTTTATTTTTTTTATGCAAAAAATTGCATTTTTAAAAATAATTGACACCTTTCTCTGTAATAACCCTAATCTTCAGCTCCCTCTTCAATTTATCTGTTGGCTTCACGTCAGCACGTATTGGCCAATTATTGACCAATTCAAACCTGTTGCTATTGAAACAGCACCTCTGCACACATTTCATACTTTTTCCTTCCACTAAGCTTTCCACAAATATGCTTTGACGCAGCAATCTGGGAACAGCCAGCTTTTCCAAGCATTGATTTTAGGTACCCTCTTTGAGGACAGTATCAAAGACTGTAGATATGAACATAAAGCCTTTCCAACAAAATATTTTTTATATATTCTAATAAACTCAGAAACATAATTTTGTGTGTTTAGTAGCTGAAAAAACTAATGATTAAAATAGCTTAAAACATAAACGTTTGAATTATATCACTTTATGGATCCACAAAATAGTATATATGTATTAATAAGTATAAATAAGTATAAAACATATAAAATGCAAATACTTTAAGGAGATAACGTACTCGTTCACGCAAAAAACCCCCACAGCGTTCTTTGTTTCTTTTTCACCCTTTGATTTCTTCAATAATTAAGGAAAAAATAAATCCTTTAAAACTGTTTGTCCAAGCAAGTGTTTTTACTCCAATACCTGCCCGATCTTATAAAGACACATCCCGATAATACAGGACGGAAGTTGAGTCGCTGAAAAAACAACAGAGTAGGATTTTAGCTTCAGCAGTCGCAAGTGGGGACTGTGTGAGTTCTTTATCAACATCCTCCTCCATCGCAAGGGACCCAGTGCAATGCGACAGATATGGCCCCGTAATGAAATTAATTACTTGAGGATGAACATGAGAAGGCAAAACTGTGCGTAAAAGCAGCGCGCTTTCTTCACATAAAGACACTCGCGATCAAATAAAAGCGTGCCTCTACACGCGTTTATTGCGAAAGAGATTGAAAACTGTGATGGGAGAATAAAATCCCTACCTTTGGGTCCTGGCGGCTCCAGATGTCATGAGGATGGAAACATTCGCTTGTTTTTGCCCGTGCATTATGGCAGCGGAGCTGGCGTTGTCCTCCACAGAAAGAGACATTTCTCAGACTTTCTCATTTAAAGAAATAGCCCATCACTCCGGGCGAAGCCGCTCTTCCGACTTCAAGGGGGGAGGAAGAAAGAGCTCCTCCACCAAAGATGAGGTTCTCTCCCCACAATAAACCCGACCTCTCACTGGATATCTGTCTCTTCTGAAACTTAGAACAACCCTCGGAACATAAAGAGGGAGACACGATTGATGGTGCGTAAAGGTTTAGAGACGCGGATAGAGAGATGAGGAGTGGAAGTGCGCGCAAGGCGAGTAGGCAACACAACACGTCCACCCCAGACAGCCAGAAATTACTATAACCGAATTTACTATTACCTATTGGTCATCAGCAAGCCGTCTGCAATCTGAAGATCTGTTAAAACCCTGACTGCTCGAAATCAAGGCAATCCACCGCTCGCTGCGGGAAAGGAAGCAGACTGGGATGAAATAAGGTAGAAAAGTCCAAGCAAATCTAAGTTCATTAAAGTGACAGGTGATCAGAGTCGTGATTGGACTGGACTGTCATCTCTCCTTGGAAGGGCTTCAGGGCAGACAGCGGGCACCTTTTAAACAGGCAATTATATTGAGAATGGATGGACGTGAGGAGGCAGCTCTGTGTTTTTTCTGTGACCCGTGATTTTATTAGTTTAAATGTGTGAATCCAATGACTTCAATCACATTATTATTATTATTATTATTATTATTATTATTATTATTATAGAATTAGACAATAAATCTACTTGGTGAAAGACCCTGAAAATAATTTCTTATTAAATATGTTTAATTTCTGTTTCTTGGGAACGCTTTGCTGGGTTGGACCCCTTTTTTTTGCCAGAAGCATAAAGCCCTAATTCTTTATCGCATAGGTTCAACAAGGTGTCAAAAACATCTCTTCCAAAGTTTCGCCATTATTGACATGACAGGTTCACACAGTTGATGCGGATTTATCTGCTGCAAGTCAAATTATTTTGATTACTTGTACTCTGTCATGTGCAAGTTGCCAGTTTAAGATGATTTTAGGATTGCGACATGGTTTTTCCTGTTAGTGGTCAAAAAACGGTGTACATGGTCAGCAATGCCGTTTAATGCTCAGTTTGAACTCCAGATAAACACAAAGGTCGGCCATCTTGAAGGTTGGCTCATAGTATCATCACATCACTGCTGCTTTGAGTTGAAAGTAATCAGCTGAGGTGATTCTGAGATCTGGTCAAAATGCTTCCACCTCTCGTCCCTTCAAAGGTTTTCCAGGTGTCCCATTGTGAGGATACTCCAGCCAGTGCCGACCCAGAACTTGCTAGATAGATTCTATATCCTGGGAATGTCTTTGGATACTCTTGAAGTTAAGTCAAGTCTGAGGTTTTTCCTTGCAGCAAAAAGGTTATAGATGTGAATCTTGGCTGGAGCCTTTTCAGGTGCGTTCCCTTAAGCTTCTTCTCCATGGACGTGGCTTTACCTGTTTTTGTCCCCCCAGCCAGCCCCATGTAGATTTATCTCCATTTCCAGATACTGTGCAGTTTTTCCCTGTTTTCTGGTACCACATCAGGGGTGGTACAAGCTGGATATAGCCTGCTATTGCCAACTACAGTAGTGAATTATATGGCAGCAGGCTGCATTCATTGTTTGGCCCATTGATTTATGTCAATAGCAACTTCTCAAAAAGATTTTCAATCTGTGACAAAACTACAGTTTTGTCACAGATTTTACAAGCTGCAAATAAATAATCTCATGGTCGAACTTTGAGGTCCAAACCTTTTCATCTATTGTGACTGAAGAGCGCATACAGTGTTAACTGGATGAAACAACAAGCAAAGAGCAAATACAAGAGATTTTGGAGATCCTGGCTGCCAAACGGTTTCTTGGGCAGCCAGAAACCTTTGGGTTTCAGGCATAAAAATATGCCTGTTATTGTAGGTGGATTAGTCTCTCTAACTTGCTGTTTGGTGTCTTTTGTCCTGTGGGTGTCTTTGTTGCTCTGTGATAGACTGCCGTCTGGTCCATGGGTTTATTCCATCTCTCACCTTTTGACCCCCTTGGAATCCTGTAAGGATTAAGCAGGTGTAGAAGATGGATCCATGGACTTCATTAAAGCTGCAGGCACAGCCAGTAACACTGGCACTGTCCTAATCAGACAGCATTGTGTGTCTTTGTATTTGTATTCTAAAACATCATGTGGGTTGCTAGGAAAAATGAAGCTATATCACAGAATTGTGCAGGAAAAAAAAATCTCAGTGTAAGATTTAACACCTTAACTAATTAACACATTAACACAAAGAGCAATTGCACCCATATGTTATATTATGCCAGGCGGCAAATTAGTATGCACTAAATCTGGATTCTAATCTAAAAAATAGAGCATTCTATAAATGTGCAGCTGGGTCACAGATATATGAATCATCCTCTTGTAGGAATTTTCTTGTTACTGTTACATCAACAACATATCAATCATTTAATGCTTGTCTCTTTTACATTCTAAAAGAAAATGAGAACTTAATAAAAGTAAATGCACCTCAGAGTAAATATGCACCGTAATCTACATCCGGACTTCTTACTCTTAATTATTTTTGACCCGTAAGTGTAAAATCTCTAAGATTCTTTGTATAGACATTTCTTTTCTTTGATGTATACTAGCCTCTTTTATGCATTTGACATTTAGACCTGCCCACTTTAGAGTAAAGAAGAGCGTAAGAAAAAAGTGGGGAAAAGGTCAAGAAATACCCCAGGAGAGTGTGGATCAAAATAGTTTGGATCATCACAGAGTTTGACCAAGGGATGGACAATAGGGATGGAAAAAAAGAGGGCAAGCACAATGGGAGGTGGCTCTGACAGGCCGTGTAATAGCTTGAACGTTCTGAAACATTGATCATAACGCCATTTCAACGTTTCCTCAAACCACCTACTGTTCTTAAGACAGGCCTCCCAGGAGTATTTTTTTTTTCCTATCTGTATTTTTTTGTTCAAACTCAGTGGAACAGCAATCATTCCTGACAAACAGATTCAGGTCCACTGGTCGGTTGCACTCTTGGCCTCATCAGAAGCCCATCAATCATTGATAACTTTTCTTCCTTAGCTTCACTCCTCTCTTTTTACACTTACAGTTTGATCAGCAGAAGGCTGTCATATTGTGAAGTTCTGCCCTATCCTTCCCTGCTTTTCAGGGGTGCTTGTCGCTCTCACAGCTACAGGCATGTCTCGCGATGCAGCAGAGCTGTAAGATCCAATTTGTTTGTTTTGAGATGACTCCAATTCCTTTTGCCACAGAACATTAGGGCTGCAAATGAATATCCCTGAGCTCAGTGGCTCACAGGTCTGTTTGGAGGCAGGAGGATGGCATTCCGGCATAATGGCAACAGCGTGGAGAGAATTCCTTAAGAACGGAGCTACACTGGGCGTATAAAAACCTCGCTCTCGCCTCCAACCATTTTCTGGCTCTCCTCTTACGGTGTCATTTGTCACCTTTACAGACCTTTTCACAAATGAGTCTAGAAGGCAGAGGGCTCATCGACGGCACCGAGCTCGATCCCAACCTCTACCTCTCTGTCACTCTCAGTCGACACTCACAGGGAGAAACAGAAAAGAATACAAATGAGCAGGAGTGTTTGAAGAGACAAAGCAAGGCCAACAAAACGTTAGTGAATCTGGTGCTAATTATTGAATGCCTGCCTCACAATAATACATATTTAAATCTCATGTATATGCAACACCTATTAACTTTTCAATGTCATAATAGAAATGTGGATAAATTTGTAGCTAGAGTGCTGCTAGGGCTTAGTTAATTGAAAAAAATGGCCACACTTAGTTTTCCAATTAAAAAAAATGTTGGTAGATGTTTCTGCAACACATTAAGCTTCCTCACTGATGATGCACTCTGGAAAATAGACTGTAGCTGCTCCATGTTTCACTTCAGTGACTTGCAGCAAAAAAACAATCAAGATTTTGTCCCAAGTTGGAAATTGCTCTCTCCTCGAGTAATCTGATAAACCCTTTGAGGATAAAAGGGAACACAAAATAAAACATTGTTGAAATGCTGCATAGTCGTTTAAAGAACACGGGACATGACATCTCGTTCACGTGTGGGTTTGACTTTTTGTGCATGCCTTTGGTCTCTGTCATGGCTAAGACTGTAATTTACAACATACAGCTCCTGAAACCTGCTGTAGATCTTCTCCCCTTATCTTAAACATAACGCAAACCGAAAACTCATGTGCCAACCATCAAAATCTATCAATTACCTTGAGTGGTCTTCGGATCCAATTTTGCTCTTGCTGTTCCCATGTAAGAGCCTGTAGCCTGAAGAGCTTACCACTAAAAGTGAAAAAAAGTTAATGTAAACAACTTTATGGACAAGTTGTTTATAATACAGACTTTCTCAGTCGCTTTGGCATAGCCTTCAGATCAGTATTGAAATTCTCAAAACTACCTGTTGGATCTTTAAATCATTTTATCACTTAGACACTTTAGAAAAGTTGTTTCTTATTGCTTTGAACAAGTTGCAAATGCTTCAGTACATTCACATAAGTGATTATGTACAACTCTCTACTATTACCTTCCTTTTCAGTTTCATTAAAACATGTTGAAATTGCATTATTGGTGTCTATTATGAATATTCTCAACCTCCACAGCAGCATACGTACGTTGCATAACTCTTACCTTGCAAAGTAGTCAAACTAGTTGTTATAATATGTCAAGTAAAAGATTCTTTCCACGCTAGCGTTGCAAGAGAAGTTACTCTTTCTAATGCAGATGAGAATTCGTGACTCAAGAGTGAGGAGCTCCAGGAGGTGTAGGAAGACGGCACCGCAATTCCTACCACAATTGCTGTATTGTTTTCTTTAAAAAGATTCCTGGCAAAAGATCTCAGTGCAAAAGCAAATAATCTGTTCTCATTTTTGGCTTATGCTTAGATGAAATTTGAAAATAGGGAGAATGTAAATAATATATGTTAAAAAAACATCCATAATGTTAGTTCTGATTGGACTAACTTTGACTTGCACCGATCAGTGATTATCAGCGACATGTAAACAAAAAAACATCTGGATCCATGTAACTGGGTTTATCACTATGAAGTAAGACCTGATCTGAACTACTGTGATAAGCTCTTGGGAGTGACCAAAAGCCAAAATAAATATAAAAAAAATTCTGCAAATGCAATCATTTTGTGAAAAGTGGCTTGGCTCAACCTTTGGGAAGGCTTAGAGATTTGATAGGGGTTTAGAGTAATGATGCTGCTCCCCAGGAGCCGGATAAGTCAGTTGAAATAGTTTAGAACAAGGAGGTCTGGCAGTCTCTGCTTGTTTCTCTCTCTTCACAGTAAAAACTAAAAACAATTTCAATAAGTAATATCACATATTATCTCCAAAACTGTCTTTGTAAAAGCAGACTCTATTTTCTTTTAGGACGAAGAATCACATTGTGTTATGTGTTGGATAAAAATATGTGAACTTATTACCAGTGGCTGCTGGGATTAAACACTTACCTGTCACATTGAAAATGCTTTCATGTTATTCAAAATCACAATATATATCAAATTATATTGTACTGTATCATATTGTGATGCATTTTAGTTTACGTGTGTTATGTGAAGAGTCATATCATGTGTATTTATTTCATTGTATCATATATTATTGAGTATTCATAAACAAAATAGCCTTTTCACAGATTTTTCTAAGATGTATTAATATTTAATAAATTGTAATATTGAAAACTCAATTCACTAAGTGAAACATGTATGGAATAATTACACAGAAACTGATGTTTTAAAGTTTTTCATGATGTTTACAGTTAATGAAAACAGCATTTTACACTGGAGTTTCATGTCAGACCTATAAAAAACATTTTCAATGTGGGCTTATTAAAATATATTAAATATATTAAAAATATATGTTTAATACGCATACAAGGGCTGTTATTTTTAAAAGTTACTTTTAATCTGACAAACTCATCAGAAAGTATATTCTAGTTTATCGAATCTGGCTGTTTAAATTCAGTTGATTTTATTACTGCATGACTGTACACCAGGCATATTGTACCAAATGTTGGTACAATATGATGTTGTACAATATAATATTGTATGCATTACAATACAAATCAACAAGGAAATTGTTATTTTAACGTTTGGTTATATCATTAGTATAAAAATATGAATAAAATTAGAAGCTTTGTTGAAGACATCCAGTAATTGAAAGACAAGTGTCCTGTCGTTGTTTCCTTTGAGTAGCAGAAATCAAATTCTGTTCTTTTAAGAGAATCCATGCAGTAAGCAGAGCATGCATGTTCAACTGCTCATAAGAGCTGTTCCTCTGAACTCCCCGCTCAGAAGAGAGCATCTGAAAGTCCTATGTTGTATTTTTAATTACTGAATTTATCCTTTGACATCTCTGCTGTTTAGCCTGTTGTCTTTTCTCTCCCGCTCAAACAAAATCCAATTCGTTTCTCGGGTTACTTTTTCTCTGCGTGCTTTTAATGGGATTTCACAATTAGCGGTGGAGTGGATCACAACAGTTTTTAAATGAACCTTTGTGATCCTCCCCTTACATAAAACACAGAACCAAAACAGTAATAAAAAAAAAGAGACCTGGAAATAATGAAGCTATAGAAGATGAACCGTGCTCTACGTTAAGCGTGCATCCGTCTGAAAGAACTTTGAAGGTCTTTCATCAATTTTCTTCTTGTTTGAATAAGAAGAAGGCAGTTATTGCAGATTATGGAAGAAAAGCGCTGAGGTTGTCAAACCAGATGGTGTCTACGAACACATCACTCCATGCAGCTATTTTCAATGCATCTGTGGCCACAATTTGATGTAGAGGGGATTTTTTAAATGGGCTTTCTTTCTCAATTCATAGGAAACGATTTAATATTTAATACCTGTAAGTACCAGCGACATTGAAGTTTATAGCATTTAGCAACAGCCTTCTCTGGGAATCAATCAAATTTACTTTCATTCATGAGAAGAATAATTTTGTTTTTTCAAAAAAGTATTTTACACAGTTTCTCTTGAAACAAAACCAATTTTTTGTTGCAATGAAAAAACACAATATTACTAGATGCTACAAACCAGATAAAGGTGCTTTTCTGGTGCAAAAATCTAAATTTAATTTACAAAAATCTGAAAAAGAAATAGCAGAATAAACTCAAAGTACAACATAAACGAAAATTTAGATCTCCTGGCAGAACTGACAGTGGTCAGTAAAAACAATTGTTAACAACAACGTCTGACACAAAAAATAAATTTCAAGTTTGTGTCAAGGCTTTAGTAAAAGCTTGTAAATGTAAAGTAAAGCCCATTGAGTGATTTTGGACACTGCAAAATGATTTCTGAAATATTTTCATCCAGCCTAACTGACTTTTTTCCTCCTGTGGAGTACAACGCCGACAGAGGAAACGTTGCAGCTGCAAGCACTTCAACCTCGTATGTGTAAACCAAAAACTGGCTCTGATCATCCAAAGGTCATGTTGGATGGTAACATGAATGCAGAGGCTGAAACAAACTTAAAATGGTTTGAATCATTCTACATTCTGTTTGATGTTTTTCATTCGATCAATTTCCACACTCGTTCGACACTCAAATTTTGCTGCTGTTGCTTACATGACATGCCAGCACATCAGTCATGCAGCTGATGTGCAAATTCTTTGTCGTATACATTAAGCACTGTACAACGTGCACAAACAAAAAAAAGGAGCGCTTAATTTTGTGATGTTTGGAGAACTGGAGTGTGCTGGTTCAGTTTGCCCTAAAACCATTTAGATTGGACCCATCATCAGCCTCTCTACTTGCCAATCAATCTTGGCAGTCATGGCAGATGATGTGGTTGTTTGAGAGGTCTTGTTTAAACAAATTTGAAGATTAAATCTGGCTTGTCCTGTCAGTCCTAGTCCTTCTTAAGAGCAACTGACTTTTGTGTTTTATTGCCAATTTACATGTAAACCTGGAATTGTTCTCAAAATATGGCCAGATTTTTTCTTTTTTTTTTTTGCCACGTTGCAGACTATGCAATTTACATTGGAGAAGAAATGTAAATTAACACATCATGAAGCTGCTGGACATTAAAGGTGATGTCTTGGAGCCAGATGGGTCCATGGTAGAGCAGGTGCACCATATGCAGAGGCTGTGGTCCCTTGTTTTATTCCTGACCTTGGGTTGTTTGCTGCATGTCTTCCCCTTATCTCTTAACCCTTGTTACTGTCAAGTTACTAATTAATAAAACCCACTAGGATCACAAAAACCAAAGGAAGAAAAAAAAACACCACCTCTCAAGAGTTTGTCATCATTGGAGATAGAGATTTGGGAACCATACCTCTCTTTTTCCTCCTAGAAAAAGGGGGGGAAAGATGATTCTGTTGATTCTCTGCAACACAGAATCAACTTTTATTGGCCTGAATTTCATTCTGAGAATCTTTGTGACAAAAACTAACTTAAAGTTGCCAGAATCTTGTGTGCTATATCTGTATGTGATACCCTTGACTGGCCAGCTGGCATAAGAGTATTTAAAAGATTGCAAAAACAGTAAACCTGGCAACATGGAATCAAAAAATAAAGACATAAAGTTTGAGGCAAGACTTTTGCACTGTTAAAACACTAATATACTGTTGTCTTCTATTAAAATGTCAAAATATACTTTAATTCTGTGTAGATTTAAAGCACGAGAAGAAAAAGCATTATTTTGTGCAGATCATAATCTTGATGCTTCAATCAGGATTTGTGGTATTCAACCATCCTATGTAAGATGATATAAGTGAGACTTATTCAATGTCTGAGAGCATATTGCCTTCCTTTATGTCTGGATCACTGTGCTGTAAAGGTCCTGATTTAAAACTGTAGCTGTTATATACCTAGAGGATAAATGTGCCATCTAGGATGTGAATGACAGAGAAACCTTTAATGATATAAATGCAGACAAAAAGTAGGTCAAGGCTGGCGAAGCCGTAAAGCCTGAAGATTTCTCTAGTGGGTCTGGTTGGTGTGTAAGGTTTCATGTGTCTACATATGTGGCAATATATTAAATTAATAAATTCTGTACAATTCCCCATGTGTGAAACCGAAAGGTAAACTTACGCCAAGGAAAAGGTGACATAAATGTGACATAGAGGAAACGCACTTTCATCTGTTCTTACCACACTACACTTCTTTTGATTTTGTGCTCAAACCAAAACATTAACATGTAAAACAAAATAAGTTTACATAAATAAACATATATAATATGTTTATTTATGTAAACATATTACATAAATAATATCTAATATGTTGGGGTTTTTTACATATTATTTATGTAAAAAAAATTATAATAAAAATTTAATTTTATGTTAGAGAAATTATTTACAAAACATACTTGACACACCATGCCTGACTGAACAAGTGAAACAGGTGCATTACAAACACAACCTGCTCCAGCTGCTCAGACAGTATTTTCCCTTCCTTGCTAATTTATTCAGTTATTAAATTGCTTAATGGAAGGCATCCTTACTTTGACCTCTAATTATTAGTATAAGGTATTTTTTTACCTTTTTCATTATAAACTATGATGATTATATAAACTTTCTGTAACAGGGGAGCCTGCTTCTCTTTGCATTTATGTGTGTATTTTGTGGTTTGGCCATGATCATTAGACGTGAATCTTTAATAACGGCAAACTGGATGTTGCTGTTCTTTATTGCCCAGCCAACCTGCTGGGTCTGTGTATGTTTTGAAGATCCTGGATAGGATGAATGATTGGCAACTGTTTAATGAGGCCCTCCATACCTTTGATTACCAGGTCTAATTAACAGCGTGTCAGTTGTACCCTGTTAGCAGATAATACTGTCCTGACTACCCCGGCTAATCAGTACAAGCAGCATGTCCAAATGCCAGTCAAAGGGCACACTTCATATTTCATGCAGCTCCCTGTGGAAAATATGCATAATCAATTCAGTTTTCAGATATATATATATTTTCTTTCCTCTGGGGTGATGTCATCATCCCTACGTGAGTAGTTAAACATACTTGAATGCACACTGTCAGGGCACGGGTTGCACGGACCGATGCCTTGTCAATATTTATTACGCTTCAGCGACCTCGCTGACCTCATGTTTTCACTTCTCCTGATGTGACACACAACTATGATGAGCAGGGGCTGAAAAACAAAGAGACTGCAGGTGATGAAAGGACTCGATTTAATACACTGGGCATGCTTCTTGGAAAACTACAGTGCAGTCATGCAGTACTGGTAACCTCTGTTAAGAGATAGAATATTTTTAATTTCTTTTTTTTCAGCAAAAATCTATTTGTTTGAATGTCAATAGCTAACAACTCTATCTAGTACTTTTATAATGTTAAATGTTGGTTCATCCTGCATTTATTCACATGAAAACAAGTCAGTTCAATTCAGATCAATTCAGTTAATTTCAACTTAGTTCATTTCAGTTTAATTTGATTCAGTTAATCCCAAATTAAAGCTTAATGTTGTAGTATTTCTTGCTAATTATATTTCTCCAGTGCTTTAATGTGGTGTTGGTTGGGGGTTGAATGACCTCCTTTAGTTGTCTGCATCCCAGGAGATCTGAACATCTTCTGACTGAAGACACTCTAATGTTGTATTTATGTATTACTAATACAAATTGTATTGTGTTTTTTATTTAATGAACCGTCTTTCTTTGAACAATCAGTTACAAAGACTCTTGAGCAATCGTTCAATTCAATCTCTTATTGACCTTTCTTGAAGTCACTGGATCAAGTATTAACCAACTTTATATTGTATTATGTATTATATAAAATTCTATTTAAAAAATGTATGTTTATGATTTCTTTTGCAAGGCAATGCAGTTACATCCAGCATTTATCACTCACTAGTCACTTCTCTAGTTTTTTATCTTAAAGTGCAGAAGGATTACTTGTTGCTCCTATTGGGTGAAATTTCAGTTTCAAACAGTTGCTTAAAATATCAACCTCTAATTAAGCAGGGAGAAAAACACATTGAAACTAAACGTATTATTTTTAATGGTTTTAATGACTCAGTAGCAAACCTGAGCAAAAATCTACATTCCTTGTGTTTTTTTTTTACCTGATAAGTGAAAGATTTTCCCTTACACAAGTCTGTGCGACTTTTGCAGACAGTTCTTGAAGTCACCTTGATTGTGGACGGACATCTGAGGAAATTGTGTATGAGTCAGAATTTACAATGAGGGGCTGCAGGAGGCATATTCACAGCTGAGTGCTAAAGGAAACAAGGGAGTCTAATCACCAGCCAAAAATAAGTTCTAAAAGAGGCAAGCACACACACCTGGAGAGAGCAGGAAAAGAAAAAAAGAAAAATAACTCTGATGAGTCAGGATCATTCTTTGCTGCTTCTCTTCCCCAAATCCTTTTTGGTTTATCCTCTTTTTTGGATTAACACGTTGTTATCTCACAGGCCTTATCCAAACCCTACACACATTGTTCAATTCAATGCACATTTCTGGCCTAAAAATAAGATTTTAATACAAGTTAGACACATACTGGACTGGTTAAAAAAAAAATATATATATATATGCAGTATATTTGACAGGAAAATGGAAGTATCTTAACACTCATCTAAGGTCACCAATAGGGGTGGGAGGACAAGAGCTCAGGTGTAAATATGGCAGAATAAAGGCTCTCTACCAAAAAGTAAGCACTAAAGACGGCCAGGATGCTGAAAGGATTGGGGTTTTTTCAGAGAGAGACAGGAGCGATTACAAGGATGTTAATCCTGTTCCCTCAAAACATGAGGGGATCTATGTACCACAAAACCAGGAGGATTGAGCTGACTGAGCAGCAGGCCAAACTGCTTTCTTCAGGCAACCTATATTAGTATGTTATTTTATTTTTTGTAATTTTCTTTCTTTTTTTTATCATGTAGAACCACAACACTGCTAACGTTCCTTCGTACTTAATGTTCGTTTTGATGGTAACGTGACAAACTGTGTAGATTTGCAAGTGTGTCCTTATCATGGCTGCTGAAATTTATTTTTTGGCGGGAACTTTAAGATAAAACTGGTCTTACAGAAAGTAGATGTTTCCCGTTGGCACCAGGAGACCACATTATTACACCATTCTTCACTATTCCCATAAACTTTGTCGTGCTTCAATCCCATTTTCTACATGGTTAAGAATGTAGGTCAAAATTTTATTTTAAAAGTATTTTTGATGTGCTTAACTTGTTCTTGTTCATTTATATTTGATTCGTGGTGAAGAAATACCTGTACTGGCTTCAATTTACATTCTAATTTTTCCCCCTTGCATTCATTACTGAACCTTCCCTTGGTTCAGTAATGGTGTCCACAGAAACATCAGAGTCTTGGCAAAAAGGTGATGAAAAGCATTTTGACACAAACCAAACACTATAAGACTATAAGTACTTCGTTTTAAAGTGTTTTACTTGCTTTAAATCTTTTGAGTAGCCTTTAACAAGCAACTCATAACAGCTGCAGGACTTATTGCTCATTGCTCCTGACAGAACTGCTGAAAATGAGTCAGGTTTGCAGGCCGCCTTGTTCACACACATTTTCAGCTCTGCCCACAAATTTTCAATAAAATTGAAGAGAGTTTTTTGACAGTCACTTTGAAACACTGACTTTGTTGTCCTTAAGCCACATTACTACTAATAAAAATTAATTTAAGGATATGATTAGAGTCATTTCCATTTTTAAGAACCATTTGCACCCAAGCTTTAATTTCCTTGCTAATGATTTGAGATGATGCTTCAGTAATTCCACATAATGTTTTCTCTTTTTTGCCCCAGGAAAGGAACATTTCTTTTGTAATGTGCGCTAGTCTCTTTATTCAGTCTTTTTTATGTTGCTTTTGGAGTATTGGTTTCTTCCTTCCAATTAGCCTTTTGGTGCATCCTGGTAGGACTTATTTTATTGTGGATCATCACCCACTCTCACCGGCTTCAGACAGCATCTTTTGCACATTTATCTTTTGAATGTAGTATCTGTTTCCTTTCAGCACGGTATAACATTTGAATATTTTTCTGTGGTTCCATAATGATGCTGCAGGATAGAAAGTGTCAGCTCAATGGTGAATACTATTTTTGATACTTCTCAATAAAATGTGTCACTTAAAATTTTTAGAACACCAACATGAATTTGGAGTTTCTAAATTCATGTTGGTGAATTTAGAACCAACATTCTAAATTCACCAACATTTAGAATTTAGCTTCTTTATCTCACATTTTAGCTTTAATGAGCTAAAAATGTTTTAGCTCACTAAAACTGTTTGACAATATTAGGTAGTCAAGTAGACTGCCTAATATTGAGGAAAAAAAGGTTAATACAATGTGTGCCACATGGCTGGATATGGCACAAAGGTCTTACCTTTTACAATTTAGCATATCTGTCCAGAGTATGCCCCATATCTTACCTGGTGACTGCTGGAGGTGGGCACCAGGTCCCTGTAAGGATAAGAGGGTATAAAACATGAATGGATTGTGGAATATTATTCTATGCAAGAAGATAAAATTTGAAAATGTTGATAAGATGTGTCTTTGCCATGGAGGATTTAAGTGAAATTCCAGATTTGTTTCTGAATTAAAGTTATCTTTGAGAGAATTCAGTCAAAAGACAAAGATGTCTAAACATTGCTTTTAACACAGACAATATTCTTGTGAGTAATGTTTCTTCATAAGAGTGGTATTTCTAGTTTGTTCTTCTGAAACAGAACTATTAATGAGATCAAATTTTCAAGGGCCATAACAACTAAATATAAAATATAAAACATTATTCATGCAAAGTAAATCAGTTTTTCCAGAGTTTTGACTTTTTTGCGCATCGCAGAGGCAAGGCATTGAGAGGCAGTGAGAATATTTTGAATGTATGCCATTTTTTACAGATGAAAATTGATTAATTCAGCAGCCAATCCTATTATTTCTGTCATGAGGGAGGATTATTCATCTATGCCGCTCCATTTGTATTCGATAACAATCCGAGGTTATCAGCATTTCAGCAACACTTCGCCCCTGGTATGTTGTTGATAGTCACAGAAATGTTGTGGAGCTCAGTGGTGCTGATGTTGTGTCTCACACGGCGTACAGTGAGCTGATTTTCCTTTTCTTTTTTTAGTTGGAGAGAATGGAATGTAGAGGAAAACACAACAACAAGCTGGAAGCTATGTTACTTTTCAGAGTTAGTGGATTATTTTTCTTAATGTAGCAGTATGTTTTGTCCGAGAATAAAAAGATGTTGGCAATCCTGTTAGGAGACCGTTAAAAAAAAAAATAGGTGGCTAACACATAATTCTACAATTTACATGAGCAAGGATGAGAGTTGAGGTGAGCTTTAAAATAATCTGAAATGGGCATCAAGTGTTCAATGCATACAAAACACTAATAGAGATTTCAACCTAGAAACACACCTGAGATTCAATCCCATAAAAAGTATTTGGAACCTCGTAGGTTTCTTCTGTTTTACCTGCTTACACACATGTTTTAAATATTTCTATAGGGTGACATTTGTTTGACATTTAATCACATCAATTCAAGTTTAAAATAAAAAAAGTCAAATCAGTTATTATTTATTTGTATATCACCAAAATTATATAAAAATATTGTTTCCCCACAGGCCTAAAGGTTTTTGACAGTGTTATATATCCTGACCCACAGTATATGAACAACAAAATGGACAATTTATGGTGCTTTTTCCTCACTCTGAACTTTATGATTTGTGAAGTCAACCATTTAAGCTGCTTGTTTCTCACATACTGCAACTGAGCAGTACAGCATGGTTGTGTACCATGCTGTACTGCTCAACTACTTCCAACACGTACTACGGCATTCCTGGACACCCTTCAGTTGTATGTCTATAGGATCATGGATACCGTACGGCATGGGCGTAGGTTTGGGTATGGACGGTCGTGACATGTCACGACCAATATTCAAGGGATATAAAATAGTCCCGACCAATTTTTGCCACATTAATTAAAAGAACATATGTATTTTTTAACAAAAACAAAATAAATAAACGAAAATCTACATTGATTAGTTAATATTTCAATGTACTACGCGGTGGTAGCATTCATTTTAAAATTCGCTGTTATGAACTATGACGACCCATGCCGCTATTGGCTCAAAGAACGTGGATCTACGTTCTTTGATTAGCTGCAACAGGCGGCGGCCAGCTGGCCACACGCGGAACGGAAGCTTGGTCCATGGTGCTGAAAGTGAACGTGTCTCCTTCTGAGTTTGACATTTATTATGAGTCTCCGAGACCATGTCGCCACCAAAAAAGAAAAGGACGACAGACATTAGAAGTTATTTCGCTACCTCGGCTGTAAGTACAGTGAGTGGGCCCATAAGTTAGATATCTATCACGCAACGCATTTGTTGTAAAGTCCGGTGTTTAGTAAGGTCAGCACTGAATGTGAGGTAGAATAGGTCTGTTAATTATGTAATACTTTTTCACATAGGATGCTCAGACAGCAGAGCAAGGGGCAGAGCAGAATGATGGAGAGGTGGCTGGAGCTTCAGGGGGTTATTAAGCCAATGTGGTGCCCCCCCCCACTGGTCAAAAATGGTCGGTGCGGGGGGGGGTTGGTCAGTAAGTTGTAAGGTCCCACCAAAACTTAGACCAAACCTACGCCCTTGCCGTACAGTTAGCGTCACACAGCACAACACAATCCATTGACTGGGGGCCAAAAGAAGTCGCTACATGCAACTAGCATTATCAGCTAGTACATCACTTTTGTTGTTACAGTGGCATGATGGCATGTTAGGCATTTGGGTCTAAGCCTGCCTGCCCAGAGAGAATTTATCTGGTTCTCTTTTCTGAATAAGCCAGACTATAAAATAGATTACCACACGGACCGTGCCTTAGCGCTCAGTGGAGATGAGTGGCTACTTCATTTACCTTATTTGCTCATGAAAAAAAGGAGAAAAATATAACACCAATGAGGCTTACTGACACAATCACACAATTATGTGTTGTAGTACTCTGTAAATATGAGAAGTTATACGTAAGTAGTCCTTCAACATGATTGGTTTATGGATCATTAGATACCTGACTTAGACCTCGCTGCCTCAGAGCTGCCACTCCAATAAGATCAGGTGACCATTAAGTATTAGAAAAACAGAACATAAAATATGTCAAACGTTATTCTGTTTCTATAGCATCACATTTTACAAAGTAAGTGACACGTGTGCCAGAAAAATAAAAATATCAGTTTAGACCAGAGCTGCAACGATGGAGCTGCAAATGGCTCTATGGACCTTCCAGAATGGTTCTTAGTAGCTTTGGTTAAAAATGATAAAGAACCAGTCAGTGGTTTTAAATTAATAATGATTACAGTGTTTTTTGTTGGTATTGTACACTTTGCTCCGTATCAATGTTTGTTCTCTTTGAACCGGTCTGGCTTTGAAATATGGTAATCTAGTGTCTGTGACTTCTCTTCCACGGAAGAGAAGTCACAGAGCTTAAAATGCTGGAAGCTTAAAATGCTTCGGAACCTCTGCTGCGGACTCCTCCAGAATCAACAGAAATCCAGCACCCAATTTGCTGCAAGCCCTTGAAACTACACGTCTCATTTTACAAGACTTATCTTCAGCATCCTTCCTTGGCAAGACAGCTGACACCCTCTTTCTCTGCAGCACATTTCCTGTCTTGCAACACTCCCTGCTCTCCCCAAAAGCCATGGAAGGAGTAGCGCTGGTGGTGGAAATAGCCTCAGGAAAAGGAAAACAGCAGTCAGAAGCTTTCTGTGGAATAGCGAAGCATATTTTCATAAAGTTTTAAAAGGAAGGCATAACTTCCCAAAATATCTTACAAATGAAAAATCTCTTTGCAGCATTCCTGTCTTTGAAGATTGATCTTCCTTCCCGTTTTTTTAATCTCAACCATCCCAGAAACAATAATGAAAATGTCAAAAATATTCATTATTTTTGACTTTTTTTTTTGTTTTTCAAATAAAAACTGTCATTCAATTGCCAATTAGAAACTTGTTCAGTTTATTAAGTTGTTCAGTTGACTAGTTAGAATAATTCTTCCTCTCCTTTCAGGAAATGTGAGACAGCACATTAGTCACCAACAGCATAATGATGCCATCCCTTCACGAGGAAGATAAAAATCACCAGATGCCAGATCCATGTCACTGTTAATAAGGCCGTGTGGCTCACCGCGATGTTAATCTAATCTGTACTTTGGTTACGCAGTATTTGTTGTAAGACCAAAGTGGACAGATGAACGGATACTGTGCCTTGCAGCAGAACTGCTATTGTTCCTTTTTTCACATTTTGTGTGGCTATAACCTTTGGATTTTATGTGACAAAAGGGAAATATGTTTTTCAAAATGTTTTATAAATAAAAAAACAGAAAGTGTTGACCTTTTTGTTTGAGTCCTTTTAAGTTGATTTTTCTCTGTTAAAGCTTTGAAAAAAAATATAAAATTACTGCAGTCTTTAGTAATACTGGATCTCAAGCCATATTTTTTCATATTTGTTAAACATCATGAGAAGCAAATATTGCTTTGCAAAAACCAGTGCAGTGCTTCTACTAAGCAATGCCGCCGCCACCACATCACCACTGTGCTTTCCAAAAAAAAAAAAAAAAAAAAACCTCATCACTGAGCAGAGAGAGAGAGAAAAAGACAATTTTCGTCTCATTATGCAGCAGGAGGCTGAACAGGCTAAATGAACAAGCCCAGAACAAGCCAAGCCATTTAAAAAGCTTTACGGGACTGGCTATTTTTAAAACAGCAGTACACTGTGGAGCAAATTGACTGTTTAAATCGTCTTGTTTTTCCTCTTTTTCTCTGTATTTCACTAACGCCTGTGTAGGCTTTGAGTGCCACAGGCATATGAGAAGATGTTACTTTCAGCTCAAATGATGTGTTTAAGTGAGCACATAAATGTTGGGATTTCTGAGTGACAGGTGGAGACTGACAGGATCTGCTTGAATGACACTTTTTTTTTTGCTTCACAGTTTGATTTGTTTTGTTTTGTGTCTTCTTGACATTTGGGGCTTTGGGTCCTGGCAGAGCCAGCCTTTTTTTTATATACTAGAAAGCTTTTCCACAGCAGACATTTCTCTGAGGGATTACTACTGATGCAAGCTGTTTGAATACTCCTTCACCTGATAGCACACCTTTTCTGTTCCTGCTTATGTGTTCACAATAATTAGCTTGTTTTACTCTGTTTACACTGCTCATTCTTCTGTTGCAAGGCTGGTTGGCAAATGATACGATCCATAATTTCAAATAATATTAGCTTAAAGGAATAAAGAAACACTAAATATGTGTTTGAATGCAAGCAGTGTTTAGCTGAATCCCAAACAGTTGAGGAATGATTAAAAAAACCCGTCTTATTTCAACAATAAATCAAAGATAATTGCTACAATAACACGTCTGTTGTATCACAGACTTTACTGCAGCCGTCAAGAGACTGGAATTTGTTGTGGAGTGTGTATAATCTGTCATCTCGTAGGAAACACTATTCATTTTAATTACAGCTTCTAATTTCCTACTAAACAGATGTTCTGTTTACTCTCAGCACTTTTCAGAAATTCAGTCCTTATACTGGAGATTAGAAGAGGAGAAATAATGTCGGTACATATTTACTCTTAAACTTCGCTAGGCATATTTACGTGTAGCACTCTAAAAACCTGTTGAATTTAAAACAACACTGCTTTGGTTTAATACATTTTTTTCTGGATTAAAACTTCAGCATGATGATTAAAACCATCCAACAACTGTCTAAAAACACAAAAGTGAATAATATTGACAAAGAGCTGTTGTGTGATGTCTATGTTCTTCTTCTGCACATGTGGGTCTCTTTGGAGCTGTGCATGTTCATATTCTAAAAAATAAATACTTTTCCTGTCAATAAATCCTGCTATAAAGTGTAAAGTTAATTCTCTTTTTGCACAAAGCTTTGCTTTCAAAAAAGGCATGGCTGTCATAGGACTTTGTGCTAGTGTTGGTTTTGGTTATTGACCAGGTCTTTAACCAACATAGCAACTTTATCCTTAACGTTTTTACATCGATATGCTTTTTGACTTTTTCCCCCCCATCATTTCAACTTTGTCATTAAAACAGGCAAAGAACCAAAAAATAGTGGCTTGCAACTTAAATCTCTAAGTTTATGCTAATGCTTACCTCATAAAAGTCTGATCATGTAGTTATAAATGGCATTGTGTGAAGGATGTCAGGGCCCCTCCTAGTTTCTCATGCAACCCAACAAACTGGGCCACATTCTTTGAATGTTTGGAGTCATAACCCAGTGCTTTTTTATTTGCCATTACCAGTCTTTTAACCTAACAAATGCATTCTTAGAATAAGGGAAGTGTTTCTGAAGTACCCAGTGCCAGTGGCATTTCAGTTGAGTCACTAGGGGCCTGTTGTGAGAAATGACAGACTTCTGCAGATATGATGGGAGCCTCTGGTGTTCCAGTATTTCTGTGCAGAGAGATAAATTTCGAGCAAAGGAAAATGTCAGCTTCTGTTGTGCGCTTGATTTGACATGCACACATGTTGTAGCAGGGAGGCCAGAGCAGAAGAGCATTATAAAGGGTTTGGAATAAAGAACACAAAAATATGCAAGGTTTTTCTTATGGCAATGTTGTACAGACATAAACAGTTTGACTGACTAATAAAATTATTTTCAAAATGTAGCTTAAACTCATGCAAGGAAACTTACAGAGACCATACAAAGACCATATAACTTTAAATGTTTAAAAACCAAAGGATAAATCCATACACTATCATATTTTATTGATACAGGTTGGACACATAAATTAAAATAATATCAATCGAATTTAAAATTTGTTTATATGAGTCATTGATTTTATTGGGCATGAGCAGCTGGTCTCTATAGCAACATGCTGAGTTATTTTTTTGTACCAGCCAACTTGCACTTAATGCAGGAAACTAATCAGTGTAATTAATATTCGCATAAAGATGGCAGCAGCATTGCTGGGTGATAACAGCACTTGGACTAGGTGACCAAATATCATTTTCTGCACTATAAAACTGCAGGTGCTTACCAGGATCATTAAGATAATAACACAAACAAAACAGACACTAAATGAGGAGAGTCTGGGAAAACAATAAAGGAATACATGGTCTTTCTTGATAAGTATATGCTTGTGCAGTTCCCAGGGGTGAACATGTTAAAATCTCAAATATACGTTTTAATTTTCTCGGTCTGTATATTAAATGTGATTATGTATGGCTGATGATTCTCTGCCTTTCTGTTTGTCCATTTATGCTTCTATTAAAAAGGACGTCCACACAATCTTCCCACGGGTGTCTGCTTTTTAACTAAGTTATGTTCTGCAGGGGCAGAAATCTAAACGTACAAATCATTTTTAATGAATGACTGTTCTCCCACGGCTCTTTCCTCTGTCTCATTTCATTTTCTTCCTCGTTCTCGTCCTAAGCAATGCTTCTCAAAATGTAAATGCAACACAGATAAGTTGCTAACTTGCTCTGAGAATTCCCCTCCCTGCATCAAATTCATCTGATATAAGAGGCAACAAAACAACTCATTCTTTTTGTAGAATTTCAAGTAAATAAATCATTGGAAAAAAAAAAAAAAAGAACACTCAGCGTTTGTAAGCCTATGCTTTGAAGAAATTGCTGGCAATGCCGCATACACAAACCAAAAGACTGGAACAAATTTATTAAATGGATTGCATGGCTTCATTTACTTTAGAGGCAGTTAGCATTATCATGATAATGCAGAACTTTCTATAGAGATAAAGCTATCAAACAATTCCTTCATGCATTCTCAGATATTTTCCTTCCAGTTTTAATGACAAGAAATGAAAAGACAAATTATATATCTGGCGGATTACAGACCTTTTCATTGATGCTGTTTTTTTCTCAAGTGGCAAAAACTCATTCGCTTTACTTAGAAGCTCCTGCTTGCTTATGAATGAGGCTTATTTCATCATCATTTTAGGACAAGGTGAGCCGAGCAATTCATCACACACCTATCGTACACAGACACGTATGCAGTAGCCCAGAAACACCGAAAACAGTGACAAAGTCTATTAAAAGAAAGAAACTTACAAATTATGGGAGCACATTGTACACATACTCTCCCACGGGAAAAATGTCCTAGAGCAAGAAATGTAAGACTGCTGAGCTAGAAGCTCCTCACTCCTCGTTGTAGCTGAGAAATATTGCAACTTTATGCAGCAGTAACCTTACAGAATAGGATAGACCACAAGCTATGGAGTGACTTTCTTTTTTATAGATGATATGTGTCGTCTTTGCAGTATTTAACCATCTTAGCAAATTCCTTTAAAGGAAACCAAGATGAGTTGGTCTCGGAGGCTAATGCTCATGGCTATAACCACATGAGCGGAGACCAAAGCAGACTTCTACTGCCGTAATGCCAAAAACATCACTGCAGTTTAACTGGATGCTAGTTAGTTCATTTTAAAACGGTCAATAAGCATAAATGTGGTAGTTATTTTTACCAACAATCAAATTCCTCTTACTAAAAGTAGGTAATGACCTTCCTCTGTGAAACACATACTGGGACTAAAAGATGAAAAGTAATTTGAGGTCAAATCTTCTACACAATTATCAAACAGAAAAAACTGTCACATTGGCTTTTTCTATGTCATGCATAGTAGTGTATTTAAAAGCGTAGGTCTAAGTATGAAAACATGAAGTTCATTTTCTGTAACATGAAGACCTGTCATGTTAATGACAGTTTAATTTTCTCAAATTACAGTGTTTCCTGCATCTTTTATGATAATGAATTTTATTAAAAAAGATAATGAACAACTGAAACATGAGTTGTCACCTTTTGATGCTCTATACCAGATCATAATCAAAGCTAACTTGCATCTACAGTCCCATGACAAGCTACAAAATTGGATATGCAATGCAATAGTAAAATAAGACAGGAAATATAACACTATAAGTTGCTTTCTAATCCCAATAAACAGACACAGACGTAAAGAGTTAATGACTGGCACATACACACACAAATGTTTTGGAAACTACCATATGTCCAGAAATATGTTAGTTTTTTATGACATCACAATGTTAATTTTTGCCATTTTAATGGATCAGCTGATTGGAAATAAAATTTAGTGCCCAATTAAAAAGAAAAAAAGATTATGTGTACTTCAAAAAATCTTTTAAGCTCAGGCATGTAAAGTGTTTTTATGGTGTTGCAGAAGATAAAAAAATGACATCAGTTGATAGAAATTTGGATAATTTATGTAATATTCATGTCCCAGATGGATATTTCTATATTATAGTTGTGTACATATGAAGTTGATTGAGAAGCAGCGGTCAAATGCTATGGAAGGTGACATGGGGGCTTTGTTTTCCTACGGCACAGCGTCTTCTGATGCCACTGAAATCAAAGAGGGATTTGTAATCGTGTGATAGGGTATTATGGCACATGGTTACTCTGACCAGAAAAGATTTACCTGTTTTCAGCATGGATTTTACTCAGACATTCCTCCAGCCATGAGTTGTTGGCTGCCTGTAGATGTCAAAGACTTAATTTTGAGAACTACAGACGGATGGCGTTCACAGAACTGCAATATTGTGTTGCTAGAACAACAATATGGTGCAGCAGGTTTTCTTATCTCAACTTTGGTCCATTTAAACTAAACATTTAGAGGGGAATTGCATCCAGTTCTCTCTCGCTAATGATCCCTATTGGATGTCATGTTGATGCACAATCAAAGACGATGATCATCACTACTGCACACTTCATTTGCTTCCTCATTTCTTGTTCCTGTCTTATCTTTGGTGTTTCCTTTTTCTCCTCACTTTCTCACTCCCTGGGTCCACACGTCCCATCCTCCTGCATCCTCCTCACAAGTTACACACCTTATTGCAGCTGCATTAGGGTCGCTCCAAAATGTGTGGTGGTGTGGAATGGGATGTTCAATGGCTTTTTCTCGTTTCCGGGCCGAGAGCACTGTGTAATGTGCTAATGGACTCTGCAGCTGCAGTGTGACCCCCGTGGTAAAACATGTGCAGCCTGAGCCCATGGTGGTGACACCAATCTCACTTCTTTTTCAGCCAAAGAAGTGTAGCTTCACTGAAATCTTTTTATAGCTACAGAGAATCAGGCCATCCACTTCTAAGGTCATTAGGACTACTCAAGTGAAGGGTCTGAACTCTCTGCTGTATTTCTGTCGACTTTGGCACCGATAGTTTGGGAAACAAGATCTTCTTATATAAAACGCTGAAACCCTTCGACATTAAAAGCTTCTAGAAATTTCTGTGGATTTGTTTGAGATATTTTGACAAAAAAAAAAAAAAACATGGCTCAATGACGATTTTTACAGATGCACTGCGAAAAAGTCCCCGGTGATCCAGTGATCATGTTGCCAGAAAGATTCTTTGATGGATATTTGAAAGTCATTGAGTATGTTTCCAGCTCTAATTTCACAAGTATAAAATTTATCTATAGCATCAAACAAGAAAAAAATAAAAAAATCAAAGCAGTTCAGACAAATTCCCTTTCTGAAGCTTTATATTGTTGAAATTATTGTTTTAGACGGGTGTTTACCCGTCTAAAACAGGCTCTGGAAGTGCCTGTCATTAAAGAGGTTTCTTCTGTTTCAGGTCTTCAAAGAAATCTCAATATCACAAAAAAATGCTGTTTTCAAATAAGGTTATTTATTAAGTGAAATTGTTATTCAAATAATCTTAGCCCAATTTAAAAATCAGAACGCAACACCGAGACATTAGAAAGTAAATCCTTTAAATACAGCTAATCTGACAACACCAATTGGGATATCTCAAAAGCAACACATCGTTTCCCTATTTTAAGAATTTCAAGAGCAAACGAGAAACAAACTCACAAGTGTCTTTCCGTCTGAAAGGACAAAGCAACTTCTAAGCCTTTGGTACTCGAGCAAACTAACGTGAAGATTGGATCAACAACTCATCAAGAGTATCACAGGAGAACCCAAAACAGCCTCTACAGGCCTGCTGGTCTCACTTAAGGTCAGTTTTGGAAATTTACATGAAACTTTCCTACCTTTTGTGCCTCTTGCTAGTGACAGCAACTTCACAAAACCCCACCTCAGAAAATCTGAACGATCTATCTGAAATCTATTTTCAGTCCAGATGTAATCCAGCTCTCCAACGGCCAACAACAATTGTTTAGTTCAATGGATCATAGCTGCTCTAATTGATTCTGTTCAGTATAGACCTGTTGGAAGAGTAAAAGAACAGCTATGACAGTGTATTTAAAGTGGGATGTAATTAAAACTGGACCAGTGTCACCGAATGTTTTTTTACTGCATGCTCAGATCAATTTTGGGGAATTAGACAGGATCAACGTTGATTTGTTTGAAATGTCAGTGAGAGCTGAGAATGAGAAAAGGTTTACATTTGTAAAAGACTGTCATAAAATGATGAAATATTGTATTGGCTTTAAAGAAACATTTTTAATTCAGTCCTGTGGTTATGCTAATTGAAAACTAATGAAAACGTTTATTAAAAGTAAATCTCATTTACTTTTATCTGGCGAATGGGATGAGAGGGAATTTGACTTAAATACTACACTGTATTAGCATGTCCACTGCTGAAAAACGAATGAAAGGCTTTTTCACAACCACTGTGTAAATCTGCTGACCAAAGATATCTTGCTAAGCAACGAGGAAAAATGCACACAGAGCTGCAAATATCTCCCTCTTGGCAGATAGTCAGTGCAGACCTCTTCTATTGGACTGTACATCTGTCGTTCCCTGCTGCTAAAACAGGAGAAAAGAACATTTTCGGCAAAATCTAATGTGGGATTATAATGGAACTGGACTCAGGTTTACGTTTAGCGCTGTGAAACAGCTGCTGAGGGAAAATGCGTTTCATTACATTTATGGCTTTATTCGAATGTCTTTCACCACCTGTGGAGAGCTGGGGAAAAGCATTACCACAGTTCAGAAACCTATTCCTGCCTGACTCAGTAACCTTCTTACACCTAATCTGAAGGCTTTAAAGCAACAGTACCGGCACTGATCCACATATAAGAGACTTTTTATAGTTCTATGTCTACTGTAAGAAGTGTCCACTCTATTAGAGTGTGTCCTATTGCCTGTCCGGTTACTGCCTGCACACAATTTCTGTTTTTGCAGCACATGCAGCCCGGAAGCGGTGTGGCATTTTGAATTAAGATAAATGCTCTAACCCTCAGCAAACCCTGAGTTATTCTTGTCTTTTCACTCTGACTTTTTCATTTTCATGTCCGACTAAAAATTGACCCACTGGGGAGTCTTACTTTTATCTGGAAGATTTACTGGTGGTGTCCAGCAGAAGAAGCACTCTTTTTCATGCTAATCTGTGTCATTGATCTTGAAAAAGAGAGAAATAAATTCTTACTGTGAGGCCCTCCATTAACACTTTCTAGTAGGGAGATATACTTTTCTTTTGAATGAAATATTCTAATGATATCAGCGGCAGTGGAAAAAGAAATCACCCAAAATTTCTTGTCTAGGAAATGAGATAATTATTAATGAGAATTATTGAGAAAGTAAATACACAAAACAAACGTGATTGCATTCGTCTTATTGTAAAATCAAGTGTAAGACCAATGGTAAAGGACACAATTGAAAATATCAAAAAACAGATTTAGTTAAAATTTGATTCTAATATCATATGACACTCTGTGAGTTGCTCTATATTTCTATATAACTTACAATGAGATTAATTTGCCCCAAGTCCCAAATAGACAGTGACCTTTTCCACTTTTCTTCTTCGTATTCTCTTAGCGACTTGTCACCTCTGCAGCAAAATACAAAATGACACTGTTGTCTTTTTTTCATTATCTTTAAAGGCCTGTTTTTCTCTTTGAATTCTTCATAAATAGTGCAGCACCCAAACTTGCTCCCAAAGGCATGCAGTTCCCAAAAATCAGCCTCTCCCACTGGTAAAGACACACAGCAAGTAGAAAAGCAGAACTGCAAGAAATTGTTTTCATTCTGTCCTTTTCGTTTCGTTCTTTTTTTCTCGCTACAAGGCGAGTGTCCCTTTGCTTACAGAGCTTCATTACGTTGTTCTGGTTCAGGCATCAGTCCCTTATGGTCAATATGTTAGTGGAAGGAAGAACAATAGTTTCATGCCCTTTGACTTCTTGACTATTTCATATCTCCTTTAGAATGCTGTCTACAGAATTTTTATTCATTTATTCTTTTTTAAAATTTCCTTTATTTAACCAGGTAAGCCCCATTGAGATCTGAATCTCATTTTCAAGAGAGACCTGGGCAGAAGTCTGCAATACACAGCAACCTGGTTACAAAATAAAACTAATTAAGACATATGCACAAGTGTAAAACAATAGAAAACAATTTAAAAGCAGTGACACTGTTTAATAGAATCTAGTTGCCTGTTTTTAAGAACCGTTTGAAATGAATACATTGAAATCAGTTCTGACAATGTTGACTTTTTGAAAAATGGATATATTAACACTCAATACTTGGTGCTTCATTTGTCATGAGTTACTTTAATAATGCACTGTTGCATGGGGATGAGCCGTTAAGGTACGGTATGTTAATCTCGACAATAATCTATAAATTCTCAGTGGGGGTTTCGATCAGGCAAGTTTTGCTTACCAATCAAGCACGGCGACAATGATGCTGTCCTCTGTAACGCTGGTTCTTCTTTTAGCAGTAGCAACTCCTGTTGGAAAATAAAATCAGCAACTTTACAAGGCTGAAGGAAACATAAAGTTCCTTAAAATACCCTGGGGAACTTTTGACCTGACTTTGGACTTGATGCAACTCAGAAACTCTGGAAACTTCACACAGCACCTGAAGCAGCTTGGATTGTGTGCTTTTCCACTCCTCCTCCAGACTTTTGCACAGCAGCCTGTGGCTAGACAACCTATGCACAAAACAATGGTGGCTCTGTTTTTCCACATGTAACATTGTTTAATGTGCTGTATTTGATCAAATAAACTTGAACTGCACTGAACTTTAAGGCCTTCATATGCAAATGAGATGACAGTGAACAACATATTCTCCATGTTTTTCTTAGCCCAGGTAACATGAACATGGCCATACTATAATAGTATTGTATTAAATACAATACTACAATACGGGAAAATCACAAAGGACTCCACTCACCCAGCGCACACACTCTTTTCCCTCCTGCCCTCTGGGAGGCGTTACAGAAGCCTACGGACCAGAACCACCAGGCACCGGAACAGCTTCTTTCCCACAGCTGTCATGCTTTTGAACGCCTCCTGACATAAAACATAAACTATAAGGACTGTACTCCCCTGTCCTCTCATACAACAATAACACATGGACTATCCTCACACACACACACACACATCACGGACTGTTTTCTTCACACACACATACAACTTGTAAATTTTATCTGCCATTATTTATCTATAATCCATTCCCTAACATTCTTGTATAATCTGTATAATCTGTGCATATAGCTCCCATATTTATATTTATACACAATATCTATATCTCTTGCTATAACCCCTTATAGTCCATATAAGGGGACTATAGTCTTGTGCATCTGTAAATAAATATTTATATCTCGTAGAGCACTTCTGGATAGATGCAAACTACATCTCGTTGCTTGTACTTGTGACAGTGCAATGACAATAAAGTTGAATTCGATTCTATTCTATTTTAAATAATCAGAATTGTTAAAATCAACAGACATTAACACTTCAGAGTAAAATGATGCTATATGCGTCTAACTGAATTCCTGAAACATATAAACTGTTAATACATATTCTAATTAATTTAGATTAATCTTCATATCATGAATCAGCTATTACTACAAGGGCTTTATATTCATTAGTTAGAAAATGCTTTGGTCTCATTATATTTGAACTCTTTTTTAAGCCATTCTTTTAAGCATCAGAATGCTTGAAAATAATAGCAAAAGGTTTTCACTAAACCTGCAATGCATATTATTCCTCAATTTTTTGGTCAAAAAAGCTTTTATTAGTTTCACATATTCTGGGCTCTCAGTGATAATAAACCTGGAGTTGGACAACAAAGCATCTGAAGTCAATTTTACATTTGAAAATGTGATTCATCCTAATGTGCAAAGCGAGCGTTTTAACTAGCTTTTCTTTTTTTTTTGTTATCCAGCTTAAACCTGTCTGGGTTTTTAAAGTCTTATCCTGCCTCAACACCTGGTTTCTTTTTTCATCTGTGGCCTAAAACACAAAGCAGATTCTCAGAATTGAATTCGAGGCAAATGAAAGCCTCTGGGTCAACATTTTGTTCAGCGCTTATGGTTCATTGTGGATGCATGTGGAGAGAATTCAGTTCCATTTCCAGGTTAGTTCTGACTTAATAATGTACCAATAGCTTTCCTTTTGAAAAAATAAAATAAAATACATAAAACACTTTTTTTCTTCTTTTGTTCTACTTGCTTCTGAAGCATTTTCACTTTTAGTTGTCCAGGCACCTTGACAACCCTTTTTTCTCTCCACATGCTGTCTTTGTGCCATAGCTGTCTGCTGTCGAACACCAATTCATTTTGTAATGGCATACACAATTCATTCAGCCTAGTTTCTCTGACCACCACCTTTCTTTTCTCTGAAACATTTAATTCATAGTTCCAAGTCTTGCAATTATCCGCTGGAAATTGACGTCTATGTAAAATATACATGTGAATAATAGATCAAATATAAGTACATCATGTTTTTAGAAAAAAATACTTTTTCTTTTCATCTTTAAACAATCACTGCAGTTAAAAAAAACATGAAATGTAAAAGCTTATGTGCTATAAAAGTTATGTGTTTTTTATTGCAACTTTTAATGGTTATTTTACAGGTTTATAATAAACCATTCTTTTTCATCTTGTTAGGTAGAGGAGAGAAAATTAAACTTCTGCTAGAATGTGTGGTTATCGTTCACTCTGATGTCTCTAGATTTATTTTGTAGGGTGTTATTATGTATTTTCCAGGCACATAGTGCAACTTTATGGTATAATCAAGTAACTATGTTACAAATGTTGCATAAATCAAACATGCTTTGGAAAAAAAAAATGTCACCTTGAAATTGGGCCTCAGTTTCTTTAAGAAGCTCCTTGTCTTTCCGACACTTTCAGTACACCATGTAAAAATGTAAAGGTTGCATCTAATTTAATCTCAAAGACTGAGACAAAAGACTTTGTGCTTTCTTACATAGTGCAGCTAAATATCTTATTTTTACTGTAATTAAAAAACACAAATCAAAACTACAGACTCGTTCATGGTTCTGTGTTTTCAAACAACATAATAACCAATCACAGATGACAATCCTTCCTGTATTGTAATCGACGTACAAGCTGGCAATTACCCGACAAATAAAAATTAAACAAACCACATTAAAGCAGCAGCTGTTGTACTGATGTTTGTCTCTACTGTCACACTAGATAGCACTGAACTGTTTTATGCCTGTAACACCTTGAGTGGGAGAGTTGCTATTCTGCTGATGGTTGAGTCCAAGATTAAAGAATAAATCATAATTTAGGGTCTATTTTATTCAACGCTTAATGATTCATTTAACCGACAATAAAGAAAGCCATTGGGAAGTGCTTTCTTCTTCTGCAGCTGTTAAAAGTAGTGACCCGCAGTGACAGTGCCTGTGGAAGGAACAGCGACAGGCTGATTGACGCAGGGAGGGCTGGAAATGAGTGACCCTGCAAGTGTAAAAGAGCAGATTCAGCTGTCAGCCTCATGCAGCCCTCTAACATTAACTGTAATTAGATGGTTTAATTAACCCCAAGATGCCTAGACGCATTTCTGCAACAAATGTCTTAAGAGGCAACTGAACTAATGAACTTCCTCTGTGCTCCGGTTTCTTCGTTGTATTTGAAGTGAGCGTTCCAGTCTCTCCTGCTTCTCCTGAACGATTTTCTTCTCTCATTTCAACTCATTTCCTCTCTGATCTTTTGCCTCTCAGCCTTCCCCCTTATCATCCAGCTGATTTTATTTTCTGGTAGAGTGTTGTCAGTGCTTGACGAGGATAGTAAGTGTGCATTCCTTTGATCCTTTTGGGCATCCTTCCTTTGTAACATTTGAGCATAACGTGGAATTCAGTGAAAGCTAAACTGGATAAACGGAACTGCTGTGCAAGATCTGCATGTATACAAAAATGATACATTTTTGTTGTGTCTATTTTTTACATCTATATATTTTTATAAATTTTACCCACGTTATTTTGACTAATTTCACGTATGAGTTGCACTGCAAACAGAAAACCCTTTGCATTTCATCATCTGAAAGGCATGATGACACTTTATATCCTCAGAGATACAAAGTGTATCTCTGATGATACACTTTGAATTCTGCAACTCCTTGAACACCTGTCCTACCCAGAACAACAACAAAATAAATCTTCCCACAGGCTGCTTGGCAACTGCAAATTAGCTTCAGCACTCTTAGTACACTCAAAATGGATGTGGAAAATGGCTCTTTTTTCCCTTTTATGATTTCTGTGGCTTTCAAACACGATCCACAGTGTGCCACACAATGTGCCAAACTGGGAAGATTTTTATTTGAACTTTAATGCCATGCAATTAGTTTCATCGCAGCAAATCTTCTTTGTGCCCCTTACTTTGGGACTGTCATAATTGCTTCCTTTCTCGTGAGAGGAGCTCTACCAGTTCACTGTCAGCTGTGCGAAGGACAGCAGTGAGCATGTCTGAAATGTGAAGCTGGCAAAAGTGCAGCTGTTTTTCAGCAATCTGCCAAACAACAGGAAAGAATGACTGACAGATGGACATATTCTCAGAATCAAACTAAGTTACTGTTAATACATGCACGCAATGGAGATTTGAAACTTGAATAATGCACGGCACCTTGAAAAAGTATTCTTACCCATTTAGCTGTTTGTGCATTTTGTCACATTGTAGCCAATTTCATTAAATTGTATTGGGATCTTTTTTGATAGATCAATAGAAACTCTGGGTGAGAACACACTTAACAAACAGGTATGATTTGCATTTCTTTTCATTCCTTAATTTGATTGTTGATTTGATTTATAACTGAACTCTTCTACACGTTGACATTATTTGACCTAAATCCTTTCATTTGTAGCTCTGGCTGAATGTTTACGCTTGTTTCCCTGTTCGAATGTGAACCTTTGCCTCAGTCGTTTCAGATTTACTCATTTAAAACAGGGACAGTGCATATTAATAAAGAAATGCCATATTGTAGCCCCAGGCTAGTTTCCATCTGCTTAGTTAATCCCTCAGCAGGTTGATGTTAACATACATAGATAAAACACCAGACATCTGACAAAACTCTGCCTGAAAGCACACACCCAAAATAATGTAAAACAATAAAACATAAGAGACATGACTAGCCCAGGGAATAACAAATTAGGTAAAGCCCAGAATGGCAGTAAAAGTGACCATATTGAACATGATTAATGACTATATTATGTCCATTCATCTTGCTCATGGTATATATGTTTGCCTGACTTTTACCCAAACAGCTGTTTCATGTCTAAAACATGACTGAGAAACTTATGTCCAGTTATTTTTTGAACATATAAAACATGATTAATTCAGGATGAATGGATTCAGTTTTCCAAAACATTGGCTTTCTTAGAAGAATGGCTTTCTTCAAGCCACTTTTTGACAAAAAAAGAAAAAAAAAACAGATATATTTAATTTTGCAATATAGAGTCAAAATGTTTCTGCTACATACTTCTCCACAACCTTCTCCTTATTTGCTGTGTTTCTTGGCTTTCTTGCTGTTGTCTGTTCATCAAAACTGAGGCTTTTACAAAGCAACATGAGTTAAAATTAACACACTTTCACTAATTATGTGAGTTTTCTGAATTGGTTGAAACTGATTTTACAGTATTCAGAGTATCGAGTGTTACACACAAATATATGCTACATTGTTTAGCTTTATATTTGGATATATTTTTTAAAACCTTCCATACTTTTTCTTCCATCTTGTGTCAGCTTTTCACATAAAATCCTAACGCATTCCATTATTTGCTCGACAAAATCTGAAAATATTCCAGGGGTATTTAAAATTTGAAAAAGCCATTGCATTCTGAAACTTCAATGTGTTTTATACTTTCACAAAGTACAATTGAATAATTTTATCCTTCAACTGTGAACAAAAAGGGAATTTGTGTAGGGCGCCAGTAGTTTCTAAACAGTGTGTCCCTAAACAAATTGACCATGAAGCCATGTGCCATCATCCTGTCAGCTGGTCAGCCCTACCGGCTTTATCCCCTCTGACATGGGAGTGATATTTGGAAGCAACAGTGAACTGGACGCAGGGGCTGAAACCATCATCCCACAGTTTAACAAGCAAGTGACTCTAATGGCTACCTGCCGGGATCTGTCTAAACTGGCACTCAGAAATGCACCTGCAGAGTTCCTTCACACCCACAGCTCTCACATCAGTGCCTGCCAGACGGTGGCTCAAAAAAGAAAGGGGGGAAAAAAGCAAAAGCTTGATCGAGAGCTTCAACCATCCGTAAGAGGTTTTCTTTGACGAGCCTGACAGCAGATCACAGCCCCAGGATACCTGCTGGCTGTAGCAATACGTGAAGTATGATCACAAGCTTTGCATATCTAATCAGATAAACGTATAGAGTGGGGCCCATTATCCACAAGCTGCAAAATAAAGGTGCTTTGGAAGATCCCTCGCAGAGATACCCGTGCTCTCTGAAGCTCACATATCAAAGCGAGGCTGAAAAAGTAGATTGTCCAGAAAAGTCATTTCATGTCTATACTATGAGACTTCCTGGAATGTGGCAATGAGAAATGCTTCCTGCACAGAAATGAGGTGATCTGGTGAACTGGAAGCGCCGCAGGCCATTCATCATTCCCTGGATGCTGCCTGTCCCCAGCAAATTGAATCATCATAGGATAAATGACTGAGACAGACGACAGGCAGATTTGGTGAACTACACATTTAATGTCAGCAGAGCATCTGAACACATGTAGAAACTGGAGCAGGAAGAAAGATGCTGAATATCTTGAAGTCTCAAACATTACCTCAGACATTAGCTTCTGATGTCGCTTGTAAAAAAAAAAAATCTACCAAGCATAATTTGGCAGCAAGATGAGAGATCCGGCTTTCAGGAAGCTTGACATTTATGACCGACAATGACGCTTTGAGAATTTCACAGAAAGATTTTCTGTAGTTTTTGTGCTAGGCCTACTTAATAACATAGTCACAAACCATAAAAAGGGAGTCACGTTTGTTGTGCTGAACATGTAAAGTCACATTCATAATTTCAAAAATACAGTTTAAAACAACTCAAACAGTAAATATTCGGTTTCATTCAATACATTGTTTTAGTGAACATTGAACCTCTACACAACACTAAAGGCTTATTATTAGATTCATTCTAAAAATAATTATTGCTAGATTTAGGTTTAATGTGATTGTTTAAGTTTTTATGTTTCTTCTTATTGGAAGTGGTGTCAGTATTTTGGATTTCTTCTAATATTTCCTCCAATAACATTGGAGGGAACTAAAGATTTAACAAAAATTCCTTCCACACTCAAACACTTAAAATATTCAGTAAAGACAAGCTAGCATGCAAACAGTGAAAACATGCAAAATGCTTGTCAGTAATTATATGAAGTGTTTGACGGCAGTGAAACCAATGAGCAAGTTTTGATTGACTATTGAGAAGAAATTATTTTTGATTCAGAAAATAAAATATAAAGACAATTTGTTTCCCCAGAATTTCTACATTTTTAATCTCCTCTATTATCTTTATTTAATACAGAAGTTTGTGCTTTTATCATTTTAATTTCTTCTCCCACAATAATTCACAACAAAATTTTGTTTCTGGAACTTTAGGGATCGTTACAAGGATCATCAGGTGAGATGTAAGCAGGAAACACTCACATGGAAATGTGAAAAAGAGTTTTACTTTCTCCTGCATATTTACTTTCTCATATTCATAATGATCAACTGCCTTCTGTGCTTTGTTTGCCAGTGTTTCCCACAACTTTATTAGTTCCCAAATTAGTCCGACAATGCCACATAAAAATTCAGCTAAAAAATGACCCAAATGAATATGTTAAAAAAACCAATGATATCACAAGTTATCACTTAAATACTGTAGGTGGCAGCTGTACAGAAGCCAGTGTGTCTTCAGCAGAGGAAAAATTTGGATTCTGAGTGTGTTTATGTTGTCTCTGTGGGTGGTGGAAATTAATTCATAGCTACTAAATAAAGAGACAGCATGTGGT
Source organism: Xiphophorus maculatus (assembly GCF_002775205.1). Taxonomy (NCBI): domain Eukaryota; kingdom Metazoa; phylum Chordata; class Actinopteri; order Cyprinodontiformes; family Poeciliidae; genus Xiphophorus; species Xiphophorus maculatus. The sequence goes on along the minus strand of NC_036457.1, from coordinate 15,208,531 downwards.
GTAAATATCCACAGGGCATTAACATGATAATACGGAAGAACATACTGTGAGAGGATCTAAAGACTGAACAGGCAACTCGCATATTTTGAAAAGCAATTGTTTTGAATTTACAGTGATAATGTTGTCAAGGTGAAATGCTTTATTGTTCTTAAAGAGGCCATCATTAAATCTTATGAGTAAATTAGAGCATCATCTCAGTGATTCATCACGCAATCAAAATAAAGACACCTGCACACAAGGACAGCACACAGAAAGTATTTTAATTAAGTAAATGCAATTAATACAGGTGTGGTGCGAGCATTAAACATTGTGTTATACACTGTAAATAATATATTAAGCCAGTGTTGACAAAAAGGATGTGTCAGTTACCTAGCAACACTTCTCCTGTGCTTTTTTCCGTAATGGGAGCTGATGACCAAAGGAGCAGCAGGGAAGGAAACTGATTACAATCAAATGCAGAGTGACACTTTAATACTGAAAATGCAGCTAATCTTAAACGTGTTCCCCGTGACAATCCCATGATCGTTCATATCTAATATTTCACTATTCAAGTCAGAATCAGTATCTCATATTTAAACATTGAGATCTGGATGTAGAACAGGCTGTACTGTATATGTCCAGTGTGAGTTTTGTCATTTCTGGATTTATTTCAGTACTTCCTGGAAAAAAAATAAAAAGAGTCACAAATGTGGAAGCACACAGAAAAACCAAAAAAGGAATTGAAAGATGTTTTTGTTAGTAGAACAGCCCTAGCACATTAGTCAATTTATATAGTTACGAAAATATATATTTCAACGCAGTCAAACAGTTTCCAGTCCTTTGGTAAAGCAGACAAATCACTCACACAGTAAATATGACAAAAATTTAAAATATTTCTGCACCTATGGCATTTATCGTAACCACAGCAACACTGATTGTTCTTTCCTGAAAAATATTCTCTCTGACAAAGATATTTGTACTTACTATTAATGGTGCTGGAAGTCTAACCAGCTCTTAGCTCCAGCTTCTTACTGAAGACCCCTGCCGTGAAACCAACAATGTGGCGCCCATGCTGTTTGAGCACGGGCATGTCACCTTGCGATTTCTTGCTAAACCATTCTTTTTTTAAAATAATCATGAACAGCAAAATGGCTGTCACACTGTTTTCTAATTTTCATTTATGATGGTTTATAAAAATAAATCTATGTTGAACATGAAGAGCATGTCTCCTTCATGAGTCATTATCTCATAACTATAGGTGAGGGTTGGAACATGAAACAGCATCGAGGGGACAACACAGTTTTGGCTCAGATCCTTCTTGACCTCCAAAACCCAGACTGACGCCTGCATTTTGGCAGATGAGGCTCTAATTCATCTTTCCATCTCATTGTCACCAGGAAACGATACACCAAGATACTTGCACTCCTCTGCTTAATTCAAGGACTTCAAACCAAAAAAGATCAAGAGACTTAGCCCCAATATAGGTGAGGTAGTCTGTCTTTTCCAGTTGATGAAGAGAGCCTCAGACTAAAAGACAAAATTATTTCCATCCCCTTGATACTCCACTGCAAACCACAACAGGGCATGCTAAAGGTTGTGGTTTTAAGACACCACCAAAAAATTATTTTCTGAAATAATCACTTATGATGAACCCACTCTAGACACTCGGCATGCCAAGGTAATAAAACTTTTTTCAATGCAAACTGAGTGTCTGCATGTAATAGCATGAAATTGGACAATGTTTGTTGGGAATTGTTTAACATTTGAATAGCAGTCGACTATTGTGGCCTCGTAATGCCGTGACACCGATATCACAGTCATTTTCTGAAATGTCTAAACTATCGTTTGCAGCTACATCACAAATTCTACAGCAAATCCAGGGTTGAGGGTCAGTGTACTATTGAACACTCTGCATATTTATATCACAATATTGAGATATGGATACTGTGCATAAGTTAAAAAGGAGAAAACTAACATGAAAACTGCCTCATGACGTTGCAAAAAAGGAAAATATTTTGCTTATTTAATTTGTATTTTTTACACTCCTCAAATAAAGAGGCATTTGGCTCATCAACATAAGAAAACACACTATGTCACATCCTCACTGTTGTTTTCTTGATTCTTAAGATATGACAACCTTTAGATAGACAATAAACCCCTTGGCCACTTTTTTATGTTAACCTTGCAAGTGCTTGTTTGCACCCCCTTTTATCTTCAGAACCACCTTAATTCTCCATGGCATAGATTCAGCAAGCTATCAGAAAACATTAGAGATACAAAAGGAGCTCTATTAAATTTAGATCTGGTGACAGTGGGGGTCACAGGAGTAGAATGAACTCATTTCCATTGTCAAGAAACCAGTTTGAGATTATCTGACCTTTGTGACACACTGCATTATCCTGCTAGATGCAGTCATCAAAAGAAGGGAACACTTTGATAATAAAGGGATGGAATTGGTCAGCGTTGTTACTCAGTTAGGATACAATGTTTATTAAATGATCTGCTGGTCATATGTTACCCACATTTTGCCAAAGCATATCTCCCACACCAATATATCACAATCAGGATTCTTCTGAGACAAATCAAGATGGATCCATTGTTTTGTTTTTTCTAAGCCAAAGTCTGACCCTCTTACAATAGTAATATAATATTACAGCTAAAACTGAGACTCATCAGACCAGCCTTTCTCCTTCAACATTAGACATCAACACAGGATATTTTCTCTTTCATAGATGATTTAATGTGAAACTGAGATGCTTGTGCATGTAAATCACCATATATCAGAGGTTTAAAAATACTCAGACCAACCTTGCCAAAACATGCAACCAAAATTAAATCTTCCATTTTCTTCTCATTCCTGTGCTTGACTTTAATTTCAGTAAAACATCTTCCCAAAGATGCCTAAATACATTGTGTTGTTTACATGGAACTACCTGATTTGTAATTTTAGCTAAACAATTAAACTGGTGTATCTAATAAAGTCACATTATGTCTGATTACCTTTATCTGATTATTCCTTTGTACTTCAAATTAAACAGAAGTCCCTTATATGAGAAAAAAGAAAAAGAAATCTGCATTTACATCTGTAGTCAGTTAAGATTCCCTCCTCCACACATCAATATGGTGTTTGGCTATATGCAAAAGCTGTAGTTCTTTATGCAAATTTAGCAAGGATATAACTATTTATCATCCATCTGTAAAACATCAATTAAATATAAAAAGCTACAGCAATTCAGGTATTCTTTTTTTACATGTATTCCAAATGCAATTAAAAATGCGTCACTACTTCACTTTTTTTGGCTTAATACTCTCACAAAAAGATTCGTGCACACATACAAGTACTAGCAGATGTGATGAGAGTCCATCAGGTGACCACTGCATCCACGATTTCTATGGCAACCACCAGTTCCATCAGAATGGGATTTTGGATAAGACTCACTTACACCCAGTCCACCATCTGTCCTTCCAACAAAAGAAAAAAAACACCTTTGAGGTGGAAGTAGAAAAGGAGATGGTTGGCAAAGCACCAAAGAGATCTTCTCCACTTGTTTATGTAAATTATTCATGGTCTCGATACATTATGCATCTGGGATAACACACAAGCGAATCAGGCAGACCTGTCTTATGTATTATCCTTGTGTGGAAGGCGGTCTTTTAGCAGAATCGGGCCGTTCCCAGGTACTCCTGGAATCGAAGCTATCGCCTGAGTACGGAAATGAAAGTGCATTTTTCTTTTTAAACTGTCATTATGGGGGGAAAAAATGATTTTGGTCAATTCAAAGACAGAGTGCTGTTGACAAAAATATTGCAACAATTAACAAGAAAAAGGGTAAAATGTTTGCTTTGCCTCTGAACGCTCAACCGAAAAAAGAAATATAACGTTTATGTGTTTCTTTGATAGAGACTTCACTAATACAGCGTGTCTTTTTTTGAAACATGAAAACAGATTTGCAGCTGTTGTTTCAAGCATGAAAAAAAGAAATACAAAGAACAGTCTGGTTCCTTTCCTTCAAGCACCTGCCTTAGAGCTATAATCTTCACATTGTTTAATGTGGCCAAAATAATCCTAAGAAAAAAGTCCTGATTCATAAGCATTAACACAAAGTCTAAATAAAATCACACTCTGGTTACCTTTTATGTCTCACTATGCAGAGAACAGTGAGCACACTTTAAGGCATTGCACTCTCATATAGAATAATTGTAATTATGTTTATACAACACTCATGTATAACATTTCAGTTTGTTGACTCTGATTTAACTTTATGTTAAAAATGATATGTACCCAGTAAATCTCACCATGCCTTTGTTGTTTTTGTGTAAAATTTTATGACGGACCATTTCATGACGTGAGTTAACAGATAAGTGACAGCATAATGAAATATATGCAGGATTAGCTATTTGCATTGTCTTGAACATGTAAGAAAACAAAGAATTATGTCAAGTATAGAAAGTTTTCAAAACAATTCTTACAAATAAAGATCCAAAAAGTGTCAATAGTATTAGTATTCACCATCTTTATTCTGATACCCTTAAATAAAATCAGGTGTCCACCAGGTGTGGGATCGGAACAACTTTCCGCAGGAAAATAATCAGTTTTGCAATCCACAAATCTTGCATTTCTATAAGCGTTGTAAGAAGAAAGGCTTTGTGGTGTGAGACTTTGTAGTGACATTGTACTCTTGGGGATGATTTTCTTAAACGGGCAGGAAAGCTGGTCAAAGTTGTTGGTGAGGCTTAAAAAAATGATAATCCTGGATTTTAAAAAAAAAGAAAATGTCTGAAAATGTAAAAAAACTTGAGAATGGAAGAGAGGTTCAACTTTTAGCAGGACAATGACTCTAACCGTAATGTTTTATAGAATTGCAGCAAAACAGAGAAACAGTCAAGAGAATGGAAGTCTCATGTCATAGACAAAGGTCATTTATTGAGAAGCTTGCAAAAGACGAGGGACAGACACGAGAAGAACTGGACAGCATATGACTGGAGAAACAAAGCTACAGTGACAGAAACAGAAGCAAGTTTGCATGGGAGACTGTGGGCAAAGGGCAGTGAAAGGATCTGACAAGAAGGTAGGGAAAACTGACAGGCTTTTAACTGCATGGGAGCCAGCTGGGTCTAATCAGTAGAATGCAGTGCAGCTCAGAAAGAACATGAACAGTGGAGCAGAGGACAAAGCAACTAAACACAGTTTACGAGAACACAACAGGTTTAACTAAGCCAAAGGCTAATTGTGAAACCAAAACGTAATGAGCCAAATACAAAGATTCACTGATCACAATAATAACTACGTTTGAAAGGTTTATCCAAGCATGTGTATTACAGAACATTTATTAAGAGATCTAATTCTTAAGTCCACAATTGCTCATTTTTCTTGTATTCACATATGTGAATGTGAAATGTTTGAACAACATTTTAGAGTCTTTTGCTAACCTACAAGAACCTCTGAAGATGCATGTGGGCTAAATTCACTTTAAAGTTAAAATAACATACCTCTACTTTAATTATCGAATGCGAACACAACACAAAAGCTTTCCTCAAGAAACCCTATCTCTGATTTTCTTTTGGCATCAATGGCTGTGAGAGAAGTAAGGGCTTCTGTTTAACCAGATCTTTGGTGTGCACACAGTGAGATTTGCATTAATTAATCCTCGCGGTGGCATGAAAGTTCTTCACGACTCTTCTAGGGGAAAGGAAATTACATTTTAAATACACTAGCTTTAGAAAAAGAATGATCACTGGTGGTCAGGGAAGAAAGTGGGGGCAGCATTTGGTCCTCCAATTAATCAGATTGTCCAAATACAATGGCACAGCTGGCCTCACATCAAGCACACAATTTATTAGCTTTAAATCTCTTGGTGTGAGACACAACACCTCATCAATCCACCACTATGCTGGTCCTGGGGGCCTTCACCCTGAGAAAAGTGGATATATCCTTATGTTCGCACTCACACACACGCGCACACATCCCTGCATATAATATAGTAGCAGTTTTGGCTTGAACTTTGTTTTTCCTTTTGATCCTTTCAGACAGTTTTGTGATGCAGAGAGGAGATATATGTCAAGATCTTTGACCTTATGTCCACTGCGTATACTCATAATGTATGACATTACAGGTTGTTGCAGCTACCAGCATGCAACACTGATGAAATGTCATGGAAAATAGACGTTACTGTGATTTGACAAAGGAGCCTCTTCCACCCACCCGTCCTATTGATGAAAGCATAGAACATCATATTTTGAACAAATGTTGCTGGCAAATTAGCAGAAAGTATTTTCCAGTGGAATTGTTTCTCTAAATGCTAATGAAGACAGCATTCAAAGACGAAATGCATAATGCACAAGTGTTGTTTCATGTAGCTTCCCCATTCACAGCCAGAATGGCATAATGAAGAGGAATTGTTGCTGTCGACTTACATTAGCCCACACGCTGTTAAGTGCAAGCAATGAAATCCATCATATTGCACAGGGTAATTATGCATAGATAATTGCATCATGTACAGAACATTTCTGCAAAAGCAAATAATAGCTTAAATTCTGCACCATGAAAATACACGGTTTCAGTTTGCTCCGAACATAACAGAGTGCATGCCTCTTGAGCCCAAAGAGTCACGAGCAACATTTAGGGATAATTTAAGGAGGGAGGAAATATTTGTATGATTTATTGTACAAAATGTCCCGCTGAAGAAAACAAAAAAAAGAAGCAGGAAACCAAATTTCCTTTTGCTCAACAAGTGGCAATCACACCAGCCAATAATCATAGAGTTGAATTAGATAGATAGCATTTATTGTCATTGAACAGAATTCAACGAAATTTCCATTGCAATTAGTGAAAGGTTGTGAAATTTTGACACTTTAATAAATTCATAACAAAATGTAACAACTTTAACAATGAAATGTTTGAGACTGTATTGGCTTTTTTTGCTTTTTGGGCTAAAATTCAGTCAAAGTGAAAGGGATATACATACTCACAATTTTCCATGAACATCTTAAAATCGGTTTAAATTACAAATAGGTGAACTGAATTTACTTATTAGGTTATTAATGGACACAATGTGCTGCACAGGATGACTGAATATACTAAATGCTAAATGTCCATCATTCTCATTCCAGTTCGTAAGTATCCACTACTTTTTGTTGTTTTTCCTTATTTTATAAGAAATATTTCTATCATTTACAGTATGTCTTATTTTGAGTCTTACTTGCACACCTGTTCTTATTATAATCGCACCTACACACTGTCGCCACATTGATGTCAGTAGTTATCCACCTTCAATAATTATACCTCCAGGTGTTCCTTTGTACTCCATCACATCATCATCTGTTGTGAGTTGTTCCGGATGCCAGGAAGTGAGAGCTGCCAAGTTGACTGAAACTCATTGTTTTGAAATAAAGAAGAATGTACCATTGGTGTTGTTGAGAAAAATATATATAAGAATCATTTTAGACATAAAAACACCAGGGGGGCTGTTAACTTCCAAGATTTGACCTCACAAATAGATAATGGACCTGTTATTGAACTTCTTCTCCTTCTTAAAGACATATTTACCAGCTCTAACAACTGAAAGCTCAGCTACTCTTTTTTTGTTTTTTACTTTCTGAGAACCCTTACCCTGTTTGACTTCTGGACATTTAGTTGATTGGTTATGGCATGAAATAAATGCCAAAATAAAGACTGTTGTGTATCCAGCGGTGGCTGCTTCGTTGTTGCAGGAGGGTATATCCAGATTTTAATCTGATTCATGGTAGGCGTCAACCGAATAACCAGCTCTGGTAAATGATGGCCATTTGCGACTCGTACTTTCTTCTTCAAAAGGAAACTTTATCTAGAAATGTGGTTGGCACACAATATCTGTAAGCAGCACACATTAGATGCATCGACATGTTTACTTTGTCCCCATACATATAGAGCTACGTGTAGTGACAGATACGTGTGTCCAGAGTATTGAAAGAATTGAATGATGACTCAAACGTGGAAGTAAGGTTGACATTGGTTTACCTGTTTGTCCTCGTCTTCATTAACAATGTTTCCAGAGGAAATTGTGAAACTGTAAATGAAACATAAAAATGCACCCATTATATTATGCAATTATTTGACTGACACGATTATTACCTAAACCTGCCTCTGGTTAAATGAAACTAAAACAATCATTTATAAAACTTACTCAAAACTAAAATTAAGAAACAATATACATCAATTATGTTCCATTAACCTAAAATATAAACTTATATTTTAACTTAAACTGTCCCAACACAGGTGGATTCCAGTAGATACTATCCAGCTCTTTCCTGCATGCTTCCCACAAACAAAATGGCGGATTTTCCCATGTGATTACGAAAATCCAATCACTGCAGTTCCAAAACCAGCCACCATGATGGCTGTAAGGCACACACAGAGTGTTCTTTTGACAGTTTACCGTAATCCCATGTGACACCAACGTAATGCATTTTAGGGAACCAAAATACACTACTTCTGATTTGGCAGATGGTTAAATGGCAATTCCAACTTTTGAAATAAAAAATAAAACAAAAGTAAACCTGATTCTGCTTGCATTCAAATCACAGCCTTTCCTACTACAAGAGTGTGGTTATTTGATTTGGCTCCTGCTGCTTCTAATATGCGTAATCCACCCAGTGGTTTCTTTATCTCAGTGGATACCACCTGCATAACCCTGCTCCCATTAATGCCTCCTGGTGGAGCACCTCATGCCTTTCTTGGTAGAATCAATAACACTGACCAATTAAGAACTCCTCATAGGTTTTATCAGGGGCACAAAGGTGAGGCTGAAGTTTGTATAAATCAAGTCTAAAGAGACTCCTGCCTTTACCTTCACATGTAATATGGATAAAAGAGGAATGATTATGGATTATCTAGATACTTCACACAAATGAGTGTCTAATAAAAGTACAGGATTGATTGAGGCAATTGTATTTTTCAAATGAATAATCAAATTGATAAAAAAAAGGGGGGTTGGACAAAAATTATAACTCATTTGGAAACCACTGGAGTAGAATTTTAGATTTTAAAAAATCTAGTTCCTGGTTGAAGTCAAGGCCTGAAGTTCTAAATGTAGTTTGCATGTTTTCCCATTGCAAACTATAGTAAATGGGTTTCTTGCTGGGTATTTAGCTTCCTCATGCAGTTCAAAACCACAATTGGTAACTCTAAAAGACTACCCTCAAGTTTGAGTGTGTGTATGCATGATTGCAGGCCTGTTTTGTCTCTGTATTGAAATTTGATGGACTGGTGACGTGTCCAGAGTGTACCCTGGCTCTACTTTACTGCCCACTAGAGACAGGCGTCTGTTACACTGCGAGCACAGACAGACAACTGATGGATCTCAAGGATGCCACCAGTTGTATTTATGCCAATTTTGCATAATATGAATGTTGAGTCTTTCGTATTTTCTCTGGGTGACATTACGCTACTGTAACTGAACATGGCAAGTGTAATTTCTTTGACCTTAGAGAATTTCTTGCTCTCCAAGATGTCCAGTTTTAGAGAATAACAGGGTAAAGTTGGGAGAAGATGCACATTGAAGAATAAAGTTGTGTTAATGCATTAAAACGTGAAAAGCAACAATGACCTTCTTCCATTTTGAGTACTCACTGAAACCTGCACAACAATAAGTAAAATAAAAGAACGACCATTGAACAGTTAATATATAAACAAATACAAAAAAAAACTTGCAACTTGCAAGTAAAGAAATGCACAATTGTACTGTTGGGAACTGAACTATAAACAGAGGACAAAGACTGGCATAAAACTCCGAATCCCAGAATGCCCAGCATTAACTCAGTCTCAGTTTCCAGGAGGCAGAGGAGGAGTTTCACAGCATGATCTCACGGCATGGATAACAAAACTGGGACAGATTGCCCAGAACTTCCCCTTCACGCCGCAGCACTTCACAAGCTGCACTGGAGAGACGTGTGGATAGACCCCTTCTTTGAAAACTGGAGAGGAGAGCTGCTCCTTCAAAGTAACTCTGCATCCAAATTAAATATTCAGTCCAATATTTGGATAATCTGTGACTTTATTCTGGATGAAGAATAAACTTTGACCTTCGGTTCTTTGAAATTTGCCAGAGAGAATCTAAATATAGATTCCCCGAGACATGCTGTCACTGATCCCACCAAAGCTACTTCCACTGTCTTGAGAGAGAAGACGGCTACAAGGTGCGTGTTAGCACCTCCAACCACAGTCGGTGCAATTTTCTGTGAGACGATGACGAAAAATCTATTGTCAAAAAGCTTATTGACTTATAGTTCAACAACTTATTCATGAAACTTTATCAAAATAACCTTTTTGTCATCATTTTTGATTTTCATTTTGAACTGGTTGAACAGATAACAATTGTGACCTTAAATTAGTCTAGTTTTAAGCTAAACTTTATTACTAATCTCCAATAGCTTAAAACCAATTTGGACTAATTTCTAAATGACTCAAAATAATCATTTTTTCTCAACATATGCTGTTTAACTGTGACATCATTGCATAATTTTATTGCTTATTTGTTCTATTCTTTTTTGTTCTTTTTTACCGTTTTACTTTTTGGTTGTTTATAAGTTTTCATAATTCTTTTTAAATAGGCTTTCGGCTTCTCTGAGACTTTCTCTTTACAAAGTATCCAATTTTTTATCCAGTATAATATATTGTTAATCACTATTAAATTATCACTATGTTTTAATCATCATATGGCTATTTTATAATTTCAGAAAAAGGAAAAGTGGAGGTTTAATATATTTAGCATACTTTTAAGTGGAAAAAATAGTTTCACTAAGCCAGGAAAAAGCAACAAAGCTTCTTTAGGGTTTCTTCAAAATCTGTGATCTAACTGCGACCATTTTCTCACATTGTTAAAAACTTGAAAGTCCATGTAGTCTGGCTTAGCATGCTGGCAGAAGCAAAGTAATTTAATAAAAGTGGAAACATAAAAGAAAAAAATGTTAAGAACAAAAAAATAAATAAACTTTTAGTTCAAAGCGAGGGGAGACAAAACCTGATGTTGATTTTCCTTTTTCTCTGCATTTCAAGTTTGTATCATTTTCCAGTTGTCTAAGCCTTTTTCCCTTCGTAGCATATTGCTGAAAGTAAATGCCACTGAGGTGTGAAGTGCTCTATAATTCCATTTCAGAGGTGATTGGAAGCTCCATTTTTGAAGTGGCATGTCTGCAAGCCTTCTACCTGCAGACACTAAAGTGAAAAAAGACATTTCCCCCTGAGTGGCTTGTCACAAAGTAAAGCTCTTTTTTTCCCCTCAAAGTGATCATCAAGTTTAAGGAAAATGCTTTTGATGTGCTTCTAAAAGTTCTTCCTTTGGGCGAAACAATGGACCGGATTTATGCTGCCACAAGTTGGATCAGGCACTGACTTTCTTTCACCTCACCAGTCAATACCAGAAAATGAAAGCTTTAAAAATTGAATTGCTCGGCAGGTTTCCAGTCAAAGCGTTTTCTCATTCTGAACAGCATTTGAGAAGAAAGTGAGAAGATCAGAAGTAAACTTACTATTCTGGAAAAAATTTGGGAGTGCATGTCATCTGAGTGTTTGTACTTCACACAAAGCACAAAAAGGGAAGATGAACAAACTATGTTTAAATGTAGACTCAAATTTGTTTGATATTTTGCCGAGAACAAGAACTTTGTGCAAACATACATCAGTACAAAAGTAACTTCATGATGTTAGCTTTTATGTGACGAAAGGAGTGCTATACCCATTTTTTGCTAAATTGCACATGAAAAAGTTGCGGTCACATTACAAAGAATATTTTTTTAAACATAGTCTTCACAACCACAGTAATAATCCAGGGGAAGCAAAGGCATTCATACCACTTAAAATTGTATGTATTTTTGGGGATTTTTTTTTAACCAATTAAAATGTTAAAAACCCATTTTTGGATCCTGACATTTTTGGTTGCATCCCTGTTCAGACCATTCGAATCACATAAATGCCCTGTAATCATGCCTCTGCAGTGCAGAATGATGCTGATGAGGAAATTCAGGTGTGTTAGAGAAGGCATGCTTTTAAAAGTTGCAGACAGTGGCACTCGAGAAGGGGAGTTGCAAACTCTTGCTTTATTGAAATGCCCCTAAAACTCAGAACAACCAATTACCTAAAGAATTTACCTATCTAGAATAAACAATCCACTTGTGACAATAGCAGACATAATGGTTATTTGGGCTTTTATTGCCTTTATTGCAGTTTTATTTGCTCCCCTCTTGTGCGTTTATCAATTTCCATTCACTTCCCTCCAACTCTGATCAGATCAATTGGCAAAATCTGATAACTTTGGTCAAACAAGAAGGGCGAGACGAGGAAGGCTGAGAAATTTCATTGCAATAGCCTTCAAGAAAATTCTTCAAGAAAATGAGCCATTGTGGTCAACAAAAATATGTATAATATACGTTTTGGGGCCAGCTCGTAAATGTGTGTTACCACACCTGTCTGCCTCTGTAAGGGTCTCTAAACTTTGTTGAACCACCTATTGAACCTCAGAATCATTGTTGAGCAAAAAGAATTTTGAAGACCAAGTAATACAACAGAAACCAAAGACACCGATACAAGGTTCACCTTCCAGCTGAAGAGAGATGACAAACATACAATGAAGTGCTTTAAATGATGTAAGGTCATAGATTTAATGACTACTTTCAGAAGATATGAAAAATGTTCCTTACAGAGATCTATTGTTTCCGTGTTAATGATTGGTTTTGTCCCAGTAAATGTCTCATGTGCAGCTCACTGTCCATAATAATTGACCGGAGGATGGGGAAATGGTTTTAGAAGTACTTATTGATCTTTGTCTATGGAACACCGCATGAAGGTATTGTTTTTAATCACTTGCTACTGAGCCCTTAGCTTGATTTTCCTTAGCATAAGAAGACTTAGTTGGGTGTTGAAAATGTTTATTTATTTAGATATACCTTTACAATACAGAACATTTTCTTATTTGATAGATTTCAGGTACATTTATCAATGACATTTAAATACTGCATGCTTTCTACAAACATAAAATAGTTTACTCAGTTATAACCTTCTGTTCAGACCAACGCTATCTCTTGTTGAGAATTGACGAGTTCTGCTATTGTTCATCTAAGTGGCAACCATGATTCTTTGTTTTCAGGTGTACATCTCTTTGAAAAAGAGGTTCTTAGTCAGTTCACCCAGTTCTTGCACAACCTTTTTTTTCTCTCCTTCTGAAGACAAAGCCAGTGCCATAAATTGTGATGCAGCAAAGGTTTCAGCGCAAAGCAGAAGGAAGAGACAAATACGTAGAGAAAAGACAGTTCAAGAACAAAGAGTGAAGAACAGAGAGACGGGATAAAGAAAAAAGAAAAGAGACAGCACATTGAATTCTCACCAGAGCATGTTATGAGTGAAACAGAATGGTGGCTTTAAATTTATGTCAGGAGGTGGAAGATTTATGTCAGAGGAATCCATGTCAAAGAGGAGAAACCTGTGGAAAGCAGACATTACAAAACAAGAAGGGGGACGGACGCGTGCTAATGGATGGGTGGAAATGGGGAGTTAACAGAGCAGGATCTTGAGAGGAGGTCAGAAGAGAGGGCACATTTCTCACCGTTTCCTCTCAGTGTGTTGGCAGGTGTATTCACGCGCCATTAAAGGCTGGAAAAATGTACAAGCTGTTCGTAATAACTTGCTAATCATTTTGAAAGGAAAGGAGTGTCAGGATGATTAACCTCAGCACTGTCAAGGGCATAAGTAAAACAGATCAGAATTATACACGCCATTAAAGCTTTCACTCTTGACTTCCCTAATTTTCTTCTGACAGGCCGCAAAACCAAGACATCTTGCTGGGTATGTTTACATGGATTTTATAATCTCACCTCCAAGGGTGTGTCCTGCCTCTAACCCATGGACAGCTGGAGATGTTGGGGATGCATCAGGAGCCACCACTAACCTATTCCAGGAAAGTTTAGTGGTGGCTAAACCACTAAACTTCCACACCATCCATCTGGTATGGATTTATTTTTATTTTATTTTTTTAAATATGCCTATGCAAAATCTTGACTTAGATGAAAAAGTGCAATATTCACTTTTTTACATCGTTAGTTTATGCGTGTTAATTTTCTGCCACACAGCATTTTGTAGGTTAATCAAAAAGTTGGATCTCTCATTTGACCAGTACTGTGCTCCCTATGTGGCCAATGTTGAAAATAAAAAGGGAGTTCCTAACACTCTCTCAAAAATAGCTTACCACTCCATTAAGAGTGGCAAGTAAAAAAGGGCTTCTCATAAAAGCTGGATTTGTGGAGTGCAGGACTAATAGCTGACCTGTCAACAGACTCTCACACCTAACCTGTTGATCTCTGCAGATCCTCCAGATGTAACGTGGACCGTTTGGCTGTTTCTCTGATTAATACTTCACCCTGGAGAGTAGGGTTTGTAGTTGTCTCACTCTTTTCAGTTTCTAATGATGAACTGAACAGAGCTCAGTTTAAATCTCTCTGCAAACATATTAATGACCTGTCTGCTGTTTTTGTTTGTCTTCATGACGCTATTTTGTCCCCAATTTTTTTTTTTTTTTTTGCAAACCTCCAAGGACTTCAGAAAACAGTCGTATGTTTGCTGGGATCAAATTACAAATGGGTGATACCTAATCCATGAACTGGACTTTTGTTGTCAGCATCCAATAAAAAAAATGGCAGGAATACAAATATATTTTTGAGATTTTTGTTTTTGAAGATTTAAAACACAGTTTTCCTTCCATTTTGTAATAATAATTTCTCATGTTGTGAGACATGTATTTGTTGCATAAAATCCAAAAAACTATTGTTTGTGGTTGTAAATTAGAAAAAAAAACTAAAGTTCAAGTGGGTATGAATATTAACTAATTCTTGCAAACATGTAGTTGTGATGTTTGGCAGACTGTCCTGACATTGGCCATCATTTAGCACTGTTGCAATACAACAGTAAAGACAGCTCTACACTAGAATAGAGGATGATAAGCTGGTACTCTATTAGCACACAAACCTGATGTTTCACTTTCAGAGATATTACCACGTATCTGGTGACATTTTTCTCTTTATATATAATGGAAATGTTACCAAGAAAATATGGCAGACTAATCCTGCAGAGTCTCATTTAAAGTAAAACTGACATCAATTATTTGCATATTCAATAATTATATTTTAATAACAAAATCAATATGTCTCATTTCTAATTTAAAACCTTTTTACATTCAAGTCCTTTGAAGTAATGTTCAGCAAACAGTTGGGACCTCCATAATCATCTCACCTGTCAGGGTGAGGAGGCACGGCAACAGGAAAACCAGGAAATGAATTATCAGAACAATAAAGAGTCATCCATTACCGGTGACAGAATATTCTCAGAGTGGAGATAAAGGAATCCTATTTGCAAGAAGAAAGACACTCAGCACTTTCCAACATAACCTGTGAACAGAGGAGGGTCTGCCTGTGGGTCAATGCAGCGATAACGCCACTGCGAAGGTAGTGGGCAAAATATAGGCATAGCAGATTATTGTAAGTATTTGAACGTGTTTATCTGTTTAACAGCGAAAATTGCCCTTTTTTTCTGTGGCACATATCACAGTTTATTCAAAGTCACAGCAGTCGCCAATACAGATAAAAATTTAAATACATTTCTTTCAAGATGAAGTTTGAAGATTTCTGGTTCAATTTGCACTACTTCATGTGGGGCCTCTGTGTGCTTTGCGGGCTTGTTAATCACAGGCAGCATCAAACTTTGCTGCCTCAATGGAAAAGAAATGAATAATATTCTCAGACCGCAGGCGGAGGAAATGGTTATTTTTAAACTGTCTGTGTGAGTTTGTTTTCCCTCACACAGCATTAGTATTCATACCCCTTGAACCGTTTTACCATTACGTCTCGTCACAAACGTCAGTGAAGTTTATGTTGTACTATGATTTTCTGTGAAGGACCACTACAAAGTAGACTATTGTAGCACAGTGGAAGTAACAGGACAAAATGTTTTTAAAACTTTACAAATAACCTAACCCTACCTATGGGAGGCTGAAGTTGTTTAATGCACAGTCTATTTCGGCTCTGTCGGCAGGTACTATGCCTTTGATCACTGATTGATCAACCTATTTATGTGTGAATGTCTGATTGGTGACCTTGAGTTTTCTTTTTAACATTTTTAGCTTACTTAATTTTTTTAATTCTCCTTGCAAGGGGACAGAGGGTTGGCGTCCATCTCCAGTGGTCATTATGTGAGAGGTGAGGTACTCCCTTTCAGATATCCAGTCTATCGCAGGGCAACATAGAGACAAACTACCAACTTCACCAGTTTTCTAATTTATTAACAAACTAATTTGTGTTTTGTATTGACATTAATGTAATTCAGATCAATATGCACTGGTCTTGTAACAGTTATTTTCTCAGTTTTTCAAGTCTTGCTGAAGTCGTTATGGGCACAAATCCCATGAAGACTGCTATAATCATAGCAATCATAAACATGTTGTGCTTGCACATCAGACTGTGTGGTTGTGAATTTAGTTTTAACCTTGTGTAAAAATGACTGAGAAATATTGCTTTGTGCATGTGTGGAGGAAAAAAACAATCCATGCAGTGTCTATAAATAATATTCACTGCTTTGGATGTTTTATCCTCTTTATGCCTTTTAAAAATCAATCATAATAAACAAATTTGACATTCTTGACAAAACAAAATGTACGAGTGAAAACTGATTTCTATAAAGTAAAAATTTTAGTACATAAAATAAATCATTACATAATTATTTCCCCTCTCTTGAAAGTGGCTGACCTAATTCAGCAGAGGTCCAGTCAGTTGGTGCAACAGGTCTCACAATGACGGGAATAAAGATCACCTGAATGCAGCGAGTGTGTCTCAAGTGATTGCTCTATAAATACTCCTGTCTGGAAGGTTTATTCACAAGTTAGTCAGGATTCCTGGCCAGCATTGTAGCACAAAGGCAAAATAACACTCCAAACAGAGCAGAAAAAAGTTTAAATCAGGGGCTGACTGCAGTTTGCTCCGCAGTTTGTATGTTTGCACTCTATACAAAATTAGAGTCCATTATCAAAAACTGGAATGAATTTGGCACATGTGTAAATCTGGATTTCAGAATAAGGCTGTAATATAAATTGTGGACAAAATTAAGCTCTGTATATATTTTCAGAAAATATACATATATATTCTGTATATTTGCATAACTTCCACATGCTCTAATGACATACAATTATCAAAGTGGACACTTGAATAAACTGTCAGCTAAAGAGCTCAGCAGTCACGCCCAACCCTTTTAGTTACTCTACTTATTTCATCACTTTGAAGTTTTCTTCGGCCATTTAATTCTACGTTTATCCCCCTTTGCTAGTGCCTCTTTTAATTACAGCCTTACTTTGGTGGGAATCAAACAGAAACAATTAAAAGAAGAATGTTTTCAGACCAGTCGATCCAGCTGATGAATGGAGCTGGAATACAAACTAGTGGGAAACTTTCCAGAGTTTAAGAATTCATTACACAGAAACATTAGAATTCCAAACGAGGGCATTGATGATAACGATGCATTTTTCATCTTAAGACTTAGAAGGGACATTTAAGCTCTGGTTATTATTCAGAACAACTCTCATATGAGCTGACACACGAGGCGTCAAAGCCAGAGGCTAAGACTTTCATGGTGCTTTAATCAGCAGATCGCACAAACTCCATCGAGGGAGACGGATGAGTGAAGGAAGCTGTCCTGTCAGTCAGAGGAGAGTAAAGGAGGCAGAGACCACAGCATCTCAGAAGCATGTCAGCGCTGTTGACTTGGATGACTGTGACCAAAAAGACGACGGTGCCTTGAGCTTGGACAGACTTCATGAACTTGTGTCGTTAATAAATTGATCTAAGTACCTTAAACTTCATGGTGGCTTTTGTTCAGGTAATCATCAAGTCAATTTGTCTCGCAATGTAATCTCTCCTGAGCCCGCTGCCATCAGCGATGTTTTAATTGGATATAAAGCTGAATATTTTGTGGCTGGCATTGATGTTGCAATCAGTATGGTAAAGTAACAAACAAAATGCCACTCAGGAGTTTATTTCTAATGTAGTACTGTTCTTTCTGAGAATTAAACACAAAGAAACCATTTTAGTTTTTCTGCCTGGTTGAACTGTTTTAGAATTTAAAGAGGCAATGTTATGTATTTTCCAAGTATATAGTGCCATTTTTATAGAACAATCAAGTAACTATGTTAGATTCAGTTATTATAGAAATGCTATAAACATCAAACATGACTTTGACTTTGTAATTTGACATCTTGAAATCAGGCCCCTGCCTCTTTAAGAAGCTCCTCTTTTTTCTGTCTCCGACTTTAGCACATCATCACAACAATGCTTCTCATTATGCCACTGACAACCGTTCTTAGCAGCTTTGGACTGAGGAGTAATGTGCTTGATAAGCTCAGCAGTCATGCAGTTATGCCAGGCGTTTGCTGATTGCTGCTGCCGCTAGTCTGGAGGAGCTGAGTGGGGAAGTTGTGGGGGAGGGATGCTTTGTTAGACAAACTGGAGACTGCAGCTCCAAGGAGGAGCTTTGTTGAAATCCATGAGTTGCCATGGCAGATTCAAGGATTCCTCAAAGAATCAAAGCAACACTCCAGGTATGTTTTTAATTAAATAAGTTGAAGTTTTATCAGTGCGCTGATAGAGACAGAAAAAAGTTTAGCCCCATCTAATTGCTGGGGGCTGTACCCTAGCAGGGCTTAATGTCTAGATGTGCCCCTGATTTTAACACTGCAGCTGTGAAATGCTTCCCAGAGTGTAAAGTGATTGTTAGTTATTTATAGGAACCCTATCAAAACTCTGTATTATTACCGGGATGCCAGCCGGTTGAACATTAAAGAAAACAGTGAAAAGAACATTATCTGCAGTCCTAAGCAGATAAGCAGAAAGACATTTTAGTGCCAAAAAGACAGTTTATAGAGATAAAACATGTAATAAAAATAGGACCAGTACTTGTAAACATTTGAGGAAAAGCAGGACTATAATGTAATTTAGCAACTGACTCTGTCGGTCATATTCTTAATTGTTTTGACATGCATGCAAATTTATCTGCTCCTGAATCTAATGAGGAGCTAGTTTTACCTTCTTGAAAAGAATGATGATGAATCTCACCTTAAACGAAAGGTTTTACATATTTAGCTGTGTTTCAAAATTATCTCACATCAAGTGTAAAATTCAAGTTATTCCTCCCCTCGATACTCATCACAGTCAGAAAACTTTAGCATTCATGTACTGTGTACCTCTTCAGAGTCAATTTATAGTGCTTAGTCGAATCTGAAAACATCTAAAAGAAGTGGTAAACCCAGACAACAGAGGAGGAGCTTACTGCAAC
The DNA here is from genome assembly GCF_002775205.1 of Xiphophorus maculatus. Classification (NCBI taxonomy): domain Eukaryota; kingdom Metazoa; phylum Chordata; class Actinopteri; order Cyprinodontiformes; family Poeciliidae; genus Xiphophorus; species Xiphophorus maculatus. The sequence goes on along the minus strand of NC_036457.1, from coordinate 15,189,216 downwards.
AGAGAGCGGGACTCATTTTATTGCCTATTGATGTAATTTCAAAGCAAACCAAGTCGTTTTGGTGTCCATGGTACTCACAAAATGTACAAGTTTATTTCATGGCATGTTTGTAAAGAAGAAAAATAATGCTTAGCGTTATTGTGTTTAATAAACCAACCTCTGTAGCATGCATTTACTTCGCACACCCTTTATTGTGTACACTCCTAAATAAAATCTAGTAAACCCAAATGCCCTGATACATCATCCAAATGGTAATTAGACTCCCTCTGTGTGCAATGCATCTCAGTATACACCCAGCTGTTCAGTGAAGACCTCAGAGGTTCGTTTGAGGACATTAGTGAGAAAACCTCAGCATCAAGACCAAAGAACATAAAAGATGTATAAGGGGTAAAGCTGTGAAGCACAGATTAAAGCAGGGCTAGATAGCAAACAGTATCTAAACCCTAATGCTCAAACTGTGATTAAAAAACAGAATATTGTGGGAATGGAGACCTACCTGGATGTGGACGAAACTGGCAGCCCAGGTAAGGAGGATATTAAGAGCTGCAAGTAGAAAGACATTGTAAAATGAAAGAAAAATGGAGTAGGCAAAGATTTTAGTCTCAAGATGATTTGAAGAAAAATCCCACCAAAGACTCGAAGCTGTGTTACAAAGAAAGGTGATTAATATGAAGGGCTGAGCTAAATACAAACACATGGCACACTCGTGAGTTTATTTGCTAATAAGAAACATTTATCCGTTTCCTTTTCTCTTTTACAGGTATATGCACTACTTTTTGTTGGTCTATCACATAAAATCTTAATAAAATGCAGGACAAAATGTGAACATGTTCAACAGGCATCAATATCTTTGCAAGCACGGGATTCTTCAACTAAAGGAAAGGCCATAACACAGCATATCCTTGACTGCAAAGCCAACTGTAACATTAAACAACCTTTTTTTACCCACACCATATCTTCCACATCTTTCACTGCAGTGCTTTTACAGTCTTTTTACATTAATGATTTTTTTTTTTGCAAGGCCTTTTTGGAATCCTATTGTATTTTCTTCAACATACTTTGTGTGCACTCTCTGACCAGTTATGCGTTTGTGAGAAATGTGGCTTTGCCTGAGTAAAAATGATCTCCACTGCATGAATTTCTCAGTAGTAGAGGGCTCCGCTGCAGCATGATCATATTACACACATTAAACACTGGGGTTCAGGAGACTTGGAGGCTTTTGGGTGAGAGGACTGCTTGGTCCCTATGGCAAACTGAGGTTGAGGATTAGAATGGTGAAGTGAGACTGTGGGTGAGCTGTGGGAAAAGCGGGAGCACATAAATTCATGCTTATCTGTGAGCAGGAGGGGGGCCTCTTGTGTCAAGGTCCTATCATTACCAGCAGCAGAACATGAATGAATATGAGGCACTATTCATGAATATTCTATTGAGTTGTTATCTTTCTCTTTCAACTTTCTTTTTTCGGTCCCCCACCCTCCTCCTGTTTTCCCAGATTTTCTCTCTGCTATTCTTATCTTCTGCCTTCTCTTCCTCACTTTAGCGTTTTCTGTTTCTGTCTTACACTCTTGCTGTGCTGTGTCTCAGGACGTTAACGTGTTTCCCACAAGTTCTCCTGGTTCACCTTTAAATCTAACACATTGCAACGACTTCAGAAATACAAGACTACACCAAAGAGCTCCTGCTGTGAAGCATCTGTCAGATTCCACAGTCCCTTCTTCACTCTGTTTTATTTATAATTTATTTAAGTCTATTATCATGGATTTGGTTAGTTTATATAAGTAAATATTTTAGCTCATCTACTTAAAGTGACCAAAATCACCATTTATAGCAAGTTTTTTTTATTTTTTTTAATCATCGTGGTAGTTTTAGTCATGCAGTTTTTTTGTTGTTGTTTTTTTACAATATCTGGTGTTTATGTCTTCACACTCCTTTTAGTTCATGTCCCACAGTAGTTACAGATAAACTAGTTATTCAATATCAATGTGAGATGCTCTGATAAAAGGTTTCATAGTTCAGTGGCTCCTCTGACTTGTTTTCCAAAGCCCGGTGGGGTGAGTCAAATGGAGTGATAGTGTTTGATTCATGCTGTGGCAGAGTCCAGTGCCAGTTGGCGCAGAAGTGCAATAGGGCCACGGTCTATTGGCCGTAAAATGAGCGGAGGTGCCCTGCTTTCACTGGCTCTTCCACAGGACCCATGGGCACAGCAACAACAATCAGCTACATCAAATGGAAGGGCTAATGGATGAGAAAATGTAACTGAAAAGGGCAACAGCACTCTGGCAGACAAAGTGAAAGAAGATGGTGGCCCCACTGGACCAGTTTCTGCCTGATTGCTTCAAAATTTGGCAGGGTCCACACTGAGGTCAGTGACTGGTAAAAATCAAATAGTTTACTTTTTTTCTTGAAGAAATGTTAGACTGTACGTTTGCCAATATTTTCATATGCATCGTTAGCTTGTGAATAACCCACAATTTCTTAAAGCTGCATATTTTAGTTACCTTTACAAAAATATGTTTTTCACATGTATGTTAAAACTGTCAAAGTATGAGACAGATAATCTGTGAAAACATCAAGCTTCTCCACCTTCTCCTCCTATTGCTGTAATGCAGTAGGAGTGGATGGTGGTTGGTTGTGGACCCACATGCAGAACAGCAGAGGCGTGGACTAAATGAAGATATGTAAAGAAAATAAGTAAGAAAACTTACAAACACAGGGAGCCAGGGGCAGAACACAATCCATGAATTCAAAGGGAAAAAAACATTAAGGATACACAAGGAGAACACATGACAATTGCCATCTGCAGAAATGCACCGCTCCCTGTCAGAAACAACCAATCAGAGCTTTTAAGGAAGGTCTTAGAACTGTCAATCACCCTTATGTACACACTCCCCAATGTGGTAATGGCGGAAGCCCTGAAAGGCACAGGGGGAAAAAAAAGACGTATTTTTGACGTCTGATTAAATTTTCTTCATGTGCAAGTAAAAAAAGGTTTAAATATTTTTAAATATTGTAATCGTACTGTTTCTTCTTTTTCTTATTCTTATTATGCTTCCGCCAAATGAATTGGCTTTTTGAGGGTTTTATCATATTCAAAAACTCACCAAAGTTGGCGGACGCGTGAAAATTATGTATTTTACTATTTGGTTCTTATTTTCTTTAGAGATCTCATCATGATTTTTAATTAAATGTTTTCTTCTCAAGGTAGAAGGCAAGAAAATTGATGTCAGTGTTGTTGTAGTTTACCCATTTTCCCTTCTGTGCAACACCCAAGTCCGTTTACCAGTTTCAGGACCCGACTAACACCCCAGTGTCATTACCTTGAGAAATAATGAGCTTTGGTTAAGTATAAAACAGGCTTTAATGCTGAGAATGATCCAATTTTACAGGTCATACAAATGGAAGAGATACAGAGTGACATTTACCATCCAAAGAGTCCTTTTGCCAATAACAGAATGTTCCTTATAAATTTCTTGTAACATTTTTAGTCTATAAAGTCAGAAGATTCAGAGTTTCTTTTAAGAAGGACATTTAGTTCCATTAGTCTTGATTTTTCACAATTTAGCATCAGGGCTTTTTTTTTTATGTATGCCGTATGTTTCCCCTTAACTTGATCTTTGTTAGGACCTTTGCTCCACTTTACACCAAACTAACTTTTAGCCACATAAAAGAGATGTTTGTTTTTTTCTTTGAGTAACAACTGAATATGTAATCACATCTTTAATTAACCGCAGACTGTTAAATTGAACATTTGCACATTTTAATTTTAATGTATTTTTTGCCATCTTAGATATATGGCAATGTTCACAGAGTGTGTGTGGCAAAAAAGAGAAAAAAATCTGTGTCCAAAAATGAAGTATTGAAAGAGGTTTTGTTTACTCTAATGAACATGTGTGATTATATCAAATTTTGCTCAATATTCAAGAAGTCAAAACAAAACTCATTTTAACTGTCAAATATCTCAAGTGGTGACTTTGGAAATCATAAATACCTTTAATGTACATATAACATATTTTTTGTTGCTGTAGTAGTTGTACTTTTTGGCAGCACAAATTCCTAAACAGTGACAAGTCCCGCCATTTTGGATGTTGAATTTACGACACGGGGCGTACTTTCCCAAATCTCAAAATTTTATTCCATCAGCTATATCTCCTCACTACAACAGCTGATCTGCACCGGATTTTTTTGTGCATCGTCAGGGTGCGCTGCTGAACACATCGATGCGTATTGCCTAGCGTATGGGTGCAGAAACTGCACGAGAGTGCCGATGGTGGCGAGCGCATGGCGTTGCTTGAGCCCCCGCAGTCGTCACAAGGCCGGAGTGGCGATGAGCTGCGAGGGGCTGTTCAAAGCTGCTTTCAGCTTTAATTCAAGGATTTTACTATTTTTTTCTCATGGAGTTTTTTTTTTTTTTCCTTGTGTGTAGTATTCGTAGGCAGTGATGGAATCACAAGCTCATTGGTTTCTTATTTGAAGGTAGCAGAAGTCCTATGTTAAAGAACAAAAATGAAAATGCAGTTAAAGGGTCTGAATTGTTATAGAGTTATTGCTATATAACCATCTAAGCGTGAAGACAAATCTTTTGTTGACATTTTAGAACAGAAAACACTTGAATGTGGATTTCAGCCTCTGGTATATTGCTGTGTTCTGACTTAGCTAGACAAGGACCAACAAGTGAAAAGTTTGCAAACATGTTATTTTCACTAGAACAGAGAGTTCATGAAGTCTAGAGCCAACTCAGAAAAATGAACTGCACACTCCATCAAGAGATTCTGTCTATTAAAGAGATCTTTTCTCTGCCTGTCTCTTTTCCTTTAACTTTTCCCTCCCATTCTGCAAACAGCAATCGACCAGCCTTCCCCTTTTCAGGTTTTGCGCGCTTCTTATTAAGTGGAGAGCAAACAGCCTCCAGCCAAAGTTAAATCAAAATCTGAAATAGGCAGTAGGACGGGATTTATATTAAGGTGTATTTGAGGTGTAGGCATGGGAGTTATGGGGAAGAAATACAATCAGGAGGCAGCTAAGGTTGGAATAGAAGATCTACAGGGGCAGATAGGGAAAGATGGAGTAGTGGGGTGAGGGTGAAAAGAAAGCAAACATGGATGAAAGAGTAAATCTGGAGGTAATAGTTTCTCAACTTTACTGAGTTAAAGATAAAAAGTAATTCAGAGCAGTCTTTGCTTTGCAAACAGAAATCTTTCAGTAAACTTTTTAACTGTATTGGACTTTAGAAAAGAGTAAAACAAAACAATGCTATGCATTTACTTCAAATATGCCCCTCCCCCCCCAAAAGAAACTCGCCATGGTCAACTAAAACTACTGTAAAATATGCAAAATATTAAAAGATTAATAAAATTAAAACATTTTTAAATGGCATTAAAGTTCTTTTTCAGAACTTTAATGTAAAGTTGTAGTTTAATCTCAGGGCATTCTCCCCCAGCTGCTGTGTCTGCTTTTGTTTTGTATTGATGCTCTTATTTAATGGCTAATGAACCTAAACCAAGTTTCTAGACCATTAGATTGCTTTGATTCTTAAACCCATTCCAGAACTGCTGGTCCGTACTGAGATCAACAGCATTTGACATCTTTACCACAACACAGACCTCTACTTAGGCGATGGGGTGGAAATAACTGAGGAGGAATTGAAGAAAAAGTCATCAACTATGTTTTGATCAATGTTTTCAGTTTATATTTTGAACCATTCATACATCCAAAAGTTGTCTCTAGATATGAAGGTTTTAGGGGGGCGGATCTGGTGCTTATCTCTATTTTTACAAATTATCTTCAGCAATATTTCAACACAACTTTAGTTTTTACTTTCCCTTCTGTGTCCTGTTTACTTAGATCTTGTGTAACAGGAAAAAAAATTACCTTTTTGGTCTGTGCTCATGTGAATCTTTAACTGAAATGATAAATATGTGAAACTTCTTGATGTGAAGTTTCTATCATTAAGACTGAGGTCTAAATTAGACTGGGTTGAAGCTTGACTTTAAAATTAATTTAATTAAAATGAGTTTAATTGTCTGAACACAGCAACATGTTTTCCAAAGTTATTCACACCTCTTGTACGTTTTCACTTTTTGTCGCATTACTGTGACAGCGGCTGACAAACATACAAGGAATATGACAAATAGCTTTTAAACTTTTTACAAATAAAAATCTGAAAAGTGTGTTGACATTTATGTTGAGCTCTCCTGAGCTAACTATTTATAGAATCACGTTTTGGCTGCAATTACAGCACCAAGCTATTAACCTACTAGTGGATCTCTGCAGCTCCTCTAGGTGAAACATTTTCATGTCTTCCCTATCAGTTTAGGTTTGTATGTTAGGAATTATTTATTTTTACACTTTGTTCCATTTTACAAAGAAATAATGAAATAAAATTCATTATGGGTTGATTCCATAATGTTAGAAGATGTGAAATAGTTCCAGGGGGTATAAATACATTTCAAAGCTCTGCAGATCTAACTAAGTAGCTCCAGTTGTTTGTTATGTCTTTGCACATCAGAAGGGTCTTTGTAGTGCAATTCCAGTCTGTCACATCGAATTTGAGTCGATTAAGAAAAAAAAGATTTCTAATTGTCCCACAGAAAATCCTTAGTAATCCTTTAATTAATATTTTAGACTTTTATCATCAATTTACTTGCAGTCACACATGATGTTTTTAATAAAGGGTCCTCCAAAAAGACACGCCTCTATTTAAACTACCTTGGCCTTCAACACGTCTCCACTGAAGTGGGCTCAGCGATGCACTTCACATGCCTCGGAAGTTGGAGCATAGAGGGCCATGTTGGGAAACAGAAAACATTTGGATTTGCTGTTTGTTTTGATGCTAGCTACAAGCTGAAAACTATGTTGCCAGCTCTGATTTTACTAACCAAAATTGTGACTTCAGTGGGTTTTTGTCTGACTGTGAAGTCTAAAATTCAACTTCTGAGTTCAAAGAAAACACACAACAATCACAGGCAAACTTTGGGCTTAGAACATAAAAAGCACCAGACACCCTGCTTGAAAGGATGTTGTGAAACGCACTTCTCCATCCTGAATGTTGATTTTCATGCAACTCTGAATGACCCAGTGTAAAGGATAAGAGTTCAGAGCATGAGTAGTACTTCTGTTGCTACACAGCTTTAAACAAAAAGAAACTTGCCTTTATTTTTATTATTATTTGAAGACATTTCTAAATTTCTTTTGTAAAATTCCTTGATGTTGCTTTCTTTGACTATGCCTCTGTATTTGTGATGATTGTGTTGTTGTTTTTAGTTTTTTAATGCAAATGAAGTGAGACGTGTCTAATTCTGGTCAAGGCTAAAACAATAGGATTGTACACTTGTATCAAATTATGCAATGACTAAGAATTATACAACAGAGCCACACTTGCACTTCTCCGTAGAAATCTGGTATAAAGAACTTGTATTCACACGTCTGCCTTTGTGCATACACTCAGTTTTACTGCCGAAACTAAAGGCGGTGTGTTTCATCGAGTCCCAGCTGGCTGTTTAAGCGAGTCTGTGTATGTGTGTAGCTGAAGAGGGGAGGAGAAAATAAATTACACAGAATGCCCACTAATACCCACCATGGAACTCCATTCTGCAGGAACTCCTGGGAGCGTTTCTTTTATTCTGCTGTAATTAACTCCGTACCTGGTGACGAGCCACCCACAGGCCTAATGGTAATTTAAATTTAATGCACACAGTGATAGGCGGTAGTGTTTTTTGATCGCAACAGCTCAAAAATGCAATCATGGGAGAAAAGTTACTATATTTCCACACTGGGCCAATTTTGTATGGCAATCTGCTTGTTCTATACCGTTCAGTGAAAAGTCCCAAAATTGAGATTGAGAGAATTGTTATTACCCTGTGGTTGGGTTGTAAACAATAAATGGTGTCAATAAATCAATAATTGATGAGAACTAAGTTAGTGTTGTTGCCAAGGAAGAATGTTAGTGGGAAATGTAAACTGATTTAAGCTAATTGAATCAATCAGGCTATTTTCCTTATTTTTTGACGATATTTATCATCAATGAGATAGTTTCAACTCTCATAAAAAGGAGCTTTAATAGCTGCCTTTTTGCAAAATCTAAAGCGAAAATCCCATTTTGCTTCTCTTTTATGGATGTTTGCATCATTATCTTCAAACTTTTGCTTTGTCACGGAGAGCTCACAAAGCAAATGTCATTTCACTAAACTTTCTTTTTTTGTTTGAGATAATTCTTGAATGGGTTTTTGTTTTCTCGCAGCAAAGCAATTATTCTCCAATCCTTCATTTTTTGATGTTTTGAAAAGTTTTAGTAAGTTTTGATTAATATTATAAGTTAAAACATTTTTTACGACATGTAAATAAATGGAGATTTTTTTTCAAACTCCATGACATTTTTTGAAACATTGTTTTAATTTGAGAGACATCTGTTCCTTCAGTATCCTGACAGCAGAACACTGCAGATCTGTTCATGTTAGCTGCAGCTTTACAAGAATGACCACACACTTTTTTAAAAATCAAGTCAGTATTCAATGACTTTGTTTCTTTCAGAACAGCGTAAACATAACTTTTTTCTCACTATTAAACTACAAGCACAAAACAGAAGCACTCCTTTAAATGTTTACTCAGAAATTCAGACTTGTTACGTTGCACCTTATTAATGTAATTAAGAATAAGAGAAATGAAAATATTCCAGGCAGAAATGTGACCTTAGTATTTCTGTGGTAGAGGCCAAATGATCTCTACAGGCCCTTTTCCTCTAACTATGAATGATTTATATCTAGGTTAAAAATCTATTTGCTTTCTGGGGGCTTTTAGAAACGCAATGCTTGGTCTTAAATGATTTTATTTCATTTCAACTCGTATCTTTAGCTATATTTATATGTAACCAGGGTAGCTAATATGGAAATGTTTCTTACTGGTATCATTAGAGAAAAGGAACATAAAGAATCGATCTCTAAGAAATAGGGAAAACGTGGAACAGCAGTCAAGCTGGAGGCAAAACACAGACGTTTAAAAGTATTTTGAGTTAACAGAAATGTTTCAGGCACATATTTAGACAGTGCTGTTTGCACTAACATCATTTGAAATTTCTATTTTAATATTATTGAGTAAATCATCCTCTCACAGAGTGTGCAGTAACAGGGCCCATTTTCCTTGTAGCTACTCATTAATGTCAGCTTAGCAAGTTAATTAGCTTGGAATGCAGTAAACCACTGAATAAACCATTGAATATTTTTATTCAACCCTGTAAGAGCCTGAAGGTAGACACTTGTTTCTCCTGTGGAGTAGACTGGTGTGCAGCTTTCTGTGTTTTTGCTATTCAGATAGTAATGTAAATGATTATGTAATATTTATTTTAGTTGTAGAACCCAGTGGGAGAGGAAGCACAGCAAGTGTGTAGTTTTTGAGTTTTACATGTAGCACAGATTTAATATAATTTAATAATATTAATAATGCCAATTCTATAATTGTTGAAGGATAAGGGATAAAATAGTACATATAATGATTTATAATCAGGAAAAAAAAACTGAAAAACTTTTAGGTTTAATTCAAATCTATGACTTTGGGTTTAAAAATGGTTTGTGTGCTCAGCTCACCCAAAAATATCTGATTTAGAAATTAAGAACATGGACTCATAAATGTAAAATTAAAATTACGATGGTAAGATATATTTCCCTTAAACATACATTGATGATATTTCTGGACTGAGATGAAGCCAAGGGTCAATTAAATAACCCTAACTTTGATTTTTGCCCAAAAAAAGACAGCAGATTTGTTAATATCTCCCAGAAATCAGACTCCATCATTTTCCCATACATACAGTATATAACCAGGCATGTTACCGTAGTTAGATTTATCTGAAAACCACACCATTTTCACGAGTCACAAATCAATAATCATGTGTATAGGACTACATTTAAACAACAGCACACATGACAAGAGTTCCCAGATGGCTTTAGTGAGGTTGGATGATGGAGTACGTCTTAACACCTCTGTCTCCTCTGTGTCAACATAAGCCATTGAAACAGACATGGATGCATGTTTGACTGGCTCAGTTAATGACCTGCCATTCTGACCTTCCTGCTGCCAGAGTCCTAATCCATCCCTCACATCTCTCAAAGGTGCATGTGCAGTTTATGAGGGTCTCTAAGAGAGGGGTGTATATCAACGCATCAATCTCCAGCCGATGTGACATTTGGGTGAGAAGTGGAGCCTGTGAAATAGATCTGAGAATGTCAAGCAAGTCGGCTGATACCTTTAGATTTCCCTGACAGCCCTTGTCGTTACACAGGACATTTCACCTGCAGAAGCAATTAGCAGAGAGCACACAAGGAATGATGGAGAGGGATGGGCCAAAAGGTCGATATCTATTTTTTCTTTATTTTGACAGGATGAGAAATAGATACAATTATGATACATAAGAACCGTTGTTCATGTTTGATATGTAGGCGACACCTTGACATTGAACAGAATTTGCAACAGGACCAGAACAACACTTCTCGGTCCTGTCTTGATTTTTTTTTAAAGCTCACTGACAATTTTTGAAATAATGCACACCCCTTAGTTCTGGTGATATTATTAACTTGTCACTACAAATACCCAAATCAACATTTTGACAAAACCGTGAAGACTGGTTCAATCTTAGGGTCCCACTGAAGCAATACTTTTTATGTCCTAAAGGCTGCTGCTTTTTTGGGAGCAAAATACTAATTAGAGAGATATAAAGTCTAGAGATTTCTTGCTGACTGTACCTTTTTCTCAGAAGACATGTTCTTTGAACTTAAAATCCATGAAGAACATAGCATTTAGTTGTGACGGGGTTCTATTATGAGTTGGACAACCACAAATGACTGGTCAAGGCCAGAGATCACTTCAGTGAAATTTATTATGCTTTTCTTCACATGAACAAAGATGGCTGGTGCAGAATATATACAAAGGACAGTTATTTTTTTGTCCCCTTTTGACATCTTGTCGTCTTTTCGTGGGGTCAATATGTGTCCAACAAACCCAGTGTCCTTCACTTTTACTGCCGCTTTAACCAGTGAGTCCTTAAGCAATTTCTCTGACATAAACAAGTTCATATGAAGATTCTCAAAACAAACATTTTTAACACTTTAATCTTCCTCTCTATAAATGAGTCAGAGCTCCCTTATGGGGACAATGATAGATGCAAGTCTTCAGTTTAATTTTAATTCATTAGTCTTCTTAACAGCTCCACCTTAAAAGCATGAATACCAAACTTCTGCCTACTCATCACTGAAGCCAGCTTTAGTACCACCAAAACAAGAGCCACAATCTAAGAACCACAAAGCTACAGATTAGTCCTCTTCAAAGGTCATAGGTCGCTCTTTCTGTAGTAGATATGAAACATTAGGAGAACTACTACTACTACTACTACTACAGGGGTGCCAATAAGTGTGGTACTAGTGATTTTGTAGAAAACAATGCCTTTCCTAACATGTATTTCTTTTCTATATTGAATAAAATCCAGGCTGCTCAGTGGCGCTGCAGTTAGCACACTTGTTTTGAAGCAAGAAGGTTGTGTGTTCAAATCCCAACCTGGAGTCTTTCTGCGTTGAGTTTGCTGTGTGGTGGTGCAAGCCGTGAAAATGCCGCCATGCTCAGCTGCCTGCATGACAAACTGACTAAATCAAACAGTTAATGTAGATGTCAGACATCAACTGATGCATATGTATTAAATTATTAATTTAGTAGACTATAATGACATAACCTGAAAGACACACGAATTACATGCAAATGAAAAGAAACATTGTTTTCCACCGAGTGATTACTAAGGCTGCAGAGCGATTCTCTACACCGCCCAGACAATCAGTTTCAATAACACAGTGTTGTTTCAGCTGTATATTGAGTGATTTTTGAAACGGGGAACTGTATAGTGTGTTTAGAACATTTTGATTAGGTAACCAGTAAATTATTGTTCCAAGCACATGCAAAGTTTTTTGTTTTGGCTGCAATCAGTCACTCTTCCACCGCTCAACGAGGAATCCAAATAGCTATATTCCTCCTGATAAGCATTTGACTGCATCACTGACGTCCACAGAAGTGGTAAATTGCCTATCTGCCTTTCATCATCAATGCTACTCTTTGTTGCTGCACCTGGAGCCTCATTGTGCTCCCTGGAACTGATTGATTTGAAAATTGTTTTCTGTCAGCACAGAGCTGAGTAAACAAGCACAAACGAGGGCCGGGAGGTGGGGACGTGTTTAGATGAGATTACATGTTGTTTCAGATGATAAACCAACATAATTTTGTGTTTCTCACACATCTTCTGCCTCTCTATTCGCTGCATGTGCATTCATCTTTTAATTGGCTTGAAGGGAGGCTTTCCATACTCCTGCTTGGGCAGAAGGCAACTTTTCTTTTTCTTCTAAGAACCAAAAGCTCCAGCTACTTTGTGCACACTGCACTGCTCTGAACGAAAATAAACAAGATCTTTGAATTTTCTAATCTGTTACTGCTGGTGCCTTAAGCTGTTTTCTCTTTAAATAAAACTGTCCATCACAAACCGTTGTACAAATATTTGTAAAAGTAAGACTGTTCTCTACCAGAGGAGAGTGAAATGTTATCAATGATTCTGAGTGATTAGCATTCCCTTCATGTTTGAACGTTTTGCATTATGTCACATTACAACCATGCATTCAAAGTATTTTGGAGGATTTTATGGTTTTTAACAATATATTGTATATTACAATTGTGTAACTTAAAGGACACATTTTTGTAACTTTTTACAGTTAAAATCGGAAAAATGTGGTATGCAAGTGTATTTTGCTCACTTTACTGCGATACACCTAAATAAAATCCAGTGCAGACAATTTCTTTCAGGAGTTGCCTATAAGTAAATTGTATGCATTTGTTGTTTAAAATCAGCATAAATCAAACTTTTCTGTGAAGGCCTCAGAAGATTGTGAGACAACTTTAGTGAACGAACAATAATGTGGAGTATTTTAGATTTTCAATTTCAAACTATTTTGAAAAGAAAAAAACATAATTTTCCTACATCTGCTGCTTTGTGTTTTGCAGTCACATAAAACGACAATAAAATACATTAAAGTTTGTGGTTGTAATAAGACATTTGAAAATGTTTTAAGAGTAATACTTTTGCACATGTTTTCAGTTTGCAGTCATAATTAGTTTTTAATCTTTGAATTGTTTGTTCTCCGTGCAGATAGGGGAACTAAAAATTAAATTAGAGATGAAAGCTAAAAGGTAATCAAATTTCCATAAAAAGGTGATATCCATAAATTCCCCCTGAAGGCCTGTGAGGGAAAACCACAACTGGACACCGAGTGCTTCACAATTTATTTCAGCATTTAATAAAAATGAGACCAAGTAATCAGAAAGTGGTTTTGGATATTAGTTGTCTGCCCTCCTGCAGTTAACAATATGAGACTAAGGTGATATACGTGGCAGGTATTAGAAAAACCTGTAATTTTCTGACAGCTCACAATTAATTTGCACGTTCTGATAGCAGTTTAAAGCAAAACTTGCCAGACAGCCGCAGTATTATCCCCACAAAGCACAGCAGGGCAGACATCTGTGAACTTCATTTTCAAGTCAAAAATAATTATTCCTACACTTTCTGCCTGCTGCACCTGAGAGTGTTATTGCAATGATAGCTCAAATATTTTGTAGTTAAGACGCAGTTTCTGCTTGTACAAAACTTATCCTTATCTTCATCGCTGTTTGCATCAAGGAGCAAACTTTTAAGCTCCATCAACAACATAGTTTGCTTTTGTAAAACATAAAGCACTTCCTATTAAGCCTCTGTGCATGGGGACGATCATATCTACTGTGTACCTACTCAGCCACTGTACTGATATTTTTGAAGAAAGGTTTATAGGATTAAAGATAGCTATAGAGTGGTATTGATCTATTCCATCTCACAAATGGAGCTTATTTATGAAGGAAAAAAGTCTCTGCATTTTTGAAACCAAAAAAAGGAGAAACATTTTATGTGACAGGCAACTTTTAAATGAGAGGAATAAATAAATTTTTTCCTGACAGCCAGTGCCAGTTATGTTATCAGTCACTATTTCATATTGTTGCACTTCTTGTTTTGTACCTCAGCCATTTCCTACTCACTTTGACAATCAATAATATGGAAGCAATTTTATATAATCTACCTTTTGTACGGTAAGGAAATGTGGAAATGTAGCTCCAATAAGTAACATCTGTCAACGCACAAGGTTGCTTTGATCAGTGATCACAATCTGTAATACTTCAGTCAACGGCTCCTGTAGACCAGAATTATAATCAGTGAAAATACGTGTCAGTGAACTGAGCTGGGAGTAGGAATGCAAAACGGCCGTCAGGTGTGTTAAAAACGGTGTCACGGACTGTGACAGGGGCAACTTGACCAAGACCTGACGGCGCCACACTAATGCCATCATGTGTATGTTTGAAGACACGGGATGTTACAACACGACTGTACGTCATGAGAAAAGACAACACCACAACTCTGGTTCAGATCAAGATGAGATTCTAGCAATATTTTTGATAAAAACTGTTGATTTATATTTTTGTTTTGATAGCATTATGAACAAAGACTGCACAAGTTAATCACAAACATGATAATGTCAATGTGTGACCTTTGAAGAATCATTGCACTAGTCTGTATATCATGCAGCAAAGCTGGAGTTGACTGCATGAACTGCCTAAGCAGCGACACCCTCATTAAGGATTTCACAAATCTGAAATTGTTCGAACAAAGTGTTTTATATTTTAAAAAAGACAATGAAATTTAGTCATGTCTTGATAAAGAATTTTAAAATATCCCTTTGATTTAGCAATATTAAATAGCTCAAAAGCAGATGTCAAATTTAGCATTAAATGGCTGACATCTTGTCAGGATATATTATTATTTTATTTGTTGATTTTTTTTTTATTAATGCAGTATCAGCATCAAAAGCAGTAGGAAACATAGTGGAGACTTCTTCAGTGTCTTTGTGGCTAAATGTTGGCAGCCAATTCTTGTCCTGAAAGATCTTATCACGCCTTTTGCAACTGCTTCTTTGTTTTTATAAAATTAGAAACAGATGAATTTTCAATAAACAAGTAACATTTTAATCAAAGTCAGACAGATAGAAAGTATGTTTAAGACAAATTGTGGCTTGTCCGTTTGTTCAGTGACTAGTACATAGCAATGTGTTATTTTTAACATCCGCTCTTCTGAAAAAATTGGTCAGATTATGAAATATCTAATTTTTTTGTATTATATTGCAATTTTGTATATATTTGTAATGATATAATATCATAAAGAGATTCTGCAAACATGTTGGCATTGTATCATGTTAGTTTGATACATTTGAAGACAACAAAATGCTGCTCTTTCAAAACAGCTACTTTATTGATTGTTTCGCAGAGACATATTATATGTATTGCGAAACTGCAGTCATTTACTTTTTCCGTAGGATAAAACTAAATCATTAAGGTAATCCCCAGATAGCATGTGAGTCTTTGTCACTGTGTCTAACATGGAGTAAATGTTTTTACAGCCTTGATCTTGGGACCAAAAGGTATGAACTATAATTTTCATCATTTACAAGACTTTAAGGCAATAAAAGACGAGTCACAGGCAGCATAAGTAATGTTTTGTAAATACAAAGGTAATTTCTTTTTTGGTTTGGTCAAGCAATATGCTCCCTGAGGTTTCTTTTCATCGCCAGGAATATGGGTGAATCTTTTTTTTTGTATCAGTGAGTGTATTTTTTATGCTTCAGCAAGGCAAAAGGAAAAAAAACTGCCACTGAAACATTATGGATAGTTGGGTCTATTACACATTTTGGTGCAATACTAGACTAGACCGCATCAGTCAATATTCACTGACAGATCAAATTTGTTCAGTTGTCATGACATTTCAGGAGTTCAGATTTACTTTGGTGTAAGCTCTTTGGGGCTCTTTGGATCAGATGGCAGGACTGCATTAATCATTTTCTACAGGCTGCAGTATTTTTAGCATGCTTCAGTTACACAACCACAGGTACAGGTTTAGACTTGGAGAGGAGTAATACTCCAAATGCATTACTTGTTCTTCCAGTGCGGCATTAAGTGGTAATTCTGTGTTTAAACATTAAACCATTGTCGATTGATCAATATGGTATTATGGCTTATTTTTGCAGTTAGAAGTCTGAGAAGATTTCTTTGTAGCTTGATAAAAAAAAATCTCCAAAAGGTTCAGAATACTAACAGGAAAACCTTCAGAGAACAGAGAAAATGTAAGAGCAATAAACAGCAATAACCTAAAGGTAAAATGAAAAATTTGAAGAAATAAGAGATTGTGTTCGGCCTCTAAATAACTGACAGAATAAAGCAATGTTTCAAAATAATACAGACATTTTTTTGTGTGGAAAAAACATTCTAAAAACTTCAAAGACGTCTTGGAAGAGTGACTCAGTGACGTATTTTTTCCACTCATGTATTGTCATACATTGGCCAAGCAGTAAGCCTACTTTTTAGTGCAATGCAATGAGAGTCTCCACTTTAAGCTGCTTCAGCTCATATCAAACTTTGTTCATGTTACAGAGAAGCTGTGTGATTATATTACATTTCTTTTTCAGAAAATATGAGTTACATTACTGATCCAGATATCAAATAATACTTCAAATGTTTGTGAGGGACATTAAATAGCCCTCATATTGATTTTAGCATAAAAAGGAGGTATGTTTGAACAGAGTTCACTGCCACAATGAATTTTAAATGGTTGGTACCGTAATTACGTCTCTGAGTGACAGATAATTACAACCGACTATCCCCATTTGAGCGGCCACGTAGATTTTTAATTATTTTTTACCCATCAGTTTCTCTTATTAATGCTGTTAGACAGGATGATTTTTATCCCTGATATAGACATTTAACTGTTGATCAATGCCTATTTCACATTAGCTGGCATACAGAATAGCAAATCTCTATTTTACAAGAGAAACTGTGAGCATATTGACCTTGGCAAATGCTGTATTATACCCCGGCAGTGATGTGCTTGAATGCTAAATTTACACTAAGCAGTAAGCAAATGGCCTCTGCGTTGGAGAAGAGAGGAATCGGTTTCAGATTATTTTGTCCCTGCTGTACAATTTTGAGCAATTTCAGTTTTTCCATTTAAGATGGGATGCAGTTTTTCCTGACTGGTTGCCCTTCCCATGCCCAAACTCACAATAGCCTTTGCACCGAGACTAATAGATTCCTCAAATTACCTGAAAACACTGTGCTAGTGATTGCCTGTTTATGTTCTGTGTGTGCTTGAAGTGTGCTGCAATTTCACCCCAGAAAATTTATGGTTTGGTGTTGTCCGTGAAGAAGCAATATTGCTATTGTTTGTTTTTCAATTATAGATAATGAGCGAGAGAAAAAAAAATGAAAGTGCTTTTTCAGTCTGTTAAATCAAGCAGCCCTGCAATACAAACAAAATCTTTATTTAAACTTAGTCTGAGTTTAATCAGAATGTTTGAAGAGTAAATACAAATACAATCATATCATGGCGCAAAGCAAGAAAAAAAAAAAAACAGAGGAGTGATTGTTCCTTTTTCTTTTTCAGGACATAATCTAAGGACAAAGGATGAAAGTACTTCAAATAAATAAATAAATATAAGTGGAACTTTCTGATTTGTTTTTGTAGCAGTATCATGTCAGTGTTTTTATGGACAATTGTCATTCATGCTGCGTCATTTAATAGCAGCTCATTATTTCTAGAATTAAGCTGATTAAGCATGTCATTTAGGAGGGTTTCATTTGTAAAAGTGTTGAAAAAAAATCTTGTGTGTCTCAGTTAAAGAATACAAATGGAAAAGGTGACACTGCAAATAGCGAGGTTCAAACCCTCGCTCCCCTTAACTTAGGGGTTGTTCAGGAACCTGGTTCAGGTTGTTCAGGAACCTGAACAGCAAAAAAATATGTTTAAACATGAGACCGGAACCTAACACAGAGACAGTAATATGACAAAAGACTCGGGGAGCGAATGAGCAGCTCACAAAAAATGTTTAAGTGAAGAGCAGAGAGAGAAAACAAATCAGAGTGTGGACCAAAGAAATCCGATTCAAGAGTTTCAAACGAAAACAATAACAGACAAAACCAAGAAGATCCTGAGAAAACTTCACACCATTCTGTAGACAGACACCGTCCCACTGACACACTGACATCTGTGATTTCACACCAGTCCTTTAAAATAACATCACTGTCAAGTCTTCCTCCAGCAGCCGAGTTGCTCCCCTTTACAGCACCTCATGAAGTACGACATTCACTATGGCAACAGTGAATGCATAGAGAAGTCCACTGGCCTCCTACGCTCACAAAATCATTGATAACACAACAGGGAATAATATTTATAGTTCAGGCAAACCAGTATTTCATAAATGTTTGTTGCCAATTCTATTTGGGTCTCCTTTTTTTATTATAAAAGACTGCAGCAACATCCACTGAGTCTGAATTATCCTCAGTACATCTATGCTTCTCTTTTGTCATTGAAAATAATTTTTAAAAAAAACTTCTAGTGGGGATAGTAGTAGGTCCAATATATTCAAAACAGAGATAATGGGGTTGCACACTATCCTGCAGACATTCAACGGTTTGTTTGTATTCTTGAATTTTATAAAATAATCAAAACGTTGACACATGCTCATAACTTATCCACAAGACTTGTTTTTAAGTAGCTTATGGGGAAAATCTGGGTTATTATTCTTAGTCTTTGCTAAAGCAAGAGCATTTCCACATGAGGAATGCTGTCTCTGTTTCTGGTGTTGGCGTTAGTGGAGTTCTGCGGGATGAAAACGGATGACGGAACAACAGAAGAAGAGGGGACTTTGCTGGCATTTCCCCGTGTGTTGTGGTTTTGGCACATCTAAAAGAAAAACCTTTTTTGTAAGTACAATTGTGCAAAAATGACCACAGAAAATTACAGGAAGAATTCATTATTTTTTTTCTGGAGTTCAGATCAACAGAAGGTTACTTCAGCACCACCACTCCATCTTACGCCGCTGTCTGTGCTCCCCCTAGTTGCCGCTGAATCCTCTGACAGTCAACACCCGCGGCAGGACAGGGCACTTAATCTCAGTCTGCCACATGGAGCATAATTGATTGATTTTTGGCATTTTCGTTTTTGTTTTTAGATGAAGCAGTTATTGATCAATAGCCAGAGACACGATCATCTGCAGTTGTGCTCTCCGTCTTCCAGCGTGATCAATAACATGAAAGAACAAAATACCATTACAGCCATTAAATCAGTATTAACGGCATTGAGGTAGATGCATAAATGCAGGCCTCGCCACGGCTTCGTGATCATTAAGAGCGGCAACAAGACATAGTGTAACCCTGAGGAGATTGTGCTTTAATCACAGTGCTGTATCCCCGTCTTTTCATCTCTTCCCACTCAGAGATATTTTTAAGACACTGCAGTGAGTCTATTTCCCTTTTTAATTCATGGTGTTGACATTGTTCTAGCTTGGGACCTGGCGCAGCCACAACAGGAGCTGAATCCTGATCTCAGTGCTCTCCGTGTGTGGACACGTTCTCAGAGTAGGAAGTGAATAACCACTTCTACTCTGGTTGACACTGGCCTGGTAATCGTGCATCATCTGTGAGAATTAACTTGTGTGGATGTGCGTGTGCGTATGTAGGGAGATGAAAACATGCAGTGCTTTTTAATAGATAGACGAGATCAAAAATGAACCGTACCGAGAGCATAAGACGCAGTGAGTTGTCTACCGTGTTATTTTTATTTATTTATTTTCGGAAGCGATGGAGTAATTAATACAGCATCCAAACACTTGTAAGGAATCTTACATTGTTTTGCATCTTCCACCCTACCTGTTTGAATCAAAGTCATATTTCACTTTTGCAAATAATTCCATCTTCCCTTATAACTGAGTAGCCAAGCTTGAAAAATAAGATCAGGGTTGAGAGGCTGAGACAGGTTTATCTAAATTAATGCATTACTAAGTTCACCTAGTGCAACAATGGAATGCAGCGCAGTAAAAAATGAAACATATACACCGTCTTGTCCCTGCAATAAATCTTTTGACTGCAGCAAACCTTGGTCCAACCCACAAATTATTGTCAGAATAGACTTTAAGCTGTTTTTTGTGAACTTTTGTCTTATAAGAAAAAAACAACTACAAAACTATTACTGCATGAGGCTTGTTTATTGTGGGAAAATATGGGCAGAATATTGATAATCCTACCAATGCATTTGGTAAAAACACAACTGAGAAACAACTATATGACTGGTCAGCTAATTTCAATACTGTTAATTACGCAAATACTGCATAAAAAGAAATAATTACACTTTTATTCTCACTCTGACATTAATTCAGACTAAATTGTATCAGTTTTAGCTCAGTCCCAGCTTCTAAAATTAAGAATGCTTCTTTTTCAACAAATAAAAAATATGTCTGCCAAGATACACAATTATAACAAGAAATAACATAATAAATAACCTCCAACCAGCATACCATTCAGATGTAGATGTTTTGCCCCTACAATTAACATGTTTTGGTGAATAATACTCAGCTCAAGAACGAAAAACAATGAATCACAATAGGGCCAAGGGGGGAAAAAAAGCCCAAGAGGTTCTCTGTTGACAGGAAATACAAAAAAAGCGGTGTGTCAAATTTCCTTTGAATTTGATAAAAGGCATACTGACAAGCTACTAAGTTTCTAGGAGAATATCCTTTGCACTGACAAAGCCAAAGGATATGAAGAGAAGAAAAAGTAAAAATAAAAAAAAAGAAGAAGAACATGCCAACTGCAAAGCTCAGTTTAGTGTTGATGTTGCTTTTTTACATTTGGCACGGGGAACCTTGAATCTGTGAAATGAAGTCTCAATGCTACTAAAGAATCTAGGGTTGAAACATAAAGTTCAGCGTCAAAAAAGCTCTACCTCAATAAAAGGTTCTGGTTCATCAAACAGGAGAATGGCCCAAAACATAAAGCTAAAGGATGTCTGAGATAAGGAAAATAAAATGTTTGTACAAATCTCAGATGTCCCCCATGATTCCAGAAATGAATCCTAGTGCAGGGAGGTGCCATCCTTTAAGCATGAGATGGGTTGAAGAATTTCCTTAGAAAATTGGATTAAACTATGAGTTAGAAAATGAAACGTTCTCATTGTGAAGAACAGAGATGGTTGGTCATGATGAATATGCAAAAGTTGCTAAAATGGCAGCTAAATGATATCAAAAATACTTAATGATTCAAAATATTAATTTTGAATCAACAATCCAAAGTCTGATTTCTGTCGAATATGGAATTAACATTAACAAACATAAGCCAAACGGAAAGAGTCATTATTTTAGAACTTTTCTTGTGTTTCATGTATTACTAAAAAAATATATATTTTCATTACATGCTGACACAGGACTGATACAGACATATCAGATAGGTTTAAATGTAATTAAAACTTCTGGAGTAGTTTAGTTCGCAACTCTTATTGTTTCATTCTTTTGGTTCAGGCATTTGTATCCCACTAAAAACAAAAGCAAATAGTTAAAAATTGCTCTCAGTGCCAGTATTGCTGATATTTGTTGTTGTGAAAGATCTTGCTTTGAAACTTTTGTGTGACTATTTGTCACCAACTCAAGTATTAAAGGCACATTTCTGCTGCCCCATAAAACACCAAAGCACCTTCAGCAGGGTTCCTTGGAGAAGTGATGGCGGTGACCAGGAGCCTTCAGGCTTAGAACCGTATTACTGCTACTGAGCAGCCATGTACTCAATCTGGCGTCTCCCCAACCAACTCCTCTGCTCCTCAGGCAAGTCATTTTCTGAGCTGGAGCTGTGTCGATATTGACCTCCCACAGGTACATGACATTCCTTTCATTATTTCCCGTTTCACTCTTGCAGGAGAAAAAAAAAGTGGCCACACTCCCTTCACTCTCTTGATTCATAACCTCTCAGCCGTCAGTCAGAGCTTTTGGTCGTGGTCCTTGTGAGTGAGCGTCTTTTTATCCTGTGGCTTTCCTCTTAGAATATGTCCAAGAAGAATATGTTACCTGCAAATAGTTTTGTTTTTCTTCTTCTAGGGTTTCAAACCTACATAATCCATATAGTGCACTAATTTCAACATGCCTTTGAAAGTTCATTCTAAAAATGAAAGTACTTCTTTTACGTTCAGATTTTGTCTGTATTTGTTTTACCTTTTTGGGCTGCAGGGATTGCACAGTTGCCTTGCAGCAAGAAGTTCTTGGTGTCAAATCCCTTCCTTCACGTACAACATGAAGTAATTTTTCATGATGTATGAATTGTTCTCCAAGATGGACTATTTATAACTAACTTAATGCAAATCTTTCCAGATAGGTGGAAGGGTACCGGAGTTCTCCAAAGAGAACCAAGGAGGAACTTACAAACCCAACACATCGTCTTGATGTTGCAAAAAAACAGGAAAACTGTTTGCACAGTGACATCATGCAATCATGGACAAAGTCTCTTAGCTGGACCATGCTTTGGCCTTCTGTGAAATTGAGCATGACACATGTAGATAAAATACACACTGAGTCAGCATCCCAATGCAGAAGGTCAATGATGGCTGATGGCCTTGGCAGCTTGTTGTAGTAATAGGGTGCGTCTCAGACCCTTATCTGTTTCTTTAAAGTGGCTGCCAATCAGAAAGTGACAGAGGAGTGAGATTTCATCTGTCCTTCAAAGCCGCCTAAGGGAAGTTGCTCTGCCCAAAATTACAAATGACACCTAATTCTGATTCCAATCAGTATTATATTTTCAGGACAAACTTGATGCCTCTTCAGATTCAGTCTGTGATATATTTAACTTCAGTCTGGGCAGCTTTGATCTATATGTTAAACCCCAGACAGAGTCTGCATGGTATCCTCACCCGTGTGACTCTATCATCACTCCGCATTTTCACTTTGGAGTTTTTCTGCTGTCTTGTCTAGGGGTTTATCATGTTGCTTCACCCTTTTTCTGCTAGAAAATGTGACTCAACAATGTCACAACAAAAACTGTGAAAGTTTCCATCTCTTTTATCCCTAATTTTTTTTCATCTCTTCACACCTTTTGCTCCAAATCCTCCCTAGTTTTGACCTCCTTTGTCACAAAAATGTCCCGGTGGAATCATTCTGCTCTATTCTCAGACGCCTTTTTTACAGGCCCACTCCGCTACAGAATGTTTGCAACGGGAGCTGCTCTGATTCCATCTCCCAAACAAATGACTGCTGAAGAGATAACGAGAGGGTGGGGGAGACAAAATGATGGCGAGGGTGAAGAGAGGGCTCTCGTTCCTCAGAGATAAGCAAGAACACTGAGCGTCGGTGCATGTTTTGTGTGAGATTGTTTTCAAGGAATGGAGGCAGCGGAGTCAAAGCTCCCCCAGGCACCACAACATGTCACCTTATCAGCCACTGACACTCAAGCACCAGCGAAGACCACCCTTCACTGCTTCTTCCTCTTGATCAGCTGTGATAGGCCACAGTCCCCTTCTAGGCTCTCGCTCTAAAACTGCCAAAGGTAATCATGTGCAGAATCATGCCACTATCAACTGTGAAGACCCTGATATAAAATTGACGTACTCCCAGGCAACAAGACATGCATTTTATGGAAAAACATTTTCCCCTTAAGGACGAAACTGCGAGTGGAAAACGGGATAAAATCTCTTTGAGTGTTTTCAAGGAAACTTTGAAGAACAGCTGTACGCCACGGGTCAGCAGCTTTGTTAAATTTTGAATGAATCTGCAGTGAATGGATAATTGCATTTCCCTTGAAGAGAATCATAGTTGCTTTTTTTTTAAAAGGGAGCTGAATGTGAATAATGGATCGCTACGCTCCATGAGTCCCCAAGATTCTCTACTTTCTCAAACACACGCATACACACGCGCGCCACCAAATACAGGTGAACGTTTTTTTTGTTTGTTTTTTTTAGTTCCCCAATGTTTGCTGATTTTACAAATCTTTTCTGGCAAAGCAAAACAGATTAGTAATTAGATAATGCAGTTGTTATTTCTGTCTCAATTAGAAAGCATATCACAGCTAAGTCGTTTCCTCTTTTTTACTCGTTTACTCTACACTCGGCTGCCAGCCCTCCCTGTTTTCATCTGTACTCTCAGATCGGAAAATGTCATGTTTTTCACTATATGGCCTCTTACAATGAACTATTAACGCTATACTAAGACTTGTTTTACCATCTCTATGTGTTTCGTCAAAGGACAGACATTCAGAGAACCACACATCTCTACTCTTGTGGTTTCATGGATTTCCTACCATTTCTCTCCTCCTCATTGTTTACCACCATGGACTTTGCATAAGTGCATGATTTAGAACTGGTTAATGTACTTTCTTTTAACAAGACCTGCGATGACAGTATCTCACTACTGTAATATGATGGAGATACGAGTTTACTGTTCAGGGAGCAAAAGAAAAGCTGATTTGCTGTAACGCTCATTTGCATTTGATTGCAAAAACAAAACTAACTGCAATGTTAAAGCTCAGGATGTAGCTGTTACCACTGTGTTACATCATCTTATCTTCCAACAACACTGTGTAGGCTCTCGGTTAATGAAGATGTTCCTGAGCCCATGCAAGCAATGACTTCTACAACACAGAGCCGGAAAATTTCTAATGCGGTTTTGCTTGAGGGCAGTAAGATCGCAAACTTTCCTTATTGGCTTTCAGTGACGTCCCTTGTGTACAGAGATATATCTGGATTCTCTATATCTTTCAGTGTTTGATGTACTGTAGACTGTCAAATCCCTTAAATGCTTATTACTATTACACAGAGAAACATCACTCAAAATCTTTATCTGACAGTATATGATTTCTTAGACTTAGCAGCAAGTTCTTCTGCACCTTCGGCCTTCCTGGATGCTCTATTTAATCCAAATGGTCTATAGTCTTACTTGTAGCCGAGTAGTTAAATTATACTTCAAAAGGGCACAAAACTTTTGCCCTCTTTTGTTCTTCACAAGGTTTAATCTTAAACTTGCTCCTGTAGAAACATATCCTCATGGTCAGCCTTCCAATTACAAATAGATATCATCTTACAACCTCCGAATAGTTTATTTATCTTTCTGAAGTCATATAGATTGAAGTAAATTGGTATTGATAGCTTACCACAACAAAAGTCAAATGATCTTTAATTATTTACTTGGCTTAGTGAATGAATCCCAGAAGGATGAATGCTTTTTATTTATTATGACTTGCTTGAGTACTAAAGACAAAACCTGTTCTCTCTGTCTGCTCCAAATTATACAACTTTAATAAGCACTATAAAAAAAACTATACAGGAAGTCTCTTTCAAAGGTTGTGTTTTTATGTGTTGACAAGCTGACAGATAATTGGACACCATCAGTTCTCTAATTAAAGTTTGTTTATGCCCTGACATTTTCAACTATTTTGTCTCCAACAAGAAAAAGTCAAATTAAGAGATTGTCAACATTTCTTCCTAAGCACAAGCAAAGGTAATGTGCAAAGATTAGTCCATGAAAAATAAAAGATCCAAGTTACCTGTGTTGACCTTTTCACAGTCCAAACAGTTCACACAGTCTGATCGCTGTCTGTACTTTGTCAGAAACATACCATTTATATATTCTCTTCGGTTTCTATTTTAGCAAACCTCCACTTCTCTCTGCCTATCCCCATGGATACGGTGGAGCTCTTCTTCGCAGCATAACGACGTATTTCTTCTCATTCTTCCTACATAAAAAGAATTCTTGCTATTTATGTCCTCGATGTAAGGAAGTACCACATCGTGGAAAAATCATTGTGAGATTGAACATAAATGAAGAGTACATACTGTACATCATAAAAAAAGCATAAGGTTGTCATGCTTTTCTACAGCTTTGAATTCTCTGTGCATCCACTGTGCCTCATTGAAAATAACCAGCATCAGCCTCCTAACAGCTGTCACTCACTGCTTTGTCTATAGGTGGTTTCTGCCTGCCTTACTATCCTGTGTGTATAAAATCCTCCTCGGCAGAGTCCTTGCAGAGAAGAATTTTAAGGCAGTTCAGCAGGGAGAGAGATGGAAGCAGAGGTGATTTTTTTATTCAAGTTCTATAGCCAAAACAAAATGTAAGCCTACAAAAGTTGTCAGACCTTATTGTCATTTTTGAGACGCAGCAGCTGACAGGCGACAAACTATTCTGGATATTCTGGGTTTGACGCATTGGTGTTTTAATAGCATTGTAATTTAGTAGCTTTATAAAAACATTAAATTTGCAGAGAATGAGCAGAAGTGCTGCATGTGGTCCTGTATCCGATGTATAAGATCACGATGCCGCTGAGGACCAAATTACACCCACCTGTCCACCACTGAACTACAAAATAACACACCTTCTTGGGAGTGTGAAACAGATTTCTTCCAGATTCTTCAAGATGAAACCATCCTCACACTCAAAACTTATGAAGAAGGGCTTCACTGTGTATTGTGTCCAAATACATGCTTCCCTGATCATCTCCTGAATGATCCGCGCATCAACAACCCAAGAAAGAACTGCATCTCCATCCAGCCTGGACTTTGGATATTCATTGTTTTAGAAATGTATTTGTATTCAGCATAAATTCCTCCGTTATATGTTGGAACATAATTTCTTAGTGGAGCACCAGGTTTCCCTTCTGTAAATATGGCTTTACGATGGAGATGCTAAAATAACATATGCCATATGTGCCATTGTCTGAGTTCATCTTGAATTAATTAGTCAAGTCTGCAACATTTTAAATACCTATGCCTTTAAAATATCTGTACGTCTTATTTATTTGTTCATAATTCGTCGAGATGGACTTGTTTTGTTAAATATTTACTTTTAGAATCAGGCTGTTTTTCTTTTACAAATGAAACAATGAAAATAAATTCAGAAAAAAATGCACAGACTAATTGCCATATTGCCAGGTCATGTTTTTAAAAGCAAATCTAATTTTAAAAAGTATCTGCTTCTTTGTCTTAAACATTTTGCCAGTACGAAGAAAAGTCAACTGCATTTTAATGTCCATCTAGATTTTCATTCTTATCCTCACCATTCGCATATGATAGTGTTTCCATGCTACACTAATTTCCTCGACCAAATTGAGGACACAAGAGGTAAAAAATAGACAAAATAAATCTTTGGTCCTACCTACTTTAAAGTGTGGATAAAACACATTTTGAGTTGTTGCTATTTTTACTTCTTCCTCTACTTTTGGGTACTTGTTGTGCATCCACCTATAAAGACAGAAATGACAGTATTACAAGGCAATAAAAGCAATTATTCTGCTTATTAATAGTGTGACAAGTGTGACAGTTAACAGAAAAAAGGGATTAAAAAAAGTGATGTGACATAACATTTTTATATTTATTTAATTGGTGAGGAATTAGTAATAATTACACAGTTCACGAAAATAAAACCGTCAGTCTTTACTTCAAAGGGGGGATTAAGATTAAGGACTTATTGTGGGGTCTCTATGTTTAAAACAGTCACTGTTAAGACTTATAACCAATTCCCATATTTTTAGCTCATTACCAATACATTTTTGGGAATTAAATAAAAGGTTTTATTTTTGAAAGAAATATCTGGTGCTTGGAGCTAATCAGGCCTTCTTTCTAAAATGAGCAGATGATGTTTTTAAAACATCCCATATGGTTTTCTGAGTATATTTGAAGTAATCTACACCGTAAATCCTTTTAGGCAATTTATTTGCACAAGCTCACAATTTTACAACTTCTGTTCATTAGACCAAAAAAACTGGGCCATTAATCCCCAAAGAGCTGCTTCAGGAGTAATCTGCAGAGGCTTGAGGAGGGAACTTGTTGACACTTGGCAAACCTTTTGAGATAATTTAATGCCATTTCAGGATATTTTTCCCAGAAATTTTGAACATCTGTTTCAAGAATCCAGACCAGCAGATAGGGCTGTTTGTATAAGGGAGCAGCTGATTGAGCTTAATGGCAACGCCAGATGATGCCCAGGATAAAAGCATGAATCCCAGAAGAGCTGGACGGAGATTTTATAGATGCAGAGCAGGATCAAAACAGAAAGCATAAAGGATGAAGGTGATGCAGCTCCTTCTTTAAGCATCGTGGGAAGCGAATGCTGTCAAATAACATAGAAGGAAATGGTGAGTTGTAGAGAGCACATTGGATATAATTCGGGATGCTTTGTTGTGTTTTTCGCTTTGCTTGACGTCGAGAGATCACTGCCGAAGACATTTCACTACAAAGTTTTCAGATTGCATGTGCAAACCAAGAATTCAGAAAAGTTCAGCTGAAGCATCCAGTCTTTATTCTGCTTCTTCAGTTCTGTACAGCAAGATGGAACAATTACAGAAATGTTTTCTTCTATTTGCTTACTGCAAACAGCCTTACTTTGGATATTCATTGTTTTAGAAATGTATTTGTATTCAGCACAAATTCCTCCGTTATATGTAGGAACATAATTTTTTAGTGGAGCTCAGTAAGGTTTCATTGAAGTGAAAAATTATTGTGATCAAGGTGCTGTGAAGTGCTTTTAAACGAGCATGTTCACTGTGTCCTCCCTTTCTGTCTTTTCCTTTTTTGGACCAAAATGAATTAATGTTGGGCTGGCAACAGGGATAAAACCAGAGAGCAGAATAAAAACGTTTTGAGGGCCTATGTGTGTGCAGAAAATGGGTTCGAATTACTGTTTTTAACCCTGGGCACATGTTCTCTCACTCACCTCCGCCTGGTTATGAAATTGCCCAAAACCTTCACATCAACAATCGCTTTGAGGTGGGAAGGGGTGCAGCAGGACGGAGCGAAAAACCACCATTAGAGAACATCTGGTTTTTTTAAGAAGCCCTCTTCCCTTAAAGCTGCTTGATTGAGTGTACTTTGCTATGTGCATTGATGGTGATGTATATCAATTACATTCCTCAAGTTCACTAATTAACTAACTTAAGTGTATGTTTAGAGAAGGGAGCGCATTTAGAGGAAGGAGCACATAAATGGCATTTCCTGATTGATTTTGGAATAAAGTCAGACAGAACGCAATCAATGCTAGAAAACTATCTCATGTTTGTATGCATAGATATATTTTCCACAGAGGGGGTTGCTGGAATTATATTGTTTACAATTACTGGGAGGCAGAAGGTCTGTGCTGCGCTCTTAGTTCTCAAGACATACTGTAAATGACCCATACGTCTACATCCAGCATCTAGATGAAAATGGTTAAGGGTTTATGTGCGCAGGTCATTGCTAAAGTACTTAAATCCTCTAAAAATGTTTTCGCTTTTGACCTGTTGCAACCCCAAAGCTCAATGCATTTAATCTGGAATTTTATGTGATGACAAATCCACAATATACCAACATACAAAAAAACCACAAAACTGTGCTATATCTTGTGGAAAAGGAAATAGTTTTTACAAATATAAATCTGTAACCTGTAGCATGCATTTGTATTCAGCTCCCTTTACTCTTGTGCTACTCAGTGAAATCCAACATAACTAGTTTTGCACAAAAGTTAGTAAATTAGTAAACAAGTCTGCTAATGTAGATATAAGAGATTATGTTTGCTGAAACCCTTAGAGTTTTGTTAGGGAGGATTATAGTGAACAAACATCATAATGAAGACCAAAAAAATAGACCAGACAGATCAGGAAAAAGGTTTCTGATCAGAGTTGATGGGAAGATGGATGAAGTTAAATTTAAACCAATGCTAGAAGAAAATCTGTTGAAAATGGCGTGGAGTTTCCACCAACAGGTAGCAGAAGGACCCTTAATATACAGCCAGAGCTACAGCATAATGATTTAAATCAAAGCATATTCATGTGTTACAATAGCTCACTTAAAGTCTAGACCCAAAGAATTAGTGGTGAGACGTGGGAAAGTTGCTGCTCACAGTCATTTTCTATCAAATCTGACCGAGTGCGAGCCATTTTGGCATAAGGTGAGTCTTCAGAGTATCGACGCAGAGGTGTAAATGCAAAAACATTTCCACCCTGTTCAAAATTTAGGCAAAATTAATTGAAAGCCATTTATTCACAATGTTGTGTTGGTCACAGAAAATCCTAACATATGATGTTACAGTTGTGATGTAGCAAAATGTACAAGCAAGAGGCATAAATATTTTCAGAAACCACTGTGTAGAACGGCAGATAGTGCCTCAAAGAAAGAGTTCAGTATTCTAAGAGAACATTTAAATTCAAACTAGTTCATTTGCAAAAAATGAAATTAAATTAAAAGAACATTTCTTTTTATTCAAGATTTGTTCGTGTAACAAACATAAATGCATTTGCTAACTGCTGCAGTCTTGCACTGAATGCAGAGGAAGGGCTCAGCAGAACGAGTCTTAGCATCTTCAAGTGATTTTGTTGCTCTCAGCTGTTTACTCAACCACAGTGGGTGTAAGCAGCTGTGACCACAGAGAGCGTGACAATTTGCTGGGCTGGCCTGCAAGTTCAGTTATGCAACTCTTTTTCATGCTCCAATCATCTGCAGTGCTCGCACCTAATTTGGTTGCTACAGAGCTGAGGCAGCTGCGCCCCATCCAAAGATCCATAAGCCTCACTGGAGCTCATGATTTGTCTCAAGCTCTCTTTCAGTCTCTGGTCATGTTGCAATAGAAATGATTAAACGCTAATGTCCAGTAATGTTGGGATTGCGAGAGCATCTTAGAGTCAGACATCTGTAAACCCTAAGCTCTCCCTGTGAACACAGCGCCGAGTGAGCCTGGTTTTATTGTCCTCACGGTGGCATTCTTGTCCCCAGCTGTTCTCAAACCATGTAACAATGAGTGACAGAAATAGATAAGATACAACCCATCACACCGTGCACCAATGGCACATTAAGCAGTCGGAAAATAAGACATTCATTTCCATCAGTCAGTCATTCAGAGTTGCTGAGGCTACAGCCTCCAGTACCTCGGGGACTTGTACCTGAGCTTATAGGACATCATAATGAAGCAGTCATTGAACAGATGAATAATGCCCAGTGCTGTGAAGGCTCTGAGTGAATATTGAACCCGGAGGGGATGGGTTTGAGGTAGTCAGAGCTATCTCCACATCTTTAAATCACTCGTAATTGTCCGGGGCGGTGCAGAGCTGTGCACGATAAAAAGGGGAATTTGGAGAGTGCTACAAACCAGCCGTTCGAATTATTCAACATTTAATTAAGTGCAACAGTTTGTAAACAAACAGCAATCAATAATAATCCAGTTTTAAAATTAACTACTTCATCTTGGTGAGAAATCCGATATAAAGATGTTGCTTCAGTCTTCCGTTTGCTGTTTTTATTCATTGTTAGCCATGTTTGTCTGATGTGCTTATACAGGAAGCAGTAGGAATGAATATATCATCTCACTGAAGTCCAGGAGCTGTCATAACATTTATGGTTGAGTAACTGTTTATATTTTAAAGCTTGTCCCAGGGAGATGAGATATATATATATTTTTTTTCAGATTAAACAGATCTTTTGAAATAGACCTGGCATTATAAATATAGACAACCAAAGCAGTAGGTTGGTGAATTACCAATCAAATCTCCGTTTAAAGAATATTGGAGAATGTTCCAGAGGGAGGAAGATCTCCAACTCAATAAATGGGCTATAAAAACAATTGGTATTTAAATAATCTTAGTGAGTTTATATAATTTTCAGACACAGACAGAAATCAATCAAAAAAAAATGCATAGAAACTGATAAGTTTATTTATTTCTTTTTTAATTTTAACAGTCTGTTAAATCAGTGCAGACACAGCATGCCAATAAGAACCGATTTGAATGTGGAATGTGAATTGAAGATATTTGAAGCTTTTGATAATTTAGGCTGAATTCCCAGAATGAATTGACAGAATCTGACTTCACACAGCAGACTTTTTAAACCATAGAATTTTGCCAAGTAAGCAAAGCCTTTAACATTTTCATTCATCATGGGAAGTGAGAAAATTTTAATCTTTTAGTTAGACAATAAAAATGCTTCCCGACTTCCCTTAAAGACTGAAATCAATAGCTATAAACTCTGTGGCCTTCGAGCCATAAAACCACTCTGTAACTTTCTTTATGTCCTCTGATGTGCTGCAGCGGGCTGGGGAGGCCAAACACACGGAGTCCTCTGTTCTCCCGCTTTCTAAACCAAGAGTTCACATCGAAACGTCATGTCCAAAGAACAGCCTGTTATAATACAGCTGGGGTTTCTAGTTTGAACTAATTTTACAACCTGTGCTTGTTCCCAGTCGCTCTCTTTCTTTCCACCGCCATTCTCAGACCGACGTATGTTTGCTACCCAAGTCTGCACTCCATTCTATCATTTTGCCTTTTCTGCTGTATCAAAATGGAATCGAATGGCAGGCAATCTATATGGAAATTGTATATAGGTGGTATGCACACTGAGCTGAGGGAAATGGGTATCCCTCGTCTTAATCTGTTGCTGCTCTGCACAACAATATGCTTTCTGTTGAAATGGTTCATCAATTTTATGCTTCTATTTAGGGAGGAGCACAGGATTGTGGAAAACGATGGTGAGGGTTTATTTTAAATGAGCCCAACAACAGTTTGTGGAAACAGAATCAAGAAAATGGGATCTATAGTATATGTTTATAACAGCAGGGATTGTAGATGAAACCACCAATTTTCTGTTGTGTGCTATAGCTGTGGGTTGAATCAGATGTATACACATGTCACAATAAAAACACATTCATGTAATTTATGGGACAGAAAAAAACGGGAAGCAGGATATTCTGGGTTAATTGACCAAAACAATATTTTCTTTCTTGAAGCCTATCTGAACTACATTAAAGGTAAAATCAAATTACAATGCAAATCAAATTTATCCATGTAGATTCAGTCTTTCAATCAGTCCAACAATTTATCAAAATTGTCTGTTCTTCACATATCGCAGGAAAAAGTCTTGATCACAAATTTAACAAACCAAGGAGATTCTTTTCTATTTTAATTTTTTTATTTATTATTATTGTAAAAATGATAACACATAAAAAATTAGTAGCCAATTTGCAAAAACTAATTGATGAAGAGGCTGTGGGACAGGACAATTTTCACATCTCAAAGTATAGAGAGAGGATTTTAAAACCTTTTCTCCTACTTCTAATTTGTTGTTTGTTTTAGGAGGAAAGTTTAGGAGAGAGAAAGAGGGACAGAAAAGGAGGGCAAAATTAAAAGCTTCTTAACTACTTTGAAAAACCTGCATGTTGAACCACTCTTGTTGCCGTTATGCATTTTTTCCAACTTGCCAAATTTGCTGGAAGCTCTCATATATACTATGCAGCTCACAGTGTCCGGCTACATAATGAACCGGGTGAGTTACTTTTTCATGACCTCACCATCTCTGTCATTTTATATTGCAAGTCGTGTTAAACTGTCCCTATGGCATTTACATTTAAATTTTCCACGATTGCCACCAAGTCGTCAAGAAAATATTTGCCCAGTGATGGTTTAGCTTTCAGTATGATATTAGATCAAAACAACACAAGTGGATTGCAAAGAACAGCTGTCCTGGACGTTAGCAGTCCAAAAATATCCAACAGCTGTGTTGACTTTTCTTTCCCTTCAGCAAATGTATGTGATTGTAAACAAATAACTCAGGACAACTAACAGCTTCACTTTGTGCATCAGTTCCAAACTTTTAAGTGCAAACATTTACCATGCTGTTGCACCCTCTAGTTATTTCTGCAGCATTGAACCCAATGACTAAGACCAGTTAGTGTCAATGAAATGTTTTCTAGTTCTTTCTTGATACAGAAGTGCAGCTGTTTCATACTTTAAGACCTCACTGTCCATTTTGGTTCTTGTAAATTTGACCAAATATGATAAATAGGGACATTTTGGACTGAAGCGAAGGCAAGTTGGCACAAAACTGCATTATTGCAGAGTGTTACGTCCCGCTACCCTCACCCTGGCTCGTTCTTATTAATTTGTTTTAAATGCTGATTACGGGAGAGAAGGGGCCGCAACAAAGTGTGTAATAATTTACACAAAAAGGAACGAAGTAAAGAAAACAAAACTGGGCACCTGACGGAACACACAGTGTGGCGGGGGCTTTACCTTGTGTCCGATCAGTAGATCATATTCCTTGACCAGCTGGCATCCATTTGGAAAAGGGCGAGCCCACACGCGATCCCTCATTCATCCGCCGCTCCGTTTAATAGTTTTTTTTCTTTATCTTAATATATATCGTTTTTCCTCTTTTCCTAAAAACCGCACCTCTGGTGATTTTGTTGGTGGTTGATCTTGGCAGGCGTGTAGCTAAAATGCTTTAGCGTCCAGCCGGTTTTCCCAAAACAAATCCAAACAAAACAAAAACAAACTTCATCCCGGCCAAAACTTCCGACGCTCCCCTCTGGGTGGATCCGTCCCGAGGTGAAGGCACTCTTTTTTCGGGTCTTTTTTCGCCCAGAGTCTTCCCGCACCGTATTCGTAATTAGCCCAAAAACTCCGCTGCTGCGGCAGCTTCGTAGACGCCGCCATCACTCATCCCTCTCAGGTGCGCCACCAGCCCAGCTAGAACACCTGAGCTGGCTGTGCCCCGCCCCCCACCAGTGAACCGTCAAAGGTGCCAACAATAAAAACAAAAATAAACAATCAGGAGGCGGAAGCAAAGTGTGAGCATGTAACAAGAGCAAGATTACAATTTTTCTGAGAGATATCAAAAAGGAAGCCAAAAAGATTGTTGGATTGTTTTCTGTGACTGATATACTATAATTTTACGTTACTTCAAATGCGGGAGATCTTTGACACTCTCTGAATATTGACTTTCTACAACAACTGAGGTTAAAGCTCCCACGCATGTTTCAGCTCTCTGTTTGTCCACTGTCATGTGTTTTTTTTTTTTTTTTTTTGCCATGGGCGCTTTGATTTAGTCTGGGACTCTGGGAGGGTCATTCTAATATTTGCTGAAAACAGCCTTCTGCTTTTCACTATGATCCTGCTGAAACATGCACTTCTGTCACTGCAAGGACTTTTGAGACTGCTGCTTAAAGTTTGCAACATTTCTAGACTCTGTATGAAATGAAAAACTGAATAAACATAGAGCTAAAGTGATGTTAGGGATTCGCAATCACTGGTTAAGAGTTTTTTTGCATTACTGTTACTTTAGAGATCCTTTACCATAATTGTCATGTTGTAAAATAATTCGTATTTAAATGATTTCTTAATACTACACATCTGGCACTAATCAGACCTGAGTGTGGTCGGCAAAGTGGAATCAGGTCTGATAATAAAGTTAGTTTGAGCTGAGACATTTAAGCATAACCAAAAAATAAACCAGAAAAATCTTGAGTGGGGGACATACTTTGTATTTATATACTTTTTCCTACTTAATTTTGAATTTATGTATTTTTACAAATGTATTTTTGCCATATTCTGTGACATTTATGGTAATGTTTTGCCCCTTTCTCTCAAGTTAAGCAATCTTGGTGCTTGTCTAATTTTTTCCTGTGAAGAACAGGAGACTTTTATGTTTGCGGTACGTAATCAAACAGAGGTTTATTGAACTGGTTTGATATTTGAGGTTTTTGAACTTGAGCAGGAACATGTTGTTATTCTAGTCACAAAATAAATGTTGTGACTAAAATAACTGAATTTGACATTGTATTCCCTCATAACAAATGCTGAAAAGTGCAGAGTTAGAAATACTCATTAACTCTTTTGAGTTAATGATTTTAATATTGCTGATGACATTTCAAAAGCTTTTACCTGCAGAGCACTAATTCAATGCAAGAAACAATCACATTTGTGCTTATCTGTTTTTTTTGTGACCAAATACAGCTCCTGCAAACAATCATCACATAAAACTATGTTTTGTCAAAATTAAGTGTCTGCACTAATGACATGCAACGTGCAATTTTATGGCAAAGAGAAAAGAAACTTTGGAGAGACACAACACGGTGCTGCTGCAGGTACACACTCTGCTGGATGCCCTTTTGAGACTCACCTAACCACGTGCAACCCATTCTGACCACCTTACCCAGCTGCTTTCTGTCTAACAAAGGTCAGAGCAGACTCCACAGTGCAGCTTTCCTCAGCTGGACCGAGACTGCTGGTAACAATACAGACACAGCAACAAGTCTTGGGTGAGCTTGTGACTTCATTGCACTTTGAAATCTCAGATGGAGAGCGGAGCAAAATCAAACACAGAGTGCAATGAAGGCCAAGTTGGAGGGGGTGTCGATATCAGGACTGAGGGGAAAGACTTTGTGCAGAATGAAATCCCCAACCAATAAAGAAGTCTGAGGTCAGTGTATATGGGCTTGAGTTGTTATTATTAACTCATCAGTTCTTTAGACATTTTCTCATGAAAGGAGCATAAATCTTTAACCAGGAAACATTACATGTTACTCCTGTTTTTCTCTTTAAAGCTATTCTTCCATGCTACCAATTGTTAAAGATCTATTTTTTCTCAAGTTTTTATCAAATGCATAAAATATTCAGCCGGTTTTTTGCCCATCTAGAGACTGGACACATTCTCCAATTCTTCTTTTAACTGGATCAAAATAAAAAAAAATTATTGTAGAATATTTTTACACATTTAACCAAGTCTCTGTCCTACTTTCAATTCCAGGAAACACTTCATAGGATCTCACACGGGTTCAAATTAAGCTTTGGTGGATTTAAATGTTCCCACACAGAACTGACTTAATAGGCCCCACACAGACAGCCTCTGCTTGTTAGGGGTTAACCTGGTGTGTGAAAAGACTGTATGGTGTCCGTGTGCCAAGTGTGTTGCAGAGCTCCGACTGAGACTGTGCCGATTCAAAAAAGTAACAATTTGTTGCGAAGTGTGCTATAAATTAGGCTTCAAAAGAGCTTCCACGGTGTTCAAGCAGCTGCAATCAGCAAGGGACATTAAAGAATCGGATGACGGTTTAGGTTTCTGCGGTAATCACACAACGGGGGATATTTATATTCACACATGTGGTCTGCGTTGTTTCCATAGCAACAGGTCATTCTGCCGGGGGGTGCGGGGGGGGAATGAGAGAAGAAGTTGCTGAAAAACTTCCTAATATCAGCAGCTTTCCTGTGTTGTCTCTGTCCACAGCAGCGTCTCGTATTTCTCTCTGGCTTAATCCACTCGCTGTTATTCTTCCTCGGAGGAACACACACATCAAGCGGCGAGAGTTTTCGGCCTCATATTATCTCAAAAAGCTCATCTTGAGCCCCATTTGCCTTCAGATCAGGCTCTGCCGACTCTGTTCTCTTTGATTTGCTCCCTTCATGCAGCGTGGATAATCAAACTTCCAAGCTCCTTTTAGTGACAAAAAAAAAAAAAAAAAAAAATGAAGACCAAGCTTCTGTAGAGTTGGTAATGAGGACCTTGTTTTTGTTATGACTGATGCTCCTTTGTGGGGAAAATAGAGCTGCCAAGGGTCATATCTCTCTCCACTATGTCTGTCCCTCTAATGAGCAAATCTGATGTTATTTGCCTTCCAATAATGCCTCAACCAATTATTCATGCATCTTAAATTATTAAGGATAATTTGATGGGTGGTTAAATATTTATCACAGGTAAAGGTGCTGGTACAGATTGCTGTGCATGATCGAATACATTTGTGACACAAAGCTAATATCATAGACTTACAACAACAGTCTGAAACATCGTCTGGAGGCGAGGAGGCTGCAACAACATCCCAGATTTGGTTTGGTCAGAGTAACATTATTACTGACAGCCCTGGTAAAGGTGCGCAAAAGCCTTGAAATAAATCACACTTGCACAGGATTAGCTAAATTTTAGAAAATGTTCCTATTAGTTCAGGTTTATTAAAAATCTGAGGAAAAGTTCAAAGTTAACAAATCATTTTTTAGTTCTCTTAATCTCCCAAGAACCACACTTATTGACTAAAACGGTTTTAATAAGTCACCCATAACTTCCTCTCTCTGTTTGGTTTGAATATGATGTGAAGCAGAGGCCCACTATTCAAAATGGGAAAGACAGAAGAACTCCAGGCAAGCGTGGCTGCACAGCACCAATCAAGAAAACATCAGTCTGTGTGTATAAGTAATTTATACAACCTCATCACTTTAGCATCTATAGCAGTGCTAGCAGCTCTCAAAGGAATATTTTCAAAAGATCACCTCTGAATATGACACTGAGCATGTGCACTCAACATTTTTTGGTTAGAAAAGTTCTGGCTCCACTCCTGTACCTATATTACAGGAGTTTATACTCTATTAAAGAGTCATATTTTCAGTTTTGCTCCATGAAAAGATGTAATAAAATATTTAGAAGAAGGATCAAAGTTTATCTTGCCACCAAGCAGTCTCTAACAATTTACTGCTTTTGTACACATGTGTGCCAAGTGAGGCAATAATTGTGTAAGGTTCTGTCTCTTTCAATGTCATCATTTAATAACAACATTTAAAACATGTCAGTGTCAAAAATGTCCCCTTGATAAACAGAAAAAAAAAAAACTGTGACGAACGCGAGTAGGTTTTCAAACAAACTGCAGCGAGCAAGCTTTGTGTACTTCTGCCTTGTTAAACACTAAGCATGGTGCATGATTAAAAAGAAACACCTATAGAAACATCACCTCAAACAAACATACATGAATATACGATTCAGATTCAGGAACTCTTTCATGCCAGGTTCAAAGTAAAATT
Source organism: Xiphophorus maculatus (assembly GCF_002775205.1). Lineage (NCBI taxonomy): Eukaryota > Metazoa > Chordata > Actinopteri > Cyprinodontiformes > Poeciliidae > Xiphophorus > Xiphophorus maculatus. The sequence goes on along the minus strand of NC_036457.1, from coordinate 15,150,750 downwards.
CTGCTCTTAAAGGAGTTACAAAGGCGAGCCGCATGAATCTGGAGCGAATAAACTCCTTTAAAAATAACATACATAAGAATCGCAAGAGGGAAGAAAAGTAGCAACAAAATTAATAGACCCTGACAGAAGCGCTGATAGCAAAATACATCCAGGATTTACTGAAACATGTGTTTCTACCAATGGGCCTAATTGCTTATCCTATTGCCAAACTTTAGGAACATGATGCAGCAGCATCGTGAAAAATTAGGGAAAGACAGTCTTCATGCAAATAAAAAAAAAGACCCAAAAGAATAAAAATTTTTATTTCTATTTTATGTAAAAATAGCGATGGGTAATTATCATTACTGTTGATCATCAATAAATGTTAATGCTTTTGAAGATATGATCAGTTATTGTGTGATAAGTAGCTCTGGAACTGCACTAATTAAACTAACTGAAGCCTATATTTAATGACGGGTAAGACGTTTTTTGTTTTCTTTTTTCTTTCCCTTACGGATATTTAATGTAGGTTTAAATGCAGTCAAATACAAAGACTGGCAGCTTTTTGAACAACTTTGCTTTGTTACTTTAACATTTTTCACACGACAACTACCAAACATAAATCAGAAAATATTTTTAGCCCATAACAAAGCAGAATATCAGCTTCAAAAAGGCCTTTTCAAATGTGCAGATACATGGAGCGTGGAGCAGCAGAACGTCACCAAAGACAAGTTTCAATCAAAAGCATATCTGAGACAATTGCAAACTGTAATCACCCAGCAAAAACTATAAGAATGGAAACTATGAAACAAAGACATTTAATGGAGCTTACAGCTGCTGCTGTCTATCTTTGAGACTAAAAGGCTGAGCAACTCTTTTAATAGTAGTGAAATCCGCAAAAGGCATCACGCTACCTGTTCTCGGCAATTCTTTGCGATAACTTGTTGTTCAGGTGGGAAACTCATAAAAACAGATTGAAGATCTCATTTATGTAACACAGCTCCTCCTGACATGACACAACGCTGCTTCCAGAACCCAGAGGTAGCAACATGAATAAATTATGTCCATCAGCTCGTAGCTTCTGTAATCTTTAATGTGCACTTTGGATTTCGGATAAGAGAAAGTTGTGTGAACTGTCCATACCAGCACCCTCTTCCCCCCCATCTGTATAAATACATCAAGCCCCTCCCTATAGCCTTATGTTCCCACTGACAACAATGCTGATCATACAATTTCAACATGCCCAAACAGAACTCGGAGAATAAATATGAATACCAAACACTTTGGTAGGAATGTACACATTATTTTGATTAAACATTTCATCTCATTCTTGTGGCAAGTTAGCCAGTTTGAAGTGTTTCAAGGTCAAGGTAGTCAACTTCTCTCAAATCAATTCACCTCATTTATAAATACCCAAATTATAACAAAGGATGCTTGTGCTTCATATTTAAGTACAAGCAATTTGATTCTATCTAAATGCAACATCCGGTCTAGTCAAAGCTTCTACTGACATTGGGCAACATTAGAACTGCTGTTTGCATGGTATTTATCAACATAATGTATTTGCCTATAGAGGATGAGACCAACTGCTGGAGGATTTTTAATATTGTTGCTGTTATTTCCCCACAGTTTCCCCCGGTGTATAATAAAGACTTTAATTGTGCCCCCACCAGGCTAAGCTTTGTTCATTTATTTAAGTATTTTTAAAATGTTTATATTTTTTAAAATTTTATAGTTGGTGTTCAGGTATTAATTTTCCATTCTTTCAATAACACATAATTATTAAGTGATATTTTTTAAATGCCTGTCAACTTTAAACATTTTTTAACTCAAAAACACGACAGGCCGCTGGATGGATGGCACCCAACCGCCAGGCTTAGCAAGTTTTCTGGGGGAAACCTTGTTCCCAGTTTACTAAATCCACCTCATGGGGAATCACAGTGTCAAATATTTGATTTGATATTGCATGGATTCTGTTGCAGTGGTGCACATGTAGGTTACATGGCCCAAACAATTTCAAATGTGTTCAAAAAAATATGTGAGCCAAACTTATGTGGCGACAAGCAAGGCTTATACATAATACAAATTGTGTGCAAGTCAATGTCAGTGGGTTGTAAGGTGATGTTGGTGTGTTGTTTGTTTGGTGTGTCCTGAAACAACTGGGCAGCAAAACATTATATGGAAAAATGTTGGACAAAGTTACACACTCAGTTTTTTTAGTTGAATTGTTCACTGCATTTTCATTTTGTACTTTGACTCCTTTTATTTATGTGTGATCAGAAAATCGGAAAGGGGTTTCACTCAAGCATACTTTTTTTTCAGGACCAGTGGAATATATTTATTGGATGGTTTTGTCAATATTTGTTATACCATGTGCCCTGGGGGAACAAACAACTATTCAGCCAGAGAATAAAATATGTGTCTCTAACTTTCTGCTCCAAGCTTCATGAATAGGACTGTTACTGTCACTTGGATCCTGCAAACGGTTGAATTTAAATAAACCAAGAAGGTCTTCTGTCTTTTTCCTGTTGAAAATGTAAAAATAGTGGGACTGTTTTTTGTTTTGTTTTGGGTTTTTTTGCGACACTGCAACGTCTGTGCAAAATGCCGGAAAGGAAAAATAAAATGTTTTATTGTTTTCGCCGTGAGGGTTCTCCCCCCTCGACAGCTTGTAATTAAATATTCATTGTCGAGGGTCCAGGGTTTGACAAGTGAATGGCTTCACCAGGTTGGTCCAGAGATGGAAGGATTCACAGCCAACAAATACATACGGCTTGATAATACTGGTGTCTGACAGTGGCTGTTTTCCAAAGCAGCCTGGAGCTTTGACTAGCCAAACAAAGCTCCATCTGATACAATCTCCCCTCACTGCCAGAAGTGGAATAACTACGTTTCCATTCACAGCCACCATGAGAACAACAAAAGAGCTTGCTCAAAATGGGACCAAAGAGTAAGAGACTTGATGTGAAATAAATAGTTCACACTTTGTATATATTATTCTTTCTGTTAGTCTCATGTTCTGGTAGCGGTCAGTTGTTGACAGACAGTTGTGGCTGCTCTACAATCGTTAGCTGTCCTCCATCCCTTTGCCCCAGTGAGCATCTTATCGGATAAAAACACTGATTTGTCTGAACTCAATACTCGCCGGAGCATCGAATTTACACTTCACTAAGTGACTAAAAAAGCTGCATCGTTAATGTTTCACAGTCGCTGATCTTTCTTCAGAGCTAATTAGCACTTTCCATGAAGCTTCATGACTGGGTAAAGAGTCATCTCTCTGATGTGGAAGTTTTCTTTAGCTGACTCCAGGGTTAAATAAAAGTTATGTTAGTGTTTGATTTTTGTTTGTTAGGGTTAGTAAATATACTTAAATGTAGTATGCAGGCTTCACTCCTCTGTGAAAATAAATTCTACTTATAAAAGGATACCTGAAGTTTTACTCTGCTTTTGAACCCACATGGAGAATCAAAGACAAAGGTTGTTTTTTCATTCGTGTGAAAAAATTTAGCTTGACAGTATTAACATTTTGGGATAAATTTGACTTGGTGAGAACTTTTCATCTGACACCTTGTTTCTTTGAACCCAGGACTGTAGGCTCTGTATGTGGGCCCCCACACATGTAACATTTTTTATATTTTTTGGTGTCATAAAGAAATAAGATGGCATTGGCTTTATTGATAACCATAAAATCTTTTATGGAGATATATTTGTTGTACACACCTAAAAAAAAATAAAATTAAAAAAAAAGTGTGTTGCATTCCAGTATGATGTTGATATGACTTTTTTTTTTTTTTTTTGCATGTGAACATCCACAACATTTCATAACGCTGTGACTGGAATAATAATGCTTCATGCACTACATGCTGTAACCTTGATATTTTCATCTCCCCTCCATTAGAGAGTTTGGAGCACATTTAAGGAGCAACTTTCAGAGAAGCTTTCAGTGGGAGCTGTATGCCTAAAATGATTTTTTTATATATATTTTTTTTATTCTCTGTACCTGTTGTTGATGTATTTGACATTGCGTCTTTCACTCACATGCACAACCTGTCAATCTATGTTCCTCAACTCCCCCTTTGCTTCCCCAATTAAGGAAATGAGAAATGAGAGCACGGCAAAACTGTTTCACCAAGAGTGAGAGAAATAATTTGATCCTGGGGTCTGCACTGAGAAATAGAGATTGCTCTATATTAAGAAAAATAAGTGTGAGTGGGTGTTGAAAATAATGAGCACGGATCCAGAGTTTTCTAATGGACAAGCTGCCAGAAGGGTTAAACAGCAATTTGATTCCACTTAATCTGCTACTTCCTTCAGCAGCATGCTTGTCCGAATATATTATTAATAATAAAATCTCTATAGTTTGCCGATATGCCTTTTGGCTCAAAGGGGCTCAATCCTGCTCAGAACCTCTCTCATACCTGCCGTTTCCTGGCAGGTTTTGATGTTCTTAATCCTAATTGTCGGGAAGAAAGCCTTTTGTAAGCCAAAAACTCCTCACCAACTGTGTCTGTTTACATTTGATGTCACAGTGGAGGCATGCTGGGAGATCCAAGCATGCTGCGTTGTTGCCTAGCAGGATGCACACCTTACAAACACTTTATCTTTTTCAGATGGAAAAAACAAAAAAAAGTGCCACTACAGTTTGTCACATTTTCAATCGTCAGGGAAAAGTTTATACTTTTGCTTGTGGAAGAATGAGTTCAGGATTCATGGTGCTTCAAGTACCGCTGAATGTTATCGGATTGTTTGCAGCCCTGAAATGAAGGCAAATCTCACAGCAACAATAAATGTTGTGACAACCACAATAGGTTATCAAATTCTCATTGCTCTGTAGCTTCTCCATTAACAGGATTCTATTCTCTTATTTTTAATCATTTATGTTTTCCCCTCCACATAAAGGGCTGTTTTTGTAACATCAACACTGCATGCGTGTGTGGAAGCCCTAAAAGGTAAGCTAAAATATTAGTGATGAAAAAAAAAAAAAAAACACTGACCAAAATGTTATTTTTCTTAAGATCAGAATTTTTATAAGCAAGATATTTTCTGGAACAAAAACAAATCTGCAGTTTCTTTTTTTTTCTAAAATGAAAGCAAATAAATGGTTTGTACTTGTATAAAGCTTTATGAAGTCCAGAGCAATCAAAGCACTTTACACTTCATTCACCCCTTCACACACTGATGGCGGCAAGCTACTGGATTGTGGACACAGCTGCCCTGGAGCAGTCCGACAAAAGGCTGCCGTCCACCGGCACCACTGGACCCCCTGACAATCAGCAGCAAGCAAGGCGTGTTTAGTGTCTTACCCAAAAACACAACCAACCAGCAACCCGCCGGCTACAGAATGGAAACCTGCCACCGTGGTCCTAAATAAATGTACAAAATCTGATCAATTCTGAATTATTTAGGTGTTTGGTTGTTGTTAATATTCTTTGTCCGGACACAGTTTTTAAGCATCTATATCATTCAACATTGGTCCCATTTAAGTGATTGGAGCAAACATATGATCTAGTAAGTGGTCTTAAACTTGCTGTGCAAATAAAGATATTATGCCTTTTCATTATATAATATACATTATATAATACGAAGTTCCAACACGAGCGATACATGCTGGAGGAGTGAAAGCAACAAGTCACTCACTCTGCAATTCCTTAGATAGAAACTTTTGAAACTACTTTCTAAAGTATCTGATTGAAATTAAAGGATTTTTTATTAAGTGCTTCGAAATGACGTTTGTTGTGATTTGGCACCATGTAAATAAATGTAATTTAATTTAATTGAATGATACAAAAGTAAAAGTTCTTAGATTTTTTTATGAGCAGATGAAAATAAATAACTCTAACTAAATGTAAAAGTTAGATTTTGTATTTTTTTTTTTTTTTTGCAAAAATCAAAAACTATATTTGGTTTTAATTAGGACAGACAGTATTTAGCTGAGGGATAACATTTACGGGTTAGACCTGTAAGCATTTTTTTTTTATATGTTATAATTTAACTAACCATTGATTTCTATTGATTTAGTTTTTATTACCAGAAAAACAGCAAAAGAAGAGTCTTTTCAGCTACATTATTTAACTAAGAGCTATAAACCTCTCAGGCAGCATTTCACACAATAACTCACTGGGGATACAGCATGGAGGAAATAGCTTGCTGAAAAAATGTTGGGCTATTATTTGGCCCCAAAGACCCCTCTGAATGTCTGGCCTTTTTGTGAGCCTGCATAATTTTTTTCTTCTCAGTTTTTGCCACCCTAAAAAAAATACTCAGGTTAATTGGAAACATCAAATCTGTCAAACCTGGCATCCCAACGAGATTTATTTTTCTACATCTCTATGGCTGCTTGTGCTCTTGACACAGTTACCTAATGCCTTAGGGTTTGCCTTCGATATGGACTGAGCAATTAAAGTCCACTAAGGCAGATAGTGGATTCGAAGGCGGCAAAACATATTTGCCTTTCAAATTAAGAATTCATTAAAGACCTCAGACAACAATTGCAATTGTTGTCTGAGGTTCAGTCTCTGAAGGCTGCAGAGGAAGAATGAAGGGTCGATAAGCTCTATCAAATCTATTTTTGGATTCTTAAAGATACATCACCAGCAGATATTTTTGCAGAGCCTTGGCCGATGTAGATAGCACATTCTGCAATACTCTGCATTTTTTTAAATATATATTTTTAGCTATTTTTAAATGTTCATCTCCTGCACATTCACTGAACAATCAGATACGTTTGGCCATTTATCCTCTATTACCAAAATGAATGTCATCAATGGAATATCTATTGCGTTTAGAAGTCGCTGTCAATTTTTCACGGCTAATGTTAAGTGATGCAGTTCCACTATACTGGGTCCATCTTTAGATTCAAATTGCCATCAGCAGAGTCAGTTTTTTTGTTTGTTTGTTTGTTTTGTTTTCTTTACCCTAGTGATGTAAACAATAGACTACATTGTACTAAATAGTTTCTCTGTGCTGTCTGAGAAGCATAAAGTGTGCACTTCCAGCATATTCTCACTATTCATCCATGAGCTGTCAGTAGCAGCATCTGCAGTGGGAATAAGAGATGAAAATGATTCATGTGATGTTGTGTTGTGCTCCTCAGTAAATCAGCCAGAACAAGTAAACAAATTTATGTGGCTTACACAACATAGATTTTGACAAAAGGGGGATTGGGGTCGGGGGGAAACATGAGTGAAAGGTTTTATTTGATCCTTTCTGTCCTTCAGGAGCGTGAAAGGGTCTTGATTTATGGGTCTGCTGTAGGTCTCACTGAGGGCATGTGTGTGTGTGTGTGTGCTGATACACGTAATTTGCGTAGTGTGTGTTTTGTCAGCTTTTGCAGCAGCGAGCAGGACTGGCACAGCTCTTTTTTGGCTATTCAAGCCAAACGTCAAGGCTCGGCAATAATTGATGGAGGCGAGGTTTTGTACAAATCGAATCTGAAAGGACAAAACACAGAACACGCACACACACAGAAACACCTGGATGCTTTGGCTTTTATATCTCCATCCATATTCCCCACATGACAAAATCTCCAAGCTTGTTCTGCTTCTCTTTCATGCAGAGTGCTGCAGGGAAACTTCATTAAGGCAGAATTTACTATCAATGACCCTAAATCACCCCCGAACTTCACATCCTGAAAAGAATATAATGCCCAACCTTGTGTGTTCCTTAGTGAAGCATAATGACACGTTGATATTCGTTGCCCCCCGCTGAGCCTGCCACGAATCACACCAAGCTGAATGCCAAAGCACACAATATTAATTACTTGTGCATGTCTTAGAATACATCCTTTGATCCCAAAATTCAAACATTCTTGAGATGATATGGCCGGTGAGTACAAATCCATCTCTTTCATCTACTCATGTTTACAAAATTCACCCACATTTTTTGCATTTTGGAGGATCTTGGAGGAAATTAAACGTGCTTGCTTTCTTCTTTTCTTTGCTGCCAACGTACAGCCACATCTCCTCTCAACATTTTCCAATTAGGAAAGTATTTTCTGTCACAAAACAATCCATCTTTTGAATACAGCAATAGGTATTTATGCTCTTCTGTTCCAGAAGGCATCTCATTTTTTTAGAGAAGTAACTCCAACGCTTCTTTTTGTGTTTTAAAATTATTCATTTACTTTGAAAAATCATTTATTTTATTTATTTATTTTACATTAAAAAACCTTTTCTGTCTCCAAAGTGTAATATTTGTTCTTTAAAAAATTGGACAAAGAAAATCCAACAAAGTCCTGTAGAACACATGTGGGAGGGGTTATCTTTCAGTTCATCATCTGTATGCCAAGTTTTTAGCTAGTTCTTTGGAAACACTGGTCTGTGTACTGTATAGGATACTATTTTATTGGGTTTAAAATTATGCTCTGTTTGTGTTTGGTATCAAAGATTTAGCTAAAGGAATAGAAACCAACTGTTACTTCTTCTTTACAATATTACTAAATAAAAGTTGACTTAACCTGTGAATGTTGCTCTTTTAATCAAGTTCAAATGGAACAGAATTGTTTTCCGGAGCAATGCATCACAATACCTTTCATATACATGTACATGCAGCTCATTACTTAATCCCAGGGCCGACAAATAGATACTGAAAACCACTCAGGCTTATAATTTAAAACCACACTCTTATTAATTAAACATGCTTGGGTTGAGGGAACTAAGAAAAAGCCCTCAGTCCACGTTAACACCACCTTTAATGGATCTGATTACACTAACGTTCATAACTACAATCAGTAGCTCTTCACAAAATGTTACACAAGCATATTCTTTACCTTCACTAGTCGCACACCTTTTCCCTTGCTAAGCTGCATAAGTCAGGGGTTAATTGATACGCTACGTGCTGGAGGGAAGGACAAGGCAGAAACTGGAGGTTGTAATTAGCAGTTGTGGTAATTAGACTAAAGGTCAATGTTAACAAGACAGAGCAATTTCTCACTGGATATGAATCTGCACACAGAGCACAGGATGAAAGAATACGAATGTGTGCATGTACCGAAACACACACACACACACCCCTGCGCCATTACTTGCATGAATGCAACAAAGACACTTTTCAGTCCGGGGCGAGGGGAACTTGACATTTTGCACACAAACTCTCAAGCCACAGTCTCCTTCTCCTCAGGTGCTGCATCTCATTAATCCTGATAGCCAATTAACACAAGCAAGAATTACTAACCTTTTCCAGCTCTCCGCCACACAGGTAATGACCCCAGCTGGCTATGGTGCTTATCTTTATCCTTGCTATCCGGAGGCACAAGTGAGTTCATCTCTGTGCCTGGAGTAGACGTTAATTTAGCAGCACACGTGTGGACAGGATGAAAATAGTTGTGGTTCCACCTCCACGAGATTTCATTCTGTTAAAGGCACATTATTAAGATAAATGATAAACATCTCACCAGTGAGTTCTCACTGACAGCCTACCTGGTAATATTTCATAACTCTCATTTCTTATGGAGATGATAATCATATCCTGCTAAAAGCTGGTATTGTGTCGCCAAGCATTTGGAGGTTGCAACCCCAGAGAAGCTTTGACGTTTCTGTTTGGGAGAAGCAAGCTTTTCACATACAAGTTTTCAAGGACTTAGATTAATGTTTAACGCTGCACTTTATATGTAGCCTTGCAGAAAGTTGTATGGGAGTGTTTGAAAAAGTTATTTATTTAACACCCAGCAAAGTCTCTATATGCTTCCACGTAAAGTTTCTTGAACTTTTCACTGGTTTTTTTTGTTTTTGTTTGTTTTTTACCTTTTTTTATGGAGGAACAAACTATAGCAGATAAATGAAAATAGAAAGGAAAATCACCATACATGCTGAATCTGAAAAGCCACCTTGAGCAACTTCCTTGAATAACATTTTCCTACAATTACAGAATCATGTCTCTATCAGTTTTGCGGACAGAATTTGCACTCAAGTTTTAGCTACATTTATTTTCAGCTGGTGCTGCTGAAGGCTCGCATCTGGATCCAGATCTATACTGGACCATTTTAAGACAAATTTGCTTTGAGCCATTCAACCTTCAATCATTGGGAAAGCTGTTGTGCAGTCGAGTGTCATGTCTTCCAACATGACACGTTCCTAGACCTGCCAGTTCTGTCAGGGCTGCCTATTCGCGTGTTGTTGGCAGGGGGCAAAACTGTTCATGGAATTGTTTGCCTTAGCTTTGCGTGGATTTTTGGGAGATGTGTAGGGGTGGGATCCACTCTGCCCATGTAACCAGTGAAGAAACATTGCGTTGCATGTATTTGTCTTAAAACACTAATTCTGAATCAATCTGGAGGGGGGGGAGGTTTGTCCACGATATTGTTTGCACACTGATGTTCACTTCATCTCCATAGAACATATATATTAAAAGTGCGGTATTATGTACTTTCCAGGTACATAGTGCTATTTTACGTAATCAAGAAAAAGGGTTTTAAAATGCTCTATATAAAACATAACTTAAAAGACATTTGACTTTGCAATTTGATGCCTCTTTCCAACACTCTGCCTTCGACACGTCATCACAAAACTGCCTCTCCTTTTCTACAACCGTTCCTAGAATCATTGGACTGACAAGTAGTTTGCATGATAAGATCAGCTGATGCCCAGTTCCACCAGCTCCAAGAAGGAGCTTTGTGGAAACAGGCAGCGCTTTGTGAGAACAAGTGGTTCAGAACCGCAGGAGAGCTACGACAGGACACTAAAGAATTTCTTAAAACATGAAAACGTCAAAGCAACATTCCAGGTATGAAGCTGAAAAATGTATGTGTTGCAAATATTTAAAAACATTCACAATGGAATGCATCCATGAACAATGGAAAGAGAGAGATATACATGTGAGTATGGAAAGCAACAGATACAGGGAGCAAACCTTGGAGCCACATCCATCACCTCCTCAATTAACATTTGATTATCCTAAATGGTGGCCTGCGCTGACATTTCATTACTAGCAAACTCACTGCAGCCCCATGTCAGGTATGTTAATGGTTTGACCGGACTGGAGCCGTGCAGTCACACACACACACAGTAAATTGGATAGCAAAGGTAAGAGCTAGCTTGTAATGAAGATGTCTTCTGCCTCTTCTTTTATCACAGTGCTCTATAGTGAATAGCTTAGCTTGCACACTGGACAAAGCATTTACGGCCTGGCCTGTGTGTGTGTGGGGGGGGGTGTTCACTGGGAGTGGGACAACTAATGGCTGCTTTTTTGGGTCAAAAGCTGAACAGAGCAGCTCTGGCACTCTGGCATTTCTTTAGCTAATTTGGGAAAGGTGTTATTGACGGCACATTCATGCTGCAGATCGAGTGTTTTGTGCACAGGCAGCAATGGCTAGGTTTGTCTTTATGAGCCACCAGGAAAAACTTGAAAAGAAAATGCAAATGAGTGCTGCATTCCATTCATTTCCCTTTCTCAAACATCGAAGGCATCAGCTGATCAAGATAAAAAGCCAGTAATGAGATGTCGTCAAATTACAGCAAAAGAGGAGTGTGCTAAGAAGAAGTGACATGAAGGAAAAATATGAGCAATGAATATTAAAACAAGTGAGGTGAAGGATCTTTTTAAATGTCCTTCATCAGAGTCCCTGACAAAACTTGGTCTTCTCTCTGTGGTTTTAGCAGACACAACCCGAGCAGGTCACGCCGCAACATTTTCATAAGGTAATTTTTAAAAGATCACAGCCTATTTGCATGACTTTTAGTTGTTTGGATTATGTGTATAGGTGAATAGGGGGTAAAAAGATGTTAGAATGGTAAGGTTAGAATCCCTAATTTGCTGAGATAGGACACCTTAAAGGAAACAAATGTAGGTCGTGGATATTATTTTATTATTTGTTCTAAACAATGTTTTTCTTTACAATGACACTGAACATGAAAAAGAGACAGCACTGGCTACTGCAGCTACCTGGAAATCCGTCTCAAGGTCGAAAGAGAAAAGATGAAACAATGGTTGTTAAATGTTGTAACATTCAAAAGAAAGTCCAAGATCAGTAAGCCGGACAATAACCTTTTTTTCAAGTTTTGTCTGCACATGAGTAACTGGGACCACATAGACTTATGCTACAAGTCTAATAATACTTGAGACTTATCAAAACAAAGAATTACTTAATACGCTAGCATTAGCTTAGCACTTCAACAACTGTGCCACATAAAAACATTGCAAGCAGGTGCAAGATATGAGTTTCTTGATCAACCCAAATTAGTGTATTTTTTAGGCTACTTACAAACTTTTCAACAGTATGAGAAAGTTAACACAACATACAAATAATCTATCTCTATTGTAACTCCAATCAGGTTGTATATTAAAGATCTGCCATGGTACAATACAGCTTCATGCAGCAATTTCACACACAAATCGGGGCTATGTTCTCATGAGATGAAGTGTGCAGTGTCATTTCAGGCTTTCAGTGGAGGCACTGCGGTTCCAGCCCAATTTTGCAGTGAACAAAAAAACAGAAGAGACCGATTTTTTGAAAATAAATTTGAAAAATGTGATCATTTATTATTTTTAAGCATTTTGAATCTCCTAAATTATCAATTTATCTGAATATAAAGATTTTAGACAAATGAAAATAAACATAAGCTGTGGGACGAACAACCGATAAGCATCAACCTGATGTTTCATTTCACTCCTCAGAACAGATGAGAACATCAAATTTATTCGATAGTTTGACTCTGTGCCATCTTAAAAATATTGATTATAGTGCTTATAACGTCACCTGTGAATGGTCCTGATATAGGAGATTTGAAAAAAAGAGACAATAAAGGAATCGATCAGTAACTGGATCATTTACACCGGCATCAATTTTCAAGGACTCAGTGTTTTCATTTTCATTTGAAGTGTGAAAAGATTTTTAATTGCCAAGCACAAACAACAAGATCAGACTGTAGGTTTCTTGGCCTGTACAATCGATGATAATGATGTTTTTCTCAGCATATCATCAGGAGCTCTTTCTGGGGGAAGGTGTGCGATAATAAGATGCAATCTTAACAATCCATCTTGAAAGATAGTGTCAGATTTTTTTGCTGAAATGAGAGATGCCTTGCAGCGGGAGAGAAACAAAAAGGTGATGGGAATGTGACCTTTACTCTTCAGTACCTGGTGGCTAGGATATTACATAGAAGGCAGCTCAGACAGTCGTGATCAATATCAGCCCTGATACTGTTCAAGCTAAATATAGGCTCCTAAATGAGATACAAGTGGCACACCCATCAGCCCATTTCTTTGTGAAATTGCCTCTGATGTTTCATTTCACTCCTTTTCAGTTTCTACCAAATCAAAGCGTACACAATATAAATTTACTCTTATTTTTATTTGCCCCCCCCCCCCACCCCCTCCATGTGTTAAGTAGCAATAAAGTACAAATCCAAGTCTGCTTTAAATTATGCTTTATCTGGACAAGTAGGACAGAAATGCTATTTTCTGGCAATGGCTCCCTCATGTGGCGGAAGTCTGCGATAGCTTCAAGTTTGTATTGATGGGCATTATTTATATTAAATAAATTTGAAAATCTTCATTCATGTCAGTATCTCAATTCACACATTATTTATATTAATTGCACACAGACGGATGCTTCCAAGTTGTTATTTTTATTAGTTATGAAGATTTTCTTCCTGCATCTAATGAAAACACAATGTTTATAATTTGAATATCTCATGGAGATCAATAAAGAAAACATTTTAATTCAAAAATGTGGGCTTACCCACCGAAATATTATTGGCAAAAAACACTTTTAACATGACAAATGAATCTCCTCGGAGAACTGATTCTAATTTATTGAATATGACTTTATTTAGGTGGATTTGTTTGTTTTTTTTGTTGGTTTGTTATTTTTTTTAAATAAGCTTTTATAATCTTTGAAGTTGTATTTCTTTTACAAAACAGCAACATTTGTCCAGAGCACTGAAGATTATTCAAACTGAAATGTCACATTTGCATTCTAGCAGAGATAATTTCCGAGCTGCTCTTGGATAAGATATACCTTTCACACTGAGGCCTCTCCATGCACCGAAGGCAGGCAGTGACTCTCACTTTGTCTTATTTTAAACTAATCTGAATCAGATGAGAGTTAAAACTTTAATGACTTTATGTAAAAAACCTTGTCAAAATTTCATCAGTAAATCTAGAAAGTTCTGAATACCCTCAAAATGAATCTAGATTTACAACAATACTGACAGTAAAACAAGAGGACACATATTCTTTGGGTTTATTTGTTTCTAAAAACAATGTACTGTTCTTATTTGTTAGTCATTTGATGATGTGGTTATTTGTACATTCAGTGTTTTTCACTCATCATGGCATAAATAATTTCCTGCACGCCATATTTTTTTTTACAAAAGTTAAATGAATATAAAATTTCTCTTACTGTTAATTTATATTGTTTTATCTTTGGAGAGATGCCTGTGTAATTTTCAAACAAACCTCTTATCCAGTGGTTCTGAATAACTGGTTAAAGACAGGAGTTTATTGTACATTCAATTTTTACTCAAAATTAAGAATTGTCAAGGCTGATGAATTAACAAAAACATCCACAATTATTAAAATTAAAAGTGGGAAGGTCAGAAAGGGTTAAGATGCTACAACCTGCAATATTTTTCATTATAAAATAGATTTTGCTTTCAAACAGATGCTAAATTATGTTGATCTTGTTCATTTAAATATAGCACATACAATTACAACACTTAAAATTTGTTTTGGAAGTGACCAGAATTAGGCCTGATTAGGCATGGCTGACAGCTAAATGGTGCCAAAGGGGTCCCCATATGATCCTTGTGTGTGGAAAATAAATTAAAAAGTGGTTACCGGCTAAGATTGCTAACAATAGCTAGCTTGTCATTGAGACAGCACATTCCTCTAGTTTTCAGAATTGCAATTGGAGCAGGTTAGGATTAGTGTCATTCCAGATCTAATAGAGGATAATTAACAATCCCCTTCTGCACTTTTTCTTTGTAGCATTAGTGGTAATTGTACCACAACTTTCCATTTACAGACCTGCAGATGCACTCATATGCTGCATTAAAAAAAAGACATTACATGTTCATGAGTCTGCCATGCAGTCTCAGAAACATCATCCATGGGTGTAAACATCACAAATTTCTCCTCTGGAAGTGCTCATAAAAATCTCAGCCTGTATTTCTTGAAATGGGTACACTTTCAGGTTCAGGAGAAGCTTTGCCAAAATGAGTCCACAAGGTTTGGGGGAGGGGGGGCACTGAGTACAAGCTCTGGGACTCACCTCTTTGCTCCTGGTACCTCCTGCCCTCCTGGCATGACCTGGATAAGGTCTGACTGCGCTGCTCCTAGCCTTGGGAAAAGGGAAGCCATTAAGAGTCCCGTGAGAAGGACACATTCAAATAGGAAACAGTGCAGAATAAACACAGCATGAGCACACCGCCGCGTTCCCATGACCCAAGATGACTGGACGCGTGTATGTGTGTATGTGTTGTACATGGGGCATGTGTTCAGTGTCAAGCCAGATAACCAGGAGTGTTGTGTGTTGACCCAGCCAACTCCCTGTTTAAGTTTAGACGGAAGGTGGCCCCTCCTAAAGATTTCGCTGTGGAGAACACCGAAAAGTGTGAGCGAAGGTAAAAACACACATCTGCAACTAAACGTGAAATATTTCAATGTAACAATGAGGTTTGAGTTTTGAAGAGAAGGGATGTGGAAATAACTGCAGGGTTGCATAGGCATGCAATTTCCAAACTTTTTTGGGTCAAATATTTTTTCATTTGGTTGCTCTTGAAAGCTATTGAAGTCAAATCACATCAAAACAAAATAACATACATGTATGGAACTCTTTGTTTGAAAACACTTATTTTATCTAGATAAATTTACTCGAAGTGTACAACCAAGTCTGTTTTTGAGCTTCACATTCCACGGTTCCTCTATGAAGTTGAAATAAAAGCAAAAGTAACACAAAAACATATATAATAAAGCATGAATTTAGTCTTGCAATATACCTATTTTTAGATTTAGATTTTAATTTATTAATAAAAATGTCACAAAAGATAAAATAGAATGAATGTACAACCGCATTTTTTTATGATGAATTGAAATATTTTGATGTTTTGTTATTCCTTAACTCTGCTTATTAGAGCTTGACCTCTGTCTGAAGAGTTCACTGGTCCTCGCAAATCACCTCTATTTGCACTAAATCTAAATTTAACTGATCGATTGTCGGACTTCTGAATTTGTTGCACTGAATTGCATTAATGGGTGTCAGAGGAAAGGGGCTAAATAAAAAATACTTGGTGCAATTTTCAAATATAAGTTAATAAATCCTTCACAGTTATGAGCCATTTTGCTTTGCTCTACAAGGTATGTTTCAGTTTGTGGTCTAAATTTCAAGGAGTCCAAGGCAAATTTCCAAGGCAGTGTACATACATTTATTATAACACTATATGAGCAAGTTTGGACACACAAAAAAAGAAAAACAAATTGAATTTAACTTTATTTTGACTCAGACAGATATATTGTGAGTGAGTCGTAGCTGGTAGTTTCAGAATCTGTTTTGTATTTTAGTATTAAAGGAATTCTCGTTTGAATTTGTGAGTGGCCACTAGGAGGCGGTAGAGTTCCACTGTTGAGCCCCTCAGTCCTACGCGCTGTCATTGCCTGGACCCGAGTTAAGTCACAAACACATTCAAGATTTCCGAAAAGTACTGCAGCCAAAACTGTATTTAATTAAGTCCCAAATTGCCTTAAATGAAATACATCATCTCGAAGGGTCCAGAGGAGTGTTGTTTTATGCTGAACATATATCCTCTGTATAAAAAAAAGAACATTTCTTTGGAAAAGAAAAACACGCGCTTTATCCAAGTCTTACACGCGTGCTTTGATTTATGGCCATGCCTTGGAACAAAACCAGGTTGCAATTCATTATTTTAGGAAGATTTACCATGTGAACTGTTTCGGCTTCAGGAGCGTAATTCACTTGGTGATGAGCTAAGGGGGCTTACGAGGCTGCCAGCAACATTTCAGACCACTCCCTTGGCTCCTGGATGAGTAAAGTGATTAGCTATTTTACTCAAGCTTAGCTGATCCAGGCAAGTGGAGAAGACTATTGGCAGATCCAGAAGTGTGACACATTCTATTGGAGCTCTGACCATAATTTTTGCGGGGAGAAACCCCTTTCAGCAACTTTTCTGTTTCTTTCAGAAGTACAAATCTGGGTAATACAAACCGCTGAAGATTTACAGGCTGAGTGACAATAAGAAAATAAACTAACATGCGCTTTGTGCCCGTATTTCTGCCAATGTCTCTGTGTGTCAGTCATGTGTTGTGTGAATATATGTCAAGGAGGATGGGGGTGTCTCTCTAAAAGCATGGTGCAGATTTTAAAAAAAAAGAGGGGTGTGTGCTCAGCAGTAATGACAAGAAAGAGGGAGCTGAGGGGTTCCCACGGCAACCTGCTTCTCCGTGGCCCTCACGAGCTGGCTGCCTCGCCTTGTGTCGGGCCTGAGCACCTGCATGCTGTTTGCACAGGCAACAGTGATTATTTGGATGATCTCTTGGCTCGCTGGAAGCCCACATCACAGGCCGCATCTACACATCCAACGTCCCCCCCCTCAGGGTGTCCTCCATTTACTCAGCTGGAAATGTGTCGAAGAACCTCCGTGCATGTCGAGAGGGAAAAGAAGCCGCTGCAGGATTACAGAAACAATCGGGGTGGACCTTGAATCTACGTTGAATGACAGCTGCAAGGATAGCCTTGGGCAGCAGATCTCAGTGACATGTTGCAGCTTAATTCCACGCACTTTTCTCAAAGTAGGGGATTATCGCAGTTGGAGACTGCAGCATTGATTAGAGGTGATGCTGGGAGATTCAAAAGTATTGGCAGTATTGGTTGATTGCAGTGTGGAAGAGAAGCAGAACGTCAAACTGTGGCATGGGAGCAACTCTCCCTGTGTTCATCCAAGCGTGCTCGCCCGATGGACTGAATATTCTGGAGTAACTGATTCACACTATTGAACGAGAAAGATATTTGATTCAATTTTGTATAATATAAACTTTAATAAAGGTTTTCTTCCATGGAAAGCCCTTGAACCATTTAAACTGCAGAACTCTGGATTTTATCAACCCATCATTTCGACCACTTATGTAGCGTCATAATTTTGTCAGGTTCCAACCACAAAACTTCCCTGTATATTATAGTGATTTTATGTGATGGACCAACACAAAGTGGGGGATTTATTGAGAAATGGCAGGAAAGTGATGCATGTTTTGCGAAAAGAAAATCTGAACAGTGTGGCGTTCATATGTATTCAGCCTTCTTTATTCTGGTGTAACTTTTCTAAGCAATATACTTTTACTTATTTGTTAAACTATGGTGCAACAGTATAACATGAAACAAATCATTTGTGAAAAAACTGAACTCCACTGCCTGTGGTCCTACTGCCATCTGCAGTAAAACACAACACATATACAAGAATGATTGACAGTCCTAAGGCCAACTCTGATAGGTTGTTTCTGAATGAGCAGTGTATTTCTGCAGATGACTGTAGGACCATAGGAAGATTATCTGTCTCATCTTTATATTAAAGAAACATATTGTTTACAAAAGTTGCATACTGCAGCTTTAATAAAAGGTTGTTCTCCTGGAAAGAGAACCTGTCACTTTAACCAGTTCTAGGAGGTTTCCTTCCAGCTTTGGTCTATCCATCTTCTCATCAACTCTCACCAGTTTCTCTTGACCTGATGAACAAAATCATCCCCACAGCATGATGCCGCCACCATCAGGATTCAGCATTACACACAGTATTAGTTCTCTATAACAGTCTGAATGTAGCTAAGTAAAAGAAAGAAAAATATCCTTCTTCTACAAGATTTCTGTCTTCTATCTATTTCTTGTTTTTCCTACATAAATGTTGGATTTCTGGAGTGAATAACTAACAGCCATGTCAACATTTTCTTTTCAATCGAGTTTCCACAGTTACTGCCAGTCTCTTGGCTGCTTCATTCATTAATGCTGTTCTTGTCTGGCCTGCCAACTCAGATTTATGGCCACATCTTGTGAAAAATTACAACTTGACATGATAACAATTGTCAATAATTATTTATTGGCAGGAAAATAAGTTGAAAGTGGTTGTTTAATCATAAATACTTGCAATGCACCTGGTTAATTGATAAGTAAAAGATGAATTGCACGTTCTGTTTGCCCTCTTTAATGACTTAGACCACCAACTGAGACAGTTAGCACTTTGTTTTGCTTGTTTTTCTTAAAATGGTTACAGAGGGGACCTGCGAGATAACAGGAAATCTGCTAAGAGAAGAAAAAAACACACTGCAGTAAAAGGATGAAACCCTCCATGGAGCTAAGCCAATCTAAAACTGTGGCTCCTCTCTACATTTTCTTTTCATAGTTTTTGCACAATCATTATCCGATACAATGTCACCTCATCCATAAGGTGTAGTTGTCTCTTTAGAAGAATATAAAGCTACCATGTACACACACACACACACACACACAAACTTGCTTTATCCCTTCTGAAGACCTCTGCATTTCCTGTTTGTCCCAATAATGCAGGAACAAGCAGTTCTACTTCCTGGCTCTCAGGCTGGTGAGGAAATAACCAAAGTCTGGTCACACGGTGCTCCACAATCCCCCCCAACTGCTTACCTCAACTCCAACCCCTCCGCCCGCCTTCCATTCTTAACACTTCGCTTTCATTCAGCTTTTCTCGCTCTTTCTCCAGCCGTGTTGTTATGTCATTTACCCTTTCCTCGCTGCTCTCGCCCTCGTCTCCTTTCACCTCCCGCGTGGGCCACACAGACTCCACGCAGTGGAGAGGAAAGAGAGAAACACCTCTCGAACAAGAGGTCTGGCAGAACACAAACAAACAGGCTCAGCTTTCCCATGGGTGGCAGGATGTTACCCAGAATGAAGGATATTTTAACATGTCACTGACATGGCTTGAGGGGAGAGCGTCAGTTCTATATTTGCAAGCCGTGTTTATCTGCTGCCGTGGAAGTAGGATATGGAAGTTGATTCTAAAGGAGCCTGCTCTTAGTGCCGTGCCGAGGAGGCCTGCACAGGCGATGGAGACGAGAATAAAGAGGGAGAACAGCAAAATGTGTGCTGCGGCAGCAGGGTGCACGCACTCTGCTCTGTAAAATGGCTACTCAACACCCCAAAAGTCGTTTATAAATCATTCATGGGGGCCTCCAGAGCACCATATGGGAAGCTTGCTGATGCAGTTCCAGAACAAGTGCCGACAAAATAGCGCGCTATGCAGTAATGTCTCCCCGTGGATGCTTCATAGCATCATTGTCTGGCGGCCAGTGCTGCGCTCTTTGCTCATGCTCCCCGCGGTAGGTCCCTTTAGTGGTCGCTACGAAGCCCCGACTTACTCCCAGCGCAAGACCAGATCGTACATTATTGACCCACCTCGCTTGTTTGCGAAGGCTGTGGTCATCCTTTAAAGAAAACTACTGTGATATGGTCTCATGCATGTCTTCAAAGTGTTCATTCAGCATGTACACACATTATTTACTCCAAGCTATACGCATCATGTGGAGGCCCACAGAGGGAAAAAACATTGGGGGGTGCTCTGGTTACGGACAACAATGGAGGCATTTAATTTGGGTCACGGTTACTACGCAACCACAAGCAGAGTGGACTGGTGTTGGATTACTGATTGTTTCATAATTAATTATGGATTATAAATAATTAATTGAGAAGTGTGGTGTAATTTACAGCCGCGTGTAAATGGGAGCTACTCCACCGCTTTATCCAAAGAGAGCGTGTAAGTGTGTGTGCGCATAGTATAAATTTATGCATGTATCCCCTGTGCTATGAACAGATGATATCATTCACAATGGTCCTCTTTTTTTAAAGTTCTTCCTGTGGGAATTTGAAAATCTCAAATACTGTATTCAAAGCGTTTTACTGGGATTTCATTTGATCCAAGATGTAGCATGTAAGTGTGAAGTGGAAGAAAAAAATGACATATTTTCAATATTGTTTTATAAATAAAATCTGAAAAGCAAGGCATTCGTGTTTAATCCCTTCACTGCTAATTAAATATAAGTGCAACACTTTGGCTTTAGAAATCGTCTAATTATCATCATTTCTAATTTAATCACGAAGACAACACCACCCCTATTGAGAAACATGATGGCAGCAGCATCATGCTGAGGAAAAGTTTATCATGAGTAAATCAAAGGCAATGAAACAGTTAGAAGTTGCAAGACTTGAAATTGGTATGGATGAGCAAGTTCCAGCAAAACAAGCCGGTTCTACATTAATAGGGTTTAGATCAAAGCCCAGTCACACTGCATAGGATCGTCTAGTCAAAGTCCAGATCTAAATTCAAGAACCTGTTAGAAATCTTGAAGATTCTAGTTCAAAGTCACTCTCTGTCCAATATGAGTGAGCTTGAGCCATTTTAAAAGGAGAATACGCAAACATTTCTGAGGATGTGCAAATTTTGTAGATTTATTCCATAATACTTGCAATTGGAAATGTTTCAGCCATTATAAGTTGGGTCTATGAGGCATTGATATAGGATGACTGAAAACAAATGCACGACAGTTTTTACATACTAAGCAAACCTTATCTTCTTCTTTAAAATTGTTTAGGATAATTACTGGACGTTGCGTTGGTCTATCACAGAAAATCGTCATGAAAAACTTAGTTTGTGGCTTATGAGTGACTTTCAAGGAAAACTTATGTTTGGATACACTGATCCTGTCACCTGCAGTTTGCTCTGGAGCCAACCTATATCATAATGAGATCATAATAATGCCAAACTATAGGCTGCTTACTGAATAAGTGTGCTTATATAATGCAAAGGATATAGTGGAACTTGAGTTTTAGGCTAGAAGTGTCTATGATTGCCTGGTGAGAGAGGGGTTTAAGAAATGTGTGTATAGTAGCAGACAGAGTCAGATACAGAGGCAAAAGAAGAGAGGAGGATATAGGTGAGAGGTAGATAAGTGGTGAGTGGGAGTTTGAGTGGGCCGAAGAGAGGAAAGAGGAGAGAAAGGCAGCGGTAGAGCTCTGAGATGGAAGCAGAGTTGGACAAAGGAACGGCCGTGAGAAATAAATGTTCAGCATTTCATATTTTAAGCTGGATTTATAGAATATGTAAACTTTTTTAAAAATCCTCATCATAAACATCTTTCTGGAGGTGATTTGTGTGTTTTATGATGGGGGTGAGGTGGGGGGAAAACATTCACATTTTAGAACACAATCTTTACAACAACTGGTATGAACAGTAAAGCAAAGAAATAAAATTGCATAATAAACAATTCACTGCTGTTCTTCATGTGACCAGTAGGGGTCAATGACCATCAGAAGATAGATAGATAGATAGATAGATAGATAGATAGATAGATAGATAGATAGATAGATAGATAGATAGATAGATAGATAGATAGATAGATAGATAGATAGATAGATAGATAGATAGATAGATAGATAGATAGATAGATAGATAGATAGATAGATAGATAGATAGATAGATAGATAGATGGATGGATGGATGGATGGATGGATGGATGGATGGATGGATGGATGGATGGATGGATGGATGGATGGATGGATGGATGGATGGATGGATGGATGGATGGATGGATGGATGGATGGATGGATGGATGGATGGATGGATGGATGGATGGATGGATGGATGGATGGATGGATGGATGGATGGATGGATGGATGGATAGTTAGTTTAGCTTCAGCATTGCAATCTGTTACCATGGAAATGAAGAAATATGTCAAAAATATGTTTTGACATTGCCTTATGAATAGTCATAAGACTGTCTTGGGGCTTGGCAGGATGATGCAAACAGAGAAAGAAACACAGATATGCACTAATCACTAATGGTTTAAAAAGACACCAATGAGAGTAATAAAAAAAAAGAAGTCTTTCAGTCAGGTTTTAACATTTTCACATGTAATAGGGAAACACAGGAAAATGGAAAGAAAAGAAAGCGGGAAAGGGAGAGCGTAACATAGACACTGCTCTACATTTCATGAGTGGAAGATGCATTAAAACGCTGGGGAAGGAAAGATTGGGAAGAAAATAACAGGAGATGAAAGCAGTGGGGGATTACTGCGATGTCATTTCCCTTCTTCAACTCCCTCTATCACTTCTTCCCAACCTCCCGAATCCAGCCACTCCACCCTGCTACATTCCTTTAAAGCGTTTTGGTGATTGTTAAGGTGTCTCACCTTCAGGATATAAAAAGACACGACCGAAGAAAAGCAAGGTTAAACCACTCAGGGAAACAAGTCACTGCCATAAGTCGTTAAGGTGTTCATAAGCGTGTTTGTGTGTGTGAGGTTGACAGGCTGTCGGGACGGGAAACGTGAGACTGAAAGCACAAGCTAATGAAAATAGAGAGAACTGGTCTTTTTCAACATGCATACTGTACCTGATTCCTGCAGAAGTGGATTACATTTGTGACAGAATCGGTTGATCTGAGACCACCAGGATTCATACTTTCTCTAAAAAAGGGAAAGAAAACACAGTCTGTGAGAAAGTGGTAGAAAGAAAGACAGGTGGTTGCAAAACTTTAAAACTTTAGAGGCTTTATTTAAGTAAAAACGAAAAAACTGTTTCACCTCTAACTATGCATTATATGGAATATATGGGAGGATTCTGATTTTGACATTACAGACAGTCACTGGCAATTTATGAAGTAGACCAGCTTACTTGTTTGCTAACACGAAGACATCTGTAAGTTGTGGTGAAGATGATGTGCTGAAGATCAAACCAAGCTGTTTGTGATTCTCATGTGGGCTTAAGGTTTTACTCTTTTTTTTTTCCCTGGTGTTTTTGAAAGACTGTACTGTATGAAATCAATACATTTTACATGAACATAAAAAAAATGAAAACATATATTTTTAAATTGAATGACACATAAAATTTATTTATGAGTCAAATTTATTTTGATAAAATAAAAAAGCATTTACTGTTCACTTTGTCTTTAAATAAAGTCCAAATATAATTACTGGAATTTCCTGAAATTATATGCAAAAAAAAAAAGGTTACTGCAAATCGAAACCAGCCCGGAGACAGGAAACGCAACAATAACTTCAGGCTTTTGCATCACAAAGTCTAGAATCAAATCATCAAGTATTTTACTGCCAGGCTGGATTGTTTTTGTTCATAAACTCTTGTACTTTGGAAAAGTTGTCTGTTTATTCCATAAATGTGTTTTGTCCTGTTCAAAAACCACCAGCGCTGGGCTTGTCTCTTCATCTATAACTAATTCAATATCAGAGAGTTATAGATACTGACTGAAACTGAATTGTTTTGTTATTATTTTCCTCGTGATCAGGAATTGATGTATTGTTAACAATCCTGCATTTGGGAGAGAGAAAAACTTTTTTTAACAGAGCTAACAAAAGTCTCATGATTTGTTCCAAAACATTTCCACTTAAAGAAATGTCCTCATTCATTTAAACAGGAAAAAGTCCTACACTGGAGCATTTGCTGCTCGTGTTGCTGCCAGGGAAGGTGTAAAAGCTATTTGCCTCTGATAGCACAAAGGCATTTAGCAGTATGGTAATGAGAGCAGGTTGAGAAATGTGTTTGTGGTGAGAAAAAATGGTGAAGGGTTGGAAACGTTTTGGTAGTTTTGTAAAATTGGTAGTGTTTGTATCGGTTGGAAAGCTGCTTTGGGTCAAAAGTGCTAATAGTTTAACAAACCACAAATAAACAATTGTCCTTTGTGCTTCATTGTACCCAGAGTGTTTCCATTTTGTAAGAATTTGAATTTCTCAATTGGAATCATTAGCAGTAAGTTATGATGTAATGTTTATATTTTGCAAGAATCAGGAACTCGTTACTGAAGTCTTTGGAGATGATGCACTTTGCTTTCGGACAGTTAAGAAGGCACACAAGCTTTTACTTGAAATCACTCATGTGATTGTTGCAATCCAGCTCCATCCTTTGTTTTTATCTGCTTTAGTAACCTAATAACTACAGCACAGACTTCTCAGTGTGTGTGGTCATCTGTTTTTCAGTCATCCAAACTCCCTATCTCTGTTCAATCAAACAATAATTGTTTTTTCAATTTATCTTCCAGTGACTTCATGAGGATTCTCATTCACTTCAAACTCTTTAAAGAACTAAAACACTTTTTTCCTTTTTTCTTCCCTTTCTTTCTTTCTCGAAAACTTTGCCAGGTAATCACATGACTGCCATTTTGGAGGGAAACTCAGGAAGGATATACCTGAATAAACACCCACCTACGTATGCCTGTGTGTGTGGTCATTCACACATGCAACACACAGTTGCGCAAATCCTCTATTTGCATCAGTGTAGGTAAATGCAGCGCAGCGTTTTCAAGATCCTTATGAGTGTGGATTGCATGTATTCCTACATAACTCTAGGAAGCCACAGTTTGCGTGTTCAGGAGAGAAGGTGATCAGACTGAGTGTATGCCCAGGAGTGCTGTGTTCATTGGACAGGTTGTAATTTACAGAGGAGAACATGGAGACTTGCGAACGGCCAGGACCCAGGGGAGCCATCGGGCTGAACACGCCGGCGTGCCCTGGGAAGAGACCCGATGTCTCTCAGATAGAAACAACACACACGCCCTGTCAAACAGCAGGGGGGGATGGATGGATGGATGGATGGGGAGAGGACAGGGAAGTGATAAAGAAAAAGGAAATGAGAATAACAGCCGGTGGACAAAAGGAACAAAGTGGTATGAAGCGATAGGAAAAGGTGTGAAAAGACAAATATTGAAAAAGCGAGAACGGTGCGGTATCGTATACTCTGAAAATACATTGCCTTGCAAACCTTTTCATGCTATTGAACTATTCCACATTTTGTGTCGTTGGAACAAACCTCTGACGGAGAATTTCTCTCAAAGTGAATAAAACAGTGCTTAAATGTGAAGTGGAAGACAAAAGATCACATCATTTTTCTGTCACCGATTAAGGAAAGAATCCCAGCAACATGTTGCTTCCACTACCTTTGTTTCAACCATATCGGTTTTCTTGCTGCTACTTTTCCATGAAGTCCAAATTTGTGGAAAACTTAAATTTTTCTTCCACTTCAAATTAAAGCATTACTTTGTTCTTGTCTATCATGTAAAATGTCAGTATAGTGCATTTAGGTTTGAGCGTGAGACAAAATGTGAAGTAGTTCAAGGGTGTTGAATATTTTTGCTTTGTGGCACGCCATGCACCACTGCTAATGTCTAACAGACAACACTGGGGGAAAAAGAAAAGAGCAATCAAATCCTCAAACCCATATGAGTCAAAAAGTTCATATTTCACAGTTCCTCTCAATAACTCCTACATGCCATGAAGAACAAATATAACAGCAATTTCCCATCATGCACAAGAAGCAGACTCTGCATGATGACAGCTGAGCTGGGTAACGGGACAGCTCAAGATAAGTCAGTTTACATGCTGTCTGTCTTGAACACAGATGAGCTCCAGTTGTGCTAAAAAGACATAAAATGGCCACATCTGTGGAACCTCCAAATTTTATTGAGGACTTTACTGATTTATGACTGATATCCAGACAAATGAATGAAAGTGTTAGAAGCAGAATCTTAAGCCGTGATACATGTTTCAATGTTTTTTTGTTGGGTTTTTTTTAGTTTTGAAATTTGAGCTTCTCAGCATGGCTGCTCTGCATGAGTTTTTGCCCCCTGGCTGCACACCAATTACAGATACTTCCTAATGGAAATCCTCCTGTCTCTGCTCTCTGATCCTCTACTGCCCCTCTGGGATTGGGTCTTATGTTTGTCTTCAAGTGCTTGTGCAAATGTCTGTTTGTGCTACATTACTGCATGTATGCATTCTAGGTAATTGGATGGGACTTTTACAGTGGCTGTTCATCACTCCGCACAAGAGTGACCTGGTGATTCGAGCTATCACATCAGATCTTAAAGGTCAGAACTTCAGGTCAGTGACAAAACTCACATTATAGGATACTTGTACCTTTAAATTTCTTATTATCTTTTGAGAAACTAAAAACCGGCATGTTACGTGCAAGGAATAGCCTTTTTTTTCCCCCCAAGCAGCCAACATACACAGTGCCTTTGTACAGCCAAATCTCTGCAAGTGAGGAAAAAACACTGAGTCTGTGTGACTAGGTATGCTGTGAGTTCCAGGAAGTGTGATCAAAGCCTCTTCCTCTTCTCAGGGACCAAAGAACATGGGAATATTTACAGCTTTGTTTGGTGCTGGTGCAGAGATACCATTATTAAACGTGCAATGCAGAATCTTCGGCTGCATTGGCGAACAGTTAAGAGTCCAGCTTGAACAGATCGCTGGTTTATTGGGAGGGATGTATAAAAAAACCCAAAAAACTCTAAGCTCCTCCTTGGATTCCAGTAACTAATTTTTATGTCTTTAGACTGTGGGAGGAAACACGAGAGCTTAAAGAAAAACTCCTCTAATCCTTTAGCTCTCATCCAGAGAAATTGTTACTTTCGCAGTTCCTCATATTACTTCAGAAATTAGGTTTTTTTCACAGGACCAAAAAAGGAAGAATAAAATCTCAGAAGTAATTTACAATCAGAAAATGAATTCCAAGATGTCCCTTCTTGTGTGTTGAAAAAAATAGATGTGATCTTGTTTTTAAAAATATAAGTCTATGAAGACATTTTATTTGAGTCTAAATGCAGAAATATGAGATTTTTCTTATGGAACAAACAGAGTCATGCCAGGTCACCTTTTTCATTCAGGACATTAATATAAAACCCAATAAATAAATAAAAACATTCAAATTGGCACCTCATAATGATTAATGAATCATTCATTATCTGCAAAATTAATCAGAAAGTAGGACTTGGCTTTGGAGCTGTTTCAAGTATTCAGCATGATGAGAGAATTTTCCTGAGTGCAGACAGAGAGTTTGGGTAGCACTGAATTATATTTAGCAATACTCTTATTAGTAGATTTCCACAACATGTGAGTAGCACTTGTATGCATTCTGTCACAGTGTAACATTTGTTGCATCTCTGAGTTGCAGTGCTAATGCCATGGCTGGAAACGGTATTATGGGTGACAGTTTCGGTGTTAAAGGGGAAATGCAGTTTGGTAAAAACTATCCAACTTCTCATGCAGCTGAAATGTTAAGGACATGAAAAGTGTAACATGAGATTAAACTTGAATGTTTAAATTTTACAGAGAACTAATAAAAAGACATTTAAATTAAAATCTGATACAATTTATGATGAAATTATCCTTTATGGATCCTTCAATTCACAGACCGTTGGCGACAATAAAATGCACAAATTCAGTGGATTTCATTTGCAGTCACTGCACTGTAGACCTCTTATCATGTCAGATATCATAATCATACAAACAGTAGGAACACTATTCATGCTAAACCAATAATGAGGTGCCTTAAAACAGTCCTGAGAAAACTTGTTTGATAAATGACCTAAAATCTCAATCTTTCCATTTTTTCCCCTTAATGGAAAATGTTTAATGTTGACGTTTTTATTTACAATTTTTCTCCAACTTCATTTTCTGTTTAGCATCCAGGAACTTTGAAATCTCTCCAAAATAAAAAATACAACAAAAAAAAAAATAGAACAAAATAGCAACATCTTGTTTGAATGTGTGCAGTAATAGTTCGAATCAGTATAATCTGAGGCAGGCAGCAGATCTGATGTTTTATGGCTTATTTGTCCAGACAAAACACACATGCCTGTTTTTTCAGACAGCCATTAAATTATGAGATGATCACCCCGGTTGCTGCGGCTCTGCCATTTTATAATATTATTACGAGAAACATGACAGGTGTTTCATTTTGTCCGCTCGTTATTTGAGCGAACGAACGATATCAGCAATGTTTTATTGCAGTCTTCCATCAACATACCTGCCTCTGTGTGTTCTACTTCATTTATTTTACTGATACAAACCTGCACATTAAACAATGCTTTAAAATGGCTGAAAGATAACATGACTTCCCAGAACTCTAAAATGGCTAGACATAAAAGGTGTTTGCACCAGCTTGAAAAAGTACTCAAATTGGTTTAACTTTTTTCTTTTTTTTTAATTATGTGATAAAACAAATCAATGTAGGAAAAACCTGTCATACAGGAGGAAAAGTGTGGATTGGTTTCAACATGTTTTGTAAATAAAACTTCACTTTTATACGCTTACCATAAAATTCTGTACTGTTAAATCCTTCAATTCAAACTGCAAAGAACATTTTACAGAAGTGGTTCTGGTCAGATGAGACCTGATGGACATGCAAAATGATGTATGGTGTCAATAATGAACAGTGCACATCAACCTGAGCACACCATCCCTGTGGTAAAGCATGATGGTAGCAGAATTACCTTGTGGAGTTGGTTTTCTTAACCAGGGTCTCAGAGGTTGGCCACAAGTGTTTCCAGTGCTGCGAAAAATTTCGTCCACCTGGAAAAGGTGGAGAGAGCGATAATTGAGTGTGAAAGTCCAGTTCTTGAGGGATGTCATCTGCAACATTTAGATGTGCCCCTGGGCCAACACACCTGAATAAAATGATTGAATTCTCTGCGAAGCATGTAGTGAAATACTGCAGACTCCAGTAGAAAATCTAAAAGTTGCAGGATTCTGGACCTTGAGCAAAGAACCTTGACGCCTGTAGTGGATCAAAGCTTATAAAGGGTTAAGACTGCCGAGTCAAAGGTCAGACCTAAATTCAATTGAGAATCAAAGGCAAGAATTGAAAACTCGCATACAGTTTCTGTCTAATATGACTGAGATTTTTCAAATTCAATCTAACTGGCTGAACACAGAGAATTATGAAGAACCAAGTAAATATAGAAAGAAAAAAAACAATAGAGAGACCTCTTGATAAAATAGTCTTTCCCTGGATATATAGTCTTTATTTCTGTCTACATTTTACAATAGAAGTCTGCTGGTAATGGTCATTTTTATTTTTTCACAAGACCAAACCAAGGTGGGCTCCAGGCCTCAGCTGCTCTCTCAGCGTGACAGTTTTCTGAGGGTGAATATTTATTAAGCTGGCCAGATAATCAGACGCTCACCGATATTTGAGTTGCTGCCTCCGGGGCCAGTTCAATGCATGAGTTTCTTTTTTTTTGCGCCAACAAAAGACTGAATGTGTCTCCTATGAGCAATACATCATCGCTTCATGGACGTGATTTCAAACGTTAAATAGTAGCTCAAGATCCTCAGTCATAATTACTGTAAATTATGCTGCGGTCTTTGGATGCACTCTGAGGAGACATGAGAGCGAAAAACCACAAATTGCCAAACTAAATGCTAATATGGTGCGGGTAAACGCATGCTTAACCTAAATCTTTCTGGAACAGTTCATCACCAAATTTCATCGAAACCTTGGTGGGATCTGGCTCGGCTGACGGAAACCAGAAGATGATGCCCTGGTTCTTTCGGCCCTTGTGAGGCTAGACGATCCTGCAGAGGCCAGGATGGCACTGGGATGCTGAGCAGCGCCTGAAGCCTGCTCTGCTGAACCACATAATTCCCTCCCAGCTGGAGGTTTGTAGAGCAACACCACTCCCTGGGAAGATGGGCTTTGAGCGCAACAACACCCACAAATCACTAATTTCATGGCTTGACTTCCCCTACAAAGCCAGCGCATTCTCCCCTGTGGTATACTTACAGAGAGGGTTAATTTTCAGGTCTCTTTTGCCCAGTGCTGTTAATAAAATTGGGACCTCTGACTGGACAGGAAAAATACTCTATTTGGGGGGATATGAGTAGGACCAGATGGTCAAATGCCCACAATTTTCTTCCCCTTGCAAATTAGGTTGAATGACATCAAGGCAGCTGCTGGAGAACTGCAGGAGATTAGGTGGATTTTGCAAGCTGAAATGTGTGTGTGTGTTTTTTGTTTTTTTTTATTCTGTATTTTAAGAAAACCGAAAAAATAAGAGCCCCATTCTCACTTTAAGCAAAAACCAAGAACCTCTCTGCAGATTTAAGGCCCCTCCTTTGGTACAATGAGCCCTCTTTGGATAATTAATCAGAGTGTTTAGGTGAACATACCGCAAAGCACAAGTGGGGGATCATCTTTCCTTTCCAGTGGTCTCTTCCTTTTATTTTAATCCCATCCTCCCTCCACCGCGGCAGAAGTGGCGGCGTGGTTGGCGGCACGCTGGATCTTCCAGGTGAGATTTCAGCCAAAGCACCTTGAATAATTAACCACGTGGTGGGCGAGCCTGCTCGGGTTACGCAGCAAACTCGGGTTACTGTGTGTATACAAACAGATGGAAGCGAGTACATGAGCACGCGCGGGGCCATGCAACCACTCTCCTCCATAAAGGGCGCACGAACATACACACTCGTCTTCCTCCAATGCGTCTTTGTGGGAGGCTATCTCTCACACCACTTTCTGGCTCCGTGGGCCACCTCCCCTCCCTCTTACTATCTGCTGTATAATCAAACACGGCTTCAAGAAAACAGCTTAATCCTTCCGACTGGCACACTGCACGGTGTTGTTGCTATGCCGCCTAGACACACTATTGTATCGCGCTAAGTCCGGTATTTATGTTTATCCTTAAGTGTTAATGAAAATGCGCTTTTCCTTGAAGAAGGAGCAGTAGTGTTTCAAAAATGACTTAAACACACTTCCTTCATACTATGGGACGCTGTAGATATGTGTTGTAGATATGTTATATAGGTACCAGATTGTTTGTCAGTTTGGTTTCATGGCTCCACAGCTTAAATCTGTCATGTGGTGTAAATGTATGCGGCCATTTATGATCCACTGACCTCCACTGACCTCTCTTCCACAGATTATGTTAACCTAAATAAGGTCTACAAATTCTCAACAGAGACTGGAATTAGTCACTGTTGAGAACTCAAATATAAACTGGAAGCGGTTCAAACACGTAGATATAATTGTAATGTTGGTAAGGACACTCGCATTTAGAGGGATGCTCATCATTCTTTGAAGCAGAAACATTTTCTTTCCCCCGCAATCCACTTTTCTGAAGCACATCTCAGGCTACAACATGGTTTGTTATTGTAAGCAGATAGCATTCGGATGAAGCAATCTATCAAAGTCAGAGTATCATTATAACAGTGTCGGAACAGAACTGCTCCTGAATAAGCACAAAAACCAAAGAATCCACTTCCACCCTAAATTGTTTAATATTTGTTGTTGAAAATGAACAAAAGCTACTAATTGGATTAAAGAAAGGAAAGTTAAAGCTGAACTTTTTCAGATTTGCGTCTTGTAACAACCTCAAACATTAATGAATTTTATCAGAATTTTATTTGTTAGACCAACACAAAGTACTCCATAGTTGTTAAACGTAAGATAGATGGTACATACCATGTAAAAACTATTTTCAGCTCTCCTGAGAACGTTATATAATATGAGTTACAATTGCATTTTAAAGCAATTTTGAATTGAACTGAGTAGGCACTTTGAAGAACTATTCTAACTAGAAAGTTAAATGCAAAATTTCATGCTCAGTCAGACTGAATAGTCTGTGAACATCAGTTTTCAGGTCTTTCCAAAACCTATCAACTAGGTTTAGTTCTATGCCATTCTAACATATGGTTAGGATAGATTTTATATGGTGCTTTTCTAGTCATAGCTGACTACACTTTACTCATTCGCCCAATCTCACTCAGATCAGAAGGAAAATTAGGATTAAGTACTTTGCTTAGAAACAGTAGGAAGCTGGAATTGAACATATAACCTTCTTATTGCAAGACTTGGCTTCATGCTAACTCTAACCAGCTTCTCTGCTGAAGAAAACCATCCGCAGACAATAAATCTAGCAACACCACTTTTCCCTTTGGAGATGGTGTGATCAGGCTGATGTTCAGGTTTCCATTTCTAATGAAATAGATTGTAGTTTCATTGTGTAACATGACAAAATGTGATCAAGTTCAAAGGTCACTATTACTTTTGCAAAGTACATTTCCTTTTGGTACTGCTATACTTGCTAAACTTATGTATAGACACAATTGGCATTTCTAGACATTTTTATTTTACAAATGCAATGGAAGCATTTTTTTAAAGACCCTACATCCAATGGTTTCTTCTTTTTTTTTTAACCCCGCCAGGGGTCTTTTGTGGGCTCTAGTGTCCCTTATATGACAGTAGGCTGACAGGAAACGGGGAAGGAGAGGGGGGAAGACATGCGGCAAATGTCGTCGGGTTCGGGAGTCGAAACCGCGACGGCCGTGTCGAGGACTCACGGCCTCCAAATATGGGTCGCGCTAACCCTTACGCCACCACGGCACGCCCAATGGTTTCTTTTTGTTAAACACTCAAATTATGTAATTTTTTAAAAAGTCAGCTGATGACAAGCTGTTGTTTGTAGACTTCATCAAGAACAAGAAACTTTTGATAGATTTCGTGGTCAGTCCTGAATCAGTGCTTGACCTGGGCGGCGCGGGGGTAAAGTGTACGACTCACTTACTGAGGCTTTAGTCCCGTGACAGGCTCAATGACTTTTGCCGTTTGTCTTCCTCCTTTCTCATAACCCACTTTTCTTTATGACAACTGTTAAATAAAGGCCACTAAACCAGGAAAAAGATTTAAAAAATTAAAACTGAAGACTCCCTCCCCCCACATTGCACAAACATGGATTGGAATAAAACAAATACAGAGAAATCCTGAAAAACAAGTTTTAGTTTTTCAAGTAGTTTTGTTTATAATTAATTTCCTCTTCCAGACCAGATTCAGAGCGTTTGAGGATCCTCCTGGTGACCTTATTTAGCCCATTTGTGGTTTGCAATAGAGAATCTGAAACAGACGACTGATTCAGTTAAGGTTGTCGTAGAGTTGATATTTCTGTATCAACTCTGGCTAAGGTTTTAAGTTTTTTTGGGGGGTTTTTTTAATCAAGATACAAAAAAAATATACCCTTCACACCTTCTTCTTTTCAGCCAACTTCCTGCTTTGCCAAATGGCAACCAGGGCGGCATCACCTGTCTAGGCTGCGAGATCTGGTGATGTGAAGCACCTGACCTGCTGCTGTGACACCCGATCATGTTTGGCATGAGCTCTGCACTGTTCATGGATGTTGGAACAAGTGTAATGTGACAGCTCATTCCTTTCACATGGCAAACCTCTGATGTCGTCTTCACGAGCGCGATAGGGCTCGGTTGATACTCGGTTACAGCTCTCTTTGCTTGCCAGATCACAGGAAGCGGCGCACATCCACGCTGGAGCCATCGGGGGTTAGCGGGGCTCCATGTACACGTATGCATTTCAGAGCCTTCTGATCGCTTTCATTACTTAGATTCAGATGGTAAATGTAGTAAATACATCGCCTCATACGTGTGTGTTTGCACCTCTTGAAGTTTCTCACATTTTTCCATGTTTCAGCTACAAACATAAATGCATTTCATTGGTATTCTACCTGACAGACCAACAATATGTGTCTCATAATGCGCAAGTGGAAGGACCATGATGCATAGTTTTTAAGATTTTATACAAATAAAAATCTAAAAAGTGTGGAAAGCATTTTGAAAGCGCGTTTCAAAGTCTTAGGAATCATTAGACTGAAACTATTATAATAATGAAATATGTTTCATGCAACATTTACTGGAATTAAGAACTTTTATACAAACAAATTCATGTTTATTTATTGGAATATTTAATTGAAGAAAACTGCCTCCTAATGGCCCAATTATCGATGGGAGTTTATTTTTATTACCTAGAAAAGTTCTGCACTGTTCAACTTTAGTTTTTTGCTACATCTTAATACCTGTATCCAACCAAGGACATTTTCTGAATTTCTGACATGTTCGCAGTACACGCTGCCATGCTGATAGGACGACAGAATTGAGTGTTTTACACCTGGTAGAGCAAACAACCATTGGCTGAACGCTGCGATGGGTGGGAGAGCCTCTGGGCTTCCACCACCTGCTCCATTTCTCACATTCTGTCACACCTAAGGGGGACATATCTCATCCGGTCCACAACCCAATTACTCTGCAACACGTCTAACTGCCATCAAACGCTGCACAGCAGGGGTGCGAGGGAGCCACGGAGAGCCAGGCTGTTGCCATGGCCGCTGTCACTCAGCAGATTTCCGAAGATAGAGGAAAGATACGAAGAGCGCTATGATTGGTTGGGGTAGGATTTCGAACAGCATAGCCACAGCCAATACTCACAATAATCACAGACACTGTTGTTATGTAATTGAACAATTAGAATATGCACATTTGTGGATACTGGCTGGTGCGACTTGTTCTGTTGGACGCGTGTCAGCAGAAAGTGGATGGAGACAAATTGCAGCATCTCTCTATGATTTGCAAATCAGATAAAACATTAATTATTACCATGTGGTCCCTCATATGATCTGTGAAACTACAGTATAAGTAAAACGCTGGATGTTTTAACAATCTCCAAACGGAAACGCCCCAAAAAGAAGAAAAAAAAAAATTAGTAACCTTCCCACAGCAATTGTTTGAAATTAAGCAAATGAAAACAAAAAACTGCATTTTGCTCCAGGTTGTCGAACATTCTGAGCGTCATAACAGTTGCATGTTCCTAGAAATTAAGTAGGAAACCAGATTCGTGCTGTGAAGCCTGGGAAAAAAAATCTGGGGGGAAACAAATCAGATGGGCAGAGACGAGGAAGAGGGGAAAAATGTAGTATCGCAGCTCATTTTACCAACTGAGGTTTTCCACTTAAATAACAAAGAGATATGTAAGTTAGAAGTGCTTAACCTTAGAAAAACATTGTGCATGACAGATATATTGACAGAAAAGGGAATTAGCTTTTCCGAGAAGAAATTCAACTCTAGTTTTGGAGTACTTCAGTTTTTTTCTTTTGTTCTACATCGTTACCGAGAAAGTATTACACAGGTCAGATTATATCTGATGTTTTGATGTCCGGTATTTTTAACATTTGGATCGTTTTTTATTGATCAAAGAATAAAGAACTTCAAGTACAGCAGAATTATGTCTCTGTATCCTCACCATGTTTTTGTCTAGAAAGTTCTGGACTTAGAAATGAAGTTATGCATGCAGATGTTTATGGCAATATGCAGCACTGGGTGTTAAAGTTTCCATTTTAAATGTATTGGCAATTCACAGTACCCTGTATATATAACCACATCCCTAGAAAGTTTTCACAAGTTGCTAGACCTCAGTGTATTTCATCTAGATTCTTATGTGAAAGCCATTGTTAAAAGAAAGCCATAAGGAGTCCGCCTTGTGGTTTGTGACAAATCATAAAGCCATACTTTATAGTCTTTGGGCCACCTGCAATAGGATACGTGTAAACAAAAACACATCACTTCATATCTTACAGAATAAACCACCTAAAAATCCAGCAGTGGCTGCATCAGTTTTGATATCTGGTGATACTGGTCAAATTTGATGGGGAAATTATGGCTCACAAAACAGGGTAACCTGCTAATTGCTGCAAAACATTTTAAAAGAGGGCAACGATTGGTCTTCCATCAGCTCTAAGTATAACAGGCAAAACGACAATGTAATCATTTAAATCAGGGCATATTCAGGTGTTAGCATGGTTCACTCAAACTCCAGGCCTAAATCCAGTTAAGAATGGTGTCAAGATTTCAAAAGGTGATGTTTATGGATGCTCTTTGTGGAGCCATTTTGCAAAGAAAAATTGCGCCTAAATGTTCAGAACTGGACAAAAAGACATAACTGTAATTAAGCAAAAGGAGGTCCTGGGAGGCTTCCAAGAGGGCAGGGCTGAAGAAAAATGCAAACCACACTTTGTACAGTTTTTATAATTTCCCTTCCACTTCACAACAATGTGTGTTTGTCTGTCATTAACAACTCTTCTGAAGTTTGTGGTTGTAACGTAATACGATGTGGGAAAAGTTCGAGATTATCAATCATTTTGGAAGGTAAGGTATCTTTATCTTTCAGCCTTGCCTAAAAGGCTGTGACAGAAGAAATAAAGTCGTGTTTATACTTGCTTCTTGGTGGTCACGGCAGTCTGCCTCACAGGATGTGAAGGCATCAGAATGTTTAACTGGTGCGTTGCACGTTAACAAATGCACAAATGTACGTGTGCAACATGCGCTGTCAGCTTGGACAAGCTAATCCAAACCTGTCATGTTACGTGTTGATAAAGAAAGAAAGCGTGAACAGCTTTGATTTTCCATGATTTATCAAAGCCTGTCTGAGACAAATACTTACTGAGCTTTAATGGTTCTTGGACAGATTTTTCTTTTTCTTTTTTTTTTTTTTTAACACATCAAGGCATTGTGCAAACAGCCAAAAAAGGGGGAAAGGGAAAAAAAAATACAGAAACTCAACGTTTGGTTGCAGAAATTAAATAAGAATTCATTTGCCTGAAAGGTTTTGGCAACAGAAAGGATAACAGAAACTCTGTTTCTTCTGAAGTAACCAAATTTTGTTGAATCCTGCAAAAAGAAACAATTTGGTGAACTGCTTTCAAGTTTGCCATATTATGTTTTTCCAATCCAATGTTTGCAGAGTATCAAATTTTCAACTGGCTCCAACAAAACATCTCCACTGTTTTCATTACTGGCAAGAGCACTGTGGAATTTGTGCAGACAGTACCTGCAAAAGTATTTGTGTAGAATTTTATACATAGTAAAGAACAAAAACAAAGCTGTGAAGTAGAGGGAGAATTTTTCAAAATTTTGAAACATTTTTTGTTTTCAAAAATGTTCAAATCTAGAGACTGAAATTATTCCCAGTTCTATGTTGAAAAATGGCTCAGGCTGCATCAAATCTGATGCGAAAATATCATTTTTTCAGTAAATCTAATTCAGATTTAGGTCTGCTGCATGAAAAATTATTCCCACAGCATGAGGCTGCAACCTCTATGGTTCACCCTGTGGGTGGTGCATTCAGGGGAATATGAATTCTTAATGTTCTGCCACTTACAGAGAAAACTTACCCTGTATAAATAAACATGGCTGATTTTTCCTTAATGACTGACATTAAATCCAACTTTACTTTTCCTGTTTTGGTTAGTTATAATTAGTTTATTTATATTTGTTAAATGCCAAAACAATGTCAGATTCTTCTTAGATCCTTTTTTCTACTTTTGACCAATTCAGAAGACTACATTTTCTTAGCATTTGTTAGACTTGTTTTTTTACACACACACATGCCCACCATCACACACACACATTCAGATAACATATTTGTCAAAGAAAATCAAAAACTTTCACTTTGCCCTCTTTAAGTCATTTTGTACCTTGTTCTTATGTATGGTTGAGCACAAACTTTAGCTTCCAGGCAGCTGCTTTGAAACTCCGCTGGAATATTTCCACATAATGTTTTCTTTCCTATGAAACAATCTGTTTTGTGAGTTGTGTAAACACACAGGAAAATAACGATACTCACATACACTCATGCCAAAGAGGAACTTACAGACAGCTGTATTCATACTGAGATTAAATTACACACTATTACTAATTAGAAACTGGTTGCTCTGGCTTTCATTTAGGATCATTGGAGTGGAAAGGGTTAAATGCGAATGCAGGCCACACCCTCGACATGTTTATTGTCACAAAGTTTGAAAACCATTTTTTATTTTCCACCGCTTGTGTGCTGCTTGGCCTGGTCTATAAAATAAAGTCCTGATAGAACACACGTTTATGACAAAACAGGAAATAAATAAGCTTCCATGAATATTATTGCAGAACAGACATGTTCCTCTACAGGACAGAATTGAACTGATAATTGTGTTATGCCTAATCACTAACACACAGCTGCAGAAACAGGTCTGCCTTTGCAGGACTGTGGTCAGAGTGACAACAGGATGAGGACCTGACTAACACGCTAATTTCCTCAAGTTGTGTTTCCTCTGACTCATTGTCTTGAGCCATCAGAGTAAAGCTAAGTCAAAAAAATGCACCCAGTTGTTCAGCAGACTAAGGACTTGCACTTAATGTCCCTGTATCTAAAGAAAACAGCTCTTAAATGGGCAGTGATAAATAAAATCAGAGAACCTTCTTCAAAGAGGTGGAAACGTTGCAGCATTCAATCATCATGAAGTGCTGCAGGGTAGCACTACAAACACAATGCTGAAGCAAGATACCAGGCCCAAAACTAAAGCAGACAGAGTCTTTTAACCATCCAGAGATACCGTAAGGGGGTGGGGGACTAATGGGGACCAGAGGTCTGCAGGCTACGTGATGCAGGCCAGAGGAACCAGATGACCGATGACTGATCTGGAAGGAGGAGGGAGAGAAAGGGGAGAGGGGAATTATTAAGAAGCTGCTCCACCTCTAATCATGCAAAAATATGCCTTCTTTTATCTCCAGCTCCACCTCACAACAAGAACCAAAAAAAGTAATACAAGATCAGTGGAGCAGTGAAGTTCACTGATGAGCGTCGATGAAGAAACATCTGGAAACCATCCACTTGAGATGAGACTCAAAATGAGCGCAGCCTGCCAAAACAGGGAGGATTAATTGGATTATTGCAAGGAGTA
Source organism: Xiphophorus maculatus (assembly GCF_002775205.1). Classification (NCBI taxonomy): domain Eukaryota; kingdom Metazoa; phylum Chordata; class Actinopteri; order Cyprinodontiformes; family Poeciliidae; genus Xiphophorus; species Xiphophorus maculatus. The sequence continues at coordinate 15,111,471 of NC_036457.1, read as the reverse complement.
GTTGTTTGCTGCACTCATTATGTGAAACATGATTTATATTGTGTAAGAAAGGCATGACTGCAGTGTATCATTCTGTAGAGTAAACCCTCATTCATGCTTGCCAGAAATATGTATAAAGTGTAGGGTTACTTTATTCGGGAAGGAAAGGCCAGCTTTAGGTTTAGAAGTTGGCCGTAAATCCAAAGAAGCATCAAAATGTCTGTGGAAGAAGAAAGGAAGCAAAACGTCTTGTAATGCATGTGTCGCCATTCTGCACATTAGCAAATGAAATCATAAGCAAAACGCACGCTCCGATCCACCTCGCTAATCTGGTCAGAAACACCAGACGAGATGAGTGAACCGGCTCATTCGGATAATTTGCTTTGACGTTTTCATTGCCAAATGGCCAGCAGATCCAAAGCAGATCTCGAACTGATTAAACAAGCTCTGGGAGTGAGCGAGCAAGGAGGGCATTAGTTAAGAAAACAGAGGCAGAGGCCGAGAGCGACAGGGGTTTGGCTTACCGACCCTCTGAGCCGGGGCACTTTTAATTCGCTCGGAATGAGCCCGGTCGTGTGTGCTGAAATAATCACCCCTTTGTTTATTTGCAGAGATTTGGGCGCAAGACGTTATCTAGGATGGTAGAGCGGTGACAACTCCCTCCCAGAACTCTGCCTCTCTCAACTCCGGTCTGCCGTAACGCTGCGTGAAAAACCAAAGTCTGATTAGCAGGAAATGTTGGACTGAGGGTCACTGGAACCCTGTTGGACAAAATCACCACTTGTTTTCTGCAGGCCTCGTTCAGCCCATCTGCAGCTGGAGAGAGAAACTGGGTTGAGTAACTGACAAATCCTAAAGGGAAAACCTGCCTGTCAGAAAAGTGTTTTCATTTAAAAAAGACCCCCACACCCACCACACACACACAAGTACAAGTTGGACTGTATCACTTGTCCTTGGCATGACAAGCAAATTAGACTGTGACTGAAATGTAGGTATTACTCCATATGTGGGATGACAGCATGAAAACCAGAGTAAAAAATGAACCTTCCCCACCACAGTTCAGCTGCTAAACATAATAATACAGACACACGCTCCAAGTCTGACAACCTTACTCACAGTTAGAGGCAACATTTGGAGATGTCAGTTTTGTTTGCTGCAACACAAAAGTCTGCGCTAATCATCCGTGACACACGTTCACCAGAAAACTATTATGGACTGTCTGCATCTACAAGGAAACCATGAAACTGTGTGCAGGATGCCTCATTAATTGTAATTATAAGACTGATTCACTTATAGGGGTGCACAAACATCCCAGCGACAAAACAGAGCACAATGGACAAATCCAGATGACAGTGATCTGCCTAATTTAAGTCATCACCCAGAGGAAGAAAACAGGCATCTGTTAGTGAGCATCTAAGGCTTTGAAAGCATCTTGTATCAATAGATCACAAGAGAGATTCTTCTGGATCTATTTAAACCTCAATCATCCAGCTCTTATGATTTCTTTCCCATTCCTCACCTCTAGCCCCATGAACTCGCAGTTTGAAAACATATCGCATAGTCCATTTCGATTTCTATTGTGAGTGAGTCAGTCATTAAGAGCGCAAAAACAATGGCTCGAATGAGTGGTGCCACAGTAAACAGCTCCCCTGTGAATCCACGCTCAACAGTTCCACTTTGCGGGATCTGGGTAACATGTGACACTCGTTCTCGAGCTGCAAATCATCTTACGGCACCGCCGCATGCATTCTCATTCCCACACAATGACTTTAAATCAAATCTTAACGGAAAAGGGTGGGTGACTGCAAAGACGATAATTTAGAAAGCAGCCTGTCTTTTGGTCCTCTGTGCCCGAGCCATGACCTCCCGTTGGTTTAACCGGTACAATCCGGATTGTGTTGGAGTGGGTGTGAAGTGCCAAATGTACAATGCCGTGCTAGTCCTTGCTGCTTGAAATAGCTCTCATTTCGTCACATTACAATAGCAAATTTCCATTTTTTAAGTGGAATTTAACGCGATAGACCAACTCAAAGAAGATGTGTTTTTTACAAATAAAAGTCTTAAGGCATTTATTTGACATTGAGAGTGAAAAGTATGTTTGCCAATGAGAACTCTGAAACTCCTGATTTGTCAGACCAATTCCTTACATCTTATCTTTACTAAACTAAAACTAACTCCCAAACACCACCCAACACAATTCAGTCCAGCTCAATCTAACCCAACCAAACTTGACCCAACTCAACTCAATCCAGCTCAGGTCCTTTTAAATTCATCTGTTATTTTACTACTGAAATCAAAGTTGTTGTTTTTTTAGATAGACTTGAGAAATTATCTAGCAACTATTTATTTTGATGGTTAGAGCCAACATTTTAAAACAACAAAAACACCTTTTTAAAGGGTAAAAACAAAAAACATAAACCCCAAGCAGGGGAAAAGAAAAAAATGGGATTTTTTTTTTCCTAAGAATCAGTAATGTAGCAGATGATGCCTGTTAGTCAAATACGAATAATTTACTACTTAAAAAGTCTTAGTAGGAAACATGTCAAGCATTTATTCTACTACTCTACTCTAACTAGCCTATTAGCAACACCTATAAGTCTGTCTGGTAAGACTGCAGAACCTGGAGTGGAGCAACGAACTGCAACTGGTCTGAAAATAGACGCAATAATAAAACGGCTCTAGTAGATTGACAAGAGCAGATGAGTTGTTTGGTGTGATTGAATTAGGCCACATTCATCCTGCATGATGTGTGAAATCCGCCTGGATGCGGACAAGCCCCAGCCTTTCATCGGCAGCTCACGGATGTTCTCTTGGGGCAACAGGGAAGTCAACTGGCAGAAATTTTTCTTCTGTAATCTGAGACTTTTCAACAAGAAACCCATTGTCCTTCAGTCCAACTCTTTATCCTGGAAAGCAAAACGCCATTCAATGTATTAAAACTAGCCTGACTTGTGCTATTGTTGTTAATGAATGGAACAGGACATATGTTACAGTCGTTTTGTTTTGGCAGTTGTCATTTGCTGGAGCAGATGTAGCACTGGGACAGTAAAACCCATTAAAAAATTAAGCCTCAAGTGAGAGCTAAACTCATACTGTTATCACTTGTCAGCACCCCACAGAAAACACAATGCTGTACGAAGCAGTTTTTCCACTCTATTACACTTCAGTGGCCCTTTAGGGCCTGTCACTGTCAGCAACCAATTTAATGGTGCACTTCTCTGTATACTGGCAAACACCCAACCTTCTCTTACATCAAAATGTTGCTTAATATTTGAGATGGGAGTAATAATTGATGCCGTTTAACAGAGAGCGATGGAGATATTAATAATGGCATAGTGCAAAATGCAATTAAAGCTTTAACCAGTTTGTGCAATGTGGCATAAAAGTTTTAAAATTCTCCAAAAAGTTATCCATTGACTCACATACTTTTCTTTCTATATCTATGTCACTATGACGGCATACAGGATGTGTTTTCACACGTGTTGACGTTCTTGGTAAAGCCTGAAAGGCAGAGCCTGTCTCTCTAAAATCTCTCTGTACTCTCAAATATTTAGCCTGTGGACATATGGAGTTTTCTTTTGGTTTTGTTTTTTCACATGTTGTTTGTTCTGAGTCAGGGCCATTCCCAGCAACTCCATCACGTGTGTGTCCGTAGAAACAGAGAAATATTATGACTTTGCACGTTTCGGTTAAGTCAGAAACGATTCTCAGACCGACATTGATCCAGCGTTGACATTAGGTTTAGTTGGACCATCTGGGACATCTGTCTGTCAGATTAATCTTTCAAAGCTGCGTGCTTTTCTTGTTCAAAACACTCAAAGTAAGATATTTTGATGAGTTCCAACTGGAACAGTGACGTTCAAACAGTCCCATTCAGCAGAAAAAGGGCCTTGTTAAATACGATCTGTGCATATTTGCAGAATGTTTTTAGCTTAGCTGCAGATTTCCAGGTTTTCATCAGCTGTTTCTCGAATTGTTCTGAAAAAGGTATGCAGGTCTTGCAAAGTTGGAAGGGAGTGAATGAACTACATTCTGGCTTCCCTTTCCATTTCTCCAGAGGCTCCCACCTGTCAAACAGAAACCCTAAAATATGAAATTTATGAGGAAGGATCCAAACAAATACTGAAATATGAGCGTTTCTCAAGATCTAATGATGCACTGACTGTCTTTGAAATGAGCTATTGCTATCGTATATCTTCTATTCAACTATGTGCCACTTCAAGATATGACGCATTTGTAATTCTTAGAACTGGGGATAGTCACAACATCTCTGAGGCATGTCTGCGCAATTTCAAACACATTATTTGGGCTTTTAAGGCATGTAGGGCCGCAGAGAACATTTTAATTAAAATTTTTACTCATTCAAGATTTTATAGGCTTGGAAAAATAAAAAAAGTCCAAGAAATGGTTTTGTAGCTGCTGTCAAGGCAACTGCATCATTTCGATTATTGCTTTTTGTTGTTGTTTCAGGTGGCAGTAGTTAAATTTTATTTAATATTAAACATTAAGTTTAAATGTGTGGTAGTTTTAGTAAATTTGTGTTGATGCTCCTTAAGTTCGGTTAAGTGTACATTCAAATGTGGGGGGACCTTTTATTTCGTTCCGCGGACCATGTGTTGCCCGGGGAAACATTAGCTGGCGCACTGAGAGCCACATGGGGCATTCAAGCTCAAGAAGCTGATCGCTAGAAATTAAACTTTATTCCTCTGGAGTCAGTGCGGCTAATAAGGTACGGTTTTGTTTATTTGTATCTTTTATTTATGTAAATACTCCATTTATTGGGAACTGATTTGGGTTTGTGTTACCTTTTGTTTTTAGTTCTGACGGCATTTTGGGGGACTTTGTAAGACGTGTCCACAATAAATGGCTGTTGAAACCAAGAACTGCGTTAAGCCTTGATTAAAGTCGAGAGGAGTAACAGGTTTGATACGTTTCCTCATCCTGAAAGCAGTTTCCACAGTCTGCAACAGATTCCAAGATTTTTTTTGTATCTCTAGAATATACTCATTGTGTAAAACTGATTTAATGTGCCTTACAAAAGTATTAATTGCCCCTTGAACGTTTTCATACATTGCCCCTCCACAACCACAAGCATTACTTTGTCATAGAGCAACACTAAGCAGCTCACATTCATGAAATGGAAGGAAGATGATTCAGGTTTTCAGCTTTGTGTGTGTTTCTTCACCCTTTTTTCTGATACCTGTAACTAAAATCCAGAGCAACCAACTTCTTGCAGAAGTTACTTGGTAAAAACATCTGTTTGTAATTTAGCTTCAGGATAAATACAGCTGTTCTGTGAAGACCTTAGAGGTTTGTTAGGCAACATTAGTGAAGAAGTAGCATCTCAAAGACCACAAAAGAACAAGAAGTCAGGTATGAAGAGGTGGGGATGTTTAAGAAGGGTTAGATTGTTAAACGATATCCCAAGTTGTAGATGTCTTGAAAAACACTGTTCAACTCATCACTCAAAAATGAAGAGTTTGGATAATTCTACCAATTTATGAAAGTCCACTTTAGCTAACTAGTCTGGTAAAAGCAGTATTTGTCAGTGAGGAAGCCAAGAGTCCCTTAGTAATTCTGGATGAGCTACAGAGATCCACAGCTCGGTTGATGCCACAACTGTTAGTTGCGCATTCAACAAACCGCACTGCAGTGAAAGAGTGAAAATTAGAGTCATTGCTGAAAGGAAACTGCAAAAACAATCCTGTTGTAGTTTCAATCAAGTCATTTCAAGATCATAACTGGTTCTGAAGAAATTCAGAAGGACTAAATATATGTAATTTCCCTTTCATCTTACAATTATGTGCCATTTTGTGGTGGCTTGTCCCATTCAATTCCTGTAAATTACTGGAGTCTGGGCTTGCAATTGTGGCCAATGGAAAAACTTTTATTTTATGTGTGTACTTGCAAAGCACTTTTAATGTGTTTTAAAATTTTAGTCTTGACTTTATTTTATTAGTATCTACTTTGCCCTGTTACTCTCCGCAAACTGCCTTCCTTTCTGGATATGGGAAAACTTTCACAACTGAACCTTCTTGATGGCATTACGGGCTGTTGATGGAAGTTTCAGAAAACGATGGTTTTACTTTAAATTCTTACAGAGCGTTTTACTCTGATCTTATCAATTATGTCATGGTTTGGCTCAAGTGCAGATTCAACCATGGACAACAGAACACGTGTTTTATTTGAAAAGAGATGATGATCCTTCTCTTTTGGGGAAGTTGAAGGACGTTGAACTGATTGAAATATATGTCCAGAAGATGAAAAACATATAGTATAAGCTGATTTCATGTTCTCTTACTTACTCTTTAGCATGAAGGTCAGGAGGCGAGCGTGCCGAATATCCGACGGGTTCTGAGGTCGGCAGGAACGGGTGAGGTTTGGTGGTGTTCTTTTTGCTTTTCTTTTTCTTGTGAAGCAGTGGAGATGCAGGCAGATGGCAGAAAAATGTTTGGGGATTTTTTGTTTCATTTGTTTTGTTTTTTTCCAGGAAGAAGGCAAATTCAAGCAGTCTATTTCAGAGATGAAGCTCGGGTGAGCGGCAAGGAGAAGGTAAGTGAGTCCAGGAGAAGGAACCAGAAAATTAGCTTCGAAGCCAACAAGTAACAAATCCAGGGATCATCTCAGGAGCTCTGGAGAAAAGGCGAGAGAGATCAGCAAGTTAAGTAGTGAATGAATAAATTATCTATCCTGTGTTCCAGCTTTCATCAAATATGTGTAATTGATTTTCTAAGAGTGTTTAAGACAGTGTTAAAAGAAATTTGCAAACAATAACTCCATTCTGAATGGAAATTCAAAACAGGACTGTTGTCATTGAATAACACTGCAGACTGGCTTGATTTAAGATATTTTCATACTGTAGACTAGGGGAGCCCAAACTTCTTAAGAAGAAGATCTACTTTTTCTCTCACCAGCCAGCTGAGATCTACCTCATGACACGAAGACATAAAAATTGGAAATGAAACTTTATTGAATTATTTTATATGCGAATATACATCAGTTATAGCAGAAATAATAAAGTGATAGAAAACCTAATGCAGTTTCTTCCTCAGTGAGACACTGACACTGGGAGGAGGTTACTGGTTTCTCAGTCACAAGCTGGTTGCAAACCTGAGGCCAGCAGGTGTCAGTCAGTTATGGTAGATCTGAAATTTGGTTTGATGACGTCAATATGAGAAGCTGCAGACTGATAGGAGGAACCAAAGAGCTCTGTAAAGGTAAAGGCAAATCTTCTGAAGCTGGGATATAATTAATTTAATTTCACATAGTTATCGCGGTAATTAGTCCAAGTTTGTCGTTTATTGAACATTTAGAAACTACAGCGGCTGTAATGCGCCACAGCAAAGGTAAACAAAGGTAAAATAACCCGAACAGATGATCAACTCAAAACCACTCCTACCTTTTTACTCTCTCTCTCTTTGTAGTTTAAGCACACCTGTTACCGTGGCAACCACCTGAGCCCCTCAAACCGAGCAGAGATTACATTAAAAACATAACATTCAGTCCGTTATATCAGGTTTCCAGGCTTGATATTTACTTTCTCGATTATTAATAAGCCTCTAATGAACACAGCGGTGGTCGAGTAGCTAATTTAAACTCCTGCTCTGCTCGTCAGTCTGTCTTTGAGTCGCCTTTTTTGTTTTTGTTGATAGAACCGAAACGCACTTAATTGCGCAACACCTTGTTGAACAATAATTACTGAGATTATTAATTTTAACACGTTTTGTAAATTTTTTTAAAATTATTATTCTTTAATGAAGCTACAAACGTTTAGGATCTTAGTGAATATTTTGATACACCTGTCAGAAGAGGAAGTGCTGGTCTCAGCGTCTTGGCGGCGTTTGTCACCTTATTGCCGAGATCGACTCAAAACCTTCGACCGGTCGATCGCGATCGACGTATTGAGCACGTCGATTGAGCTGTCGATTGAAATGTTTGTAAAAGATGTAATGTTTGAAAAATAGACTTTGGTTTTCTCCATTTACTTTGTACCTAACACCGTATAACAGTGTGTCCAACTGATTTTAGCATTCACTTCAAACCAGTTCAACCTAGATCAAGCGTTGTTGGAGTGCTTGTTTGTGATTTTTGGACTGCTGTACGCTCATTAAACTAATCCTTCGTTCCAATAAATTCTCTAAAAGTAAATACTGTATTACATCTGGTTAAAGTCAACCAAAGGCTGCTGTCACCACTCATGAGGTGGAATAAAAGCTTTTTGGAGCACAAATGTTTTCACTTACATGTGAATTATGTGATTCAAACAATGAGTAACAAATTTGAAACTAATTGTTCCTGGGATCAGATCAAAGATAAGGGACTCAAAGCTGCATATCTGTGTTTAAACGTGCAGACTGAGACAAAATACACGTCTGACAAAAAAATATATATATTTGTCTTTTTGTTTAACTCGTCACTTGCACACACTGGTAAGTCTTTAGTCAAGTGTTTCCAGTTAAACGTCACTTTCGTTATATTAAATGACCTTACTGTATCAACAGAAGGGGCCTCTGCTGCTTTCTGCCAAACCTTTGCTCTCCCATGCAAAGCTAAATGAGAACAATGTGTATCTCTATTTGAAGGTAGCGCTCCTTTTGTGTCTGAGGAACACCCAGATAGTAATTTGGCCTCCTCACCTATGAAACAATTTAACATACTCAAAAACACAGTTAAATCCACACTTTGGGAGAGTAAAAACAAACCTTCCCAGAAAAAAAGCATGCACATTCACAGTCATATGTATCCCACCCAAAAAGGAAATTACATTGCTATCAACAAAAAAGTTTGCCCCAAGGCAATGACTTTATTAAACTTTTTAAAGGCTTAAGTGGAAATGTTAATAACTCAAAGTAAACTCCCAGTAATCCCTCCATAGAACATCATTAAAGTGTAACTTTTTACGTTTTGGCCGTGGGTGAAGCAAAACTTGTATTAGACACATAGTGCAAATGCTCCCCTTCAGGAAGATCTCACAGTTAAACAGAGCAACAGGCCAGATGTAGCTTCTATGAAGAGATGAAACACAGAGAGAGCGTAACGTTCAAAGCTGAAATGACAGGAGGTAATACAAAATCGGAGAGTAGTAGGAGGAAATAGAAAATTGAGGATAAGTGGTCCTCCAGCAGCCTAGGCCATTTCCCATAACAACAGCAATAGCTTAGGATAACTTAAACTGCTCAAACTAAAGACTTTATCAAAGAAAAAAATAAAAAGACAAAACTAAAACTGGGAGCTGGTTCCACAGGAGAGGAGTCTGATAACTAAAGGATCTGCCTCCCATGCTAATTTTAGAAAACTCTAGAAACAACCAGTAAACCTGCAGTGTGGGAGCAAAGGGCTCCACTCTTCACTTAGACAGAAAATCTGTACAGACAAGAGATTTTTGACGCGTGGGTAAATATTGGCAAGTCATAGAAGACAGAATGCCACATTTATGCCATGGAAATATAATTGATAAATGCTACTTCAAAGGTGGAAAAATGTTTTGAAAACATTTTTTGTTGTTTTTTTTTACATCCTAAATCCTGATATTTCAACAAGACAAAGTTTCAACAAACTTTTTGACAGCCACTGAACACAATCTCTCATCATCCCCCAAGAAGAGCACACATCTGGCCCATATGGCTCACTGCATCAGTTCACTGTGTCACAAATAGTTAGTTCCAAATGTTTAAAATATTTCCAGTGTTTGAGCCAGCATCTGCTTTTTATTTACCTTCTATAGAAAATCCCCAACAGTGGGAAACAAGGAACCAGATTATACTGGGCGAGCGGTTCTTAGAAACAGGTGTGTTTGCTAATCACAGCAGTTTTGGAAAATGCTTTTCATTTAACAGGTTTGCCTCAGTCGTGACCTACGGAAAACGCTCGAGAGCACGCTTTCGGTTTCCATTCACTAATCATAAAACTTTGAAACAGCATTTTTTTTTTTCCAGCATGCTTTTATTTAGCCTTTAGATGGACCTCTAGGGAGACTCTTATTGTGTCTAGAAAGACAGATTTAAAGAATTTTTTATTTCTTGCCTGCTCTGCTTTACACATTAGATCATATGTGATTCTCACATAGAAGACACAGATGGGAAGAGGAGTCGTTATGCAGACGCTTTGTGTGTGGTGGTGAAGATTCTCTCACCTTGGTGTGTTAAAAGCTTGGGCAAGACAGTCAAACCTATTTTGTGAATAATTAATCCAATAATCATTTGTAAGCATTCAAAGACTGGGTATTAAACTTTGAGTCCAAGATGGTGAGATGATCATAAACTATAAAAAGAAACACATGCTGTGGCATTATCATAAGTAGACGTCAAAATGCAAACATTGGACATGGCATTCACATTGGGATTGACCTAAAGCCAACAAAGAATTTTCTTTCTTTCTTTCAAAATTGCAAAATTGTTGAGCTCCAGAAACCTGGCATCTTGCAGGTTGGATGCAGTAAAACAGTCATTAAAAATTCTTAACAGTTCCTGCGAGAGGTTTGGACTCAAAAAGGTCAAATGGTTAGACAGAAAAATGTTATGTGTGTCCTGGCCATCTTTTATAGTTCCTCTGAGCTAGGCTCCTTTGCAAACATTGGGATGGATGTTAAAGTAAGCTTCCAAAATGGACATCAGTTCCAGACCTTGGACCGCATGGACATAATGATCCTACTAGCCCACTGGAAACCCTCACATTATGCTTATTTAAAGGCATTGTATCTGTGATCTTGCATTTCAGTCACTACCAAAAACTCATGACCATAGATGAAGGTAGGAATATAAATCAACCACTAAATGAAGAGCTTCACCTTCTGACTCAGCTGTCTCTTCACCAGTACAGCGTTATCACTCCAGACACAGCACCAATTAGTCTTTCAATCTCCCGCTCCATTTTTTCCCCTCATTCATAAACAAGACCCAGAGATACTTGAACTGCTCCACTTGGGCAGGACCTCTTCCCCGACCCAGAGAAGGCACTTTGCCCTTTTCCGGCTTGAGACCACGGTCTCAGATTTGGAGGCACTGATCTTCCTCCAGGCCGCTTCACACTCGGCTGTGAACTGCTCCAGTGAAAGCTGGAGGTCATGATCTGATGAGGCTAATAGGAGAACATTATCTGCAAAAAAGCAGAGATGCATAAGGCCACCAAAACGGAGTTCTTCAACACCGTGGCAGTGTCTTAAAATTGGTGACAAAGGGTTACCTTGGAGGAGTCCAACTCTCACCAGAAACTGTTGAGACGTTTGCTCCAGATACGCACCATACATGCACGTACACTCATCTACGGACACAAAGATTCTGCACAAAAGCCTTTTGTTTCATACGGACACTTTCTGTAGAAACGAAACTTAACTTTAGCTCATCGTCTGACCACTAGGCAGTGACGTAACACATCAGCAGACCAGGAGGCGGACTTTAGGATATAAGCAAGGTGTCTTCCGTGTTTGAGCAGATGCTGTATAGATTCGGGCCTTTACACTTGACATCCACCTAAGCCTGTAAGGGTAAGCGTCTCTTTCTTTTTAGCGCTAAAAAGAATAAAATAAGTAAACTCTGATTGTTCTGTGTTGGCTGATTTCCTGTTCGTGTGCTCACACGTTTTGGGTCCGTCGAGTTTAAATCACAACAAAACGAACCCAACTTACTCCTAGCAACGATCCCCAGGCTCTGACACCAGTCACACAGGGACCTCAAAGGACCTGGTACCCCAGAGGATAACTGGAGTCTTCAAGGGACTGAGTCTAATGCATTCCCCAAAGCTACAAAACCCATAGACTGGTTGGACAAACTCATCACTGAGCTGATGATTGGTTTATTTATTTTTGTTTTAGCATTTTGACCTTCAAGCTACCACCTAGTTGATTTCGAATAAAATTCAAAAACTTGTAATGTTTTTTTCAGTTTTAAGATTGTGTTCAGTAGTGAACTTCATTGAGATAGCCAGAACTGATGTTTACAAAACATGTTTTGTTTTTTCCACAATTAGGTGCTTTTAAAACATGATTTTTCTAAATCAGATATGTCAGCACAAATGACAATATAAAAAACATTGAAACATTTCTGTATGACTGTCTCCTCATTAATGTTCATTTTCCATAAGCACATAAATGACAAATTATAACAAGACCAACAATGAATGCAAAACCAAATATAGGAAGGAGAAATTTAATTCAAGGATGTCAGAAATGAGGAATTGTAAGAGTACATTCCAAGCTCAAGCATGTTTAACAAAAATAAATACAACCACTGGTTTATCTCAAAGTTTTTCTGCCTTATTCTATGACAGATTGACCTCTGGAGACTTTATACATGCAAAGCATTTCTGCCTTGTTCAGCTTGTTATTTAAGACAGCTTCAGAAGCCAGAATTGCAGCGTCTCTTTTCTGGCCAAGTTGCTCAACAAGCGATAAGAGCTGATCTGCGTGCTGCTGCATCGTATTACAGCCGCGCAGGTCACTCAGGTCGGCCACAGGTAACACATATACTGCTTTAGGCAACAAGAAAAAACAAAACGTAAAGTCAGTGAACCTTGTTTAGAAGATCTACAAAAAGAAGAAACATATGCATGACTACTAAGCACGTCAAAATATCCAAGACTTTAGGAAATCTCAGATGATAAGACATTGACCTGAACGCCTGTGTTGTTACCGCATTGGATCATTATTTCCAGACATCACAGGTAGGCTTTGTAAGATCAAACACCTCTAAACACGTTGATATATAAGCAAAAACAGCTCCAGCGTGCTGAGCTTTCCATGTGTGAGTTCTTGTGTAAAGTTTTTCAAGGAACCGGAACAGTGCTATATAAATTCCCCCATTACGGTCTGCATATGTCGACCTCTGCAGACATAAATGGCGTCCCTTCTGCCCATGTTTCACTCAACTAGAACGGATCTTGACTAATGGCTAAAACAGAAAGGGAACCACCTAAATGAGTTAAAGTCGCTCAGAGATTCTGCCACAGTGGCTGAAGCATTGAACTTTTTCACATTGTAATGTTACAACGGTACGATGTGGGAATGCTTTTCTATTCTTTTGAAGTTTGCTTTAAATACATTGACATTTGTGATAAGTTGCTTTAAAACAAATGAATTCAATGAGAAACTTTTGGTCTGTACTGTATATATATATATATATATATATATATACAGTACAGACCAAAAGTTTGGACACACTTATAGATGTATATATATATATACAGTACAGACCAAAAGTTTGGACACACCTTTTAATTCAATGAGTTTCCTTTATTTTCATGACTATTGACATTGCAAATTCACACTGAAGGCATCAAAACTATAAATAACACATGTGGAAATATGCACTAAACAAAACAGTGTAAAACAACTGAAAATACCCCTTATATTCTAGTTTCTTCAAAGCAGCAACCTTTTGCTGTGATTACTGCTTTGCACACACTCTGCATTTTCTTGATGAGCTTCAAGAGGTAGTCACCTGAAATGGTTTTCACTTCATAGGTGTTGCCCTGTCAGGTTAATAAGTGGGATTTCTTGCCTTATAAATAGTCATGAAAATAAAGAAAACCCATTGAATTAGAAGGTGTGTCCAAACTTTTGGTCTGTACTGTATATATATATATATATATATATATATATATATATATATATATATATACAGTATATCAGAAGGGGGGATGGGGGGACACAAAAGCTGACAGTTTTGTGAAATTAATACCGTTTACATTTGGAATGTGCTCAAAAGGATGAAACCCAATCATAAGAGCTCCTACTGTTTTTCACTGACCGAGCAGCGTAGCTCTTTGATGGACCAGAACGTCTTCATGGTTTTAGGCAACCTGCTTGTGTTTTCACGTCCCGCACATGTGCGCCGCGTCTTCTTTACGGCCTCGAGCTGTATTTATAATAAAATATTGGAAAAGTAAACTCCACTTTGACCTGTCATAACCGTCAACAGGCTTAGCTGTTCTGCCTCTGCCCGGCAGAGACTGGTGAACGGCTCAGATCTAAACACACACATGCGCGCACTAGAATGCACGCTCCAAAACAGGCCGACAATGTATGCACACACAGCGGTCTTAAAGGGCTCTCAAAGAGCACATTCTGTTTCCTTTTTTTTCTTCTCATTGTGCCCCAGTGTGTTTGTTCGAGGGGCATGGTGTCATGAAGATAAGAACAACAATTCACGAGGAACCGCAAGTGGCTGAGAACAGTTTACGAGAGCGTTTCTGAAATGTGTATGCCATATTTCGATAAGAGGCATTGTATATTATTTTGATTGTTCTTGATAAACATGTGTCCATGCAGCGGTTTCAGCTCATGGCAGCTTACAAAGAGAAATACTGCATGCCAAATTCTCTTTTTTGTTTCTTTTTTTGGGGGGCCTAATTAGCCACTGAAAGATTACAAGCTACTAAAGCTGCAGGTGTGCTGCAGAATGCAGTTTTGTTGTTTAAATACAAAAAAAGTCAGTCCTAAAAGCTATTGACCTGACCAGATAGGATTGTTGAATATTGGGTGGTGGTTCCCCCAAATTAAGTCCAACAAAAAGTTGGACAGAGTTTTTTTTGTTGTTTGTTTGTTTTCAGATGGACATGTCATGCTTTTAAATCATTCCTTCTCACATCTAAATCATTCAATTAAGGTCTATTTAAAATATAACTGGAATGTTTTGGTCCTTGTTATTGTAGTTCCACAGGCCCCTCTTTTAATCCCGTTCAGTGTTGGGTTTGAGAGCAGCTCGTTTTGGCACCATCTCTTTAAATGCCACAGAAACTCTTACTCCAGCCCCAGCTGAGCGCTCCACGCCATCCGGCTCAGCCATTTTTGTAGCTTGATAGTAGAGATACGATTATTTAGCGGCACTAAAATGTTATTCCCAAATTGATTAAGAGATGCCAGCAGTATTTTAATGCGTGTTCATTCATTTTGCTGCCCTCAATGACGCAGCAATCAGAAAGTTTTTTGGCAAATCCTTCTCGATACTACCGGAGGTTACTGAAGCATTCATCCTTGAAGTGCTTTGTAAAAACAAAGAGAGTTTTTTTCCCCCTGGTGTGGGTAGATTTCTAAGAAAAATTAAGTTAGCCTTGCACTTCAAAGAGGTTTTGACCTCTTATGTTTGGGTTAATACACCCAACAACCAAACACTTTGACTTGTAGCTTCAGCATCCTTGAATTTGAGTTTATTTTGAGAAATAAAAATGTCTGATGTTTTTTAGCTAGAAGTCAATGACCCTGTTTAGTAACACTACAGCAAATACTGTGACATCATAGTTCAAAAAGCGTAATAGGGAATAGAGAAAATTAAACGTAGTGAAAATATGACGCATCAAAAAATAAAGATGTAATGTTTCTGCAATCCTAAAGACTAACCTCACAATAAATTGTATTCAGAAGCTAAAGAATTGGGGTTTGCATGATATGTCCCCATTAAGTGGTAAAATGGGGCGTTTTTATTGTTTGAACCTTTTTAATATTTACATTTCAAATTTGCATGCATATATTTACATACGTTTATATCAGAATTATGTTTTGGAGACAATTCTGAGAGTTTTGCTTCATTCTTTCTTCAGTCTTATAGAGAGAGATATGCATTTTTAGGGCTCCATCATTGTTGCTCTTTAGCCTGCTGTGTTTTTTCTCCCTTCCATTAAAACCCCAGATCCAGACGATCACCAGACGAGCTGTCATATTTCCAACCTCTGGAATGTCTGAAAGCCTCCTCCTGATTTCACACGTTGCAGAGAGCAACAGTGAAAAAGAAAAAAAAAGTGGCCAAAGCTTATTTATGACAACCTGGCTTCTGCTCAAACAAGCCATAAAAGTCCAGATTGATTAGATTTGTTTTTTGAAGACATTTACATAAGCCTGAAAATAAACTGCTGGTGACCCCAAGATGCCACTCTTTGTTGCAATTCTTTTAACATTGAGCTTTGGAGATTTGTTTACTTTTTTTTTTTTTTACCTTTTTTGCCATCCTCTTCACTGTGAGTGATGGCAAGATAAATCTTGGTGACCCTCATGCTTCTCTACGTCCGCAAAAATCCAAATACTCTGAAAGTCATTTGCGATTGTCAGAAAAGCATACATGACGCCATGATGATTTGTTGATTTTAGCTAATTTTTCAGGTTTCTACCAATGCTTTTCTTGGCTGAACCCCAGAACTGAAAGAGATTGTACTATTTTTATTATGACTCAGCAATATGAATGATTGTTGACAAGTGATTCAAGACCAGAACTAGCAGTTCAATTCAGAGGCGCGTCACTTCAAGCATCCAGAGATTCAAATTGGCCCCTGTCAAATCAGTTGTTCTAAAACTGATTTGACAAGATCAAAACAATGCTTCCCACAATTTTTGTGAATTTTCATTTTCCTCAAACAAAAAGCACCCCTTCCAAAACCTTCCAAAAGTCCCTCAGGCTTTGTGCAGTTTGTTGATCTTAGACAACTTTTTAAGATGACCGTCCCCGAAAACAAGATCATACATGCTTCAAGAGATAAGGACTGTTAGCACGGGAGAAGGAAAGTACCTGACATCGGTCTGTGATCAGGTAGATAGAGGGGATGTTGACAGGAGTGCTGCAAGGGACGCAGAGCAAGTCAGCGCAGGACAGGGGCTGTGATCTTGAAACTGTTGCAGACCTGAAGGAGAAAGAAAAATTACGTGTCGGGTTTAAAGCAAGGTAAAATCTGACCATATCTGTGCCTGAAAGTTGCAAATCCATATTATTTTTTGTGTATGTTAGATTTGTCACTTTTAAGTGTATTTAATTGGGTCTTTTTTACCATGACAAAAAGACTGTATTGACTGGTACAGCGCTCTCTTTGACTACTGAGAGTAGCTTCAACAATACTCATCAAATGCCATGATGTGCAAAGCAAGGACCAAAGTTTATGAAGGACCACATTGTTTTTCTGGAAGTATTCTCCACACATGATTAACTGGAACAGCTCTGAAATATGTTACAGATTGATTAATCAAACTGTCATATAAAAACTGAAAGTAAAAATGCCAACATTAGCTGAGCACTTTATCAAGCTGCCAAACAGAAGGTCATTGTATATAGTAGCTGTATTCTTTTGACCTTTAGAAACAAAATTCTGCTTGAACAAAAAATCTGATTGCTTCAGTCTGAATAAATGCCTACTTTAAGTGACTTGGATAAATAACTGAGACAGAAAAAGTTCTGACGCGGACATCTGTCATTCCAAAACTTTACTTTTGTTTCTTTTTATATAATTTCTTGTTTTAATCATATTAACAAGGTCAAATTCTCTTAAAACATCTGAATTGGTTTTGCTTGATTCTGTGTTATATTAAAAACACAAATCAGTTACTCTTTACCCTTGAATCATTTCAGACTGTGTTATGTTATGTTGCTGGGTAAATACTTACAAAATGACTACATACTCCTCCAGCACAAATGGACTAATATTTCTTTAAGCAGAAAAGCAAACTCTCACCACGGCTGAAAAATGGACTCATTTCACTGTTTTGCTTTAACATCAGAGGATGCCATTCTGACACACTGACTAGTGCAATTGCTCTCACTACCAATTCCAATTATAGGTTGTTATTTTCAGCATGCACAAATTAGCTACGGGGGTAATTCTGAGGTGGAGAATATCTGTAAATAAAGTAAGATGTTCATGTTTTAAGGCCACTTAAACGTAACTTCACACAGATAACAGGGGGCCAAAACTCATCCTATGTACAGTATGTTATTAAAATGTGTGTGTGTGTTAAGTTCACGGTTTCATAGCTAAAATGTTTAACTCTGCCGATTTGGGGGGAAGTATTGCAAACATTATGAACTATAATGCAAGGTGAACCACCTAATACAACATTAATAAACATTTATAGCTAAAACCTGTTGATAACCCTCCCAAGTTGTTTTCTCAGTTGCATTTTGTTTGATGTCCTTTGACACAATCCAGTTCATTTATGATGGTAATTTGTCCCACAAATAATTCCAGTTCAGGATCCCAGCTGCTCCAAAAAGCTTCAGTTTCTCAAGATCTCCAATTCCCAGAGCACTCAAGGAAACATGCGCATATATGATTCTGACATCATGAAACAAGTGAATTATTTGTTTCTCGCAGCTGGAATATTTCAAAGTAATTGAGCCAATATATCAGCAAAAGAGGAAGGCAACAGTCAAAGATTTGGGATGTTTAATTTGTTTCGTACGTAGACTTTTACGTTTGTTTATTGGTGTTGTGGGAGGCCTCTTTAAACCTTTAAAGAAGTTAGCCGAGAAGAAACTTATTCCACATTTATTCTGACAAAAGTGTCCAACGTGTTTTGTTTTTGTTATTGATCTTATGACATCAGCTCTGGAGAGACACAAGGTAAATTTGATGTAATTGACGCCTGCTGCTTTCCCCCAGATGACCCATTTGCTGTGTGTGTGCAGAGTGTGTGATTTTTTTGTGTAAAAAAAAAAAAAAATAGGCCATGTGTTTCACTGCATCATGCAGGAGCTGCATTTCTCCCACAAAAATCACACTCTGGCCTGTGTCACTCTTTTGCCTTAAGGGGTAAAAACAAAACAAAACCTGGGAACCAAAGCCACTCATGAGAAAAAAAGCAACGTATGTGACTTTTAAATCACTTTACCCAAATATTACAGCAAATAGGGTGATTTTCTTTTTACTAAATATTTGTAACAGACGTGATATTTTTTATTTAGTTTTTGCTATTTCAATGAGAAAGCATTTAGTTGTAGGGGTCAGTAATTTGACTCCCAATCAGCTTGCATATATGTTTTATTTATTCCGCCTCCTCTCCCCATATAATTAGCATACAGCATCACATTTGTTGTAATCCCACTTGAGTGTCCTGCCTTCAATTAGACCTTTCTCACATAAGCTCTCTGAGCATCAAAAGACCACTTGAGGCTTGAGGGAAAAGAGCGAGAGTTCATTCAAAGAAGGATCGCTGTAAAGTACAGGGCATTTACAAACAAACGCCATCAAATCAATGCCCCATTAAAAAGGAAATTGCGCAAAATTCCCCCTCTAAAGTCATTGGCTCATTAGCTTTTCTTCTGTTTTGGGGGAGTGGGGATGCCTTAAGGAAACCGAGTGAGCTTTGATGGTTACTTGTTTCAGTCAGCGAGGCGCAGGAGGTCAGAATGAGGGAGATGAAGGGGTTGAAACACCTGCTTGATAACAACACGGATATTTGCCTGAATCCTCGTGTCTAAAGTGCCAGCAAGGCTCAGCATTTACTGGAAGGAAGCGACTTGCTTTAAAGGGAAACAGAAACACAGCATGTTCTTTGATGGTAATGGGAGATTTCTGTGAGCTTTTGTTGCAGGGCAGATGGTCGCGACAACACGAGCGTTTATCTAGACGCGATAAGGGTCTGCTCTGGTAAAACAGGGCCATATTCTTCTTTTTGTTATCTCCCAACAGAAGTTTTCCAGTCTTAACTGAACTGTTGCCGTCCCAGATTAATCAAAAGTGGCTTGGCGTGTTGTTTTCAACACACGCAATGTCTCTTCAGTGGCAGAACATAAGAACAAATTCAGGATGACATGTAGTTGCTGTCAGAAGTTTACTCCAACCTGTTAAATGTCCGTTTTCCCGTCTCTACAGTGGAGTGGTGAAAGTGCCAGCCTGTGTCATGTGACTTTCACTGTGGACTGCACTCAGATATCCCACCACAAATCCGTGTGGAAGAAAGCTTTGCAGAGAGCAGCAGAGCCGCTAGTTGTTAGAAAATAATTATATTCAAAGAAAGGTTTTAATCTCATGAATTAGGACAACGCCATTTTCTGTAAGAGTTAGACTCAAAAGGATTATTTGAAACAACATTGACTTGTGTCTGAAGACTAATTAAGAAACAAGTTATATCAAAACAGAGGATAGACATCTGACTATTAACCTATAGTCAAAGACAAGATAAGTTTAGATTGGAGAACCAGATTACATATAATTCAGATATACATAGTTTAGATATGTTTTTAATGTAATCAGATTGAGGAATTTATATTAGTAAACATCTATTAGTTAGCGGGGGCAAAAAAATTTTACTTAGTGCAACCCTACTTCAGTTTGAATTAGTAGTGAGTTTCTTCAATTTATTTTTATTTTTATTATTTTTACCATGCCATAAGAAAAGGTTATCTTTGAATTCATGTTTGTCCACCTTTCAAGACAATTGTTTTTGTAAGACGTGTTTACCCCTCTTAAGAAGATACCAAGACTCTTATTAAGCATTTAAGAAGTGAATTAACAAACAGTCTGGGAAGCCAAGAATGTTAAATATAAACAGGGCTGAGCAGATGGAATAAAATAGAACAAATCAAACGGATATCTGAAAAACAAATAACGTAAGCAACAGTAGTTTGATTTTTATGTGTGTGACATGTTTTTTTTATTTAACTGGAAAAAAAATAAAAAAGCTAATTTTGTAATAATTACTTGTGATTACTGGCATATAAATCCACTGTAAGCCTATAATAGCATATCCACAAAACAATACTCAATGAGCTTCTGGGAAAACCCTCTGAGGAACAAGAAGACAATAATCATAACGGATCCCAGGCTTTGTGGGGAATATTGTGGAGAAAGCACGACTGATTACAGTAATTTTCATAATTGCTTGAATAGTTTTCCTTTGAGTCAAAATAGATAAATCAGTATGTTAGGCAGATAAAGATAAGTGTTGTTTCAATACCATCACGGTTAAACAAATCCTGTGTGGGAAAACGTGTTACTTTTTTTTGATAAAGTACATAATATTAAATAAATACCATCATATTCGGAAAACTACTGCAGGTTATGTCTTCTCTGCACTCATAAAGTGTTTAATTAACACTGGCCGAATCTTGTGAAATATCTATCACAACTTTTGTTCAAAGATCTATTTTTCAGGGTTGATGAAAGGCTTTAGACTGATGCATGCAAGTTGACATGGTGTGCCGATGAGAAAATACGGTTGCTATGAATTATTGCAGAAGAAATGTGCGTTACACAACCTTCCTTTCAATAAAAAACCTTGAAAAGCTTCAGATTTTATAAAATAGCCACAGCTCAGTTACTGCATTACGAGGCTAAAATTGTTTGTGTCGCGAGAAAGTGTGGCATAAGTAAAACTAACTGAGTTGAACGTTAAAACATAATCCTACAAGACCGTATAGGCACTTTGGATTATTTTAAAGGATGTCATGGCTCTTAACTACAAATCCATCCGCCTCCTTCAGGTATAATGACAAATATTGGTTCAGGTGGCTTTTTTTACTACCTCCACAAATTAGTCTGACAGAGTCAAAGAGAAAGCAAGCCCTGCCACCAACTAAAGTAATTAACTCACTACTTTTAAGGCCTGTTTGATTACTACCACGCATAAATGCACTTTCGTTAACGTCCTTTGGGTCCATTCATTAAGCAGGTAGAGCAGCTGGGACGCCGTTAACTGAATAATGTCAGAGTTCGCCCATGTTGGACTTGTCTCAAACTAAAAGGTCTCTCACTGTGGCTGGAAGAGAGAAAGAAGAAAAAAAACACACTTTTTAACCATACATTATTGCTTTCTCATACTCCTTTGTCTATGGATCTAGCCTTTACAGATTCTAAATGCAACAAAGAGGCACTGAAGACGGTGTGGATACATTTTTTTTATGTACTCTACAATAACTTCTCCAAGATCCCAAGAGAGATTTAAAATGAACTCACCAGACGGCTCTTTCTGGAAATGGATCCAATTTGAGATCCAGGAAACAATATTTTATAGCAGGTCAATACCAAATGAGATCACTGAGAGGAAATATCATCACAGCAGCTTCTGATTTTCATTTTAATGGAGGTTGTTTGGCGGGAGAGAAAAGAAGGGATAAGTGATGGTCTTTGCAGTTTTTCTGTCTCTTTCCCCTCACATCAACTGGAGCATTAACTTCACCAACCCACCTGTTCCCTGCATGGGATCTGAAAATACAGTGAGTGGACTTTGAAAGGATAAAGGAAAAACACAGTTCAAAACCTCAGTAGCTAGAAAATAGCTAGTGAGCTATCATGCTTGAACACAATGCAAGCATGATACATGTTTGCTGTAAGCAGGAACTTATGTGAAGAACAGATGGGGTTCATTGATCAATTTGTTTGGGAATGATATGTTACTAGTAAGCGCAATACAATCTTACATTGTCTCTGTTTGGTGGTCGACAAAAATATTCCCAACTGCACAAGTCCTGTTTCTGATGCATAGAGATCCATTCAGTACAGTAGTTTATTCAAAAGTTTAGTTCAGGAATTTTACCACTAAGTAAAACATCTCTTTTTCTATTAAATATGATGAGTTTCCACTTACATTTACTGAAAATGTGATATTTAAATTTAGGATATTGCAGCAGCTATTTTAAAAAAAACGTTTTTAAATGTGGTCTTAGAAAACATCGAGTCAATATTGAAGAGACATTGCAAAAGATCAAACAGTTAGATAAAGTTTAGGCAAAACTTTGACTTTCAATGGTCAAGCACAGTAAGTAGACCACCAAATTAGTTACAAAGTGGCTTAAGGACAACAAGGTCAATTGACCTTACCAGAGGAGCCGCTTTTCATTGGCTGACGACCATTCTATGTGGTCACGTGCGTGGCCGTCTCACAAACACACTTAGCTTCCCGTTAGCTAAGTACAGCATAATGGCAGAACTGATACAACTTCTACACCTTGAAGCCGTCTGCTACACAGTCTTACGTTAGCTAAACAGATCAATATGCAATGTGTCTGTATCTGACATACACTAAAGATTTTATTTTAGCAGAAAAGGCTTTGGACTAAACTGTTACTCGTGTTAGCCACGTTAGCACCAAGTACAGCTAGTCAATCAACCATCGCTGTGTTCAGGGAAGCGCTGATTAATAATCGAGAAATAAATATCAAGCCTGGAAACTTGATATCGTAACAGACTGAATGTTATGTTTTTAACGTAAACTTTGCTCGTCTTGCTGGGCGCAGGCGGTCGCCACGGTAACAGGTGTGCTTAAACTACAAAGAGAGAGAGAGAGTAAAAAGGTAGGAGTGGTTTTGAGTTGATCACCTGTTCGGGTTATTTTACCTTTGTTTACCTTTGCTGTGGCGCATTACAGCCGCTGTAGTTTCTAAACGTTGGACTAATTACCTCGTTCGTTTGTGAGTTTACGTCATTCACAACAAACATCAAATAGAACAAATATATTTCATAAAATTTTAACAAACAAATGGCTTCTACCGCGGTAATTATGTGAAATTAAATTAATTATATCCCAACTTCAGAAGATTTGCCTTTACCTTTACAGAGCTCTTTGGTTCCTCCTATCAGTCTGCAGCTTCTCATATTGACGTCATCAAACCAAATTTCAGATCTACCATAACTGACTGACACCTGCTGGCCTCAGGTTTGCAACCAGTTTGTGACTGAGAAACCAGTAACCTCCTCCCAGATGATGACATGAACTTGTTAGTTCCTCTGTCCATTTAGTAGCTGATATTTTGTGAAAATCCGGTAGAAATGATGCACTAATCGAGTCATGTTTACATAGAAACAAGGCGCCGCGAGACTTTGTTTGTGAGACTTGCGGTCACGTGGGTCGGTTGTGGGCGGAGCTTGGTAAGGTCCATGTTTTAGAGAATCACAAAGCCCTAATTCTCAATCTCATGCAAAATTTGTGGGCAGATTTGAAAAGGCACACTTGGAGATATATGTAATTTTTTTTTATTTCAAAGAGAAAAAAACATAATTGTCTCTCAGTCTTCTACCATTTAGTATGCAAAGATAATTTAAGTAATCCTAGCTGACCAAAACCAGGAAAGGTCTAGTTTTATTACAGTCAGACAGTGATTAGAAACAATAAAGAGACTTCTTATACAGTGTATGTAAATATCTGATTTCAACTGTATTTACAAATTATCTTTTTTGTCATCAGCTTTCATGATATGCATCTGCAGACAATGGTCCCTACTCTGAAAAAACCCACAAAAATTTCCAACTCTTTTCAAAAAGTCTGAAGACATTCCTAAGTCAGATGAGATAATCACTCTTGCATGCTCTGGATCTTTGTTGGGATTTCCTTCCCCTCATCCAGAAGTCTGGAAAATTACCAGAAGATGACAAGTCTTCTAAACAGATCTAGGTGTATTTAAAATGTTGCATTCATGCAAACAAGTTGTTGTTTTTCATTGTTATTATCGAGAGTCAAGCTATCTTTCTGCATTTTAACAAAATTATTCTCATAACTTGCCAATAGTAGTCTTTTAAAAAATGGATTAGCTAAATAAAATTAATGGATGGCTTTTCTTTAATGGATGGCTGATTGTGTTTTTCACAATCAGGCATACTTACATGATTTTCAAATAAATAAAAAGTTCTTTCTTGTGAGGGAGAGAACAGTCTCCTGTCAGCCACTTGAAATAGTGTCCAATCTTTTCATACCTTGATATCAGTAAGTGACCAATCTAAAGGTTTGATGAACTAGATTACATGCCATATCTATCCATTTGCTGCTTTACACTTCTGAGATTAGATCACAAAGGCTTACATGTCCATCCTGGATGCTCAGACGCCCTCTCCACAGCATATCTCTCCAGCTCAATATGGTAGTTCTCAAAGCATTCCCCAGGCAAGGAAGTATACATTTAGCCTATCCAATGTCTTCTTGTCCAGTGTTAGGGCCTCCTCTGAGCAGGATGTGCCCAGAAAGCCTCCACAAATTTATGCTTCAAGGTGCGAGACCTATCAGAAACCTTTCCTGACCTGTTCTGTTCAGGATTGTTGGGAATTCTGTTCAAGTAATTAAAAGCTTTGCGTCCAGTAATCTGTCTATCTTTGCACACTGAAGTGTGCAAAGATGGACAGCGTAATGGGCTGAGCGTAATGGGTTGGTCGCCTTCAAATTGCAAATATGAAAATGCTTCAAGAAAACACTCTATTGACACGGACATCGATGAACAAAATAGAGTTTTGTTTCAACCAAGCTTCACATTGTTACACTCATCTGGAGGAATCGTATGCTGACTGTCTGCATTAATCTCTAATCTCAGCCTTTTTCATAACCTTGCAGATCATATCTGTACAGTACCATTTTTAGCATTTCCCAACACATGGCTCTAATGTTAGGCATGGTCTTTTCTACGGGCACACACTTAACATATTTGGCACTTCACAGCCTGCGACGTCCACTATCTTTAGGCACGTTGAGGCAGTCTTTATCTTGCATTTCTGACCCTCTTAGCGTATGGCTTTGACTTAGGAATGCACTCCAAGTTCACCCCAAGGCCACAAGACCTAAAGTGTTATCAGAAACTACACTCGTTTAATGTGTGCTAACGTTGCCAACTGATGAGTGAAAATTGATGAGAAGCACCACTGTGCTGATTGTTTTCCGTATGTATACATAGAAAGTTGAGAATGCTACTTGGCTTCTGCTAAAACGGTGCCTAACACGATGCAGATAAAGGCTCATATACCATACATGTTGCTTATATATTACTCATAATTGGAGGGAAAACAAGTAGAAAGAAATGTTCTGTTCTAATCTGTAAACTTGAAAATTCACAAAATCACTTGTCTCATGTCTGTGTATTACTAGATTGCAAGTTGGCTAATTCGCTTAACATTTAGATGAATTTATTTTAGAGAGATTGCACTCCACTTTTTTATGCAACAATTCGCTAATTGTAAGACTGAACATGATAAGAAGTGTCTACAAGCCGAGTCAAATGATAGACCTCGGGAGAAGTGTGTGCAAGACAACAAAGATCAATGAGCTCCAGCCGAGGAACAGGAGGAGTCTGTGCCGGCCAATACCGGCGGACCGCAGGGAGCAGCATCTGACGCAAACCAGGAAGCCACCTGATGTGAGAGGGGTCAGATAAATGCAACACAACCAACGGTCACACAGGACAGGTGCTTCCTTAATGATACACGCCACACTCGCACACACATGCACACCCCAAACAAGCACATGCACCAACTTGCTATAATAGGCCTTTTACTCATCTCCTCCCTAGGATGTGTCAGAGACTTTCCCAGACATCCAGCCCACGTACATGCACACATGGATCCTCAGACAGCAGAGCCCGGGTGTAGGGGAGGAGGAGCGAGTGGAGTAAGGTGGACGGAGGACAGGGCACGCACGCAGACAAGCCCGACAACAGGCAGGAAACTCTAGAGAGCGGCCGCTGCTATTTTCTCCCCTATTTCCAGTCTCGGTTTCCACTTTTGTCAGCACAGGTAAGATGTGAAATGTTTGCGAACAAAAATACCCAAGAAAGTAAACAGGAGCATAGTGAAAAAGTCAAATAAACCTGGAATAAAACTAAAAGGAAGCCAAGGACAAACATAGGAATGTCTGTGTTTTACGTATGAAAGGGATTAAGATGGGTCATCCTTCCGATCCCGTTTCCTTCTTCAGCAGTCTACAGGAAAGCATTTATCAAATACACAGTTTGGGGATTCTGCCAGAATGCCCTGCACCACCTCCATACAGTGACTGGCATGTGATAAGGTGGTGAGGAAGAGGGGAGGGGGGAGTTTGTGAAGTGTCCATACGTGCAGATTTAACGCCGAAGGAAAACAATGGGACTATCAAACCTCTTAAGGGGTCCTGAGAAGGGGACCGCTGGGGTTAGCAGTGGAAATGGAGTGGGAAGGGGATAACCTGGTGCACATTGTGCAAATCTGGATTGCCTTCTAAAGAATCACTGCAAGACACACATTTGGAACTTATTAAAGCCCCAACCTTAGGAGGGCTGCAACCAAAGCCGAGGAACTCCTCATTCCGATCTAAAACTGGGCCAGACGTCTTCCTGCCTTCCGCGAAGCTTTGTGGAAACCTGAAAAAAAAAAAAGCTGCCACAATTTACAGAGTCACAGGAAATAAAGGTTTCTGTAAATATGATAACAGAACTGCATCCTTTCTGTCAGTGTGTCATCCTATTCACTTTAATAGTAGCTGTCTGTGTACGGAAATAGGACTCTCTCATTTAGTACTGGGACGCGGTAATGCCTCAGAGACATGATTAAAGCCACCAACGGTTTTTCTCTTCAGGAACTATTTAAGTGAACTGGAGCAAAATGGGTTTGGTCACATTTGAAATTCCACGCTTAAAAAAGATAAAGGGCCTCGCAAAACTACTTTTTTTCTGTTTATATTCGATCATATTGCAACCACAAACTTTAATTTAGTTGGATTTTATGTGACAGACAACTAAAAATAGTGCACAACTAGGAAGTGGAAACAAAATGAGAGTAGTTTTCAAAAATGTTTGCAGATGAATATCACAAATGAAAAAGCATGCTTTGTGTCAAGTTCCCTTTAATTCTGTATTTATTAGTCAATGGTGCAACAACAACTACTTTTTAGGTATGTCTCAGTCAAATTTTCTTGACATAAACTCTCAATTTTAGGTGAATGAAAATGCTTTCATCAAAACAATTATATTGTATCCCTCTCTGCTTAAGATTATGTTGTTTTTTCTTTGTCTTTAGACTTTTCAAGAATCCAGTAGATTTTTTTTACATAACTGCCCTGGTCTTAGCTCCATTTCCCTTTCAACTCTGATCAGCTTCCCTGACTCTGATGACAAAAATCATCCCAACATCACCATGCTGCCACCAACTTGTTTCACCACAGTGATAGTGTATTCAGGGTGTTGGGTAGTGTCAGTTCTACATTTTGGCCTCACATGTGGCAAAGCTTAAACAAGACTTTGTTTTGCTTTCTTCCAACGCTGCTGAATTTGTAGAGCACACAACTTGCAGTCTCCCACCTCATCTGCGGGTCTCTAAGGGCTAACATGGTCCAGTCGTTTTCTTTTCATTGTACAACTACAGACTTCTTTGTGTTGGTCAAACACATGAAATCCTAAAAAGTTACATAGGCATGACAAACAGTAAAAAGGCGAAAAGTGTCTGAATACTCTCTTTGTATGTTGCTTTATTATATGTCCATCATCTATCTGGCCATTTTGCAGAGTCAGGGTGCCTATCTCCACTGGTCATTAGTCGAGAGGTAGGTAGGGTATATCCTGGACAGTTTGCCAGGCCAATACACACTCTCTTCTACGAGCAATTTAATGAAACCAAATAACCTAACAGAACCATGAGAGAACCCACACATGCACAGGGAGAACCTGCAGAAAGTCCATTGTTGACTTGATTGATTTATGAGGCAGTGGGTTGCAAAAACGTACAATTACTAAAGCAGCAGCTATCATTTTATATGAGAATATTCTACAACAAAGCAGGTTATGCTGATACGCCAGCAGGCGGGCTCGCAGCTGGAGGGTCAAGCCCACTTGGAGTGATATAATGTCAGTCGGCTGTTTGTTTGAGCCACCGTCGGTGGGGCACAGTGGGATCTTTTTTTCCCCCTGATGTTTTCTTTCAATGGCCCATAAACAGTCTGGATAAACCAGAGTAAAAAAAAAAAAGTAAATAAAGGCCCCTTCCTCCTCGTCTTTATTTCATTTCTCTCACTCTCTGTGCGCTTATGCCGCTTGCCTGCCTTGCCAAACCCCGTACCCACAAACACCCTGGGATTGTTTTGAGCTGTCTGGTGGAGGAAGGAAAGCAGTGTGAGAAAGTGGCTGTTTTTTTGGAGCGGACAGGAATTGGCCTCACGGCGCACGGTTCCTCTCCGCGCAGCGGGAACAATGCCGTGGCGTCACACCCCTGCGCTGACCCTCGCTGTTTCACATGGAAAAATGTTCCCAGAATTCCGCTCCCAGGCTTGGAGGTATTAGGCCGACACCAGGGAGGGAGAGAGAAACAGAGAGAGGGGGATGTCAGGGAAGGTAAGTGTGCAGGAAATCTTTGCTACCAGAAGCATTTGTAGCCATGGCGACATAAGCTGACTCCTGAATCTGATTTGTTGGATTGCGAGGAAGAAGGCGAGGCCAGAGATTGACGCATCTCCTCAGCCATGCCCATCAACAGCCAGATATTAGAGATGCACTCACTATGTCAGGTGAACAGAGTGAGTTTCATCGTCACGGTCCTGACGTCTAAATTGGCACACAAATATTTTCTTCCTTGATTAAGTTGTCTGACAGAGCTGCAAAAGGATAATTCAACAGACAACATTTAATTTTATTTTATTTTAACTGCTGATTTGAAGCAAATTAGAAATATTTGTAGGCATTACTCCATCTGTAATATTCCACCCACTTTGTGTAGTTTAAGGGTGTCAGGTTTTCAGCAGTGCGTCTTACTTATCACTCTCTTCATGTTAATTAAGTGTCTGTGTGTCTCCAGGGTATTTTAGTCAATGCTTACACCTTGATGGTTTGTGGGTTGTTCAGTAACTGTCATGAATTGCAGTGGAGTAGGGTGGTGAGGCAGACGCTGTAGACCCAGGTTGAAGTAAATGAATGATTTTAATGAAGAATGTCCAGAATAACACAGTCCAACATGGTCCAAACAAACGGGCAGCACGGCCAAGAGGAAGCCAGGGCTCGACGTCGGTAGCAACCGTAACACAAACGGACGAGACGAAGGACTGGGTACAGACAACAGACTAGCAGTCAAAGGAGACGAGGACCCGACAAAGACACAGACACACAGGTGACACTAAATACACAGGAGGTAATCAGGGAACGAGAAACACCTGGGAACTAATCAAAGGGAGACAGGACAACACGGAGACACAGGAAACTCAAAATAAACACACAGAAAAACATGGAACATGACAGTAACATTAGAACATTTGCAGAAACTATTTTTTTCATCAGTGGTGACAGTTTGGATCAGATGGTTGAAACATGGACACTGTAGGGTCAATCAACAACAAGGGGATCCTAACTAGTTTCAACAAGTTTCAATTTTCAATCTTTCTCCGATGTTAATATTGAGCACATGTTAACTGTTTTGCCTTTCTCAACCAGGCTGATGTTTACAATACCAATCATAGTTCTGTTATTTCTTGCTCACCCGTTATAAAATGATCATACTCGAGGCCTTCTATGTATCTGTTGAAAAGCAGAACGGCAGAAGAGGTCCCCGAGTTTTGTAGTTTTGCCAATTAAATTTGCTGCAAATGACTGAAAGCATTCACTGCTAGACAGAGCTGCAAGGTTTATTTATTTGGAAAAGCAAAATCAACAATATTCGCTCATTAAAAAGGTGCACTCAAGTGTTCATTTAAAATATTTCTTGGCCAATGTTGAGGCAAACTGCATTCTTTTCAAAGTAAAATGATCTCTTTCCTTCCTGTACTGCACCTCAGGAGAGTTTAAATATCTGACAACATGTCCAGGGGGTATAGTTAAGGCTCTTTGTTTTAGAAATAATGGAAGCCTTTGCTTGCCTTAAAGGTATTGTTTCCTTATCTTTCTATGAGTCAGTTAAATATTAAATCTAATTGCAGGAAATCTGAGGTGGAGAAAATGTGCCTGAGGTTTCAATTTAATCTGCCAGTGAAAGTATTCAGACAACAATTAATTTAGGGCAGCTACACAACTATGTAATGGTGCAGTTTTATTGGCTTTCGCCTGTGAAAATGTATCCCATGCACAGCTTGGCTCACACACCTACAGTTTTATATGTCCTTGTGAACCTGGAGTGTTTTCCATCCTGTATTGTGCATTACATTGACACGGAAAAATATCAGTTGACAGAGTCAGCGCTTGACAGGTCAGTTTATAGTGAATCAAAAAATATGTCTGTGTGTTTATTTTCCAATAGAGAATGTGACCAAAACATTAGCCTCCACTGGTTTGGCGCCCTTCAACTCAAAGTCACGCTTCAGAGACAGACAACGAAACATGCTGATTGGGACAATATGGGCGATAGTGGTGGAACTGGCAGGTATTTTATGAAAGACTGGGTATTGTGGGTTGTTGATCATTGAATCTCAGCATTTTAGGTTGACTGGGAGGCCATTGAAAAGATTGGTTTTGCCAATGACTTGATGAAAATATAGCTAATGCAACTGAACACCTAACTAAAACTGTGCAATGAACTAATAAATTGAGATGAATGAGGAAGCTATGTTCTATATGGAAATGAGGCATAGAATGAGAGAACGTGAAAGAAAGCCAGGAGGAGAATCGAAACTTTATGGTTGATTAAACTTCATGCACAATGTCTAATGCAGTCATACCAAATGGTTGATTACATAAAAAAAATATCCACAAACAACCACATGAAGTTATCCCAAAAATGTAAGACCTGCTTCTACACTGTAACGCATATTTGTTATCCAGGCAAACCTCACGCTGGAAATTCATTCAAAACTTCATTAAAAGTGTCAACTCAATGTGGAAAAAACCCTGAAGGAGCATCATGCATTCTAAAGTCAACAACTCAGCAACAGATAAGCAACAAAAAGGCATATTTTTCTTCATATTTTTTTAATTAAAAACATTCTGTAGTTTGGGTGCATGTGAAGCCCCCTACTGGTCGGCTACACTTCCATATTTAAATGATAGTCAAACAGGAAGTGTCTTGCCCAAGGAAACAACAACAGAGGCGGGTGGAAAGGGGATTGAACCAACAACCCACTGATTGTGGGGTTGCGCTTCTACCAGCACCTAAAGTATCAAATGCAAGAAGATGTCGGTTCCTCTGATTTTATAGATAACCTGAGGGTGGCTACAATAATAGCATAGGCGATCTAGCAAAAACAAGTAGGAATATATTTTTCTCATGCATTTTTTTCTAAATTTGTCAGTTTGGGACAAAAAGCGGGAAAGTCATTGTAATGCTTTTTATACGTCTTAAACAAAAGTGCTAATAAATAAAGTTTAAATATAATTGATGCACAAAGGATACTGTCCATTTGTGATTAATATAGAGAATAAAACCGACATACTTCTGCAGCTAATATGCTTTTCCTTTCCTACAGAGGAGTCTTTCCTTTAAAAAAAAAGTCTTACAGTTTACTCGAAAAGGTCAAAGGTTACAAGATGGCTTTACACTCCTCATAAAAATAGCTTACCTTGGACCACGTATCCCCCCGCGCAGACCCCTGCACCCCCCCCAAAAAATAGTGATGTCCGCGATGATCTTGGGGCCAGGATGAGGGCAATAAACAGGAAGTGTTCCAGCAGCAAGCTGGATCCCATAATAATCCCGGCAAAAACATACACAAGCAATCACAAAACGCCGCAAAACGTGACAGAAAACAGACAAGCCATCCCCAAATTCTACACAAACTTACAGCAGGCCTAAAAGCAAAGCAGAAAAGGAACATAAACACGCCACATTTTCATGCAGTGAGCATGAATGCACCGATCTACAAAATCAAGATAAAATCCAAACAATCCAGAAAAACAGAGAAACAGACATGCAGAAAAAAACACAAGATGTGTGCAGCGCCAGAAAAGCAACAGCTAGTGTGAAAAACAACGATGAAAGCATTGTAAACCAAAACCACATATTTTATGTTCAACTTGAGACAGTTGCTGAAATTGATAATACTTTCTTATCAAAGAAGTTTATGAGAAGTCACTTTATTTGAGTTAGCTCAGTGTCTCATGCAAAGCAAAGCTTCCTCTTTCACCAATTGATCTCTGTCAAAATTCACTTTGCACCAACTGGTTTACCTTTGACCAGAGATGGCTGGTGTTTTAATGCACTACAAATACATAGAGAAGGGGATATACTGTACATGCCCTTGAATAGGGCCTCATATACAGTCAATTTTCACACATTATGTCATATCACAAACACAATCTTCAATCTGTTTTACTGGCTTTATTGTGAAAACTAACACAAAGAAAAACATCCCTTTGAAGTGGACAGAAACTGGGACATGGTTATTGATTTTTGTTACAAAAATCTGAAATGTGTTGGATACATTTGTATAAACCTCACTTTACTCACTAAGTCTACTGAATCAAAGACAAGTGCAACAACTGTCCTTATAAAATCACCAAATACGTAATGACATCTAAATTTGTACAATTAAAACAGGGGTGTTCAAAGTGAGTCCTCAAGGGCTGGTGTTCCTGGTTCAACACACCTGAATCAAATGGACACTTGGAGTTGCTTTACGAAAGTCTTAGAGGTTTGTTAGCAGTGTGCTGCCGTTGGGGTAAACCGTCTTTCTTCATGTTGTTGATTATAGCCACCTGCGAACAACCATCTCCAATCAATTTCTTCCAGAGATTAAGATGCGACGCATTACCATTTAAAGTTGAAGGAATCATCTTGCAATCCTACAGCCTTAATCTAAAAAACATGATTGCAGCTCCCAGCCGTTGGCTGAGCTGTGCTTCTAACACATTTCACCAGAGCAGGCACTTGTCTGGAGCGCCCTCAGCATTCCAGTACAGCTGCTAACTCTGCTCCCTCCCATCTTCGACTACCAACCACGGCAACAGAAGGAGGGCGAACTTGAAAGGCAACCTCAGAGACTGTACTTCACACCTATTCCTCTACCGCCTGACACACAATGACGCTTGCACGCGCACACACACTTGTCTGTCTCGCTGTTTTCACACACAAACACACAGCTGCCTGGATGCTTAAGATAAGGAGCAGGAGCTGTGAGAAGAGGAGTGGGGAGGTACTGTAGGTGGTGTGTGTGTGCAGTTGCTGAGATGAAGTATGCGTGTCTGTGTCGGCGTGTTTTGCTTTTATTTGTTGGAGGAGGGAGCTGCTCCACAGGACGTCCTGAGGATCCGGCTGTACGTCAGCACTTATACGTCCCTGATCAGACCCGTCATCCATTAGAGCACACATTAAATATCAACGACATTGGGTGGAACATGTACGTCGGCAGACACTCTAAGAATTACAGTTTGGTCAAAAATCAGTCACCGCAGTCTTACCGAGTCAAAGGGCCCAAAGATTCTGTGAGCAGCAGGAGTCCATTGATGGGACTGCCTTTTCATTTCCCTAACAACAGCTAGATAGGAAAAGAAGCAAGGACTTCTCAGCGCTGATTTTCCTCCTGGGTGTGTGTGTGCGTGGAGGTGCGGGGGTGTCTGTGTGTGTGTGAAGGAGGTCTCAGTAGAAGCCTTTCTAATGGGATGTGTTGCGTACAGGAGGGGGGAGCTGGGAAACAACAGTGCTACCAAAGGGAAGAGCAGAGGGGGAAAACAAGGACTCCTCCCAGTCCGAGTATGGGATAAACATGGTCAACACACACATCAACACACACACACACACACATGGCTTGTTGCACCTCTTTCAGGCTGATACAGTTCCTTTTGGACACCTATGCCTGGAGGATGTTTTTTTGATGTCAGCGCTAACCACGTCCTGTAAAGAAGCCAAGCCTCGTGTATGCATGAGTTTCGTATTGTGATTATGTTGATCGTCACATCAATCTTCGTGTACGTTCCCCTTTCATTTTGTTTACTGACCTAGTGTGCCCTGTGGTCTTCAGAGCAGTCAGCCAATGGAAAGACTGGGATAACGGCTGGCACATTGCCTAGCCGGAGCAGGTGCAACCAGAAAAGAAAATAAGGAGAACCTGCCGACAGATCTGGGGTTGGACCAAAAGAAATGATTTAGAGATTAAGGTGCTAGTTTTATTTATTTATTTATTTTTGATTGGGGGACACAGCTGTTTAACACAAGACCCCAGTGGGTGTGGGTGGCTCTCTTTGTGTGGGATTAGAGTATGCGAGTCGGCACTAGTGCCAGGGCTCCTGTTTGACATCGTGGAAAATCCTCCTCTGTGGTTTCCTGTGGGTCTCCATTATCAGGCCTCGTGGATAAACCAGCTTTTCCCCCCTACTTCCTGGCTCGCTTCCTCCCCTTCCACTCCACTTCCCCTCCCACACTCTTCTCAATCACATGAATCACTGCTGCCATGTAGAGGGCGACAGGCAAGGAGGAACTATACCGCTCTCCTAAATCACATTTTTTCACACTGTTTAGTACTTTTCACTCTGCAGTAAGCTCATTTCATCTCTTTTTTACTGGTGCTGGTTGGTCACATGCATCAATTGGGACATTATCTTATTAAACCCTGACAGTCTGCTTTACATAGCGTATGACATATTAAGACAAATGTTGAGTCACTTCAAGATGAGGTCATCCATTCCTTTTCAAATTGGTGAGGATGTAGCTAGTTCCAATCGACCTCTTTGGCAAGCACATGTACAGTACCTTCCAAAAATATTAACACCATCATTTTTTTAATACTATTTAATGTTGTTAAGAAACATTTCCATTTTCATGGGATTTTATTTAATAAACCAACACAAAGTACTACATGACTGTGAAGCCATAGGTAAAGGATACATTGAAGTTTTAACTTCTACATAACAAATTGAGGAAAACTTCAGGATGTATGCAGTTCGGGTGCAAAGCTAGCGTGGCATTTAGCAGGACAGATGTTTTAAAGATTTTGACTTTTCACGTCCTGACTGTCCGACATTCTAGATGAGTGATTATGTGGGGGTTGTCATAACGACAAACGCACACAAAATGTTTGATTATAATTTTAAACCTCTTTGCTGTTTGGAATTTTGATATAAAGTAATAACAATAAGTAGATTTGAATTTTCAAAGACATGGTATCTTAAGAGACAATGCTTCAGGGGTTTTAATCCTTTTACCAGTTGCCAAATGACTCATGGCAACCTGTGCTGCTACTAAGACAACATCAACAAACATGGACCTGATGAAGACGATGAGGGCTGAAAGGTGACTTCTGGTAGGTGAACACATTTAACTAAATTACATAGCGAGGGAGTTTGGGATATTTTTCATAATTTCAGATGATTCAAGAGTTTCAAAGTAAAAAAAAAAGAGTCATGCCATTAAGGTGTGTGTTTAAAGGTATCACTGTGAAACAAACAGAAAACAAGGAAATATTAAGGTTGGAGGGTTCAAATTCTCCTAAAGGTGCTGTCTTCTAAAACATGCTCATAATAAATATTCCTACAAGCTTCAGATAAAATCAATGCTCACTGAGAGGACTGATCCATGGCATGGATCCTCGTGCCTTCCAGGGAAGATAGGGCTGTTGTTCGCTACAGGACGTGACACAAAGCATGTGTGAGGGCCCTGATAGTCAGAGGCCGATGAGAAAAGGAAAGAAAATAAAGTGAGAGAGGAAAGGGAAGCACTTAGGTGTGCTCGATATCCCATCAGCACCCAATACCCATCTAGGGCATGGAAAAACACCATCTTTATCATGTACGGGCCTCATAACTCAGTTTGCTCGAGCATGCAGAGCACATTTTGGACCGCAAGCTGGAGCGCGGAGATCAAATGTGGACGGATGAAAGCCGGGAAACAATACCACGTTCCCCGTGTGTCTGAGAGCCAAATCTGTAGCGGCAACGTGAGGTGTTTTTTTGTTCTTGAAAACCATCTTCAGATGTTTGATGCAAGATCAAGAGCAGAGAGAGAGGGGCGGAAAGAGAGGGAGGTGGGGAGGAAAGAGACAAAACAAGCAGCAATTAAGGTAGTTTGTGAATCTGTTTGAAAGGCTGTGTGATCCATCCTTTAGGAAACACCTGCCATACTGATGTATGAGTCCAGGAAAGGACAAATTCCATCCATGTCTGTGAAACAAACGGTAGCAGTGATGAGCTGCACATTCATCCATTTCTAACTTGAAAGAGTTTCTATGAAATTCTAGAGTAATAGTGTTGAAACCAGATATTTGAAAAACAGTGTACAAGAAAATTCCCGTCCAGGCACTTATTACCGAATTTATTTCTGTTTACTAGATTCCAAAATTCCACGTTGCTCTCCTTAAGCCACATTGTAACTAACTTAGCAGAACATACAGAGTCATTGTCTACTTAGAAGACCCATTTGTGCCCAAACATTACCATCCTGACTGATGTCACGGCATGCTGCTTCAACATATCCACATAGTGTTCTCTCCTTATGACAACCCCCACATGACGCTGCCATCTCCATACTTCACAGTTTTGGTGGAGGTCTCAAGCCCTCCTTTTTTTTCTCTTTTTTTCAAAATTATTGTTTTTTGGTTTTTTTTTCAAACACTTAAAATTTTGACCCATTAGACCACAGGACATATCTTCAAAAATTAACATCTTTGCCCACAAATGCATTTGAAACCAGAAATCTAACATTTTATGTTTTGTTTGAAAAGTAAAATTGACTCACACAAGGAAGCAGTGTGGCTTGAGGTGTTGTTTGAAAATACAGCCACAGTTGTGGCCATAAGTTAACTAATCAGAAAATTGCAAAGTCATGGCATCATCATTCGGGTTTTCCTAATTTATTAAAAGCAATAGTAGGTTTAGTGCATGTAAATATCTTAGTTTAAATCATGATGCTGCTATTTAGCAAAAATATATATATGTTTTTTCTAAGCGAAGCTGAAACAGAAGTTTAGTCTGATTCCGTACAGAGACAGTTTGAAAATGGTATTCTCTCTTTATCTACCTTATGTAAATACCGGGTTTCATCTGTGTCTTTAAATTAAAGTGTCATCACCAACACCCTCTACATGAGTGTGTGGATCTGTGTTTGCTACACTCCAAAATGTATTCCTGATAAACATGTGCAGTCTAAACATTGGCAACGCCACCCCCATCGTTTTGCTTTCAGCTGGAATTTCCAGACAGCTGGCCGATGGAGGGAGAGGATAAGGATAAAAGTTAGGAATCATAAAGCTATTGCCAGCAGGGAGAAGAAATAGTGTTCTTGTCTCAAAGTGTAACATTTATCTCCTTTGAAGATGTAACTCGGAGTCCGTCATGCTTTTTTACTTGTAGAAGAGCTAAGTGAATGTAAAAGCAAAACTGAGGGAACGCCGCTGTGCTGTTTACGTCACCAGCCTTTAGAAAAACGCTCCTCTTTGGAAGTTTCCATGAAGTTTTAAATCTGATAAATTTGCAAACACCCTACTGATGTGACACAGTAGGACACAAAACCAAAGATTTCCCCTAAAATTAAGAAAATCTAAAACACGTCACCGTGTTTATCCAATGTATTTATGACACATCTTGCAGCTCAGCACTAAAGAACGAGAAAAAAACATTGAAAAAAAAAACCCCACAGCATCTTGGGAAGGTTGTTGCACAATTAAGAGAGGAGCAGGCTACAGTGGGCCTTTGTTTTGACGTCAACACTGTAGCTGTTCATCTAGAGGACACACACACACACACATCTTTTGTCTTTCTCGCTGACCTTTCGCCATCTGCTGTAAATACAGTCAACTCAAACATAAAACACTGCACATTTTAACCACATTAAACAAAACAAGAAAAGAAATGATGGATGTAAAATCTGGAGTGAGACCAAAGCCAACAAGGAAGAGCCTCTAAGTGCAGCACCAGGTCATGATGTGGGTCAAATGCAGAGGTGAGCTTATCGTGAGTTAGTTCAAATAATGCCAGGGGTGAGAAATGGTTCGGCCGAACAAAAAAACCATGCTGTTGCACGTGGCTTGGCCAATACTTGTTAAACCTTTTTAACAAATAATAGGTGGTTTTCAAAATGTTTTACAAATCAAAACCTCCATCCATCCATTTTCTTACACCTTTGTCCCTTAGAGGGGCCGGGAGGGGTGCCGTTGTCTATCTCCAGCTAACGTTCCGGGCGAGAGGCGGGGTGCACCCTGGACAGGTCGCCAGTCTGTCGCAGGGCACAAATCAAAACCTGGAAAAGTGAATTGATATTCACGGATACACTGTCAGATGCTACTAATCTCACAGGTATATCATATCTTGCTATATTTAAACCCTGTTGGATATATTTTTATACTAAAAATGTTATACTAATTATCAGTTCTATGCAGATGATATTCACCTGAGATGCTTGTTCAAACATTCTGTGATCTCCAAGCTGTCTGATTGTCCTTCAAAAATTATCAGCTGGTTAAGTGTTGCTCCAGAGGATCGGGCAACTAATGTGTCATTGGATTTTGTCTTCAAGCTAAACTTTAGCAATTTGTAGGGGGGTTTTCTACCAATCAATGTCTCTTGAAGGTCATTCAGAGCAACTTCACCATAACCTTTAACCTTTTTGATAGTTTTCCAAACCAACATAAGATTAAAATTTACTATTTACATACCTAAATTTAACCATACACCCGGAATTAAGACGCAATACAACCATTTCTTCCTGAGGGTAACTAATAAGTAAACTAACCCCCCAGCCTTCAAACGTTTCAGTTTGAAAATGTGCTGAATTAAAACAGAAGTTCCTAAAACTAGACATTTAAATTGTTGAGTATTCTGAAAAGCACTTCTCTTTTGTCTTGTTAGACTTCAGGTTTATCTCCCTGCAGCTCAAACATAAATTCTGCTGTACTTTGCCCTCCGTTATGTACAGTGTGAGTCATGCACCACTATGTTTGGGCTGCGCAAAGAAGAAATAAATCACTCTTTGTTTATCTACTGTAAAATGTGGGACATGGAGAGAACAAGCTTGCATCGAAGAGATTCAATAATCCCAATTTGCGCATGGTTTTCGAACCCGTAGAAACGCCTGTTCCCTGCAGAATTCCTTCTTCTCTGAGTGTTTACAGGAACGCTCACCGATGAAATTCCAAGTGCACTAGGCAGCAGTCAAAATTCAACTCTGTAAACATTCTCAATAAGAATTTTGGAGTAAAATACGGGAATTCGGCCCCATTTATCTGACTTTTCTAAACTACATGAAGAGGTCAAGAGATAAAATGTCAATCTCCAGCTCCAAATTGTCAAACAAAATGTTTTACCATAATAAGCATCAGAGTAATATGATTGATATCATGTCGATAAAAAGGCTACATGTCCACCATGTTGTTTATGTCTCTCTCCCTCTGACGTGCAGATGCATTAAATAAAATCATTTTCCATGCAAACCTGGAATTTTCATGCATTTATCTTTTTTTTCCACTGGAGTGGCGCTTCATTAAATGTGGCTACAATCTTACGGGGAAGGATGCAGAGTAATTTGGCCTGAAGCAGGACATTCAGACAACATCGCCAAAGGAAAGATCCATCTGTCTCTTTCTTGCTGAGAGGAGCGTACTGGGTGTAGAGCGTGCACACACACATACACGCCCACCCCCCCCACACACACACACCCGCACTCACACCTCTCCTCACCAGCTGGATCTGAGAAAGCAGCACTTGGGGAACAGTTGACACGCTGATCTCTTTTAATGGTTACATCCTCCACACCCTGCACCCAAGACGCTCCGAAACACACGCTTTGATTAGTTCAAAATGTCTGACAGAAAAATAAAGAAAAAAAAAAAAAAATATATATATATATATATATATATATATATATATATATATATATATTGCAACATTCCAGCCTCCTGATTTGCAACACACACTCGCTCGCTCGCGGATGCAAACACACACGTGCACATCACTAAAACCACCCCCACCATGCAATCAGAGGCTCAGAATAGGAAGGAGGGAGAGGAAGCGGCTCTGCATTCACAGGCTGGGAACAAGGAGAAGGAAAAACAGCCGGAACCTGGAATTTATGGAGGAAAAAACAGCAGCCATCCAAAAATACCCTGCAACCATCTCCTCAGATAAACAGAAATATCATTACTCTCATCCTCCTGCTCAGGAGTTTTCCTCGCATACTTCCTTTATCTCATCCTCTGCTCCCCAGCTCAGCTTCTGGTGACTCAGCCTCACTTAAGGAGACATTTGTTGATGAAGGCTAGCGTCCGCCCACTGTCTAACCAAAAGGTTTACCTCTGGTTGGACAATTTAGTTTTAGACCATCGAAGTTAAATGAAGGAGATGAACAGGATACTCGGATGCCTTCTGCCATGATTGCCAATAATTGGCAATCATAAAGATCTGTATCTTTAAGGAGATTTAGATGAAGCAAGTTGCCAGATCAGTAGACAACATACTGACAGAGCCCTTCCTGTGGCTAGGAGGTGGGGGGTTCACTGACCCAGAGGTCATTTCCTTTGACCTCTTCTTTCCTAATTGATTCAATTTCCAACCCATTGGCCCTCTATTAGGATGTTCCAACAGAGCCTACCTCATTTCTAACATCCTTTGCTTTTGTTGCCACAAGAAACGCATTTCACGCTGTCTCCTTTAAAAACCCTTCTGTCCCCAGACTCTGTGCTGCTATCAACATGTGATACCAGTTAAATTAATTCTTCCCTCCTCGTAATTCTGCTCTGAGATGTGGCCACAACCTTTGGATGACTCAATTAACCTTCCAGGGATGTGATGACGTCCGACGCCGAATTCAGGCAGCATGCTGAAGATGCGAGATTGCAACATGGAAAAACTAAGGAAAATGAGTGTAACATGAGTCACCATCAGTTTACCTGAACTAAATGACGACATACAGAAACATAAGCTGAAGTGTTTTTAGAAGACTTCTCACAGGTGCCTTTTGTTTGACATCTGACTAGATTGCATAAAAACACTATATTTGAACTTAATCAGAATAAAACTACATAAGTGGAGTACAGTATACTGGAATAAATTGGATTGATTTGAACCAAATTTGCAAAACCTTGAGATTTGTTGTGAATTTGATTTGAACTGAGCTTAGAAATATTGAATTAAATGGAACTTGATTAAATTTAGTCAACCTTGTGGTTTTCATGCGATCCAGGATGTTAGATGATAGTTTTTTTCATAACA
This sequence comes from Xiphophorus maculatus, assembly GCF_002775205.1. Lineage (NCBI taxonomy): Eukaryota > Metazoa > Chordata > Actinopteri > Cyprinodontiformes > Poeciliidae > Xiphophorus > Xiphophorus maculatus. The sequence goes on along the minus strand of NC_036457.1, from coordinate 15,070,036 downwards.
TAAATCCCATTAAAATCAGGTTGAGAACTGGACCAGCTCCTAGCTTTGTCTCCTGGAAATGGCTAATCTGGACCAATTAGTTCAGTCTTTATCAAGAAGCCACAAGAATTATCTGCAGCAGATTTGTTTGTTTATTAGGATACCCATTAGGTGTTAGTTATGTTACAAACTTCCAACATAACTTCACTTTATAACCCCTCTAAGTCCACATTTTTCACAACTATTGCCAAAAGTCAATACGTATAATCAATAAACTGCAGAATTTCATCAAATACGACTCCACACCCTCTTATGTAACCAGGCGACTGTAGGCGTACACGTGACCACTATTTCACCAAACCCTGTGCCATGCCTCTGATAGGCTCCATGTGACCACTATTTAGCTTTGAGGTGATACCTCCCTTATTTCATGGCTATTTGTCTAACTGGAAGTTTGTGTAAGAATCCCTCTCTAGCTCACATATATGCGACTGTGCATTTTATTTCGTCACAAACCGTAACTCCTAAAAACACTATATCTGCAGACATCTATATTGTGACAACTGTTGATTCATTGAGTCATTATGGAAGTCCATGCTTCCAGTTTCATTTGTTCTAATTATTTTACTTAGTTTGATATTTTTTCTGATCGTCCATAAAAAGTTGCTACTTCAGCAACGGATCGCTTTACAGCCAACAACTGCTATTTGTTTATTCTTCCTTTCTCCTACACTGCTGGCGCTTGGCCTGAGGCGGTGAAATCACTTGCAGGGAATTCTTCATAAATTACCTTAATCTCGTGTTTGCTTAGATATGCAAGCCCTACAAACATTGCTAAATGTGTGGATTAATTTTGTTTGGAAGTTTGATCACAAAACGCAGTAAAACGAAAAGATCCCCGTTGAAGTAAACCTTCTCCAGTTTGCTGACGCTGCATTTCCTGTGACTCACACCATAGCTCTCTCGCTTTCACTAAGAGGTGTCTTCATCTGCAGAAGTTTCTGTTTATTGGTTCAAGTGTTTGACATTTTCCCAACGCAACGTCTTTCTCAAACAAACCTGCCCTTAGCATGCTGCTTTAATCACAAACCCCTGTTTTAAGGTAAATACAAGCATCAGACTGTCAGGCAGGCATTATTCCTAAGCTGAGTTTGTGTGTGCTGGATATGACATGTCGGATGTGTGTGTGCACATGTACAGGTTTGTAAGAATTTGTGTGTGTCGGCCGCACTCAGTGCGTTATTACAAAGAGCCAATAGGAGCGAAGGACCACACTCTAGCACATCCTGTTTGACTTGACCTCAGAGGATATTCTCCTTTCCCAAGCAAACAAACCACTGGTTTTTTGGATCGTACCAACGGCGGAGGGGAAGGGAGGGGACAGCAGAAAGGAGATGTCTCTGCTGGGGAATCAAAGGGTAGAACTGATGTTTAATGTTTTTGGCAAAATTGAAAGTAAAACATCGAAAGACTTAAAAAAAAAGACACCAGCTATAGATGGTCAATTCAGTCCATCACAAAACAAAAAGAAGGCATGTTCTTAATGTTAAAATTATTAATGGAACAAAAACTTTCTGTCTAGATTTTCAACAGATATGAACAGAAATGCTGACCTTTTTTTAATTTTTTTTTTTTTTACTTTGTCCAGATAACAACCAAGATTCAGTTTCAATAAATTCAGCTTTCTCAAATAGCAGAAATCCACTAAAAATATAATTTCAATTCAGTCACATACATTTCAATTGATCCTAGTTATCAAAAGTGCAGTAAGCTCAGTTAATTATTCAAACTAGTTTAGAAAATGTCTTTCTAAAGTAATCCAGCAGATTGCTTTTTTTTTTTACATTGCCCCAGCTTATTTTTTTTCTATTCATGACTGAGATGTGAAAACTTAATCTGAAACTTTTTAATGTGACAAAAATCAATATATCAATCAGTCAATCAAATTTTATTAACATTTCAGCAGCAAGGCATTTCAAAGTGCTTTACATCATTACAAACACAGAAACACAATGCAAGATAGAATCAATAATCGAAACACAGCATTAAGTCAAGTTCCATCAATAAATTTGTAATTGATTACATTTCAAATACAATCCTAAACAGGTGGGTTTTTAGTCTAGATTTAAAGGAAGTCAGTGTTTCAGCTGTTTTACAGTTTTCTGGAAGTTTGTTCCAAATTTGTGGTGCATAGATGCTTAAAGCTGCTTCTCTTCATTTGGTTCTGGTTCTGAGGATGCAGAGCAGAACCAGAACCAGAAGACCTGAGAGGTCTGGAAGGTTCATACAACAACAGCAGATCTTTATGTATTGTGGTGCTGAGCTGTTCAGTGATTTATAAACTAACAACAGTATTTTAAAGTCTATTCTTTGAGCTACAGGGAGCCAGTGGAGGGACTTTAAAACTGGTGTTATGTGCTCTATCTTCCTGGTTTTAGTGAGAACGCGAGCAGCAGCATTCTGGATCAGCTGCAGCTGTTTGATTGATTTGTTGGACAGACCTGTGAAGACGCTGTTGCAGTAATCAATACGACTGAAGATGAACGCATGGATGAGTTTCTCTAGATCTGGCTGGGACATTAGTCCTTTAATCCTGGAAATGTTCTTCAGGTGATAGAAGGCCGACTTTGTGACTGTCTTTATGTGGCTCTGGAGGTTCAGGTCAGAGTCCATCACTACTCCCAGGTTTCGGGCCTGATCGCTGGTTTTTAGTTGTAATAACTGAAGCTGTGCATTCACTCTAGATCGTTCCTCTTTAGGTCCAAAAATAATAACTTCAGTTTTGTTTCTGCTCAGCTGGAGAAAGTTTTGGCACATCCACACATTTATCTCCTCTAAGCATCTGTTCAGTGATTGGATGGAAAAATGCAAAACAGAAGAAATCTGTAAGCCAGAAAGTACTTTTTCGCTACACTGTGGATGTTTCAATGATGAGCTGCCACAGGTAGCAGCTCCCCACCTCCTCTTCCACCCAACCTGTCAAAAGCACCCCAGCCCACACCACCACCCATCCCCTCTGTATCTGATTAATCCACTGTTTGGTTAAGTCCCCCACTCCCCTGTGTCTCCCCTGGTGTTTTCTTCAGCCGAAGGTGGGCCGGCCTGATGCCGGGAGACTACTGGGATTAATGCTGCAGACTGACACTAATCTCACTGTGGTTGAGGCTTTGGAGAGGCAGCTCACACACTCACTTCACTCTCCCTACCAAAATGCTCTCGCATTTGTGGCACCAATCCGCTGGGCTTTCAGCACCCGGGGAGGGATTTGCGTGGTAGATTTTCCTGCTCATTGCTCATCTCATGGGCGATTTGATTGGATTTTTTAACAGCTGATACGTGATTCCCTGGAAATCTAAATGTAGGATACTCTATATCCAAATAAACACCCGTGAAGTATATTTGTGTCTAAAATTAAACATTTAAATTGAGCAGCAACTCAACTTCAGGCTAGTAGCATTATTAGATTGTGCGTATCTTACATGACTTATTAATGACTTATTATAATTCAGCTATCTATGCTGAATTATATCCACTGCTTTTATCAACTTCAGGAGCTTCAGCTGTCACTATATTTAGCCTATACAGCCTGTGTTTCCATGGCTACAACAGTTCAAGAGCGTGAAAGACACCAAACCTATAAAAGTCTATTTTTGTGAGATTATGTTGGCATATGTCAGAAGAATATCCACCTGCACCCCAGCATAAATTTCCACCTTCACTGCTACCTGCATCCTGTTGAAATAAGCTTTCCAAAACACGCTTTTTTTCCCCTGCAAATAAAAAAAAACATGGATTTGTTGTTCATTTTGAGGCTTTTTTTTTCCATGACAATGCTGGTTTTGCATCCCTAAATATTGAATATTTAACTGGAAGGAGCCAAAATTTAGCAAGTGACACTTCTGGCTTTCACTCAAAGTGAGTTTCATGAATTCCCATTGGTTTTTACATCATAAAGCTGCTGATCCAACATAATGTCCACTCCCTAATCGTATAAATCTGGAAAAGCTGACCTTGACTCCCCCCCTTTTCCCTGACTCCCATTTTCTTAGATCACGATGTTCTCAGAATAAAGCCGCACTCCGAGGATGGTGACAACACCCCCTCTCTCTGTAAAGTTTGCAACACAGCTGAACAACCCAGTTGGTTCATGTTGCCACTGTACGCGTCAAAAGGCCAGGTCGGTGCTGGTACTGTGCTGTTTGGAGTAAACATGAAAAACAGTCAGAGAAAAGAAAAGTAAAGAAAGTTCCAAAACACGAGATGAGGGAGAATATTGTTAAAGTGGACAGATTAACTCAAAGGTGCATCATCCCTTTTTCATGCTTCTGTGAAGTCGTGAAGTATATAGGAAAGTAATGAACTTGAGAAACTCTGCCAAGTCACACCAACTTCTTACATTTGAATTGAATACTGTCTGTGTAATATCCCACATTAAGTAGCTTAACCTGTATTATTTATGATTTGTGTAAACAAAAACTTTTTATACACTCAGTTGAAGCATATTCATTATAATCTTTCCATTGTGTTCTGGTTTGCATCTTATAATAGTCACATTCATTTCCACACCCAAAAGTGATAGATATAGAAAAACATTCACATATGCTGAAAGAAAATAAGAAAAAAGTCTTTAGCATAAAGACGTAGCAAAGATTTCTTTGCCGATTTGTCCAGTTTAAAGGAGGATTGCTGAAAGAGCAATAGCTCTTGGAAACTACATTGCATTTGACATTCTATCATTAGAACATTTTTCTGTCCATGTTAAGAAGCGATAAGTTTTTCTCTAACCTCCTTTTAGTGCTAGAGTGTGTAAATGAACCTTTTGTGTGTGTTGCTGAAATGTTTGTTACCGTGTGGGTGTGTCTTTTGGAAGCCATCTTGGAACCCTGCTAAAGGGGAGGCCCACCTCAAACCCAGCTCGGTGATGAGAGCTGGAGTCTGACTGGTTGAAGCTTAAAGTAATTAAAAGAACATAATGGTTTGTAAATTGTGTTTGCATTGTATCTGTGAAAGTTAACTTTGTGTCCTTCCTCCCGACCCCAATGTGGAAGGCTGAGGTGATTGGCCGGTGTAAATTGAGAGGTTTATCCAGTATTTATGAGGACTTCTGGATGTAGCAGGAGGACCTATGGGAGGGCTGCCATTTATTTAAATCTACTGTGTTGCACCAGACTTAATAAACCAGCTTGGTTTGCTGTCCATCCACAATTGACTGACTTCCCTTTCCACACCACACCTCTCAGCATAACAGTTTATTTTTTGTGAAGATGATGATTGAGTTAGAGATTTCACTGAGTGGTTCCAGATGACACGTCAATGTCCATATGTGGTAGTGTCTCTCCCTTTTACAGAGGTGTGAGAATCTTTTTGTCAGGACAGTTTGCTTAAAGTTGTTTGTCTGGTAAAAGGATGACAAAGAAAAAATACCGTATCTTTTTTTAAGATTTCAGATTTTGCGTCTATGAAAACATAACATTTTCCCTTCTGTTTTTTTTTTTTTTCTTTTTTAATTTTCAAAATGAAATGAGTTTCTTGAAAGAATGCCGTAAAATTGAACTGCCAGACCTCTAGGAGCCAATTTCTTAACCTGCAGTAGGGCTAAATGAGAAACCCAGAAAAACTCCGCTTTAATATTTGACTTTCTGTGCCTTGTCTTTTTATGCGGGTCACTGGCCACTTCTTAAAAGGAGCTCTTTCAGGTGCAGCCATAGGAGGGATTCTAGCTTGAACTGAACCGGTGGCCTCCGTAGAGCAGGTCGTAAATCTGCCTCCCCTCCTCCGGTCTTACTGCCGACGTCATTGTCAATCTGGTACAACATATTGGCCTCCTTTTGCCTCAATCAAGATTTATAACACATTTTACAATAAAGTCCAGCTGGACTTCAAACATAAGCGACACATTGAGGAGGGCAAATATGGCCTGGGCCTCCTGATCAATATAACAGCTGGCCCCCTGACGGCTTAACAGAATAGATAAAAATATACACATATGGCACATAGGACTAACTCGCTTTGCTGTCATATAACCTGAGTTGTTACCGGTTTTGTTGCTTCTCACTAACATGCATAGAATCATGTGAAACTGTCAATGCCTTAAATAAATTCATGTGTTATCCCACACCGTTTTGAGCCGACTCTGGCCAGGCCTCCTCTCTGCTGACCGTCGACCAGGGAGAGGTGAACATTTTATGACTTCTTTTCGTCAAAAAAAAAAACAAAACTATTGAATTTGTGTTGCAAATTTGACTTTGCATTACAAAATAGGGAGAAATGCTAAGAAAAACATGGCCCTAAGTAAACACAGAAATGTTTTTGACAGCTGCTGAATTTCAACCAGACAACCAGAGTCCTGACGGGCTGAACAAAAATGTTGAAAATAAATTATATTTGGAACTAAAATATTTCAATTTTTCTCCTCTTGTTGATTCTACACACCCTGCACTGTCATGCGTGTAATTTTTCCCCTCATCTTGTTCTTGTTATCTTACATTTAGCAGCTGTAGCCCACATTAAACATCACCTACGCTCATGCTGGCCTCAAAGCTTACCACCTGGACTGTTAAAAAAAAACTTCACCTGAACTGTTTTTCTTTCATCTGTGGTGGTTCCTGGTGAATAAATATATCCCTTCAGACTGGCTCCCATTATTTTTATGACTGTTCTGTTTGACCCCACCTGTCCTTGTCATAATCCAAGTTCTGGCGATTGAAAGGGAGGTTTGTTTCTGAGTTCCTTATGTGGTTATCAAAAACCCAGAATATTAAAAATCGTATTTGTGTAAAGCCTTTATAAAGCTTCACACTAATAAAAAAGGCACTTTTTTCATATCACTGAGAAAGTATGAGGGTGACATCATAGGGGGGAACATAGCTTAATTTTTATTACAACATTCCTTACATTCCTCTCTCAACAATAGATATTCTGAAGTCCAATTTCTGGCAGATCAGCCTGTTTACACTTCATTGTCAGATCTTGGTTTAGTCACAAGAATTAGCAAGAATGGTGAGAACAGGAACTGTGGCTTTCTGTACAGCGGCTACGTTAATCCACAAACAACTGGAAAGGAATCTGAGCGGGAACAATCTGAAGCCTGCGGGTTCTCTCAATGAAAGACAAAGGGACCTATTGGGATGGTGACTGCACAAGCTCGTCCACGAAACCCAAATTCAAACTTTTTGGTCTCAGAAGCACACGCAGACATTGACGTATGAGCATGAACTTACATTTTGCCGGTCAGGAGAATCGCTGTGCTGCTGGAAAGCAAAAGACCTTTCACGCAACATCGTAATAAATGCAAGATCCGAGCTTGCCTTTAGGAAAATGAAATAGTTTCAGGGTGAGCAGCTGGTAGCAGCTGGTTTGTTGCAGGCTCAAGTTGCTGCCTTGCATTGCATTAGAGTGTAAGGACACAATGCTTTTCCAACAAGGCGTGTTATAAATAAAACCACAGAAAGCTTTTGTTGACAGCAGTTTAAGCACAACTATTGCAGATGTCTGTACATGTAGACATCAAACAGCATGTGCTTAAATATTTTAAATGGTGCTGCATTTGCTCTTAATCACTTCACCCTGAAGCTTTGGTTTCCAAACTGTGGTACAAGTACTACTGGTGCTACTTTGGCATCCTTTAGTGGTAATCAAAAGAAAGTTTGGCTATAATCGCAAAAATATCCCACTGTCTGCGATGTAGTGGACTACAACGAACAAGGAAGTGCTGGTCGATATTTCTGTTTTGTTCTATTGAACAAATTTCACTTAAGTTTATTTATATAGCACAAGTTCATGACAAATATCACTTCAAAGCATTTCACAAGAAAAACATCCAATTCATTTCAATTACACATAAATAAGCAACTGATCAAACTCAAACCCACACAATCTGATCATGTGGAAACCGTAGATTCAGCTACAAACAGTTGAGAGTCATTTGGAACAAAATCATCTAATGTAAGAAAGCCGTATCAATTTCATCGAGTTGTCAATTTTGCCATCTGCCGTAATCTCATTTGGTTTGCTATCCAACTGATAATGTTCAAATTAAAACACCAGTAGATTTTTCTAATTGCTATTGTTAGCTAACTGCAGCTTGCTGGCTGCAGTTAGCTAACTGATAGTGGTGGATTTTTTATAATCAAGACCCAACATGCTCACTAAAGAAGGAGGAACATCTCTGGGTTTGAGTTGGTTGGAAAAATACAACATTCCCTTTAGACAATCTTTAAAAATGTATTTCCACTTTAAATTTAATAACCCTCCAAAACACTACTAACAATCCCTAGGCCATTTGTCGATACCTCCGTTTGTGAGATGTGTACCCAGAGCAAGCAACATAATAAAACAAAAGCCATCTGACATAGGCAATACTGCAATAAAGGCCAGTTTTATGAAAAGAAAAGGACATAAGTACCCTCTCCTCTCTATTCATAGTGTGGAGGGGTTTTTTATTATCACCTTTGCTCACCTGTTAAATACATCAACTGTGGTTGTCACACTTTTTTATTGCCATTTCATGTTACCTCGACTGAAACAGATGGCTATAAAACGAGATAAGCGAGGCAATATCCACGATTAAAACCCATCACCGGCACCAACCAAAGAAGACCAACCTGGAATTAAAAAGTCAAAACAACAAAAGAGCACAATGCACAAAAGTTCAAAGTGTGCATGGCAGCAACAGATTTATCCTTTTGTACAAAAAAACAAAAAACAATCAGAAATAACCATCAAGCATCTTATGTCAACAAGTAGCAGAAGGAGATGTAGGGCCACATAGACATTAAAATACAGTTCACCAAGCCAATGCCATTGTGTCTCTGTGGACTCGCTGCAGACAACAGGTGTGTCAATATGACATGCATTCAGCCAGTCCATCATGTCTGCCTCCTATGAACACTGAACAAATATAGATGATCTCCATTTTCACTCTCAGTTGTGCACAGTTTATCAGTGGAAAATGACAGATAACAAGCAAATATGCTGAAATCAGAGAGAAAATTGTAAGAGAGACTGTCCAAGTCCTGCGTTATACTTTTGTTTTTTAAAAACAGAATGGAATATCATCTAAAATATGACCGGGGTTGGATGTAGGGTTTTTTGGGGGGGATTTATTCTTTTTTGTAAGTTCAAACAATGCTGTTTAAACATTGGCAACCATAAGCTTTTAGTTTTTTATGACTATCTAAGGCTGACTACTTCTTATCGTCACGGAAAAACAGATAAATGGTTAGTTGTTTTTTTTATTCCATAAGTCTCATAGAAATGTATCTTAAACAAAGATGTTGAAAGTTAGGCCTGGTCAATCCCGAAAGCCTTTCAACCACATTTAGATATCAAATTACATCTTTGAAATATGAATATCTTTTTACCGTGAGCTTTAACCACAAATTTCGAGATGTGGGATGACACAATGCAATGTGTTGATACTTTGATATTAATTCAATTAAAAAATACTTTATTATTATTATTATTATTATTATTATTATTATTATTATTATTATTATTATTATTATTATTATTATTATTATTATTAACTACTCCTAAAAGTTATTTTTTCCTAAACGTTAGTGAAGTAAATGTAACTGAGTAAATATACATTAGCGTAGCTATTGAATTTTGGTGTCTCTGCTCCTTGGGCATATGATGCGCTTGGACTTTTATCACCCACCAGATGGTACAAATGAGAGAAACAGGCGATTGGATAACAAATACTTGAAATCAAACTATAAACCAAGTAATGCGCCGTTGGAATGCTGAGAGGGGAAAAAAAACATTTGTACTTTAGAGAAATATAACAATCATTTTGGGCTCGCATTTTCCGTAAAGCTTTTACGCTTGGGTTAGAACTAGACATGTCTTTTCTTTTGATAAACTGGTTGATTCATCCAATCCTGAGAACCTGGAGCTTGAAATAGCCTGATTCTCCTGAAGGCCACAAGTAAGAGAACGAGAGAGAGAGAGAGAGAGAGAGAGAGAGAGAGAGAGAGAGAGAGAGAGAGAGAGAGAGAGAGAGAGAGAGAGAGAGAGAGAGAGAGAGAGAGAGAGAGAGAGAGAGAGAATGGGGGTAGAAGGAAAGGGAGGGACGGAGAGAGGGAGAGTGCTGATTTGCATACAGCTGAATAGTCCCGTCCAGCACAGAACACCCGCATGAGGGCGAGAGAGAGACACGCGCGACAACAATAGGAGGCACGCTGCTATTAACCGTAAAATGTAGGGGTGGGCACGAAAGGGCACACGCCAGGTACAAGATGAAACACGCCCACAGTCGCAGTAAAAAGCAGTGATTTAGCGTAAGCACCAACAATCGGGTGTAAAATCAAAGGATTGCTCGTGTTTTCTTGAGGGCATTGATCACATTCTAAATCGAAACACATATTTCACATCGCATCGGTTTGGCGTCTAAAAGCATATACAATTAACCAGCTACACCACTGCAATTCAGTTGGTTTAACTTTGAAGTTAACTATTGGTTTACCGTTTAATCTTATTTCTGTTGCCATTGTGTGTGATCCATCCCCGGGGAGACTCCCATGTGGGCCCTGTCAGAGTGCTGTCTCCGGGCGGACGAATGGTCCCCAAACCTGTAGTGAGGGGCTGATTAGGCGTGCAATTGAGTGGAACCAACTGCAAAAACAGTACACGAAGAAATACCCTAATTGAATTGATCCTCTCTACACTCAAAGTTTTGTCTCCTCTTACATTGTCCGCTTGCGTAAAGCATTCCAGTGCGCGCACTCGGTTGTAAAAAAAAAAAATCATTTACAAATGTTCCGGGTTCGTTAATAGTGGTGGGGCACCTCATTGCCATTGAGGATTAAATCTGGATAATTGTTGTTAGGGTGGAAAGGAAGGGGGTTGAATATGTGAACGGGGGCGGTGCCATGTTGGGTGAGTGACAGTTTATGTAATGAGCCGCGCAGTGTACATCTATATATCCAGGAGGAGACGCTCTACGGTTCATTCACTAGTAATAAGAAGGCTGATGAACGTCCGTGGCGCACTGACGCACCGAGTTCAGCACCAAAACAAGCTTTGAGCCTTTACACGCACTCAGCGGAGGGACACACTGTGGAGTATACACAAGGAGAGGACGCCTGCTGAGCGAAAGACGCGCGGCTGTGGATATTCTGGTCTTCCCTCGGCTTCTGGATAACTTTGAGATTTGGGAACCGTTCCTCTGGACCCTTTTGACGCACGGCAACAAGGAGCTTTCGGAGGATTTATGTGTGTTTTTTAGATTGTTGCTTTTGCCAAAAACAAATCATTTTCTTGGGCTTAAATACTTGGGAGTAAGGAGGCTTTGCGGTTTCTGGCGGCTGGTGACACGGCTGCCCTGGAGAAACGAGAAGGATGGCAGCCTGGTTCACCTTTACCATCGCCTTCAGCACCACGTTAATATTACAGGTATGAAGGAGGATGAAGAATGAGGATCGAAAACAAGCGATGAGACGGTTGTTGTCGTTTTGTTTTCACGCTTTCTCAAATAACGTCTCACTTTCCCTCCCCTTATTTATTTATTTATTTATTTTTATTTTTTGTTACATTATTTTAGGTATTTGGCTCGGGAGTTTTTGAGGTAGATCTCCATGAATTTAAAAACCACAAAGGCTTGCTGGCAAACGGGAACGCGTGCACGCCCAGCTGCAGGACTTATTTCAAAATTTGCCTGAAGAACTACCAGGCTGTGGTGTCGCCAGGTGACTGCATCTTTGGGAGTAGGGAGACACCGGTGCTGGGGACGAACTCTTTCAGCGCCAAGGACAGCGGCACTTTACCCAGACCCATTCAAATCCCCTTCAAGTTCGGATGGCCGGTAAGGGCGTGGAAGGCGCGCAGCATAAATGCATCCACGTTATTATTTTTGTGTCATAGCAGCGGCCCCCATTGTGCTGCGTTATTGTTGTTGTTGTTGTTGTTGTTGTTTTTAACGGGGGAGCAGCTGTGCGTTTTGGGAGCGCACCGGTTATTGGTCCGCTCGTCTAATCCATGTCATTAGGTAATGCTCTGGCGACGACCAGATTGCGCCGCTACGACGTCGCTCACTTTAAAGTCTACAGGGGCCATACACTGTGCTGTATATGGTTCACTGCAACTCATACATGTCTCCATACATCCTAACTGTAATACATATGAACTACGACACAGAATCAGAAAGAAAGAAAAAAACATTTAAAAGTTGTGAAATTATAAACTAAACAGTTTCACCGACTGCGTGTGTTTTTCTCCTCAGGGGTCATTTTCATTAATTATTGAGGCCTGGCATTCACCTTATGGAAATCTACCTGTAGGTGAGTGCAACATATACTACCACAGGAGGGAGCTCTTCTTAGCTTTTTTTCCCCCCCCTGTTTCCTATTCACAGATTAAAAATTAAAACATGGCTATATTTGATTCTAAGTGGCCGATTAAACATTTACTTCTTAATCGTAATGTTAAATGTCAATACTTTGAGACATTTTTCACGCCTCTGCGTCCCTTTATTATGAACTTCAGAGCACCTTTTTCATTCTTATGCCCAATACAATTGAACTTCCTCTAGTTTTATTTTTGGCGTGGGAAAGAGCTGTGGGCTCTTGGTGAGAATACACAGCGCCTGCCAAAAGCCCCTGACTACATCTTCCTGTATTTTACACCTTACTCTGTTCTGCCCTTTGGAAGAGGGGACTGGGCCTGGGAATGTTTTTTTTTTCTGCTGACAGGAAAAAAAGAGGAAATTTCGACCTGAGTTTATCTTTCATCTCAGCTATATGGGATTTGATTAAGGGATGCAGTTACTAAGACGAAACTGGATTACTCTTTGACCTAATCATCACAAGACAGCTGCATATTTAAATTAAAAAAAACATTTAACTGTTTTAATTTCTTTCTCTCTTTCTAATTGATCTTTCATCTTTTACAGATATCAACAATCCAGACTTTATGATTAGCTTTTTTGCCATCCAAAGACAGTTGGGTGTAGGAACCGACTGGTCCCAGGACACACAAACCGAGAAACAGACGGAGCTTAGATATTCCTATCGGTTCATCTGCAACGAGAGCTACTATGGGGAAAGTTGTTCCAAAAAGTGCACGCCCAGAGACGACCGGTTCGGTCACTACACCTGCACCAGGGATGGTCAGCTGTCTTGTCTTCCCGGCTGGAAAGGGAAATACTGTGAAGAACGTAAGCCGAATCTTTTGGTTTCTCACCTGGCTGCCTTTCGATATAAACTGAAAGTCTTGGTCTGAACTTGACCGCTGATATTTATTTTGCAATCTAAGATTATGAGCCATTAGATGCTCCCTGTGCAACCACAGGTAAGGAGCTTGACTTTCTTATTGTATTTATGCCAAGAAAAGAAGTCACAGATAAAGATGTTATCCCCACTGAGGTCCAGATCTTCAGCCAGAGATTTCCTAATAATACCTTTGTCTGTCAGGCGGTTTTGTTGTGTAATGCTCCTCGATGGCCCATTTCTATCACATAATTCTGAAATGTAACTGGTTGTGGGATTGTAAACACAACATTGAACTGGTTGGAACCTACTTGACCACATTGCTGACCCACACTCTGAAAAGCTCCAAATGAGCCCACAGGAGAGCCCCTGATGTCATTTTAGTCCCAAAATACCGAAGGGCGCCCCCGCTCCCTTTCACCAAAAACAAATTAATCAAAGAGTAGATTGGAAGGAGGCACCGTGAGAGTAATAGCTACCATGTGCTGGATATGTGACCACACGGGTGACAGTGGATCTGTCATCCATGTCACACTGGTGGTGAAAGAGAAACTGGCATGCACTATTTTGACCGTGGCGCCAAATTCTAACCAGATGGGCTCACGTGTTGCAATTACGCACACACATCAATCGTGCGTGACTACAGAAAATATACATGGGAGAAGACAGATTGAGCGTCTTTCAGACACCATAATTTCCACTCCGCTCCCACACGCCCATGCATGGATGTGAGCAAGACTGTTCATTTGGGTTTAGTGTAACTTACACTTAGAGACTGCTGAGCCGACACAATGCAAAAGCAAACTAAGCAGCTGTTTAGAGGACCCAAACCAACAGGGGGCACCAAAGAGAACTAGAATTGTCACATGCTTTACAATGCACTTTTTTTTCTAAGTAAATCAGAAAATTGTTGTTGAACAGGTTAACATTTTGGAAGTAGGCCACATAAACTAGCCTAATTAAGTACAAATTAAGGTCAATATTTTGACACAAAAGTATCTCAATTATTTCTTTAAAGGTCCAAATGAAAATAAAGGCATAGTCTGTTAGATAGCTACCATTTTCTACCAACACAGCAACTAAGGCATTCTTTCTGTAAGATTAGAAACCACATTTGTTTTGATATTTAAGGTATTTAAGTGCCATCAATCCATAAGGCACATAAAGCAGCACACATTTGGTTACTGTGTGACAGTATTTTTTAATTGTAAGCCATAATAATGCTTATGCAAGATGTGTAATGCATAAACATTCAAACATTGATGATAAAAACAGAGCCAGCCCAAGGCACAAGGGTGTTAAGGACCCTGAACCAAAGTTTAGGGTCCTTAGGTCTGCAGGTGCCCCCTATGCATGCCGGATTTGTAAAATGAAGATAGAAATGTCAAAACTTTGAAATTAAGTTGCATTTAAAAGTAATGGACCCACTTTTAATGAGAGTTTAATAAATAGCAATTTTAAGTTATTAAAAAAAATCTCTCAATTTGTAATTACTTTGGATTTAAAATGCATTAGAAATCATTAGTTGTAACATTACAAAGAGAAATATTTGTGGTTTAAGTCAGTTTTAGTTTATCATTCAATCATTTTTACTCTATGCAACAAAGTTTGTTGTGAAACATAATCCTATGAAAATTAGCTTCCAAAGCAACTGAGTATATTTACAATAAATATTATTTATTTTACTATTTATTTATTTAATGAATGTGAGTTAAATAAAAGAAATTGTTGATGTACAATGTATTTTGTTTAACGCACAATACTCAAACAATCAGGCTTGAAAAGTGTAAAAGAAGTATTAGTGATACTGTAAGAGCTTGTGGGTGTTAGAAAAGGTTTTCCGAAATAAAACTCTGCTTAAGGGAACATACAACATTGAGCGGCCTCAGTGTACAACTATTAATTGAGCAGCGGTACTTGATAGCAATTAGGACCCCCATCTCACTCCTAATCAAAAGCTGTTTAAGCTCCTATATAGCGTTGGGCCAGCTGGCTCTGGGAGCGTTTTTAATACAAATTGAAACGGAAGCTGAACTTTTCCTTTTTCTTACCTACCCTCAATATCCGTCTTATAATGCGATTAAAGAAATCATTTGCTATTCGTGTAAAAGAAATTTTGAAGTGAACCCTCGACACAATTTCCCCCTTCAGGGAACACTGTATTCGCGCGTGCCCGGTAACATAATCCGCAGGCGGGAAAGAAGGAGGAGGGGGCGCGCGAGCATCGATAGGAGGAGTCCGGGCGACAGCACGCGCCAAGGTTAATCGCGGCATTATTATCCGCCACGCGCCACCGATGTTTAGCCCCTTCCATTGTTGGGCGCGCGGCAGTAGCAGCTGCAAATATGGCTGCGGCGGACCACAAACAACAATAGTGACAGCTGTCTGCTATTGAGAGCAAGCATCTGTTCCGGACTTAAAGCGGGCCGCTTTACTGTCAGCCGCCTGATATGTTGTCCCGCGAATCAGTGTCATGCAAGACCGGTGCACTTAAAACAGGGCAAACAAACTATCTGCCCTGCCCACCCGCCACAGACCCACACCATCCCATCTCTCTCTTTAAGGGGCAGCTGTAACTAGGGTGTGTCGGACAGGTTTAGATTAATGACCAAAGTTAAAAAAGACTAAAGCCTCACGCACTTCAACATGGACACTCAGAGTGTGCTATTTCGAGAAATTGCCATCTCTTTAGCCTTCATGCTTGTTATTGTGAAGTATTAAAGGATTACCTGACATCTTCACAACCCAGCAGTTATTTTTAAACAATTGTATTTTTCTACAAAGTCAGTGCCTTAGCACTTATTTTTAAAAAGTGACTTATCTTTGTTTTTTTTTCTTTATACTGTAGCTATCTGTCTTGAGGGGTGCAGTGAGAGGAATGGGAACTGCTCCAAACCTGGGGAGTGTGTGTAAGTATCAAATATTATGAAGTGTTGAAATATGTGTTGGGACACAGGCTATGAGAACAGTGTTTGTTGCTTTCACATTTGCTTGTGCTTCTCATCAAGCATCATAGCATATTAATAAGAGAAACTGCACTGTACTCGTCGGTATATTAATAATATCTTTACCTATGTAGTCATTAATGTCCTTAAAAAAACAAGATCTGTACTAAAGTAATGAAACAAAGATTGAAAAAGAGACCAGAGGATGTAAGGTACTAAAACAAACAACAAAAAAATCTAGAAGAATCTAAAACCAGCAAAATATGTACAGTAGAGCATAAAATAAAAATTTAGTCACAGTCAGCATCATACTAGATAGAAAACCAAAGAACCTAAAAGTGTAGTTAACTGAGATTTCAGCAAAACAACCATAACTTCCAAATTTGCAATTTATCTTTAAAACCCCCAAAGAAGAGTATGTAGTAGAGAAGCTATTTTAGTGTAATCCAATAAAAGAGGTTCAGATCTACCAAACTGTGTAAATGACACACTGCTCTCACTAACTTCTCCTCTTCCCACGTTCCCTTCCTGTCACTGCCCCATCCCATTCACTTGCTCAGCAGCAAGAATAATTTGCACACTCAACCCCATCCCTGGGAGAAATTCCTCCTCAAGTTTCTGCTGCTCTCGTTTTAGACATAAATCCATCATTTGCTGTGCAAAAACTGTCCCTAACTGGGAATAAATACTTGAGATATAAAACAATGTGATGATCCTTCTTTGGCTCAAGTGGTTTGACAGAAGTTGCAGCACAACGTACAAAAATAATATTGACTACGCATAACAATTGATCTATAATTATAAGTTGCTTATTCATGATTTTACATCACTTCAGCAAAAGCCTGCTATGTAACTTGTCATTTTGCTGCAGTGAATTTAATCATCATGCAATGTTAATGGGATTTAACTGTGATGGAACATCTGCTAATGTTGCAGAACTGCTCTCTGATTTCTTTAGGTCCTTGCCAGTAAATTCCTAACTAAACTATAACACATGGTTGTTTGCTCTTAATCAATCAAAGTCAATAGCTTGCGTGTTTAAAACAGTTGATGTTTTGTAGTTTTGTGTGCAAAGAAACTCTGATGTTACTCAGAAGAGAGTAATCCAGGAACGTCTGTTGTCATTTCTTCAGATGCAGGGAAGGCTGGCAGGGCACGTTCTGCGACGAGTGCAGGAAGTACCCGGCCTGCAAGCACGGTACCTGCCAGCTGCCATGGCAGTGCAACTGCCAGGAGGGTTGGGGAGGCCTATTATGTGACCAAGGTACGCACACACAACTTTTACCACTTGTTTCTTTTGAGAAAAGATGCTCTCATATTACTAACTTGGAAGCATTAGTAAATTAGGTTTCCCCTAAAGCGTATTCAGAGCTTTCCACGCACACATCAAGAGTAGGTAGCTCTTTTCCCTCCCTTTGCCTCTCTGTAAACAAACCCTCTTTTCTGTCCTCCCCTCTTCAGACCTGAACTTCTGCACCCATCACCATCCCTGTTTGAACGGTGCCACCTGCATGAACACAGGCCAAGGGAGTTACACGTGCACTTGCTTGCCAGGATTCACAGGGGTTAACTGTGAGCTGGAGATGCAAGTATGCGACAGCAACCCCTGCAGGAATGGAGGCATATGCACTGTAAGTTGATTGAATAAGGGATCATACCTGCCGATTGTTGCTTGTGTTATTTGAGGCCTACATTTTTTTTCTTGTTGCATTTCTTAAGAATCTGGAGACCGGCTACAGGTGCACATGTCTCCAAGGTTTTGAGGGTTCCCACTGCGAGCACAACCTGCTGACATGTGCTGACTCCCCGTGCTTCCACGGCGGCAAATGCTGGGAGAAAGACAATGGCCGCAGCTACATGTGCGAGTGTCCTTCCAGCTACACCGGACTCAACTGTGAGAAGAGAGTGGACAAATGCACGTCGCTTCCCTGTGCTAATGGTACGGTCTTCCTCTGCTCTTTGGCCTCCCATACCCCCCTTTTCTGAACTTCCCCTCGCTACCCCTCTGTCTCCCCACCACCAAGCTTTTAAATTCCTGCTGCTGGAAGCAGTATGGAACAACAGGAATTGTTGGGAACTTGGTGTCTATTGTCTTCTACATAAACATTCGGCAGCTCGGAGCAACGGCTTGTAAATGTCACCACAGCTTGCTGCGGTTGTTGGTGAAAGGCAATAAATATCCAAACGCAGTTCAGTTTTGTGTCTTCTTGTAAACATGCAGCCTTCTAAGATATTGTTCTCTGTTGAGGACAACAATACACAGTATTGTGGTCGCAATGGATTTGACAAAGATGTGTGAACCCAAGAGGGATTAAGTTCCTTGTGATTTTGAAATGCTTGTCACTGAAGTGTTTCTCACTATGAAATGTATGTACTTAGTCATCATTGTCCATTTTATCCTTTTTAGGTGGTCTGTGTCTGCTCCAAGGTGGCATGCGCATGTGTAGCTGTCGCGCAGGGTTCACTGGACAACGCTGCGAGATCAACATCAACGAATGTGCTGGAAACCCATGCCTTAATGGAGGAACCTGCCAAGACCGAATAAATGACTATGCCTGCATTTGCCCCGCGGGCTATGGTGGACGAAACTGTGACAGAATCCTGGACGAGTGTTTCGTACGGCCATGTCTCAACGGAGGCATTTGCACCACAGGCAGTGGTCCAGGGAAGACTCCGGCAGCCTGCACCTGTCCTCCAGGCTACACCGGGCCTCTGTGTGAATCCTTCGCCACCTTCACCTCTCCAGTGACGGGCGACGATGGTTTCCAGTGGGTGGCGGTCTCTCTGGCAATGGGTCTGGTTGCGCTGCTGGTTCTACTGTGCATGGTGGGATTTGCTTTGAGGCACATCCACAGGCAGGCGCAAGGTCAAGGAGCAGAAACGGAGACTATGAACAACCTTTCGAAGGTGCAAAGTGATAACTTGATCCCAGCATCGCAGCTGAAAAACACCAACCAGAAACTCAGTCTGGAGGTGGACTGTGACTCAGAAAAATCAAACTTTATCCACAAAAACTATCACTTGGACTCTTACAACTCTAAAACAAAGGATTTTAAGGACGAAAAGTCACAAGAAGATAAAAGTCTTATTTATGACAAGAGTTTAGAAGATAAAATGCCTTTGAGCAGAATGTACAGGTAAGGGGAAACACTCTTTCAAAGCAACACTTTCGGGATTTTTTTAAGGGATGTTCTGTTAAAAGGTTCTAAGCATTTAACACTTTCAGTAGATAAATCTTTTGGCGTCTTCAAGCTCCAGGAAGATAAAGCTAACGGCTACTCCAAGAGGGTCCAACACCAAAGCATGCTTATGTAACTCAAATAAGAAAAACATTTTAGCAATTTACGTAAATACTATTTTATGAATCTTTTAACTGTAAAGGTTCACTGCATTATCTTTTTTCTTTTATATTACTCAGTGTAAGTGAAAGCAACTTATTGTACATTGGATTTGTTTTAATGCGTAGAAGTCTCCTTTAGTCTTGACCTCTGACTAGCCATTAGCTTTAACCCCAGATTTAAAACAAAAATAATAGCCAAGAAACACCTACACAGTTATCTACTACAGAGAATAAACTTGCTGTGTATAACCTTTTAATACAACCTCCCTTCAAAGAATCTGAAGAATACATAAAAAGCACTCAAACTGCATCAATGACGTCCTGCTATGGTAGAAATGCTAAGAAGATTTCCCTCTTACTTAAGGCCACGATTTTGTTTGTGTGAACACATCAGCTTGTTTTTTTTACTAGCTTGGAAGGAAAACTTTGAATTGTTCCTCACCTGCAGTTGCTAACACACAGTTGTCCCTTGTGAGTATTTTTTACATTGATACAACTTTCGCTTTGTGTTTGAAGTGAAAAGCCAGAGTGTAGGATATCTACAATATGTTCCTCAAGAGACTCCATGTACCAGTCGGTATTTGTTATAGCTGAGGAGCGGAGGGAGTGCGTCATAGCAACTGAGGTAAGCATTTTCTTGGATTTTAAACGCATTACTTTGTCCCAAGTGCACTATCCCTCAATAATGATCAGGCTATTTATGGAAGAACTGTAGATTTTTGGAGTTAAGATTGGGAAATCCCATATATATGCATTATTGGTTTCTGTAAGTTAGACTGAATGTTCTTTATCTTGGCCACGTGATAACCTAAAATCCTTACGCATAATGTTTTCTCACACATGTTTGGCTCTGCTTGGTCTCAAAGGTACTATATATTTTATTTTTGTGGCATTTGGCAGAATTCTTTTTATCTTTCCAAGTTAAATATAAAAGAGAATAACTTATGAACTATTACGACGCTTGGAAAATCTTTTGTTTTAATTGATTCATACAGTTCAGAACAACCAAATAGACTTGGTTTTTACTCTAATTTCTCTTCGCCTCTTTGTTTCTCCCACAGGTATAGACTGCGAGGGGTCAGAGAAGTTTTGGACGCATAACTGAGACACAATCGAGACAGAATGTAATGTTCTGGATTGTTTACAAAATGCTGAGAGGAGTCCGGGGATTGTTTTAGATGCTCATCGCTGCTCTGAAACACTGAAGAACTGTTGAGGGCCGAGACGTTAGCCCTGTAAAAGAAATCGAAACCCGACAGAAGGAGGACAGGGCTGACCGACCTAATGTTGACCAAGTGTTTGTATGCAGAGCATGTACAATGATGGACCTTCCCCAATGGATGGAAGGCAAATAAGACTGACCAGATGTGGTTTGAAGATGGACAAAGCATCTGGGAAATGATCGTTTAGCATCTCAGCCAACCTGGACAGCTAAAGGAAGAAAGAAAGGTGGATATTTGCCCCTCGTATCTGACCTGGCCTTGTTTGATAATCATGATGACTTTGAAAGCCAACCAATCAGAAATAAAAGGTGCCTAAGATCTGACTCTCCAAATCACCCCAGCCCCTCCTCCCCCATCGTTCCCTCCTCAATAATCACTCCTGCCAGCTTTGCCTGCTATGCAAGACTCAGGGTCGAAAGGAGTGAATTCACCCGCTGTCCCAGTCCAGCGTCGGCAACAACGAGAGCTACGAATATGCGAAAATATCCCTCAGCTGTTCATCACGTTGGAAAAAGACGGGACTAGTTGGACTTGGCCAGCGCAAGGGTGGAGATTGTATGCAGCCCAAATTCACTACAGAAGCCTTAAAAAGAGGGGGTTTCAATGCTAAATGTGTGCCCTTGTCTGTTCTTTGTTCATTTGCACTACCATAAAAAAACCTAGAATGGAAAACAAGAGAACACTTTTTAATCAACAGGGATTTCACGAGAAAAACCACAGGAGCCCAACAGTCAGCGCAGTGCCAGCAAAATCCCAGAGAAAGTGTGGATAGGAATGTATTTCTTATGCAGGCTAAAGACAAAAATAACTGAGTCAAAAGGAGAAGGAAAAGACTGTCACACCACTGCCTGCCTATAGTAAATTTCAAAAACGTAGAAAAACCAATAATGTAATTTTTTAAATGATTATTTTCAGAGTTTAATTTAAATATGACACTGCTCTTTATATGTTTTATAATATTATTTTGTATATAATGCATATTTATAAGGACCAAACTTCTGAAGAATAAAACTGTTTGTCACTAAATGGAAGAAAAGAAAGTTATTTTTGGGGGAGTTTTCTAAACAATGACGTTGACAAGAAACGATGCCATGTGTTGTGTGCTTATTTATATTTGGTTTTAAAGATTTTGAGTTGTGAAAGTCAGCTGTTTCCCTGCACTCGCACATTTTATAGCACCTCTTAAAGAAGTGAAACTCGGGGCTAAATTTAAAATGAGAGTCGAGATTAAAAGGTTTGTATACGATGAGAACGATATGCAAAAATAATTTAAATAGATAGCTTTGACATCAACAAAACAAAACAAGTATTTACAATGCAGGTAGCTTATTGCAATGTGCAATTTAAATGAAAAAATTACTAAAAAGAAGCTCTTTCAAATATTTAAGATTTTGTCGTCTTATAGCAGAAGGTCAAGTTTCTGGGTGCCATCTTGGTTACGAGTTATGGCAGAATGGAGCAGGAGATGGATAGATGCATAGAGGTCTTGTCTTGATGTAAATCAGCCTGGTGTGTTAGGGTGAAATCGAACAAAGTCAACAAGTTAAACTCTTTCCTTACAGTCATCCACATTTTGGTCATCACTTAAGGAGGTTTATCATGAACAAGAAAACAATACCCTGGATACAAACAGCTAAAATGGTCTTCTACTGTCAGACAGCTGCACTCACCCTTAGAGAAAGGGTCCACATTAAGCTGAAGAGTGTATTTGCATTGACACCAAAGTTCCCAACAGTTGCATCTGATGCTTTATTTCCCCAGGACGTACTTATAGGCCATGTACCTAAAGAAAAACATCTGGCTTCATATATACATAAGGCAGGGTGTCATCAGTGTACCACTCAAAACTGATACATGTCACTGTATGAGAAAACATGTACATAATAGTTTTTATTAAACAACAGACTCCAGCGACAACTAGGCTGTAGCTGACATGTTGATGTTGCAGTACCCAACGATTCTTTTAGAATCGGTTCTCTTCAGAAGCGATGTTTCTGAAAAAACTATCCTTAACTGAAGTCCAGTTATCACATTTGTCTCGGCAGACTTTACCAAGACATATCAAGTGTTTGTTGGATTCATAAATGCTGTACCATTGATTCCGATTAGATATCCTACTGTCTATAAGAAGAGGTTGGAATCAGTGGTGTCAGATGCAGCATTGAGGTCCAGCCCTAACACAATGACTAGGTCACATAGAGACAAAAAGCTCCCTTGTTTGTAGCATCACTACCTCGAGTAATTCCTGGAAACGCTTTTGGCTCCTACTCCACTCACCCACCCTTTCTCTCTCTGTATCTCTCTCTCTCTGGCCCCTAAATTGGCTTGAAATTCAAATCCGTTTCCAGGGAAACCACCCCCTCGAGCTGGAAATGGTGAAACAAAGCCAAGGCGCGGGGCAAAGGGGAACCTCAAGCCCCTCACCCCTCTCGTAATGCTCGTATAGCCAGCCAAACAGATGCCGTGTGGGGGGAGCTCGCAGAGTGAGTCTGTGGTGCCATAAAAACAGCAGCATATGCCATGCCTCTCACCTCGTGTGCATGACCCACACTGCGCACATATCTCCTCCCATAAAAAAAAAAAAAATACTGAGGCTCTTGCAGGCTCCCCAACTGCCTGCTTCCCCCTCAGGGTTAGGAGCAATATTTCAATGCCCGGTACTATACCACCCACTCCAGTAAACAAAGCTGGGGGAGAGGCCCTGGCACGGGTCCCCCACGTCATCAGAGGGGAGGGCCAAACCAGATGGGAGCCAGTGAATCTGGGAGGAATCCACATAAATAAAAAGGTATCTGCTTTAGAAAAGTTGTCAGAACAAACTGATTAATCTAGACAGCTCCAACAGATTGTTGCTCAAAATGACCCCGTCTTGTCTTATTCTTCATCGCTCGTCCGGATTTTGAAAATGCCTTCTGTCTCCAATTAACAGAGATCCCGTAAGAGTCAACACCCACTAATCAAGAGCAATCAACACTCGGCATAGAATTTGTTGGGGTTTTTTTTTTGTTTTTTTGCCCTCCTCGCACACATCCTGTCAACAGTTTGACCTGGGCATCCTCATCTCCCAGATTGTAAAATTACTGCAAAAAAAAAGAAAACAGAAAAGTTTGGAAAAAGGAACTTCCTGCTCCGCTCAAGAAAAATATAGATGCCGTCGCAATGATTAATCATCCAGTTAAAGCACCTCGTATTTTGGTCTGCTACCTGACCCAACCTGATAGCTCTCAAGAGTTTCTTCCCATGGTCACCATCCTCACACCAATCAGCAAATGCACACACCCCCTGGTTTGCACTTGCTAGGGCTCTGCTCTTTGGCCTCTGGGTGTCCATAACACAGGCCGGCATTTTCATTGTGTTATAATCACAGCATCCTGTTTGTGACCCAGTGACATCAGTTCCTGTTTCCTCCTTGATTAAAAAATGCAGAACATACCGGCGAGGGCCAGCGGTTTTTCTCACGCATCGCTCCCTTCGTTCTGCTCTGGATCGCACAGATGACTCAAAGTCTCAGGATGCAACCTCAAAATAATACAAAGAGTTGCAAGCAAACACCCCCGATCAGTGTTTTTTACACTGAGGAAATGAGTAACTTTTTCTGTCATTGCCACAGCAACTTTTCCCATTTCGAATGCAGTCGAGGAATCTGGAAGTTCCTCTGTGCTCCTTGCTTTTGTTTTCCTTTTCTTTAAAGAACTGTTGCTTCCACGCAGGAGCTGCAGCTCCTTGTCACCATCTTTAAATTTCTATTTTAGCATTTGTACTTCTTTAATATTTTAGAAATTCAATAGTCCAACACAATACATTTATTTGTTTTTAGCCACCTTATGATGGTTACAGCTGCACTTTCCAAATTAAGCTGTTTTTTGTGTGGTTTTTTTATGTTTTATTGTTTGTTTTTGTTGTCTCTGATTGGTTTAACTTAAAATTGCACTTTACTCTTTTGTTTTTGCTGTTTTGTTTGCAGCTGACTAGCATGCATGCCTCTCCTCAACTGCAGTTATCTCTTTAATTAACACTAGGTGTCAGTAAGAACCCCATGCACAGGAAGGAAGTGGTCAGCAGAAGACCAAACCAAACTCCAACCCCTCTCACTTTCTGTCTATTCAAACAGCATTCCCCATTAAAAATAATTTCAATTACAAGAAAAGATGCCTTTCTGTATAAGTTAGATAAACCCTGTAGAAGATCTGTTTTTGAAACCAGATATTTGCTTCCCCGTATATAAAGACTCATCATCTTCCCCCTTCTGGAACCAAATCAGTCATTTATTTTCCTGTTTTAGGTTAATTAAGACGACTATAATGACTTTTGTTAGCTAAATGCCAGAATAATTACCAAAAGATTTTTTTTTTAAATTTGACTTCAAATTAAGAAGTTTCTATTTTACTGGGTGATTTGAAAATAATAGAATAAAAATTAAAACAGCCTTTATTGACCTACAGAGGGGAAATTCAGAGTTTGGATCAGGCACGTGGATTTCCTTCCACTAGCTTATCAAATTAACTTGCTAGAATTTTGGCCCATCCTTCCTGGTTGTTACTCAGACAGGTTCGTAGACTGCCTTGCTCTCGCATCATTTTAGCTCTGCATGCAAATTATAATGGACGAAGGATCAGATCACTCCAAAATAACATCTTCTTTGTCCTTAAGTGTTGTTGATGCCTCCACTGTGCTTTACAGGTGAAATGGTGTTCTCAGACTTGCAACTTTATCCCTTTTTGTCCCTCAAAATGTAAAGGTGGTCATTTCTGGCCAAACATTTTGATTTGTCATACTTTGATATATTACATATACATACAGTAAAGTTATATTCTTATTTAACGTTGGGTAGTTGAAAAAGGATACGTGTCTTTAATCCATTGGATGTAAATACCTGGTTTGAGCTGCATCAATCGATCAGTTTGTTTTGTTGATGTCACCTTGCGAGTGAAATCTTGTTTTTTTTCAGATACAACTGACCTGTCCTTGACCGATAAAGAGGTGTAAAAAGCAAACAAAAAAAAATAACACCAACTTTCCACAAAGCAGGAGCACTCCCTGGCTCTTTACGCAACCCATTGCCCTTTCTTATCTCACAAAAGCCAGTCTATTTGCCAATTGGCGCTTGTGAATGTTTCACAGAGAAAACGCTACCACTGTGGTGTCAGTGAAGTCACCGGCTCCGAGATATGGTGCACATGGAGATGAAAGAGCAAGGTGTGAGAGGCTGCAAGCTGGTCGTTCAACCTTTCCTGGACTGGATCTATGAGGAGATGATACACTTGACTGGCCTCTTATTAAACAGATAATGCCACCTATTTATAGATAATCTATTTATTGAGCAGAGATGAGCTTGTACTGTTCGCTGTATTTAAGATATGACGGTAGAGGGAGGTATCTTGGTATGTTTTGAACAAACCCTACAGCTGTTCGGTCATCTCCTCATCCAGTGTGTCCTCCATGGTGGCCACCGGTTGAAAAGAAGTCAGTTTTTCTTTGATCTAATTTTATTTTAGAAAGATTTCTTATTCCAGATGGGTATTCTACATGAACAAAAAAAATAAAGAATTACCCAACATTTTTGGATAAACAGAACCTGCTCATGTGTGTGTATAGAAAACTAAAACAAATTTCCTGTTTACTGCATTCTGACCCAGTGGATTGCCACACATATTCCATTGAGTATGTCATGGTGACCCTCTGCTGGACTGAACAAATACCCGAAATGTCACCAGATATTTATGTGTATAAACACTTGGTGTGGTATGAAAGGAAGGTTGATCTTAATCCAACTCTTGGATACTTGAGCCGTGAAACCGCATTACAGTTCCTATATGATTCAGCCTAATGTAAACATCCATATAAGGCTCTGATTAAACTCCCATCAACCTAATCATAACCACTTGTACTTTCTTTAACTTTACTGAAAAGGAAAGTTATTTACATGTTTTAATTGTGACAACTGCAACTAAATGAAATTCAGTTTGATCCTTCAAAGGTCAGTTCACAGAATTTACAGAAAAACACGAGGCTTTGAAATAGTACATTCACATCATTAATAAAGTGAATATATATAAATATAAATAAAGATACGATGCAACGTAACGTCTGGTGTTACTGGTTTGCTTCAAGAGATCTGAAATGCTGAGCTAAGTTGCATCAGCCAGATCAAGTAAAAAGACTGACAACAAGACGGACCAATCAAAAACTGGGTACATTAGAGTGAAAGTTCAGTGACAAATCAGAGTGTAAAATGAAACTACGTCATAACTGGAATTTGAACTAATCATATGTCGAGTGTAGCTCTAAGTCCCGCCTTACTTCAGCGCACCGAAAATTGTTTGGCTAAAAAGGGCAGGAAAGAAAGATTGCATGTATATCATTGGTCGAAAGCATAGTGAGGCTCCGCCTACATTTGCCAGTACACTATAAATTCTCGAACGTCACCTCGCCATCTTATCGAGGAAATGCGTCAGGCTTGACAAACATCTCCGCGGGGGGGAACACGGCAACCAGCGGCGTATTTACAACGGTTACAACTCTAAAACCTCGGTCTATACATTAATTTCTCTTAAGCTAACACCTTCACAGGCCGGCGCAGCGGCTGGCCAAACAATTTTGTCGTTTTTTTCCCCCCCTTCGCATCGAGCCACAAGGCCCAAGCGGCTGCCATGGATTTTTAAGGCATAATGCGGCAACTCTAATGCAATGGCGATGCACAGTGCAAGGCAAAACCAACCCCGAAACTCCATCTTCGCAACTGCCAAGCAGTTGGGCTCCAATACCGGACGCGGTATCCCTGCGAGCCAACCGGTACCTCTCCTACTGGACCGGAGGAAGCTAACGCTAACCACCAGCTAGTCACCTCCCAGCTGATTTCTTTAAAAATCCCATCGATTCCATTTGAACGTCAACACTACCGATCAGCATGAAACCTCAAGACATCATCGCAGGGAAGAGCAGCCTGTGGATCTTCGGGTACGGGTCGCTGGTATGGAAGCCGGACTTCAAGTACAAGAGGAGCGAGGTCGGTTACATTGACGGCTACAAGAGGCGTTTCTGGCATGGAGACAACTTCCATCGCGGGAATGATGAGTCGGTGAGGTTGAAAGACAGGTTTAGATGCTTGACGTATTTGGCGTCGTGACTAAGGTTTCTAAAAATTGGCTCGGGGCCCCCATTGTGGTCCGTGAAGCGCTTAGTTGCGGTCAATAGATAATATACAGAAATTTTAAATAAAATTGGCACTATAACTGCTATTGTCTTAAAATGATTTCATCTTTGTAACCCATTTGTATTGCTCTCCTCAGCCCGGAAGAGTGGTGACGTTGATCGAAGACTATGATGTAAGTGGAACTTCTTCTGAAGCCGCGTGGGAGTTTCCCCACTGACACCAAAGCTGACTTTCTCTCCATTTTTTTTTTTTTTGTTTTTTCTGTTTCCCCCTCAGGCGACCACTTGGGGTGTGGCTTTCGAGGTGTCGGGCTCACAGCTGGAGGAGTCCCTCAAGTACCTCAACGTCCGAGAGACGGTCCGTGGCGGCTACATCACCAAGATGGTGGATTTCTTCCCGCACGGAGAGGACCGGTCTCCCGTTCAGGCGCTGGTGTACATCGCCACCGCCGACAACCCCCTCTACCTGGGGCCGGCCAGTCCGGAGGAGATCGGCGCCCAGATCGCCGTGTGCAGAGGGAAGACCGGCCACAACCTGGAGTACCTGCTCCGGCTGGCGGAGTTCATGAGGAGCAGCTGCCCTCATGTGGAGGATCACCACCTGTTTGCTATCGAGACGGCCGCTCTGACTGTGGTGTCTTATCTGTTAGCAGCTCAGTAGCTCGTACCCTTTTTATTTTTTTTTCACTAGCTTAGGATGCCAAACTCTCGAAAGCTGTAACCTGTCATGTCAGTCCAGTTATTTTTTGTAGGTTCAGACATGCTAGTATTTGAATTTGAACGCCACCAGAGTAACCGAAGGGAAGTCTGTCTGTAAATCACTAAGACATGTGCAATTACTCAACTGTAAGCATTATGTGGTTTGGCTTAGAACACAGTTTGTTTTTTCCCCAGTTCTGAAGCCGTCCAGTTCATTAAGGTACCAGAAGATGTTTACTGTAAACAAAACTCACTAGATGGCTGTGGTGTGTTTGTGAAGCAACGTCCATCCAGTTTTACGTCAAAATACTAATAAAAATCTGGAAAAGAAAAAAAAAAGGCTCTTTATTGTGCAGGGTTGGATAAGCAGCATCTATTATACCAAACTGTTCGTTTAACCCCACTGACCTGTGGTGTTCTAACCAATTTTGCTTTAGAAACACAAGGTAAAGCCTGGAACAAATCCTTTTAAATCACAGTCTGGATTTGACTGGGTTGTGTATTGTGTGTGACCCCAGGAATACATGTAACAGGGTTGAACACTCCCAAACTGACCGGGGCAGCTTGTACTTTGGACACCATTCAAGTAGTCTCTTTAGGTGCTCCGGTTTGTGTAAGTGGCCGGGAGTAAACCCAGACCTGGAAATCCTGTGTTTACAAGCTTGATCTGTTGATGGAGGGTTCTGAAGAGCTTGACTGAGTCTCAACATAAAATTATTTAAACCCCAGTGAATTGGATTAGGCAATCGCATTGAAACTCCCCAAATTTCCCCTAATTTAATACTTTAAGCCTTGCAGATTTGGAGTGGGGGATCCACACCATGGTTTATTCAACTTTGCTTTAGGAGTCAAACTTGTATTGCATCTATTTTATGCATTTTTTTAATGCATAAAAATGCACTTGGATATAGCGCTGTTCTCTACAGTACATAAAATATCATGTGAAAATATTGGAGCAATAACTCAATTTATCAAAGCATAAGTGAAAGCTTGGCCAAAAATGGGTTCACAATGAATCAGGGGTCTGTGACCACTTCCTCTGGAGCCACAAGTGGGTCTTTGGCCCTTCTACATAAAATGGCTCTCATTAACTGACTAAAAATTATAAACAAAGTTTATAATTATAGAAATGTCGCTTTTAGCAGTTTTTCCCGTTGAATAATTTCTGTAGATTTACCAGCAACATTCATTCAGATCCATTTCTGTCAGCATTAGGCTGGAAACTATGTGCAAATATCAACACATAAGACAATGGATATACATCTTTTTGCAAAAGTTTCTTTATTTTGAAACGTGGAAATAGACATAAAATGGTTGTTCTCTAAAAATAACAGATTTCCTGAAGTAGATATGTATCAAAAAAAAAAGATGTGTCCAAGCAGGTTCTGCCTTCAAAAATAACTTGGCTATAGCAGTTCTGTCAGGAGGAATGGGCCAAAATTCAGTAAACTATTTGTGGATTGATAGGTGACGTGTTTCATATGTTTAAATTGTCAGCTTGAAGAACGTAAGAAATAATTCTCTCACATAATTCTGGCCTTTAGCAAACAGAAATAATTTTGACAACTCTTAACTACCCTAAAACAGGAAAAGTTTGTCAGAGAGGACATTTTATTTGTATATAATACTTAAACATCTGATATCAACTGTATATTTTTTCTTTTTTTTAATTTCTTTGGACATAACATTGAGGGATGAAAAATCAGAAGCGCTCACACGACAGAAAAGGTTCAAATTAAAGCACCTTTATTTTTCACCTCACACCTCCGCGGAGTAAAACAGCTGATCCATCTCTTCACATGTACCCAATCTATAAAAATAAAACAGGCGAATGAGAGAAAAGAGCCACGGCCCATCTTTATGTACATCAAATATAGAACTTTCAGCTTTCATCACAATATAAACAGGAAAACAAAAACCCCAGAACGAATGTAGTGCTCAGGTCGGGACACTCAACGTGAACCTTCTGTTTTTTTTATTCTAAAACGCATGAGAAATCCACAAACAGGTCGTCACAGAAATGTAATGAAAAGTAAAAACAGCGACTGAATTTCACATTTTACAGTTGTACATGTGACTTCCATCACAGTTAATATAAACTCCCCATTGTAAATGCAAAACAAGAAAAAAAGTAATAACTTAAAATAGCAAACAACCAAATAATCTGAATCAGTATTTTAATTGTTAGCAGCAGGGCTGAGTCAACCAGCACACTTCCATTTGAAATATATATCTTTTAAATTTCTTTACACTATTCTTCTTTTGGACAAAAATATTTTCACGTTGATTTGGGAATACTGGAAAAGCGTAGCTGAAAAGGTTTTCCGTCGCCATGTTAGCTCATCTACTTAAATCTTCTGTTAGAAAAATAACGGCTTTAGTAGAAAAGCTGTAGATCTACTTGGGGAGGGACGGCAGGGGGTGGGGGGGGTCGACGTTAGAAATTCGGATTCCTCCATAGCTTCGAACTGAGCGTAGATATCTACAGAACAATTAAATAACCTAGTGCACATCTATGATACTAGTTAACACCCAAAAAATGGAAGACGTGGCTCAGTGACAGAAGTTCATCACTAACTTGTCAAAGAGAGAAGAAAAGAATAATTGAAGAACCCCCCCCCCCTGTTGTGGCTTCTGATCGGCCTCCACAAGCACTTGGAAGCGCTCTCGTTGTAACGGCAACAAAAACAGCCCGAGCCTCGGCTAACTAATATACATCGAAACAAAACTGGAACAAGGAAAAAAGACCAACCATCAGACTGATATGCGGGTGTGTGTGTGTGTGTGTGTGTGTGTGTGTGTGTTCGGTTTCTGAGCCAAAAAAGGCAGAGCGTTGTCTTCCACAAAATGGGTAGTAAATACTGCACTCTCTTTATGAGCGTAGGCATAAAGCGTCAGTGGGATTCACAGTGAGCAGCAGGTCAGGAACCAGTCTGTGCCTTCATCATCGAGTCCCGGGGCCGCCGGGGCCCTTGCCCTTCCTGGATGCGCCGTGGCTGCTGTGGTGGTGGCCGTGGGACAGCTGCGAGTGGGAGCTGTGGCCGGAGGGCGCTCCTTTGGCGAGGGGGGAGGAGCTTCTGCTGGGGTTGAAGGCGGGGCCTGTGGCCAGTCGCGCCAGGGAGGGCTGCAGGGGGCCGGCAGCGGCGGCGGCGGAGAGGCCGGCTGAACAGAAGGACAGAAAACACATTGTTACTCTGCTTGTAAAAAAAAAAAAAAAACTAACTAGTTACAGCCTAGTAACAGTTTTAGTGCACAGTTTCCACTATTAATTCACAAAGACGTTCTTTCACTATCCAGGGGAATGTTTTCTACGAGGCAAACCGAAAAGGTCACGGGATCTTCAGTGTTTGTTTGTTAGCTCAATTAATGTGAAACGGGGAGTTTGCTCGTAAAAAAAAAAAATCACGGCCCAAGAAGGAAACAATGAGACGCCTGGGGCAGCACGGTGGTCCAGTGGCACGGGCGTAAACACAAAAGGAGCGGCGTCGAAAGAAAAACTGTTTTTACAAGTAGCACTAAGACCGCAGGCGGTCAAAGATAACAGTTTCAGCAGCATCGGATTATTTTGCAACAACAGCGAAGATTGCCGTAGAGCAGAGGTCTGCAACCTGCGGCTCCAGAGCCACATGTGGCTCTCCGGCCCCTCCAAACTGGCCCTTAGAAAACCAATGAAATAATTTGAATTCTAAAGGAAACAGAGGGATTTTAGCAGCTCTTCTGTATCTTCTTATGCAATAACGACAAAGAATATCTACAACAGAAAAGCACCAAGGGTACAAAGCTTTCAAAAATATTTTTTATACTCAAACTATGTGCTTTATATCATAAAGGGGACGACCTATTTTTCCTCATTTTCATTTTATACGGAAAGGACTCACTCAGCTGGAGTTGTTTTCTTTCTATGTAAAAGTGAAATGATTCATTTTGTTTAAAAATCTGATTTAGAAAAAAAAGTTGAACTTTCTTAGCTTTCAAAATGAAACATTTTATTAAGTACATCATTTATCAAATCTATCTTGCTTCGCAGCTCTACACAAACGTTATTTTTGTAGCAGTGGGGACAAAATTGCTCTACTCAAACCTTTCCATCGTAACAAACTTTAATGTCTTTTACTTGTTCCGAAGTGGAAGAAAAATGATTGTTGGTTTTTATAGATGATCTTCATATAAAACTGGGAGAAATGTGGCATTATTATCAAAGTGCCTAAAGATCCCATTTAAAATGATTTTTGTTGTCATGCAACACCACTTGGTCCGCAGAGTTTAGAAACCATTTTAATCCAGAATGATTCATCATTTAACGAAAGAAAATCAAACAAATCTGGATTTAAAGTTTTAAGTGTAAAACTGTGTAAAATACGCTTCAGGAACAAGTTCGGTTATGGATCAGTTTCAAAAGTTACATAAACAAACAAGCATCTGTTCGGTCAGTGGCACAGTTTTCAAATTAAGAGCCGCATTTAATAGCAAATCGTGTTGCCGTACAGACCAACCTTTGGAAACACTGTATCCGTAAGCAGCATAAGCTGCTGCTGAGGCAGCTGCCGCCCCAGCCTTCGCCCCCGCCATGGCCGCCGCGCTCCCAGCTGTTGACTTCCGGCCTCGGCCCTTCCCTCCGGACTTGGCGGCTCCTCCGGATCCTTTGGGCCGCCCGCGACTCCGACCGGACCGGCCTCTGCCTGGGCTGATCGAGTCGGAGGCTGAAACACCTAAAGACGAAGAGAGAAAGAAAAAAACAACAACAAAAAAAGAGCTTCGTTTATCTTCTAATACTGGTTTCCAGCAAAGTTCTCCATTTCAAAATGCTTTTCCACGCTAGGATTTCCAGATATTCTGACACTAAAGTATGAAATGACAAAACGTGGAAGTGAACTTTTAACTTTGTCACTGGAGAAAGTGTCTTTTACAAAATCTGTAGGAGATCATCACCTAATATGGATTTAACAAATATAAAAAGTAGTAATACTTTTAATTTCAACATTTTCAACTACAGGGTTAGTTTCAAACTAGAGGCCAAAAAAGCAGGAAAATGTTCCTTATTTATTTTTGAACACACGTGCCTTTATCTGTAAATTCTCTGACAGCAACTCAAATATTAATAGTTAATATTCCATTTGCAATGGGTTAAATATAAAGATAAATGACGCTGTTTAAGTATCAATCATATTTTTCTTTTCAGAAAACTAGATTTTTATCTTTTAAGTAATAAAATAAAAGAGTAAAGTCTGGAAATTCAACCTTTCTTCCATAATTTCTTCATTTTTCCCCCCAAATTTTGAAGACAGCATATGAAACCTCGTAAGAATAATAAACTCATCAACTTCATAGACGTGTCGTTTCTATAAAAGGCCTGTCTTTACCATTTTACAATCAGATCACATAGAAATCCCATACATAATGTACGAGAGCTGCTGCTTGACTTGGCTTTGACTCACTTTGCTAAACATACTGCGGTAATTTTACGGCATTAAAGAACTTTAAAACATTAATCATCTTATAATTGCCATAAATACAGACTCAAGCAAAAATATTACTCTCCATTTTCCATACTGCTTGCAAAATCGGATCCAGTGCTTGGCTCAGTGGCAATGCGTCTACTCCAGGGTCAGCTTCTCCTCTCTTCTTCTCCCACTGCCCACATCACACTGGTGGTCTAATTTATTTGAATGATTCGCTCCATTTGATGTGCTATACAGCCTGTAATATCACCAGCAGCAAGGCATGCGTGAACATTTTCCTTTCTTTCACTGCATTCTTGCTTAAAAGTCGCTCGTCTCTGTCGTTTCCCTTATATGTCCAAGTTGGCCAGCAGATCCTCCATTCGTGACAGGTCTCTCAGACCCTTCATTAAGCCATCATCGGCTCTCTGAAGGCATCAACTTCCCTCCAATAACATGAGGCCTGATAATCAGCGGGCATCAATTATCTTACAGACAGGAGTCTCTTAGCACGGCTAAAAGAAATCCAGTGTGGGTTTCAATGACGCCCCGCTGACGGCAGCAAGTCCAAAGTGTGGATATAGAGGCAGATCCATCATTTATTTCCCATTTTCAGAGTAAATGAAGACAGTAAATCTCTATCTATCTCTATGAAAAAATAAAAGTATTAAAGGGCATAAGTGGAGCGTCAAAATGGAAACGTTGTTTTTTTTTTTTTTTTTAATGTCTTCCAAATGTTTTTCTTAGACCAACACAAATTATTGCAAACTTGTGGCCAGGGCCGGACTTACAAGGATCTGGGCTCCTGGGCTAGAGCCAGTTTTGGTGCCATGTCTACTACAGAAAAAAGCTTCTGCTAATGTGAATTATAGTACATTAACAGGTAGTCCTAAACATAAGCAGGTGTGATTTGATCCATGGTAGGTTTAATGCTTCGTCTGAGAAGAAGCTTCATGTTGTTCCAACCAAAAATTAACTGTAACTTCATAATTTTCAAATACTTCAGTATTGATTCTATTTATAAAAATACCTAAATATTAATATAATTCACTTGGTGTGGAGTCATGAGTTTTATATGAAGAACCACACCTAATGCAATACTTGCATTTATAAATAAAAAAGATATGTAAAGAACCCCCAGAGGTTCTGGCTTCTGGCCCTTTAAGTACTTTCTAAATTCTGGTGCAGGATGTGAATCAGACTGGAAATTATTCACAGTTTGTTTTCTTTTTTTTACTTTTTAAATCAGAAAAGTAAGTTGTGACTTTTATATTCAGCCTCCTTTACTCCAATAACCGTTTGTATCCAGGGCAACCGGCAGCCTTCAGAAATCACCTTTTTCATAAGCAGTCCACCAGATCGTGATTTAATCTCATGGTGAACGAACAGAATTATGAAGACCAGGAAAGACAGCAGAAACTCTGTTGGGGGAGCAGTAATTATTACACAGAGGAACGATGTTCTCGACAAATGAGCACAAAATGGAACATGGTGGTGGCTGCATCATGCTGGAGGAATGTTTTTTTGAGCCTTGATTTGTTTTTGTTTTTTTAGGAAAAATATTTGGAAAACATGCATCAGTTCACTCCAAAAGAGTGGATTTTAAATGTTTGGCTATGAGATGGCGAAATACATGAATTTGTGTTCTGTGTCGACACAATGATTCACAGATTCTTATCCGACTAAAATCTGACTATTTTGTTCATTTTAATCTAATCTTGCACATTTAGATCATTATTGAGCAGATACATCTCTAAAAATAGATTTTTTATTTTTTTTTTGTGGCCCTTGCGTTCTTTCAACTTGATGTTTTTGGCCCTCGTGGTAGAAGGTTTGTTAAATATTAAGCTTTCTACTCGCACTCAATAACTTTTTCTGTAGTGCACGGTTTAAAACTCCCACAGAGGAAAGATTTAGGAACAGCAAAACCCTAAATTCGTACGGCAAGCACGCCGTATTTTGATTCCTCACCGTTCATGTTGTCAGAAACCGATCCGGTCACCGAGGCGGGGGAGTTGGTGGCGCGAGACTGCGGCGCCGACGAGACGGGATCGTCCACGATGACCAGCATGTCGCTGCTGCTTTCGTCGGCGTCGGCGTCCGGCGGCAGAGAGCCGGGCTGCAGCTCGCTGCTCAGAGAGATCTGGCCACGCACAGAAGCACACACAGACACACACACAGGCTGGGGGTCAGAACCACGGCGGGGTGAGGGAGTGGATCGGGAACCGGGTCGGTAGTGCAAAAGGGCGACGAGGAGAAGGAAAGGAAAGGAAGCAAAGGGCGCGACAGGAGTGTTTAATAAAGAGAGCAAGAGTCGATTAAAAAATGAGGGAGAAATTGTAACAAATAAACAGAAATATAAAAAAGAAAGAAAGAAAGAGGTTTCAAAATGCAAATAAAATCTGAAGCATCATGTTGCACAGCAGGAGATAAAGCCAGTAAAAGGCAGCCAAGACTCCAGACTCTAGATGACGCACTTATTTAATCTATTTATCGCCTCGTCATTGACCAAGATTTCAACAAACCCTCTAAATCTGAGTCCCAAACCGCCTCACCTCGCTGAACGGACTGGGCATGGCCGAGTCCATCTCCACGCTAATGAACGAGTCGTCCCCGTCTGCGGACAGGTTGGAGTTATCGGCCGAGGGAGCGTGGGAGATCACCAGGTTCATCTCCTTCTTCCTCTTGTTCTCCGACTCCTCGTTCTTCTTCTGCTAGAAAGAGGAGAGCAGAAGATGAATATGGTGGATTTGTCAGGATTCATTTAGACTTTTGTTTTACTTTCGACTTCTCCAGACTCCTTTTTGAGGACTCTTCTAGACAGATATCAAAGTTTATCGTGAGTTCACGATGGGGATTTGTATAGTGATCGGGTTTTAAATATGGAAACTGCGGAAAAACGCAGTAGAAGGAAGGATGGATATGGGGAAGCGGCAGAGTTCACACACTTTTCCCACAGTGAAATTCAAGCACTTTTCAAGCATTTTCAAGGCAAGTATTCAAAACTGTACAGTAGCACACTTCGGGGATAAAAACAATGCAAATGAACTAAAGACAACAGTTTCAATTCCCTATTATGTAATATAATTTATCGCTGTTAATAATGTATCGTTATTGTATTCTACAAAGACAATGTAAATTTGAAAGGTAAGAAAGTTTTATGTTTTGAAATGTCTCTCTCTCACTCACCCTGTGCACCTGACTGATTTGAGAACAAAACACTAATTTAACAAAAGAAAATAATTTTAATAACTTTGTTTAACAGATAAAATATAAGACATATTTCAGTTACACAGGTCAAAACTGTGCGGTCTGAACAAAAAGCACTTTCAAGGACAGAAATGACGCCTTTTCCAAACCTTGACAACACCAAATTGAAATTCAAGCATTTTGAAGGACCACAAAACCTGAAGCAGGTGATTGGATGGCTGCGGCAGAAGGAGCCTGGAGAAATCAGTATCTTCCATTTGTTATTTTCTTTCCACACAAATTCAGAACTTGAACATCTCCTTCTACGTTGTGTTGTTTTATCATTGTGCCGATACCTTCTCTGCGTACTTCTCCCTCTTCCTCTTCCTCTCCTTCACCTTGCTGCTCTCCTCCTGCTGCCTCTTTTCCTCCTGTCTTTGGCGCACTGCCGGAAGAGACACGTTGTGTTTATCTCCCCTCCTTCCCAACAGCTCTCCCAGCGATACTTTTGCACTGAAAGGCGTGCGCTCACGTTTCTTCTCCAGCTCGTCGTCGTCCAGAAGCAGACTGACCACCTCTTTGGGCTTCAGCGTGTCCGGTTTGAAGTTGCCTCCGGAGATGACCACCCTTTGGATCTGAAAACATGAATCTCACCTGAGATTAGCTCATCTCCGCAGACACTGTGTGCAGTCAAATCTTATTTTAGCCTTTTGTAGGAAGTTTAAGGACCTCGCTCTTCTCCTTGGCGCGTTGCAGGATCCTCTCTTCGATGGTGCCCTGACAGATGAGGCGGTAGACGGTCACCTGCTTGGTCTGACCCAGGCGGTGAGCCCGGTCCATGGCCTGCTGGTCCACCGTGGGGTTCCAGTCGCTGTCGTAGAAGATCACCTAAAGACAAGAACAAGAAAGTTAGCCTTTTACACAATTCTTCTAATTCAAATAGTTGAAGTGCCAGTAATCGCCGAAATGTGGAGCTCACCGTGTCCGCAGCGGTCAGGTTGATGCCAAGTCCTCCAGCCCTCGTACTGAGCAGGAACACAAAGATGTCCGTACTGTGGAGGGCAGAAAGCGAAAAGGTGAGGTTTTATTTACTGTAAAAAATATATATATATTTTGATATTGCATCTAATTTCCCACACATTCTCTTTTATTAGTTTCAAAATAAAGAAAGAAAAAAGCTAATCAAATATCTTAGGAGTAGACCGGATAATGTTGAACCCGTTGTTGGTCAGCTTTCTGTGACAGACATTTAACCAAGTGAACAGCCAGTTGTTTAAAAATGACATCTTGTTTGTGCTTGCAAAACTGCATTTGGGGCGTTATGTAACAAATCTGTCCCCCAAATCATTAGAAAAAGGTGAAAAATCTAAAGGTTTTTCACTTTTAGAAAGGAGCTGCATCAGTTATAATCTGGTGATAATTTATTTGCCAATGAAATTGAGGTATTTTTTCCACACCTTTCATTTCTTAAAAATATTTCTGGCTGTAAAAGAAAAAAACTTAATGTGCTTCACAAGAGTGTATTTGAACAATAAAGCTGCATTAAGAGTTTATATATGTAAGTTTAGTAAAATAGTAGAAGAAATAAAATTATTAGAAAGGAATCGGAGCACATTTTTGTGTAAAAAAAATAAAAGTCAGTAAAACAGAATCAGAGAAGTCGGTTTTGTTTATTTTCTCCACATAAATCATCTTCTTAATTTTCCTCTGGTCACCCCCGCGCTCCCACTTCTTTCCAGTAACTCTCTGCCCTCCCAGTCTGAAAACCACCGTCCTGAATGCAAACAATGGAGTAACACGGGGGCCTGTGAGCCACGCACTAATGCGATCCAGAGCACGTGGACGCCAAAACACAGGCTGACACACATGCTTATAATATCTGGACATTTGATAAAACTGTTTACTGATTGCTATAATATACAAAAAGGCCAAATTACACGGTGTTATTAGCAAGGAGAAACATTTGGTCTCAGCCACAGACAAAAACCACGCGACTCACCGGCTCTGGAAGTCGGCCACCATGTCTCTGCGTTCGGAAATCTTGGAGGACCCGTCAAGGCGAATGTAGGTGTGTTTTCGATAGACCATATACTCCTGGAAGAAAATCAAACAACCGAAAATGTTAAAATGGAAGGATGATGTTCAGTTTTCTGCTGATTTCAATATTTAGAACAACCAAACATAAGTGACCCCCTCGGCCTGGAGGCCTTCGCAGAGAGAGGAGTGATTTGAAGCCAACAGTTTGATAAAACAAAGTCGTCACGAACGATCCAGGAGAAATGACAGAGTACCTGCTGATTAGACAAACAACTGCGCTTGCTTCCACTTTTCAAACAGAATGAATAAAACGGGTCAAATCCTGCATTACGCTTCTGAAAAAGCACAAAGTTGGAAAGTCAGTGGACCTTCAAGGATCGGACTTTGAAAGCTACTGACGTTTTTCCTGCACACTTGTTGAAATCCAAGTTTTTTTTCCCTTCGCTGCAGAAACAATAATAATAATTTTAAAAAAAACATCACAGCGACTGCGAATTGACCTTAACAGGAACTCAAATATG
Source organism: Xiphophorus maculatus (assembly GCF_002775205.1). Classification (NCBI taxonomy): domain Eukaryota; kingdom Metazoa; phylum Chordata; class Actinopteri; order Cyprinodontiformes; family Poeciliidae; genus Xiphophorus; species Xiphophorus maculatus. The sequence goes on along the minus strand of NC_036457.1, from coordinate 15,030,305 downwards.
TAATTCTACTTAAGTCTTCCTCTAAGGAACAGATAGACCCAGCAGTGCTATTGATTTCATTTTAAGAGTTGAGAAATATTCCTCTTTATCACACTAATCTGTCTGCGATGGCAGCATTTATTGTCCAAAAAATATCCTAATCCCCCCCTTTTTTGCGTTCATTTGCTAAACCCAGGGAGACACTCAGAAATGTAGACACTGATACACCGACACTATATCCTCCCAGAAGTCTGCTAAGCTGCCCTGTGTGTGTTGGCGTGGGGGTGTGTGAGGGTCTGAGGAGCAGGAGCGCTGATGAGGTGACACGCTGATCCCTCTTTAAGTACCGCCATGAACTTGCGACCTCCTGGTTACAATGCGCGAGTGCCCCCCAAAGCAATGAAGCGGTCACAATCACTAAAACCAATCAGGGTTCACCTCTCGCAATCATTAGTGATGATAGCAACGATTTGACACCATGTTTTCTGCGACCCTCTTACCCCCAACACCCACACACACGCACACACACACCAACCACCCCCTCCAGACCTCCGTTATGACACCCGGGCCCTCGGTCCCACCAGGGCCTGCCCTCCTTGGTCTGCCTGGCTCTGTTCCCAACAACCCCATCTGCTCTGAATGAACACTACATTAGGAACCATTAGCACGTTCTGGTCTCCAAAAATGCTCCCAATCTTTCGGGATAAGGTTCTTATTTCTTCCGAGAACAAAGTCACCCAAGAATAACACGGAAATGATCGAGACGGAGGTTTCAGGACAGCATCTTGGCCGTTATTTCTTAGAGAAAGCAGAGAGACTGAGATCTTGACTTCTAACAGCTGCTAAGTTTCTGTAAGCTTTAGGTTTATTTTTTTGTTGTTTTTTTTTTTACAAAACATAGATGACATAATATGTGGGTAGTTTAACAGATGATATGATTTAAGGAATACGTTTAGGTCATGCTCAATTTCTATGGTTTATTTTTTTCATTGAACCATCAAAAGCTCGTTAGGGACTGAATTTAAATAATAATAACAGTAATAATAATAAAAGAATCTTAGTACTGGATACGGAAAACAGGACTTAATGATTAAAATAGTCATCACAGATCCCGTTTTCTGCCTTTTATTTTATTTTGGATGTTTGCAGCCAGTTTAAAAATGATCTAGCACAGAGAAGAACTTTTATTAACACTAAATTATCTAAAACAAGAAGATTATAGTCTAAAAATAAGACTCTGAGCCTTTTTGTACAGTATATTTAAATATCTGATTTCAACTGTATATGCCAGTTAAACAGAAGGCGAGAAGAGATGAAAGGGAAATTTAATTCCTGAAATTATTAATAAAATCCCCTCCTGACGTTGGCATCACTCACTCATGTTCTTCTAGCCCTGTTGTAAATAATGTTACAGGTTTTTAACTGGCAACTTGTTTTCTAAGCAGCCAACTCAAAAAGAAAAAAAAAAAAAAAAAAAATTGAAGGTATCGTCTTGGCAGGTAATTCTCGCTGTCGGGTCCATTTTCTTCAGGCTGCGCTGATCTTGGTTGTCCATCACCCGACAAAATGACGCCACTCAATAGACAAGCAGCCAACAAGCTACAAACTCATAAAACCTAACAGAGATTAGCATCAGCCTCTCCTTTGCTGGAGAAAGGAGCTCTTATTTTGTGAAAATCAAAACCATCTGCAGGATTTCTTTTCTTTTACCAGTAAAATAGAAACACAACGCAGGAACGCCGCAGCCAGATTGGGGGAATGAATGATTTTATTCCGGATACCTTTTGCCTCTTAGTGAACTAGATGCCGTCACAGCTACCCTGGGCTCCCTTCCATTACATTGTGAGGTCACTTGTCAACAGTCTTCAGTGATTCACGGGGCGCGACAACCTGCGCTGGGAAAGCTGGCGAGAGGGATATTAAAAGAGAATGGCTAGCCTGCTTTATCTCAGCCATCTTAAGTGCTTTTATCAGTCCTCCAGTCTTACGGTCTTAAAGGCGAGGTATTCCTGCCGTTTTCCAGACACGCGGGAAGACGGCCCTTAACCACCTGGGTCGAGTCCATCTGCCATCAAGCGATTTGGCTGTGGGAACAGCGCTGCGCTGTGTTCGAAAGGGGAAGGAATTCCCAGTGACATCATGCCAGAGATTTTAGGCTCCATAGTGATGTTTGCAACAAACATGGTGGCAACAATAGAGAACTGCATCGAGTTTGTTGATGTAGTATTACCGTCAAGGCTGTGTGAAATTCATTTTGAACATGATATAACTTTCAACCTAACAGCTCCCGACCTCTGATCAGGTTAGCGCTAACCTAGAGGCGCTGCATTTGATCTAAAGCTATTTTTCCAGCTCTAGAGTCAAAAATACCAAGATTATACAGGAACATATTTGTTTATTCATTTATTCAATGGAGATAAGAACAAAAAAAAAGGTCAGGCGCTCGTTGCCATGTTGATCATTTTTCTGGTTTTACCCTAAGGGGGAGAAAAACAACTATCATTTTTTCACTTCATTTCTTCCCCCTCCCACCCAAGGGTCTTTGCGTCTTCTAACTCTTCCCTCTTTCCTTCACCACTTGTAGTTATCCCTCCCATTTGCCTGGTTCCCCTGCAGATGAGACCCTTATAATTAGCCCTGACCTGATAATTATCCATCTAACGAGGGACAGGCTGGCTTATTAGGGGTGCTGGAGCTCAACAACTAAGTCACAGAAGGCCTGTGATTCAACTCATCAGTACAGATCATAAATGTATATGTAAACAGATAGTTTGTGGACATGAGGAGTGTCTGCAGGTGTGTGTTTGTGTTCATACCTCCAGCAGGTCTATCATGCGGGTCATCTGGGAGTAGATGAGGACTCTGTGGCCCTGGGCCTTTAGTTGGTTTAAAAGGATGTCCAAAGTGTGGAGTTTGCCACTCTCTGTAATCAGGCTTTCTTTATCTAAAAAAAAAAAAGAGAAATAAATTAAATAACCCCAAACCATTCAAGAAAGAAGATCAAGAAATACGGAAGTTAAATTGTTGGGAGTCTGTTCTTGAAAAACTAGCTGTGTTTTTTTTTTTTTTGTTTCCCTACATTAGCAATTTCATGTTTGCACCAATGTCTGCTTTTTAAACAGATATGGACGCATAATGTCGTTTATATATAGATATCTCTCTCTCTCTCTCTCTCTCTATATATATATATATATATAGATATATACGTATATACAGACAGACAGACAGACAGACAGACAGACAGACAGACAGACAGACAGACAGACAGACAGACAGACAGACAGACAGACAGACAGACAGACAGACAGACAGACAGACAGACAGACAGACAGACAGACAGACAGACAGACAGACAGACAGACAGACAGACAGACAGACAGACAGACACAGACAGACAGACAGACAGACAGACAGACAGACAGACAGACAGACAGACAGACAGATAGACAGATAGATAGATAGATAGATAGATAGATAGATAGATAGATAGATAGATAGATAGATAGATAGATAGATAGATAGATAGATAGATAGATAGATAGATAGATAGATAGATAGACAGACTAACTAAGGGATGCACATTATCATGCTATCATCATTATATCAGTGTGAACAATCTTGCCATTACAAATGACGAATATTTGTTCTTGTTACTCTGTCATTAATACAATCTTTGCATGCCCATGACATATTTAGCCTTCTACGTTAGATGGAGTCTCAGTGGTCATAGGCGTCCACACTCGACACAGGCCACTGTGACTAAGATGCTTAAAAAAATGAAGGGACCCCAGGATTAGACCTTGTGGTACTCCATATGTGATGAAAAGTTCCAAGTGACACAAAGAAGTTTCTGTTCTTTAGGAAAGACTCAAAAGGTGTCTCTGTTTTGTGGAGAACAGATTGATGGTCTCACGCATCACAACTTAACTGAACTAATTCATCTTTAGCATTTAATATTAAATTAAGTAAACAAAGCAGTGGTGCTCATCAGCTGACAACACAATATTGCATTTTAAGAAAGAGACACAAACAGTGAACAACTAAGCCTCATAGCTTGAGCTGACGGCACATCAGGTGTTCGTTTGACTCTGAGCAACTGACCGGCGAGAGCAGACTGGGCAGCAATCTGACCCCGGCTCTGCTGCTGAAATGGTTCTCTGATGAGGAATTAACAACATGTGGCACAATGGCAGAATGAGGAAAAGGTCACGTTGCTATCGACCCAAAGACAGGCACACTTCGGTGTTTGACCCAAGGGTCGTGGCACCGGTAGATGACAAACTAAGGCTGACCTGGTTGGCCAGGGGTTACAAGAGGGTCCCAATGGGGCAGTCGAGTCTGTCCATCTTGGGTTTAAACTGACAAAAGTCTTCAAAGCACTTGTTTGCAGTGTAAACCTAAACTGCAAACCAGGGTTAGGTGCTTTTTTTCCTCAAAGTAATATAATCAACCTTGCAGATCTCATGTGTCCTTAAATAAAAAAAAAATACAAAAATAAAAAAAAACTTCATATGAAATCATTTTAACTGTATTCTATATCACTTTCTCAATAATTTCTTATACTTTAATAAAAAAAATGAATCTCTGGAGAGTTTAGTAACACTCAGATCCTTTTGACATTTACTCAACAGAACTCTATGCTAATCTGTACCCAGACTGAACTCTGCACTGTGACCCCGGTAGGATAATCCCCTGGAAAAAAAAAAAGGTCACATCCTGCAGAAGTGTTAAAGAGGAACAAATGGAAAAGATGAATAGGCAAAATGCTCTGGGGAGGTTCTCAAAAGCTCAATGACATTTAGCAGCAAAGAGGTGTTAGCCTGGTAAATACTTTAAGTCTTGGTTACATGAATGTAAATATCCTTGAAAATAGGATTAGTTAAAGTCATTCGCTCCCTCTGACAGATGGTTTTCAGATTTTCTACCTTTTTACAAAATGAAAAATGTGGGACAAATAACTTTTAAAAAAGGATAAATAAGCAATGTTTCTTGTCAGTGATCCTTTCTCAAGAAAGACAGTCTCTGTCATCTGATGGAGTAAGTGTAAGCCATTATTATATGAAGACATTAGGCTTTAAACTTGACCTCCTGTTGTATCTATATTTGAAACTCTTATTCTGAAGTAAGACGGAAAGTAGTTCTTGAGTGGCTCTGTTTGATTGACAGAACATATTTCATTTAATCTTAAGTTTTGGTAAAATAAAGTTTAAATAAAAATTTAAAAAAGGAAGACTACTCACAGGAGGCAAGTAACTGATAAGAGGTTATGCAGATGATACAGAAAAACAGGGGGAAATGGAGAAAAGGAGGGTAATAAATGATTTTCTTTGCGCAAATGGAAGAGAGTAATCAAAATCCAAAGCATATTTTACAAAATACATGTTTTACACTTTTGCTGGCATGAATTCTCCACTGTGGCTCCAATTTGGTGTGTACTTGGAGGTCAGCATCAGACGAGGTCTCAGATATCCACCCTAAACTTGCCTTTGCTGCAGTAGGAGTGCAGCGGGGGAGTATTAGGGCGATTCTGTTTCCCCAAAACCCTTCTTGGAATTAAGAGAGACAGTGATCTTAAAAAGTGTGAGGCAGAGGAGACAGTGAGACTTGCAGCGGATTACACAGGAGGAGAGAAAATGGTCCAGACAGAGTGAAAAGGGGGTATTAGCCCGACTGGTGGTGATGATGATGTTGTGGTTTTGGATCAGACTGGGCCTCCTCACCACAGGTGCCAGTCGATCAATCACTGGTGCTGAGTCAAGGGCTCCCTAAAACCCGGTGGGGCACACTGACATGCAAGCAGACAAAGTCACCACTTGGCACAGATATAAATGCTCATATAAGGCAATGGTCCTCAGCTTTTGAAACTCATCTGTTTCTGTTTAGCAGATTCAAGTGTCCAGACGCTAAAACTCTCAGTCTCAATCAAGCACGGTGATAACATTACATTCAGATCTGTGTGTATCCGCCTATTTAATAATACTGGGCGGCATTCAATTTAGAAAGGAAGTGATCGGCAGAAGAGAAACACATTGAATCCAACTGTGTTGACAGAGTGGGGGGGAAAAAACAACCCTACAACCATTCAAACGTCTCTAGGCATAGAAAGAGGTGGTTGAGTTCAAAAACATTTATTGCTGCATGCATTCTAAATATTGTTGCCGAACTCTACGCAGGGACGCCAAGAAAATGAATAATTACAATTTGGGAGGGCTTCAGTGGTCTGGGCGATTCTGCCATAACACTTATGGCTCACGTTATGAGCTACATGTGGTTGCAGAGAAATGTATGACCGCTGCAAACTGCATGCAGTAATAATGCTTTTAAAATGAATTACTAGCGGCTCAGGGAAGCTTAAACTGAAAAGATCAATCCATGTGAAATGCATAACATTCGGTTTCTTTCACTTTTCAACCACAAGCTTTGATGTGTTTTATTGGGGTTTTATGTTATTGGGCAACGTTAAGCAGAGCATAATTAGGAAGTGAAAGGAAAGGCACATGATGGACGAAACATGATGGCTCCTTGAAATGTTCTGAGTTTTGGTTTTACCCTCTAACCTTGGTCAGGAATACTTTGCAGCGTTACATCTGACTTTTCTTTTATGCTCCTTGAGTTTCACGATGGTGTGTGTTCCCTAATGTAACAACAGCTTGGTTTATACTGAGATTAACTAACACACAAGGAGGGCTGAAATGATTAATCGGATCAGATCGGATTAATCGTGATTAATCAATTACTGAAATAATCGTCAATTAATTTGGTAATCGATTAATCGTTAATTCTAGTATAAAGATTCAAGAAAGACCTGTTGCTGAAAGAACACAGTGAGAGCACATATCAAAGCGAAACTTTACAAAAATGTATACATTTTGCATATAAGATATATTTTAAAAAATCTTCTATCCCTCAAGTGCCGCTTTTAGCTTCATATAGTTCAAATTCAGCAAAACCTTTCGATATCCAGTTTCTCATCAGTTAATTCAAAAATTAAACACATTTTTTAAAAATTAAGTATTTTTTAGCTGCAGATGCATCTTTTGCTACAAATAATCAAGCGTAAGCTAATTTGAAATGCTATGTTGTTGCATGTCTTTAATTTCTCATTTAAAAAGGGAATTAAATTATTTGTTTATTTGCATTTTTTAATGTATTCATAATGTTTTATAAAAAAAAGGCATAAATGACAAATCTGCAGAATGCTACTTTTTCTAACCGAATAATCAATTAATCGTCACAATCATCGTCAGAATAAGATATATATTACTTGATTAATCATCAGAATAATCTATAACTAAGCTAATTGTTTGCTGCAGTTTTACACATAAGTGGAATCTATTTACTAATTTGGTGAATTTTGAGTGATGTCTTTTATTTATGATTATCAGAGTAGAGAGGCTAGAATACAAATTCACTACAAATTTAATTTTTTTTTTCTTTACTGATCCTACAGCATCATCATTATGAGGAGGCTGAAGGTGAAATGAAACCCAATTTAATCCCCTGAATCCAAAACCCAAACCTGAAATCACTGAGACTTTTTAGCTTATTTAGAACTGTAAATAGCAAAGAAAAAAAAAACCAACTAAAGAAATCAAGGATATTAGCCACACCCCACAACAAATGCAGTCACACCACTCTACCGTTGCTATGGGTACACATATCAAGCTACACCACCTGCCCTGTCCCGCTTTCAAAACACCCCTTACACCCCCCAAACCTCCGCCTCCCCTCATTCCGCTTCAGTCCAATCCAGCCTAACAGCGGTATTCATGCAGCCAGCCCTCCCCACCTCCTCCTGTCCTCAACGCCTGCTGGCAGATTAAGCTACACTCCCCCTTTCTGCCTCATCCACCCTCCAGCTCCTCCTGCACCACTTCAGAACCCCCCCCCCCCCCCCCCCCCCTCCCTCCCACCACCCCTTCCCCACGGCTGCTGTCCCCTGACATTGTAATTCAATCCCTGCAGGGCCAAAGCCAGGGACCTGACATGGTCCTGACCCAATTAGAGGCGTGCTGCCAGCTAATTAACCCGAGCCACAGCTCCTGGTGCCTGATACTCCCAACCCAAGTATGGCGTTAATTTCATTAATATACCACTACTACTGTCCTGTCCTCCGACCCTCTGCTGAAAAGCGGACCTTTCCCTGAGCGGCGAGGGGAGCGGGCCAGATGCGAGCGAAAGAGAGGACGACGAACAACAGCCTGGGTCCGGGGCGAAAGCTGGTAAAGGAAGATGGATGGACGGTTATGTGAGAAAGAGAGACAGATGGGGGGCCAGGGAACAGGTCGAATTCGCGATCGAACCGGGCATCAGCTTCTCACTGTATAATGTCACATGACACTGTGCAATCAATAAGTCAATGAGCAACACTTGTTCGCCACCCGCCGATAAAGGAAAGATTAGCTCGGAACAACTTTGCTGCTTCTGCACATATTGACAAAATCAGACCTAAACTTAATTTTTTCCTCGCAGAAGCAGCGTTGGGGAGAGATAAGAGCCAGATGCCAGTGGGAGGCTTTGGGGGCCAGGCAGCGGGAGGGTTACTGACAGAAAACAGGAGGGTATTTACCTTGGTGATGGTTTACAGACAGAAAACAGGAAGAAAAAAAAATCAGCCTCTAGAGAGAGGGAGTACAAAGTTAAAAGAACAAGCATTTCCCATAAGCCCAAAAATACGCCCGGGTGACAGAGTGGGGTAGAGATTGAGCGATGAGCTGCAATGATGTGAACAAACACAAGCATACAAGCCGCCGTCTCTCCGCAAAAAAGGAAGATGGAGCTCTTCTTTCTGGTTCTCTGGGAGCAAAGGAAGAGACAGACAGTCACGCCACACCGCAGCGCCTCTGTCATTAGAGGTATATTATCACTGCTGGCCTGAGTTGACACTGAAACGCCACAGGAGCGCAGATCAGAGCCTCCACAGCGGAGTCGTAGCAGAATCGTGTGGCTAATGTCTCCCCCTTCAGGCTGCTTTGGATTTCAAAAGTTTCTCAAGTTTTAGAGCTGACGTTTTTCGTTGCTGGTTATTTCCCATAAATTAAAGTAGGAAACCTTGTCTTACGCACACTCGGCTGGCTAATTTGTTTCCCTACTTATGCTGAGAGTTTAAAAAAATAAATAAATAAATGCCACAGACGGCTGGCGGTGCCAGTTTAATGCAGAGTCAGTCGGCGGTGTGGTGAGGCTGGCCGTCTGTGTTGTTTTGTGCCCGTCTATCAGAGGGCTGGGGAAGTTTCCTGCCATTTTGCCGGAGAGCCGGGTTTCTTTGAAGGGACAGGAAGGCAGGACTGCATTTCCCACAGTCTAATGTGAGCTTCATGGCCTAGAAGTGACAAGCCTCCCTCTCTCTCTCCTTCTTTCTTGAGGTCTGGCTGATACCGAGGCACCAAAGCTTCCTTAACAATCTGGTGGACTATTTAAAAAAAAAAAAAAAAAGTTGTCTGCCGTGTCCTACATGCATGCAGACTTTCACAGCAGACAGATTGCAGTTCATATAATAAAGCTAAAAACAAACACGTAAGGAGTCGGGTTTACAGTAGAAAGCCTGTTATTTTGTTAAGAGGTTGCTTCTAATTACTGTATGTGAAACACAGGCCACACAGATAGCAAGGCCAGCCGCACCACAATGTACTCTTACTGCATGCAAGTTTAAAAGTATTTCACTTTAAATAGAGTTAAGTTGACTGATACTGAATACGGTCTCGAGCAGGAGTATTTATACGACTTCAACCTTTTGCATTTTATCACCTTACATTGCTGTAATGAGCTGGAATTCTTTTGTTCTTTCAGAAAAAAACTGAAAAAAACTTTAATGCTTAATTTTAAAGTGGGGAAAAAAAGCTAAAAAAGTAAAAATGTGCCTCTTGAATGTGCCTACATTCAGGTATGTTTTCTAACAATCTTCTTAGGCCTTCACGGAACAGTTGTATTTACACTGAGATTAAAATTACACAAATGTGGACTCTATATACTAATGCAGAAATTCTGAAGGGAAATGGTTGCACTGGATTTTTTTTAGGTGTATTAGAGTAGAGGGGTAGATTTTAAGTTGTAAAAAAAGTTAAAAAACATGCATTAATGTTTTTCTTTCAATTAATAACTAAGCATAAAATCACAACAAAAATATAATTGCGTACTGTTGCAAAGCATGTTAATAAGAGCTGATACTTGCAACATTTTCCAGCTCAACTTCAGAATACTAAGAATAATACTTGTTTTCCGAAAGGCCTTTACAGCATCCGTGTTCATCTGTTGTTTGTGGCTCTCTTCTTTTAGCCGTGTCATCAAGACTTCAAAACGCAGCACAGCCTGTTTGAGATTAGAAAGGAACTTGTTTAATTAGAAAAATAAAGCTTTTGTAATGACTTCAGAGCATGTTTTGGTTCATTGTTCACCAGTTCTGTGAAACCACAATGTTTTTTTTTTTGTTTTGTTTTTTTTCCCCTGTATTTGGCCTGATTTGAACCAGGAAGAAAGTCCATTCCTTCCAATTTGCCTGGCTGTGTCTGTCTTCTGTCCTGTCCCAGCTAACACTCAGAGCCAATAATGGCCATGCAATCGACTATCTCTAAGTCGATTTGTGATTGTGACGCATAATTGGAACAAAGTTCTTCATATTTTTTTTCTTCTGTTGTAGGCTGATATTCATTAATATAGAAAGTGCCCTGACTTTAAGGTGTTTGGCTTTTTCATTTTGATGCTGCATTTGATTAAAACGCTTTTGAGTTGCAAGTCATAAACACAGTGGGATTTGTTAATTGTGTGTGCTTAAAACACAACAATACAAATGTGTCAATTTTATGCATTCAGTCACTGAAGATAGATGTCCACAAGGTTCTGCACAACTCTGGTGCCACAGGTGTAACAAAGTAAAAACGGTCAGAAATGCTGTCAGTTCACACTTGCACCCTTCGTTTTATATACATGTCAGCCATTTAGGATATTAAACTTTGGTTTGTTTGGAACCTTAGACTTTTCAAATCATAATATCAACTTTAGGAGGAGTTTGGTTTTTGCATTTTTTGACTCAAAGTCAAAATGTTATCCTGACAAGAAATCTTCAGCTACTTGACTGTTTGAATAGTGCATGTTCATTAGGATCAGGATTGTGAAATTCACATCTGTGAATTGAATTAGGCTGGCGTATATTAATCCTGCCTTGAAGTCACTGTCTCTTTTATAACTGTCTATAATTAAGGAAGAATTGACAAACTGGGAATTAAATTTACTCTGAATAGGATAGAAATTAGTCATGCTGTCAGTTTCATTCTCAGCTTCCAGTATCCAGCATGCCAAGGTGAGTCAGTTTTTATAATTACAAACAATTTGTACTCCTAAGCCCACAATAATTCAAACCCCTGGTATATATAGGTATAAAGTAAAACTTGAATTTTCCCAACATGTTCCATCTGACTGAAAGTAAAACTGTGGAGCAGCCCAGGCAGAATCGCAACTTGACTCTGATAAGAGAATTGGTACAGGCAGCTGAAGATTAGTGTGATCAGAGACTCCTTTTTCTCTTTGGAAGAACTGAACAGATGATTTGATCACTTCTAATGTTCCTCTTCACTCTTTGGTGCAAATAACCTTGTCTTTGAGGCCTAAAGACGACCCAATTCCCATGAACCAAACTTCCGTGTGACAGTTTCTCTAAACCAATCATTGTCCTCTATCCTGCCTCATCCACGGGACTAACTGTCAGGTCTTGGTCATCTTTACTTATGTCAAGGCAGTTGTTAGAAAAATGCTTCTTTTTTTTATGAAACATCTTTCCGTCATGGAAATCCTGCCTGTACAATAAGATCAAAAAACAAACAAAATCTGTGGCCCAAATCATTACAGCTTCAATTGTTTTTTCCTCTTCTGTGTCCTGATTCCTAATAGGTCCTCTGATTAGATTCCTCCATCGATATCAGTAGGCAGCCCTACTCACGCCATGGCGCTCAAACAAACAGTAATTCAGTTCTGCCATTTGTTCCTAAGGTGTGGGGCTGGGAGCGCGGAGGAGTGGGGAGGGTGGGAAACTTCAGCTGAGCTACTGTACATATCTGAGCCTTGATGTGGCAACAATGTGTTCAGCGCAGGACGGGTGCCGGCGCATTGGGTCACTTCCTTCCTACTGGGGCTGAGAAAGAAGTGGGAGACCAGACGGGCCGAGAGGCCACGGGCCAGATACTGATTCCAGAACAGCGCTTGGTGCTGTCTGCTCCTTTTTTCTTTTTAATCCAGAAACAGAGGTGAGGCCGTCTTCGGTTTTCGTGTGCGAGGACAGCCAACGCCGCCGAGCGTGGGAGAGTGTGCGCGGTGAGCTGGGAGAGACACCTCGGGCCCCCCGTGTGAGTGCTGCACAAGTCCCTGAATGGGCCCGATTGTACACAAACAACGCGCATACACACACACTCACTCGTACACGGACGGACCATTTATTAGTGTTACCTAACTACGCACTTGAACAATGAGCAGTGGCTAAACTTCCTCGCTTTGTCTGCCTCCGTAGAACTTCACAAGAGCTTTCAGGCTGTTCTCACACAGACACACAAATAGTTGTTTTGTTTCTCACATTTACATACAAACACTCTTTACTAGCAGATGCATGCAGAGATGGAGGAAAAAGTCTGAATAAAAAGCCTTATGATATTGTAGCTATATAATTTAGAAGACCTGTCAGCCATTTTAAAACCTGGCAAGTTGGACGTGTGCAGCCATCCATCACAAAAGAGAGCAGTCATCAGAATCTAAGACAGACGCTTTATCATAGCGAGAGCGGGTAAGCGGGTCAGTGAGAACGGACATGTTGTCTGTAAAATGGCAATGGCCTCTGTGACCTCAGACATCCATCAGTCCTCTGAACCCAGGCAGCAAATCATCTTCCACTCCACTTCAGCCGACCCTTCCCTCGGCCCCACTGATAAAATTCTGGTAAACTGGAAAACCCACACATGGACACAACTGGCACTAATGCTTTGAGCCAAAGAGCTGCTCTGATTGATGCGAGTGAATTTCAGCAAACGGCTTTTGCAGGTAAACTTGATTTTAGGTTGAGAGCTGCTATGCCAGAGAATGTATTCATATCCATTGAATTTTTCCACTTTTTTTTATTTCATCTTTGATGGGCTTTTTATCCATAAGGTAACACTAATAAGAAGTGTTCTTATTCACTTATCATATCATAAATGACATCATAAATGGTTTACAATAGTTACCATTGGTTACCATGGGCCTCTTGGTTGCTCGTCTTGGTGGCTTTGAAATTTTCCAAACGTTGGAGTAAACATTCAGTGCATTTGAATGTAGTAACTGAGGCAATGATGATCTACCATAGTGACACGGCTCTTAATAACTTTATAACTTAATGATGAAATTTAAAATAACCAATTGGCGTTTTCAAAATGCAGGTTTTTAATGTTTTTTGAAAATTTGCCCACTACATTTGCACTAAATTTCCACAAAGACTGACAATAAAAGTACCAGTAATATGCTTTTAGATCTGTTTTTTTTCACATGATGTGCTTACATCATCATCATCACTGCAGAACTAAAACCTGTATCCCAAAGCGACCAGTGCTTACCAGGTATCCGTATGAAGGACCATCCATGGCGAGGTTGGAGGGCCATCAGCCCCCCGGGGCATTGTGGGTGGATGGCGTTAGCCCTCATGCGCCAATCTGAGGCGAGTTCAGGGGAGCCGTACAGAAAGCACTGCTTGTAGACCGTCCCCCCACCGCCGCGCATCATCCGCCACTCGTACTCGGCACTCCGGTCGGCACAATACCGCTCCATGGGAACTGCCGTCACCTAGGCAACCAGAGATAATTTGAGTGATGGAGAAGAAAGATCGAGATTAGTTTTTTTTTTCCTTTGCTTTTTAAAATAAAATTGAATCTGAATAAATTAGATTAGATGCATTCTCCTGTAACTATAATGTCATTATGGTTTTAATGAATCAGCAGGTTCTGATTGCGTGTGTTTGTGTGTGTCCGTGTGTGTTTCTGTGTGTGGGGGGGGGGAGATTGGGAGGAAGCCTAACAACTGAAGAACAACCTGTGTGAAGAGCTCTCTTTGGAGGCTCTGTTTGTTTTAAGTGCAGCTGGAGGGCCTGACGGTCACCCCCATACATTTTCATCTATGATGAAAATGTATCATAGATACATTTTCATCTATGAAATGTGTGTGTGTGTGTAGCCACACACACATTTCATAGATGAGACCTTCTCAGTGTAAAAACCAACACAAAGCAGTGCCTCCCTCTTCTACTGCCACGACCACCCAAACGCAGTCAAACCGACAACGGCGGCCATCCACACAAATCGGTGCTGGCGCATTTTCTTTGCGCACTGACCTTGGGCGTGGCGGCCAGCAGGAACTTGGGTGGCAGCGTGGCTTCACAGGGTCGGAGCGTGGAGGTGGCAGAGTTTCTGTCGTGGATCCTCACGTCTGTGTGGGCCAAAATGCCGGGTCTAGAGGCTGTAAACACCAGATCCTGGAGGACACACACACACAAAGTGTATAAATGATGAGAGGTGAGTTAATTCCGGAACCCCTTATACCGCAATTAATCTCAAGTTGAACTGTGGACAAATGGAGCATAATACATAATAATTTACATAATAAGACCCCTAAAGTCTTAAATCGCTATGCTAAATCTAAGATTACCAAAGCTTAAATGTGTTGATTAAAATGTGTGAGAGTGAAAATTGACTGTATAACAACTGAATATAACATTTGGGTAAGAAGGTGTGAAACAAATTCATACATCAATACATTTTCCAAATAAACGTTGTACTTCATGATAACAAGTAATCTAAGAGTAATGCAGAGGTTCATTTTAGGGCAGTATGTAGGAGTGTTTACCATTGGTGTGTAGTCTCACTGAGACTACACACCTAGTGGTCTGCCACTAGGTGAGACTGCCACCTAGTGGCAGACAGAAAAACAGCTTCACAGATAACATTTAGGCACAGACACCCAATGCTGATGGTTTCTCTAAATAAAATACAGTGCATTAAAAAACCTATTTATATGTTTTTTGGCAAATCAAACTACAGCACCAAACTTCAGTGTAGTTTATTAGGATTTTACGCGCTAGATCAAAACAAAGCCGTGCAAAATGTGCATATTGTAAAGTCATATGATGTTTTAATAAATGTTTTATTAAAAAATGTGGCTTGAATTTGTCATTTATCAACACTTTTTAAAACCATGTTTTAGTGCAAGTCTTTAGAGGTCAATGATTTCATAAGGAACAGTGCTTGTTAATCAACATAAGTACATTAAAACAACCATGTAAATCTACCAGATTGAAACAAAGGGCTAATTTTCATTTGTAGTCCCCTTGCAGATTGATGGTAAAAATAAAAAAAGGACAATTGAAACACACATGAATGAACACACATAAATTATAATGTACAGAAAATTACAAGAAATGGTTTGTACTGGTACAAATTAGCAATTTTAATAAGCTAGTCACACTCACATAAAAATCTGTTAATTCAAATATTTTAATTTAAAACATGAAAGCGACTGTTTAAATGATTTTCTAAAACTGCTCTAATATGTTGCACAGAACTCCCATTATGGCAGTGGTTCCCAAAGATTTTCTTCTCGGCCCCCCCAGTGGTTCTCAAACATTTTCTGGATTCCCATATGGATAACAATAAAATCTCCCCCATAAAAAAAAAAAAAAAAAATCAACTGGGCACACACATCGTTCAACCAGACATAAACCTATACACATATTTTGTTTTCAAACTCCACTGAAGTTCAGGTTGCAACAAAACACACTACAAACCATCTTTACAGTGAAACACTTTTATGTAATTGTTTTTTGTTGTTTTTTTTCATTCATGCATACCACTTCTTGCAGCCCCCTGCAATGGCGTTGTGCCCCCCTTAGGGGGCGCGCCCCACACTTTCGGAACCACTGCACTAGGGTGTCTTAAAACAAATGCGTGCCACTCCTTTTAGAAATTTACATTCACTAATTATGCACTACTTCATGTTGGTCTAATACATTTAAAACCCTGAAGTTTGTGTTTATGACATGAACTTTTGCTAGGCACTGTAAATGGAACATTCAGTGGTTACGTGCAGGAATATTCAGACCCTGTTCTTCCACAAGAGCGCCAGAAGAACTGATTATAAAACTGACCACAATGTCAATCATTCAGCCAGACAACAACGATGAGCCAAGAAGAGAGCCGTGGCTCTCTGTGCCAGCGGCACCGAGCTTTACAAGAAAAAGGAGCAGCTGTAGGAAGCGGGCCAAAATCACAGGAGTGAGTGTTTCCTACGAATAAGTGTGAGAGTCTGGGGGTTAGCGTGGTCAAACAGCACATATACAGTCTAAACTCTCCTGGTATCCACAGGTTTCCAGGTTTTATTTTGGCTGCTCCAGGAGAGGAAGCTGAGATGTAATTCAGCTGTGATGAGGCCGTCAGAGGAAGAGGAGGATGAAATTACCCCAGTAGTATTTTCCAACACATTAAAACACAAGTGACGAAGGTTGGTGATATGACACAAATCTGGCCACAAGCAACTGTTTACTGGGTAAAAGTTGACTGGACATGAACTGCTGAACTTCTCTTAAAGCTCCTAGCAAACAAATCAGATGCATTTTTGTCCCCTGGTGGTCTGTATATTTAAACTGGCAGAGGCGGCGATTCCCATAATAAAAGAAATACCCAAAAAACAATGAATAATGCACTGTCTCAATCCAGCCATGTACCTCACAGCTGCAGGGTCCTACACACATGAAACGTTTTGTGTGCGCCTGAGAAGAGCTGTCTTGTGCTGCGTCTATCCCGAAGGTAAAACGCTGGCAAGCATTTCAAACTACTAAGCTGTTTTAAGGGAACAAAAAAACAATACAATGTCTTTTTTTTCTCACTGAATGCTTTGTCCTCTCCCACAAACCACCAAAACAACCAATCATTGTTATGAGACTCATTTGCCTGTTCTTTGGCAGACAAGCTAAGTTTCAGTTATTTTATGTGGGAAAAATTACACTTGTTTTAAGTTTATTTCTGTCGAGTATAAGGCTGGGCATTTATTGTACTGTTTATTATTTATCACGATAAACTTCTTATGATAAGAATTTTGATTTATCGTTTCCAGGGATTCTGCAGCTTCCACCAACTCAAATTTATGACTTTTTAAGACCATCGTGACTAGAATTTAAGACCAATATCCCCACAGAAATGTTCAGTCTTCATTCAGCCAATAAATTTGCACTTGGCCATGATAGAAGCAAAAGGCTGGCTAGCAAGCTAGAGTATGATAGCGGTGAGTAACCGATAGCTTACAATTTTGAATCTCAGAATGCAATAGACGTCTGAGTGCAACTCAAACTTTTGCATGACGGAAAAGTCCCACACAGAAAACTATTCACTGAATATACAAAATTGAATAGTCTTTTCATGATAAATTTAAGACCTGTGATTAACATATTAAAGGTCAACTTACTTTTCAAAATGAATTTAGGACATTTTAAGGCTAAACTGTGGATTTTTGTGATTGCTGGTTTTACTATTTTCTCCACTGCTGTTTCATTGAGTGTATCAATAAATTTGAAAATATGACTAAATGCAATTACTTTGTGACGTTTAGTGATTCAAATCACATTTCTTTATGCAACTGGCATCCTAAAGAAGCACATTACGAATATTTAAGGGCAGCATTTGTGTGTATGGGGCTCTGATTGCTATGCCATGCAGTCACAACCGTTCCTTAATTTTGAATGATCAGCAATCAACCAATACTTACATGTGAAACCAATCATACCCACCGACCTTGTCTACATCTGCATAAGTCTGAAAATCTGGCACTGTCACATTTTGCTCTGCTGTGTTAGAGGGCTGACTGACAGACGTGCCCACATCTGTCAACTTAGCAACTTTATATAAATCATTAAAATAATCATCAGGTCAGACTTTTTAAGGATCAGCGAAAACAGAAATCGGTACACCTTCAATTTTTCCCATTGGACACTGGATTCTTTGTCTCCTTAAAATCAATTTTTAATTATGTTTTTTAGTGTTTTATGATCTCTTCAACATTTCACAAGAAAATGGAAGGTGCCTGTGTGTGTCTCTGTTTTTTTTTAACTAACCTGGAGGACGGGACTGGTTTGTGTGTTGGGGAAGGCGGTCGGTTTGTTGAGCCACAGGATCAGATCCTTGTGAGAAAGACACACACTCTTGTGCTGTATCCTCCCTCTGTCGCCTTCGTCTTGATGCTCCCCCATGGGATCGAACAGCCGTTGATAGTAGAGCCGGTAAGCAGCTTTCATTGACAGGAAAAGACCTAACCACCTGAGAGATGGACACAAAATCACAAAATCTATTTATAAAAATTGGACCCCAAAACAAAAGTAGGGTAAACAATGCAGAATAACCGCTTCCATCGTATTAAATTCCAAGCGAGTAAATGGATGACTTTTAACACTCACCTCACTAAGGTGCCTTGCAGCATCATATTGGACATTTCTGCTGGTGACACATCAATAAAGCGCAAGAAGGAGAAGCAGCTTCCTTTTTCGTCATCTGAGACAGAACAGCCAAAACACAAAGTGGTGAAAATGACGTCGCACACAGAATGGAGTTGTTGCCACGTTTTACGTTTTCTGCTTGGTGCTCACCTTTCCTATGAAAAAGGGACTGCTGGATGTGATTTGGCGAGAAAGGAGATAACAGCACTTGTAGTAATCTGAGAAAGATGAGAAGAGATACAAGATCAGGTTATAACAGTAGGTGTGAGGAGCAACACCATCAGAATGCAAGGTATTAGAAACGTAGTATTTACACCCTTAGATATTCAGGATTCAGTGGATTTGATTCGGATTTTATGTGACAGACCAACATAAAGGAGTGCATAATAGATGGGGGTGTACTCACCATCTTTACTCTGATACCCTTAAATAAAATCCAATGCAACCAATCTCATTTAAAAGTGCCCTAGTCAGTAAATAAAGTTCATCTGGGTGAAATTTTAGCTCAGTATAACTATTACAGCTATTACCAGCTGCAAAAAGACAAAATAGAGTAATGCACATGAGATGTCCAGAACTAATTCTGAGGTTTTGTGACAAGACTTGAACATTCCTATTCCCACACAGTCTCCATCCAAACTGACTGAACCTGAAATATGCATTTTGGAAAAAAAAACTGGTAGAGACACTAAAAACATGTAGCTGTGACTGGGATAAAAGCTCGCTCTAGAATGTTTTGTGGATGACAAAATATGACACTTAGCATGCATAAAAAAACTGTACAAGCCATTAACCTTTTCCATATACTACACAATCATTCACTCTATCACATAAATCCTATTAAAATAGATTGAAGTATATTGGCAACAAAACAAAAAAGGGAATGATTAGTTTTTAACGACTTTGGAGATTAAGCAGCAGCTTTGATTGAGCTGGTGTTTTTTGTTTTGTTTTGTCTTTCCTTTTAGAAAGTTTGAGTGAAGAAGATCATACTTGTTCTTGGCCTGGTTGTGTGTGTGGACGAGACCATGACGGTAGAGAAACTTGGAAATGACGTATGGCTTGACAGACATGTGGAAAGGGGAGCGGGTTTCCTGACGCTCAAACAGGTCAGGGTGGTTGCAAACCTGCATACAAATATGCAATTAGAAGTGATTCTTTCTGAAAATACAAGTTGTGGATACATGATTTTGTGGGTAACTAGGAAAATATGCAGAAAAAAAAAATCCACTTTGTACAGTCAAGTAGTTTCACATAATTTGGTTTACTTTGGAGGCTGAATAGAAAGAAAAACAAAAGCAACAGCACATGCCTTCCTAAACTGCATGACCAGGTTCATAAGCGAGGAAGTGGTGCTGCTGGCCTGCTGGGCCGTGCCCATGGAAGACTGGAGGAGGTCCTCGATGGAGATCTTGTTCCTCAGAGCCTGGTAGAGCAGCCTCTGACGGGACGTCAGCTGGCAGTAGGTCAGGATCTCAATCTGCAGAGTGGGAGAAGACAAAGTTGCTTTGAACAACACATTCATTGGGCCTCTCACAGTGTAACAGTGGGGCGGACGACCCATTAAAAGTGGCTATAGTCCTCGATGTGCCCATTTCCTGTCTGGTAACTGTCAATAAAGGCCATTACATTCAACGGGACTCACAGTTTATCATGATATGTCTTAAAAATATATATTCATATATTTTGCTCACTTTCTTTGCTAAAAAACTAATTACAGAAAATATTTTCAAAAAGTGGCCTTTATTTTAATCAGAACTTCTGTGAATTGAAAGGCAGAGTAGGAGCCAAGCTAGGAGAATTTTTGTTCAATTATGATAATATAGTCATAATATTAACCTAAAACAGCCACAAAATTATCAGACCCAAAAAAAACATCTTAAAATTATAAGAAAAGAAAAGTTATTTTAATGAGAACAAAGTTTCTGGTTTTCAGGTTCTAATCTGACCAGCTCAGTTTGTGTAATTCTTTCTTCGAATTAGACACAGTTGTTTCAAAGTATCTATAAAATCTTTACCAAAGTACAACTTCACAAGATGCTCATTTAATTATTTTTTTTTACTTTATTTTCCCAATATTACAATGGTATTCTATTTTTCTTGACTCTATGCTTTTACACATGTATCCATGTAATATTACGAGTTTACTCTCATAATTAAAAAAATAATTTGCCACCCCAAAATATTCTGTCTTTGTATTGAGCTGAATTCAGAGTTCAAATAAGTAGAAGCTATATAAAAAAAAATACTTGTGAAACAAGATGGCGGCCTCAAGTGTGCTGACATCTATCTGTAATATCCAGATTTTCCAAAAACTAAATCTTCAAAAACCAAAAATTCAATTCATAGATAAAATAGATTTATCGCCCAACCGTACTCAGAGCTAATAAAAAAGGTCTTACTTTTTCTTATTCTCCTAAATTAAGCAATACCAAAAGAGTTACACCCCAAGTCAAATCTTCCAGGACTTTCATTTCAACATTTTCAGCTAGTTTTATATAACAATAACATTTAGAAGCAGGAAAGTTCTGATTTATACACAATTTACTATTTTATATAATTAAGCGTTCGCATTTAAGATTTTTTCTGTCAGGTACCGAGCACTGTTAAGTCTCACATTATAATCCCAATGTAAGCAGATAATCAAATGCCAGAATGATCTCACTGTGCAGAAACATAACAGAAGGAAAGGAAAAAATCAACAGAAAAACAAGAGACGACCAATAAGTGTGGAGAAGGAAGAGAAGTACGCTGGCAGGGCTGTTCGTGGGCGCTGAGATGAAGAAGTGAAAAAAGACAGATGTGGAGGAGTGATGAACTCTGCCATTCCTCTGCATACCAAAACGTAAGTGTGTGTGTAGCAGGAGGCCCTGAGTCCAGCATACATCAGGAGGATATGCCAATAAAAGCTTCACTCTCATGCTTATTGCAACACTTTATGTGTCACTGAGGTGAGCAAAGAGGCAGAAAGAGTGGAGAGCAGGAATAATTCACACAATTAGAATATGAGGTTTTATACCATACAGTTTTAGATTGAACACATCTCAAAAATGATCAGTTTTCATTACATTTTTACAATAAAAATATGCCTAATCAATTAAAAACCCTCATTCCTCCTTGAAGGCAGTTCAGAACTGCAACTAATCCAAAAGATAGTTTGACCAAGAGGTTTGCTCAAACAAACAAACAAATGTTTTTACCTTGTCTGAGAGTTCATTTTCCACGTCCTTCTTGATCCTGCGCAGCATGAATGGCTTGAGGATCATGTGCAATCTGGAAAGCTGATCTTAAAAGAGAAAGAAAAAAAAACCACACACAACATATTACATGCAAAAGTATAAATAGCAAACTGAGGGAAACATTTCTGTTGCACTCACTCTCATCGATGGCAGACTTGTTCTCAGCGTGGCTCTCGATGTCCTTGGAGAACCATTCGTTAAACTCTTCGTGGGAATCGAACAATGTGGGCATGATGAAGTGCAGCAGGGCCCACAGCTGAGAAATAGTGACGACATACAGTTGTTAACACTTCTGATAAGAACACATACATTTAAATGCATACACACTACAAACCTCAGCCATAGTGTTCTGGATGGGCGTCCCGGTCAACAGGAGTCTGTTCCGACACTGGAACTGCAAGAGGATTTTCCACCGAACGCTAACAAAAAAAAAGAAAAAAAGTTTGTCACTGATATTAACATACGATCCACCAGTTACAATATGTGTTTTTTAAAGTAAGCACATTTTGATCAGTCTCCAATAAAAACTTGTATGAGCTGTACAGCTGTGGAAGTCAGTGGGAACATTTTTCCAGATGTTTTTGTTGATTTTGAGCTTAAGAACAGTGTCCCTGAAATCTATATCCTGCCTGATTTATGATGTGCCGACCTCACCTAATAGCTTTCAATGTCAAAAATCGTTTCGGACTGCAGAGATTAACATTTCTCCTTTGTCGTAACTCTGCTAAACTGAGTCTTAAAACAACCAAGAATAAATATTAACATAACTAGCACAGGCAGTAAAACAGACATATTAAAAATCTGCTTTACCTGGAGCTGCTTTTCAGAGCCTGAGCCTCGTCCAGAACCATGTACTGCCACTTGACCCTCTGGAAGTACTTTACATCTTGGACTACCAGCTGGTAGCTCGTGATCACCACGTGAAAAGGTGCGTTTTGTGTATAAAGTGTTTTCTAAGTAAGAATTGGCAAAAGAGAGACACGGTTACAGACTACAAGAGAAAGAAAAATGACAGAAGAGAAAATAATTGCGTTAAAGATTATAAGCGGTTATCGTTTCTGAATAGATATCTGTTTTAGTATCTCTGTTTAGCATAAATCCAGATTAGCTAGCCTGAAGCTAACAGCTAAACAGAGAGACAAAGTCAACTTCTGCCATCTCAACAAAATCCTGTTAATGCATGGAATGCTATTTTAATAACCTATAAACAGTCATCATGTTTGCATTGAGCCATATTTTTACATAGAAGCCAAAGATTATTTACACAGGAAAATGGAGGTTGGAGGCACTAAAAACCTTCCTGAGTGAAGCAAGAACTGGGTTCAGAACATTTAAACCATTTCCATTCAAAGTAACTACCTAAAAAAGTATGACAGTGTAAAGATTAATATAATAGAGTTCATGATTAGGCACCATATTATTTTTGAACTTGGGTTCTTGAAAGGCATCAAATGTTCTGGCCAGAAAAAAAAAATGTTCTGTGTAAAAGAAGAAATTGATCTGATTTTGAATATTACATAGGTTGTTACTCTGACAGGAAATGTTTCACCAGATTCCATTTAAAATAAGCGTTTAGAAAAGGACGGTTATTGGTGGCGGATCGCCTCCTACCTCCATTTTCTGTATGAATTATTAATGGTCCCCAGGTGGGAAAAAAAAAAAAAACAGCCGAAAGATTGAAGATTAATAAAATATTGTTCTCATAAACTGCTATGAGCTTTTTCTTTTACATTGGAGTTGTTTTAAAACAGTGGGAGTCTGCTTTGGTCACTTACCTCCTGTAACCTTCAGACTTTAGGACCAGACAATCTGGATTTTAAGTGTTATTTATTTTTACCAAAAATAAATAACACTCCATATATTCAGTATAAACTTATTTGTACCTGGCTCCAAAATTTCCGAATGACTTTGCGGTCGTGGGGGTTCCCCCAGTACGGCAGCACCTGCGGGACACAAATCAGCAACGTGACAAAACGCAAAAAGCTGCATCGGCTGTTATCGGCGAATAGGCGCTGATCAAAATAATCACCGAGTTAATCTACTCCCCCAGAAACTACCCTTCTCTGAACCCGTCACGACTACGATGATCAGCAAGAGAAAAAAACATAAACACCAGGGATGTTCACAGGGGAAACGTTCGGGGTACAGCACTCACCGTAAATCACAGGCTAACCTGCTGATGTAGAACATGATGTGAAAAGATGTAAATGTCGCTATATAACTCAACACCAGCTGTCATTCCATTGTTTTCAGTCAGGTTTGCACCCCATTAGCAAAACAAACTGGAACTGATTCTCTTCCAGAATTAATGATAAAGTAAGCTGAATGCTAAGGATAACAAAGACATATTGTGTGTGTGTGTGTGTGTGTGTGTGTGTGTGTGTGTGTGTGTGTGTGTGTGTGTGTGTGTGTGTGTGTGTGTGTGTGTGTGTGTGTGTGTGTGTGTGTGTGCATGTGTGTGTGGGCGTGTGCGGGGGTCTGTGGGGGTGTGTGTGTGAGCCAGCTTACGGCTGATATTAAGTGTCTCGCAAAGGTATTTATGCTGAGATTAAATTACACACATTTGAACTTCGTTTAGCTTTTAGGCAATGTCTGAAAACAAGGTCCCTCACTTTTGTTTGGGGGTATCAGAGAAAAAAAAGTGGTGAAAACTATTTGATTTTTTTTAACATTTTCACATCCATGTATCCTTTCGTTTCTAACTTCATGATTATGCACTGCTTGGTGTTGGTCTATCAGGTAAAATACAGTTAAGTTACATTCCGATGTGTGCTTACAATGTGGAATAAATGGAAAAGAAAAGAGTTAAGGGTTATGAAAACTTTGGCAAGTACATCCATCCAAGGGCCAGAAACGCCAGCTATGCTATGCGAAAAGACTAGTTTTCAAAAAAAATCTTAAAAATTCAAAATAGCCTTCTATTGAGTAAAAGAAATAATGTTACAATACTGTCCCCTAATGGATGTTTGTAGTACAAAAAAATCAACCAGTTTTAACATTTTTGACACATAAATAGAGAAGAGGAACAGAAAATAAAGAGACAGAGATTTCCGAGAGGACAGAGATTTCCGAGAGGAAATCTCTGTAGGTGTTTCTTCTGCAGGTGTTTCCGTTGCTGCATTCAGTCGGCATTTACAGATTCCCACCTTGAATTTGGGCACAAAGCGGCTGAACTCCTGGTGCCAGTTGTTGAGCGTGGACGCTGGAGAGATGATCAGGAACGGACCCCAGATGTTGTCTCTCTGCGGAGGAAAAGAGCAGACGTCATCAGCTGCTACACCAGGTGGTCTTTGCGTATGCGGTTGAAAGTGGGACCCGAAAACAGGAAGTCCTACGAGGATCGCAGCGCGCGTCATTCTAAACAAGCCGCACACCCTCTGATTACCACTTCTTCTCTTCTTAAGAGGAAAAAGACTAAAGCTGGCAATTTCGCTATTCACATTTGTGAAATCTGACATATTTACTAATGCAGTCAAATGTTCCAACACCTGCAAAAAAAAAAAAAAAAAGCAGAGTTGCAAACCAGGAACTCTTTAGAGGAAGCAGGTGCACAAAGAGGCAGTCCAGTAGATGTTTCCACGAGTGAAAAACAATAGAGACGAGATAAAATTCCAGCATGTTATGGAGGAGAGGTGTAAATGAGCCCGCCGCCCCTTTGACCCAGTCCTCTCTCTCTCACCTCCGCTAGGTGGGCCAGCAGGGCAATACTTTGAACCGTCTTCCCAAGTCCCATTTCATCTGCCAAGATTCCATTTATCCCCTGTGGCAAAGAGAAGAAAACAAACAGAGAGCTAAATTACTCCATGGGGGCTTTAATAACGTAATTTTATGATTTGCCAAAAAGGACACAAAGCAAGGATTGCACAACTAAAATACCTTAAAGTTTGTGTTTTGACGGACCCTGACCACACACTCTGTCCTGTTTCTTACCTCTCTCTAAACGCTCGCTTGTTTCAGTAATACAGACAGAAAAGCTACCAATATTCAAGAGTATTTGTACCGCTTTAAGTTTTTCCGCATTTCTAATTTCGCAACCCTACGGATATTTCTTTACAGCAACACAATTGCGAAGTAAAAACAAAACAAAGCAAAAAAATACATACTTTTTTTTTATCTGAAAAGTGTGCTTTGGATTTTTATTGTTCTCATACCCTGACTGTGATGCCAGATCGGCACACACCTAGTGCTTTTTCAACATTATAACATTATAATCGGGAACATGGAATTCATTTTCCCCTGAGGCGAGCTACAATGCTGATTCAGCTCACCACACAACACATGTCCTTCTAACAATCCGAGACGAGGTTGTGCCCAGAAAACCTCTGCAGTGTTTTTGTTTAAGGTTTCCATCTTGTGTAATAAGGTTTCACTTTACATCTCTGCTGCGGACTGTGCAGCTAGACTCAGTATCTCACGATTTTATTTTTTTGCTTCTTTCACACTTCCCAAAACCTTCTGGAATATTTCACAATACTGCTGCTGAAAGACCAAAGGTTTGTTTTCTTTACAATTCATCTTCGAGGTATACATTGTTTTTTTTTTTTTTAAAGGATAATTCATCATGTGAAGTGATACTGGTGAGAACAAACCCAGCCCATGCTTGGAAAGACTCAGCCGTCAGAAGCTGCCCCTTAAATAATATAGATGAAACTTTTAAAATAATAAAAAAATAATAATAATAATAATCAGCTGGTGAAGCAAGTCAGATGATATTCAACTTCAAAAAGTCATATTACTTCTTTGAAGTATGTGTAAACTTATGCATATATATTGAGGCCTGGTTACATTTTTAGGCTAATGCTAAATGATGTAATTTGGAAACCAAAAAAGCAAAACAATGTTCCAAATCCTAACAAAAAGAAAAGAAAGCTTTCAGTTTTCCAGTCAAGTTTTTACTGAGAGAGACAGACAAACTTACCTGTTCATAGAGGTTGGCCAGCCAGTTCATGCCTTTGAGTTGATAACCCTTAAGTTTTCCGTTGAAAATGGTGGGCTGAGGAATGTCCTCGCCTGCTTGGATGGAGGGGTTTGACAGACTGTAGCTCTCTCCAAACCCAGAGGCCAGTCCTGAGGACATGCTGCCCGCAACATGCAGAGAGGCACTGCGGCTGTCTTTGGCCTCTTCGTCAAACATCCTTGTCTACGTGAAGAGACGACAAAGGGATATTTAAGAGTTCTTCTTTTTGTAGGCGATGACAGAATTTCCATAGATGGAGGAATATCAGCTTACTCTCTCTTGGTGAATCTGATAAGCTTCTCTAGCATTCCTCAAAGCCTGCGATTTGTAGTATTCACTGTCTGTAAGCACATAAAATCGTTTGATTTTGTATAATTAGAATCAAATTGAATATGAGGTTTTTATTGACCACATACGGTATTGGTTGAACAAAACAAAGTAAAACTGGAAATTTGGTATGTTTTTTTTGGGGTTTTTTTTTTACAATTGCCTCACATTGTTTGTCTAATAAATCAAATAAATTGCTCAAACTGCTTATCATACCATAATCCTCCTGTCCAACATTGACCATCACGCCTCCTCCCACATCAATTTGTCTCTGGGACGAATTGTCTTCAAGCTTTCGCAAAATGTCCTCCTGCGTCGTGTCCCCTTCCGGTGCCCCCATGCTGGCTTTGCCGCTCATAAAATGAGCGTACAACTCCGTCTGAGTGATCAAAAAGTTCAGCTTACGCTGCTGACGTTTAGCCTGCGGAGAGAGTAAACTTCAGTGCATCCAAGATTGTAAAGGAACATTTTTCATGTCAAAATTCAGTCCCTTTGCTCAATAAACCTCATTCTCAGTCCTTTTTAGTCAGAAAATAGTGAAATCCAATTGAATGCCTTTTCCAGGTTGTGTAGGAACCCCGTTCTAATGTCTCCATCCACATCGACCCTGTAGTGACCTACCTCTCTCATCTCTTCGTCGAGTTTCCGCTGCTCCAGAGCTTCCTTCTCAGCTCTCTTCCTGTGCTCTTTTTCCACTTTGTCATATTTCTTCCAGTAGAGCATCATCTCCTTGGTGAGGCGTCGCGCGCGGGGCAGCGTCTCTTTGCAGTTCTTCTGAGCCTGGATGGCGGCACGCCGGACCTCTCGCATGCACTGGTGGGCCAGCTGGAAAAACACCAAGCAGCTGTTAAGGCTTACAGCCATAAAATAACTTCACAGCGTCTGTAAAAGTTTATTTTAAGCACGTAGTTGTGTGTTTGCTTACCTTTTTAGCGTTGGTGAGTACTACGTTTTTGGCAGAAGTCTTCTGCTTGAAAGACTGCAATAAAGATGAAGAAAAATAAAGGTTACTAAGGGCAAAGAACAATCTTCAGATTATATTTTGTCCATAATCGTAGAGCAAATGCGGGTTTGTCCTTTGGTT
The DNA here is from genome assembly GCF_002775205.1 of Xiphophorus maculatus. NCBI lineage: Eukaryota > Metazoa > Chordata > Actinopteri > Cyprinodontiformes > Poeciliidae > Xiphophorus > Xiphophorus maculatus. The sequence goes on along the minus strand of NC_036457.1, from coordinate 15,002,235 downwards.
CTTACACACTAACCTTAGGAACCTCCTTTTTAGCGATGGTGAGCCACACTTTACGCCGCCGTGCATTCAGCTGTTCAACAGTGAGATGTTTTTTCTTCACCATGGGCAGTGGAGCATCATGGGAAAACTTTGCAAACACCTTGGTGATATATGGACGCTCCTCGTCGAGAAATTCTTCACCTCTTTTCTTTTTCTTCTTCACTTTCTTTAATTTTCCTAAACAAAACCAACAACAACAAAAACGTGGAATATTTTATGCGTTTTAGCACTAGCATCATCACGTCTTCCCTTACCTTTGATTTTCTTCTCATCTTTAATTTTCTTTTTCTTCGTGCCCAGGTGGCGCTGCTGCTCATAGAAAGGATCATGACTTGACAGGAGTCCTGTGCTGTAGTACTGATACTGATAGAGCTGCATGGAGACATGCACACAATTATTAGAAGGGGAACTCTTACGTGGGCAGGACTCTTAGCATGGATCCCGGTTGCTGGCACCTCTCGGTCGGAGTAGAACTTGCTCTGATGCTGCCGATTGTGACGGTGTAACCGAAGCATGTCGTGAAGCTCCTCCCGAGACAAACTGAAGTTAGCGTCGTCGGACTCTGCGTCAGAGTCTGTGGTGTCGTCACTCAGGAGGATGTTCTGCAGAAGACACAAGAAAGGAAGCTAAGACGGAATGCAAATGGTTCAAAATAAGCCAATGAAAAAAATGGATTTTTTTATTGGAAACTGGTGTTTATAATTAATAACTATCACTAAGCTATATCACTGTCAAGCCTACACTAATAAACTATCAAACAGTTGTTTATTGACTGTTAATTATAGTATAATTAACTATAAATTAACTGGTTCGTTAATGCTTACAAGCATTAAATAAAGCTGCTATTACCTTGAGCCATTTTCTGTTCTTTTTCAACTTTGAAAAATTGTAGAGATTCGTTTTATCGGCCTTTTGGTCTGCTGGATTGAAATGAGAGGAAGAATATTATATTTTATAAATAAACATGATGCAGTGAGGTTTGTGCAGGAGAAAAACATGCGACTCTGAACGTCCTCTTACCTTTACCTTGCAGTACTCCGTTAAGGGGTTTGCAGTCTGATAGCGCATCTTCTTGCTCGCATGGCTCACTCTTCACGGACAATGCTGTGTGTTGGTTGGAGGCGTCCAGGGAAAGGCCCGACCCCAAAGCGCCATCGCTGTCGTCGCTATCGTCGCTACAATAACAACATGAAACTTTAGTGCATGCAAATCGCTGCCGTCCGTCCCTGTGACATCCCCCCCTCTTCTCTATACCTTATGTCTCTGTTAAAGATAGCAGCGGTTTGTCGCAGAAAACTGTCCAACTTCAGAGATCTTTCCAAGCGCTGCAGATAGAGAGGCTTGGCCAGGCCAGAGAGCCCCGGCGACCCATCCTCCTGGCGCCCATCTTGCCCTGACGCCATGCAGCACTGACTCCTCTGCCGAGCAGGGCAGAACCCTTTACTGAAGAAATGCACACACTGAAAATGAGTAAGTTATACATGACAGGAGGGGGCCGAGAGGCTAATTCCAGGATGCGCAATATTCTAGTAGCACATAATCCATGCACGAGGATCTTTACCTTTTGGTTAAGAAATGGCATTCCTCTTGAGTCCAAGATGAATTACCTCACAAAGGTGAAAGAGTCTAGAAAAGAAGAAATCCAATCATTTTCTATTACATGTGATGCGTGTACGCCTGTCATATTTCAAATTCTAAAAGTACAGAGACAGCTATTTAGTTACATTCTAACAGTTTGTTAATTCTGCCACAGCTGGCCTTTAAGGACATGTGTGATGTTGATATGGCTCAAAATGAAAATGAGTTTGACACCCCTGCTGTATTATTGCTTAGAAGCACAGTTTCTCTAATTTTATGAAATGGAGGAAGTAAAGAAGTGTATTCATGCGAAAAGAAATATGCATAAAAAACTATAGATGAAACGAGGGTCACTATTAGAGCAGCGATTATCAATTGTTTTCATAATCGTATATTCTATTGATTATTGTGATGATTAATTTGAGATATATATATATATATATATATATATATATATATATATATAAAATCCTATTCTTTTTATTGTCTGAAATGCAATAACAGCACTCCTTTAGTGTATACTTGATCCTTAGTAGCAAAGGATGCATCCAGGTCACTGTAATACCTGGATGCCTCCTGTAATACCAGGTAATACTTCTAACATCAAAATGTGAAATCCTCTGCCCTTTCTGCTTCACTTAACATCAAGTGAATGGATAGCAGTAGGAAATTGTTTTTACTGAATTTCTGGTTTTTTTTTTATATATATATAATTTTATATTTCTCAGACAAACTGGTAACTGGAGGAGACTTTAATATGTTTCTGGATATATACCTTGATCTGCTCAAAAAGATTTTTATTAAACAATTAATGTTTTGAGAGCATGTATAGCTCATAAAATAAGCAAAATACATATATGTGGTGCAAAATTCCAGGAGGATTGGCACTCCCAAATTTCTTGCTGTTCTACAGGGCCTCAGCGATAAAGGCTTTAAATTTCTGGCTCATGTAATGTCTCCAATTATGGGAGTTATGATCAAGTCACATGTAATGTTTATTATTCTTGGAGTATCTGAAACCTTGCATTTCTATTGTGTCATAACAGCAAGGGAGGGGGGGGGGGGGGGGGGTGCGTGCAAATAAATGTTCACTTTATGGAAAAATAAGAATGTGCCAACAATTAAGATGTGGATAGAGGGTATTACAAAGACATTCCATTTGGGAAAAATAAGATATGTTTTGAAGCATAGACTCTAAATATTTGATCAAACTTGCCAACCCATTATGAGATACCTCGCTAATATGGATGTAGCTCATGAGTCGGCCAAATAGAATCCATGATATAAGCTTTGCATCATTGGCTAATTCTGTTAAATTGGTCATACTGAGATTATACTATCTGTAAAACTGCTCTGTTTTGTTTGAGGATCTGTAGATACAGATAGATATTTAAAGTATTATTTTAATTGAACTAAAACATTTCTAATGACTGGAACAAATCATTTTGAGTCGCGCTGTAAGAGTCCCAACTTCAGTCTAAGGTAAAGAATCTATGGCAGTGGCAGGAAAGATTAGAGTGACAGACTTTAGTCAGAAATTGAAAAAGAGGGTTCAGTGTTTGAATCCAGTGATGTCAATATAGCTTTTTACAATAACTGAAAAGGACACAAATATATATTTTGCATGCTATTGTTGTGTGTGCGCACGTTTGTATGTGTGGGTCAAAATAAGCAAGAATTTCCAATTGTAATTATTAATGCGAATTGGCATGCCTGGTTTGCTTTAGACGTGTTAAAAATTTAATTAAAAACAAAGACAGGCTTTGTTGTTTTTAGAACACAGAAACGTGTTTTATTATTACCATTTGTCTGTCATATTTCGTTATAGAGAAGCAGATCCAGGCGAGTGCTGATGGAGGGCTCCTCTTGCTAGCTAACCTTCGCACGGTTAGCATACAAGCTAACGACCGTTAGCTGGCTCCGATCAGTTATAGACAGGGGTCAAGGTGCTGGTGCACACATGCGCTGACAGCTGTTTATTAAACCAGCCCTAATATTCAAGTCAACATTGGTAGATTCCTTCAGTAGCCACCAAATGTAATGAGACAACTGTTCGTTGTAATATTTTTAACGTGGTTTATTATCAGAAATGCTAGCTGGCTAGCTTATCAGAAACGAAGGAGTTCTGACGAGGACATCGTCTTACGCCATAAATATGAAGTATTCAAACTGGTTGTGTCTCTTTAAGGCCACCACCTCCCAGCCTAAACAATGTATAAAGATATATCAGTTTAATAATAATTTGTTGGGTTGCTTGCTGTTACGACACCGAGGCCCACCTCCCGCGCCTCTCATACCCTTGCAGCGGGTAATAGCGGAGGCTCGGCTGCCTGGTGTATGCACGATCCCCATCTTTTAATTCTTTCTCCCTCCTGGCCATCTTCCCCATTGCTCCTTCGCCATAACAACCACCGCGGAGTCTCTCACCTCAGCCCCGTGTCCCCCCTCCGGTCCCTCTCGTCGCTGCTGCCGACTCTCGGTTCTGTGGCTCCAAAATGGCGGTTTGAGGCACCAAGCGAGTCCGTGAGCTTTGAGTCGGCAGCAGCAGCAGAGAGGCGGCCACTTTCTGTTACTGAGAGAGCAGAGACACGACGCCATGGCCAGGTTACAGCAAGGAGCAGGCGCTTTAATCAATACCAGATAGAGAGACGAGAGTCAACCGGTATCTTTGAGCCAACACCAGCAACCAAAAAAATTAGCAAGATTTCTTTACGGTTAAAAAATGTTATATTACTCTCACATATGACATTGCAAGTCGTATAAATATGCATAATACAAGCACGACGGTGAATTTCCGATTTCGATTGATAGTGTCTGCTTTCTGCGAAGATTGCCGAACTACGTCTTTCGTCACCACAAGGGAACTCCGTTTTTGGTAAGATGAGGCAGCAGCAACGTTGAATAATTTTTAGGGTAGAGTGAATAAACCGGATTTTGCTTTAAAATATGAATTAAATTTTTTTTAAAAATACCCTCCATAATATTGCTTTAGTAAAATAAAGCAACGTCTCTTTCATTTCTATAACTGTAATGTACAATCTGTTTGTTCCCAGAAAACACAACAAATCTTACATTATTTGTTGTGAATATGGCTGACTGGATACATTAATCTTTAAATTTATCATACTCGGTTCAAAAGACAAATTTTTATACAGATGGAATACTTTTGCTTGTTATAAATATGCAATAACTTTAATGTTGAAGAAAACAAGTTACTGCTTTTCATTTAACCATTTTCCTTACATACAAGTACAATTTAAGAAAAGCTCTCATGTTTTAGATATCTAAACAGTGCAATTTACTTTCAGATTTAAGTAACTAAAATTTTTACAAACTTGAGCTCGAAGCCAAACACTTCTGGATCTTTGCCTTAATCTGCTGCTCATACTGTGCTTTCACATCTCCAGAAATTTCCCTCTAAAGCCACATTAATGTGCATTTAATTTTGTACCCTCAGTCTAAAACGAGTCTGAATATTTTATCAGTTTTAAACAAAATTTTTTCAACTTCAAAACTTGGATTTTGATGTTGAAAAAAACCCCAAGTCTTGCAGCAATTGAATCCCAAAATGGCTTTAATATGAAGTAAGTTTATTTTCCACAGTTACTGAATAGTAAATTATTACAGACCAAGAAACAGAACAAACAAAGATGCTGTTATGTGTTATGTTTTCAATGCCAAACAAGCACGCGACGTAATGCTAAAAGTTGTATTGTGTGGTGACAGCTGCAGTTATTGGCACATTTATGCAATGTACTGTACTGACGGCAAATGTTTGATAATACACCATCTTGCATCATCTTTAACAAAGTCAGTTCTTGACAATCGCTCATTAAATACTTATATACAAAGTGCAAAGTTTGTTCCATCAGATTGACACACTGACAGCAAAATAAGGAGGCTTCTGTAAATCAGAATAGGCACTACCAACAGGCAATCATGCAAATATCGTTTTCTACTGAGTTCCTTGGTCCTACAGGCTTCACGGACAAAAAGGAAAGGCTTTTGCATCGTCGTTTTCAAACAGACGCCTTCACAGCCAGCTGGATTTGTCCTGTTCAAATTTCTGTGGATCAATGAAAGGCTTGTCGATGGATTTGATCATCAGTTCGCCACAATACGCGCACTCAGACGCTACGATGTCATCGATGTCCGATATGATCTGCTCACGGCTAGTTGCCCCGATGCCCTTTCCCAGACTGGCTGTGTCCCCTTCCTCCTTTTGAGCAGGACGGTGGCGAGATTTAGAGGACTGTGTTGTAGCAGCCAGTTTCTTCTGGAGCTCTTCCAGGCGATTCTGCTTGAAGGCTGACAGGTGAGGGGTCACTTCCTATATGGTAAGAAAACAAAATACGCAAAACAAATCACATCTCGGTTGCTAAATTAAGGTTACTGCTTAAAGAATTCTCAGTTCATAAAGCCTTCCTATGAAACATTTCTACAGCTGTACTATGGCTGGAAAAAGAGGAAGTTTAGGCAGGCTTTTTACCTGAAACAGGCAGTCGTTATGGAACATGTGTCCACACAGAAACAAATAGAAAGGCCTGTTGAGTAACGGGAAGTCACATGCCGCACACTTTTCTTGGGAATCCACAACGCCGTACTTATTCCTCATTTCCTGGATGTCTTCCCTGATTCGTTTAGCACTCTCCGTGGCTTCCTCCATTTCCTGCTTCAGCTCCTCGATGTGCTTGTTGTACTCCTCCAGGGAGCTGCAGATTGCCTCCTGAAAAAAAGGATTGCATTTCTAAAACAAAACAAATATATTCAACATTGTGATATTTTCTAAAGATTGTAAGCAAAGTTCCTAAATATACTCTGCTGTGTCATTTTGTATCAGCCACATCCCACGGAAGCTAATCATTTCTTAAAATCACACCTTACTTTCTTGTGCAAAGGCTGTCACACAATATTTGTTACACAGTTCACTAAAAAGTGCATTAATCCAATTAATTATGGCTAATAGAACAAAATTAAAAATAATCATTGATGATGAAGACCTTAAAGTGGTCAATGGTGACAAAATCTGGAAAGAAAGGCAAGATGTCTTCGATCTTGAGCAGGTTGCAGCTGGACAGACAGTTCATGGCTTTCTTCACATCCTTCTCCTCCTGCACCACATGCCTGGCGATCTTCAGCCAGAGCTTTTTCCTCATCTCCTCGTCATCCTCAGGCAGATCTGCGCAGGACTTGGCCAAGTCCACGTCAACCTATAGACAAGAGAAAACCTTTCTAAAACCACATTTAAAGCATGTGAAGAATTGGAACTTGCTGTACGAGCATTAAAAGGGACTTATTATGCTTCCTTAAACAGGTTCTGATAGGTTTATTGGCTGTAAAAAAAAACATATTCAATTCATTTTTTTCACAAAATCATTCTTAAATAGTGTGATTTTAGTCTTGTGAGTTCTGCCTATTTTGAGTTCATTTCACTAAATCCAAATAAGCTGCTGCTGGCCACGCCCCCCAACTCAACAATTACACTTGCACATGAAAATGACTGCAAACAGATTCGCAATTATACAACTGTACATCTTTGAAAAGCAAAAGTGGAGCCTCCTGCATGACCAACAAGAATGCAGCAAGTGCTTTCTTCATTGTAAGTCAACAACAAAACACTTGGGTGTTTTTTTTTAGTGCTTGGGCTGTTATTAGAAGCAGTTGAGACCCAAATGGAAGTGCAAAAAAGTGCAGCAAGTGAATTTTACATAATAGGCCACCTTTAACAAACCAAGAAGGAGCATCACTTACTTGTAAAGCCAGATCCACTGCCTCCTCATGCAGTTCCATTATTCTATAAACCAGCACACAGGCCTGAAGAAAGCCATGCTCTGCACACAACCTGAGTGCATACTTCAGGTCATAGTGGATCTCTGAGGGGTGAGTACCTGCCTGTCTTAGATATTGCAACAGAGAGTCTGACTTGTACTTTGCATAAAGTGACAGCAAGTAGTTATGAATGGCTTCCTCAGTGACATTCAGCTCGTAAACACAGAACTCCATGTAGCGGATGGTCTCGTTGATCTGCTGGGCGCTGCCCATCTGGCTGTAGTTCATCAGAGCCGGGATGAGCTTCTTCGGGTCCAGCCTCTTGCCCATCTGGATCCACGCATTCACCACGTTCTTGGGAATGTGCTGCATGAGGACCGGCGAGAACTTGTAGAAGAGCTTTTCGTCGCAGTGCTTGGCGAGCACATCCAGGGCCGCGCTGAAGTTGTCGTGCTGACAGTAGTGGGATATGACCCTCTCGTAGTCCTGCATGACGACCGAGAAGTAAACCATGTCGTCCACGTTGCCGTGGCTGGCCAGCAGGTCGTAAATGGTGCCGCGGTTGTTGAACAGACAGTCCCTGTGCTTGGAGCTGCTCAGGAACTGGCGAAACTCGTCTCGGGTTTCCTGGAAGATGAGGCTGTTGTCGTCGCTCTCCAGCTGCCCGAGTCGGTTCAGGTAGAGCTCGGTCAGCCAGGTGACCAGCAAGGTGATCTGCGTTCTCTCGCTTTGTTTCAGATTGTTCAGTTTCTTCAGTAAGAACTCCTTCAATGCTTCTTCTTGTTTTGCTTCGATGAATTTGAGAGCTATTTCTTCGAAGTAGTTCTGAGTGAGTGCGTAGCACTTGGCGCTTTCCAGGTATCTCCTGTTCTGGAAGCAGTACTCGGCCTCCTTAGCTAGCACCATGTCCATGCATTCGGGCCGGTCGCGGCAGTACTCCTTGGCGAGGTCAAACTTGTTCATGCTCATGTACATCTGCCAGACGTCCCTAGACTCGCGCTGGATGTGATATCGGAAAACCGCCCGCTCCGTGTAGATCCACACCAACCCCCCAATCGGATCTTTGATCATTCTCTTAAGGGGGCCAAATTTATCTGGGAACACATCCTCGTACACCACCTGTCCGTTCAGAGTGCAGATCGCCTTTATTCGGTCATGAAGCAGCAGCAGGAAGTGGAACTGTGTCAGCACAATGGATATGGGTTTGTTCTGGCTAATGTCAATATCCGGTGTGTATTCCCATACCTGGATGGTGGTAAAAGAAAAGATTAGCAGAAGGTTTATTGCAGAGAAATGTGAGAATGACCAAAGTTAAGGCCCCCACATACTTCATCTGAAGCAGAACAGGCGACGCGCAGCTGCATGGATTCAGTACGTTCGTATTCGCACACACCTTTCAGACAACAGGACGGACCAGTGTGGGGACACCCCTCGAGCTTCTGTATATGTCATGGTTCCCCCTCTCTCCTTGTGTTCTCTATTTTGCTTTTACAAAACTATCACAGAGTTAGCGCCACACATTTCTACCGACAGCCTCCTCCTGAATGGAAATTTTGACATTCAGGAGTCAGGAACTGACTGATCAGTTACAATTTCCATCCAGGAGTTGCTAACCATTCACCAATCATATTATTATAATCGTAATATAGTGAAGAATTTTACAAATGTACATAATTCCTCACAAGTTAAACATTCCTCAAAAGTATTCATGTCTCCTGCAGATACAAAAACCGGACAGGGAAAGTGAACGAGTTGAAAGAAAATGTCAACTTTGCTTTCTGAATGCATTTCCCCATAAAGCACAGCAACAAACTTCTGATCAATCAGACAACAATTCGCACAAAGTTCTTCTGGAATAGTTCGACCAGGGCATGGCGTCGAGTTCGGTAGGTAGACAAAATGATTTTTGAAATTTTCGTCACACGTCTAAGTCAATGACAACCAATTTTGACTGTCATGTATGTGGGAGCCTTTAATCTTGAACAGGTTGAACCGTCTAGCAGATATTTACCTGGACGTCACTCAGCAGGGAATCGGGCCGGACATAGTCCAGCTGGCCATAGAGAACGCCATTACCCATCATCCAGGCAAACGCTTTGGGGAAGTTCCTAAGTTTCGCTGTGTAGAAGGTAATCTCACTGTATCCCATGTTGGCTGGGAACTCCTGGAAACTAGGCAGCAGGTCTTGGTTCTGACTGAAGATGGTGCTGAGACCTTGCTGCTCCGACCCTTCGGCCACCTTACCCACAAACTGGAACAGGCGCTTGCGGGTGGTGGCAATGATGAAGTACTTGTTTTCTGGGCTTCGCTCTATCTCCAAGCAGCAGACTGGTGCTGGCTTGCCATCCTCTTCCAGGGAGTGGACCTGCCACAGGACAAAATTAAGTAAGCATTTAGTCACATGCAACAGGAATAAATAATATAAACATTCGCAAAAAACAAAAGGGAAACTTCAATCCAACACTTACCTGTCTGAAGTACTGATCCGGGTTGGTATTGAACAGGCTGCCCTCGTTCGCAGAGATCTCCGCTTCAAAGATGATCCCTTGACTGGTGCCAACCAGGATGGGCCCTGTGCTGGTCTCGTTGCCCAGCAGCTTGTTCCAGCCCACGCTTTCGATGAGGTGGCCTCTCCAGCGGGACAGACTGCGCACCTTCTGGGTGTTCCTGTTGAGGTACAGACACTCGCTGCTATACAGGCTGATCAGCAGATGGGAGCCTGGGGACAGAAAATACAGAAGAGGATTTAGCTGTTGTTTTTATGCATTGCATAATCATACCACTGTCACATTACTTTGATAAATTATGGTGTGTGAAGGTTGTGCATTTGCGTTTGGAATAACAACACGTCTGAAAAACAAGAATAAAGTACAGAAAGGTGTAGCGACTTGCCTTTTTTATAGCTCCACAGTAACAACAACAAATATAATAAGCAAAAATCTTTGGTGAATGTCTTTTGTGAATCTTTGGAGTAACTGGGGCTAAACACAAATGTACTAATTCTGCTTGTAAAAAGGTATGAATATCTTATAATATGAGGTCACAATTAAGCACTTGTTTGTAGTGCATTATTGCATCAATTTCCAATTAAATATATCATGTGTGCTTTTAATTGGACAAAATGTTTAAAAAAAAAGTACAAGGGTTCAGAATACTTTTGCAGTAACATGTTGTTAAATTATTGTTTTGGACCACTTGTTTTATATGATAACATATTCGTATGTATTTTAAAATTTTACCTGTTGGGTCCAGGAACAGTTTGTACACTTTGCTGTCATCTTTCCTTCCTAATTCAGTTTGATTGAGTTGATCTGGTTTTGCCAAGTCAATCCTGAACAGAACCGAAAACATTACCGTCAAAAGCATGACTCGGATGGCAAATAATCAAATCAATCAATCAAATTGTATTTGTATAGCACATTTCAGCAGCAAGGCATTTCAAAGTGCTTTACATCATTACAAACACAGAAACACAATGCAACATAGAATCAATAATCAAAACACAGCATTAAGTCAAGTTCCATCAATAAATTTGTAATTGATTACATTTCAAATACAATTCTAAACGGGTGGGATTTTAGTCGAGATTTAAAGGCACTCAGTGTTTCAGCTGTTTTACAGTTTTCTGGAAGTTTGTTCCAAATTTGTGGTGCATAGAAGCTGAATGCTGCTTCTCCTCGTTTGGTTCTGGTTCTGGGGATGCAGAGCAGACCAGAACCGGAAGACCTGAGAGATAACTGACAAGCATCAGCAGAACACCTTGAATAATCACGAGAACGTGCAGCCTTTGTTTTAAAACAATTACATGAAAACATCACAGAACCCCACTGGTATTTTTACCTTAACAACGTGTCTTTTCCCAGACTCATGCAGAGCTGGTTGTTGCAGACTGCCAAGTGATTTATCCTCTCCGGTGGAGTGAAGTCAATCCTCTGTTTGTTGAATATTGGCTTTTCTTCCTCCAGTCTGACATTCACAAAGCCTTGATTAGAAGAAAAGAGCAGCGTTTCAACGTCGCAGGCCTTGGTTTGAACGTAGTTTTGCAATGCAGTGCTCTTTAATGCACTGGTTCCTCTTTAGCTAAAGAGAGCATGGAAACCTTACCTGAATGTGTTAGCCCGATGTTAGCAGAGCTCAGGCGGCTGTGTTGCTGAGAATTTTGCCTGATGTTTTGAGAATCCTCATACTCATCAAGAATAGAAGCCATGATCAAATGAGCAGAGGAACACTTATTTTACGCCCTTCAAATGACTAATTCAGATGGTCAACATTAGCTAGCTAGCTAGCTAGGTTTGGCAACATGCACAGTTATATGTTCAGCTAACCTATTTTCTTTCTCAATTTGTATCTAAATCGAAAATAAATACGCACAGCAGGCTGTAAAATGTTCACGTCAACTACAAAGGCCTTTGGGGAAAGTACGTTTAAATAATTCGTGCAAAAAATAGCATCCAAAATAGCTTCCGACTGCACAACACAAGGCGAAACCTGAGTCAGGTGATCGGGGAATCATGTGATCGTTGTGGGTGTAGTGCTGTCTTGAACCAACAGAGGGCGCACCGAGTTTAGATTAGAATGGTGTGCATTGAGATATTAAAATACAAAGCTAGACAAGCTGTTCTTTAAGTGTAATATCTAATACGACATGAAGCTATGTATATGATTTGTGTATAATGTGCAGATATCTGAATCTTACTGTAAGGACTTTTAGGGTGCTTTGCAAAAATGTTCACAACTTTTTTTTTTTACATTTTGTCACATTACAATCAAAAACTCCAAGCGTTGTGGAGGGTTTTCTGTGCTTAGTCAACACAACATGGAGTATAAATCAAATTGAAGTAGGATGGAAACTCTTGCCCATGTAGCTTTCCAAAATAATTTAAATTCAGCCATCGTGAATTGAGAGCGTCTGCTTTAAGAGCAATACACAATTGTTACTAAAGTTTCCTAAATGGACTCAGGTTTGGACTTTAAATGGGCCACTCTAACTCATGCATATGCTTTGATCTGTCATTCTATTGTTCTTATGTGTATGCATGTTTAAAGTTGTTCTTTTGTGAAAAGGTGAATCTTCACCCCAAGTCTCAAGTTTTTTGACACCTTGAAGAGACTTTTTCCTGGCCAAGTTGGTGTATCCATCAATTTTCCCACAAACTCTGATAACGTTCCACCCCCATCCACCCATGCGCCACAGCATGATGCTGCCACCACTATGTTTCACTGTAACCACCGTCTATTCAGAGTGATGTGTATTACTTTTTTGTCACAGTAAGCATCTTGATCATAGGCGTTAAAAACTTCAGAGTCATCCAACCAGTCCAATTGTCTTCGGTATGTTTGCAGCGCTCATGCCAAACAGGAAGCTGAACTTCTTTTGGCTTTCTTTTGATGCTGACTTTCTTCCTGTAATTCTCTTTTTCACTCTCATTTCATCACCAAGCTTTCCTTTTATCTTCTCCTCAACTTCCCCCACCGTAACCTGTCTGTGCTGTTTGTGCACTAACAAACCTGAGCTCTTCACTTGTCAGATGGAGAGTTGCTGCTAATCACGTGACTTCTGGAAGCAACTGATTTTAATGGGTTTTATTTAGGGGTATCATTTTATGAAATAAAAAAAAAAGTGCTTTAAAGATGACTACTTTTTTGAAAGGATTTTTAGTAATATTTTTTGTTTGTTTGTTTTTGATTTTATGTTATATATTCAAGTTGTCCCGCTAACGTCTTGATTCATTTTGGGTTGTTTATTTGTGGGTCTTTTGTTGTTGTTTTGTTTTGTTTGTTTTTCTGTATGTGTTGTGAATATATAATTTATATGTTATGATACCTTTCTGAGGTTGATTGTATATGCTATATGAATAATAACAACAATAACAACAATACTACTACTACTACTACTACTACTAATAATAATAATAATAATAATAATAATAATAATAATAATTAACAAAAAATAGTGTTATTAGGCTTAAAGACCTTAAAAGAAATGTATGCCACATCAGATTTTAATTTGCAATGTACTGTAGTGTTGGTGTGCGACATAAAATCCCAATAAAACACACGTGATAAAAAAAAGGGGGGAGGAAGGTCTCCACATGTAGAGGGCATAAATTATAAATCATCATGTGCGATTTTAACTTTGACTTTGAAACGCAAGCTCGGCTAAACCTCTTTGTTTAGAGCTCTCTTGAAGCTCTCTATCTTCGTGGGAGTGTCTATGCAAATCGCAACCTGTCGGAGCAGAAGGTCGCAGTAAGAAAGGCGCCTCCCACACTTGTTGCTGCGCGTCGCGCCGAAGGAGCCGCGGCCCGTCAGTCACAGCAGTAATGCGCGGCGTGGACACTCACAGGCGCTTTACTCTCTGCAGCGACACTCTGATTTCGAACCATAGCGAGCAGGCAGGTGGGAGGCAAAAGAGTTGGCGTGCCGAACTTTAATGCTCACCTCGACATGCCACCCCAAATGGATTACTTTTACCACGAGTCCCGAGTCCCTTCAGCTTGCGGGCTTACCCGGGAGGACGAGCTGGACCCCGATGTGATCAGCTGCATGCTGGTGGGAGACGGAGCGGTGGGGAAGACCAGCATGATCATCAGCTACATCTCCAACGGATACCCGGCGGAGTATCAGCAGACAGGGTTCGATGTGTTTTCTGGTGAGTTTTTGTTTTGTTTGTTTGTTTGTTTGGTTTTTTTTTTTTCCCACTAAGAAATTTTTGGTCTGTTATTGGAACTTATTGATTATGTTGCTGCTCTTCAACAGGTCAGGTCCAAGTGGAAGGGTCTCCAGTAAAAATTCAACTTCTGGACACAGCTGGACAGGTGAGATTCTTATTTTACATGTGTTTTCAGCAGTACTTCATACTGAATGATGTAGATTTTGTTAATATTGTTTGAGACACTTAAAGTTACACTTTTAAAGAACCATTCGGAACATTGTCTTTTCGTGGTTTAACAAGCAGTCAGTCAAATGCATAAGTAAACTAAGAAGCTGCGTAGGGCCTCCAAACCAATAGGGGACCCCAAAGAGCACCAGAATTGTCACACAAGTTGGGTTTGTGAATGTAGATACTTTTGTAAGGGTAACGCATGAGCCGTTTTGATGCGTTATCAATATATGGGAATCATTTTAAAGAAGTTATTGTTATAAATGAAGATGCACCAATCAGTCAGCCACAGATTGGAAATTGCCAGTTGTCTCTCGATCATCTTTGAACGGTGGTTGGCAGGTCAAAATAGAATATTTATATTTCTTCCACTCATTAAATGCATCAAAAATAAGAACTTCAGCCGCACGTCAACCAACAACATTTATTCGAGTTTCATCAGAGCCAATTTTGAAGGAACATAATGCTTTGATACATAAACGAGACGTTCTTGTGATTTCTTTATTTTCAGTGGGATTCCAAGCCCATATCTCTACAAAACAAAATCTACAGTACTTTTCAAAACAATCCTTTTTTATGCTACAATTCTTAGACTTTATTCCAATTTTTTTTTTATCATCATGTCAGACCGAAGTTATTTGCCTTCTATGAAATTATTTGAATTATTTTCCAAAACGAAGCTGGACAGCAAAATCCAATGGAAATGCATGCTCGGATATTTTTACACATGGACATGATATCCTAACAGCTATAAGTATATGTGATTATTTGTTTGCTGAAGTTGCTTTATAACTTCAAAGCATAATACTGGTTACTTTTTTATGTATAAAAAGCATAAAAGGTTTTTTTAGGTTGATTTTTATCGTTTCAAGGTGTGATGCATGAAAACCTTGACATCCTCTGTTGAAACCAGTTTGTGACTCAGTGGCAGGATTTCTCAATGAATTTTAATCTTTTCCGCTCACATCCAGTGAGTCAGTGCGTGCCGCTTCCCCGGTCGTGTCTAGAGATCTTGAGTGATACTAAAACAATTCTGTGTCTCTTTGTTTGCCACGCAGGAAGAGTTTGACGAGTTCCGAGCTCTGTCCTACGCCCATGCCGACGTCTTCCTCCTGTGCTTCAGCATGGTCGATCCCGACTCGTTCCACAACATCACCAAGAAGTGGGTGCCGGACATCCGGGCCCACAACGCGTCCTCGCCCATCATCCTCGTCGGGACTCAGCTGGACCGGCTGCTGGATGTCAACGTCCTCATCAACCTGGACAAGTGCAAAGTCAAGCCGGTACTGAGCTCACGGGCCCGGAGTCTGGCGGACAAGATCCGGGCCACGGACTACATCGAGTGCTCGTCGCTGACGCAGAAGAACTTGAAGGAGGCGTTCGATGCGGCTATTTTTGCCGCCATTAAGAGCAAAACGCGCAAGGGGAAGAAAAGGAGGTTTTCCGACAGGCGCACCAAAGCTTTCTCGAGGTGCAGCTGGAAGAAGTTCTTCTGCTTCATCTGAACTCTTTTCAAATTCAGTTCTTTGAAGACTTTATTTATTTAAGTCGTGTACCTCGTTGTCTTTTTATGCATTAGATTTGTGGCATCGTTTATCAGTAAAGTTGGCTTGTCTTTTCTTTGATGCCTAATATAGATGGAGAGGTGGACAGTACTATAAACTAACCAAGCGGATACAGGGACATTCCCAGCCTGTATTTGGTGTCACACCTACCAGACTGTTGCATATTCACATATTTGTTCCAAGTCAACAGGAGAAGCAGAGTTTGCACATGCTGTTTTTTGTGTGTCCACCACTCGTGTGGTGCACACGTCAGAGGGATAGTACATTGAGCTGAGGCTTTGTGAGGTGCAGCTGCAGAGGCCAGACCAGTATGTTTAAAAAAAAAAGAAAAAAACAAGCAAAACAGCGAATTTGCATGCTGTCCTTTACTACTGGCTACAAACCGAAAGTGTCGGGACTCTGCGTCCCGGCTAATAGGTGTTGTTTTCTTACTTTTCTCTGAGCAATGACTTATTTTTATGTGCCGGCTACAATTAGGCGCCGCATTCTTACCTGTTCGTGAAAGCTTCCCCGGCTGGTTTGGTCAGGCTTTTTTTATTCTTCCAGGAAACCAGGTGACACACCTGCTGAGCCTGACATTTGTATTTTGATCCGATTTTTATGAATCACAACAAAAGCACACATATATATTTCATTTAAAGGAATAGTAATGTCACTCCCTTTTTAATCTTTTGGGTAAGACAAGATCTGATTCTTGTCTGAGGTGTAAAGTTTCAGCAGAGCAGACACCATTGGCTTTCTGTCTCTTCAATCTGCATCTGTAAAAGCAAAGCACTGCAGGAGTCTCCCCTCTCCTCCCCCTTCAAAAATCACCCGTCATTGTTTATTAGCTCAATACACTCCTGATCTCTGACGCCCAGTGAGCACAGGCAGAGAAAAGACTCAATAGCCTCGATCTGAATGTCGCTTTTCAACTTTATGCCTTTCAAAAAAAAAAAAAAAAAAGCCTTTTGGAAAGTTTTGCACTCCAGTGTTATAATATGAGAAACATATATGTGTATATAAGTACAAGCTTTACTATGCTTCTTGTGGAAGTGAGGTTGATGTTTTTGTTTATTTTAAACAAGTGTGGGTCCATGTTTACTGGCACCACATGTAGAAATGTGTAAGGCGCCTTAAAATGACTTCATTTTGTTTTGCAGTTGCATAATATTACACAGAAAACTCTACGCAGATCTCTTTTGCGACGTTTCTCACTTCCCTTACATCCTCCTTAGTGTGCAAAGTTGCAAGATCGTCCAGCCTTGTTTGCCACAGTTCCAGATGTTGGATGCTTTTTAATAAATGACTGCGGATATCGGCAGGCATAGACATGGCGCTGTTTTTCTGCTGCCATTTCCTGATTTATGAAGGTCAACAGTGGTCTGTTCTCTTGTCTTTCCCATTTTTAAGGAGGGATAAGAGAAATCGGCATTTAACGTTATATTTACCACCCAAGGAAACAGGAAGTCACGGATAACTTATTGACAGTTAATTGACGTTCTGACCACATAAAAAAAAAAAAAAATGAAGTAGTAGTGTTACAACGCATCACATGTTTTGTGTGTGTGTGTGTGTGTGGTTTGTTTTCATGAAATATAAAGATAAATGATGTCAAGCTAATGGATGTTTTTTTTGTGTGTATGTTTTTTGTGAGAAAATATGCAACTGCAATAAAATATTATTTCATCTTAAGGGCTTTTACACAGCTTTACCAGAGAGTTTATATTTATGTGGGGCTCTGGGTTTTAAAAGCTAACAAGCTTTAAAACTATGATTTGTTACATTTTTGGCATCACTGTCATCTCAAAACCATCCTGTTCCTTTTCTTTATATCTCAGATTGACATGATGAAAACAATAAACAAAAAGCTTTTTACAGTAAATCTGTGTGTCATTGATGTTGCAGATCAACTGTGCAGTTTGCAATTATCATGTCTGATGGCGATGACTGACACAAGACATACTCACCCTTTTTTTCTACAGGTTTTGAGTTTCAGAAAACTATAAAGCTGACTGGTTTGTAGTTACCACACTAGGGATAAATCCCATTGTACTTCTTGGCCTTTAATCAAACATTTCTAAAGGTTAAAGTGAAGCAGCTGTTTTTGTGGCGTCACGGCTCCTAAAACAGGCAGTTTCTCAGGAGAGCATTTGAAAACAAAGTAACCAGGCTTGCAAATGTGCATTTTTAAGGCACAATCACCACTGTTATGTCTAATTTAACCCGTTCAGGATTTATTTTTTGTTTTACAAAATGTTTTTGGTAATTTTCTTAAGGCATAAAAATAAGGTAGGGGAAAAAAAATGTGTTTACAAAAGAAAATAAAAGAAATTCCAGGATTTTGTCTAGATGATCAGTTGTAAGTTTCTCCAAATACAAAGTGGTTTTTTGTAAAATACATTAGTACAGTAGTATTAGTCTTTAAGGGTTACTTGATGTCACGATATATATAATTTTTTACCTGTACGAGTCCTCTACAGTAGAAAAAGGATATTCCTGAGTTGCTTTTTCGTCTGTCTGCCATATTGGATTTAACAAAAAAGGCCACCTCTTGACAGCGTATTGTATGATGCCCTAGTGTCCACTTCAGTGGTCAGTGTGCATTTATAACATAAAAATTCAAAAGAACACACGAATAAAAATGACTTCTTGATGACTGCCCACTGCAGCGAGCGCTATGCATGAAAGGGTTAAATTTGTATGACATATTAAATTTAGTGTAACTGACTATTGTCAATCACTTTATGTTTTCCTCTCAACCTAAAATGTTGTACTTTCGAACCAATCAGTAGAAAGTGTAGTTTGATACAAATTAATGTATACTGCTCAAAAAAATAAAGGGAACACTCAAATAACACATCCTAGATCTGAATGAAAGAAATATTCTCATTGAATACTTTGTTCTGTACAAAGTTCCATTTGCACAACAGCAGGTGACATTGATTGTCAATCAGTGTTGCTTCCTAAGTGGACAGTTTGATTTCACAGAAGTTTGATTTACTTGGAGTTATATTGTGTTGTTTAAGTGTTCCCTTTATTTTTTTGAGCAGTGTGTATTGTTTAAATAAATTCAAATCTAAAAAGAGGGGGGACAGGACTCCTAATATTAGCTCAAATATATACTGCCACAAAAACGGAAAAATACCGTCTGTTATTCCATATGTTTACATTTTTATTGGTCTTGAAGGAGTGTCCCATGTTTTATTCCCCAGGAACTGGGGTGGAAAGAGTAAATGTACTAAATGGGATTCAGCCAAATTGCCTTCTGAATTGTGTTTTGAATGTCTTGTCACATGACCAGGAACTTCTGACTGGTTTTTAGGGCAATCCGCACAATGGGTTTTAGTGACGATCTCTTACTAATTGCTTTTGTCTGCACACGTGATTTCAAAGGAATGAAGACATTAGAGACTATCTCAAGGTTAAGTCATTTTCTGTCATTAAGAATAAACTTCTTCGGTGGTCTGTTGTTAGGAATATGAGGCTGAAAAGATTAAAGGGTCCATTATGGTCATTTAAAGACTGAGCTCTGCTGACGTAAAGTGGAAAAGACTGAGTTGAGAAGGGTCGTGAAATGGTTGGAGGACACGACAGCTGTGCGGTGAAGATGAGTCACAAGTGAGCTGGAGGACAAAAAACACCCGCTCAGCCTGGTACACCGGCCGTATGTTTGCCTTTAGTCAGTGTGCCCTCTGTCATGCGCTCGTGTGTCAGGGCTCTGTCTGAACTTCTGCCGTTCTTGGGTTAACGCAGGACATCCGGTTTCTGACCCTGTCTGGAGAGGTCACACACGGGAGCTGATGTTTGGTCATCTGACACCGTCACAAGTTGGAGCAGTGAACTTTGAGTCGCCTCTCTCACGGATCAGATGCTGCTAAAGAGCAGTGACCTTTGGTTAAAATAGTTAAGATATCATATTACATGAGGCCTTTTATTCAAATGAAGAAGTTTTAAACATATGAATATAAATATATAAACATTAATGAGTGTGTGATAAAGTTTGCTTTGAGTATCTGACCTGCTTGGCATAGATTATTTTTTATTTTTTCAGAATATCAGGCTGTTTTGTCATTTTTTTAGCTCCTAAAAAAGATTCTCCAGCACCCGAAGAGAGGTCTTGAATTACATCAGCAGGAGGGATGCTTGGCTGCACCGTTGCCAGGCAACTGTTGATGCCTCAGAAAACGTAATAAGGCATGTTTCTGTTACTTGTTTTGAAAATATTGGGGTAGGCTGTTCAAGTGTGTGGAAAGCTTGAAGTGCAGATGAAGTGCTCATGCTGAGCAGAATCATTTATGTAAGGCATGGTGGATACTAGTTAGGGACAAAACTCAATGATGAAGAAAAGCAAAGATAAAACATCCATGGATTTAAGAAAAACTGAGGAAAATCTGAAGTTCTCTTATTTTCATTCCTAATTTCGGGGCAGCTCTGATGATTCTTTGAGGTTTATGAGAAGACCTAAAGACACAAAGGCTTGACTGATGAACCCGAAGAGAGGTTCTGAACTCTCTCTCTTTTTGGTCTCTGAACTCTTTTTCTGATTGACAGAGTCAATCAGAAAAAAAACATGAATCAGCATTCATTTGTCTGATCTCACCTAATATACATTTGGAAAATTGTAGTCACAGTGTTTCTGTGATTACTGCATTTATTTATTTATCAAAGCATTTATTTGCATGAAGATGGTGTCAGACAGGAAACATAGCAATTAACAAGTTAGCATGCCATAGCTTACTTAGCTAAACCTATTTTCAATCTAACCACTCCTAAATATTGCTTTCTGCCTTATTGTTTACATTAAGTAAATGAGTCACCGATTTTGCAAGACTTATATGCAGGATAAAGGTGTTACAGCAAACTTGCTTTGCTCCTCAAGATGAATTTTGGTGTTTTCTGTAAAAAGGAAAAGAATATGTTCAGGAGGGGTACTAATGGTCACTATCTTAGCTGGAGTTAATTCCTCCTTTGTTAGTATCAGCTTCCATAGAGAGAGTAAAGTTCAGACTAAAACTGTACTTGGTTTTTTTACAACCTTGCGTCAAAATTTGGTTTTCAAAGGAATGGTTATCTCCGCTCTATGTGTGTTTGAGTTGATGACATCATGCGAGGTATAAGAATCAAGTTCATCATGTAAAATTAGCAAACATTGTAGTGAGCGAGTAGCAATAAAAAATGAAATCCAGCCATTCCAGTCAGCTTCGGTCTATGTGTGTGTGAGAACAGGTTGGGAGACTTTTCATAGCTTTGATGCACAATTGAATTATTTTTCAATTCTTCATCAGAAAAGACTCAACAGAATGCCTTACAAACACCTTTAACACAACATGTGATGATAAGCAAAAGGTTCAGATGAATGTAAAGTACACTCACACATGATGCAAACACAGTCTCTTTCATTGTGCAGGTACAATACTCTCATTGAGCAATCATCATAGCTCATGTTGGACAGGTTTTAGGTTCCCATGAGTTAAGTGAACTTATCCTCCTCCTCCCTAACTTCTCATGATTAGTCACCTTTTTTTCCCTCATCTTCTCTCTGAAGATCTCCCAGGATCCCCTGCTATATGCAATTGTGTCAGAAGTCATCAACCAACTCTTCTTCTGGCACACAGCCAGTATCACTCTAGGTTTCACTCTACTTTGAGACTGGCAAGGAGGCCTGGGAATCAGCAGGTGCACCAACAGGTCTGCCCGGCTCACGACAAATCTGATTGGCTGGTGGCTCGTCGGCCTTCTTAACTGGCAGTTAAACAGTTATGCTCTGAGGAGGATTTGGCACCGCTCACACTGTTGCTTCTAAATACATGTAGGCTTTTGTTTTGGTTGGATTTCTTTTCTCATGGACTTTGGTGGGGTGTGAGTGTGAGAAAGAGAGTGAAATTTGTGGAATGGTTAAAAAAAAAAAACAACAACCGTATTGGATGGTTCAGGATTTTTGAAGTGAGGCTCTGGTAAATCTGCAGCAGATTGCTTGTGGTGCCTCATTTCAGTATGAACAAAGATGAAGCTATTTGTTAGTTCAAGAGAGGACAAAACTAAGTACCAGTTAGTTTTGTCCCTTAACACCTCAATAGTACCCTCACATAACCAAACATAATGCCCTAATACATATTTGAAGTTGAGATCATTTAGATGCCCTGATACTTAAAAGCCAGTGAGCTACACTTTTAATTTATTGTTAATATGGAAGCTTCAAATCAGAAAACAACTTCAGATTGTTGAGTCAGCCATGGGTTACAGTCAAATCAAATGTTGCAAAAATTGTGGTGAGTGCAGCTTCTCACTTACTGAATGTATAAACAAGAGAAAGAAAACTACTTTGGCAACCTCTAACTTTTTTTTTTATTAATTTGAGTGCTATTTTTTTTCTTCTGGGTAGTTACTCTGGTCTGGTATGCTTTACATGTTTCATTCTGAGCATGTTTCTCATAGGAAAATTATTAGTACACACCACTTCCAACCTCCATTTGTTATGCGATTAATAATGATGGACATTTGTTTATATAAACCGCTGATTACTTTGTAAATAATCTGGATTATACGAAATGTAGACACCAAGAACAGTGTCTCATATAATACACTGAAATCTAATATCTTAAAATCCACTCCCTTCTGAGAAAGTAAAACTTCCTCAAATAATTTCTCTCTTCCTGTTTTAAGTTAAAATGAAATCCAACAAGATCTACTGTTTAACATCGGCCTGGCTCTGAGCACACCGTGATTTCTGTCACAACATATAATGACAGTTTCGGTGCTGAGCGAAGTCGGTGAGAAATTACCCAGTTTCCAACTGGTTGTGCCTGGAGGCAGCAACGATTACGCCTGTCCCACAGTCAACAACACAAGTTCACTTCGATGGATCTCATTTGCTGGCCCAATCATGCAGTTGCGTAACACACAGACAGGCTGATGTTTACACTGTCCCCAATGGTCAAAAGCCCTGTTTTCTCATCAAGAGGCGAAAATGAAATTGAAACAAATATTGATCCAAAGAAGTTGTTGTTTTTTTTTTCTTATTGTGTGTGGTTAGCTTTTAACTATTGTCCTGTTTTGGCATTACTGAGAGGGAGATGATGACTTTTAGAGTGACCGTCAATGACTGCACATGATCAAAGGAGTGAACAGCAGCAGCTTTAGAGATAAGACGGATGATTAGATGATCAATACTTCAAACAAGCATCGTCTCCCAGGCCCCTTTATACAGTAGCTCTGACGACATCAGGACGCCCAACATGTTGTTAACAGCCCAGAACTCAGAAAACTGAAGAAGGTGTGAAAATCTGGTGATGAAATCATCTGTCCAGATGCAAAAAAGAGATGATGAGCATGCAGTCTGGAGCTAGTTTATATGTTTTTATTATTATTATTATTAATCATTTTTTTTAGCCTTAGTTTATATTCAAAGCAAACAACAACTTTGTTAATGACAGTCTGAATGAAATATGATCCGACTCTGGTGCATTAATTTGTTACACTTTGTTATACCAATACTTTGTTATATAATATCCACCCTATAATAAAGCTCAATGAGCTATTTACCATGTTTCCATGCAGTTGTGTGTCTGCAGAAGATTTCACGTGGATCCCTAAGGCCACTGGCAACAGAAAACAAACAGTGAAAGAAAAATCTGAGCAGTTTTGTGGAGTAAGTAACCCAGAAAATGATGTATGGCGCATGCACGCAGTTAGCATTGTAACATGAATGTTGTTGGTTTAAAGAAAAATCGATACCACAAACTATCGCATGCAAACGCGATAAGCATGGAAATACTTTGTAATTAAGCATAAGTTGTGCATAAAGTTATTTCAGATGGTGGACAAATTTCCTCTGGAATGAGATCAGCTCAAGTTGGTCTGTCGTTTTTATTCCAGAGTAAGACATTCATCTTGCATTGTCCTAGCTGCCAGTGTTCCTGTTGTCTGCTGTTCGCTCTCTTCCGAGTTCCAAAAGCCAAATTCAACAAATCAGCTCCACTGACTCAAAATCCCAATTTAGAGTTTTCTTGAATTCCAAAATATCTGCCTTATAAATACACAACCTTGGTGTATTTATTAGGATTTAGAGATGATACACCTCTTCCCCCATCCCTGTTGAAGAAAAAGCATCCTCACAGCATAATGTGACCACTATGTCCCGCATGGACATCGTGTGTTTTACGGTGATGTGCAGTGCCAGTTTGCGACACATCTACCGATCTGCATGTAGGCTACAAAGTTCAGTTTTGGTTTCATCAGGTCTGTACATATTTGCTCTAATCCCTGTATAACTTGTGACAAACTGTAAAGAGGGATTTTTATGACTTCTCTTTCTGCTTTGTTGACAAATGCTCTGTTTAGATGGACAGCCATGACTCTAGATCTGAAGTTTTCAGACGATGACCTTGATGCACTGAGATATTCAAAACTACAAATATTGTTTATAGCCTAACCTTGCTTTAAGCTTCTCACTTCATCTTTGTCATGCCAGTTGCTTGGCATATATAGTTGCTTTGTTTCCATCTATTGCCTTCACAGAAGAGCTGGACCTGTACAGTTTCAATTGCATACATACAGACTCAATTTAATATTTAGATGAATTTTCAAGTGCCGTTCCCGCACTTAATAGTTTTAGAGATATCCGAGTAAAGAGAGCGTAATGCAAATACACGCCACACTTTCAAGATTGTCATTAATGAAAATCTTGGAAAACCTTGAATCATTTTCCTTTTGGTCATACACAACTTTCAGTTGGTTTGTCACATAAATAAAATACATTTAGTTTTCAGCTGTGACAAAATATGGAAACATTTGAGGCATGTTTTTGCAATATGTGAAAAATGTATAATGAAAGTATTTGATTATCAAAAGAATACAAATGTGAATCATGTATGTGCGTAGTAACATAATCTGATTTCCTTACAACTAAAAGTAGAAATGTTCGATGCTGAGTTTCAGAAATGTTTATTATCCTCAATACGGCAGCGTTATGTGCCATTTAAATATGTTTTTGCAGATCCCATTCTTGCTGAGCCATAATATATAATATATAAAGGCATTATATCGTGATTGCTTATATTTTTCATCCTGTGTATGCAGTTTTAATGCAGTTTTTTATTGATGCAATTTTCCACATGTCATTAAGATATGCTATACTGTTATGAGCATACTTTTTAGTTGTGATCATTATATTTTTTGATTATGTTTGTTTACTAAAGTCACTATCCCAAAGTTTAAGAAGCCTTGCATGACCTTTCTGTTTTACATGTGTAGACAAAATCACCCACAAACATCAAACATAAAGAAAAAAAACTTATTCAGACTGAAGGAGCAAATCTCGATCTGCAGCTGCAGAAGTCAATTCAGTTAACTCTGACAGTTACAAATGTCATTTTGGGTCCTGAAAGTGTTTCAGTCGCAATATAATCTCTAGCAGACAGTTGTGCTTTGTGATCTTTATCAAGTAAAAACACAATGGGAACCAACACTGCAGAACAAGAAAATGATTGGTTGTTTCAATCATTTAAAAAAAAAAAAGAAAAAGGTAACAGTTAAATCATGTCTGGGAGGGAAAACTAAGCGCCATTTGCATCCAGGAAGTGAAGGATCCGATTGGATGAGACCCTGTGCTTTGGGTGTGCCTTCGTCTGGGAATCAAGGGGGTGAGGTGTTCTCACAGAGGTGTCAAGGGGGGGATGTTGTTGTGACATTCACACAGCACACATGGTGGCAGTAAAAAAGTGAGCGAATGATGCAAGTCAACACCTCCAGTCGGTTTTCCTCTTTTTCTGCATGCCTGTGCGAACGCACGTGTAAAGAAAGGCACCAATATGAATATTAGATGACTGTGCATTGAGGATCATGTCAATGTATACATTTTCATCCGACTGGGAAGACAGGTGAAGATTTCCCCCGATGCGGCTATGATTGAGGAAGCAATGCATAATGCCTTACAATAGACTACGCATGTTACAGTGAGGTTTCCCAGCACGCAGTGAACTGCGTCTGGACTTGTTCAGCAGAAAGTGACTGTTTGCTGTCCGAAACTCACAGAACAGTTAATCGGCTTACTCAGCCTGTTTGTGTCACCAGCGTTAAAAAAGGGTGTCTACAACACAACACAAGTTTATCCAGATGAAAGGAGCGACTTTGATAAGACTTGTCACTGTGGGGAAACTGTCTAAGGAGAGATTTATATCTCTCAGATCTCTCCATTAAAAATACTGTAGGTGAATAGAGATGCTAAGACACTTTGCTTTGCGTCTGTTGATTGACATGGCATACACAGTATTTTCAAATTTTTGGATTAACTCAAGGATAAATGTCTACACTTTTTTAAAAGTGGTCGTTTTCCTCAGAACAATCTGTGCAAGCAAAACAACTGGAGGAGGAAATTCAAGAAGCAATCAATAACTAAAATAATAATAAAAGAAGAGTAATGTAGGTGTCTAAACAACTAAAAACTTTGTTGCTATTTGAGTAAAGTAATCGGATAGTTAAATATTTTTCAGGGAATGCCAAATGTCTTTCGAAGAAACTGCAAAGTAAAGTTTTAATAACGAACACCTCAACAGTTTATATAAACCTCTTGAGTCATCCCTCACTTCTTTGTACTTTGCTGCTATCTTGTATTTCTTAACGTGCTCTTCAGTAATAGAAGAAAGGGAAAAAGAAAAGATTCAAAGGGCATTACTTCAGTTTTTATAGGTACTCTGTCGTACTTATACTTGTTGCTGGTTGTAGGATGTCCAAATGTTTCTGCAGGATTTATTTATTTTTTGCTGATTGAAGCAGAGATCCGAGTGTTTTAATAATTATAGCTAACATTCTTCAAGTTTACCTTCTAGCTGGTATCAAAACATCCTCCGAGCTCCACCGGTGGTACTTTGATCCACAATTTGAGAATGACGGTTCCAGTAAATATGTCTGGATGTCTACAGCAGAGCTCCGGGAATAGAAGTTAGTGAAACATAATGTAAAATATAATCAGCTTTTTAGGGTGTATCCAGAATTTAGAGACAATGTTGTTTACATGCTGAGGAAACTTGTCTCTTCTTGTGACATTCGGGGGTTTTTCCCTGCGGACGAGAATAATGGGACGGCCCGGAGGAGGGTCGTGTTTAGTGATTTTCCACAGACTGGTGCCTTCAATGCTGGATTAGTTACATAAGATAGAAGGTCTGCATGCAAAAATCTTTGTTATGTTAACAACAAAGAGGATTTTGAATAATTTCTCTTTTACAGTAAATACAAGGCTGTGTCCAATTTACTTAGAAATAATCATACTTCATTGGCTGCATTTCCCCCCCAAAATTATAGAAATGAATGAAAGACCCAGTCACTTCCTTAATGCTCACAGGTATCTGCTCCCCCTCCCTCTACCTCCTTGGCGTCTCCTCAGCTGATGTCATGCTCTCTTAGCTCGTGGTTGGGATAGGGGTAGTTGTGAAGAGGTGACATAGCATCGCTGTGATGCTAATCTCCACAACAGCTGATAACAGAGCACGCATATTCTCCCTGACACATTTGTGCTAGCTGTTAATGCCAGACATGTGGAGAGGGGAGGCCTGTCATTACACAGGCAGAGCTGCTCCCTATAAGAGTCAGGATGATTCACTATTATGGCAGATGAAACTATTAAGATTCATCACCAAGATTTCACAACTTGTTTGTGATCTTCTTCAAAATGTATTACTGAAAATTAAAATAAGAAAAGATGGACAAATTTAATTAACAAGTGGTCTCTAATGTATTTATTTATTGGTCAGGCTTTTATTCATATATATATATATATATATATATATATATAAAAAATCGACTGAACCACTTGGTCACAGACAGTATGGCACCTCTAAAAGTGAACGCGCTCACAGTCTGTCATCATTCGGCCGTCTGTGACTCATACTGCACTTATTGTGTTTTTAATAGAAACAATAAATGGAAAGGGAATTCAACTTATAACCAGCCGGAGGTGAGTACGAAACGTCCAGGCAGTTTTGAATGCGGTGGCTATAAGGCCTGCCTTTATACACAAAACCACATGCTAATAAGAGGCTCATGACAATGGCTCCGGTCTCCCTTTTTTTTCTGTGCAGG
Organism: Xiphophorus maculatus; assembly: GCF_002775205.1. NCBI lineage: Eukaryota > Metazoa > Chordata > Actinopteri > Cyprinodontiformes > Poeciliidae > Xiphophorus > Xiphophorus maculatus. The sequence goes on along the minus strand of NC_036457.1, from coordinate 14,974,344 downwards.
CAAACAGAAAGAAACGGATGTGCATTTGCAGGTAGAGCTTTCTGCTTGTCAGCCGCCCCGACCGACCTGTAGAGCAGGCTTCTCGCTCTTATCTGCTGCCAGCCCGTCTGACAAGAAATTTGTCTCACTTACCTCACATCTGCCAGGTGACGCTTGCAAAGGTGTGGCCACAAAAGAACCATTTGTTTTCATTGTGGTTAAAAAAGAAAAGAAAAGTGGATTTGCATCTAAACTGGCTGGGAAGTTGGAGAGAGAGGAGTTTGGGATTAGGGATTTGTGGAACAATGGGGTGAACATGCTTGCAGAGTTAAGCAGAAAGTTTTACTGAACAGTAAAAGAAGAAGCAAAAGAGAAAATGGCAGAGGTAATTAATGGTCATAAATTCAGTTTTACTCAGACGTGGCTTGGGACTTTCCTGTAGACGGAAGAATCTGGTCCGAAATGTTAAGCAGTGTCATGATCTCACACAAAAACAATGAGCGAAGTTCAGTCTGCAGTCAGTGTTTGAGAAATGGTTTTAATAAAATCAGCTGTGGGGTGCTGTGTGCCAGCGCAGGGGTTAAAATTTCAAAGATTTCAAAGACAAAGTAAAGGCTTTTTTAAAAATGGAAATCTCTCGCACACCATCATGCATCTGCCTAACCGATGCTATTCATTAATCTTGAGAAAACACAGAAAGCACATTAAAAGGAAGAAGAACCTGTTGTCTAGTTCAGTGGCTTAGAATAGACAAAAAAAGAGAAAACAATCAACCTCCAAAAATTGAGCACTTTTATGTTTTAGATCTACAAGGATTTACAGATTTCTTTATTTAAAAAAAGAAGAAAAAGAAAGAAAAAAGGTCTAACAACCATAATATTCCATATTTGGCTTAATACTTAGCACTGAAAATGAAAAACATGGAGCCATAAAATAAGTTTTATGAAGCATGTTTTCAATTTGATAATTTCGATCAGCATGGCTAACTGTTTGGACTCAAATGCTTTAAAGTAAAAGTATATGAATATTTATTTTCAACTGATACTTTCTGTTAAGCGGAGAATCCAATGAGTAATTATTGAAATGTGTGTCCAGGTGGCAAGTTTGAAATAGAACCATTAAATTTAGACATCATTGTCTCTTCCAACAGGATTAATTCTCAAAAATATGTGACCTAATCAACACAGAAATGGTTCACGAGACACAAAGTCAACTTTTTTGCAACGCCATTTCACCATGATGGAAAAATAATCTGTCGGTTAAGCTGAGGAGAAAACAAGAGGTGATTCTGCATGAGAGGTTGCACAAAGAGAAATAGTCAAAGCCTTTTAAAAGCTCAGGCCAAACCGAGGAACTGCAATGTGATAATATATATTTTTTTATTTTCTACTGCGCATGTTGTCATTGTTTAGGTATTTGTTTTTCTTTCCAGCAGCCAAATGTCTTCCATGACCTATCTCTAAATGAGCTAGAAAGCTTAGTAGCTATTTATGGAGCCCCGCATGAGTCTGAAACCTCCTGTTTTAGCCTTTGCTTTATCCCATATTAGAAATATTTTATTTATATTATATTTTATTTCTAGGACAATATTATATTTATTTTATTTACTGGTTTTATTGATCAGGCCGCTAGGAGTCAATATGGGTGGTATGCACTTTACTAGAAGTCTTCATTTATGACAGCAAATGTTCTTTAATATTTTGCCAGTGATCAAAACTTTTAATATTATATCATGTTATCTGACCACCATCCACATTTTTATTTATTTATTTTTAACTTTCCTGGTGGAACAATTATTTATTTATTTTACGTTGAGCTAATCAGATTTATTTGGGGCAGCAGAACAGTGGGACAATATACAGGTAAGTGCCCCTTGTGTAGATGTAAGCAACGGAAACATAAATGTTCATCCTATCTCACTGCAGCATCTAACAGAAACATGTTTTTAAAGATGACATTGCCTGAAAGGCAGGGAGGGACTTTAGGGACTCTTTTCAAGATTTAAATCTAAACTGACATCATGAGTCTCTTACCTGTCTGAACCAGATTACCTGAAACTTCTTTAAAAACAGTAACACAAAGCGCTTCTCCCTTCTGCTCCCAAACTCAACATATTAAAGATGCAAAGAGATGACGGCGTATACCGGCTGCCAAAAATTGACACACCATGTTTTCCACTGTATTTAGCTCAAAACGACAGAATATACAATGAAGCTGTTCAAAAATGAAAACGCTAACATTAGGGGTCATTTGAGACCAAACAAAAAGAAAATGGCCATGGAAGAGTACATTTCTGGAAGAAAAAAAAACTCATGTTCACAGATTAATTTTACATATTTAGAAGGAAAAAAAAATGTATTTACTCAAGAAAAACGTTATTTTTTATTAATTAAAGACATCAATTTCTGACATTAAAACTAAGAAATTCTCAGAAATGTTAAAGTCGGACAATTGAAAGAAAACACTTCACTGTCTTCAAAAACAGAAGTTTATATTTGCAAATGTTACTATGCCTTTAAACAACTTGAGAAAAATCAGTCATGACTTTGTAAGCTTCTAATAGGTTCACAACTTTTGAGCTAAATGGGGGCACACCCGTGGTTGTATTTTAGGCTAACACCGTAAACATCCCGCTTTCTTTTGTGACAATGTGGGAGACTCTAGAGAACTCTGGCAAATGAAATCACACGTCTGGTTCATCCTTGGACACAATGCCTCAAGGTGCCACCTTCATTTGTTTCACCAACTGTGTGAAAGTATGGCTGGCCACTACATGGAAGGATTCTGTGTACCAGTGATTGCAGTGTTTTGTTGAGACGTGCATATCATCCTCAAGTCTGATTCTCGTAAAGACACTGGCTGACGTCAGTATCATTATTGAAAGTGAAACTCTGTAGCAACATAAATTGAAAGATTGTTCAAAGAAGAAGAAGCCAGTACTGTACATCAAAAGCCACAAGATTATAGTTATCTTTTTTTTTTACAGGGATAATACATTAATATTTGATGGTATGTCTTGTAGTCTGAATCTTGATTGCATTTTGAGGAAAAGTATAAAAGCTGGAGCACCTTCTAATCTTCAGCCAGGATAACCAATATCAGCAAGTTGCTTAAAGTGGATTAAGGACAACAAAATTACTATTTAGTAGTGACTCTCAATGACCTCATTTCAGTTGCTGAAAAGTTGTGTGTAAGCAGGGCAGCAAACAAATATGATCCAGTTACATCAGTTCTGGTAGAATACATTTGTCAAAGTTAGAGCAAACTGTGAGAAACTTTTAGAATACAATAAATAATAATAATAAAAAAATGTTTGACAGAATTTATACTATTTAAAAATGGAAATGTATAAAAATACAGAGGAATTATGTAATAAAAGTAGACTAAGTTAAGAAAGGATTTTTGAAATGTCCTTATATAATTCTGGTATTTAGGAAAAAATATTAATTTTGGTAATCTGGTAAAATATTCAAGTCTAATTTAATGTTAGAAAGTAAACAAAAAACAGTGGGCTTTTTAGACAGTGTTTGTAAATATGGTTTCAGCTGTAAATGTTCCTTATGTAGCTGGAACTAGTATGTTACCAAGACAAGATTAAAAAAAATCTGACACTGCTAAAAGGTATTGCTTTCATCCTATTAGTTTTCTATTCAAAAGTTTTATGTGAAAAATTTTATTTACGGAAATTAAGCTGTCTAACTTTTCTTAATATTTATTAAGTTCAAAACAAGCTATTTTCCTCTGATGTTCTAGCAGGCAGAGTTTGCCATGTTTACTGCCTGCAGCTAAATAGCTACTACTGCAGATGTACACATCGAGACGCTTTTTAAAAATATTAAAACTGTGTTGTTAAGAACGTGAAAAAAAATGTAATGATGTAAGATACAGCGTGACATATTCTAGAAGTTTCCAGCACTGGAAGAACTGCCCAATAGACGTGCCGCAGACACTGAGGTCATAAACAAACCTTCCAGTTCTCTACATAACAAGATCACAGACAGATATTCTGAATATTTTTTCCTTACAAGGTGTCTTCCATATCATTTGTTTTCTGTGACCTATCCTAGTGGTGTTGTTCCAAAGACAGACGTCTAAAAGCATAATTCAATCTGTTAGTGGAAGGGGACAGAAGGGATTCAAAAGGATGAGCCGTGCCCATCGCATTTATGCAAACTCTCTACCTCTGACTGTGTTGTATTGTTTTAATGTCAGTGAAGCAGAGTGTGTGCGCTGCAGGTGGTAAAAGGATCACTCCTCTTCTCAGTGGGTCGCTGGTACCTCCACCTAAAATAAGCCATGACATCTTCACACCCAAAACACTGTAAACTGTTTGTACTTTACGTGCACTCTTAAGATACTGAAGAACAGTGAACATCTTATTATAACACACAACTTTAAATCAAAAAAAGATGGCAAATTCACGAGTCGGGATTGTAGCCCTACCGTAAGGTGATAGTAGATCACCGTTGAGTCTAAAACAAGCCTTGCTGTGTCTTTGCTCTGCCTGATCTTTCAGATTGCTATGGGGGTAGCTGCTGCTTTACGAGGCCTATTCAGAGACCCCAAGGTGTCGCTCCTGCTAATTCCCGGGCCTCGCCCTTCTTGTTGATTCCTAACTGTCTCACACCTCCAGGAGGGACTATTATGTCAAAAGGTCCCACTTCCCATCAGAGGAAAGCCTCACTCCATGAATATCAGGTTTTACTGAACATGGAGTTCACATACAGACACAATTAATTGTCGCAGATGGTTCTGAAGTTTTAATCCAAAACAGAGAAAAACATATCAACCCCTACCCTCCAACCCCCCCACCAAAAAAAAAAAAACAACAAAAAATGCTCACTACTACATAAGACAACATGACTGAGTAAAAATGGAAACTGAGAAATCTTTCTTTGGCCTGGTTTGAAATGTAGGAAAACGTTAAAGTAGTTTTGAAAACAAGTAAAAAAACTGAACAAAAACATATATCTTAGATGACTGCTAAAACGGAGTCAGAAGCTGCTACAGGTACTTCCTGTTAAATGGGAATCTTTCTTTCCACTGTTGCACCATGCATGATCAGAATGAGGAATTGCAGCAAAGTTGTTGACTTATCTGACTCATTCAGGTGGAGAGATTACTGCCATAAACTGTTTTTTTTTTTTTGATAGAATACTTTTTACCAATTGGAACAATTATCTGAACTCGAGTATATATATATGTATATTTTTTTACAAGGAGTAAACTGAAGTATAATAGTTTTAATCTGCCTACATGATTGGTTTAAATTGACTATATAGTTCTGTGTATTAATTTCATTGTTTTTCTGCAAAACGTAGGTTAAGATTAAATTTTTAGAGAATGGAAGTCATTTAAATATCTGTCCTGGGGTATCCCACCCCCCATTGGACACCATAACTAGCATAATGCATTATGAAACTACTGACTAAAAATATATATAATGCTTGTGCAGCAAGCATGGCTCTGAAACTATCACTGCACCCACTGCAGCTGTAATCTGAGGTAAGAATAACTCAACAAACAAGTCTCGTTAACGAACAGAAAGGCAGACTTGTGAAACGTGGCCAACTAAGAGAACTGCTAGATTAGATGTGCAATTCAACAAGGAAGTAAAATATTAAATATCTGAACCGGTAAGCCCAAAATTATTCATACGAAGGAGCATGAATAATTTTGGGCTTACCACTGAAGCCCAAAATTAGGCTGAAGCTGAAGGAAGCTTGAGCTTCAGGTAATTTCACAAACACTTTTCTTCTGAATGCAAGTAATGCTAACATTTTAGAGAAGCCAAGTCAGCAGAAGGGTATACTTTATTTTAAACATGGCATTTTAAAATAAAAATGTAAATAGCTTGTAAACCTCTCTTAAACTCTACATCTAAACTAAAATAAGTTGCATTTACATTCAAAGCAAGTATTGGAAGATATTTCGAAACCTATTTGGCAATTTTATAAAGCATTGGTGCCCCCTACTGTCGAATGAAACTATTGCTCTAGAAAAAGAAGCACGCAAGTGAACTGAAGTTTGTTTTAAAATTTATTAACTAACACAAATTGTGTACAATATATATATAGATATATCTATCTATATATACATTACACTATATAAGTTAACATCTAGAAAGAAATGGAATGTTTTCCTTTGAAAGCAAGTATTAAACTACCTTTATAACAAAGTAACACATTTAAACTACTGCTTATGAATAAAGTAAATCTGTCTGATTTCATGTATGTATTCATAAAGGAAATAAATCCTGCAAATATTTAAGATATTCTGGGTAAAGAAAGTATTCTCTGCGCTCATCCGTTAAAAAGAAATTTAAAATAAACAAACAAGGCCCATGAACAATGGTGTGATGCTATGCAAATTATGGGTCATTGGCACTTGGACAGAATCTCTTGACAGCTCTCATAAACCTTCGCTAAACAGTTGAGCCTCGGCTTGGAACTCTGAAAGATAAAGACGAGACAGTCATCATGACGTTGTTCCTCTTAGTCCTGCTAAATGTGATATCTGCCTTAACAGACTTCGAGTTCACCTGAAACAATGGGACAACACTTGAGACTACGTTGGGTTCTGAAGGCTCCTTTAACAGCACACACAGGTAGTAGATGATCTGATTCTGAAATATAAGTGCAAATAACCATTTAAAAGAGTTCCTGTAGACATACAAAAGACTATTTTTCCTGTTTTGGAGCATGCACCCACTCACCAGGTAAACAGCTTCATTGATGACAATGTCTTTGATTCTGCTCATCTCGATGAAAGTGGTGACCTCGCGACCTGACGCGTAGCTGGAGGACACCTGGATGCCCAGGGAGCCAATGACAAGAAGAGACTCGTGGTCCACCTTCACGAAGTGGATGTGAAGCATCATGCCAGTGAGGGTGATGAGAATAGCACTGGAGAGAACTGCGGTGTTCTGCAGGAGAGACAGACAGTGAGGTTCATGAAGGCAGTAAAGTAACAACAATACAACTTATTATTAGTTATATGTATATGCAGGGTTTCCCCCTGTGCATTATAAGCCTGGCGGGCCACCAGGCTTTACTTGTGTCCCCACCAAGCTTAGCATTGCTTATTTACTTAGGATTTTTTTAAAATGTTTGCATTTTTTAAGACTTTATAGTTGGTGTCCAGATATTAGTCTTCATTTCTTCCAATAACACATAATATAAGTGATATTTTCAAATTTCCTGTCAACTTTAAACATTTTTTAACTCAAAAACACGGCCGCTGGATGAATGACTGCCGACTTCCCAAGTTTTCTGGGGGAAACCATGTATATGTGGTCATATTTATGACATTTTAAACTGTATACCGATTAACTAAATATTTAGCACATCCTTGTGAAGTAAAGATCTCTCATTTGGTTTAAAAATAAAAAGCCTTGTGATTGTGATCTGGTCAATATTAAGTGATAATTGAAACACACCGTCTTACCTCTGTGAAGAAGAACACAGCATAAGCTAAGAGCCACACAGAACAAGTGTACACCATCACTTTACCGATGGACATCTTGGGGGAGCTAACGGTGAACTCCCTGCAAAAGCTGGAGTGAGTCTGACAATCCAGGGATATCGCTTTGCCGCTTATATTAGAGAAGGCTTCGTCCTCCATTGCGGATGAAACTAATACAGAGTGATAGACGAAGAAAGGCGAGCATTGAGTGATTTATCAGAGCTAAAGTTAGCAGCAAGCTAACGTCTGGTATACGCTTGGAGCCAAGGTTAACAGCAGGCTATGCTAACAAAAGGTAGTAAAACTTAACGACGAGGAAAACGCCCGTTGAAGGATAACGCTGGCTCCCATCGAAACATAAGAGGGAAAAATAAAAATAAAACTCCGCAATTTAATATATAAAATAACTAAGTCAGAGATTTGTGCGGAGATGTTGGTGCTCAAATCAATCTTAATTTTGGGCGCGATGTTTTGTACACCAGCGCGTCTAGAATTGCAGCTTTAACTAAAGCGGCCCTTTTAATGTGCTTTATCAAGGAACCACAATTTCATTATTAACAACATTAATTAGCACAATATAAATTGACCTTCATCACGTGATATTGACCATGGGTTTAGTCATAGACACAGCGTTGACATAAAAAGTAAACAGCATTGGCTTCGTTGCAAGTAAAAAGGATACGCTAGACTCCCGCCCTAATGTGAGTGGCAAGTTCCCCTAAATTTCTGAAACAAACAAATTTGTACGTGGAACTTATTGTGATCAATTGTTTATATGTGCAGTATTAAACGCTACTTTCAACACCAGTAATCAGTGATTACTATAACAAGAGATTATACATTTCTCGGTGTATCTGTTATATTTTAATTTATTTTACTTTGAACAATTAGGATACATTACTGAAATTGTTGGACCACTGTATATACTTTAAATTGTGTGTAATTTCGTGTATTTATCACTCTGCTGCTGTTCTACAGTGAATTTCCCTACTCACGGACAGCTATTTCATTTTCACGTCCCGCCGCTGCGTTATTCGGTGTACGCCCATGTTTAATACAAACGAACCGTACAGCAGCTGTGAGGCGCAAAGCATTTTGGGTAGTATAAAATGTTCAAGCTGCCGCGTCAGAAAGTTTTTAATTCGCTTTTTGCAACTGTTAGTAGAGTTTAAGCAGGGGCTAAATTGTTTTGATTTTACGATAAATTACAATTATGCTCATTGTTCCTTCGAAGTGAATTGGGTCATAGCACACAAAATAAACAAACTATATTTCCCGTGATGCACTGCGTTACGCTGACTCTTGACCCTTGTGTAAAAACAAGCCGATCAGCTGCAACAACATCTAACCAGTGGCAGCTGATACGACATAGCTTAGCTTTGCCGACGGAGCAGCTATATGTGGCAGTAGGCAGGATGGTCCTGGACGGCAGACAGGTCCAGTTTTAGACCGAGTCTTCAACCTGAGAACCGTCCTACGAGTGGGTGAGAACTGCCGGATAAATTGACTTAAATTAGGTTTGTTTGTCTCCTCAGAAGTGAGTTGTCTCTTTGTGTAGTAGCTGCTGTTAGCTTACGGCTGTTCATTATTGAGGACCCTGACTTGAAACTTAGCACCATCTGGTGAGCTGCCGCGTTTCTTAATGCTACCTAACAGATTTTTATGTCATCATGAAAAATTATATTTAATAGGTTTGGAAAGTGTCTCCTACCACTGTTGTACCCGAGACTGAGTTATGTTTATGAATAATAATAAGAATAATTTTAAAAAATGACCTTGTTATTTTTAAGACTTTTTGAGATATAAATATTAATTGGCACGTCATAGATGCGTCATAGATTCCTCTCAATACAATTATTAGCTTTCCATTCAGATCAACAAAGAACATCGGTAAACATCAGCTTAGCTCCACCCATCTTCCCATCAACTCTAACCAAATTCCTGTTCCCATTAGAAAATAGTCTTATGCTACCATCACCATATTTCAGTGTTGTGTGCTTAGATGAATTTGCACCACTTTTTTCTGCCACATATGGAGTTTGCCCCAAAAGCTTAATATTGGTGTCATCTGATTAGAACCCCTCCTCCACAAGTTTGCTGTGTCTCCTACATGGCTTGTGATAAACTTGTAACAAAGACGTCTCATGGTTTTTCTTCAAATACGGTTCTGTCATAAAGAGCAGATGTCTGGAATGCATAACCAATAATGTCCTGTCAGCAGATTCTCCCACCTGAACTGTGGATCTCTGCAGATCGTCATGATCCTGCTTGTTAGCAGGACTGTTACTGTTTACTCCTCCAAAACATTTGTTTTTATATTGCATACTATATATTATATTGCAACACCTTCGACTAAATTTGAAAGAAGTTGGTTGCATTGCATTTGATTTGGTATCAGAATTAAAGAGATGAAAACAAATGGAATCCACACTTTTCAGATTGTCTAGTGGTTAAAAAAAAAGGAAAACCATGTATAATTTCCTTTCACTTCAATAATGTATGAATAATCTTGCTGCTTCTCTTTAAAGGGCTGAGTTTTTAAAATATTAATAAGTACATTAATTCTCCTGTTTATTAAGGGGAATCAACCTTTCAGGTTTACCATGAGTGGCCAAAGTCCGGCGGTGGATAAAGGAATGAACACAGTGCTGGTTTGCCAGGAGAGCTACGCCTGTGGAGGGTCAGACGAGGCTGCGTTCGAATGCGATGAATGCGGCAGCTTGCAGTGCACCCGCTGTGAACTGGAGCTCCACCGCCAGGAGCGCATGAGGAATCACGACCGGGTTCGGATCACGGCGGGTCACGTTCCCTTCTGCGACGCCTGTAAAGGTGACAACAGCTGCGCCGGCAGACTCAGAGCGGTGGTGCGCTGCCAGGGCTGTAAGATCAACCTGTGTTTGGACTGCCAGAAACGCACTCATGGCGGAGTCAACAAGCGGAAGCACCCTCTGACGCCTTATCCCCCCGCCAAGGCGCCTCACGAGAGCAGCGTGACCGATGGGGAGTCGGAGATGGAGATCCTCAAGTCGAAGCTGGAGAAAGTGTGCAGCTTCCTGCTGGTTGATGAGAGGGAGGAAATGCAGGTAACAGCCATGAAAATAGATTTTTTTTTTTTTCCAACAGCAGCTCTTTATTTTTACATGATAAATGACGGCTTCAACTAATGGTCATTTTAGTAATCGATTATTCTGATCGGATAGAAAAATTGGCACATTCTCGAGAAGTTTTCTTTAATCACACAAGCCCTTTTTATACAATTGTATGATCTCCTGCTAAAAGATGCAAATAAACAATTAAATTCCCATTTTAAATGAGAAAATAAAAAACATTTTATTGCCTAAAATGTGATATTGAATTACAACAGGGTAAAGCTAAAACTATGCCACTCAAGGAATGCAAAATGCATTATGAGGACTTAGGACTTAAATGCAAAAATATATATTGTTTGTACGGTTTTGGCTTAATGTTTACTTTCAGAAAGTTGCCTTTTTTGAGTCTTTATACTCCAGTTATTGATTAATCGATTACTAAATTTGTTGACAATTATTTTAATAATCAAGTCATCATGATTAATAGGGTCCTACATGATATAATAATTGATATGATGTCATGTGGATTCTCAGGTGAAGAATGAGGAGGACTTTGTCAGCGCACTTGGCTGCACCCCTGATGAGCTCCTCAAGGTGGTCTCCATCTTTGGCAACACCGGGGAGGGCAAATCTTACACCCTGAACCACACCTTCTTTCTTGGAAGAGAAGTGTTTAAGACCTCCCCCACACAAGAGTCTTGCACTGTGGGTGTTTGGGCAGCTTTGGACCCTATCCATAGAGTTGTAGTCATTGACACAGAGGGTTTGCTTGGGGCCGGTATGGGACAAATTATTTAATTGCCTAGTTATTTGCTTACCACCGCTGTCACCTGGCCTTTGTTAACCAATTTTTTTTTCCACTCATCAGGAGCTAACCAAGGTCAGCGAACGCGTCTTCTTCTGAAAGTCCTGGCTGTTTCTGACGTGGTTATCTACCGAACACATGCGGACCGTCTCCACGACGATCTCTTTAAGTTCCTCGGAGACGCGTCAGATGCCTACCTGAAACACTTTACAAAAGAGCTGAAGGCAACAACGGCCCGCTGCGGTCTGGACGTTCCGCTGTCAACTCTGGGTCCAGCGGTGATTATCTTCCATGAGACCGTCCACACCAAGCTTCTGGGATCAGGTATCTAGCCTGCCAGATTAGATTAGAATCAAATAAATTTCATTGCGTCAGGTCAAGTGTAAAAAGTCTTAACTTTATATGTCTAAAATTAAGGCCTTGAAATATCTTAAATACTTTTTTAAAAAGTAAGTTGGCCTTAAATATGTTGTTCAGAGGTCTTAAATTTCAATCACGTATATTGTATCTATTTTTTTTAATGGGACTTTTCTGTCAGGAAAAATTTGAGTCACACACAAACATCTTCATTGTACTTGGAATTGAAGAAATGTACTGACCTCCCAGTCAGTAAAATCAGTTGCAACGCCTCCCCATGTCGGAGAAACTGGGAGCAACTCTGACTACCTCAAGTTACGACTTGGGTTTCAATATGGCTGCTCCTCGCATCAACAGCAGTGAGATGTAGTGGAAACATGTTTATTTGAATGGAATTTAAGACATGTATCTTAAATTGTCTTGAATTCCATTCATGATGGCCTTAAAAAGTCTTACATTTGAGTTGGTGAAACCTGCAGTAACCCTGTATTAGTCCAAAAGGAGAGGAGCTCCTCAATGTGACCCATTCCTCTCTGTCCGTGTTCTCTACATTTAGACAAACTGTCTGAGTCAGCTGAGCGTCTGCTCCAGGAACGATTCAGGAAACTGGGGCTTTTCCCTGAGGCTTTCAGCTCCATCCAGTACCGTGGGACTCGCACCTACAACCCTCCCACAGACTTCAGCGGATTGCTGCGCAGCCTGGAGCAGCAGTTGGATAACAACAACACCCGATCGCCGCGTTCTGCAAGCGTCATCTTCAAGGCTCTGCAGGTGTTGATGCTTGTCTTAATCACGGCGCCTGCACATTTCTGCTGCTGTGCTTCCTGTAAAACTAACCTGCTTCTGTTGCTCAGGCCTTGAGTGAGCGTTTCTGTGGGGAGATCCCAGATGAACGAATGACAAGTAACTCCTTTTTCCCAGATGAGTATTTCACCTGCTCCAGCATCTGCCTCAGCTGTGGGTATGTATGTTTTTACAAGATCATTAATGACAAAAAACAAAAACAAAAAACCATGAAATTTACTGTTAATGACGCCTCCCCATGTCGGAGGTCACTGCCAAGCGAGTGACCAATTAGTCAGTAGTAAACTACCTTAAATATTTGTAAATAATTCAGTGTCCAAGCACTTCTGGACTTACAGGATATTGCAAAAAATTATATCATCCTGCTGAAAAGTGAATTTCTGACTCAAACAGAATCTGTTGTATTAAAGATTAACATAGTCTTTTTCTTGTTTGCAGGTCAGGCTGCAAGAGAAGCATGAATCACTTAAAAGAGGGACTCGACCATGAAGCCAAACATCGTTGCCGCTACTCTGCGCAGTACGACAACCGCATCTACACTTGCAAGGCAAGTGCAAGCAGAGCAGAACGTGAGATTATGACAAGATGTCTGTTTGTTAAGGTTCTCAGTTTCTGTGTGGACTCACTCAGGCCTGCTACGAGGGCGGCAAGGAAGTGATTGTGGTTCCCAAGACGACTGCCTCATCCGACTCACCGTGGTTTGGCCTGGCCATCTATGCCTGGTCAGGGTGAGTCTACACAAGCCTTCAGAAGATGCTTGGAAATGGCTCAATTTCTTTTGTATGTTATTTAGATACAAATGGAGCTTCCTTATCTATCTTTTCTGTGATGACACCAACACCTTTGTCCAGATATGTAATCGAGTGCCCGAACTGCGGAGTAATCTACAGAAGCAGACAGTACTGGTATGGAAACCAGGATCCGGTGGAAACAGTGGTGAGGACAGAGATCCAGCACATCTGGCCTGGGGTAAGCTCTAAGCTCAGCTAACCGTTAAATATCAGCAGGAAACGTGAATTAAATCAAACTTTGTTAAAAAATGTTCATTGATATCAAAAGCTAATGCCTCCTTGGAAGCGGTCATTTCCGTAATCATACATTTGTTTGTTTTCCTTTTGTTCAGTCTGATGGCTTTTTGAAAGACAACAACAATGCAGCCCAAAGGTTGTTGGATGGAGTCAAATACATTTCTCAGTCCGTCTCCGAACTCAGCGTCAAACCTGCCAAAGCGGTCACTTCCTGGTTGACCGACCAGATTGCTCCTGCCTACTGGAAACCTAATTCCCTTATCTTGGTGCGCAGCTATAAAATAATGCATGCTGGCCATATGGTACAGACTTATGTCTGACTTGTCTTTTTGATATTTCTTTTCTTTTTGTAACCGGTTCAAGAATTGTCACAAATGTGGGGAGGAGTTTCAGCCCAATGACACCAAGCACCACTGCCGCGCCTGTGGTGAGGGTTTCTGCGACGCCTGTTCTTCCAAAACCCGGCCGGTCCCGGAGAGGGGCTGGGGGCTCGCGCCGGTCCGGGTCTGCGATGCTTGTTTTCACAACCGAGGAATTTCAACGGGTAAAAAAACAATAAAACTTTCAATTTGGGCTTTTAATTAAGTGCAACAAACAACTTTAATGATCATAAAAAATGAGAAATGGGTGTAGAAGTTTGAATTTATTGCATATTCTTTCTCATCCATACTAATTTAGAATGGATACGGTCACATATAGCTAATGGCTCTTGGCAGAATTGGTAGAGTTTATTGAAGCTGCTTTCCTGGCTTGACCTGTCCAGGGTCAAAGTCTGAGATGAATGTACCGTATGTCTTAAAAACAGACGTCATGGTCTGACTCATTGTTTTCTTTATCAGCTGGTTGTTTGGCGCTACACATTGACTGGATATTAGTCCCAAAAATCTAGGCTCCTGATATGAATTGAGCTATATATGTATAGATTTGAGCCGGTAAATATAAAATTGGCTTTGTGTGGATAGTTGAAAATCCAGCATAAATTCCAGCTTGTGCACTAAATAGTTTTTAAGGGTCAATATGGGAATCATGCCAACAATAATTGCATGTAAACTTGTGATCAGGACTGTCTATCTGTATTCAAGGGCAAAGGAAACCATCGTGCAAACAGACACCCCAGTCCTTTTGTGTTCACTGTTATATTGGGATCTTGTGTCTGATTGGATGGTTTCTGTTTCAGAGTTACTGGATGCTGCCTTGGAGGAAGAGGGAGGCACCCTGATAGCGAGAAAGGTTGGCGAGGCAGTTCAAAACACTTTGGGTGCCGTCGTTGGTGCCATTGACATACCTTTAGGTGAGCATTACGTTGTTCAAAGATTTCAGACCAAAACGTGTATTTGATTAAAATATAATAAATGTTTTAACTATATTTTTATTAGCATCTTATCAGGTGTCAGGGCAGCCTTAAAAAGTATTAAATTCATGCATCTAAAATGAAGGCCTTAAATGTGATATTCATAGGTCTTAAATTTTGTCTAGGTAGGGCTATTTAATTGCGTATATTCTATTTTTTTTTTTCTCATGGGACTTTTTTGTCCTGCAAAAGTTTGAGTCACACACAGACGTCTTCATTGCATTTGATTGCTGTGTTCCAGTTGTACTCAGAGCTGGAAAATTTACTGACCTCTCAGTCAGTAAAATCAACTGAAGTCCATCCTAAATCAGACTGGCCACTGGGAAACTGGGACCAACTCAGGCTACCCCAAGTCACAACTTTTAAAGTGAAGTTCAATATGGCCGCTCTTCGCATCAACAGTTAAGGGGAGGAGACATGTTTATTTCACAAGACGCGTGTAAGAGTGTCTCTAAATTCAATGTTACATGTAGCCCCTGTAACTATAAACTGAACAAATTAAAAGTAGTGTTTGCTTATGGAAAGTAAAACATAAAATGATGCTTGTAAGAGCTGCTGCAAACAATGAGTATGGGCGCCGCCATGATGAAATTCCAACTTCTTATCTAGTATGATGTTACCTCGGGTCTGGCATCACACGTAGCTCCAGGTTCCAACTTCCAGGGTAGATGGAGCGCAGCTTATGATTCACTACTATCATGCCCCTGCTAGCTTGCTAGCTTTTTTAGCAACATTATGGGTAAGTCCAAATTTACTGCCATTTGGCTGGGCGAAATTCATACATTTTGTTTGAGCTGTAGGTCTTAAATGTCATTCATAAGTATTAAAAAGTCTTAAATTTGGTATAGGGTTAGAAATCCCGATACCCACTAAGGATTTCTTTCTTCCAGGTCTAGTAAAGGACGCTGCTCGCCCTGCCTACTGGGTCCCAGACCAGGACATTCAGTCCTGCTGTGAGTGCCAAAGGGAGTTCACGCCACGACTGTCCATCCACCACTGCCGCGCCTGCGGCCAGGGAGTGTGTGACGACTGCTCTCAGGAGCGCCGCCCGGTGCCGTCCCGAGGCTGGGACCACCCGGTGCGCGTCTGCAACGGCTGTAGCCAGAAATCCGGGGAACTCTAGCAGGACGGGAAGAGCTGGAACGGTCAAAGATGTAAGCCTCCCAGGAACACTGGAGGACAAAACCTCAGTAATGGGATGTTGCACCATTCTCGAGGCTGCAGGACTATGGGACTGTTAATTATGTTTTATTGCTGGTCTCACATCACTTCTGTTTGATCGAACTGACGTCAGTATGCCTAAAGTTTACACTGTGAATACCAGTTAAAAATAGACGCAACTTGAATTTTGAGAAGAGGCTAAGTGATGCCTGCTTGAGGCTGAATTCAGGTTACTTTCATTGTCTATCTGTAGATCTCCCTTTACTGTAGATTTAGGCTCTGTAGCCCTTCGACAATCCTTTTCAGTATGACATTCTCATACGTTTAGCACCTTTTGTGTAGTTCGGAGCCAATTGTATGGGTGATTTGGAGAGCAAAGTATGAACCATACTTAGTAATTGCCTGCAAGTTAGTTCCTCCAGGAGTATTGTTTGCTTCATGAAGAGAAATGATGCAAACTTTACTCTTTTATTCCTGATTGACTGACAGGTTGTTCTGTTGCATCAAGATGCATTTCAAACAGTACAATAACCTAATAGTTAATATGCAAGTAATTGTTACCTTTACCTAATAGATAACTATATGTATAAATAACAGTAATTACTACTTAATAACTGTAATTAGTCATTGCTGGTGTACACTCAAGTGACCCAAAACAATGCAACAGCCTTAATTGTGCTGTCCATTTCAATTGTTTAGGTTTTATAAGGACTGTACAGTATATAAAGCAATGAAAAGGTTTACTGTAACAAGGATATTTTTTAGATAAGATTCTGTTTTATGTTAAAGCAAAAATAAACCCACAGGTTAAAACTCAATAGTGTTTTTACTGGGTCACCGGTTCACAGAAACAACAGTAGAAGTAAAGACCTGTTTGAGGCTGGCTCCTCAAACTGGGAGATATATTAGTAGCTTTTAGTGAGCAGTATTTGCAGCTGGAATGATCCGGCGAATTTAACAACTTTGTGTTGGGTCAGTTTTTTGTTTTTCTTCTGCAGAATACCTGGGAATTATAAGACTTGACTGTACGGAAACTGGCTTGGTCACAAAGTCTTCGGGTAAAAAAACACTTTTTGACCCCTGAGTCGGATCTTATCACTGAATATAGATATCACATGGAACCGATCATCGACTTGTGTTCATGTATTTCTCATTCAGGATGTATTAAACTGAAGAGACACTTTTATGTGTCATTTCTGTTAACTGTTGGGTATGTGTGTTTATGTTACATGTGAAAAATGTTTTCTGTCCTTTTAGGAACTGGATTATCCTCCTGAATAACAAGACACATCAGCAGAAACATCTTTAGTAAATGCACTTGCTGAATGACGCAGCACTTTATTTAGGCACAAACACATTTACAAAAACAATGTTTCCCCCTGAGATTTTAAATGCCACTGAGATCATGTTGCTAGTCCAGGGTTACGGTTTGAAGAACGTTTTAAAGAAAGACGATTCAGACGAGGCTGGAGCGTAGTCTGCTTATTCACACCACTGTTTTCGTTTGATAAATTATTTTAAAATATGGATAAACTTTGAAAAGAGTAGCTTTTCAAAGTTAATTACCCAAGTAAAACTATTAATCTGGTTAGCATCTATGGGGTAAATCTGGAGGAGCTGCGTAGATATTGGACATCGATTAGTTCGGGAGTCCACAAACTAGGCCTTAAAACTAGTCTGAAGTTTATTATAAGAACCAGCTCTGGTCAGATGAAACCAAATTAGAACATTCTGTCCTGTGTGGAAAATAAAAGCAAAAGCACACAGAGGCACCAGCATCATGCTCTGATGAATCTGGTTAGAGAGGAGGTTGACTTTCCAGCAGGAAAAACACCCCTAAAAACACAAAGAGAGCTACAATAGAACAATCTAGATCAAATCATGTCAAAATGGCGACCTAGTCAAAGTCCAAAACTAAATCCAATTAAGAATTTGTGGCAAAACTTTAAAATTGACGCTCCTCGTCCAATCTGAATGAATTTGAGCCATTTTGCAAAACACTTGCAACTAAAAGGTTGTTCTAAGTTATTAATGGAGGTTGAATAGGAATCCATGCCACACTTTTCAGATTTGCGCTTGTAGAATTTTTTAAAACTAAGCATCCTTCCTCAATTTTTCAAGTATACGCTACTATGCGTTGGGCAGTCATCCCAATAAAACAGGAATGTCTGTGGTTGTAATGTAACAAAATTATGGAAAAGTTTATTGTAAGCTCCTCTTTTCAAGAGACGTAAGAAAAACAAACAATGTTTAAGCTCTCGTAGCTCTGTTTTCTCCTAACACCAAGAGACGATCCAGTCAAACATCCACAGCACCAATTCTCTAAGTGTACATTGGATATTTAACGGTAAACTTGTAAAGTGCGTCACCCAAACCCAGCTGCGGTCAACAGTCGGGACGTTCTCTGGTTGCGTTCGACTTTCCGCTAAATCCAGAACTACATTCGGTCTCCTGGACAATATTACTACAACTTCAAGACATTTTTTTAAAGGGACCATTTTTATGGCATCGTCTGAATTAAAACGATGGCTCTCCTCCGTCCTGGTAGTCGGTGTTGTATGGGAAGTAGTACAGGTCATGCTTGACGGCCATGAGCAGTCCGGGGAGCCCCGTGCTGCCGCCCAGATTCGAGGAGAAGACGACACTTGGGATCGTGTCGTTGGCCGCTGGATGGGGCGACGGGATGGTCCTCAACAGGTGACCATCCTTCAGGCTCCACAGCCTTGTGTAGCAGTCTTGGCCCACTGTGTGAATGTGAATTGGTGAGTTACAGTTTTAGTTTGCTTTATTGCTATTTAACAACTAGGAATATATTATCTTCTCCTACCTGCTAACAAAAGGCCTTCATGTTCATTGACATGAATGGGGAGGTAGGCATGCTCGTTGTGATGCCCTTTGTACTCCAGCACAGGCTTCCTAACTCGCACATCCCACGTCTTGATCTATAAGGAAATTCAAAAAGCTCTTTGGTTATTAACCAATATTCCACTTCTTCAAAAGAACAAAACAAAAAGCAATGAGCTGAACTAAAATGCCAACGAGAGTTTAAGAAACAAACTGATCTGACCTGACCCAACATGTCTGCCGCCAGCAGATAGTTCTCATCCTGCAGGACTCGTACGGAGGTGATGGCTGACTCATGGTGGAAGCGACTGGCCTTCCAACTGTGATCCCTGCGGCCACGCTGCCGGAGGTCTATGCTGAAAATTTCCCCCGATCGGCAGCCGTTAAACAGGACCGGAACCTGGAGATGTGGAGGAAATCTAACTCCAGTGCCTCGGTTTGTTCTTCTTCTTACATTAGAGCAGAGGACAAAAATCTCACCCTGAGAGCAAAATGCTGTGCCAAGACGTCGGTGCCGACGCCGTACGTCTGCGTCCGTCCCGTCTCTGCATCCTTGACGATGACCCGACGAGTCAGGCCTGCAAACACGACAATGGCATTAATATAGCCACAGCGGCTTGCATGGGTACTCATATCCCGGATCATCTTCGCATTGTGTTGAGTTTCAAAAACAAACTTTAGTGTATCTTATAAGGATTTCAACACAAACTAGGGTAAAATTGTGACGTGAAAGGGAAATGACAAATTATTTGGCATTCATATAAATCCACTTTAGTTTGCTAAGCCTAAATAAATTCCAGTGCAATTTGACTAGTGCTATGACAAATGTGACACACTAGTCTGTCTCCTGCTTACTGCAAGCTGTAACATTTTTCTGTACCCCAATCAATGAACTGTTTTGCATGTAGCTAAACCCTAACCATAAGCTGTAGATCCTTAGCCAAAGCCAAAGCTAATCTGTAACCAAGTGACATTGGTTCACCTTCCACATGCATACAGATGGCTGATCACGGTATCAGATGTATTAAAAGGAAAAATAATGACTGCAGAACAAACCAGTGCTGAAGGTCTTATCAAACTGTGGGTTGAAGCACCACGCGCAGGACCAAGCTGTAGATATCTTGAAGCTACACAGCATCCCTGGTTGATCTGGGGAAAAAAAGTCAGGAAAAAAAGAGAGATTACAGTCTGTGTTTACACTAATGTGTTGAGGTTAAACATGAGAAACCGCAACAAATGCTATCATCTGGTTAAAGATGTCGATATTACTGTCAATGTTACAAACGGAGCTGACAAACCTGGGTTAGAGTTGCTGAAGAGCGACGCGGGGAGTAAACTAACACAGCCGGGGGTGTCAGCCGCTCCCACCAGACACAACCTAACGGTCACCCATCAGTGAAGGTACAATACAATATGTGGTAAAAAAAACCCAAAAACAATTTCAAGCAATGTACTTGATTTTGTTATGCCTTAATATAATTTTTTTTTACTGTAAATGTACAATATTGACGACATAAAACCAGAAGGCTGAGGGGGAAGGATACAAAACATGAGAGTCGGGGTAGTTAACCGAGGCCCAGCAGATGGAGTTCACCTGAAAAACACACAACAGACTCCTTAATATAACTGGTACATTTAAGAACAATATTCACATCTAAACCATTGATAAATGTTTAGAGGCAGCAAACCACACAGAACAGCGAGGTAGATCTCTGTATATGAATGTCTTCTAGGAATGCCCTACCACCTTGCGGTTGGTGAAGTACAGATTATCGCACATTTCCACGGACAAAGAGCCCCGGCTCCCACTGCTGAAGTTCATAATGCCGTACTTGCAGCCACCGTGAGACACGTCGTTGACGGTGAACACTCGCTCACACACAGAATCCCCCTGAGAGAGACGAGGAAAGGAAAAGAGATAACCAATGAGAGGGCTTTTTATACTAATTTTGAGCTGAACTACACAATAGCAGGAAAACAAATCGTTGCCTTTGTTTAAAACTCCAACACTGATAACGATTGTCATCAAACCTCAACTTTCTCATTTTTTTTCTTGCTTTCCATCGTCACAATCCCCCCTACCACAGCCACTTCCTGTCGGGATAAGCATTTTCTCAACTTGAATCTGTATCTAATTTGTGCGTCAAGGGCAGTGAAGTCCATCCATCTGGACAAGTCAAGTTTTAACTGTGCAGAAAGTTAAAAACCCTGAAATGATAAAACCCCAATAAAAATTGCAGCCGAGCAACATGGGGCTAAACTTTCTTTGTTTCCTTTTTCTTCTTTCGCTCTTTCCTTTGGTTTCTTGTACTTCCCTCTTATTTATGTAAAGCACTTTGAATTGCCCTGTTGCTGAAAATGTGCCACATAAATAAAATTACCTTACCTTACCAAGCAGTCTCATGTGATTGTGACAATGCACACATTGATATTGTGGTAACAATTATGATTTGATATATATTGCAGTTCCAATTTTGAAGTGCTCTCACCACGATGATCCTGAAGTTGTCTGTGTTTGGGTTGCTGTTGTCTGTGCTCTGAATCTGCAGCTTGTGGCGCGTCATTCCGCTGACTTTTACCTCATGGACAAGCCTGGTTATTAAAGTAAAGACACATTAACAATCTGTCCCACCATGGAAACAATAATTTCTTCTCCATTATTTGAATTTTGATTAATTTAAAAATCTTGTTGAAGTCAATTTGTTGGTTTTAATGGTCATTTAGAATCCAACATCAAAAATTGGCCAGCAACAGTAATAGTGGCCAATATATCTATAATAAAACTCTTTTACAACAAAAATTTCTGAAGTTGCATTTAGTTTTACTGGTGCCGCTTACTGGAATGCAGTAAAGCTGTGGGAATTGAAATGTGTGGACCCCATGTTCCCCCCTGAATAGTGCACACACAGTAGTGATCTGCATACCTGCAATAGGAGTTCTCAGGTAACAGCCCAAGATGCCTTTTGTGCAGCAACAAGGATGTGTTCAATCCAGTTCTTGGGGCCTTCTGAAAGAGACAGATGCAGGTTTAATGGCAGAGGCTCAGTCCTTAACAGGAAAAATCTGCTAATGTTGCTCAGCTGAATTTACAAATGCAACGTTATTAGACTGGAAGAAGCAGATAATCCATTCACAGCACACTTACTGCACACTCATCTTCTGCCAGTCTCTTATGTCTCTGCTTCTCCCTTTCCTTTTCTTGCAGCTGTTCTCTGGTCAGTGGGTTGCAGTTATTGTGTCCAGGAAGCAGACGGAAGTAACGGTTCTTCTCAGGGTCAAAGTAGAAACCGGGCAGCTCTGACAGAACAGAGAAATCCATAGTTTGTATTTTCATCCCTCAATTAGCTATAACTGGAACATCAAAACCAATTTATCGTCAATACATTATGTAATGAACTGGTGTTATGTTTTTCCTGGTGCCTTTTTTGGTGGTTCTATTGACAGGTTGACTTCATGGAGAGCCACAAGACTCCTTCACAACACAACTACACAGTTTTTCCTTCCACTGAACCTTACATCAATATGCTTGAATGGTGCACTCTGAACAGCCAACTTCTTTAGCAATTAAGTTTTTTTGACAACCTGCTTACTTGGAAACATTTACGGGTATTTTGAGTAAGTAAGTCTGTAAAACTGAATAGTCTAGTCTTCTGAATTCAGGGTTTTTATTTGCTGGAAATCCATCATCATCAAAATAAACAGAAGCAAACACTTAATGCATATTGTTATGTTTGTAATAAACCTATTTAATGTATGCATTTTGCCCTTTTGAATCTAATTACAAAAAATATTGGACATCAAGATGACAGTCTAATATATCTCTATTATTATTTTGCTTCTATTGTCAAGTTGCACCAAAAGTCCCCCGAAAAGGGTGTAATCATTAGGATACCTGGTACTCCGCTGTTGGATTTAGAGGAAGAAGAGGTTGAAGAAGCTGAGGCAGATTGGTTATCATGTTCCTTCTGAGATGCTCTGTGAGACGGCCCAGCATCATTATACTCCTGCCTATAAACAGCAAATATTAAAGCCAATTCTAGGTTGAGAGACAATATGTAGAGTTATAATAAAGTGCGTTTTTGAGTCTTATTTGTGTGTTGTGCTTCGTTAACATGGCTACCACTGTTCGTCGCTGGATGGTCTCTGTCGGTTTCCTCTGTGCCAACCCTTTCGACGACCCTGTCGCCATTTCCACTTCTTCATCTCTGCTCCTTGACTCCTACAGCCAGATTTATCATTCCACGCAGCCCGTGGTTCACTTCTGGGTGATGAACTGCAATGTGTTTAGTCGTTAGCTTAGCAATGTTAGCTTCGGTTCTCACGAGAACCGTTTGATTTTATTCGCAGGAGCTCAAAGCGTGCAAATAAAACGCACATTCGAAGCTTTTAAAACCTTTAACAATACAGTTAATTGAAAATATGCCTAAGCATGTCAATATAATAATGTTAACGTTAATTATCGAAACTGAATCTCTTGAGCTCCGTAGCTAAACGTAGTGAGGACTTTGATGTACCTCGGAAATGGGAATACGTTTACTAAAGAATGGAGAGCTCTAATGTTCAAAGTTTGCTTTATCATAAAGATCGTGAACACTAATGTAACCTTCTTAAAAATGCTAGATTAAAACATCTAACGTTGTCATTTGTTAGCATACTCTATAAAAATACACGTTCTGCATTTTTCTGGTTATTTGTGTGTTTTCCGTTGATCAATAAGTAATTTAATGCAACACCAGGTTCTACACTGTTGCCCCGCCCTCCAGTTAATTTATTGGACAACTTTAACAAAGAGTTTCTGACGTTTCATGTATTCATTGGCTATTTTCGCTGTAAGCGTTTTGCTGCCTTTAAAAGTAACTCGAAATTCTTGATTCTTAACCTAACCTGTCAGGAGGCTGAAGAGTTAACAAGATAGGGTAAATAAAAGCCGTAGTAAAATTGGAGGGTGGCGAATTTAATGAGATAGAGAAATTTTGTTATTCTTTTATTCAGAAGTGAATTTGGAAATCGCCAGGTTTTTTCCCCAATTGAACAAAATTAGCCTTTTCAATTTCAGCATCTTTGACCTCTAAAGTTAAATAAAAGGGCTTGATTGTTTTCCCCAAATGTTTTCCCATAGCATAAAAATAGTAATTTATATTAATATGACGACTTTTTTTTGTGAATAATCATGACGTTTGTCTGACTTTTATCTATCTATTTTATGTAAGAGAAAAAACTTTTCAAATGTGATGAATGGGCTACTGATGATCACTAAGTTTTGAACCACGTTCTTCCGAATCACTTAATAATGAAACAAGGTTTTAGTTAGAATTTGACAAAATCTAGGTGTCCGTTAGGATGTGTGATATCCGAGAGTCTTTGAATGCAGCATGCTTTCCCTAAGTAATTGCTTCATAAAATTTTTAAAATATGTTGAAGAATAAAACCAGACTCTAACAAACACAGGCCACTGCCTCCGTGCTTCATTCATATATTTTCTGACATAAGATACAATAAAAAGGAATACGTTAATGCCCTTTCGTCTGGCAGAACCATTATAGGACTAGACGATCCAACAAAGCTATAAAGGAAAGCCCACAATGTTAATTACTCATATTGGTTCTAAGTTTTTGGGCTAATTTAAATACATTTTAATCAACTTTGTTTCACAAGATGAGTCCCGTGTGGGGTCTGTTGACATACTTCTGTGAAGCCACGCCCAATGTCTTCATGCTGGGGTTGTATTGGCACGGAGCACAGTAGACAGGACAGCATTGGCTGTTGTATTCTTTCTACTTTTTTTTTTCATGACGTTCCGAAACTGCACAGAGATTTGGAATATTACATTACAGCCTTGCAGAGCGAAAGATGGCGACTGTCATTCATAATCCATTAAAATCGTAAGTAGTATTTATTTATATGTTTCAGGACCACAGTATCATTGTCACAGACTAAGGAGGGATGGCGATGATTTCTTTATATTGTGCAGCTCATAAATATAGATCAGGCTTCTCGCGCACTTGAACGGCTTCAGATGTTTTCAGGTCTCCTGCCGTCTTGCATGGCTGTGCAGCCCCAGTAATATAAAGGCATGCACAACATGCGATCGGAATCGTGCACTTGGTAGGAAGTTCCCCACTTTATGAATGCGGCACGGACTCAACTTTGCATTGGAGAAACCACACGAGTTACATTTGCATAGGAACTGTCATGCAAATAATGCAAAACTTGCACTGGTGCAAACTTCAGCTCATCCTTAAATGGAAAATATGTCTGCGCCCACCTGCTTGTGATGTGGGAAAAATCAGATATAAGTTAAAAAAATCAGATATGAATAAGATAAACTATAACTGTAGCATTTCCAGAGTATTTCCTGTGCATAGTCCCCACTTTACCCCTCTACTAAAGAAGCCATTCTTTTTCTGATTTGAATGCGTTGAGTTACTTTCTGGATGAAAGATCAGGTTCCTTCATTTTCATGTCAGAAGCCTAAATGTTTAATGCCAACTCTGGCTGGCCTTTGGAACTGTTGATCATTTCCATCATGACAAATGTTCAAGCGTGATGCCCCCAGCGCCTCCACGCTTCTTCAGTATTGGTATGATGTTCTTTTAGTGGTGTGCAGGGTTGTTTTTACATTCAACATACTATATGGAATTATAATTCGAAATTTATAAATTAGAATTGCCTTTTCTGGAGTAATTTCCAGTCCTTGGTAATGCCACTGGTATTTGTTCTCCACTTGACCATGACGTGTCTTCACTGCGTTTCCTGGTACATCTATTGCCTTGGAAATTTATTGCGACTCTTCTCCTGATGGATACATTTGGTCAAGAAGATTCCCGAATAGAGTTAATTGAGAATCAGCGGAGGGAGCTAAAGATTAGGGCGATGGCACGGAGGTCTTCCAGCCTCAAAGATGTTGGAGTGCATCACCACAGATAAATACCAGTGGAAACATACAGAAAACCCTGCCATCAATTAATTACATTAATTGTTGTAATGCCAATAAAGATGCCTATTTTTTTTGTTGTTGTTTTTCAAATCTATACTCCTTTTATTAGCTTGTTATCGTTTGTGTGATTTCCTGACAGAAGCAAACTTCTAGGGTGATTTAAAAACTACTTCAAAATAAATTCTGTCATAGGTGTGATAACTTTAGCCTTTTCTGTACACTTAATGACAAAAATAAAATTACATTTCTTGTTATTCCAGTTCTACACTAATTTCACTGCTGCTGCACAGCTAGCTGTCCAGGAAGTTAGAAAAGTAGCTGATTAAAACTCTTATATACCAAAAGTTGTTGGGGTGTTTATGGTCAGTTTCTGGCAACTTTGCCAAATATTTTCCATGGAAAGTCCTTTGTAAGAATGTTTTCAGTAGTTTTTAGTATAATCATCAATAGCCAGAAGGATGCAAGTTCCTACAGTAATGACTCTTTGCAGTGTCCATAAAAAGTTCCAGTTAGGTTTATCAATTTATCCTGCAGCTGAAATTAAGTCACTACATTTTGAATTCCGTTCTGTGTTGCAACATCATTCAATAATGTATCCCTTCTCTTGATGCACACTTTCTGTGTTTTTTATTTATTTTTCTATAACACAAAATACTGTAATCCCTGCACTTGCCAGGGTAAAAGACAATGCTTGTATTCCGTCAAAGCAGATTAGGATGTTGACAGTTTATAGCTTTTGTGTATGTAGAGCAGCAGATTAAGAGTGTCCCAGTATTTTTCCTGGGTCCATCTGTCAGGAGAAAGGTACTGGGTAAAAAAAGGAGAGTCATAAGGGGGTCTGAGGGAGGGAGATCCATCTGCTTTTCACGTGAATTGGTCCCACATGTGATTTCTGAGAAAAAGGGGGAAAACACTGTGCATTACAAACCACGCGTAATGTATTTTCGCAAAATATATGAGGAGTGATCTTCTCAACTTTGGTTTGAAGCAGTCAACCAGGCTGCCTGCTTTAAAATAATAATAATCTGCCCTGTTATTCTCTGAAAGATTCATTAAAACTATCAGAGCCTGACAGTCACCATGTGTGTCTGGCCTTCTCAGTCATGGTTAGCCATACACATTGTCTTGGGGTATTTAAAAAAAAAAAAAGCAGGTACAAAGACGCCTTTGTGATGGAAACCTGGAGAGGCATTGCAGGGTTGGGGTTTAATGAGGAGCTGACATGAGAAGTATTTAAATAAGCACCGTAATTTATATGCAGAGAAGAGATGTGCATATTGCATGCCCTGCCGACATCCCGTGGTCAGGTTTGGATTTATAACGTAACAAAGAGCTCAGGTAGGAAGGGGGCTTGCTGGCGTTTCCATGAGGATTGAGAAGACGTGGGCTGAGATGTGAAATAGCTTGATGCAAGTAGAGCGAAGTGTTCACATATTGGGGTTGTATTTGTTGTTTACATGTGTCGCCCCTCCCCCTCACGGTTTGTAGAAGGGGGAGTGAGTGATGGAAGTGGTGGGGGGTGTGTGTGTGTGTCTGGCTGCATTTAGGCCACACTGCATACATCCATAATGCACCCAGAGTACAGGATTGAACCCCGGCTTTTGTTTATCCAGAACGCTCAGGAAGAGTTTTTGGTGGTACGGATAGATGTATTTTTTCCTGTTCTGCACATAGAAACAGCTCGATTTTCATCACCTCATCATCTTGTACAATTTTATTCATTTCTGTGGGAGCATTTTTCCTTTTTTTTAATATGTTGCAGCGAAATCATCTCAATCTAGGTCCCAAGGCCATCATCTTCAGCTCCTCCGTATCTTCTTTCCTTCCTCCGTCTTCACTTTTTCTTCCCTTTCATTCCCAGTGTGTGGCGTAAAAAGAATGAATGCATTCATGCATAGACATATCTGTGCATTTGAGAAGGAATGAGTGTGACATGGTTTGAAAGGGAACACGTGTGCCCCAGGTCATGTCAGACCCCGTCCACCCCCACACCCCGCTGCCATTCTACCTTATCAGCTCCCCCCCACCCCAGCTCTGCTTCTCCCAGTCTTCAGACTACAAAAATTTTCTCAGCTTTAATTGCCCATATGTAGCGTCTGCCCTCTGATTCCCCTGAGGTTTCGCACTTATTCAGGGTCACATGCTGCTCATGTTTCTGTATGTCTACAACGTTCCCAAGTTTATTTACTTGTCCCATACCTAATTCATAGGGTTTTAATGTATCAGCATGCAATTTGGAACTTTGACTGCTTGATGTTATTTGTTTATTTTTTTTCAGAAATACATTTGTACGGTCAGACACTGATGTTGGACCAAAAATAAATTGGATTTAAGGGCCTACCGGAAGCATTTGAATATAAAGGTTCCAGCTTGGGAATTCTGAAAAGCAAAAAAAATAAATAAATAAAAATCTGATTAATTGCGTTAACAATTTTTAAAATGTTACGATCTGTATAATTAGTTAAAATTGATGTGTTAAAATCCTGGCCTTAATATTTATTACAGTTTTATCATATTTTATGTTTGGCCCTTGATTCAGAAAGTTATGTTTTTGTCTATAAACTAACACAGGAGCTCATTGTTACTCTCTAATCTGGTAACTAATAACATTCCTTGTTGACAACTCTCTGTCATTGCTTTGCATAGCCATGTGCATCTGGCTTACACTCAGGTCATGCTTTGCAATTTGATTGCCTAAAAATGACCTTTATCTACCAGATTCCAGATCTCTGTGCAGTAATGTAACTTACAGTTAGATGTAGCACCCTTACATTTTTCATGCACATTTATTTTCCCCAGAGTCCTTTTTTTAACATTGGGGAGCAACAAATTAACAGTAATTTAAAACTCTCAAGGGTTCTTTTGTATCCACCTGAGACATACATGATACCCGTGTGCTCTCACTCAAATTCTCAGTGTTTTGACTGTACGTACGCTTGCGAGGAAGTGAATTCCTAATACATCTTTAACTATAATTGACCTCATAAATGTATGTCAATTACATACATTGACATACAATGTATGCATGTAATGGACATATGGTTTTCCCCTGGTCTGGAAGATTTAACTTCACTTTTTACTGATTGGATGAGAGCTGTTTACACCTACTGGCCGTCATAATTAGAGGATGGAATTACAAATTATACATCACCAGGCGCTTGTTAAACCAGGTGTTTAATTAAGTCCAAATGGCGTTTTTGAAAACATCTGTTGTCACGTATTAACTATCTAGTGGCCCTAAGGGAAGCATATATGGCTATTTTAATGCGGTTTGTCAGACGCCAGGTGGCGTAGGACAACGTGCGATTAGTGACCAAAATGGTTTTCCATATGTTTTCCGCTCAAGTTTTGAAAACACCTCACAGACAAATGCACAGCCGCTCACTTATGTAAGAATCTACGTAGCTCCCCTGTGGAGACTGCACAGACACTCGGCTGTTGAAATCAGGACAGAAACTTCCAGCCAGAGTGATGAAGACGAAGAAGAAGATGGGAAGAGAGAGATGAGGAGAAATGCCTGCAGGTTCCACACACACATTTCAGTACAGGCAACAAATAGCGACAGCTGATATAACGACTTAACCTCTGGGAATGTGAGTTATGTGACAGGAAGTCTCTTCTGAAGATCTGCATTGTGACTGCTGCTCTCGTACTGTATAAACACGTGTTGGCAAAAATCACCAGCTGCATTCCGCGTTTCTGTAGGCCTGTATGACCCAAAACGTCTGCCAACAACTTCTACATGCATCTGTTGCCAGAAACCACATGAGGTTGAGCAACTAGCAGCTTGGGTTTTCTCTTATTTACAGTCGCCTCTTTTAAAGATTCATAAACTGGGAACAGACATATTGTAGCCTGAGTTAAACTCATCTAATTCTCTGGCATTTCAAGTGGCTTTTCTTCAAGGAGCAGCAGTTTAAATGTGTTGAATTCTGAGGTAAATAATATGAGGGGGATCAAACTTGTTCAATCTGTGAACTGCTAAAGTCGCTGAAGACTGAAGGCCACACAAGATATGCAAATTGACTTCTCAGGGAGATGGAAAAAGATTCTCTGAATGCTGTGAATGTGCATTTGTATTCTAATTCCAGCTTCATAAAATATTTTCCCTCAGTAAAAATATGCGGCTGTACAATTTGTTTACAGAAAAATGAGAACTATTATCATTTGGGTTCTGTTATGGTTCTATTTGTCATGTTACCTAAATGGTCTTCAGGAGTGCTTAATATATATGCTTGCATTTTATAATTAAAAAAATAAAAACACAAACCAGTCATTAAAGGAAAAATGATTGGTCTGTGAATGCTTTTGGCACTCAAATAAAAAGTTATTTTAAAAAAAATGTCAGTGCGATGCTATGCTACTGCAATACAATTAATTAATCAAGGATGCCAACAGTGAAAATGTCACCCAAAAGGTCTTTTCTTTTCAAATAGCAGTTGAAGTAATTGTTGTGTTATGTAATTAATACCATTACTAATAATATATCAGGACCAAAATATCTTTGGGTCAAGCCAATGATTCACAGCCATGACGTAGAGCACATTATTCTAGTGGAAAGTAAGATTAGAAAATAAGTGATTTCTGTAGTTTCTATTTTTAATCACATTTTAATAATACTTCTTATGTATATCCTTATTATTTTCCAAAAATATTCATTCCATTGCAATCCTCATTCATCAAATTTTCAAAAGGTAGATTAAAAAAATATTTCTGATTAAGTTCAGGGCATTTTGTTGTCATTTGTAGCAAATGCTGAGCTATAATTTGCATTGGGAAAAAAAGGAAAACTGATAAGAGGGACAATGTCCTCTGCTCTCCAGATGTCTCATGCATAATTTTACCAGTGTTCCCTTCTTTCCTCCTTATGGCTATCCCCTTATGTAATCTCTTTTCTGTTTAGCTTCTTCTGTAGATAAATACTTACATCAGTAATATGAGTTCCCCTCCACCCCAAATCCTCTTGATCCGTCATCTTAATTCAATCATTTAAATTCAGTTTGTTTTTAGAAGAGCCAATTTACAACAGATCCCATCTCTAGGGTCTTTGCGAGAAAATGTGTCCAAAATATTTCCACCAACTGAGCTATAAATCAGTTTCATACCAATACAATGCAATCATAGAGAGATATTCGATTCAGCAACAAGCTTTCTTTCCTCTGTCATCTCCACATACTGCATATTTTTCTTCATTAGGAGCTAATGTTCTTGTTTTTGCCCATCGTGCCATTTTGTGCATATCTGTTCGGAGTATTCCCAGACTCCTCCTCTGCGCCGGTGATGGTCAAGCAGACTGACGTGTGTGCACTCTGTAAACCGAAAACCAAACACAGCCCTGACAGACTGGATACACTAAACTCTCAGAGGGCTGCATCTGCTGGCTTAAACAATGTCAAGTAGAGAAAATCTTCATCATGACATCAACAGCAGAGTCTCCTTTGTGTATTTCTCACGTCACACAGTTTGCAGAGGGTGTTGATCTTGGTGTCATTTCTCTATCTTTAATTGTTCTGCCCCTGAAACCTCAATGAATGAAGCTGAATTGGCACGAAGAACGTTTTTCAGCAGGATTATAAGTCTGACATGCCCACTGATGTTTCATTTTGACAGCTTTGCTTGGTTCATCTTTCTTATATGCTTTTCTCTTCTCTGCTCGTGTCTAATTGTCAGTTCTAATGCCTTCACTCTAAATCTTTTAAGTCCAGACTCTTTAGTACATAGAACTAAAGCCCTGAAGTGAACTTATTTATTATCTTCAAGGGTTTTTTTGCCTTACACATTGCCTTGCTTGCAAAACACTTTGATCTTTTTTGTATTTTACTATGCTACAATATACACTGCAGGGTTTCCCCTAGTGTATAATAAGCCTGGCGGGCCACCTGGCTTTTCTTGCGCCCCCACCAGACTAAGCATAGCTTGTTTATTTATTTAGGTTTTTTAATGTTTGCCTTTCTCTAAAACGTCACAGTTGGTGTTTAGGGAATGCCTTCCAATACCTAGTGATATTTTCAAATTTCCTGTCAACTTTAAACATTTTTTATCTCAAAAGCATGGTGTCTCATTGCTAACCCCTACCACCGGGATTAGCAAGTTATCTGGAGGAAACACAGAACTGCAAAGGTTTTTTTCTAAGAACTTTCTGTAATAGAGCAATACGAAGCAGAAAGTAGTAAAGCTGTATTTTATCACTTTTCTGGATTTTTTTTTCTTTGAAAGAGAGAAAACGTAATGGTTTTATCAATAATTGGAAACGCATTCATGTTCTGAAGAATCTAAGCCAGTCCACAGAATATTTTCCAAAACAGCTTGTGAATTATCAAGATGTGCTTTATGATTTTCACTTTGTAAGTATGCGGTGGATGCCATTTTTTGTCCAGTGTTTCTTATTGTCAAACATCAACCTTAACTGAGGCAGTACATTTGATGTTTTCCAGGGTTATTTTGTGATCTCCTGAGTCATTGTTGATTTATTTATGCACTATTTTGCAGTGATTTTTGTAAAATGCTCACACCTGGAAACGTTCACCATTGCTCCATCCTGTTCCATGTGTAGATAACGACAGACGCTGCTGTTTGCTAGAGTCCCAAAACCTTAGAAATGACCATTAAGTCTTTGCAGACTGTTTTTGTTTGACTCAGCCCTTGAATTTCTTTAGTTTGAGCTATGACGTTCTTTGAGATCTTTCACTCTACTTTATGTCGTCAGACAGGATTTGCGCGTATTTTTATGCTACAGGTCTGGCAGCAATCAGGCCTGTGTGTGGTTTGTGAAACTGAGCAAAACAATGTTGTTGATCACAGTTAACTCCTGATTTAACAAGGAGGCAATTGTGTTTTCACAAAGGGCCAAGTTAGGTTTGAAACCTTGGTTTTGTGGTTTTCTTGTATTTTGTCTGCCTGATATCAAAGCTATAGTTGGATGATCTGAAACATCTAGGTTTGACAAAGAAGAAAAAAATGCAATAATTAAAGCAGTAAACACATCGATCTTGCTACAACTTTATTTTTACTACGTTAATATTTTGTTTCCGCAGCACTATTTTTTTGACTGCAGGCTTATATGATGAATTTATTCTCCTCTGATCAGAGCATCGTCTTCAACGTGCTTGCTGTGTTCCTTCTGGAAGGCTTTTCCTTTTGACAATTTTCCTGCTTCCCACAAATATTTTTCTTGTCCACAGATTCTCCCACTTGATTTGTAGATCTCTGCAGCCCCTCCAGAGTCTTGGGTGCTTCTAGATTAGAAAAGGGGTGACAATTATTTTTTGCAAGGCTCTGTAAATATGAACAATGCAGTCAGACAGGCTACAAACGTGATTTTTGCCATCTATTTTAAGTCTAAACAAAGTGACTGACTGATTTGATTTAACCCTGTAAGAGAAATATTTTGGGCATAAGTCTTAAAATTGTTTTGAGCTTAAGGTGATTTGCAGCACATGGTATTGCCATTCTGAAAGAAGCTTTTGCATGTTATGAATGTAATAACAACAGCATGTCATCACAGAAATCACAGAAGCATGCTTTATACTGCTGTGATTGATAGCACAAATAAGACTATAAAGTTGCGGGTAAGTGTTTTTTCATCAAATAAACATCTTCTTAATGTAGCACAGATGTTGAGTGAATGGGGTAATTGTTGTAGAACAAAATGTAAATGAGCCTGATGCATTTTGCTGTGTTCTCGGTTGGCTCCACAACTGTATACATGCAGTGTTGTTTGACTATCTGTGTTCTTGTTTTCACGATTTCCTGGATTCAGGCTGGGTGACCAGTTCTATAAAGAGGCCATTGAACACTGTCGCAGCTACAACGCCCGCCTCTGTGCTGAGCGCAGCGTGCGAATGCCCTTCTTGGACTCGCAAACTGGCGTGGCACAGAACAACTGCTACATCTGGATGGAAAAGCGCCACCGCCGACCAGGTAAGAAACTCTGCAAGGGCCAAGAAGTCTGCCTGGAAAAAAAAAAGAATCTCAGTTTCTCCCCCCTGCAGAATCGCATCTGGGTACATTTGGCAATCCACTTGAAAATATCTGTATTTCATTTTTACCTGATTTGTCATGTAATGTGTTACTGTGGAGCCTCTGCACTGGAGGAAGAAGGCTGTCTTTTGAGATAGTTCATTAGATATAGTCCAAGACCTCCAAAAGAAACCATGATAAAGTCTCAGCAAAAACATATATCATTTTGCAGAGATGCTACTACAAAAGTCAAAAGAGTTGTTAGTGCTAACTCGCAAGCCCTGCGGCACAGCTTGTTACTGCAGCAAATCAGTAAAGTAGTTTTAGATTTTATTCTAATCTATTAGTCATTTTAGCAACGCCAGGAGCATGAAAGCAGGTGACTACTGCAGTGAGTGCTTTGTGTAGTTGTCTTAGTTTTGGGGGAATTACAGGTACCCTACAACTAATATGTTCATATGAAGCACTTGGTGTATCTCATGATGAGGTGCCCATCAGTGATTTATCCTGAATCAAGTATTCAGAATTCGCCATGCACATGTTGGTCCTCTGTGCAGCCAAAGGGAACAATCTGCTCCTTGCCGAGATCTGGACATAAATAGCCCGCACTCCATCTTGTATGCAAAGCCCTTCAGGCCACACCCTATACTTTGTGGCAGACCTAACTCGCAATATATGCATTTATTCTGGGTTGATGCCTCCACCTCCTTCTCTTGATTTTTTTTTCTCTTTGCTCATGTGGACATAACTGAACCTCCTCTTCACCTCCCACCCCCTTTCCCTTCTTCTCTGTTTTCTTTCAAGATAATGGCGGGGATGAGGATTAAAGGCAGAGAAACGATCAAATTTGCTAGAGTAAAGACAGATTTAAAATTTTCATTCCTTTTCTTTAGAATACAGGTTTCTGTCCCACTAAGATGCAAACTGGAAATTCCAAAACCAACCAGAAAAATCTAAAATAAGACAAAAATTTTAATGGCATCTGACTGGGGTCAGGATTTTTCTCAAGATGCTGACCACTGCACTGAACATTGCTGAAATCTGGACACAATAAGTGCTGGGGGGGCTGAAGGGAGGGGACAGGGGGGAAAATAAGGAGCCTAAGTGTTTTTCCGTGTGTCTGTTGTACTTGGACTCAGTGCATAAATTGTTAAAATGTTGGCAGAGGTTGTTCAAAATTCCTCCACAGTGCCTGCATTAACGAGTATATGGCTATGTGTTTTGTTTCCTGGTCCAGGCCAGGCGGCGGGGCAGATGTATACGTACCCCGCTCGTTGCTGGAGGAAAAAGAGGCGACTCCACCCACCCCTGGATCCCCAGCTCCGCCTGTGTGAGCTCCGGCTAGGTAATTCAAACAACACAGCCTGGCAGATTTACACACAGACGCTCAATTAAAAACCCTGAACACTGCAAGTTGGGACTCTGTTATCCCATTTTGATCCATGCATCGAGGTATTTTTACATGCAGCTTTCACTTTGACGTGGTTCCTGATGCTGCTGTGTTCCTGCACTCTGCTTGTTTTATTAATTCTTGCTATCAGGCCATCTGGCTCTGGTTAGCCTCTCTCTCACCAGGTCCCCAGGTTCATTTTTTTGTTTCCTTCGAATCAATGCCCCCTCTCACTGTTCTGTTGCTGTAGACACATACACACACACACACCCCCACGCCCACCCATATACACCCCCACACATGACTCCTGCTCCCCCCAACTCCAGCACAGGAGCACCCTCACTGGGCCTCTATAATCATTTGTCCATGAGGCATTAAAATGCAGCTTAGCCTTATGAGACGGCAGTACATGCTTTATTTTGTCAGTTCTCATCCCTTCGTGCGCACAGCGCTTTGTCTTTTGGGGGGGATTTTAGAAGTGGAATACCAGGGAACCCGATAAGAGGAGGAATGAAGGCGATTCTTTGTTTCTGCTCTCTACCACTATTGTTCCCTCTTCTGTGTCCTCCAGATGCAATATAACACTCCAGAGCGTTCTGTAAAGAATGATTTTTTCTTTACGCGACGGAAAAGGGAGTCCTTCTTTGTGGGGGGAAAAAAAAAAGTATAAGAAACTCCCCAGAGCTACAACCAACCAACCTTTAATGCCAAAAGATGAAAAAGCAATACTTGTTGTTTAACTATTAAAGCTGGAAAGCATTTGCGGGATATTGTTGTGCAGGTCGGGCAAAATATATATGATACCACGACAGAGGAATGTGAATTTGTTCCTCCAGAGTTTTATCGAGTGCTTCGTTTCATTAATACCTTCTGAATAAAGGGTTGTCTATATGCAGTGGTACACAGAGGATCTCCTTAGGAATGGATGTATAATGGTGATTTCTCAGTCCTTCTTTATGTACATTTGCTGCACTGTGTTATCGGAGCTCATCTAAAAGAGTCTGGAACCAATTTGCTGTTTTCAGGTCCAGGAAAATGCATGAGACTATAGCAGTGTACTTGAGAATAATTAGTTGTATGAGAGAAATCTTAAATATTAAGCTTAACGATTCTGTTTCGCTGCCAGAGCCAGTTTTTGACATACAACATCAGCGGTTGCCCAGGGCGGCATGAGGAAGGGAGTGCATGATCACAACTTTTTTGCATGTGCAGACAGTGAAGAGTTGGTGTCTCCAACACATGAGCAGGGAAATACAATTTGCCCGACTGACAGAGCAAGTTTGTGCTGGGGAATTTCAAAACAGTGAAAATTGTTGCAACAGAAGATAATAATAATAAAAGAAAAAAAAAACACTCCCTGTAGAACTTGCTACAAAAGTTTTGCTTTGCAACAGAGCAATGCAGTGGATCTGTTCTATCTTTGCTGATAGAAAAATCTCTACCTTACAGAGATATTCTGAATGAGTCTCCTCTGAGCCCAACCCTGATTAAGGAAAAACAAAATAGTTTTTGCAAACGTTTGCTCGATCTAGTGCATTAAATACAACTTGAATTACTACAAAAGCACTTTTTAAATAAATTGATGGAGTCTGAGTCAAGCTTGAGAAGCTTCTAGAACTTCACAAGCCTTCACATGACCGCCTTCCCTCTCATTAGAGTTCAACGTTAAGGGTTGACGATAGAGGAAAACATAAGACATAAGACTTGAGGTATTTGATGGAAGTTCCCACAGGTGAAAAGCAATAAAGGTTAGACATGTTTGTGCTGCTGCTGGAGGTGAGGTGGGGTTAGCAGATAAAGAAAATGCCCTGCAAGTCTTTCCCTGAAGTCGTCGGATACCAAATAGACTAAAGGTTTAAGGGTGTATCGCATGCTAAACACAAGGAAACTTTAAACACACATCTCTGCTTTCATCCTATTTTCATTCCGCTTTTAAAGTTCAAAGAGGGGTGATGTAGTGAGTTTGGGCTTTCTCAAATCCACCTTCACAGGAAAGAATAAGTAAGGAGTGACGGGGCTGATGATGTGCCGCTTACCTGGTCTTTGAAGTGCAACTGGAACTGAGTTTATATTTTGGTATTGGAAGAACAGTTGCCCTGGCTTATCATGTAACACAAATCAAACAATGGTTTGTGACATACGGAAACACATACTGAAACCAAATCTTTTCTTTCTGTTGCTCTTCGTCCTTCACCCTTCCTCCACAGAAGCTGATCTGGCGCCCAAACGCGAGGGGCCTCCGGGGGAGGCCACCGCCTTGGAGGCACTGTTGAGGGGGGACAACGCTTTGGAGAAAAAAAACAACGTCAGTAAAGATGAGGAGACGCTTCTGGAAATACAGGTAACTTTAAACCAACCCAGCATTTAAATGAATGACTTCTTTCTCACCTTTGTGGGATCTGCCTGGTTTTACGTGCCTGACGAATGACTGTCAGTTGTGAAAGTAACGTTTCTGCTGTTCCTGCATGACAAAAGCTGTAAAACCCATTCAAAATGTAAAAAAAAAAAAAAAAATAAATAGTGCCTTGCAACCATGATGTGTTTTAAGTCTACACAAACCTCTGTGCTGTATTTTTATTTTTAGCTTGTTTTTCCTCGTCTTGTTTTATTTGAACCTACTAGGGGTGTGTTTGCTTTTTCTTTTTTTTTTGTAGAGAGTTCTGGAGGCAGAGGAAAACGGGGACAGTTTCCACGAAGATGAAGAGTTTGAAGCAGATACGCCAAAGAAAAAGAACAGGAATAGAGGCAAAGTGGGTAACAAAAGCCAAAAATATGTCATTCAGTTACATTGCTTAAATATTCACGTGCTTTTTTTCATTATGACTAAAACACTTGGCTTTTTTTCCCAAGCTGGGCATTTGATCATTCTTCTCATCAGAATTAGTAAAGATGATTTAAATGGGCTCTATGTCCAGAAAAACAACCAATTTAAATGAGCTCTGGCATTTCTGTTAAGAAGAGAGGTAAGAAAGGTGCTAACTGGTTTGTTCTTATCATTGGTCTGCAGCCTTTACAACCCAAAGAGCCGTTTTGCTCTCAGGACAGCCAAATGAAACTCATTTGGAGCTGCAAATGTCGCATGAAAAAACAAAACAAAAAAAAAAGACAACTTTTCAGACAAATATCTGCTTTAGGAAATGTCTTATTTTTATACAACCAGCATTTTATTTTCTATTTTTATGGTTTAAAATAAAGATAAACATAAAAGAGGATGCACATATTTATTTTAAAAAGCACACAGACTCCAATTTAATGATTAAAACATATTACTGGTACTTTTAATTAGATTCGTTGTTAAAATTCAGTACAAATTCAGTGCAGGGACATTTTGAAAACTGGTTAAAAACCTGTATTTGTTATAACTGATTCCTTTTAATTTTTAACCAAAGCTATTAAGAGCCATTGCAGAAAGTCCACCAAGCTTCAGGCAGCTGCAGAGACACAGGTTGCTGCTATTCTGTACAATTTTGACAATGTGTGGAAGAAAGGTGGAAATAAATCAATAAAAGCCTGAAATAATATATTTTTTCACAGGAACATCATATATAGAGTTCTATAAATGAGAGTAATAACATGAACTAAACATAAATAATTGTTGCTTTAACCTGTAAGCGTAACAGGGTTGCACGTGTGATTAACATTTGTCATTTCCTTGCAGAGCAGAGGATCAACTCGCAGAAGGACAGAGTCTGTTAATGCAGAAGACCTGGATAAACCTTACATCTGTGACAGTAAGGAGACGCAAAACATGTCTCCTCAGTTTATCATTTACCCTGTCATCCCGCTGTTATTACACCCCCCGCCCTCTTCCTGCAGAAGTTCCCATGACAAAAAAAAGATCTAAAATGTCTGCTCAAAGAGAAAATACAAGTTGATGAAGAGCAGATGTAGCTTCTCAAGTCTCTTAATGTCATCCCTCCTTTTTTTTCCTGTTCCTAAAATAAGCATGTAAAGGGACTCTGATGTTTATGCAGAATTGACCAGCATGCCCCCTTTCTGTACCTGGACGAAATCCTCCCCCCCCTCCAGGAGTCGGGTTGTTTGTGGATTGAAACTCATGCAAATCGGTTTCATTTCCATTTTTGTTTCATTCTCTTTCCATCATGGTTTGCTTCTGTGTCTCCTCTGTTCCAGATAGGTACAAACAAAAGCATAACTCAAAAAAGGCTGAAGAAGGTATCTGAATTTGAACTTTTCTTTCTCCCAGCTCCATGTTATACCGCAGTGATCAGCCTTTTTGCTAACAGCGCAGGAATGTCTGAGAGAAAACCTCTGATGCTGTATGCTTGGACTTCTCTTTGTGGATTCAATGCAAGCGATGCATGACACTAACGCTTTGCCATGAGCTTCTGTCGCTACCGGTTGCAAGTTCTGGTGTGACTTCACCGACAGATGCATGTTGCGTCGGTTTCTCTAAAGCCGCTGAGGAAGTGTTTCCACTGGGTGCGATTATTTACTGCTTTGTGAACTTTATGAAAGTTGAATTGTGCTTTCAAATCAAGAAATCTTTTTTTCTTTTGGGTGGGGAAAAACTACATCTTCTACAGAATTGGCTGCTTCACACACACCACATTGCAACTGCTAAGCACGGTGGTGGAGGTGTGGTGGTGTGATTTGATGAGTTGAAACTCCTTTATGCTTTTCTACGCCACACCAAGTAGCTGTTTGAAAATTTAAATTAATTGAGGATCAATGTGCTAATTTAGGAATTCAAGGCAATCTGGCAAGCTTTCAATATTTTTGGCATAGAAATGATTCCATTAATGTTTTTTTTGTTGTTTTTTTTCTTTACTTTTGATCAATGGGTTCAGCACAATTGGATGCGGGTATAAAAAAAAATAATCATAAAACAGTCTAACGAGTTCATGTTTTCATGCTCATATTCATAAAACCAAAAATTGAACCAGATAAACTACCAGTACATCCAAAGGTAGTTTTTAACTTTTCGGTTTGCTGTTGCTTTGTTTTTACATCCTCCTTCATTAAGCCAATACACACAGCGGCTGGTGAATTGCTAACGGACATGTCACGTTTCATCCGCAGTCTGTGGGAAGCGCTACAAGAACCGTCCGGGCCTGAGCTACCACTACACCCACACTCACCTGGCCGAGGAGGAAGGAGAAGAGGAGAAGGACGCAGAGACGGCTCCGCCGTCGCCTCACAGCTCGGACAACCACAAACGTAAGACGCAGCTCTCACATCTGACTTTATCGCTATCAAAATATTCCTTTATGATGTTTTCCTGTTCCTCTGGACAGCTCAGAAGGGCTCTGATGGAAGCATCATTCCCAACGACTACTGTGACTTCTGCTTGGGAGACCAGGACGCCAACAGGAAAACGGGGCAGGCAGAGGAGCTGGTGTCCTGCTCCGACTGCGGTCGCTCTGGTGAGTTTGTCGCCCAAGATTCCTTTGCTCCCCAGAACGTTGAAAGAGTTACACATTTTAAAGCAAGACAACAAAAACAAGCAAACCCCAGAAGGTGCCAGAACCGTTAGAATTTGAGGTGAGTTGACGAGCACAACCGATATAAAAGT
Organism: Xiphophorus maculatus; assembly: GCF_002775205.1. Taxonomy (NCBI): domain Eukaryota; kingdom Metazoa; phylum Chordata; class Actinopteri; order Cyprinodontiformes; family Poeciliidae; genus Xiphophorus; species Xiphophorus maculatus. The sequence continues at coordinate 14,933,640 of NC_036457.1, read as the reverse complement.
ATTTGACTCCTCACAGATTTTGTGAAAATTGTGAATGTTTCAGTGTCAAATACATTTTAATGCTAGAAAAACATAACTGGAGTAAACACAAAATGTGATCTTCCATCTATGATTCTTTTTAAATGTGGATTTACGTCGGTTCAGAAGAATTTTGGCTCGAAACAAGTCATTGCGCTGTTGCGACATGCTGCTCTTTTTGAATACTTGCTGTTGTCAGACAGCTTCTGTTTGAGTAATGTCTTGACTCTACAGATCTGGCAATAATTAGGTCTGGATGTGGTAAATAAAAAATTTGGTTAATCGCATTTTAACAATGAGGGCAATTATTTTCTGCATCTTGGGCCAGGTTGGTTTGGATGCAGTTTTTGGAATAATTGTGACAGAAAAAGGAAAACAGAAGAACTATGTAAGAAAACCAAACAGTTTTACACAGCAACATTAATAATGGATTATCTTAATACACAGCAAAAGACCTGGATTAATGCCTCTACCATGCATGTGTGGATTGTCTCCAGTACTCCAGCTTCCTCCCACTGTCCAAAGAAAGTTAGGTTAATTGATTACTCTAAATTGCCTTTAGGTATGTGTGTGTGTGTGCATGGTTGTTTGTCCTTTGTGTCTCTTTGATGCCTTGTGACAGAATGGAAACCTGTCCAGCGTGTACCCCGCCTCTTGACCAATGGCTGCTGGAAACAGGTACCAGCCTCCCTGTGACCATTCAAGGACAAGTGGGATTAGATGACGTATTGGATTAATTATTTTTGTTTCTAAAATAGTAAACCCATTTTGTGTGCGTGTGGGCGTGGGCGTCTGTGTGTGAAACAATTTAAAGTTACACTACAAAAGACTCAAAAGATTTATGAAAAATGTAAAGATTTATCATAGATTTGACAATGTCTGAACTTTAAAGATGCTTTCATCCCTTTAGAGAAGCCCCGACTGTTTACCCACCCTAAATTTTTTAGCATCCATTAAGCTCTGCTTGAATGTCAGTGTACGTTGTGGAGGGTTCATGTTATAGACAAATACAAGTTGAGGTAGTGATGTCATGTATTATTAGTTATTTGTGCATTCGTATTCAGCCACGTTGAGTCAACAACCTATAGAATAATCTTTAGCTTATTCTACAGGTTTTTGGGGAATATTAGCTTGAATATTAAGACATTTAAGATAAATAAATAAATAAATAAATAAATAAATAAATAAATAAAGCTCAGTCAGGTTAGAAGAAAAGTGCTTATCAAGATCAATTTCAAAGTTGCCACAAAACAAGCATTTCTATTTGTGTGGGTGACCTCAATAAGTGAGACTGAACAGCTGAAAAACTGATATTCTCCATTTTTAATATCTGCTGCTTGGTTCCGTTCTGTATGCCTCTTCTGGCTCCATCCCTCTGCAAGGATTTCTGCTTTTAGATGACATGCCATCACTGTTTGTTTTCTTCAGCTTCATGCATTATGATGCCGCAGTTGTCTGCATCTCTTTCTTCCACATCACCCCCTCCCCCTCTCTGCTTTGTTCATCCCTGCAAATCATATCTCAGATCACCTGCTGAGAGAAGGCGGAAAAATGCATTTGAGCGAATGAGCTTTGTCAGGACAGGAGAACAGCGAGCCAGTGTGACGTTGCTTGTGTTCCTCCGACGCTGAGGTTTCCATTTTGGCTGGAAGACCACATTAATATCTTCACATTTAGTCAAGTTAGAACCACAAACATCAATTTATTTTGTTAAGATTGTATGTGATAAACCAATACAAACAGTTAAATAATCACAAAGTAGATGGACAGGGATACATTGTTTTAAAATAATGGGAAAAGTTTTATTTTTTACATAAAAATTATTTGTATTAAGCCTTCTCAAGCCTGCAGAAAGAGATGTGGTCAGATTTTAAAAAAAAAGCCTTTCTGACCATGCAACACACTAAATTTGATGTTCGTCTGAATGCACTACCGGTACAGTGAATTGTGATTGTAGGGATGCTTTACACAAATTACTTACACAAGGGTGCATAGACATGTTCACACAGGTGAAATGAGAGTTGTGTTAATTTGTAAATGGCTTCAAAAACCCGAACGACAGAAAGTATTTTTATAAACTAGAGGATAAACATCACTTAAGGTGGAAATATCTTGTAAAATATGTCCAATAATGTCTCTCCTTGTGTTTTTTTTTTTTTTTTTCACCTTACTGCCCCTCCAAAGGTCACCCCACATGTCTGCAGTTCACAGAAAACATGATGCAGGCGGTCAGGACGTATCAGTGGCAGTGCATCGAGTGCAAGTCCTGCAGTCTGTGCGGAACCTCCGAGAACGATGTGAGCATCGTCACGCTAAGGCTCGTCATGTCGGACCCGTCACAGAAAACCTCTTTCTTCTCATGATGTCGAGTGTGTGTGTGTGTGTTCCCATTCAGGACCAGTTGCTGTTCTGCGATGACTGTGATCGGGGATATCACATGTACTGCCTGAAGCCTCCGATGACCCAACCTCCTGAAGGTGAGAGCCGGTTTTTGAAGGGTTTTTTGTGTTTTGTCTACCAAAGACATCAGTGGACTATGTATATAGGTCGTGTGCTTTATGTTTGAGAGAGGCTTCAGGATAAGGCTATATATGGAAAGAGAGAGGAGAGATGATTTTTCACTGTGTCTTTCCAGGGAGCTGGAGCTGTCACCTGTGTCTGGACCTGTTAAAAGACAAGGCCTCGGCTCACATAGAAGCATAATAGAAACCATCGGATTATTCACATACACACAGCACCATGGAAAAGCAATGCTACCCTTAGAAAACCTTGAAAAGTGTGGCATGCCCCAAATCCAAACTTTAGTTTGACTCTTTTCACTTTTTGGTTAGCCAACTCCACACTCAAGTCTTTTGATGACACCATTCGTCTGTGGCATCTTCTGGTGGCTTTTCTACCAACAAATTTAACATTCTCGCCTCTAGGTGGGCAGCCCTCAGCACCGCCATTGCCGACTGGTTATGTTTTTGTGATCTTTTTCTATCTCGACCTTATTGATATTTAAAAGGTAGCTGACTTTGGAAGGAGAATCTGCTGCACTGGATTTTATTTAGCAATATCAAAGTAAAGGGGGTTTGATAATACAAATGCATTCCACACAATACAACCTTTTATTTTGAAAAAACAAACAAACAACACATTTGCTTTTCCTCCCACTGCATTTATGCACTACTGTGTGTTGGCCAATCAAAAAAAAAAAAAAAAAGACTTTAAGTGAGGCCATTACTTTGGCCTGATGTGGAAACCTTTATGCCATTTTTTCAAACTTTCTAGACAGAATTTAAAACCCACACAGAGATCGCAAACAGCTCTTGAAAACCCCCCTCATGCACACATTCCAGTACATTAGCAGCTTCCTGTTTAAGAAGACAAAACCTTTTACCTCTCATGTAGCCAAGCAACACTCAACAGATGCACATGTCATCAGCGTGCAACCTCGACCGCAGGTCAGCGAACAGCAGGTCTACCGTTCAAGCACATCTCTACCTCACCACCCAGTGGAGCCAAGTCAGAACCGATAACCCGCTGTTGTGTTTCGGTTTACTTAGGACATACGTGATAAGTGTTTAGAAGGTGTCTGCTACGGTGGATAACTTCTTTTCCTCTGCTGCTCTGTGGTGTCCAGCCAGGAGAAAGCTGAGTTAGTTTGACTGATTTCTGTTTAAAGTGCTCCCTCCAGCTCCGCTCCGATGTTTAGACTCTGCAGTGACATTCCTGGCTTATATCTGGGAAGACTCTGCACTAGTCTTCCCAGTTTTTCACCGGGTCGTGTCAAACCTTGGAAATTTACGTCCAGAGCCAAAAGGAAATGAAGGGATTGAAAACGCTTCGACTATCGTTTGTTTTGTTTCTTTGTAATCAACGTCTGTCTTCTGTATCCTTAGAGTTAGTGTTACTTCTGGTGCTCAGCAAACAGATGATTTCACCTTTCTTTATAATTGTTTATATATTGCTGATAATCGCCAAGTCATGCTGTCAATGACCTCATTTACTCTAAGTCACAAATTCCCAAACTTTTACAGTTCCCATCTCAACAAAATACTATTTATAACGCAACTGCGTCATCTTTTACAGATAAATTATACCATTTTCTCAATTTATAAGAAAATATTGCTTAGATTATGTCCACAGCATAAATTAATAAAGACAAATTGTAAATATGACTCATCAGCTGTGTCATCACTAAGTTAAAGCTTTACTCTGTCAAATCGTTTAATTTTACATGTAATGCTGGATTCTGTTAAGCCCAAAGATGACGCCTCCTTCATTAACGCTAATTCCCAATTTTTATGGTGGGAACCATAGCGATACAGCGAACTAAACTCCAGTTCTAAAAAAATGTGTTCTTCATTATAAACTCTCATAGCAACTGATATTTAAGCAAGACTTCTTGGTTAAAAGGAGCAAAAGCTGCTGGAATATGAAGCTTAAAAAAACAAAACCTTCAGGCAATGATGAATAGAAATTATTCATCTATACACATTTTTTTTTTTTTTAGCAGAAGTAGAAACTCATGCTGAAAGTTTGGAAAATAAAAATCTTGACTTTGAATATATTCAGTCAGAAAAAAGAAATTAAGAAGTCATTCTTGTTGACACAATCATTGGTGCCACAATAATTGGTATGTCTGTTATTAGTTTTATTTTTATTATTTTTCACTTGGAAAACCGAAGGCAGCTACAGACAATGGTTGCTTTAAGCATTTCTGGGTTTATTTGTCTACTATTTATATCATAATATCAGTGAATATTGAGTTGAGTTTCAGTTCAGACAGAGTCTACCAGATTTTTTAAAATAATAATCAGGGAATCAGAGAGTCAGGCCCACAACATCACAGATCTTCCACTTTAATATGTTTTTTTTTTAAGTGGATGTAAAAATAAAAAGTATTTCCCCAAGAAAGTACTCATGTATTTGGTAACACGGCTATTTAAATACTGAGTAACTGATCATGAGAAATTATGACACAAAAAAAACACATTTCCAAATAATCTTTTTTAAATATAAAACTTATTAAGCTAATGTTTACAGTACAAAATGTATATATATGTAAGTACTTCCAGTGACAATAGTGTTTACTGTATCTTTTATAACCTACAAATGGCACAACAGGCTCAACAGACGGAAAATAACCTTAAAACAAAGCTTTTGTACAAACAAGAGGTATCACTTCGACGTCTACCCTAGGTTTGTCTCTGTGTCTCAAATATTTTTGGTTGACATATGTTTGTTCTTCATTCTGTGAAGTTACTCACACTGGGTAGAGTATGCAAAAATTTTACTCAAGTAAGAATAGTGATACTTCATATTAGTATTATTTAAACAGAAGTAAAAAGTGTGGCATAGTAAAACTACTCCTAAAAGTAATTGTTTTCCAAAAAGTTACTCAAGTGAGCATAACTAGTTCTTACCCACCTCTGTGGATTGCTTGATTTACTTTGACGTGGGATTTCCTCTCCTGCTAAATATATAGACTCAGATTTCCATCATTGTTAATATTATATTATCTGAGATGATGCCAAGATAAACTAAAGATGGATTTCTTTGAAAAATCTTCAAACATTCTAACCAGAGGATGCAGTGAGTTTGAAGGCATGTGTGGATCGAGCAACTATCTGGAATATTTCGCTTTTTAACTGCAGTCTTCTGCTTAGTCTTTTGAAGACCAAAATACACAAATCCAGCATTTTAACATGCTTAACAAGACATGTGCTCAATACCCACTGCCCATATATTGACATGTCTGTGTGTGAACAGTTATGTAAGATGTTACACCTTTAGAAAGTTTATTATAATTTTAGATCCTTTTTCTGGATTGTTTTTTTTTTACTTTACTGATGCCACTGCTTTAGATTAATCAATGTGGAAATATACATTTTAACCTCAGGCTCTCAAAAACAAAAAGTTTCTTCGTAATGCATTTCTGTCTGTTTAAAATAACAACATTTGCTCTAGTTGTACGTGAAATGCTTCACTAAACGTTTAAAACTCTTTGGCCGAAATTTTGTTTTTCTACTGAGCTATACTGGTGACAAAGCTAATGCTTGTCTAAAAATAAGTCTGTCCAATAAGCACCAAAAAAGGAAGAAAAAAAGGAAAAAAATAAATATTGTATTTGTGTCTTGTTATTGTGTGTTTGTTTTTGATACTGCTTTCCACGGACAATCAAACTGTAGCATAGAATTAGTATATTAATAACAACGAAAGATTTCTTATGGCTAATAAAATCTGTGTTTTTTTTTAAATAAGTCAATGTGTTCTTTTGTATAATAATTTCACTAAATGAAATTTTGTGCAGCATTTTGTTAATGTAAATTGTTAAATTTGTGTCTGAATAAAGACTTCTCCATAACTCCTGTTAGAAATGTTTTTAGTGGTCAATGAAGGATTTATGTCCGTATGTATTAAATATATCATATATACATCATACTTTCCCTAAAATACACATAATTTTACTTGAAGAGATACATGGTGTTATTTTTGGTACATTACCACTAGAGGTCAGTAATGAGCTACTGAAGATCTCTATGTCAGTGGTTCTCAAAACATTTAAAATAAGCAGCACATTAGGAAGTACAACGTTTTGAAATTACGACTGTTGCCCTAAAATCCAATATGGCTGCCTTGCATGTAAAATCTCATGACAATTGCAACACAAAAAAAGGTTACTCTGCATTTCTGAACGGTCCTTTTGTGAACATGTCTGTTGTAAAAATAATTTTCTTAAAGTGTCTTGAGACAACGTGTTGTGAATCAGCACTACCTAAATAAACTAAACTAAATTTATTTTTTAACATTAACCAGGACATCCCTTTCCAGTATTGACGTTCTAGACAACACTCCAAAATAATCAAATAAAGACAAAGTATTCACTTGTTTATGTTTTAAGGGTTTACATAAATTGACACGAAGAACATCTGCTCTGATCCAGAGCAGATCAACATCCTGTAGTGAAGGTTTTCCTCCTGATTTCATAAAAAAAAACAAAATTTTAGGCGCTAAAGGGACTGTGATCATATTGATGTCACAGTTTTTCCTGATTTTGTATTTTTGTGTTCATCTCAGCAGGCGGTAGTCATCTCTGTGATGAAGGACAGGAAAGTGGTTGTGGGGAAGCTGGGATTTGTTAGAAGTTGCTCCAACAGCTCTTTGCCTTTCTCTCTGGTAGTCACCGAACACATCGCCCCTTTCCACATGCGAACCATTGATCCACCTGGTCGAAGATGAGATCATTATCAACCTTTGGGACTTAGTGATCCAAATTGGAGATGTTTTCCATTTTGTTTGTGATTGTGTGTCCTACCAAGAATGGTATTGATGTTTTTCATCCAGGAGAAAATGGTCAGTGAGTAGTTCTCCTCTTCAGTCAGATCAGCAATGTTTGGAGATGCATCCCCCGCCTGTCGAAGGAAGTGAAAAACAATAGACGAATAATCAGCAAAATGGAGACGTTGAAATAAATACGTCAGTGACGATGTAAGTACCCTTAAAATTCGGCTTGGCAGAGGATTCAGGAACAGCACAGACTTTTCCAGGTTAGAGTGGAAATGAGCTGCCGCAACATACTCTGCAGAGTCCAACCAGCTGTCTGCAAATGACTGCTCCTCAGCGGAGTAGTGGCTCTTCCTGAAGGAACAAAAGCCAGGAGATGACACAAGGAAAGATAAAATATTTGGAAATATTCAGGCTGAAGATATTTTAGCATTGCAGTTAATATGATTTTCTATTAAGTTTTTCTTTTTTTTTCAGAGCTAGACAACTGCAATTAGTAAACTGAGTAAAAACGAATATCATAAGTGATATTCACTGAATTGTTAACATTTTTGAACATCCACTAAATCGTGTAGCATGCAAATTCCATGGAAAGGCCAACATCCAAATTCATGGATGGATGGATTACTTGACACTGCATGTTGAAGAGGAGTAAGTCGTAGCCATTTGAGCTGTCCAGTAGAGACCAAGGATGGAGTCTTTCTTCTCGTTGTCAGGTAGAGTTGACTCAGATGTTGGCTTAAGAGCCTTAAAAGACACGTGTTGATCATTAAAGTCATACAGGTACAGCTCCATAACTTGGAACGTCATCAAATATGGAAAGTGTTTAGGTCACTCAAATACAAAAATGAGAAATGCACATAATATACATTCATGTCACACAGAGTGATTTATTTCAAGCATTTCTTTCTGTTATTTTTGATTATCATTACATCCACATAATTTAAACTTATAGCTAAAAACATTTGAATGTTACATTATGCCAATTAAAAAAGGGATTTTCAAAATGGAAATGTTGTTATTGCCATATTGCGGCCTTCAAACTCATGGGAAGACAGCTTTAATGTTGTCGTGGACACACTCCACAAGCCAGGTAAGACAGCAAAGGTTACGCCAAAATGTGTCTTCGCATAATACTGCATATTATTGGAAAGCTTAGTAAAAGGAAAGTGTTGGTAGTTTAAGGTACACAAACAACAGTCACTACATTTCCGGTGTCATTTTAATACCTGGAAAAAAGCATCCCACTTGGTCATGGCATCAGAGTAACTAGCTGAACATTCAGTGTAGGTAGTACAAAAGCCCTCTACACCTGCAGGCACCTGCAGCTTGAGCTGGAAACATAACAAGAATCATTGTATCCACCATTATCAATATTCAGTTTGCATCTTGTATGGTGACAACCCTCCCCTCGCCCTAAAACCTGAATGTTTTCTCCCAGAAAACCCTGTTGTGCAGCAGACAGGAAGGGGAACGTTGAGGTGAAGTAGTTCATACCTGAAAAGAAAAAAAAAAAGAAAGAATGCAGAGATGGGCAGTGATTTCTGGGAGTGCTTTGTGTTCAGATTTCGTTTGTTACACTTACAGCCCCAAAAACTCTCGGGTGAAATACACATGGCGTCTCCTGTTTGTAGACCACAGGTTGTTGAACCGGACGGGTCGGCAAGGCGACCTACAGAAGCAGCAGATTTACATTATGACATTTCCCAGTGTTTGGGGACATTTGGTAAATAATAAAAACACAATTTAAGAAGAAACAAAAGGCTGTCTTACCTGAGGTTTGCATCCATCCAAGCTGCAGTGCCAGCCCCCAAAAGGGATTCTCAGTCTGGGTTGTCCCCATGTAGGTCAGGTAAGGGTCTGTACCTGCAATCATCAGACGATATAAACTCTGACGGTTTAGGTAATTCCAAGCATTGGGAGTCAGAATCCCATCTTGCGTAGGTAGTTCAGTCACTTGGCTGGCGGTTTGAGACCAAAGGTTCGGCAGGCCATTTTCCAGAACAACAGCAGAGCTGCTTAAAGTCACCGCCGAAGCGAGGAGGAGCCCAAGGGCCGCAAAGCGCAACATGATTGTCCTGGGTGATGGAGAACAAGTGAGCCGAGAGTGTGCACTCAGGACTGACTACTGTTTGAGCTAGCAGGGTTTATGTACTCTCGCTGTTCACATTTCTACACTCTAACTACCATGAAAAAGCAAACACACACAATTTAATGCTATAGCCTGGTGACCCGCGGGTCAACGGACCCTTGCAGACAAAAAGATAAGCGGATTCGAGTGCACACAGCTCAATACTGTCCAAATACCCAGACACAGCATGGTGCAAAGTACAACTAGCCATGTTATGTCTCTTTGAGCATTTAAAATACACATTTTAGCGAAAGAAAAGCAATGAAGAACACTGGCCTTTGAAACCATTTGGTTCCATAGAGAAAGACAGAAAACAAAAAAGCCTCCGTGACTTGGAACTTTTAAAACCCACACCAGATCTGCCTGCATCGTCACATAAAAGGATGATCTGTCGGGCCGATACAACCTGTCAGGACAACATTTTGTTTGCATTTAGGTGATCATAGTCTGTCAGAGGTTATGTAATGATGAATGACAGACTGATCCATTGATTGCTTAAACTCACAAAACTTTGATGTGCTAACACTGCACCTGTCTGCTCGTAACGGCATGTAAGAACAGGTGGTGTTATCTAATGTATTTTAAAGAGCATGTCAACACTAATTCCAAAGTACCAATGTTCAGGATGTTCCTGCAGAGTCTGAGATTGTAAAAAGCAAAACCCTCACAAAACATCCAGCGGTTACACAGGGTTGTAAAGCAAATGTTGTTTAGGTAGGTTAAAGTAATACCTTCAAATATGTTTTGTTATTTCAATGATTATGGCTAAAAGATTTTTAAAAAACCGAGATTTAATGTTTCAGAAATAATGTAATATTTAAAACAAATATTTTAAATGAGTTCCAATACAAAAAAAAAAAAAAGACTTTAACTACATGGAGTTTCTGGGATTTTTTTCCCCACTTCTCCTCGTATCCCCTACACTGCATCCTATAAACACCTTTTTTGTTTGTTTTTATTTATTTATTTGTTTGTTTAAATGTCACAAGTTCATCTTAGTTGAATGGAATGTGCTCTTATATTTCCCATTTTGTAGAACGGAAAGTCCTCTGTGTCACATTATATTTGTTGCGCGGCGAAACAGGAAAGCATGGATTCCCAAGTCTCTTGTGTAAATTTTAAAACGTTATTTCATTCCCTCCATTTTTTTATGTATTTATTTATTTTTTACAGAAATCAACGTGGTAATTTCGTTAAATGTCCTATTTTGCTTATCTTACATTGATAAGCTTTTAGAATGGGGCTTTATTTTATGACCAATTTTTTCTTTTTTTTCTTTTTGCTGCTTCTGAGAGTTTTTGTTGCCATTATTAAAGACCAGCCGGTGATGTGACGGCTGAGCGCAGACGGCGTCATGTGACAGGGGAGTGGCTCCAAATCAGGAAACACACACCACCGCTGCGAGCCTCAACGAAGGTAAAGTCCTAAAACTTCTCCAGAACCGAGCCGAATCTGGCAGTGACAGAGCCCACATATTAGGACTAGAACTCACTTTTACATCGCCGCTTTATTATTTAGCAGCAAAACGAAAGTTAATATGGAGGCTTCGGTAAACGGAATGCAGTGTGCACTTTGTTACTCACTTTTATACTCTCCATGTTCGTGTCAGCTGGTGGCGTTTGCTACCAATAGTTTCTACATCTAAAATAACTATTCGTTTTTGACATGCGAGATAAAGTCGTTTGAATTTGTCCCGTTTTCCTGAGATTTAAATCCCTCGAGTGATTTCCGCATTGCTTGTGCTCCCAATGGGACACGCCGACATTGCCAAAAATGACACAAAATGAGACGTAAATGACGTCAGGGGAGAAATATTACGCAACTCTGAAGCAGAAAGGTTGTCTAAGGTGGATGCGACAGGTTAACAGCTGGTTCTCAGCAGGCCGGGCTCACTTCCCTTAAGTTACAGGAAGTGTGCACGGCTGACCCACATTGTGGTTCCTCTGGCCCAACCCGGCTACACTGTAGCAGATAAATCCTTGAAACCAAACTAATCCTTACTTGTTTTAATTCAAGGAGCCTCTTTCTGTGGGTGGGCGCCACTGAGTCTGTGTGCTTTAATCGGTTGTTTTCACCTTACACATTCCCTTGTGTAAATTCATGTTGTGTTATTGTAAAACGTAGTTGGTCTGGCTGCTGATTTTGAATAACGTTTATGGTACATTTTGACCGGCTTTTATTGCACTTTGGTCACCATTGCTGTTGTCTTTAAAGTCCGTTGTAATAAAGTGATATGCACCAATCAGCCTTTTACTGGCTGGTACTGAAATCAATTTTTTTTTTAAGTCCAACAATCTCATTCTGGTTTTATCTAGTTTAAAAGAAAAGTAAAATGTTGTGTTGTAGACAGGCTATTGTTTTAAAAATAGACAGTTTGGAACAAAATGACCAAAACTGCTGGAGCAGGAAATGGGGAGTAGATGAGGGGGAAAAAACAGGTTTCCACCCAACATATATTTATTTATTTTTTTTATTTTGAGTTCTCATAGTGTGATCGCCTTTAGAGAAGTTGCCTCAGTTTTAGCTTATTGTGGGATTCATGCAAAAATGTACAACAGAACTGTGTAATATGATTCTATTGTTTATAATGGAAACAAAAAGCTGCATAAATAACTTACGGAACTTAGCCTAGTTTGTTATTTTGATTGGGGCGGACCAATTAATCGGCCAGCTGATTCATGATCAGCCGATACTTGCATGTGAAACCGATCATATCCATATTCCGTTTGTTTTTTTAAATGTGACAAATTAAACACTAGAGGAACTGATGGTTTTAATTTAATTCATTCAGTAGTTCTCGCTCATTGCAGTTTAACCAAGTTTTTAGTGTTTCACAGTTATTGTTCAAAATAAGATTGGAACATTGAAGGTGTTTGGGACCTTTATACATTAAAATAAATACATTCAAAATGAAGACAAACCACAGAACATAATCGATTGGTGTCACCCCAAAAAAACAAAAAAACAATGAAATTGTTTCTTAACTGTTTCTTAAGATGATCCACATACATCTGAAGTTATAGCTGGTATTACACCACAGTAGACACTGAAAACTCCCGTGTATATTCCCACAGATGAAGGCTACATGCTAAAAGCTACTGTCATGTGTTAGTCACGAGAGCAGCAGAGTGCAGTAGCTATGGTAATGAGATCTCAGCGTGACTTCATGAATGAGCTCTGATTGTGTTGCCGTGTGTCAGCGCAGCTTTCGCCATGGCGTACCACGCTGGGATTCCGGAGGATCCCAATGTTTTGGTCCAGAACATCAGCTCCAACATCCAGAGGATCACTGTGCTGAGTAATGCAGACACATTATCATCAGCGGCGCCCTTATTGAGGTTACAACCACTTTTCTGAATCACAGAATTGAGATTGTGATGTTTATTTCTCCCTTCTTGCTCAGCCTCGGAGTTGCAGAGAGCGGTATTCCTGCTGGGAACTGACCAGGACAGCAACCAGCTCAGACAGACGCTGTGAGTAATTGAGGCTTAGTTGGAGATGTTGCTTGTCTGTTTTTTTTCTTTTTCTTTTTTTTGTGTAAAATTATTTGACTAAAAGTACATTGAGGTACCACGGAAAATCCTACCCACACATGTTTATGTAGATAAAATAAATCCTTCTAACTTAGAACCACAATAGGATTTTTTTTTCAAATAATAAATAAATACTTTTTTTCTACAATAGTCAACAAAAACAACAGCAAGGCAACCAGCTGGCAAAAGACACCGACAAACTGATGAAAGTCTTCACGTCCCTTCCTATTGGCCCAGATCAGGTACACATTTTTAAATGGCTGTTTTGACCTGTGAGAAATCATAATAGTAATTTTTTACTCTGTTTTGGTGGCTTTAGCGGCAAAGGAAGCTACAGAAAGATCGGCTGCTGAACGACTTCTCCGCTGCTCTGAACAGCTTGCAGAAGACGCAGCGGCAGGCGGCCGACAAAGAGCGGGAGTTTGTCGCTCGGGTCCGAGCCAGCTCAAGACTGTCGGTGAGTAAGAGGCCTCCTCACTGGATGGATGACCGTCAAAGTTTAAGAGCTTCTGAGCAGCTTTTAGCGTTCCTGTAGAGATTCCGTTGTTTTAAATGTTCAAAAGAACATTTTTAGCTAATTTTTAATGGTACAAATAATAGATTTGGTCTTATTTTACTGTTGTGAACATTGTTTCAGCAGCAAAGTTGTTTTCTTCATGACTTGTGCCCTTTTGTACATTATAGTTACCAAAAAGATAATCAGAGGAAGTTGGGAGATTTTTATAATGCAGTTTACTTGCATGTATTTCACACTGTCAAATAGAAACAGTGTCTTTGTATATGGCGATTTCTTCAGAAGTGAGAACAAAACAGGAGCAGAAAACTCTTGAGTTTTATGATATAATCTTACAAAAATTGCAACACAACTCATAAAAAACTACTTTGAGCTCTGCAGCACGAGTGTTTTCAGTTTCAGACCCTCTGGCTGTTGATATAATGCTGAACACAGGTAAACTCATGCAAAATGTATACTTGACGATACAGTGAATTTGTGTCCTCCTCCACAGTAAGCTCTGGAACTGCTGGTTGAGGCTCAGAAACAAATCACTGATGTCCGGGAACTCTCCTCATATTCTATGGAAACGGCTTAATGCAGATGTAGTTGTCGCCATGCCAATGTGATCGGAGGGCCAAGAAAGCTACAAGTAGATGTCTATTTGCTTTTTGCTGCTGGCACACTGTGAATTGGGGCCTGACAAAGTGCAAACTCATCTTGAATAAAATCACCTAACTTCTCAACCATCTCACAGAAGATTTAGCTGAAATGTGGAAATTGGACTTGACATCTAACTGGACTGCCGTCATGGTTGAAACAAAAATAACTTGGCTCGTCTTGCATCCCTAAAAAGCATTTGTAACAATCTTATATAACACCAGATGTATGAGAAGTTCAGTTTTATAAGCGGCTCTCATGTTCCCTTTCCCTCATGCAGTACTGTGTTTAGACTTGGATTCCTTTGGGGGAGCCAACTTGCTTGGCAACTCTCTTCCCTCTTCGCTTATCTCACCAGACAGAGAAGTCTCTGTACCGACATTTTTCATTTTAATAAGCAGGATCAGTGACTTTCTGCTTTACGTAGCGCCTTAGGAATTGCAGTGCTGATGCCACATGAGGGTACATTTGATGAAGCACTTTATAGAGATTACACTTTATGCTTACTGAATCAATGTTTGGCTTAAGGAAACTGCTCTCTGATCAAACTTTCAAAATAAGGCACTTAAATATGTATTTTTATTTTTTTAACAGGGAGGTCAGCCTGACGACAGCTTTGGAAATGCACCTCCAAGGTTGAGTCAGAAGCTTTTAATAATGATTCATATTCCTTCTGCTGCTGCCATTGTAGTAGAAGTTTAAAGTAAAAATTTCTGTGCATGCATCCACGCAGTTACTCCCAGGTGCAATCACAAGCGGAGATCATCACCGAAGAAGACCTGAGACTGATCCAGGAGCGGGAGTCGGCCATCAGGCAGCTGGAGGTAGGATTCACACATGAAGCGAGCGTGACTCCTCAACTATGTGTGTTAGCAGCCAAACATGCGAGCAGCACCTCATGCCTTGTGTTCTTTGAATTTAGTCCGACATCACAGACATAAATGACATCTTTAAGGATCTGGGCATGATGGTTCATGAGCAGGGAGACATGATAGGTGAGTATCAGTTATTTTTGGTGTCATTTTTCTTCTTCTGTTGTAAGGCTAAACCACAGAAGAACAAGAAATAAGAGCCCCTTTGTTGGTTGTTTACTCCCAAAAAATGTAATAAAATTTGGCAAATTACATAGAATAAGTTAAAAATACGTACCATAACCTAGTCCCATGGATAATAGTAATTTTCCAGGTGTTGTGGCACAGGGGTAAAAGCGCAACCCACATATGGCTATACCTATAAGTAGAAACACAATCCCGCTTTTTAATCCTTTGCTTCCTGCTGATCCCATCTGGAATTTTTGTACCTGAAAATGTCAATGTTTCCAGCTAAAATCCCAGTAGAGTTTAGCAAAGCTTGTTATTAAGACTTGTTGACCCGAAGCTGACACTCTTTGCTGCAGTTGTCTAACAGTGATGTTTGGAAAAATAAACTCCTCCATTTTCATCATTCTCATTGTTGATAGCTGGCAAAATAAAATATGGGTCCTTCACTGTAGTGACCTGTGGCTTAAAAACAGGTCTTTGTGTGTTTGTACACAAAGAAACAGAACATTATGGATTACTAGTTAGACAATGCTAGAAACTCTGATCAACTCAAAATGTAAAATATAAATCAGAAAAGCTTCACTTACATTTTTAAAGGGATTGTTAGGAGTGTCAGTGTGTTTGGCTCTGCTAATTTTAAAACTTCCTCCTTCATATAGGATTTTTTTAATATAAAAAATTCTCAAATTTCATGTAGACCAGGTGTCAGCAACCTTTAAAACCCTGAAAGCTATTTTTGTCTTCTATCCAGCTGAACAAAATTAGTTGATAACCCAAAAGGCAACATAATACAAATTAGCTTATTTTTACACTAAAAATTATAAGATTTTTTAAAGTTAAAAACACATTTATTTTTGTATTTAGCTTAAATATTAAGAAAATCATCAAATTTTACATAAAGAGAATTAATAAATTTTCTTCATTTGACTGTTCATTTTTAAAAAAATGGAAAACATTGTTAAAAATGCACATAGATTGCACCCAACGGACAAAAATTACGTCGTAAAGAGAATATTCCCAACAGTAATGGCATCATTTTTATTTCTGTTCAGGCCCCTGATCTGAACAAAGGCTCCATGATTGAAGGGACACATGAAGTTACTATCTTATTGTTCTCCACCACTCTCCTATTGCTTGAGCATCTCGATCACTAAGATCTACAGTACAGACCAAAAGTTTGGACACACCTTTCTAATTCAATGGGTTTTCTTTATTTTCATGACTACTTATAAGGCAAGAAATCCCACTTATTAACCTGACAGGGCAACACCTATGAAGTGAAAACCATTTCAGGTGACGACCTCTTGAAGCTCATCAAGAAAATGCAGAGTGTGTGCAAAGCAGTAATCACAGCAAAAGGTTGCTGCTTTGAAGAAACTAGAATATAAGGGGTATTTTCAGTTGTTTTACACTTTTTTGTTTAGTGCATATTTCCACATGTGTTATTCATAGTTTTGATGCCTTCAGTGTGAATCTACAATGTCAATAGTCATGAAAATAAAGGAAACTCATTGAATTAAAAGGTGTGTCCAAACATTTGGTCTGTACTGTGCATCAGCTGTGGGGGAAAAAAAACGTAACAGTTGAAAGTTCATCCAACTCGTCAAATATATTATCAGCAAACAAACTGTGAAATGTTGCATCCAAGCTGTCCTGAGATTTCAATTTTGCACACACTGAAATTAGGATTCAATATATTGTGCAACTCCAACTGACAAAAATGCAAAGAAGACTAAGTCTGTGTCGTTGCTGATGTGTTGGCAAAAGTTGGTAAAGCTGATTTTGAGTGGTCAGCTCACTTGTCTTCTCTACAATGAGTCTAGGAAATTTGGAGTTAATAAAGCTGGTTTATGGTTTAGGATTATGTCCAGCTCTAGTAACTAATATGATGCGAAAATGGTGTAAATACTGTATGTGTGCATGTTTTGTGTTTTGCAGACAGTATAGAAGCCAACGTGGAGAGTGCTGATACCCATGTCCAGTCTGGCCAACAGCAACTTGCAAGAGCTGCAGAATATCAGGTAAAGTATAAAACAAAAAGAACATGCATAACTGAGATGAATAGCTCCGAAGTAGCGTTTAATATTAAAAACATCAGTTTAATCATGATGAAGCAGAGTGTAGGATCGCCTCTCCCTCCCATAAGAGGGAGACTTGTGAAGCAACAACATTAGTCACTGTGATTTCATAAATAACGGCACAGAAAAAAGGAAGCTCGCTCACTACTAAGTATTGTGGATCATCCATCTGCAGGATTCTTAAACAGTCTTAAAGCTACAAAATTAGACTTTTGTTTTCAAGACATTTGTGTAAAATTTGAAATGTTCTTTTTGTTTGTGTTCTACTTATTAATCATATTGGGGTTTTTTTTAAGTTACTGAAAGCTGTAGACACATTCATGAATACAAACAGGGAATTTCATTGCCTTTTTTAGCCTCTTGATCATTTCAGTTCTGGATTTTAAATTGGACACAAAGTTCTTGGGAAAAGGATTTGAAATTTCGACCTGATCTTGTGACATTGTAATATCATTTAGCACAAAGTGATTTAAAGATCTTTGGATTTAAACTCAAATGAACCAGTTTTCTAAATGTGATGGCTCCAAAGTTATTGCCAGCTTTGTCAGGATGTCGAAAACAAAACAAATCAGCTCTTTGCTCACACTGTTGAATGGGGTGCAGATTTTAAAAGCAGATGTTAAAAATGTGGAATTTCAAAATAAAGGGTAAAATGTGTATCATGCATTTTAATTTAAGAAACAACAACAACAACAAAAAAAACTAGTTTTGATCCATATAATCCCCAAGAAACTTTAATTTTCTTGCTTCCTTTTTTTTAGCGGAGCTCCCGGAAGAAGATTTGCATCCTGCTGATAGTCCTGGCCGTTGCTGGTGTCGTAATAGGACTTATTATTTGGGGCTCTCTCAGAAAATAAGACCTTCCTCTTATTGTTGATGTTGTCAGCTGTGACAAAATATGAAACACAATCCCTCTTATCCTAAGTTGTCTGTCTATCTTACCCTCGTCGCCCTATTACAAAATTTGTTTGCCTTGTTTTTGACAATGATGGTAAATTTATTGTGAAAGGTGGCCTTAAGTGAATCATTTGATTTAGATGATATAGTGTTGATATATTTTTTTTTTCCTTTTTATTGCTTCATTTAATAAGTGATGCCACAATTATTTTCCGAGTCTTTCTTTTGAATTGAATGATTATATAGATTATAGATAACGTCTTGGTATAGTGAATTAATATGGAGGTAAGTATTGATCATCCTTCTTCCTGTCAGGTTATAAATGATAATTTCAGACAAACCAGATTCACCTAATACCTGTTATGCTTTAAGTTAGGAATGTGTACAGCAATTGAAATGATTTTGAGAATGCACATTTAGCAGTTTGAGCTATATTTAACACATTAAATTAAAATATAAAGCTGTCTAACATTCCAGACAATAGAGGTAAGATTTGTTCCTTAGGTTCTTTATTTCCAATCAAAAATAGATATTTAAACAAGTTTTTCTTGGTCAAATAATGTATATACTGTCCATCCTGTACATAATTCACCTGGTGAGGGCTGAGCAATTCTGAGAATTTTTTTTTTCCCCGTTTATTTTATTTTTTTGTATGTGTGTGGTTTATTTTAACCCACTGACATTTGACACTCCTGTGCACCTTTACAATAATTGTTTTTTTTTTGGTTGATTTGATCTCATATTCATTTGTAAAAGAAAATATCCAATTACGGTACTGTAGTTCAGTAGAAACTGTGTGATGACCATTTATTGGACTACTACCTATTATTCGTTGTATCATATACTGTACATGACCAATCCCAAACTTAAGCCAAAGCCCATGAAGGCCTGATATTATATGTACAGTCTTGTAATAAAAGACAGACATTAATGCTACAGTTTCAGAAATGTTCCAATGCCTTTGTAAAATCTTTTTCCAATGTATGATAATATGGAGGTTTAAGATCTGATTGTAATTCTCAATAAATTATAGAACAAATTGAGTGCAGATTCCCTGTCACTGGATGGAAAAGTTGCATACGGATATGCATCTCAGAAATTAAGTATATTGTGAAAAGGTTTGATAGTTGTCACTCATTTCAGATGGTGAAAATCACATGCAGTAGATTCATCACCCATGGAGTGAAATATTTTAATACTATTTTTGTTCATTTTGATGATTATGGCTTTCAGATAATGAAAATGTTGGTCTGTGTGGTTGATGAAACTTGGTGGAGATGCATAGAAAAAATACTGCATCCAAAAAGGATATTAAATGTCATCGATTCGTATCTAGAGGAATCTTCTTGGTGAAGGACCTCCAGTTGCAGTCAGTCTTGCAATGAATCTGAAAAAGCCTCTGACTGTTGCTGTATGACAGCCAACAGTTCAATGTGGCAGAGATGATACTCTACAGTAACATTGTCTGCTATTTACATTTGATTGTATTTATTTGATTGTAGCTCAGATCTTGTATATCATTTAAACAGTTGTAAAACCAATACGGTGTTGCTGCGGTTTCATAACCACCCCCATCTTCTAAACCTTTTTGACTTTTGTCATTAAACACTCTCTTTTTCCTCAGCTGCAGCCTCTCTATGGCTGGACTGTTAGACTTTGACATCAGCACAGCTGTACATGCCATTCAAGCAAATAAACTCTAGATATAAGAAACGTTCTTTTGCTTCACTGATTTTGATCTTGGGCTTTTTTTTTTTTTTTTTTTTTTTTTTTTAAGCACAGACAGTCCTTGCTAAACTGGACCTGTCCAAAACCTGCATCTGGACTTTAGGTAACTTTCTGTGCAGCAAATTAATTTGTTCCCTATCATTTTGGAGGAGAAATATTTTGACTGGATGGATTATTTTTTCTGAACATCTGTGCTGATCCTGTGAGATGACATTGCACAAAGTGTGGTAACTATTTGTGGCCTTTCAAATGTTACTTCTCCCTTAAAATGAATCTTTTTAATAACTGCTTTAGCAATGTCCATAACTACTCTACACAAATAACGACAGAAAAACATACACACCAAACACGATCTCAAGCACAAAGAGGCTCTATGTTTTCTAATGTCAGACATTGGTCACAAGCTGTACACATGCTAACAGATTTGAGATTTATCTCCTGGTGCAATACTTACTCATATGGCATCGCGCAAAAACCTCTTAAACTACTTTTAAGCCTCATTTTTTTGTACAAGCAGACGTTTTGATCAGCAGCTCTTTAGGCTCCTTGAAGGATCTTTAAACTTTGACATTTTCTTTCTGTCCACACTTTGTACCTGACGTTGTTTAACATAATGTGCAGTGTATAAATAATGAGGCATGTAGACAAGCGGAGATAACAAATACTTTCTCTCTAGAGGACGGGTGAAGCGTCTGAGAAAAAAATAGAAAAATGTCCTCAGAGACACATTAACCAGGAAAGAAAGGTATCTGTAGTGAACGAGTTCAGCTCAATAATTAAAGTTGAGGAAGGAAATTTACATTTTTGTACAAGGTCTTGAAACGAAGCTGCTAATAATTATTCCCGCATATTCTTTTGGGCTTCAAAGAGTTGGAAACCACACGGTACATTATGTCCTTTCGTTGTTTATTGCATGAACTGAATGAAGTAATGGCCAACAGAGCACAGGGTGAGGGAGCAGCCTGGAGTTACCTCATGCATGTCAGAGCAGACAGTGTTGGAGTTGGACTCGGATATGGAAGTAGCAGGCTGCCGTGACGCAGGAGGAGAACTTTCCTTGGCAGGATGAGAGAAGAGGCAGATTTGGATCTTGAGTTTGTAAATACAGTTTGGCGTCGGTAAGACAGGGAATATTTTCGGGGTCAAACTTAGAAAGTTGCAGGTTGTCGTGAAGAGCTGAGCAGGATTTTCCTTTCCAACCAAACTTTCGCAGCTGTGGAAACTCAGGAAAGCTTTTAAGGAGTTCAGAGTCACTGACACAATTTTCTCATGTTTATTTTACCGGATGATGTGTTAGAAAAGGTTAAAAGTGGAGGGTAGGACTGGAATCAACAGATGTTTATTTTTGGTAGTGTGATAAATTACTGTCTTTCCAAAATGCCCTGGGGAACCACAAACAATCCCAGGAACTGGACTAACCCCAGACAAAGCAGAATTACCTGAAGTCTGAAGTCATCTTTTGTGATGAATAGCAGAAGTCACTCATCTGCACAAACACTGAGCTCACTGACATCAGGCTTGAATTTACGTGATTGTTGAAATGGCAAGCTGCTCCTAGTTTTCCTTTCCACAGGGAAGCTGCAACACGCTTTTTCCTGCAACATCAGTTTAATGGAAGGTGACTCTTTTCCATGTAAACAATCAAGAAAGAGGAGACTTTAATTTGCAATTGGCACGATGGCAGTATTTAAAGTCAAATATAGAAAATGTTCTTCGTAATTATAAAGTCCTAAATGTTTTCTTGGAAACTTAAAACACCCATGTCTGTCCAAAGGTTTTTTTTTATGTTGAATGAAAAGGTATTTCTCCTCTATGACTTATTAAGGCTTAAATGCATTAAACATTATTTCCATCTAATCATGAACCTGGCAAACCCGCTTCATTCTTAAGGACTGCGCAGTGGTAGAGGTGTTCTTGATATACAGTACAAAGAAGTGAATATAATCTTGTTAAAATACTATTTTTTGTTATGTAAAGAAAAAAACCACCATAAATAAAAATCTGATGTTAAAAATATACAATAATATGTACACACTTTTTAAATTGATGCTTTAATGAAGTATAATTTTCTTCTTTTCTTTGGAGTCTATCAGCATCCTACATTTTTCTGACACGGCAGTATTTTCTGTCTAATAGAGTCATGGAATATGGTGAAGTCATGCTGAAACGATTCTTCTGATAAACTCCTGCTTTTTGTTCATTTGGGTGTGTGCTTTAACTTTCTAGACAGACATCTGAAAGTTTAGGAATAAAAACCTGAAAAAAAGAAATGGCTATTTAATCTGAAGAAAGGAAAGTATGATGTCACACTGTGAGTGGGGTGTGTTTTCTGACCCTGACCTTAAGGATGCAAATGACAAATCCTACTAAGATAGTTAAACTTTACTGTAGTTTAGCGACTACTAAGATAATATTCACAAAGATTAATCAATATTTGACGTCTGGTGTGACTAAACACTGAAGCCGAAACAAAAAATGCTGTACCAAATTCTTTATTTGAGGGTTTGGATACGTAGGCAACCAGATTATTTCACATTTACAATTTCTCTCCTAAATATTTTTTTCAGGTAATTTGCACAGAATATGTTATTAAATGATTTATCATGGTCCTTGTTTTGCTCCCGACATAACTAGCAAAAATGTCGTAGGTATTTAGTCATTTAACCTTGTTCATCTTTTTCAGATAATTAAACATAAATACCTTTTTATAGAAGACTTGTATTGTTTACGTGAACATTTCTTGAAAAAAACAAACAAACAAACAAAAAAAAGAAACAGGAATTGTTTTGCGCCAGTGTCTAATAAAAAAGAAATGCAGCCACCAGAGGGCAGTGTGGCATCACTTGCAGATTCGCTAGTTTTATAACCTCCTATGGGAACGTTCATTGAATGTTTTCAGTTAAAATAGCACAGCTAAATGTTTTGGTGCAACCAGCACTGAACAGATTTCCCCGACAACAGCCACTCAGCATAACTGCAGTGCAGATGGCAAACAGTATGCATAGAGCAGAAACGTATTTTACGCACTTTCTGAGAAAAAACCCCAGTTGGTTGAAACAATCCTCCAATAATTGAACCACGCCAGTCAGAGCTTTGATTTTCCCTCCAATGGGTTTTATCACGTCTGCTCATCAGCTTTGATCTGATTCAAAACCCGCTAAGACCTCATAGTCCCTGTCTTGTGCTCCTGGATCAAGACAGGGATTTTCAGTCTGCTCTGAGGCTAAAACCGATGATCAGTTTCTGGAGAAAAGAGCACAAACTTATTGCACTTTTAACCATATTCCTCTTCCCTGTCCTCCTCCAATCTCCACCTGCAATGCTGAATCAGCCTGCATATCTTGCAGTCTAAAGTTTTCTTTAAAAAACATTTTTCTCTTACCAGAAAATTTAAAAAAATCACTGTAGCGTTATAACAGAATAAACGAGAATATTGTTTTAAGGATATTCTAATTCATCAATGCACACATGGACAAAAGCTCTTTCATCAGAAGCTCTAGACGAAGTAAAGTGTGTTGTTGACAACATGTGTTATCCGTCCACTTGTAATCCTCGGGGATGTCCGGAGCTGTAGAGGGCAGCATTCCTACCTGAGACCCAGGAATGTGACATTTATTTTGGAGTGCAGCATGAGGAATGCACTGTTTGCTTCGAAAATGTCCTCTCTGTGTGGTGCATGAATATTTAGAGAAAAGTCATAAATAAAGATGAGATACAGTTGGCACTGATGGTATGACACCTGGCAGCACAACAGAGAAATGTGCCATCAGGTTTTTTTGTTTTGTTTGTTTGTTTTGGGGGGGGGGGGATTGGATTTGGAGGCTTCTTTTTATTCTGGTAAATATTGATGTTTTAAAGAGGAGGAAGTAGCCTTCGGCCATGAGACAGGATGTTCTATGCATGATTTATCACCACTGCACTCACCTGTTGTTGTGTTTGCTTGGTACATTTAAGCACTTTCATTCAGGTTGGTTTGGGTCCATTTTGCAAGTAGAGCAAGAAATTAAGTAAATGTGCAGCATTTCTTCAACACGTTGTAGCTGTCTTGGCCTGGCCATTGTAGTTTGAGTAGTTGAAGGTCACTCAGAAAGAGGCCCCCGTTCACTTAAAATCACAAAGGGCCAAATTCAGCACTTGGTGCAGCTTAAGGAAAGGAGTGAACAGGAAGCTCATGTGAACTTCTAAAATACCAACGCTATAAAACGTTCCCAGAGGCTGTTAATCCACTAAACATAAAGATAAAAAACATTTTGGGAGAAAAGGTTCGTGGGACAGCCAGTGTTCGCTCTGCTTCCGTATAAAAGCTGCCTAATAGTCCTTATCTGTATTGGAGGGATAGGATCTAAGTTCAGAACAAAAAAATACTAACAATTCACATTCTCAATTAAGTTTTTGTTAGATTTATTTCATGTCTTCACTCACTTCTGAATGACTGAGGAATATCCAGGATGCATGTACTAAAATGATCCGTAACGTAAAGAAGCTGCAAAATTCAACATTTAACAAGCATTTGTAGCATTTAAGTCACTATTTGCCCTAGCTTGATGTAATCTTTGCAGTTGTGATGTATTAATGATGTATTTTAGTACTAACATCATCATTCAACCAGGCAGTAATATCTCCAATACCTTATTTAATGAGATACTGCTCATTAAAGATTTATCTTTTCACTAGAAAGGTGTACCTAATAAAGTGGCCAATGAGTAGCCCCACCTTGTGGTGGTTGAAGGACATAGCAACGCAACTGGCTTCAGAAACATCAACGTTATCTAATGCAATAATAAAACACTGAGAGGAATAAAAAAAAAAAAAACTGAAACTGAATCTTTATTTGTTGTTCAGGCTCACACACAAGGAAGAGTCAGCTTCGCTGCTCAGCTAGCTGCCGCAGGAATTTAGAAAAGCAAAGGTTTAAAACTCCAACGAGCTTTAAATAATTGC
Source organism: Xiphophorus maculatus (assembly GCF_002775205.1). Lineage (NCBI taxonomy): Eukaryota > Metazoa > Chordata > Actinopteri > Cyprinodontiformes > Poeciliidae > Xiphophorus > Xiphophorus maculatus. The sequence continues at coordinate 14,908,849 of NC_036457.1, read as the reverse complement.
AGTTTTCAGGCATGATTACAAAAAGATTCTCGGTAAGCCCAGTTTATTTCTAAAGTAATAAAATAAGGCATACATGCATCTCCAAGCTACTGGTCAAGTGGACAATATTATTTGTTTACACACAGGTAACATTAACAAAGACTTTCTTGCACTTTGCCATTAAAGTCAGCTGTTCTTCACATATTGCAGACTTAAATACCATCCTCGTTTGCTCAACTCTTGAATCATCTCCAGTAAACACACAACACTATGTGCACAGCAAATGTTACCAGCGGGGGGGAAAAATGCAGGAAGACAAAGTAAGCTAAAGTCGCTCTGCCCAACAGACGTGATGACCTCGCCATAGGGGGGAATGAAGGACAGAAGGAGGTGGAGACAGAGAAAGGCAGGACGAGTGTCTTCTAGGTGGCCATGATGTTGTGCTGGAAGGATGTGGGCACTGGTCAGGCCACACACGCTTACACACGCCAGCACACGCACACACCTCAACCCAGTCGTAGTAGCAAGGTCATGTCTAACTGCAACTCTTATTGATGTGCAGGAGTAAGATTTAACTTTGTGGTGGACAACCAGAGGAATTACATTCTGGATAAGTATGTTTAGGTATTTGACTCTTGGTTTCTGTAATGGTGGGTAATAAATTGAGGGTGTATGTCTTGGTGGGACTGGAGGGATTTGGCCTGGAGCAGGAAGTTCCTGCTAAACCAGAGTTGGAGATTCTGGAGGGAGTTGAAAAACATACCAGAAGAGTGTGCCAAGCAGCGCTCCACTCAAAATGTGTAATTTGAGGCAGTAAATCAGCCAGGTCCACATCATTTTTTTTTTTTGACTATCGGCGCTCTCGAGAATTTAACTTTTTAGTAGTTCTAAACTTCGATGTGACTATATGAAGTAAAAATGCAAAAACACGCAGCTTATTGAAAACAGGATTTCACTGCTATTATTAGCATATCCTTGTCAGGAGCACTCGGTGATTTATTCCTGTAATTTGCAGCGGTGGAAAGCGTTTGACGTCAGAAGAAGACAAAGCAAACGGCAGAGGAGGTGCAAGGAGGAGCTCAAGCATATTTGAGTGAGCAGGTGGGGCCTTTGGGGTCAAAAGTCGAGAGGCGATGACGGGTGGGACGCTGTGGTGGTTGGGTGAAAGCCGGTCAGCAAACACAGTTTGTCGTCACAAACACACAAACTACACGGACAGCAACAGAAAGAAGATGAGTGTGCAAGACAGGAAGACGAGAGTGAGGGAAGTTGAAAAAAAGGAGAAACGTTGAAGGAGGGAGGCCCTCGGGTTTATTCACGATGTCATGATATGTTCGTCATGTTCCTGTGTGGAGCCATCTCTCACGTGAACGGAAAGTAGTCATGTGCAGTCAATCATATATACCATACAACTCTCCATGCCATGTTTTCAGAGTCCATGATTGCGCCTATGACTGTTTGTTTCTCAACAACATGGGTGAGATTTGAGTTGTCTTGATCAACAGGTACATGTTAACGTTTTTTGGACTCTTATCCTTTATTAAGCACTCAGTGGTTTCAACATTGGACCTTTTGTAAGTAGTACAATGCGACCAAACCCACATGACCTCGTCGATCTCCATTATGTGACCTTCACTTTCAGTTTTGGCTGACTGTCAGATGGCTCGGATACTGCCTGTTGGCCCCACTTGTGATTCCACTTTCTTGTTTTGCATTTCATTTCTGCTTTTTTATTCAACCTTCGCTTAACCAGAATAGGATCCCATCGAGATCAAAAACTGCAAAGGCAGTCCTGGCCAAGAGGCAGCAACAGATAGAGCACCAAAAAGTTACAGAGTTAGAAGAAAACGACGAGATATGAAAAACGGTTGCATGCTATTGAATCAGCTTCAATAACTTAGCTTGGAGGTAAAGACGCTCAATGTTCCAGCTCAATGTGTTCACTGATGTACCAAATCATGCCAATATTAAACCACCACTAATGAGGGTGTGCAGTCTGCAGCAAGTCTGCTAATGATCTGTGTGATTAAAACTCATTAGGTCATTGTTCAATAAATGTAAGGTTTCATACAAAATCTGCATCTTCACTACTACTTTTTCTACGTCAATATAAAATGTTATTAGAAAAAGCATCATGTTCGCATTGTACATTATGCAGGTTTGTAACATATTGCAGGTTCTACATTGTTCTGCTGCTTTTACTTACATGTCTAAGGAAATCCATTACTAACGTATCGGCTGTTGATTTGTTGTGCAGTGGTTGCTTCTGTCTCTGAGGTTTCATGTTTTGTACCTTGTAAGACTCCTGGGCAATTCTGAAAATCTTCTTAATCACTAGCAGGAGGGAATCAGTCTTGTTCAGGTCAGGAGTGAAGAAAACTGGCATTCAAGTGTCCCAGCTGTGGTTTGATGGGTTTTAAAACTTGCATTGTTGGATTAAATGATCAGTAAAAAGAAGTTTTCTGACAAGTTTTCAAGATTAACAGCCAGTTCAAAAATACTTCATCTTCCCTGTTTTTTTTATTTTTTTATGTATCAACTTGTTTTGTTTCCCAGACTCTGGGCACATGCACACTGATATGTTTACTCCTGACAAACCATAATAGCTGATTTCTTCAGCTAAATGTTTTGGTTTTTTTTTCAATCTGCAATTTCAGTTATTTGTTGATCAAACTTCAAGCATTAGAGAAGACACAACTGGCTAAAGAGGATCTAACCAGACCAGCCTAACCCCATGTTTCTGTTCCGGACAGATCAATCCAACCCTCAAAGGTTCACGTCTGTCACCACATTAAAACATTTTCTTTTTCCACCTCCTGTAAAAGACCTTTGGTTTTTGCTTTAATTTATCTCGAGGATATTTGCCAGGAACACATGCTCTCTTTCATCAACTCGCCACTTCACACGTTCAAACGGGCAGGTCAACACACATCGAAACCTGCCAGATGCCGAGTGCGACCACAGCTTCTTACTGTCGGCCAGGCAGGCCGCTCCATCAGAGCAATTTTGATGTTCAGAAATTGCTCACAGGCAAAAGGGGGGGGGAGAAGGTCAGACTCACTTACCAGAATAACAAATCTGTAACTCTGCCTCAATCTTCTCATCAAGCTTCTTAGTAAAAAGCAGCTTACTGTAAATTAAATCTCAACCAATGTGTTATATTGATTCAGCAACAATTTAACAAGCCATAGTGGTGTACATGGGCACGCTATGTTCAGGTTGCACTAATATTCTTTTCCAAAATGAGGAATCTTGAGGTGACGGTCATTTCATATTGTTTTTACTAGACCCAGAACAAACTGAAATCAATCAATCAATCAATATATTATATTATTATTATTATATATATTATATATTATATATATTATAGCACTGGTTAAAATACCCAGCAAAAATATTCATGTCAGCAGCTGTGTTTCCATTGACCTTAATGTTGCACAAATTGGAATTACGAACATAAATTTGTTTTATGAAAACATGGCTGTTTTGAAAAAAGTCTTTTGGCACTGGTTTATTTTGCAAAACTGCAATGGAAACACTTCTTTCGCATCCCTCTGTCATGTGAAAAAGCATAAAACAAAGACATGGAAGCTGACGAGAAGTGGTAGAAGGATGATGGTGCATTTTTATTTTTTGAGGATTTTTTTAACTGTATTTCTTGTTCAATGGAAACACTGCAATTGCAAATTGTGTTTTTGTACATTAGTTTTGTGCACACATGTAAGAAAACGCAGCGACTGAAGGCTTTATCATTTTGTCTTGTTGCAATCAGAAACATTTGTGTATCTTGCACCTTTACACAAAAAAGCATATAACTGTAAAACAGAAAGGAAATTATACATGGGTTTAAGTAATTTTCTTTTCAAATCTTAAAAAAAAATCCCCTTTTTATCTTTATCAGGATAATGTTTTTGTGAAAATAAATTTTTAAGTCTTGCCACAGATTCTTAATTGGATTTAGGTTTGGGCTTTGGAAGGTGTCCAGTCTTTTGCAGACCAACAACATTTTAGTTATTAATTTTGTTCCATAATGGTTCCCATCAAGTCTGACTAGCTTATTCATCCCTGCAAGGGAAAAACATGATGCTATCACCTCCATGTTTGTAAGTGCGGATGGTCGGTATAGGGTGGTGTAAATTGCTGGTTTTTCGTCAACGCATAGTGCTTTGAATGCAGGAAAAACAATTACTTTGGGCTCATTTGACCAGAGTACCTTCTTCCACAGGTTTGCTACATGGTTTGTGGTAAATTCTTCTCAGAGTTGGGTCCTATTGAACTCTTGGCTGCTTTTCTTTTTTTAATTCTTTCCTTGCCTAACCTGTCAATTGAAGTGGACAGCCTTGTTTTGGTAGGTTTATGGCTTTGCCATACTCTTTCCATTATCATATGATGGACAAATGTTCAAAGCAGGGTTCTATGACCCAGCCCATTTTAACCTGTCTGCAACTTTGTCTTGTCTTCTGTTTTTCTTGGTCTCCATGATGCTGTTTGTCTACCAATGTAGCCAGCAAACCTCCAAGGTTAAAGCTTGTGATCGTAACGCTACAAAATGAGAAGAAAAAAAAGCCCAAGGCGTATAAATACCTGGGGGTTTGTGTAACTAGGGAAAACACAGTCAGTCTATTGTGTCACTGTACAGAGCAGTGTCCAATGTCAGTCCTTGAGGGCCAGTGCCCTGCATGTTTTAGATGTTTCCCCGCTTCAGCACACCTGAATCTAATGAATGGTTCATTACCATGCCTCTACAGGACTTGATGACATGACGAGGAGTTTAATTCAGACATCTGGATCAGCAGCCTTGGAGAACGGACGCCTCCAAAACTAGAAGAGCACTGCAGTTAAGTCATTCCTCCACAGGACATATAGTGAAATATCTAAAAAGAAATTGGTGGTGGTGACACAGACGGTGACCACCTGCGGTCTGCCGGTGGCTCATTGCTCCAGATAAACAGGTCGGCGCTCTGCTTTTCAAAAACAGCTCTTCCTTCATGCGGCGGCGTGTTGCTCTGGTCAGACCAGTCTGAACTGCCCCTCGCCAGCACACGGCCGCCTCGGCATCAAACGGTATTTTTAATGAAGTGGTCAAAAGCTATTGCACAAACATTCTAAAGTAGCTTAGGTCAACAGCGTCCCTGAGCCTGTTCTGTTAGCTGGAATGCTCCTGCGCGCCGCGAACAGGCCTCTCTTTGTTTTTCCGTCCAGCAGCCTCACGCCACACTGTACTGCACAGGAATCCTGTTTGTTTTCTTTCAGATTTCTCAACCTAGTTCGCTCTGATGTACAAGCATGTGTGTGTGCTTGCTGCGCCTTGAGGTGTGCCTTAGGTGTGCATCTGCGCTTGTATCAATACAGCAACAGTATGGCCCATTGACCGTGTGGTCATTATAAGACAGTGTCAAGGTTCACAAGCTTTAAACTGGAACACACTGTAAAATGCACTTATTGTAATTCCAGCCAACAACAGTTTGGGCCGTGCATAGATAGGATGGAAGAGTCCCAGATGGATGTCTGTTGGATAAAAACGGGTGTATGTGCTGTAAATGTTTCGCCACTCATTCATTCTAGCTAAGTCCACTAATTTGGTCAATAATCTGCAATTATCCAAAATACGGTTCTTTTTAATGCCCTTCATGCTGACTGGACAACCCCCTCACGCCTCCCGTCTGCCTCATTAAGTCTTCCTTTCCCCTCATTCTGATTTTTAACGTTGGCTGACCAGACCAGAGGAATTCATTATCCCGGAAATCTTTCGCAACAGTTTCAATCAAGCATTCAAGGCAGTTTCTGACAGTGAAACCGGAGACTCGTTAATTCTTCTTTCAGTGACCTTCACTGTCTGGAATATATGAGCTGTAACCCTGGAAATAAGGATAACAGTAACCAACTCCATATTAAAACTATAAGGTTTTCTGATTACCCTAATGTAGGAAAACTATTGGATAGATAGTCATAAAAAAATTAAGATATATTTTGTTATTTTACTGTAATTTTATTTGAATGCAATGCATTTTGTGTTTTATTATTAAGACCCCAAAGAAATCTTGGGTTTGACAACTTCTATTATTACCCACTTATAGTAGCAGCACCTGTTTAATAAGAAAAATGGTAAGCCAATGACTTACCATAAAAACATGGTGTTTAAGATTAAAATGTTACATCAGATCAATAAAAACATTTTTTAATAGAAATTTATGGGTTCTGTGAAAAGTAGTCTAAGCACCTGCTGGATTTTCGTCGCATTTAAAAGATATTTTTAATCTCATGAACAAGCTTCATCAGAATGCATATTATAATTTATTGAACATGATTGTAAGAATAGAATGGAATTAGATACATTCGGAGTTATTTCCTGACAGAAAGTGTAACTCTAGAATTGCCCTGCATCTAGCTTCTTGTTTCCCCAGCATGATCCTGCCACCATGTTTCATTCTGGGTATAGTGTGTTCATTTGTGTTGTGTTTAGTTTTTTCCTACATAAAGCATGGAGGCAAAAAATGTGCATTTGCATCTCCTCTGACCAGAGCACCTTCCTGCTCCTCCTCTTCATCAGACTTCTTCTGGCTCATGCTGTGTGGACTAAAGTGCAACATGAACTTCTTATGTCTTTCTCCTTGCCACTTATCCATAAAAATGTTGTTCAGTTAACAGACTTCCACCTGAGTGCTGGATCTCTGCTGCTCTGACCTTTTGACTGATTTTTTGAGTAACGCTCTCCTTGCTCTGGCTGACAGTTTAGGAGGACGGTCACGTTTTTCTGGTCTTACCCTTGAACAGTGGATTGTAAGATGTTTAAACCTTGGGATATTGTTTAATAATTTATCAATCTACTAAACATCACAGATTTTGTCTTGATCTATCTGCTGTGGGGATCTATCGGTGCTTTGTTTGCAAATATTCTTCATAATAAACTTTTGAAGCCTGCACAACACAGCCGGATGAAATGGGTCGGCATATTCAGAATCAAATTTATTTCTATTAACCCTCTATGGCATGACTTTTTATTTTTGTGGGGAAGAAATATTTTCCTGCATTCTTTGGGAGCTTGGTGGTCCCTAATTACATGTCAATCATAAAATCGGACTCTGACACCTCCTGGAACCAGATTTGGGTTTGTTGCCTCAGGGTAACATTGGTCTAGAACACCAAGATTGTCTACACTGATTATGAGAAATGAAATACAAATCAAACAAAAACTATATTCATAAAAAAACTTTTTTTTGGACAAAAATATGTCAAAAATCATGCCCCCCAAAAAATAAAATAAAGGAGCAATGTGAGGTACAGCTATGTGGTTTGTTGCCTGAGGGCAACGCCATGCCATAGAGGGTTAATACCACTACTATTTATAATAACTAATTACACACAGTATTTACTAATCATGAAGGAACTGGTCTGATCTTCTTAGGGGTGTCACTGTAATGATAGCACTGAATGCCAGACTTTAAAAATGTTTGTTGTAGAAAAAAGAAATTAAAGGTGAAGGCTACGTGTCCTGTTCTTTCCACATCACATTTATCCATTACTTTGTGCCACAACACAAAAACGTAAAATTACCATAAAATACATTCAAGGTTGCAGTTTTTATGTGACATGTGGAAAAGTTTGGGAAAGTATAATTATTCTTGCAAGGCAGTGGACATACCTGTTGGTTACCTCACAATGTTTGGTTAAACGTCTATCAATCTCTTGCTATTAAAACATTTCTTGCTTTCATGAGTCTCTCGCTGTCTGTCTGCTGTAACTGCTCAGTTTCCACCAAGCCGAGGAAATGCCTGTTCTGGGTTGTCCCACTAAATGCCACATATAGGCGGCACCTTCTAACGCTACGGGGTGAGCTGCTCCGAAAAGCACCTCCAAAACACTCAGCAGGGCGGTGTGCCGGGTAAATCCTGCACCTGCACAAACACTCCGAGCCAGGAGAGCGACCCACCGCCCTCCGAGGCACGCTAAACCACATGTCCGAGAAGCAGGAAAATAACATACCTGGGAACAGTTACCGTGAGAAGCAAAGGTAACAGGGAATACAGTTTCCCACAAACGGCAGCACTTAAACGACAGCCACAGCCTCGAGTCTGCACATACCTAATGAAAGTCAGTCGTGCAAGGTGCAGACAAGCCGTCCCTGAGAAGGAGCACCTCAGACATGTGACATAGAACAGAGATCTTAGTGAAAAAGAAACAAGATGAAGGGTGGGGTGGAGGAGACAGAGACAAATGGAAAATGTGGCAAGTAAAATCAGATCGGGTGATAACGACTTGGAAACTTTTAAGGGTATAATTGACTCAAAGGATACAAAGGAAAAATGTGTAATGACCATCCAGAGACGGGCTGAGGGCTGACCCACTCAGCAGAACACCTACCTGTCAGACATGGCCTGTAAAAGACTCTTCCCACCAGGACAAGGCCTCACATTCACACAGAATCACATGACACCACATAGTTACATAACCGACGCACCCTTCAATCATTGGGCGGTAAGAGAGACCCCTTAGGAGATCCTGGTCCTGCAAGCTTTTACAGCTTAATAACTTACTCTCTAGCCAATACACGCTTCATCTTCAGGCACTCTTTGTAAATATAAAGTCCTCCTCAGTGCTTTCCCCACTCAGCTCCTTCAGACTAGCGGCAGCAGTGATTAGTGGAACTGTTTGTATAGAAGCTACTTCTCAATCCAACAGCTCGCAAACTGCATAACGAGAAGCCAGTGACGTTGTGCTGAGTGTCAAAAAGAACAGGAGCTTCTTAAAGAGACAGAGACCAATTTCAATCCATCAAATTGCGAAGTTACATTTCTTTGTTTGATATGTTTGATATATGTATAACAACTGAAGGTAACAGTTACTTGATTGTGCAATAAAATGGCACTTTCTGTCTGGAAAATACACAAACATTTGAAGTTGGAGTATAACACAATGCAACATTGTTAGAAAAAGACTGCAATTTGTTCTTCACAACAGAATGCATTACATCAGGTTTTAAAAATCCCAGTTTGCTGCGACTGAGTTGACAGGTACCTAAGTGATGAGCTCTTCATGCGTCATCACCTCCTCCACCTCTGCTCTGACAGAGCTGCATCATACCGATGGATGGCGAAGTTCAGCTGGAGAAATAACAGTGAGCTGACAGCTGGTGATGCACAAATCACATTTGGTTGTTAGGCACACGGATAAAGATCCTGCTTTCAGGAGGGAAGAGGATTTATAAACATTACACATTGGGATGAGTCATAATCCTCTCACTATGATGTTACAAGGCTGCTATTTGGCTCCTGATTGAGGCAGCGGGATATGATCTGGTGGGGGAAGAGTCGTATCATTCAGACTGAAATCACACTTAACACATTTGCACCACAGTTTATTAAACAACTGACCACATGTAATTGTAAAATTCAAGGCCATTGGATTTTTGTGTTCTATTACTTTGTATTTTTGTGTTTTTATGATGTAAAGCACCTTGAACTACCTTGTTGCTTTAGTACAAATAAACTTGACTTGACTCTCAAGATTGTTTTCAGTTGACCCTCATAAACTTTAGCATATTGGCAGAAAAAAAACAAGCAGGTTTCCCAAAGTTCAAACACATTATTGCGCTTGGGTGTGAGTGTGTGTGCATTGTTATATGTCCTGTGTGTGTCCATGCTGCCCCGTGATGGACTGGCGACTTGTCTGTTCTTCCGAGTGTAAAAAAATCTTTTTGCGGCATTAAAAAAACTAAACTAAGTTAGAGATTTGCTAAAAAATGTGTTACCCTGAGTAGATGATTTATTGTTCAGCTAGAGCTAAGTTATGAAGTATTACATTAACTTTAGGTACTGATGCTGGCTTCAGAAAGGTAACTACTTCCTAAATACATTTTTATAAAGAAATCTCACGCTGTACAGAACAATGATATGAAGAAATACTGAAATAAATTTTTTAAAAATGGCTACATCAGTGAAATTTGGAAAATACAATTTATCAGAATCAATTTAACAAACTGTCAGTCTAGTTTAAAAAAAAAAAAAAGAAACATATTTTGTTGTTTTCTCCACACTTTTCAACATAACACCGATTCAGAGATTTTCCAATTCACTTGGATTATGTGTTTCTTGTCTGTGTGGACTTAGGTAGGAGAAACATGTGAAACTTTGTGTTGTCTGCTGCTGCTTCGCCGTGTAGGTGTGTGACGACCCCCTCCTCCTGCGTCATCACTTCCTCCTCACTTTATTGAGGAATTCACCTTTGACTCCTCTGGCTGTGGAATAATCCATGTTGTTGTTGAGAAGAAGAAGAGGATGATAGGAAGATAATATTTTCCACTGTCAGTTTCCAGGAGCGAAGGTATTGTGGGAAGGTAAAGCAGAATGAGATAACAGTGGTAAATAGTTTTCTGGGTGGACAGATTGTCCTCTGTGTGCTGGGTTTTGTGCGGCACTTCACGATTTGTAGAAGATCTCAAAAAGAGTGAGGTTGTCAACTTTTAGGAAAATCCGGACGCAACAACAGACACTCAGAGAAGATCTGATTGTGATCGGACTGGCAGAAACACGCCACATATATGTGGGGAAAAGGTGTAGACTTCAGTCTGACCTTGCAGCTCGTAGGCAGATGGCAAATGGCCCTTTGGTTCCAGAGGTGCAGACAGACAGGGAGGGGTCCTGTTAGCCACTGTTGCAGAAACTTCATATCTGGAAACAATTAGCTCAGATGAAAACCCAGACCAGACCATTTTTGTACAGAGTAGCACAATCCTCTAAAGAGCTTTTTGGGAACAATTTGATCTCCGGTGTTCACACCGGAGTGCCTTTCCCACCACAAGTGAGGGAAAGGCAACTTTCACTCTCATTGCTAGCGATGCCGCCTCATACTTTATTTTACTGACCACACCTCACGCGGATCTTAAAAAGTAACATTGTTACAGCTGCTTGTTGAATACGGGCAGTCCCAGAACTTATCTTTCACCTTTTGTCCACTCCATTAGTCATCTGAAAACAGTTTCCTTCTGCTGCGCTCAGTTGCAACAAACCCATCTAGTGTTGACTTTATCCAATGTTCCGTCTCTCGCAGGATCACACAGATGCTGGGATTTTATTTAATTTTTTTTTCCCCCAGTAATGCCAGAATGTCTGACCAGATTTCCCAGGCAAAGCCAAAAGCACAGCAGTTGGTGAGATGCCCTGATTGTACACTTCACCAGTAAGTGGCTTTGTGGCTTGAACATTGTGTTTTTGTTCTGGAGAGTTCTCCCTCTTTTTCTTTTTTTTTTTTGGCGTTTGTGGCAGAATAGGTCATTAAACATGTGAGCTGGTTCCATACCAAAGCGACACACACAAATATTATTATTAGTTATGCAGCTGTGCTAAAGCTGTTTCATTAGATTACATAACAGAAAAAAGCTTATGTAACAGAAGAAAACCTTGTAATTAGAGCAGAAAGCGAATCTGTTTGACCCTTAACAAAAAGTCATCTTTGCTAATTGTTTACATGAGGAAGAGATTCATTTAGACTCTGTCTGTATCTTTTCATCCTGTGTTTATTATGTCTTTTTCCAGCTCCAGGGAAGTTAGGCAGAGTCTCACAACTTTCACCCAATAATGATGCCAAGCTTGTCTCAGCTTCGGGTTTTATAACAGTAATGCTGCATTGCGAACTGAAGTTTCTGGTGTTGAACAGACATGGCTGCTGACCGAGCAGGGAGGGCCTAACAAAAATATATGAGCTGCATTAATGGGAATGTCCAATTCAGCATTTTTGAGGTTGACTCATAGATTTGAACTTGGCGTGGGCTCTATTTAAAAAAAAAATAATTAAAAATAAAATAAAAACTTATCTCATGATCCAAATTACTCCAAAGCTCTGGAACGGATTGTAAATCCCTCAAGAACCAGTTTTTTTTTTACATCGGTTCATTTAGTAGGTGTTGAGGAATTTGGGGTTACCCATGCCAATGTGCTCAATTATATTAAAATCCTCCCTAGGGAGTTCGTATTTCCTAACCATTCTTGCACAGGTTTTCTTTGCACAATCTGGTTTCCCTATCAGGATCCAAAAACATGCATGTGAGACCCTTAAGTGAAGTGTGTGCATGTCCAAGATTGTCTCCATGTTTTGTCTCTGTGATTAAATGGTGACCCTTCCCGGGGCGTAGCCCAGCTTGGGCCATCCAACTCCGAAAAGTATTTATTTAGTAGCAGACAATTATATAAATAAAACGCCTGTCAATTCTTCACCAAAAATGACAACAGCTTGCTTTGGCAATTGCATCATTGATAAGAGGAAAAGACTTAAGCTTTCCAAGTGTTTTATAGTCTTTGTGACAAAGAAGCAACAAGTTAATAAAGACCACCTTTGCCTCATGCAGCAATTAGAAAACACTGATTAATTAGCAGGTAATTGGCTTTTAATAGCTAATTACCTGTTTGTTGTTCATCCTCCTGCAATCTCAAATGAAAGCATTTAGATCTTATATCTCATCTATGGACTTGTAAACAGAAATCTCAGAGGGAACCTTTACTGTTTATTGAACAGCAATTCTGTTCAATAGACAAAATCTTGTGTTTTTAACAAGCATTTGTTAAGTCAGAAACTCATCAACAAGTCATAGTGCAGTTATGCTGTTTGCAGAGTGACAGCTAGCAAACTGCAACAGCTTGGAAAATACAGGGAGCTTTCATGAATCTGCATGAGACCACGGCCAACCGGTAAATAACCATCCGGTAAAACAGACAGTAAACACACGCTCTTAAAAACCAATTTGACACCTCAAATGCACCCAGAGTAAAAGAAAACAATCTCTTGAGTCAATTAAAAGGAAAAAACACTCTTTCTTTGAAGGAATGCTAAGGTAACATCTTGACCTGCACATCGCGGAAACACCTGTCTGAGAAGCAACAACTGGCTTTTTATTTTTTTAATTTATTTTTGTTTTTTTGGGGTGGGGGGGTTGGGGGGGGTGTCTGTGCTTGGAGTAACATTTTCTTTGGCAGTGAATGAGACGAAGCAGCAGCGTGTGATTAAAGCCGATGTTTTCATCCAACGCTTTTACAGGAAGCTAATTAGCCGAGGTATGCGGTCGTGTGCCAAGCTAATGTGGGGGAACTGACATTCCTGCAGAGAGGCGGTGGCCCCAAAAAGTCAGCTCAGTGTGTGTTGTTTAGATTAAAAGACTTGTCTTGGAAAGTCACACCACATTCATTGTCGACTGCATTGCCATTGGTAACAAATGAGAGAAGTGGAAGGAAAATAATACAAGGATTTTTTAAAAATTTGTTTTTCCTAGTTAAATATCAAAGTGCTCCCTGAATGTGAAGTCAGTTCCTTTGGGTCAATACTTAAAAAAAACTACTTCTGTTGCGATAACCAACTCTCCCAGCTTCGAAGATTTTATTAAACAGACTTTAAATTGCTTTTAGTAGTCTTTCTACTGTGGCTCTGTGTGTGGCCTGTCCCACGGTAGAATAAGGGGATATCATCTGTAAAGTACAGACCATTGTAAGGGTCACAAACACTTCATGGTCCCAAGCACAGTTTGGAGAAATGTCCTCATCACTGTTGACAGCTTTCACTACTTGTTGAGATTGTTGGTATGTTCAATGGGAGGCACAAAGAGGAAGCTCACGGAGTTAATGTGTACAGTACGTTTAAAATTAGAAACCCACCCTTTGACCTCCAGCTGAGAGGTCACAAAAACAGAGCCCAGGCAGTCGGGGACCCACATGTAGCCGTGTTTTGGTAAAGACCATCTGACTTCCGTGTCGCTGTGTGTGGCAGTGAATCTGCCGCCGAGACGAGTTCCTCTATGTTTGTTGAAAGAGCTACGGCCCCCAATTCTCATCAGTGTCTCTAGTCTAAACACGTTCCATGGCTGCTGTATAAATAGATAGTTTCCACTTTCTGTTTCTGTTTCTGAGATTTCAGCCACCCGTCGGCTCCGCTCGTTGTATCTGCGCAGATGTTTCCTGACTTTTGGTCCGCAGCAACTTTCCACCTGCGAATTTCTTTTTACAACCGGTCGAAAACGATTTGTCCAGAGGTAATGAAACTGATATCCCTCTTCACTTTGCCATAACAAAATGATTAAAAAGAAAATTTAACCGAAAACAGAAATCCACCTTCAAACAAAAATCCCGCTGACATCAAAAATACATCATATCTCAGCCCATTACCATAAGTAACATTAGACCCAGCCATTCTGTGCAGGCTATGTGCAAAAAAGATTAGGCCTGATGCGTGTTTCCAGGCTTGACGTTTTCCACCGCTCAGGGCTTTAAATAGGCACACTTTCCATCTTCACAGTTCATCTGCCCACCAACCCCATTGTTAAATCTCAATAGATCACCACAGGCTCCAAATCCATTATTAGTTTCCACTGCTTGTCTCTTCACGGATGAACCTCAGAAAGTTTCCATCGGCCTCCAACCCTTTCATCTGTCAAAGACTGGCGCATGCCTCCTTCATTGTTAAATGTCCACAGATCACCATCCAAAACATTTAAGACTTTTCCCCCCACAACTGTTTTTGCAGACCGGCTTCAAACTGTAAAAGAAAAGCAACAGCTCACTTTCCCAGACTTTCTGTTTTATTTTATTTTTTTTCACCCTGTTTTGCTTTGCTGATCAAACACAAATATTGCAAACGACACTGGAATGTTATAAACTAAATCTACTGCCTTGGCAGATCGAATTCTGCATTCCTTTTAGTTTATGATTTTACAAGTGGAATGCTTAAATCATAAAAAATATAAATAAATAAGTAGAAAAAAAAACACAAGAGAGTTCTCTGCTGTTTGCAGCCACGATGATTTCCAACCTAAAGAGTGGAAAAATAGTTCAAAGTGGGGAAAAATGCGCAGGCAGGAAAATCATTTTGAGCTTTGGGTCTCATGTTCAGTTTGCACAGTGGTATATAGATGGGGTGTTTGAAGTTAAAGCCATGGAACATTCTTCAAATAGATTGCCAGCAACCACTAATGGAATTCAGTTTAATTCAGCTGAATGTAGGCAACACAAGTGAAGTTTCAAATGTGGAGCCGCTTTGGGAAAAACCCACCAGCTTAGCATGTCTAAGGTATACCTCTGCATGCACAGAATGCACCTTCATGTAATGTAATGTATATTTAGAGCGTTAGCACGGCTGAATCAGCAGAAACAGATTATTCCTTTCATGAAGGCTTCGTTAGTCCGAATTACCGTGAACCAGATGGGCCTGATAAATTCGAAACTGGATTTAGATGTCATTAAATCTCTGAACCCTACCCTTGTTGCTCTAGTCTTGTCAAAAGGGAACGAGATGAAGATTAAACAAAAATGAGCAAACGTGAAGCACAAACGGAAAACAACATGTTTGCTTCGGTTTTTGTTTTCAGTCTCTTTTTCTTCCTGCGGATCTGTGAAATCACGGGAAGGTAAGAGTGTGCCTCCGCTGACTGCGGGCAGTGTTTGGGAATCATGGAAACAGTGATGGGATGGCCCACAAGAGGCACAGAGGCTCGCTCTGTAACGTCACCATCAGGCTTTGACATCACGATCCACGGAGAGCTGTGCAATTTCCACTTTCTGACCCCGAAGGTGAGACTAAATGAGGAAGGTGTTGTTGTGAGACACAAAGTCGGTCTTCTCCACAGAGCCTAAAGGTGGAAACCCCCCAGCTATTTTGCTTTAGCGGGCTTGTGATGTCACGGGGTAACTATGAATGAGCGTGAATATCACACCATGCTATAACTGGCGGGTAGTAGCTTGTGTAAATCTGGACTAGGACAGGAGACAGGCCTGGGCCTGTAAATACCATTTGAGTTGTGTGAGCTCAGATGTGATGGAAACTAGAGGGCTAATTTAGAAACTTAGTCAATTGTTTGTTTGATTTTCTCTGCAACTGTGCATTATTGAAGATTATTAGCAGATGATATAAAAAAAAAAAGAAAGCAAAAAAGTAGAATCCGTATGAAACTGATTCCAGTACGGACTGATCAATTGTTAAGAAAAATAGGAATTAACCCAATTACATGAAAGCAACTCGCCTCACTTGTGGTGAGGATAACTCGCTGAAATTCAAGCCAAGCATCAGAATAGGAAAGAGAAAAGATTTATTACTATTGTAGTCAGAGGTAATAGTTCGTACCAGTATGTTAGAAATTGCTGACCTTTTGGGATTTTCAACACAATCATCTCTCAGGTTTGAAAAGAGAAAGTACCTGTAAACAAATGTATTTTTGACAACAGAGGTTAGAAGAGAATGGACAGACTTGTTAGAGGTAACATTAATAACTTAAACAGTTTGGTTGCTGTTGCAATACTATGCCAGGTCTCAATCCTATCAGCAATCCACCCCACCCCCAAAAAACAAAAACAAACAAACAAAAAAAAAATAAAACTGAAAATTGAGGCTATAAATTACACAAGCTGACCACAATTGTATAATAAGAAATTAGAAAAATGTTGACTGGTCTGAAGGATCATAAATTCAGAGGGTAGGGCCAGAGTTTTCATTGACATGAAAGTATAACTCCATCCATATTTTACTGTGCTCAGGTACAGCTGAAATCAGAAGTTTACATACACCGAATAAATTGACACACTTTTATTTTCTCACTGTCTCAAGTTAAATCGGACCAGTCTTCTCTTGTCTTAGGTTAGTTAGATCCACCAGAGTTAATAAAGTTTTTTGTCAATGGATTTGAGTTTGTACAATTCGTATTATGTGCACCAGTCTACAGAGATATTCAAACCTAACAGCTACCAGATTCATGTGAGGTAAAATCACATTCACAGATAAATAACTGAAAATGAGACACACTAAGTAATAACTTCACATTCAGTTTCTATTGTGTTGAATCT
The DNA here is from genome assembly GCF_002775205.1 of Xiphophorus maculatus. Taxonomy (NCBI): domain Eukaryota; kingdom Metazoa; phylum Chordata; class Actinopteri; order Cyprinodontiformes; family Poeciliidae; genus Xiphophorus; species Xiphophorus maculatus. Next base: position 14,892,059 of record NC_036457.1, on the reverse strand, counting down.
GAACAAGACGAAAGATCAGACAGTTCACCTCCTTTAATAGAACCGATGCCAACAAGTACAAAGTTGAGCAGACTACCATTACAGCACCACCAGACATCCAGCTCTGATTTAAACCTGAAGCAACTCTCTTAGACAAATACATCCATCTATACTTAGCCTTGACATATCCGACTCTACCTCACACAGAGCTGTGTATTTCCTTTGGCCACCTCAACCATCCCATCCACATAATCAGATCTGGAAACTAGAGAGAATAAATACAGTCATTGGACTAATATCCACAGGAAACGTTAAGTCCTACAGACAAAGCTCAAACATTCAATGTGCAAAAAAAAAAAAAAAAAAAATCTAAATCATTCATGAAGCGTAACAAAAATTGAAGAATGTAGATGAAAAACAGTGGTAACTGGGTAATTTTAGTCCTTTTGAACCCTCATTTTTAAGCAAACAAGTTGGAGGATGTTCCAATCCAATAGACAGATTCATTGTTAATCACACATATTCCAGCTCAATCCCTGTCATAAAGCAACGCTCCAAGTATTTTTAGGAAATGTTTTCTGAATGATTCATCTAAATATTTCTCATTTATTGGTGGAAAAAGGAAGGAAGTAGTTTAGGGTGAAGTTTTAGGGACTGGGAAAGACAGACAACCAACTTCCTTGAAGTCGGTGGTAACTTTATGTGGTGATGAGACTCTAAAAAATCATCTACAAGCAGGAAATCAACTGGGGTTAAGTTGGAGTGATCCGTGGCAAAAACGGACTAAGCGGGTTTCAGAATTACTGGAAATGGAGCACAATAAAAACTGTATTTATAATTATCTATCTCCATAGATTATGAGACAAACTTCTACCATGCAATCTGAGATGGTTTGTAAAATGTTGGGTTTTGGTCTCCTTCGTATTAGTTGTTTATAGTATTTCTGTTTTACATATTGTTTTAATATAGAACTTTCTACTTGTGTGTCTAAATGTGTATTGTTCTTCTTCGTTTGTTTTTAACTTATTTAACTGTACAGCAATTTGGTCCTGTGTCATGACGACGCCGGAACTAAACAGAACAGAGAGCGCACAACGTTTTTTGCAAATTCGTCTTAACCCCTCTAACCACCGCCCAACCGCCTGTTGAGAATATGCAACAGGCAACAGCATTATGTCTGTTGAGGCATACTCTGTATACACCAGAGCTCCAATAGGAAGCACTTTGCTGCCATCTAATGGTCAGAGTTATATTCCATTTTTTGGTAATTTAGCAAATTTGCACAGTGCAGATCTAAATTTATGTCTTCTATATGTACTATAAATAGCATGAACTATGTATACCTTATTTAGAATCTGTTCGTCTACTACTAAACTAATAGTCATTTTTAAGTCATTGTAAATAAAATAAATCCACACTGTTAGGGGTTAAATTTAATCATACTCTTTCTTGTTTTTGTTTCAATTTTTTTTTCTGTTGCTTTCTCTTTTTCTGTCTGTTGCTTTGGCCAAAGATTGTATATTTATTTTTCTTGCGGCTTTTTTATCATTGTCATTGTTGTTTGGTTTAAGCTGTTTTTGGAGAACAGGCTCATGGTAGCACCCCCCCCCCCCACACACACACACACACACGCAAACAACAGAAAGCATGAAACAAAAACATTTCATTTTATCTTAAGAGGACAGTCATTAAAAAAGCTCGCGAAAATGTCCTGCAGTGGAAGATAAATAGACGGCCTGACGGCAACTACTGTAAATTACTCAACATGTTAGATAACAGCGGCTGCTGTGTCTGGGTGTTGTTTTGCAGTGTGATAGGAACACGTTCCTTCATCAAGCTGCTTCCGTTAGATATCAGTGCAGCTCCTGAAGCTGCGCTGACATACAACACACACATTTTCTCTTGTCAGCTTTAGAGACACGCAGGAATCCCTCACACACACGCCACACTTTCACCCACAGCCATGTTCAGGCAGTCAGGTAGAAGTTTCTACTGTACTGAGCCTGCACAGAAAGAGAACATATCCTTTTTAGGAAAAGCACAGGCCTCCTTATATGGGGATGCTTCCTGTCTAGTAACAACCCAGTCTGCTGGCTTGTTTCTTACATTCCTTTCCTTCAGCTCCTAGTTTCTCTGGGAGTTTTTCATTTCCGATTTGCTGGCTGGAGAAGGAGCAGAGCAGTGTTTCAGTCTAGCCTGGTGTGTGATCCCCTCTTTTTCTCTTAAAAAAAGAAAAGGTAAAGAAAATACACAAACCTCCGTCTAGCCTCTTTCCTGCAAACCTCTACTTTGGGTTTGATGTAGTAAAATAAGCCTGGCCCAACATGGGGCACACCTGGCCATTTCAAGTCCATCACAGACTAAACTTCATTAGGCAGGTGAGAACTCAAAGAGCATGTAGTCTTTGTTCCCGTCATATCTGGCGTGCATGCACTTTCGCTGGAGTCGACTCATGGTTTCTTAATACCTTTCAGCCTTACCCAGGAGTCAGACTCAAGATGTCCTGTTCAATGTGAGATCAAATCTCCAGCCACCAGTTCAAACAAAGTACCCTAGCAAAATATTCCCCAATCAAGAAGTGAGAAAAGCATCTGGATGTTTGAATGTATAAGCATTTCCTTTGGAAAAAACAGTTCAGACTGAAATTGTTAGTCTTTAGCATTTTACCTGGAAACAATAGGTTGAACGTTTTCTGAACACCAGCTCAGCTTACCGTGACTGCATTCTTTGTTCATTTTAAATGAAAACCAGGAAGCACGCCGCAATGATCCAATTTTGTGTTCAGAATCACAAACTGAGAACTCGAATCGGTAGTAGATGACATTTACTTTCAGAGTCTCCTTTGCATATGCTTTTCTGAAATTAAAGTTGTGTGCTTTAGAGTGGAAAAGCCAACAGTAAATCGAAGCAAATTCATTGGTTATAATGGGGCAGTCAAAACCCAGAATGAAATCCTCATGAGAGGGAAGCTTTGTCAAAACTTAAAAAAAATATATATTAAAAGATTCTCTTTGAGCAGGTGAACTGAAAATTAAGTTTCAGATAAAAAGTTGGTATACAAATCCCCTAAAATTCTTGTTGTAGCAAAAGGTGGTTCTTCAAAATATTGACTCAGGTATTATGTCTACATAATAAAAAAAAAACATTGCGTTGTAATTCATCATTTGAACTATGAATGTATTACATCAGGGTCCCACTTAAATATATTGAGGATTTTCTCCTAACCCTAATCATTAAATGTTGGAATGGTAGAAATGCAGTTTAAAGGCATGAAAAGTTACTCAGTGCCAGCAAGATGGTAATATGAAAGACAGGCATTTGAACAATATTAGATCAGCTACATTAATACATATTAACTTTTTAATGGGACAGAAATTACCTTGTAAATTAGTAATAACAGTGTTTTAATATTTGTCATATTAGAGGATTTCAACTGCAATGAATGTGTGTGCACTTGTCATGTGTTTGTACATTGATTTTGAGTCTCGGGTTGTATAAAAAGACAATATGTGAGATTTGTTGACACCTAGTGGCAAACTTGCAGAATGCAGCAAACTACATTTCACTTCGTCTTCCAGGTATGCTGGAAAAACTGAAATGGGGGCATACATCCAGAAGTGATTCTATCACAACTTTTTTGTAGATACCTGCTTTATGAACTGTATCAAAACTATTTTTGAGCTGGTCCCTGCTGGCCAAAAAAAAATCTAGGTCAATTACTTGTAGAAATAGCATAAGAATTATTGCTTAAAAACATGGTGAAGAGATCATAATGTGCAAATAATAACTTTAGAGCACAGAACTGTAGCATTTTCCCAGACGTGACAGCATGAGAGCAGAAGACTAAGTTTCAAAACACCATTTCATAGTTTCTTTACTGGAACAAGCACCTTGACAGATAACCAGCTCAATTTAATGGCTCAAATGATTTCCTTTGTGTAACCGCTTAATGTTCATTTAGCAAAGTACACGGTGTCTGTGCACCTTTGAAGTCAGGTTGGTGGAATGCTGTTGAGGCCTTAAAGTCTTAACCACCTGCTAAACATCAAGCCATTTAATTTATGATTTTATGCCTGCATTTTAATGAGATTCCACCTGTTGTTTTTGTTCACCGTTCCTCTTTCATGTAAACTTATCTGTGGCTTCACATTTGAACCCTGCCGTCTTTTCCTCTTTCTTCTTGTCTTTTTATAAAATGTATTATTTATAGGCGCTGGCAGCCTGTTTGTGAAGTCAGTCTTCAGGAATTCCCAGTGTGGGGTCCCAAGCCTCTAAACCAGACTTATCCTTCCATCCCAGATGAAAGCTTCTCGGAGAGAGATGGTGTTGTTTGGCCCAAGCAGCAGAGCCTTGCCTTCAGACAGCAGGAATGTGGGATGTCTGGAGTGGGGGTCAGGAAGCGAGGAAAGAATGCCAAGTATGTCCATGTTTGTCCAGGGCTGGCTCTCCATTCAGCCCCCAGTGACGTGCCGCGAGGGCCGGGGAGTATAAAGGGAGCCGGAGTGTGCAGTCAGAACTCAGATCAACTCCTCTACCGAAGCTGAACTCCAGCTTTCACCGAAAACAGAAACAAGGAAGAGTGTGACCGGAGCAGCGACTTGACAAGAGATTAACTTCATCGGAGGAGGTTCACAGGCTCAGGCTCTGAGACTAAAGGAAGACTTTGTCCACGAAGGCTTTGGAAGAATCTGAATTTATAACTGAGAACTAGAAACGATGTCTGCTGGAATGAAGAAAACGATCCTACTCCCTGTGCTGTGCATCATGTTCTCCTACATGGTAAGATCAAACAATTAACTGATGCTATTATAACTTTCTAAACATGAGTTTTAATCTCAAATATCACCATACATCATGAGTGTACTAGCTGCTTATCCCTGTCCAAGCGTAGCCATGTGCTCATGATGTTTACCTGTCCATGTGTCTTTGGTCCCAGGCTGCAGGTCAGGAGTGCAGTGGTCAGTGTTCCTGCCCCTCCACCCTGCCTCAGTGTCCCCCGGGAGTGAGTCTAGTGCTGGATGGCTGCAGCTGCTGCAGGGTGTGTGCCAAACAGATGGGCGAGCTCTGCACTGAGAAAGACGTCTGTGACCCCCACAAGGGTCTCTACTGTGACTTTGGAGCCCCCACCAACAGACGCATCGGAGTGTGCACAGGTGAGCCGATAGGTTGTTCTCAATTGTCTGTCACCTTAGGGGTCCTGAAAGCATGAATCTTAAACTGAGCTTTGTCTCCGCAGCTCGGGAGGGAGCGACCTGCGTGTTTGGTGGTATGGTGTACAAAAATGGAGAGTCATTCCAGAGCAGCTGCAAGTACCAGTGTACCTGTCTGGATGGAGCTGTGGGCTGTGTCCCGCTTTGCTCCATGGACATCCGTCTGCCCAGCCCAGACTGCCCCATGCCAAAACGTGTCAAGGTGCCCGGGAAGTGCTGCGAGGAGTGGATATGTGAATCTCCCCAAAAGAACTCCTTCGCAGGCACTGCTTTGGCCGGTGAGTCAAGAGAAATGTCCTTTCTCAGTCTTCCCATATCAATACGACATACTCAGAGCTCTTGTCTAATCCAGGGTCTTTTTATGTGTTTACAGCATACAGAGAAGAGGAGACTTATGGTCCAGATCCTAATATGATGAGGGAGAACTGCCTGGTTCAGACTACTGAATGGAGTGCCTGCTCCAAGACCTGTGGCCTTGGGATATCTACCAGGGTCACCAATGACAATCACGAGTGCAGGCTTGAAAAGCAAACCCGGCTGTGCATGGTGAGACCATGCGAGTCCCAGCTGGAGCAGAGCATCAGGGTGAGTTCTTCTTCAGATATGGCTCTTGAAGAACTTTTCCAAAACAATGTCACAATGTTTTCACCAAAGAGCATCAGCTAAACCTTCATTCTCCACTTGCAGAAAGGGAAAAAGTGCATCCGCACTCCCCGGGTCTCCAAGCCCATGAAGTTTGAGATCTCAGGCTGCACCACCACCAAGTCCTACAGGCCAAAGTTCTGCGGCGTCTGCCTGGACGGCCGCTGCTGCACCCCCCACAGGACCACCACCCTGCCCATGGAGTTCAAGTGCCCCGATGGGCAGGTGATGAAGAAGCACATGATGTTCATCAAGTCCTGCGCCTGCCACTACAACTGCCCCGGGGAGAACGACATCTTCGAGGCTATGTATTACAAGAAGATGATCGGCGACATGGCGTGAGCCACCGAGGCACAGTCCAAGCCCATGACTTGAAAAGAAACAGAACTCCATCTCAGTTTGCAGCTCAGTATATTTGCCTTTTGAACATGTCATTTTTCCCATTGTAAAAGTAGTCCAGAGACTCTGAATGGCTCAAGCATGTCAGCCAAATAGACTCAGACAGAGGGCTGTACAGCAGCTCTAAAAGATTTTATGCACTATAACTTTTTATTTTTTAAATGACAAACCTACTGTGTGGTTTCCGCCCATTCCACATTATTTTTCTTGTTACAAATCCATCCATTTTTCTTTATGCATATTTATAGCATATTTAAACGCTGACCTCCTCTCTAAATGAGGTGTCTAATTAACCCCCCGCCCCCTCCCTGAGTCCAAAGACCAGACCTGTAAACTCTCAGCAGCTGTAGAGGGAGCATGCCGACCACAGCGAGCCAGTGTCCAAACAGGTCTGAATGTGTCCTTGTGCGAGTGTATGTGAGTGCAGGACTGAATGTCGACCTTGTGTGTGTGGGCGTGTGTGTGTGTGTGTGTGTGTGCCCTTAGAGAGTGGAGGAAAGGTCAGAGCCTTGGTCCAACATGTGGATGAGAAACCAACTGAGAAACAGCTGAGTTTATGGTTAGATAAGGAACGCAGTTGCAATGGCACTGAGAAAAGAACAAACAAAAAAAAAAAACATGTTGACTGTAACTAATTCAGGTCTATTTTGTATAAAAAAAAGAAGTAGAAGAACAGACTGGAAGGATTGTATTTTCATTCCTTTTTTACATGTTCATATGTATTTTTTGTAAATATTTGTACAGTTTAATTTAATGTAAAGATCCCAATTTGTTCTGCGCTTCAAAAGTCTATCTATAGTATATGTTGATGTGGGGTTTTTTTGGTACTGTTTTTATTGAGAAGTGTGACAAAAAATGTTGCATGTTTCACTGTGTAGCAGAAAATAAAATCTTATATTTTTATAAAAACCAAACTCAGTTTTTCTGTCCTCACAACCACTGACTTAGTTCAACTCTAAATATGAACAAAAAGCTGTTGGATCCTTTTTATTTTTCCACTGATCAACAACCACTAACAAAAATTATACCATTATTTTCATTTTATGTCACATTAGACCAACAAACCTCAAGGTAGGTTTTTACAATCTAACGTGATTCACAAAAAAGTAGTTACAGATCAAAATAGTAATAATAGTGAAAGGAAGAAAAAAGATACAGTGTGTGCAGATTTGTTTTGGTGTATTTGTTTAGCAGCGTTGCACAGAGACTGAATATTTTGTTCATTCTTCTCTGCAAAACAACTCAAGCTCATACAGCTTGACAATTTTCAAGAATTGACTGACTGAACCATTATAATCCATGAGTATACTTCCACCTAAATCACTGTTGTAGCTCTGACTGCATGTTTAGTGTTGCTCTCCTGCTGGAAGCTGAACCTCTACTCTAGTGCCCAGGTTTTTGGCAACCTCTAACAGGTTTTAAACTTGGAGCGTACTGTTATTAGCTCCATCAATCTTTCCTTCAACAATTTCTCTTTCCCAGAAGCCCTACAGCTTGATGCTGCCACCAGCTCGCCACAGGTATGATGTAGTCATGGTGATCTACAGCGGTAGTTTTCTGCCAAAAAGGTACTTTCTGGTTTCACCTCACCAGATCACCTTGCATATTTGCTGATTTCCCTATGGCGTACTTTAAACAGGACTAACAAATCAGAGTTGTTGAGCTTCTTAAGAGTCAACATGAACTTTTCGACTCAGATTAAGCCGAAAAGCTCATTGCTCAGACTGTCAGTTTAGTTTGATCATCTTGACTAAAATAACAATTATTTTACTACAAACTCAGGAGTGTTATGCTGTGGGAAAACATTACTTTATAGAGTAGTGTGCGATGGCATGTTCTTGGGGAGGGGAGATGTAACACAATTCTGCAATTCAAAACAAAAATGCAAACAAAAAATTGCAACCTTGTGCATAAAAATTCACACAATCAGACACTATTTACCATCTACTATGAGCTGGAACATTGATTGGGCGCAAAAGCAAATATAGTCCCCTTTTAAACTGACTCCACTGTCAGCAATCACTTCCAATAAAAAGGGAGGTATGATGTCGCCATCTTGTGTCTAAAACATTTCCTGCACTGACTCATGTTCCACGTCAAGTTCCACAGAATAAACTGTTTTAGCTCTAGATTAGCTTCTCTGTCATGTAGAGACTGAAGGTTTCCCTTGAAAAAAATTCCCTGCAACGAAAGCTCAACAAACGCGAATGGAGTCCAGGGTTTGGCTCTGGTTTTGGGCAATGACCAGAGCCGCTCCAAGATCATCTAAGGCCTTAAGCAGAGACTGATTTGGGGGCCTGATTACAGATAGGCCCCCAAATCACAACGGCACCACTGACACTATTATGTGAAATGATGTGAAAGCTCTGGGAGGTGCCAGATTGTTTGGTTATTGCTCATTTACCGCAAATAGGTTTATTTCAATCAGTACATTGACTTTTGATTTCTTAAATTGGCTTGAGATAACATATCCTAAAAGGACAGAGCATCATGTTTTTCTGTTTTGCTGTTTGAGTTTGGCACTCGTCCCTCTGGGTGTGCAGCATTCCAACAAAGCAGATTCAGAAAGGAATTGATTTTTCTCACCAGTAAACAGAGTAAGTGGGTTGCGGTGTGTCTATAAAGATTTATGGAATTGTTAAGGCGTTCTGCACATTTTGTCTCAAGGTTTCAAGCAGACTAAACTCAGATTGAGTTTAACAAATCTTTCACAGGGTTGATGCACGGCAAACCTCAGATGGAGTCGTGAAGAGGATGCTGTAAACGGCAGCGTACGTCCAGCTTTAATTTTAAAATAACTGGTATAGAATAGGATTTAGTAATAATGAGAAAAATGCAATGCTGAGTTACTGTTTAGCAGAAAACCACCGCCACTTTCTCAGTTATTTGCTTGCAGTTTGAATCTTCCTGCCTGACCTGGCTTTTAATGACTCACTGTGTCCATATTTTCTGCTGCCTCGTGAAAGAAAGATACAAACTTCCTTTCTGAACCTGTTCTGAGCTGTGTCCACAGTTTCTATTTTGAGTCCCAAAAGGAGATAAACTTTTGCACTTCACTTTTTCTCCTGCCCACGTTGCAAAGTCTCATTCAAAAAAAAACAAAATGTCACTAGATGTTTTCCCATTAATCCTCGCGACAAATAAAGTGTGGATTTCGATGGCAAAGCTAATGGCTGAAATGTGTGTTGCGCCTGAATAGACTGTGTCCACAGCCAATGTGTCATCCTGATGAGTCATGCCGGCTCCAACGCCCACAAACAAACAAGTGCAAACTTTCAGCTACTCTCGAGAATGATGTGTTTTTGCAGCAAAATACTAGTTTCACTCCTGCTGTAGCAGATTCCTCCATGAGTAAATATTTGCTTTGAGACGAAAACCTGCAAAAGCGGCAACCTCCACAGTTTAAGATGCATTAATCTTCTTCACATTCAGCAGTATCCCCCGGTTATCACAGTAGGGTTGTTCATGCATATAGAAACTTTATCAAAAAAGAGGCTTCCAGAATCAGTTTGTTTATTTTCTTAGAGAAATTCAGTACAGTGTTAGAATAAAACACAATTATTTTCCTGCTAAAAATCTAAACTTATTGCCTTGGCTTGATTGGGGTTAGTTGTTTCTATCACATCAGGGAATAATTTCTATCCTTTTCTCTTTTTGTTTTCCTTTCAAAGCAAATTACCATCCCAGAGAGAGATTTATATCCTTACACAAGGCTATTGTGTACAATCTCAGCCTTATCCTACCCGGATTAGTCCCAACCTTTCGCATCAATCATTTGTAATCTGACAAGCAGACAAAATGCATGTGCAGAATGAGCAGATGACTGCCATAAAACATAAACATATCTCGAGGAATTTGTCTTTGCAATGTGGGAATGTGTTTCAATGCAAATCTAGCTCCAATCTACTGTGTGCTACTTTATGTGAGAGAAACCGTGTTAACAAAAAAACCCAAAAAACTCTAAAGAAGCAGAGCAGCATCTTGGAGGAAAAACAGGAGATTGATACTAAAACCTTGTCACACATTTGCACAATCTATCTATGGAAACCAGGCGTCTGGTGAAGCGCAGAAGGACGAGGAGGCAGACCGCGGTGTCGGATTTTGTGCCGCTCTCCCGTTCAGCCCCGCCGCAGCTCGTGGAGTTTCTGGGCCACGTTTTCGAGCTCCGACTCGATGGCTGCCAGACTCTCAATCTCAGGCTCCTGCGGGTATAATGAAGGAGGCAAGAAAACACACAAGGAAAGTGAGGTAACGCTTGTGCAACTGTGGCTAAAAGCACATGGCAGCTGTTTTTCTGAAGCCATCACGTAACAAGCAGATCCTTTTGCAACTCTCACAAGTCAAGTTACATAAAAAAAATCCTACATTTTGGCCTTGACTTTAAAACCATTCAGTGAGCAGGAGCCATTAAGTGACGCAACGGCTGAGCATCTAAAAATATGCTCTCAGCTTTTTATATAATTACACCATCGTGCTTAACAGAACACTTGCTTTGTTCAGTAAGATCCAAGATTCTTGAATCATGATTGGTTCTTTTTATGAATACACGAGTGGGTCGAAAAGCTGGCAGAGGAGCAGACTGCATGTTTTTGTGTTTTCTTTATTGGGTTGATCTATGGATAAATAAAGAGGGAATGTACTGAGATGGATCTGACTGAATCAGTTAGTGTGCAACTGGATTCAGATTGTAACTTTGCTGCAGAAACGATTTGAAATATAATGAACCAAGTTAAGTGATGGTCCAAAATAGTGATAGTATAGAAGAAAAGGGGGGATATGAAAATGTGTATTTAAGTTAAAACTTTTCGTAAAGGGTAAAGCCTACCTCTGACTTCCTGGTGCCACTCCCTTCTTCCTCCATCACCTTCCTCTCCTCCGGCGATCTTCGCGCTATCATCTGCAGCTCCCTCTCCTCTGGAGTTCTATCTGGATCTCTTTTCTTCTTCTGCTTCTCTTCCTCTGCTTCCTCCTTCGAATGGTGAGACACTTCCTGCTGGCTGCCCAACCGAGGCTCTTCCTCTCCTCCTGCTTTCTTCTTCTGCTGCCAGTTCCGGGCCCTCTGGGTTAAGTGATTTAGGCTTTCCCTGCTCCCTCTTTTTACTGCCGTCTGCTCCTCCGTTTCTTCCTTGCCATCGTGTTTTTGTGAGAAGACCGCGGACCTCTTGTCGCTTCTCTCCTCGGTTTCTGTCCCCGCCGTCTTTTGTTTTGGATCCTCTCTTTTATTAGACTGATCACCTGGAAATATGACACATCAAAATTAGGGGGCAGAAACGACGGGGCGGAGTCCACCCTGTCAGCAAGATTCCACTTTGTGTAATAAACTACCCCTTGCCAGCTGGCAGCACTGTCTCCAGAAGTGCAGTCTATGCTTTATGCGAATTAACAGTAAGTGAGCCAATACGATATCTTCGTGATGGATTATTTTCTGCAATGTATTTCATAATTCTGAGAATGGAAGCTCAATTTCTGACAATTATCATGATCTCTAAGATTGATTTCCAGCCAGAATTACGGGCACTGGCCTCATTTGAATTTTATCACATGAACAAACTTAATCAATTCTGTTTGTGAGCTGTCAGCTTTGGCAGCTATATTGGCTCCACTCCCTCTGCAGAAACAGTAAAATTCATCATGTACAGTATATGGTAGCACTTCCATCAATCCTCCAGCAGAGTGTGATGGCAGCTGCCGCCGTATGCGAGGCAGTTTATAACCTCCCTTTGCATACAAGATGGAGCTCTCCATCGTAAGTCATTGGTGTATTTTTTTTTATTTTGACAACATATCCTCAGTGAAAATAAATCTGACAACCTGAACTATCGAGCCCTGACAATGAGATTGCATCTCGTCTGGGATTTCTCTGTGAAGATCCATCAAAAAAATAATTAAAGACACAACAATCGGCTTGCCTCTCTCATCTTCCTCTTCTGAATTCTCCTCCGAGCTTATCTGGTCCTCATCGCGTTCAGCCTTGTCTTCGTCCCTCTTTACATCCTCTTCGGCTTCGTCGTCCTCCCGTGACTCTTCCTCGGTCCCATCCTTCTGCTCTCCGCCGTCTCCTGACCTCTTCTTCTGGGACAGGATGGATCGCTCGCCGGGTCCTCCCAGAGCTTCCAACATGGATCGATCTAACAACAGAGGCTTTAATTCACTGAAAGGGATTGATTCTCCTGTCATGTTAAAAGCTTCTCCCTCCACTTCATCGCAGCGATATTTCCGCATGGTATTTGTCAAGCTCATATGTTCTACTATCAGCACAATTTTTTTTTTTTTGTTCGCATTGCCTGTTTTCCTCTTTGTGGATAACAGGGAGTCTTGCGGTACCTGTAAAAAGCCAGGTGAAATTCAGTGTGGGAACACATTATGCATGCCCTCATTCTGTCCACAGAAAACATCAGCAGACTTTAAAATTCACCTCAGCACTTTTTCACTGTCTGACTGAATCAGTAAAGCAGTAAAGAATGAAACCAAAAGGGGAAAAAAACAAACATACAGTAACTCTGGATTTTTTTTTACATTTTCATTTTACTTTAGTATAAAAAATGTAAAAAAGTGTGGCTTGCATTTGTATTCAGGCCTTTTACTCGGGAGCCACTGAATAAAATTGTTTGCAGCCAAGTGGCTTCAGATGAAGCAAAACCTTTTTTTTTTTGTGGTGTTAAAATGGCCCAGTCAAAGTCCAGATTAACTGTAAATCAAGAGTTATAGGTTGATGTTCACAGATGCTCTCCATCCAATCTGATTGAATTTGACCTATTTTGCAAAGAGAAATCAGAAAAATACTCATTCTTTTGATGTGCAAAGCTGGTAAAGACTTGCAGTTGAAAGTGAAACTGAAAACTAATTCATTTCAATCCATTTCTAAATTAAAAATGTATATTTATCAAATAACATTGGAATCTTAAATGATGTGTTTCCATTACTTGTGAGCAAAAAATCATCTCAATGAACAGAAATAAAGGTTTGCAAACATTGTCTGTGTGTGTAAGAGAACTGATTAACTGAAATAAATTAATATTTCAAAAATATTCTAATTTCTTGAGTTAAATCTGCAAAGTACAAATTCTGCTAAATAATAAAATATTAACAAAAAAGTACAGATGTCTGTGGTTGTACGAAAGGTTCAAGGGATCTGAATACGTTTGAGACCTACAGCTGGTTTGACAGATGACATATTTAAAGATATTGATTCAATATTTGCTATTTGCACTTTCTCATGAGTCGCTGATCCGACTCACCTGCACCATCAGCTGTAGTTTGAGGGACTTGTGTGCCTGAAGTTGGCTTCTCCTTGTTTTTCAGCAGCTGACCTCTCTCATGATCACCTAAAACAGTCAATCAATAAACAAATATTGAATGACTGATTGAACGCTTTAGCCCTGGTTCTCCTTCTTCACCTGCATTCAGCACACAAACACTGACTGTGACTAATGAGTGACTCACCTTGAGCAGCGATCTCCTGCAGCTCCTTCAGAAAGTTATGGTGCCGGAGGATGGTGAGGAGCTTCTCGTCTGCACGGACATGCAAACGAGTTTTTAGAGTTAGGTGTTTCATTTAAAAAGAGAAAACATGAGACGTGAAAGCCGACGAAAAAGGCAGCAAAATCTGTTGGTTCTGTTTTGACTTCTTTTTCTGTAGAAGACTCAGCAATTCGCTTTGGGGATTTTTCATCCAAGTTAATGGCCAGTGAATTTACTGCTTTCAAAGCAGAAATGCAATGAATCACTTGGCTCATGGAGACTCCCTCTGTGAATTACAGCAGCAGCGAGAAGTGGACTTTCTGCTGACCCACAAACAGCACTGCACTCCGTAGGCAGCAGCCGCTCCTGCACCGTGCCGTGCACTCTCTTGTACGATTCTCAGATTTTTCTTTTCCTCCCTCCTCCTCCTCTCTTTTCTTTTCGTCCATCTGGTGGTGTGCTGTTTCCCTCGCTCTGAGCGCTCAGAGTGCCGATTGATTTTTTTCTTTTTTAAACAGCAAGGACAGCATGAAGGTAAAACAATGCCTATGTAACTGAATAGTCTTCAGCGAGTGGCCCTGATGTGTATACTGCTCTGCAGCGGGTCTTCATCCAGCCGTGACCGCATCAATCCATTAACCTTTCGGTGCGGCCGTTGCTCAGACTGATGCAACTGCAGGTTGTGAAGTCCGGCTTCTTTAGGAATGCTGTTAGTTCTGGTTTCTGTTTGAGCAGGACACCAAGCGGCGGCTCCCTGTTTTAGCCCCCACAAAATGTGCAACCAGAGAAAAATAAAGTCCAGATCTCACCACAAAGCAGATTTTGCTAACCCACGTTTGATAAGCTGTAGAAAACAAACTTGCGCATTTTGAAAAATAGAGGAAAAAGCTTTTGTAAGTCTCCCAGTAATTCAATGAAGATTCAGGTTAGGCCACTCTAGATGATTACAAAAAAATCATGTAGCAACTACATTGTCATTGGCCAGCCAAAAATGTACAGTCATGCTTTCTTACACTAATGCCTCCCCCTCACAGATGGTGCCCTAGGCGGTGAGCCATGTCCCTCATTTCAAACTCTGCCACTAATGACCACAACGATGACCACAAAATGATCAAATAATTCATTTAGGTCAGTTTAAACGGCAACTGCGTCACACAGACACTACAGCTACAAGACACTAGAATCTCATTAAAATTTAATGAAATGCTTTGGGCAAAGTTACACTAACCAGATGAATGTGGCGTCAGTGTTTTCTTTTATTTGCTGGAGTTACAGCAAATAAAAGCATTTCTTACGTTCTTAGATTTAATAAAAAAACAAAGTGTGTTTTAAAGAGCAAGAAAGCAAAAAGTGATTATTTTATTAAAGATGCAGGTCTTGGAGCAACGAGGCATTGCAATATTTTTAATATAGTCCTACTGAAGACTTACGACCTTCAAAAGAAGGCTGCGAGCAAAACTCACTGATTTATGGGCATAATCTCTCCAAAATAAGCTAATAATCATTTATTTAGATGTTCTCTTAACATTTATCTATAAAAATAAGAAATGATAACTTCACTGCAGGACATACATAGGTTACTATAAGACTAATTAGCAATAAAAAGTAGGATTATTATTGTTTTTTTTAATTGTCTGTGATAATTCAGGGTTTTCCAGTAATAATTTAGCATTTTGTCAATAAAATTCAGCTTTGATTAAAAAATAGTGATTACAACACAATCTGTTCCCAGGGAGATAGAAAAAAGTTAAAGATGCAATAACCTTGCAAACGTGTGCACATCCTTAAATTAGTACTTTTTTGAAGCATTTTACGATTCCTTTTAAGATTTTCCCAACTTTTCCTTGTTTCCATTCTTTAGCTTCAGGCATAGTTTGCAGAAATGCTACAAAGGATTAGAAGGACATTATTTTAAAGGTATGCAAATTGCATGTACGATTCCGCATCATTGTTCAGTTACTATGACTTAATACCAGCAAGCAATAGTTGGAGAAAATGTGGAACAGTGACATTAGAGAAATTCTCCCTCAGTATTGAAAATAGGCGACTGAATATGCTCAGGGGAGCAACCAGCTAAGCAACCAGGCTAAAAATATTAAATATAAAGGAATCTATAGTGATTAACTTATACATTTTGGATGAGAAGAAAGTCACAGACTTGGACTTGTCCAGTCAGACAAAAGATGTCCTCAGAGTCTGATGACTTAGAAAAAAAAGGTACAGTGAGCAAATATTGTCATGTGAAGATATGGGAGGTTGATTCTGGATCAAAATGTGCTGCAACAAGACAACATCAACAATATAGCAAACTCTAAGCTGTGAGGATTTGATAGATGTAATTTACTTTGGAAGCCAGTTGCATAGTCATGCAGACTTTGATAAATGCTTTAATCAAATGGTAGGAACTAATATTTATTTCCTTGCGCATCCCAGAAAATCTAACAGCAGTCTTGCTTCTCTATTGACTTACCGGTCTTCAGAGTGTTTAGACATTCCTGACTGACAGGAACTTGCTTCGGTCTTGACAGAACATCAGCCAGCGCCTCGACGATACATCTCATCACCTGCGCACAAGGAGAAACAAAGCCCAAAAAATTTGTCTTGCTTTTGGTTCAGATTTTTTATTCTGTGCAAAACTTTGCAGTCAGTATCTCACCTGGCTGCAGCAGACAACTTGGACTGCTGTGCCCCGAGTGGCGACTAAGTATATACTCAGCAGAGCGTTCACATTTAAAAAATGAAGCAGCAGCACAAACTGTACTTTTTGTATGCTGACAAATACTAGATGCCAACATAAATGCTGTTAGCTGCTCCACTGAAAAAAAATAACACCAAAAGTAAAATAATAAACTGAAACAAGATCTTGAATGTTTTTCTTGTTTAGGTAAAACGTATTACTTTAGCCAGAGCAAAATACTGTGACAAGACAACATTGCACTTCTGTCCAAACAAAGTCAAAAAATGGCTGAAATGTCAAAAGGGGAAAAGACTTCTACATAAAGACATCCACTGATGCCCAAATATGGCTGAACAGTATTTCAAGTTGACCAAATCTGAGCTTCAACATTTTCACTTGAATGACTTTGAGTTTGACATTTGGGGTAAAAAAATAAAAAAAATAATAAAAAAGCAAATTTTTAATCTAACTGAAAGCTAAATATCCATGTACACCACCCAGTTATGAGGGATGATGCTGTTAAATTTGAGATAAATATAGGCATACTAAGAATATTTAAACGTTTAATTATTTAGCTGATGTGGATACAGTTTATTGAATTTACTCAACAATTTGAAGGTCTATTTGGATTTTGTTTCATCAAGTTCCTTGATTCTAACACCAGAGAAAGTTATTAATATGTTTGTCTATATTTGTCAAAATGACTTTCTAAAGGCCTGGCCGATTCTGATTTGATAGCAACCGCCATGCAAAATATTGCATTTTGAAATGTTTGTTTTATTTTTATTTTATTTTTTTGCACCTATAGCAATCAGAATGCCTTTGATCCTTCTTATAGCCACTTTCTCTTTTCACATGGGAGCCTTTTATTCTTTTTTTAACTTATGCACATCCTGACGCATGACCTAGAGAGACCAGGATACCTAAATCATTCTGAGACCATATCAATAAAAGCTCTACATTCCTTGTACCAGAGCGTCTTCTCAAATATATTTTTTGCTGACCATGTAATTTTTCATTTAACATTGTTTTCCATATCTTTTCTTTCCATTCTTGGATCCCTATTTTACAAAAAAAAAAAAACAAAAAAAAAAAACATTTTGCCCTGGTAATTGGACTCCTGCCATCTTAAATCCTGGAGGTCAAGACTCTCTGCGGGTTTCCAATTAGTATGTATTGATTTCACAAACCTCCCCAAGCGGAGAAAGTGCTTTGAGTTCAATTGCAAGGACTGAGTATATTTAATCACTGCACAACTTCAGTGTAACACGCAGAAACATTGTGATTTTACATGGTCATTCAATTTAAAACAGTCAGCTGTTGGTTTTTTTTTTTTTTTTTTTTTTTTTAAAGGGTGATACAATAGAAGTTGGGCGTGTTATGTAAAGCCTTACTATCACAGGTACAATCAGAGCATCTCACCTCCACGTCCTCATTCTCCAGCTGACTTGAAGTCACTGGCAATGACAGAACTGCAAGAGAAGTAAGAACAGGCTTGTGTTTAAAACCCCTTTTGTCTCATTAAAAACAACGACAGTAACAGGGGCTAAATGTGCCAAAAAGGTGAATCGCTGGATGCACTTCGTCGCTGACTAGAGACGCGCCGCTTGTCGCTGTCCTTGGTGCTGAACCTCTGCAGCTACACGTCTTTTGGATTCATCGTCAGAACCGCTTCACTTTCCGCAAGGTTACTTATGCATTTCTTACCGCAGTTGGACAAAATAGTGAGAAGAAGCAGTCCGCTCCCGATCATGTTGGAAACGAGGTGAATTAAGCTCTCCAGGAATAAAGCAAAACAGCGAAGCTTTCTTCTTCTTATTCTTTTTTTTTTTTTTTTTTTTTAATCAAAAGCTCGGTGATAAAACGGCGAATTACAGACGCATTCTGAACAAACAAAAAAAAACTTAGTCGTCTTTCGGTATTTCTGGAGAGCTAATATATATTTTTTCTCTCCTCCAGCGACCTGGCAGCCTCCCGTCCTCCTCCGGTCTGTCTGCTGACACTTCCCCGCAACAGCAGCGCTCTTATACGGCGAGGTGGAGGGAGGAAATGACATCATCCTGGGACAAGAGGATAACATCGCTCCTCGTGAGCTTACCTCTGTAGGTTTCAGGGCGTGAACAGGTAAGGGTGAAATAACCGGCTGCCATTCAGCATTTTTGTTTGATTTTCCAAAGTTTTTTTTTTTTTTTTGTAAAAGGTCTGGAATGAGAAGGTGCATTAGGTTGAACAAATATTTGCAAACACATAAACAGTGGTAAATCATGACGAAAAGTAGAATAAGGCTTTTGAGTGACTTTGCTATTCATCTTCAAATTGCTTTTAATTCTATTTAGTTGTGGAGGTGATGCACAAATAAATAGCAAATAGCTCTCTAGTTAATAGCTTAATAGTTCTTTAGCTGTTCACTAAAGAGCAAAATAATTCATAGCCTTTGGACTTGTTTCATATCTTCTAATGATATAAACTTCAGGACAATTTATTAAGATTTTCTGTGACAAACACAAAACAGAACATAACTGTGAAAATTAAATTTTAAAAATGTTACAAAATCCGAAACCCGTGGCGTGTGTTCGTTTCAGTTCCACGCTTCTTTTTTTGTTCACTAAAGGTCACTGATATCTGTAACTGGTGCCGCTGGAGCTCAGTTTAATAGTTTAAACTGAATTTAATTTAGGGTTATTTGAGAAAAATGGCTAAAATTACTTCTTCACTTTAAGCTGTGTCTCCACGTTTAACGACACCATCTTTCATATAACCAGCAGTGGCTGGAGAAATTAGGAATGATCCCTTCTGCAGTCAAATCCTGTTGGCGATATTTGCACCGTGAAAGCTTTTTAAAATCGCATGTTGCCTTTTATTGTAATCATCTTTATCATTAGTTCAACTTCTTACATAATTTGAAAGGACATTGTGTGACAATGACAAGCGTCATTTTCAGAGAACCATCATTCAGAACCTATTCGGGTTGAGATATGTGCAAACAGAGCATAAGCACAATGTCTCGACCATTATCATGGTAATAATCTGCAGGCTGCCTCACAGTCTGCATTCTCATGTTTTACAGCCATTTGTAGAATGTCAATGTTATGAAATTTTCAGTTTGTATGAATAAACATAAACCGCGCACATAAAGTGCTTCTTAAAAATCTTTTCACATCTTGTGATGCTGCAGCTACAATTTTTTTTAAATGTATTTTTATTGTGATTTTATGTGAAAGGGAAACACAAAGCAGCGGTGAAGGGAACTGGTTTTCCAGCTGAATTATAACTAGCATCATTACATAAGTGCCCCTTGTGTTCCCAAGGAACAAACACATAAATCGTGGAAACTGCTTGCTTGTGAGCTATTGTTGTTTTTGGTCAGCGGGAGATTCATCAAAACTAAATGGCAAAGAGAGGCTTCCAGGAGTGGATATTCTCCCCGCAGCACCATCCACAGAGATCCCAAAGTTCCCATTGTGCCTGCAGAGCGGCAATAAAGACCCGCCTGCGTCAGAGATGGATCCATATTGTCCCGCATAAACCGGCGGTGGGCCTGTTCAAACATGAAGAGGCTTTTCTTTGAACGGCATCATTATAAAATCTGACAGCTAAGTGGTCTGATTGAAATTCATGCTGATGACCCTCCCAGAAGAAATGAAATGGAATTTGAGTGAACGTACATATTCCAGATACAGAACTGATTTATTTGATACAAAATAACCTCATAATTGTTTGGGTTTTTTTGTCCTTTGAAATAAAGGAAAAATAAACAAGAACGCATTAAAAGGCTGCATATCCACTCAGTCACAGTATAATGTGTCAGACTTGTGTACATTGCAGCAAGTTTCAATAAACCGTCATTATCTGCTATGCTATCCAGTTCATCCACTCTGTTGTGCATTTATTCATTCAAGAGGTAAATGTACTACTTCTGAGAATCCACAATAGCCTCCATCGTTGTTTGTGATCATAATAAATAAACTAATTCAATACATTCTGTTAATTTTCTGTCTAACCAGATGAAACCACAGTTTACAAATGACAACAACTTAAAAGGTTTCATCTTATTTTTGAGATTTGCATGCGTTTTACAGTGGCTTGCTTTGTGTTGCAGGAGTTCTCATTGCGCGGCAATTTCTGGAGAGAACAGAGAAAGTGGGCCAGTCACAGCCTGAAGATCCGAGGAGCAAACATGCAACTAAATCACATGCTGCTTGAAAAGACAAGAGTTGTCTGAAGAGATCTCTGGTGGATAAGAGAATGACAGCATTTCCATATTTAAATCGTTCTTGCTCAGATTACAGCTGTGCTTCTCTATGGAAGCTCAGGTCCGAGGTGGAATACAACGCCTTGCAAAAGTATTTACGTTTCAGTCGCTAGCTGACGCATCATTTACTGGGATTTTACTTGATTGATTGTAACTCATAAATAGCAGTGAAATGAGTACACTTATGAGTAACGAGAGATGTTTGTGAAGAAGAAGAAGAAAAAGAGGAGCAGGATGATGGCAGCTGGTGATGTGGACTTGGAGTGAAGAAGAGACGGACTCGACTTGGCTGCGACCGGGCGGATGAAGATGTACGGGTGTTCCTGCAGACACACAAATAATAAAAAGCACATATAATTAGGTATAATTACAATTAAACTAAAAAAATAAAGCACCGTTTTTCTTAACTTTGGCTGTTTTTACACGAATTTGCAAATAATTTCCTGATTCGGGTACCAGTAGCTGCTCAGAGAGACTGTTAAAAATATCCCACAATCATTTCTGTTTCCTGTGTGCCAAACAGAAAGTATTGCATCTCCTTTAAACCATAAATAAAATCAACACCATGGAGCCCGGCTCAGCAAACCAAAATTCAAACATGTATGAAAATAACATATTTGCATGCAAATTTATTATGTACAACTTTTTTATTTTTTATTACTCAGTGATCATGTGGTGAAACATTTACTGGTGCAGGGTTTCCTATTGAACTAGTCCAGTTCAGCGCCGCACTGGGACTCACCTCTGGTGGACAGATGAGCTTGAGGGGTTCAGAAAAACTGCTCACAATCATTTTCCCTCCCTCAGGCTGAAACTGTGTGCAGGATACAGAAATAACATGCTGCAGCTCGGTGTTTACTTTTCAATTAAAGAAAGATATTTTTATCAACTATGAACAGCAGTTTGGAGTTTGAAATAACATATCTCTGCAGGAGATGTGCAATTTTTTCCCAGAGGGCGTAGATGTTAAACATAGTGCAATATAAATAATCAAGAACGAGGCCTTAAATAATCAACATTTTAAAGCAACGGCCTAACGGCTACTCTTCTAACTTCCCGGAGTAGCTAGCTGTGCTTCAGTGCCAGTGGTAGAACAAATATTATTCTCCAAACATATCTGTTTCTATAGCATTTCTATCTGCTGAAGATGTATCTAAATGTTTGGTTCAAACAAACAAGCATTCAGTCGGGGTACGTATTAGTTCACCATGTTGTTCCACAGTCCTTTAGCCAGCTCCTCTTGTCCCTTTATGGTGACGTGGAAGCAGTCGTGAGTGAAGAAGGTCATATCAATCTTCCCGTTCTGCTCAGAGGGATAAAACATCTACTCTTTAGATTCAGTAACAAACTCTCTGACTAATCAGAATCACAAGCTTCAATTAGCAAAAGCTCCAGCTGTTTGAACAGGCATCCTGATGATTCAATCCCCTTGGTGCAAAGTTTTGTGTTAATTCACCTCCTGAAAGCAGATGCTCACATCACAACAATATGAATGTTTGTTTTTTTGTTTTTGTTTTTTGGTGCTGTCGTTCGTTTTCACTTTTGCTGTGTGAAGTAGATTACCGGGAGGCGTGGGGAGTCGGCGTGTTTGAGGAAGGGCTGCAGGACAACAGCGAAATCCTTCCTGAGGAAGCGATCGCTGTGCAGCAGCTTCTCGAGTCTCCTCTGCAAGAGAAAAACAAAACAGAATTTCAATCATTCAAAATGTAATTCTTCTGATTTCAAAAAGAAGCATCCACCCACGGTTCTAGGAAAGATCTGCGACTGCATAATCCTTTTTGTAAAAGCACAAAAGCACCCACTAGCTTTTACTTATAAAAGATGAATGCAGGACTCATGAATACTTACTCTATTTGTCATTTATTTCTAATGCTAATCTAAAATCTGTGTTTCTAATTCAGGTCTCATAAAATTGTAATAAATATCAATGCGAAACAAAAGTACTGTTTGGCACAGTGAGAGTAATAAATGGCACCTGAAACTCCAGATTGATCTCAATCACCTCCTCAAGTTCAGGAGAGTTGGACACTGGCTCGATCAGGCACGGGCAGAAGGACCTGAACCAGATAAAAACTGGACCAATAAATCGAAACAACACCATAAACATCTACTCAGTAAAAAAAAAAATGTGTAGGACACTTCAAAGCCTAAATCTTTAGATTTAATAGACACAAAAAGAGCAAGGCTTTGCATATCCTGTGTCCAAAGATCATTTAAAAAACTTGTGCATCAACTAAAACGCTCAACTCAACTCACTCCTGAAGACGACCTTCACATTCCAGCAGCTGGACCAGTTGCACCACTTTGTTGATGTCTAACAGACCCTCTCTGCTCTATTTCACCTTGTAATTAACTATGACGTGCATATAAAAAGGATACAAAATCTAAAGTAAAAATTTCCCCTTACATTTTATACGTAAACCCCGCGCTGCTGCGTCTGCTGCGTCGTTTGGCAAGTTGTAGAGGAACCGTGTAGTTTTTCAGTCACAATCCTGAATGAATTTTTCACCAGTCTTCATATCATAAGAGGTAAAGTTCATTTTAAAGTCGTTTGTTTGCTAACACAGGGCAAGATTTCAGGCTCAAATCGTACATTTTTAAAAGTTGAAGTCTAGACCATTCCAGAGGCTTAATGGAAGATAAATTTATCCATTCAAGCAACATTTTATATGTGTGTTTGGAGTCATTGTCCCATTATGTCACGAACTATGGCATTGCTTCAAGAATCGGACCAAAGCTCAGATCAATAACATTTGGTTAGGTTGTTTAAGAACAGCCCAGAAACCACTAAGACTCAAGTTCACCAGTCTCTCCAACATCACCGCCGTTAAATAAACGGCTGAAATGGGCGGCAACCTGCTTGCGGTTCAGATGAAGCAAAGACTGAGCTGTTTGGCCTCAGCAACATGATGAATGAATGGTAGGAGTCCAGCTGAGCCTTCCTAAACTAAGTGTTGCTTACAATCAAATCACTGGAGCTGCGTCACATATTATCAGCCCACCCTTGACAAAATGACGATTTAAATAAATCATAAAAAGCCCAGAATTGTTACTACGGGGATTATTGCAGGCTCACCGCTGTAGACGACACCCTGGGGTAGGCCTCTGTACCTCCCTCAGAAAATGCATTCGCAAAATCTGCACCACGTTGACGATCATACGGGGAACCTGAAACACATCATGGAGACACATCACTAGACCCTCACTCCGAAGAAATGGTCGGCAAATTCAAAATGCATCACGTCCCTCTTTTCGTTTTGGCTTCACCTCATTCATAAGCATTTCTAGAGAGAGGGTCATGTAGTGAATGAAGTTATCCACCGAATACAGAGCCTAGGGAGAAAAAGGAGAAACAATCCAGCAAAAATGCTTTTACTTTAAACTAAATTCAGCAAACAAACAAATAAAAAAATAAAAAAAAAACACTCACCTTATCTTTACAGTAATCACAAATGTCATTCATGCCTATGAGAATGGTCAGAAGCTTCCAGTCTCCGTCAAAGTTAAGACCCTAAAGTGGAGCAAAGCACGATCTAAAACATAGAAGGCCGTCCTAAAGCTTTCTCTCTTTTTTTGTTTCTTGTACCCACACTACCTCATGTCGTCTCAGAGTGTCAATTAATTCTCTTGTCTGATCTGGGAGGTTGCTAGGAAAAAAATAAATAAATCAGATTTCAATACAGTTACAGATCTCAGTTCTTTCAAATCACAGAAACTGATCCCTTCACTAGGGCAGATCAGCGTCTGTTAGAGTGACAAGGTCTTACAAGGTGTTATGTCCGGTCACGGCCAAATTAAAGCCGGTTTCACTAATATGAGCCCCCTTCCCATGGATAGTCTTTCCAGGAGAAGCGCCAAGCAGAGTGGGGTTGAATAATTTGATGATGTCTAAAATGCAAAGTTAGGAATAAGTTAAGAAAAGCCGTGGTATCAAACTGATCTGACAAGAGATAATGGTAAGAAACGGCATCTTACTCGCCAGAGTTATGACGTCTTGAAAAGTACCGTAGCCTCCAATACTTCAGAGGGTACATGTATATTATTAGTACAACAGAAATATAAGGAGTTGATATGCAGGACCACTAAAGCAAACATATTCTGATTGTAAGGGGTAAATCTCACCTCCACGACACATGGCGAAACTCTACTGGGATTTCCAGCACAGTGGTGGCATTGGCACCTACGGCTGTCTGAAAATCAAAATGGCAGTTTTTCCCAGTTACTTTTATGGATTAATTCATATCCTGATGTTTAGCAAGTGTTTCAGTGTTCATACAAAGCAGGTTTACTTTTTTCAGATTTTAGATATACGCTTGTTAGGCGTCAAAACAAAAGTACCTACAGTCACGGAGTCTCCCAAGGCGGCGATGACTTTTATATCCGCTGCCTTCACAAATTCAACTGCAGCGAATGTTAAAAGAGAGTCACAGAAAAAGGGTGTCAATTGAACTGAGGAGTGAAAGAGGGGTCACTTGGGAAGTGGACGTACCTGAAGAGGGGACAGTAGCAGACGGGGTCATGTCAGGACACTGGAACGGAGGATGTTTGAAGCGCATGGGTCGAGTTTTCTCTGGAAACGTCTGTAAAAGTTAAATAAAACGGAATGGCATACGTTCTCCACTCTTTTGAATAATAAGAGATCTTTTAGCTTTAAAAGCCAGTTTAACTACGTCATCATCATCATCAAAGCAGGAACTGGTTTAAACCTTCTTTGTTGTGCATTCGCCATATTTTATCAGAGCATACTTATTTGATGATCTCAGTAAATTAGATCATCAAAAAACACAAAACTCCCGTACACATAGACTCACCTACAGTGCGATATACTTGTTTATTTCTCAAGGTTAGAGCTAATGAAACCCTCTGATTCAATTTCATAAAAATTTAAATATTATCTGGGACTAATAAAAAACAGATTGTTATTACAAACATATCCATTTACTGAACAGTGTGTCAATGTTCTCAACTGTATATTTACTCATTCCCTGCCTGGAGAACATTTTACATTAATTACTGCATTGAAAGTGTCAATAAATGAAGTTGATCACCCTGAAGTACTGCTGAGGGGTTTTGATTTTGTCACCTTTAACACAGAAAATCACAATGTGCTTCAGAAAGCACAAGACATGTTAAAAATGATTGGTCTAGTGACTCATATTATGCTGGTCCAGGCCGGTTCCAATAAAGCACAGAAACACCATGGTGATAAACCCAGGGCTTCGGCCTTTGGCAGCGTGAGCAGGTGTCAAGTCCTGCTAGGAAGTCAAATCAGCTTCTCCAAAAAAGCTTTTCAGCAAAGGAAGCATGGAACGTTCTAAAATTTCCTGCTTGTGTTCTCACTAAAACCAGGAAAATACAGCATGTCACCCCAGTTTTCACCCCACAGCTCAGAGAACAGACTTTAAAATGCTGTTGGCTTATAAATCATTGGGGTGTTTTAAAACTACCTACCACCTGGAATGATTTATAGACAAAAACCAGGTGACAGAACCTTTGATTTCTAATCAGCAGTTATGTTTTTGTTCCCAACAGCCGTTTGTTGGCCGGTTTCAAAACAAGCGGCAAACAGTACCTTATTGAGGTCCTCGTCACTGTAGTGTCGTATCCCCTCCTGATACTCCCCCCACCAGTCGTCACCTTTGAAACAAATTTAAATCCTCTAAAATATGCACAATTTCTCTCAATACAGATTTAAAACATTTCTAAACATTCCCAAAGACATCAGTCATGAAATCCTTGGCCTGTTTCATACGTGCAACTCTTACGCTTCTTTCTTAAAGAAAAAAAAAACCCAAAATTATCTTAAAAAGTTTGCTACAATAACAAAAAATGATAACAAGCACAGCCCTGCTTGTTCTAGCACCTACCTTTGACAGAGCAGGACAGGAGCGCACATGCCACGGCGATCAAAAGCGCCTCCATAGCAGTGCATATGTACCAGACAATAGGTCACCCCTACACACAGCACAATGTGATGCTTCTGTTTTTACAGCACTGTCACTTTGTGTCAACGCCACCAATTCAAGCTGAGGGACCAATGAGAAAGTCTGGACCAGAATAATGTATTTATCGATGGTCTGTGGGGTTTTTTTTCTTATCGAGAGCGAAAGCTTTCAAATGGTGATGTAAACCAATCCAGGCTGAGATAGAGGCCTCAGAAGAGAATTATGAAAAATTCACATTCCAGTTGTGTCTCAACTGCTTCTAAAAACAACCAAAGAGCTTAAAAAAAAACCACCCAACTGTTTTTTGGCAATAAATCCATGCTTTTTTGGTATCTGGAAAAAGAGCCATTTCAAAAAGCACTCAGGCACAGTGCAGTTACATAGCAACTCACCTAGCATCCGTAACCATAGAGCTGTTCTAATCTGTTCAAAGAAGCATAATAGTTTACCTTTAAGAAGACTTTTCTCCCATTCTTA
The DNA here is from genome assembly GCF_002775205.1 of Xiphophorus maculatus. Lineage (NCBI taxonomy): Eukaryota > Metazoa > Chordata > Actinopteri > Cyprinodontiformes > Poeciliidae > Xiphophorus > Xiphophorus maculatus. Next base: position 14,865,017 of record NC_036457.1, on the reverse strand, counting down.
TACGTTTAATGTTCATAGCCAATTCTTAACTTGTCCCTTTTCTAATTGCCTAGTAGAAATTTGAGATGAAAACCCGGCAGAGATTATGTCAATAACAAACCGTCAAATATCCATAATCATTTATTAATTTATTATGTCTAAGCCTGTTCTTGGAAAAAATAAATGTTTACCTCCCCAAACATGACTTGCCCTGCTGGTGAATTCTGTAAACCTCCCCGTCCTCAAACGTGTCATGGAGTCGCACAGCAGCTTTGTTTCTTAAGAGCATAACACGGGTACAGAGAGTAGGAGGAATATGTTAAACTCTTGTTTGAATGTATAATCTAATTTTTGGTTCATGCTTGACAGAGAGCTGATTTGAAGTGTGGGCTTAAAACACTTTTAAAGAAAAACAAAAATACAGGAAATGAAAAAAAAAGAATTAAACAATATAATTGATAGTTGCAGTTTTTCAATTATTACTGACTGAGTAGACATGCATGATATCAAAAAACCCACAATAAATAACAAAAAGACACTAAACTGTAGTTTGGCATGTTTTCGACTTGCCATTTAATATGAATTTAAAAACCTATTATTGCATCATTGTTTAAAGAACAAATATTCTCCCACAAAATGTTTCTAATAGGATCTTATTTTGGCGTAAGGTTGTTTTTTTGTTGTTGACCAAATTCAAATGCTCCTCATTGTTGAAAGCCAAACAGTCACTCCAGTAGTTCAGCTTTTTAAAGAAAATTGTCCAACATCCTTATTGTTTCTCTAAAAATAATAATAAAAAAAGCAGATGGATTTTGTATATTATAGTATAGAAATTAAAACTTTATGGATTCCGGCAAAAATACTGAAGGAAATTTAGCTAGAATTAACTTAAGACAGTTAAAAAAAATTGCCTCAACCAAAAAAAATGAAGCAGAATCCTGTCTTTAGCAACTAAAACATTAAATAAGCTTAATTCACATTCCCTTACCCTTTTAATTTTCTAGATCTGCTTTTATTTAGGACTGAAGCGGATCGACTCCTGGCGAAAAAACATTTGACAAAATAGGGACGTGTGAGAAGAAACTAAAGCAGAAATTAGAATCCTTCTAATCAGCTGACTTTAAAATGTTTTTAATCAGGAAACTGCAACATAGCTCCATGGTGAGGCCATGGTTGCCTCTGGCAGAATCCCGAGTCACAGGAAAAAAAACAAAACAAAAAACTCCTAGGTCCTGTGTTTGTTTCATCACTCCTCGAATGGAGAACTGAACAGTTTCAGCAGCCAATGAGAGTTTTCTAATAACGTGGAGGAGAGCAGTGGGAGACATGCTCAAAGCAGCAGGTTTTTAATCAGTTCTGCGTCTTTCCCTGGCCTCTCCTCACTGCTGCTGCTCCTCCTCCTCATGAGCCTCGCCTGGGGCGGGCGTCTCCTCCTGATCCTGAGGCTCTGCCTGAGCTTGCGGCTCCTCCTCCTCCTCGTCCTGAGCGGGTCTGGGAGGGGGCGCTGGAGTGGGAGCCGGGGGGCGGGGCGCCACGATGATTTGATGCTGCCGCTGTCTGTAGGCGATGACCGTGCCCAGCAGCAGGGCGATGACCGTCATGAGGTAGAGGTCCCACTCCGGCCCCAGAAGCTGGTCCAGGTCCACCTGAGCAATCAACTCCTTCAGCTTCCAGAGGTCAAGCCAAAACGGGAGCGGCGGGAGAGAGCGGGGCAGACATAAATAAAATCATTTATCTCACAGATAATATATAAAAAAAAAGGCTGAAGATTCAGTGGAGTTAATGTTTCAGGGCTGAAGCACTTACATTAAGGTCCTGCAGGTGCTGCAGAGTGTAAATCAGGCCCAGCTTGCACAGGGCCAGGAAAACTGGGACCTGGGCATCAGGACTGGCTTCTGCTGCCATGTCGTAGAAGCGCTTTGCTAAATGGATATCCTGCAGAAGAAAAAAAACAAACATTAAACTTCCAGATTTCTAGTTTAGAAATCATACATTTGGTACCATTGATTTATGAATCTGTAAATATGTACATACATAAGTTGTTATTAGAAGTTCATATGTAGCGCAGACTCACCTGTTTGATACCCAGACCTTTCTCATGCATGTAACCCAGGTTGAACATGGCCTGGGCGCCGTTTTGTTGCTCTGATGCGAGCCTGTAGTGAATGACCGCCGTCTCATAATCCACATCTGTTCCATACCCATAGAAGTGATAGTCGCCCAGTTTAATCCGAGCCACAGTGTAACCTTGAAAGGAAAAGTACATGAGATTTTTCTTTTTCCTAGAGTCGAGAGGAAAACTTCTCATAATGTCTGACATTCGTTCTGATTAACACACGACAGAAAATCTGAAAATGTAAAGCAGTGAAGAGTTGACACAGCCCGCACCTTAATCTAATCAATGAAATTAGAGTTTCACATAATAAATTATTATTTTTATCATTTAATTTTAGGTCACACTTCAAGACTATTAACACTTCAAGACAGCAGATTAAACTGTCATTGGAGAGTCCAATCTCCTTCTGAGCGTACAATTGTACCCAATCCATTTTATGATGTTTAACTACCCCTGATGTTTAGTGAACCAGTGTTTGCAGTTTCTTTTTTTGTTGTTGTTTATTGAATTTTTTATTTCGTTTCTCATTTCTATTTGGATTAATAAGGCCCCGACCTTATTTTAAAGTCGCTGCGACATAAAACAGCTACTGTTTTATGTCGCAGTCATGTAACAATTATAAAACGTTTGTTCAGACTGGTACATGATGGAATCTTCAAAGCGCAAAATCTAAATAAAAATATTTTTTATTGAGTATTTCATTTCTTAAAACATTGTGAATTCAATCAGATGTTTTAAAGATAGGAGATGATTAATTACTCTTAAACCTCAGCTTCTTCCAGCGTGTAATGCAGAATAGCTTGTCACAGCATGAGTTAAAAAAAGCAAAACAAAAAAAAAACTTAAATCATGAATTTATGATGCATGACTGAATAAGAGCCTACCTTGTGCAGCAGCTCTTGTCCAGTGGAGTAAAGCACGAGGATAGGTCTCATTGTCGCTAAAGATTTTTGCTCCTTCTGTTTGGTAAAAATCCACGGAGCAACAAAACGTCAACTTTGACTCACCATCATCAGTTCAAAGCAATAGTCAGGTTATACACAAATGCATCTTGGATTTCTTACTCTGGTCCAGAATGAAGGCTACATTGCTCTGAGCCACTTCATATCCCTGCTCTGCCAGCAGCAGATACTGGACCAGCGCGGCGTCCGTCTCTCCCTCTTTGAAGCTGCCGTAGGCCGTCATCAGACGCTCGGACCAGCGGCCGCGCTCACACACGTTCTTAAAAAGCTGACAGCAGGAAGCACACACACCACGTTACAATAGGAACATTTTCATTTCTGCATAAGCGTTTCAAATCCATCGGAAGACAATTGCATGTTTTAATACGTGTAGTTAAGACCAGCTGCTTACCTCCACTGCGGTGTGGCAGGAGCGCATCACGCCGGTACCGGTAGCGTGCATCTGGGCCAGGTTGTAGAAAGCCAGGATGTGGCCGGCCTGCGATGCCAGGTTGAAGAATTTCAGCGCTTGTTTGTAATCCCGCTTCACACCGATGCCATCTGCAAGAAAGACAGACAGACATATATTATTAAAAGAAGACTAAATAAATACAGAAAAACCAGTGAACTTAAATATTTTCCATCTTACTGTAATACATGGTTCCCAGCTGGAGTTGTCCGTCCACCCAACCCTGCTCTGCTGCCTTCTGGAAGTATTTTAGAGCCAACTCGTAGTTCTGAGGACAAAAAGAAAAAATAATTAAAGTAGCTGCTGAAAATGTTAGTTAGTTCTAAAAGCTTAATAAAAAAAATTAAAAAAACACATCAAAAGTCAAGAAGAAATAATTTTAGACATTTTGTAAAATGCGTCTCTTACCACAGGGACTCCCCTTCCATATAAATAAGCCATCCCCAGTCCGCTCTGGCCCACTGGATTACCCTGAACAATAACGATGTCGTCTCAGAACAAATATTCAGAACTCTGTCCCCATCAGATGTAGCCACTCAAAGCAAGTCAATTAAATATATATGCACTTAAAAATGTGAGGGGTTTTTACATTACCATATCAGAGGCCTTTTTGAAGTACTGCAGAGCTGTCTCATTGTCCTGAGGGAGAAACTCGCTGCCTTCTGAATACATCTGAGGGCGAAAGATTCAAACAAATAACATAATATAAAAAAAAAAAAACTGATTTCATGCATAAATGCCTGTGTCAAAACGGTGGTTCAAAACTACTGGCTAACACAGCTCTAGAGTTATTGTCAATCCGCACAACAATTTGAGAGTGTTCCAGACATTGAAATTAAAAACAGTAAAGATAGAGAGGAGATAAACCATCAGTAAGTAATTTGACAGAATCTTTCCAACCTTTCCAAGGAAAGCCATAGCATGTGTGTTCCCAGCATTCGCAGCCTGTGTGAAGTAGTCATACGCCCTCTGTTGGTGAGAACAGAGGGCAAAGACATGCTAAACAAGAGAAAAAACAGCTGCAGTACAGACTCATATGCGGTCCTGGTGGTTTAATGTTACCTGGTGATTCTGCTCCACTCCACGTCCACCATGTAGATGAAGCTGACCTAAACCAACCTGAAATGTAGATAAATTAATTGGATTTCAAATAACTAAGCACTAAAGTAACACTAAGATCAACATTCTGACCAATACCGACTCCATGTTGGATGCAGAGGTTTGGATATTAATTTGGCATTTGTTTTTTTCAATGCATTGCTAAAGTGTGCATACCCTCTGAATCTTTTCGCATATTTGCTCGTCAAAACCACAAACTTCAATACAATCCATGTGTTAAGCTTATACAAGGTAGCGGCTAACTATAAAGTGAAAGGAAAAGACAATATGGCTTTAATTTGTGCAAGTAAAAACTTTAACGAAAAAGCATAGCATACATTTGTGTAGGGAAACACAATGCACCTCATCTCACTTTTTGTGGATTTTATTGTGTATTTTTGAGCTTCTCCTAGTAACATTAACAGAGCCAGAGTATGCTCTACTTTCTGTTGATATATCACACAAAACCCCACTGACGTTTGCAGTTTTAACATGAAAAAAAACATTAAAAAGTTCAAGAGGTATGAAATGCCTTATTTGCTCCAACACTAATGCTAATGGTTGTGGCTGAAAAGAGCCTCAAACTAAAGCAAAACACACCTGAGCTTGAACGTCTCCTTTCTCTGCCAAAAACTGGTAATACTGGATGAGGTCTTCCTCCAGCATCCCACTGGTGGAGCCTGGGTTCTCCACCTCATCCAGCAGCCTGATCCTCTGCACTGCCGAGCCTCCCGTCAGCGACACGTCACTCGCCACTAGTGGAGCACAGGGACAGAATATGGACGAAGCAGATTTAAAAGACATTACCCTCAGAAGTGAAATAAAAGCGCAAAAAGATCAAATAAAAAAAAAAAAATGCTTACCGTGATTTGCCACCACTCTATAATGCGTTAACGCTGACTCACAGCTCTGGGAAACACCCACACCGGCCCAGTATCTGTAACCCTAATCACAATGTAGGAAGATATTTAATCTATTATGAATATGCAAATAACATGTCCGTTAGTGCAGCAATTGAATGAGCAAGTCAACTCACCATAATCATATGCGCTATTAGGTTTCCACCCAATGCACCAAAGGTGTAATAAACTAAAGCCTGAAAAACAAACCGTCAGCATGAAGCAATGTAATTAACATGCAATGGCCAGATTTACTGTAAGACAGAATTGCAGTGTAGAAAAGACACCTTGGCTTGACTTGAGTTAACTCCGAGTCCTGCTGCATACAGAAAGCCAAGAGCCTGAGGAGAAATGACAGAGAGATGGTTTACACAAATGCTTGAAGATGGCAGCTCAAAACGCCTCCAAACTTTAGGCGGTATTTAAACTTTGCTAGAGGTTTTACCATCTGAGCTTTAGGTGAGCCCTCCACAGCCAGCTTCTCAAACATCTGTCTGGCTTTGGTGATATTTTGGTTCATGTAGTCTCCAAACAGCATGGCGTATGCAACCTTCTCCGTGGCCTTCTGGTGGCCTTTCTCCGCTACTTTCAACAGCTTCTCGTACAACCTGAGAGATCAGAGAAGCAGAGGTGATGCAAGTGAAACGGAACAAAAACAGCTCATAAAATGTGCGTGACCAGCAGTGTTATGGCCTCCAAAGCAAATAAGGATGTGCAACGTCACATGATCAGTGCTTGGTAGTAAAAGAGAAACAGAAAAAGGCTTTCAAACCAAAACCAAGCTTTCAAATGACGACAGTCGAGAATATCCAAAAAATACAAGCAGTAGTTTCTACAAAGGCCACTACTAGATTCTAGACCAATTCTAGACCATTTGCAAAACATTAAAAATGTTTTGACCCATATAAAAAAAAAAAAAAGATGGAATTGAAATTGTTCTTTTTTTATTATGGAAAGATCATACATTTGAATCAGTTATTTATATATATATATATATAAATTGGGTTTTCTCATTTATTGGATCAAAATTAAAACATACCTTGTCAATAATATATTGGTCAAATGTCTCTTACTTTTACTACATGTTTGTTGTAGCAATCAACACTTGGTAAAGTTTATTTAAGAATCTGTTGGTTTCTTGACATGGAGCTGGTTTTTAATCATTCTTACTTACAGCAGGGTTTGGGTGAAGGTGATTCAAGAACCTCAATGTTAGCCAAAACATTTCTGATGTGTGTGTAGAACCAAACTAGGCCCCAGTTTGAACCGTCTCACTAAAAGCCCCACTCAGAAAAACAGTTTGAAAAACAACCCAAAAACCACCAAAGCTGAAAGTGATCTACTGGAAAATGCTAGAACATCACTGTCACCATCCACAATGAAGCAAAATAAGCATTTAGTGAAAGGGTGCCGACTGAGATGCTTCAAAAGAGACTCCTTCAAAATCAAATGGAAATTGCAGCTGCCCACAAAGACTAGTCAGATGACTTCTGAAGAAAAGTTTAATGATTGGGTCAAACAAACCCAATCAGGAAGCACATTTGGAAGAGCCAAAATGAGGCTTTAAATCATGAGAAGACTATACTGACAGTCAAGCGTGGCAGTGAGAGTATCACTCTGTGGAGCTGTTGAACCATCAGTGTTGTTGGGGCAATAATGTACCTTCAAATTATTCAGATTCAACTGATATAAACAGCCAAACACATGCCAGAATTAGTTATCAACGAATAAAAATGAAAATGCATGAACAAGGCTTAAAAGTCAAGTCTGTGGCAGAAAACTTGTTTGCAATACTTATATAATTGTATGATTAATACATGTGGTAAGAAAAAGGAGTTCAAATAAATTGCTAAGACAATATTACATAAATTAACACCTACAATCAAATCCAATCTAACCCAAACTGTAAGTTAATATTGAGCCTGGAGACCAAAAGGCAGCCTAAACAGAATAGAGGAGAAATACTGAAAGTAATAAACTCACTCTTTCTTCTGGGCCTTCCTGGTGGAACCATTAAGCAGCCGCAGGACTGTCTGATACTGCTCCTCCGCTTCTTCAGCCTGCAGTCTCTGCTCCGCCTGCTCCTCCGCTGAAGATAAAAAGAAGCAAAAAAGAAATGGGAAAAAAAATTAAATTCAGATTTCATAACACCCACTGACAGGAGAGGGGAGGGGCTGAAGTGATACTACAGTTTGTTCAATCTGATTTCCGTCATCCCTGACCAGGTTGTGAACTTGATGGCCTCTCCATTTTACAAACACAAAACGACTTTATTGTTCAAATGCAGTCCTTTTACATTTTGTGCCTCTTTTTCTATGTAATAATACGCTCACTTTTTAATCCAACAGTCTATATTTCTGTCAATAAAATGATACCTGAAAATGAATAAAAACAGCAAAATCCTGATTCCTACAACTTGAAACTGCAAATTCGGAGCCGGAGAGACGGTTCAACCACAGCTGAACACTTACTCTCGCAGAATCCCCATTTCTTGTCTTCGTCATAGTCATAGGTTGTGGCGCACCATAGCCGTCCATCCCCCCGCCCGTCAGTGGTGCAGTCAGAGTACTCCTTCCCGTGGAAGTAGAACGGGAAGATGCAGGGCTCGCCATGGGCTGTGCCCCCATTCACTACAGGAACTGAAATAACATAATAAAATGCTAAAAACCTAGTTCGAAATCACAGTGATAATTACAACTAAATCAGATAAATCCCTATTTGTTTTCTATTTACAATTAAAGAGCTGAGTATTTGTAGTATTAATTAATCTCTACCTATATATAAAACAACAACTGTAGAGGTGAAAGCAACCCCTGAGTGAAATGACGTAACAGACTGCAACAGAAGCCACAGGTGCAGGACGCTGTTAAACTCTCATGGGGTTAAACCGTTTACCCAAAGTGCTCCTGTCCTCAAACCACATGCTGCCTTTCTTAGCGTCGGCAACAGAGAAAGCAGGTTGACATGCAGAGACTTACACAAGCGAACAAAATAAAAAAAAAATTTACAAAAGGGGAAGTTATTTTAATAAGTATTATAGAAATATGCAATTCATTTTCTTCTTACTATATTTAAAAAAAATTGAAGTAAATGTGATTCACCCTCTTTAGGTTTCTCCTCAGGAGGAGGAGGCGGCGGCTGTTCAGGTAGTTCTTCCTTTTCCTCCGTCTCTCGAAGTGACCGTTTTTCCTCTTCTGTTTGGGAGCCGTCGACACGAGGCGTCGCCGCGGCGGCTGCCAGAATCCTTGATACAATATGGACGTCTTCCTCATCAGAGTCTGGATCGTGATACGACTGCACAAAACAAAATTAAAGTTGAACAGAGATCACCAAAACATCAAGAACGTCAGTGGCGCGTTCAGGAACTGTTCAGTACACTTCATAAAAAAAGAAAGAGGAACTTATCATTTCATATGTGTAATAACCTCAGCATCTACAGCACAAGGGTCCACCCAACTGACTAAATGTGTTCACACAACCAGACAGTAAATGCACGTTACTTGAAATACAATATCCTGCAAAAATATCATCACCAAGCATATTTTTTTACAGCTGAGATATTGAATCAATGACTACCATTCAATATATTGTGCAGCTCTAATTTTGATCTAAATGAAGAAATGCCTCTACTAATACATCAGAGTATATAATGTTGCTTGATGTGTTTATTTCCCCCAGTGCCATGAACTTGACTGTCAAAATCTGACCGAGTATGTGAGCTCAAATGCAAAAGCTGATTTTATTTGTTATTGCTTGATTGTAATGTCCAAACTATAGATAGAAATTTTCGCATGGGAATTCTATGAATAGCATTTATTGGACATTAAAAAAAATAATGGTGGGAGTTCTTAGAATTGATGCATTTAAGGGAAAAGGAAACTAACCAAACAGTTTGCTAATGTACATGAAGCTTCAACTCAACAGACTTCAATAGGCATTATTTACATTTTACAACTAGGTTTACGGGTTTTTTTAAGGCAACATTTCGGGTTTGTGCAGTTTTTTGTAACGTTACGATCACTTGAAGTGGAAGCAAAACAAACTAGGGTCGACATGGTTTGCACAGGTCACAAGATAAACAGTAAATAATCGTGTCTATCATTACGTATTCCTGCTCTGACATATCTTTCGATCAATATCCGATATCTCCTGACGCACCTTTAACTCAGATCCATCGTCTCTGTGTTGATCTTCATCTGAAACACATTAGTAGGGCAGTAGTAAAGACACAGGCTCTCCAAATTGACTGATCAACTTCCTAAACCAAGATAAAACAGCTGCTGTCAATGGTCCCGAAACGTGCTCTAAACGTCTGCATATCACAAACACAGTCATCTCTTACCTGCTGCCAGTCGATCAGCGAAGACGAGAAGGAGGATAGCCACAAAATAAAGCCTTTTAGCCGTCTTCAACCCTCCCTTATAACCCATTGTTGATGTAAACGGGCTAACCGTCTGCTAGCTGCAGCCGTTGCTGTTTCTGTTACCAAACATTCGGACACAGAGAAAACTAGCACAAAATAAACTTTCACACACAAACCTGGTCGAACGGAGGCCGGATCACTACATATAAACGTGGTTAATTTTAGCTTCCCCAACTGTCAAACAAGCTAAGAAATTCCAATGCAACAAAACTAGCGAGCTGAGGAGTTCCACTGAAACGACGCAGAGCTAACAGGCTAGTTCTACACAACCGCATAGACTAAAAAAATGGCCAAATATCAACCTATTACTAAGCTTCCTGATAAAATAGCAAGTCCATACGTAGATTTTATATCAATAGAGTGAAAGACATCGCTTTGAGGTCTGACATTTAGTTTTAAACCAGCACTACCTCACTTAGCTAACCATGTTAAGCTCTTACTATGGATCAACGTTTCCTACTCTGGAATTTTCCACCAATCAGAACCCGCTTCGAATGACAGAAGCCAATCAGAGATGGCCAGAAATGTCTCAGCGAATCAAGTGGATACACAATTATCTTTGCAGGTGACGGGCTGGTCCACGACACCAAAACATGAAAGAGAGACGACATGAATATGAAAGTTTGGGGAAGGTTATTTTGAGCCATGTTTCAGTTTCTTTAGCAAATCAACAACAGCAGTGCTGACATTTAAGCTTAAAATACTTTGTAAAATTAAGTAATTGAATATGAGATAGTTGTCCATACACTATTTTCATATTTAAGATAAAATACAAAGAAATCCAAATAAATAAGTTTTAGGAGAAAAACTTACTGTCCTCTTTAATAAAAGTATGTTTTTATATGGCATCTTGAGGTAACCAATGTTAGAAATGGTTTAACATTACAATGATAAAATACAATTATTTTTTTCCTCAATTTTCTGTCATTTCAATATTCTCATCATTCTCTGTGTGATTTAGCTTATGAGTAGAATATACACAGTATATCAGCTTTTGACATCAAGAGAGTATTTGTCCAAATGGCATACAGAACACGGCATTACAGCTAATTTCATTGAAAAAAGGAAACATCTTTAAACTGGTTCTTGCAAAGAACCAACATTAATTATATGCAAATATGTATGGATTTTAAGTTCAATTTATGCATTTCTGATTCTGTTGTGTTATTTTGTGTTTTTTATCCTTGTATTTATGTGATTTCTCATCAACCTGCCTGCCAATGGAACTAGAGATGGAAATTAGCCACCTGGCTATATTCTCACGTTTACAAGTCGTTGGTACCGTTGTACTATTTTTAAAAATATACTTGAATTTCCAGCTGCCATTGGGAGAGAATCCAATTTGTCATGTTTTATTTACCTGAAACGACCAAAATAGATTTTTTAAAATTTCCGAGCCAATTTTTAAATGAAATAAAACAAATTAATAAATAACCACTCGTTGAAGATCTGAAACAGAATTCCTAAAGTTGCATTGACCAGATCTTAATAGTTACTGAACTTTGAAAACGCGAGTGCAAATAAATAATCATGGCAGAAGTTGTGGTAATGAATTACTTCACGTTTATTTACAGGCAGTCATGGTGGTAAAAGGCAGCTAATACATTTTTAGAAAACAAATCACCAAATCATACATTACAGAAAGTGACAGTGTAAACGTTACAAACAAATCGAAAAAGTCCATCACATTTTTGTTAACTCTCCATGATTTTGTAGAAGTGAACCATTTGGGAAGTTAGACATAGCAATGCAGATATTATGTGACAATGTGAGAAACTATTAGATAAAGCTGCTACTAAAAGCACAATATGTGCAAAAAAAAAAAAAAGATAAACGGTACATTTTCTTTTCCCAAACAAAAAGGTTTGCAAGTACACAGAACCTGACATTAGTGGTAAGGCACAAAGGCTCAAAATTAATTATGTGCAAATGTATCACTGCATAAGCTCACTTAAAAAAAAGCTTTTTTCGTAATATCTGTGCAGTTTTGTTGATTGAATCATATTCACACGTTGAGACACTCACAGATTATAAAGGTTTCTTCGTACATAACTTTACTCATATGTCTTCACTGCATGCCTTTGAAAATCTAAGACATGATACGGAATCCTTTTGATCGTTTTAAGAATACCTAAAAGGAAAGAAAAACAACAAAAAAGTGGAGCTTTTTCACCTAAAATGCGTAATTCCTTTTAGAAACCTTCCTGGACAAATGGTCTCATACAAGATTCAATAAAGTGGTCATGAACTTTAACAAAATGGGTAAAGAAAAATAAGTACAAAATTCTCTATAACCATATGCTTAAAATAATTTATCTGACGGATGTGGAATCTACTAATGATCATATTATTGCACGGCACCATGTCTTACATCTAATTAAAGCACAAACGTTAAAGCCAACCAATAAATCACAGTATGAAAATAGGAAGAATTTCTCCACCAGTGGAAAAAGTCTTTCAAAAGTGGTTTCTGTTTAGTGCCCTTGCTAACGTATACACACCCCTTAAAGTTATTTATGCTTTAATAACATTACAACCACAAACCTGAATGTACTTTACAATAATCTCATGTGATAGACCAACACAAAGTGAAATGTAATTGTGAAGTGAAAGAAAGCAGATCCATGTTTTGCAAATGATAAAGTGCAGTTATATTTAGTTCCCTTTACTCTGATACCGTTAAATAAATCCAGAGTAACCATCTGTTCTGCGAAACCTTCAGAGGTTTGTCAGAAAACATTATGGAGCAAACAGCATTATGCAGACAAAGGGACACGACAGACAGGTCAGGTACAACGATGTGGGGAAGAACGGTTATAAAATATTATCCCCAATTTTCAACATTTCCCAATGGTTTCCAACTCCCTTCACGAAACAGAAAAAGTATGGCACGAGTGTAAACTGAAATAAATATAGCTGTACAATAGTTTTTTTTTTTTATGTTTTAGCTATTTTTAATCAAGATGACATTTTTGATTTTCTTTCTACTTCACAATCATGCACAACTTTTTGCTGGTTTATCACTTCAAGTTGCAGTAAAATACATTGTAGCTTTGGAAGGGCAGCTTCGGTAAAAATGTAGACGATTCTTTATAAAATCTCCCTGGGAATCATTACATTGCAAAGAACTATAAAAAAAAATGGTTTTTCTGTAATGTTTTTCCCCACACAATAAACTGCAACTGAACCGCCTGCGTTCTCTTATGGGTTCCAAAACCAAATAGCGCTTCGCTACAGATGAAGAATTCCCCCATTGCATCCGGATTCCCAAGAAACTCCAGAGAACCAGCCGCAGCTTTGTCTCAGCAGGAAATTTAAAGTAGGCCAGGACCCCGCAGGACGACATTGCAGGCCAGAATTCATCGCTGTACTTCTTTGATGACCCACTCTGCTGCAGGATTCAGCTGGGAAAGATCTTTCATGTATGTTTCTCCATCTAAGCATCTCTCCTCTTTAGAGAAGGGCAGACAGAGAGAAATAATTAACAGATGGATTATCAGGAGCTGCAGTCACTGTAACTTTCATGTATAAAAGATAAGTGAATGAAAATTTAAACAGCTCAGTTCTATAGTGCTGGGAGTTGAACTTACTGATGTTTCCACCGATCTCATAGAGACACAAATCTTCCTTTTTCACTGACACTGAGCTGGAAACAAAGGTGAAAACAGAGCTACCGGCCAGTAGTCTACATTTTACTGGAGCAAAGCGAATTGAGTATAGATGTAGACGTTACCTGTCTTGGCTTAGGAAGCGAGTTAGTACATCAGCAGCTTGCAAATCTTCTGTAAGCTGAATCGCCATGGATATTTTACTGAACTGTGGTGCTTGAACTCGAATAATTCCCTGAGTATTCTCCTGGTGAAAAAATACAGATGTGGAGAGTTAAGGGTCAAAACCATAAATTTGACTTCACACATAAATTCAAGGTTATAATCCAAAACATCCGTCTCCTAAAGGAGAATTTAGGAATAAATTACTTCTCTGTTTAATAAATTGTTACACTCTCCAAACAACTGTTACTGTTACAAATCTGTTTCAAGGACAGCCACTTCTCAGTATTGTACGAAAAGACGAAGTGTCAGCTGTGTAATTACTCTCTGCCAGTCAGATATCCTATCATATTGGAGATAAAATCAAGACTGCGAATAAGATGTGTTAACTGCTTGGCTGAAAAGGGCTGAGCAAAGGCTTGTAGTGCTCTGGAAATGATTGACAATTTGAAATTTTGCTTCAACGCTTCAGTAAAATTCTACAACATCACCACTAGATGTCACTGTTCCTCATTAGACTAAACATTGGACCTGTGGAAGGACCAGCAGGTATCAACTGTCGGGATTCTTATTTTGAACTTGGCTGTATTGTGTTTGAGCCCCATAAAACTTTTAATATTCCAGAATTATTAATTTACTATAATTTTTTATCTCACTTAATATAATGACCACCCAATTTTTTGTGTTTGTTGTCAGTATTATAACCCATTTTTAAAACTTAATCAAAATGTTCCACTTTCTGCTTTCAAAATGATAAATTTGTTCTGTTTCAACTTAGAAACAAGTTTCAAAAATGACAATTACACAAGGTGACCACTTTTATGAGTTAATTATTTGATAATTACTTAATAATTACTAGATATTGCTAAAAATAGATAACTAAAATCAGCTTATTCCAGAAATCCTCTCCTACCTCTGGGATAGCTTTATCAATTGGTCTGTCGGTGGTTATCTTCTTCAGCAGCTTCCGTACAGCTCTGTCCTTGTACAGTTTTCGCTGGTTTTCCATATTTTGTTGCCTGACCTGAGTCAAAATGAACTTTGGGATCTGAAGTAGATGGTAATAGAGAGATAAAACTGTCTTTTAGAAGATGCTGTTTTTAGGAGCAATCAGGACACATTAAAAAGCATCTCCATTGCTGATTACAGTCATGTTTAACATCTTCAGTTACCGTCCAAAGGAGATTTTGGTATCTTATGAGCAGTCGGACGATGTTGGCTGTGCTGGTTGCCATGGAGAACTCCTGCTGCTCCGTCACCTTGGATCGAAAGCCTTTGAACATGAAGATGTTGGGTGCCATGACAACAGAGACATTGTTTAGAGTCATCTTGTTTTTGACCTGATGATTGATGACACGCTGGAAAAATTCCACCAGTGCCTGCAAAAGGAAATTTACTTTAAAACAAATTCTTCTGTTGAAGAAAGACACATGTGCAATGTGAATTTAGAGTGTGCTACTAGCTTCAAAGACTAAGACATGGAGTACAAACCTTCACCTCTGATAGGTTGATCATGTCTCCTGTACCTCCAGAAGTATAGGTTTATCAAGATTAATTAGCTGAATGGCAATTGACATATTGTAAATTGCAAATACTTCAGAATGGGAATACCTTGTGTCATCTGGTAATTACATAACATTTTCAGAATAAAGAGTTGTTTTGTGTGTGCTAGAATTTCTGTTGAAGTTCTTTAATCATCCCTTAATTGTTTGTTTTAAACATGTTATTTTTTTTTTATTATTATAAATGGTGCTTGTACTGTTGCATAGTATTGCATACCATATTTCAGGTTTTCAATGCAATTCTCTTTATCTATTTTTTTCTGTACAGTGATTTGAGTTCCCTTGTGCATGTATAGTGCTATACAAATAAACCTACCTTCAAAGTATCCCGATTGGCCTCAGGCAACAAAAGCACCAGCAGGTTCAAAGCCTGAAGCTGTTGCTTCTTTGTGGGAAGCTCTTTCACAACACAAAGCACAACAGCACGGTCAGACCTCACACTATGTCACATAAATTGTGAAAACAGACCTGATACACACTGTTGACTGCAATAAAAGCATTGAGGTACTCCACAGTGAGCAGTGGATGGGGCAGCTCCCTGATGAACAGCTTCAACAGGCTCGCAGCATCGTGCTGCTTCACCTGCTTCCACTGAAACGTCCTGTCGTAGAAAGACGACTCGAGCTCCTGGCACAGTGACTGAATTTGGGTGAAGACATACCAGCAGGCGATGTGAATTAGGGTGAAATCTAGTGTAAAATAATCTAGAAATTTATAGTGTTCATGCAACAAAATACCTTGACTCTAGTGGCTGATCCAGGGATACGTAGCAAACCTTCAGTGTCTAATCCCTCCTCCTCTACATGACTGATGAGCTGAAAATAGACGAATGGCATTACAGAACATCCACAAGGGTAAAGAAGTAAAAAAAAAAGTTTTATATCAAACCGTGAAAGATATGAGAGCTACAATACACATTATAGTGCAATTGTATTGTGGTTTCAATTCAATTCAGTTCAAAAGTAACTTATTCATCCTAAAGAGAAATTAAAAAGATTTTAAACTTTAGATGAAAAATGAGTAATTAACATTGTCCTTCATTACTATTATAACCTTTGCATGGCTCTAAGTGAATGAATGAATGAATGAATGAATGATAGGATGCTCACCCTCTGCAGAATAAGTGGCACTTTGGTCCCAGGAACCCGTCGGTGGTCTTGATCCAAAAGAGTTATCAGAGGAACACCAAAAAGGCCACTTTCTGCACACACAAACACATACAGAGTGAACAAAATGTGTTTAAACACATTAGTACACGCTACAGGGCCTAGCAAAAGTATTCACAACCCTTGAAACACCATATTTTCTCATGTTAGAATTGCTAAAATCTATATACTTTAATGGGGTTTGAACTACCTATTTAGCACAGCAAGAATAGCAATAGTAAAAGTTCTACAAAGGATTGATCGATGCATTAGGTAAAATACAAACACTTTCCTTTTCTAAACTACGATGTGAACTGTTTTCTGTCCACTTTACAATTACATTATGTTGGTCTCACACATAAAATCCTAATGAAATATACAAAAGTGTGCTGTTGAGAAATGAGACATTTCCGGGAATATAAACAGCTTTGGAACACACTGGCGTTTTTTTTTTTTTGCTTCTTGGACAACAATACCTTTGCTTTTCACTCTGCCAGGTTTATTGGCCTTGACATCTATCCCAGCTGTGTCAAACAGAGCAGTCACCTCTACCAGAACAAGTCTGTGCACCTGAAAGATTGTGTTAAAAAAACAAATATACACACAAAACTATATCAGTCTGCCATCTAAAAAAACCTGATCTTTAACTGTGTGTCCATAGATCACCCTGTTACGGGGTTTTTACCTTTTTCATATCCAAAGGAGAAAGATCTCCCACTCTGGTCTGACCCGTTTTATCCCGAAGGAGCTTGAAGTTCTGAAGCAAAACAAAAGCAATAACATTAGGGCACAGAGTTTTCAGTAGCTGATAGAAAAATCTAAAAAAAAAAGAAGAAGAAAGAAAAAAATGCCTGCATTTAAACCAGGTACAAAGTCTCTACAACGTTGTCTTTATGAATGAGTTTAACTGCTATACAAACATCAACCACCAGATGTCACTACAGTCAGTGAGGACTCGGAATAACAGACAACCTTGCTCTCTGCTTGTAATCAACATGACGTAACAAAGCAGAGTAATGTTGCTATTTATTCTAACGTTATCTATGTAAAAAAAACAAAAAAAAACATAATTACTGTTAATGATTAACAACTATTGAATACAAAACATGATCAATTTACGTAGGCTCTTAATGTGGTATGTATATATTCAAAGTTCAAGCTTTCAAACAAACGCTGACGTGCTGAAAGCATAAGTATACATGTAGATATGCTACAGCCATTGTGTACAATTTTATGACTCACTGGAAGTTTGTCATCAGAGGAGTTAAGGCTGCTGTTGACCTTCAACCTCTGATTATTGTCCCGGTAAGAGAGCGCCTGCTCCGAAAACGCCACTTCTACATTCAGTTCCGTCTCCGTTTCTGCAGAGAAGTACGGAGAAATAAAATAATATGCCCAACAGGTGGCTCAATTTGAATGTTTTTGTGCTGATGATCTGAAACCACGAGGCAGGAAAAAAATGCTTAAGTGTCGTTTCATCTCCCTGCGTGTTAGTCATTGCCGACCACAAAAAGGAAGTAAGAGGGGTCTGTTGACTTTCAACTACCGTGATAGAAAATTAACCCGCATTTACAAGGAGTCGCATAACTTCCAACTATTTGCAGAAATACTACGCTCACCTGTATTCATGCCTTGTTTTTCAGACGTAAGTCAGTATTTTGATCTGAATCTAATCAGCTTCCCTAAACATTTCCTTTGATGCATCAGTCATTGAGATCACTTCCTCTAAAATGCAGCACAGACTTCTGCTTCTATCCTGACTCAATTCCTATTATAGATGACTATATTAAACAGAATCCTACGGATTTGGTTTCTTTCACGCTGAGATTAAATCTCAGTTCCAAGGCAGACATTTATTTGGGCCCGGTTTCATAAAATCCATACTGAAGAATCCAGAATGTGTTTTATTTTAAAGGAGTGAGCTGCTCATACCAACAGTAGTTGCATCTTTGTCACTTTCCTCTTTCAGTTTTGGAGGCTCTTCACTCTGTAACAAGCATAACAGTGAGACAGTGCAGCACAAGACGTTATAACACAGAGCAACACGCTACATATATATAATCAACTCAACCCAACTCAAAACTGCTATAGTGTATTTATTCTTAAAGGAAATTAAATGTTGAAACTCATAGCAGGACCTGTTGTTGGCAAGAACTGCTAATCCATCTCATTTGTTTTTGCCGCTCCTATCTTGCACCCGTTTTGCAAAATGTACGTGTCTATTTGAGCCAAATCCATATACTTTTTCTGTTTGAAAATCTTCAATGTAAACGAAATTACAAAACTAAGTCAAAAAAAAAAAAAAAAGTAAAATCTGAAAACTGTCTACAAAAAGAACAAACTGATATACTATATATATGTATAAATGCTCAAGATCAGAAACTACAATAGAGAGGCAGGGAAAAAATTGTGACTTTTTCAAAGTCTTTATTTTAAGGTTTCTAGCGTGTTTTTCATGCTGATGTGACGTTCATCTGATCACCTTTTCAGGAGGTCTGAATATATCCCGAACATCAGGGAAGTGTTGGCGGTTGCGTCGCCGGAGCAGTGTCTGCTGATAAGACGACACGCGAAGCTGCACAGCGGCGGCCTGCGTTCTGGTGAGGGTGGACAGGAACACGGCGCTGTCTTCTTCCTGTCAACCAATAGGAACCAAAAATAGAGGAAGATATTTGCTCGTGTATTGTCCCGATTCTCATTGATCTGTGAATGTGTACGGGTTGTTTATCTGCTCACATGATCCTCGGCTGCCAAGGAATCGTCAACCAGTCGTACTAGCCCCGCCTCTGTAAGCCACGCCTCCTCATGCTCTCCTTCTAAAGAAAGAGAAAAAGTCATTTTAAAATGGTTTCGGACATGAAGGACCAAAAGGACAAAGAAGGAAGGAAAGAAAACGGGAAATAGAGAAATAATATTCGATACTTAGTCTTCTTTTTCCAGCCTATAAAAATATGTTTTACATAAAAATTACTAAAATGGGCATAGTTTGTTCTTGTGGAAAACAGTTAATTATATTACATGGAAAAGATTAATAACAAAGATAAGTGAACAAAGAAATCATACAGGAAAAAGCCTCCTGAGAACAACAGACTAGTAGGCTAAATAGAACAGGAAAAAGACAGACAAATATTTAATTCCTAATGAGCAATGGCATGAAAACAGTCTGCATACGTCATAGCTGACTTTCACTTAGTCCTCAGCTTTAAAGCATGTTTCAGTAAATGTCTCCAATGAAACAAAATTATCCAATTCAAGGACAAAAATTGCAAAAACTAAAGAGCAACAGTCTTTTTGATGCATCACATGCACAGTTCAGACAGTAAGTTCTGATTCTGATTTAGCGAAACAAAGTTTCGCTAAAAGAAATACAAAATGTCAAACAAGCTTGCTGCCAGCATGTTTCCATAAGGCAGACAAAGGGCATTTTTCCAAGTTCATATCTAATATTCAGATCATGACAGAAACTGAACTACACACACATGCCCCAACTACCAGTAGAAAAATATCTGCATATTCTTGGACATGTAGGAAAATAAAGTTTTATTTACATCCCGTCAATAAAAATAGAATATCTCACCTTCAGGAGCTTTCTGCTGCTCCTCCTCTTGAGTTTCTCCTTCTCCTCCCCCCCTCCCATGTCCTTCCCCTGAACTCTTGATGTTCTCAATCTCCGTCCAGTAGTCGTCCATCTCCAGCTCATCCAGGGAGTCCTGTGGGAAGTGCAAACACTCAGGGACTGGGATGTGAACATTTACAGCTTCGAGACGTTGTTCTCGTTTCCGTCCTCAGCTGAGGTTGTCTTCCTTGATATTTTCACACACGAAAAACCCTTCAGGACCTGACGCAACAAGTTAACGGTAGAAAGGAAAAAAAAAAAAAAAAACAAGCACAGCCTGTCAGAACAAGCCTCAGGTAGTTTCCCCATCATCAGAGTTCCCATCATTAAAACAAAAATATATTTTTACGTAATCCCCCTAAATTTTATGACACTCATAATAACGCAAAGAATTAATTTTTAATAGAGCCATTCGTCGCTTAGGATAATTAAAAATGGCTGGCTAATGAGCTTCCCAAAATAAACTCCCATTCAAAAAGCTGCGCTGAGGAAACAAGAAACAAATAGCGGCTCAAGTTAAACTACAAGCAAGTATGGTTGTTTCTGGAAGACCCACTGAGAAAAATGCTGAAAAACATTTGCACAAGTGAGAACACAGACACAAATATGTCAAAGCATGAAGAGAAACCACTTTGTTGGTCACACAGTTAACAAAACAGCTCACAGTCGCCCCCTATTGAGCAGGAGTGTGAACCCCTGGCATAGCTAGCTCCAAAGTACATAGTTTAGGACTGTGAAACATTTAAATACAAAATGCATTAGAGATGTTGATGGTGATATGACTTGCGATAGATGAAATATTAGAGATACATCAATCCAATTAGTGATCTCCAGTTTTAAATATTTTAAACCTGCTTCAGGATATTGTGTTGACATTTAAAAATCTAGCCTAATCGAGAACAGACGCAGGTTGAGAGGTGAAACAGATAAAACATATGTAATATGTTCAGCCTTCCTGTTTTCTGTTCAAAGTCATTGCTCTCTCTTTCGTAGACTAAATTAGTCACAGATGTGCCTCAACATGCAGGTTAGATTTAAAAAGCATTATTCTTCTTCGTGCTCATCCTGACTTTTTTTTTTTTTTTAAACAACTGACCTAAAGATTTCTTCACTCAAGTATATCTACTTCACTGAAAATAGCTTTTTCTCTATATCATGCACTGGTTTGTAGACTACAAAAGTTTAAATGGTCAACAACAAGCCAACCCACTATATTCCTTCCCTTCTTACCTGAGAGAAGCTGCGCTGGCATGTGGGCTGTTTTCTGGGTTTGGAGTTGGGACTGTGCCTCGGACTGGAGCCCAGCTTAGGGCTGGAGGAAGGCTGGGACCCGGGATGAGCAGCAGAACTTGAACCTGATTCAGTGTTGCTCGCTCCTGTACCACTGGTGGCCAACGAAGGTCCATATTTATCTTCTTGTTGTTGTGTGCTTTGGTTATGTTCAAGACTGTAGTGGCCTGTTTTGCGACTGTTAATGACACACGAAAAGAGGAAAAAACTGATTAAGAAGAAGAAATATATAATATGTGTATATGTATAGCTAAACTCCTTGCAAACATTCCAGCTGGAAATGAATTTTTGTTTCACTTGTAGCTGTGTACTTTGCACCATGTTTATCAGACACGATAAAAGATACACACCGATCATAAAACTATTCCTTGGTTAGAAGTGTTGTGTTGTGTCAGAGCTGTTACATTCAGTCATGTCTTCTTGGACTTGCGGTAAATGTGTTCAACACAAATCTGTGAGTGTGTGTCAAACAGAGGAGGGTTTGCCAAAGGTTCAAAGCACAGAAAAACCAATAAACATGTTGAATTTTCAACCAGGCTGCTAATGATGGCAACATCTGCCGGGGAACAAAAATAGCACACCTTGTGCCCCTCAACCTTCGCTTCACTATAGACAAACACATAAATCTTAGTCGGTCCATTGCTGAGGAGTACATTAATGTTGCTTAGCACAGACAAGACAGAGTGGCCCTGCTAAGAATAACAGAGTGACATCCTTTAGCAAGTGAAACCACCCAAGCACAAACAACAACATTTAGCAGACAACTCAACGATGTTTGCACAGCTAAAAATAAAAGGAATGCAAATACAAGAGTAATGTTATACTTACATGTTTCAGATCAAACTAATTTTAATAAAAGTTACAAAATAATCCAGGTAAATCCAAATAGCCATCTTTAAATTATGATTTAGTTTTTTAGCAGCAAAAAAAAAAGCAGTCTGAATCAACCTGTTCTTTGTCGGGGGAAAAAATTGCCCTTTCCATAAATTATAAACGAGTTACCATCCTATGTTGAAAGTTGAGTTAAATTTCATGAGCTACACTCATATCTGAGTATTTCAATAAGAAATCAAGGAAAAGATCTCAAAAAGCAACACTTCCTGCACCATTTCAGAGAAATTCAAGAACAAGGCTACTGGCATCTGCAACGCGCTAGGAAAGATATTTCTGACACATTGGGACTAAGGCAAACCACAGTGAGAACCACTATCCTTAAACAGAGTCGTGAACCTTAACAGTGGAGTGGCTGGTCTACAAAAATGACTCTGAAAGTGCATCAAGGACTCAGGAGGTTAAAGATTCCCTAATGATAACTTTTGGTAAAATCCTCTATGGACTGACAAGACCAAAATGGACCACTTTTGAGGATTTTGTGCTCCATTACTTCTTTCACAATCCTAACTCAGCATTTGGTAAAAGGATCATACTGATAGTAAAACACAAAGGTAGCTGTGTGGTTGTCTACAAAGTGATTTGTTGGATCTGGACGACTTGTTGTAATTTATAGAACCATACTGTTTTGCATCTAGTATAAAAACAAATGGCCAGCCATTAGTTTGTGACCTTAAGCACAATCATTACAAGTTTGGAAAGGCCTTGTCAAAGTGTGAACTTAAATTTGATTACCTTAATCAGGCTGTTTGTGCTCAAAAATCGTCAAATGTGACTATATAAAAATAATTCTGCAAAGAGCATGGGGCAAAATTTCTCCACTGTGATGCGTCTCTGTCATTCATCCCAAATGCTTCATGTAATGACAGTTGTTGCTGCCAAGGGTAGAACAGCCTTGTTCATGCCCTGCAGTTGCAGCTGTTGCAGAGCAGTTAATGTAGCTTCCCACAGCTCTGCGTGGCCGCCGTCATATTTCCATCAACAGCTGCTGAACGTGGATTTTCACCTGTCGTGTCCATCTATTTGCATATGATCATCTAGTCAAACACACCATCACCAACAACCACACTCGTCAGCCTGGTTGTTAAAAAGAAAATCCTGGGACATGTAAACAACATAAACTGGATGAATCGGTGAGACTTGGGTTACTACAAGTTACAGGAAAAACACCGGCAAGTTTTTCACTTTAAAAAAAAAAAAATTTCAGACTGTAAGCTCTGGTGTTTGAAAATAGTCCATGCTGCACAGTGATCCACAAGAGGTTTTATGTAGGAAAGAAACATTTTGTTGGAGTTATAAAAGTTCATCAAGGTAATGCATGAGAAGGACAGCACTGTGACTTGATGTACTGTATTAATTAACTTGGAATTACCAGCAGAGAGCATTAATCTGAAAGTTCACAGAGTGAGGCCACATACCACAGCAGACCCTCCACCAAACTCTGTTTAACTTACAGCAAAACTCTGACAGACATCAGACTAAACCCCAGATCATTACCATTCCTTTTCGTTCACAGCTCCTTCATTTCAAATATTTCTCCTCCTCCTCTTCTTATCTCCATCCACCCGCTGAGATTTAGTTGAGTTTATGTGATCCGTGTCCTCCTCTGCGCTCCTAATTACATAAACTTGCTCTGATCTGTGTGGCTCCAGCTGAAGTGCTTTCACTTGAATGGAATTGCAAAAATGTTCATGTTTTGCTGGTTTACTGCAGAATATTTGGTTTAAATCTAATCAACACACGCCAGCTCACTCAAATGCGAGTTAATCGTTTACATTCACCAAGCTTTAAAGGTACTTTGTTTAAATTATAAATCAGGCTTGCAAATGGACACATCAAGCCGTGTTAGTTTCTCATTCATTAATTTGGCCATCACATGTGCATGCTTTAAAAAAAGAAGAACAAAATAACAGCTAACAGATCCTCAGCTGTTCACCTCAGAGTCTGCAGTTTGATTCCTACAACTTTTCTGTTGTTGACGAATCAGGAATAAAAACTCTTACTGGCAGAAATCTAGATGAGTCTCTTGGAAGTTACAACGTTTCATTGGATGGCATAAAAGGGCAGAATAAAGTCAGGAAATAATGAGCAAGAATGATTCACTAACTCTGCCTCTTCCCGGACTGCATAAAGCATGCATTTTATTGTCCAACAGATCTTAAAGTGTATCAACTGTACCTCGAGTGTGCATGTAATAAATAGAAATAATGTTCCAAAAATAAGGAACAATAGTGGGAAAAAGCTGTTAAGATAGAAAGAAGGTTTTTTTTGCTTCTTTTTTTTTACAAGCTGTAAAGACGGGAGTAGATTGTAAAAAGTCAAACCAAAAAAACTTGTAATTAAATAAAAAAACATTATTATGCCATGAATAGGCAGTTATTTCAATCCTATAGTTTGTCTTTATCTGAACTAAGTGACACTACTGCAAATCAAATGAGATGATTGTAGATTTCAGGGGAAACAGGATTAGGTCAAACATCATTTGCTTCATGGAAGAAGTGGAGGTGGTTGAGGAAAATTAATTCCTCAGTGTTCATCTGGATAATAGGCTGGACTAATGCTGTCTACAACAAGGGACAGAACATATATGTCTGCTATGGAGAATGCCATCTTTTCTGCTGTAATCTGTTGGGGCATAGCTGCATCAGAAACCAGGAATTTCAAAAAGCTCAACAACCTAATAAAGAAGTCTGGGGATTACTGTGGAAGAACAGGAAAAAATAGCTCTGAGTATCCTCTTCATCAGATTGTCAAACAACAAATTAGGACTGGAAAATAATTCAATAACAATATATATCCCATCATAAATTTATTCAACAAAGGTAGTATGATTGTTAAACACATTTCTGATATTTTGATATGCATTATAGTCTATGGTTACAACATTTTTCACAAGAGAAAAAGCCACACTACATTGGCTACGTGAGTCAGTTACACCACAACAAGGAGCCTGTGCCTAGCAGCACTAGGCTAAGCTAAGCTAAGCTCCAACGTAGTAAGTTTTAGCTACAAAATGTATTTCAGTCATGGACAAAACATCCATGACTGTAATACAAATGTGACTGAACAAGCTTCCACAAGCGAAGAGTCAGACGACGAAATAGTTGATAAGAGAAAAGAAGATTAATTTGATTGTATGGAAGTGGGCCGGCTATCTAAGATCTGATTAACATCAGGCTTCGGTGCGCTTCAAAATGTGCCGGAGAGTCGTGCCAACTAGAGGCGGGGACACACCAAATCTGTTCCACCATCTGAAGCATTTCCACTCAATAGAATATGCAGAGAGTCAGAAGATGAAGCACCATAAAAGTACAAACCATAAGGAAGTCATTTTATTTTAGCAGGAGAGGAAATGATCTTGCTCTTCAGTTTAAAATAAAAGACTATACATCATTTTAAATGTTTTTGTTAGCTTTTAGTGTAAAAGACTGCGACGATATGTTGAGGATAAGAGAATATCATACCATCCCTCGCCTAGTCACAAATTTCAAGAAATTTTGTCAGGGTTTTTGTGGTGTCTGAGCATACGCAACATGGAGACAGCATAATTAAAAGTTTGATATTTAACAATATATGTATTGATCTAATGAGAGAGATATTTTAAACTTTATTTTATATTAAAAATGATAGACATGGGGTGATAAGTATTTCCTAAATAAGAGAATAACAGAGATACGAGCATGGTTAGTCAAAAACAAACCCAAGGCTGACAAAAGAAACAAGCAAAATGTTCAATTCGATACAGATCATCCAAGCATTCTGATTGGACAAGACTTTCCTACCTTAATGACTGTTTAAGTTTCCCCCTGTTGTATAGAAAATATGAATTTAAACTCTGTTAAAACGAGAGTTTAACATGTTAACATATGAGAAAATGAAAGCCAGAGTGCATGCAAGTCTTCCTTTTAGAAATAAGGTTATCAATACACTGGGCACAATTTTTATAAGTTTAAAGGTTTATTGTGACAACAATATGTTTACAGTCCTAAACCTGACAGAGGTTATGCGTGCTGCTCTTGTGAATAAAGCCAACAGTTTCACACTTCCGAGTAGAGATGACCGAAAAAGGACAACGGAGATGCAGCTGGATGCGCAGTTGCTCTAAACTTTGTACCTTCTTCAACCACACACCTTTGATCAGCTAGATGGAGGGTGTAAGCAAGTCGGTGTGTCTGGGTGTGTGAGTGGGGGGAGCACGGAGGAAACCCTTTCATCTAGCAAACAATAATTTCAACACTGGTGACAGGAACATAAGATGGGAGCTGAGGAAACGCCTCGCCCAGACTGTTCAATGCCAATTATCAGTTTGTGTGACTTCTTGGGTGAAGGTGTTTCCACCTGGCTTTCCTGTTACTGATAACTATTTTCAGTTTTCTTTGAAGCTTAAGTCGACAATGTAGATTAAGTTTGTTACTTTGATTTTATCTCACTGTGAGAAAAACATTAAAAGTTTTGACTTGTTACTTGAGATGAATAAAGACTTTTGTCTGATGTTGCCATCACCTTAATCTTTAACTTCTTCCACAGACTTTCTTTCAGAATCAAGTCGAAACCTAAATCTGCAAGGGGTGTGAATAATATTGGGCTTAACCAAAGCGCTAACATTTAGCGATAAAAACACTCCTCACTGTGAAAGTTGTTACTGAGGAACGAAAACTCAAAAGTTTGCAGTTTTTTGTACTAGTGAGAAGCTTAAAAATTATGACAAAATGTACCATGTCTCCGAAAACCACTATAAGCAGTTTACAAGGTAACTGTAAACCTGCCAGGCTTGCCAATTGCTGCATGACTTCAGCTGTGACCATGTGATTTGATCAAATGTCACTAAGATTTAATTTTTGGAAGCAAAAATTATTAAGAAGATCTAGCATGTGAAGAGGCATATCGTGTCTACCGTTAGGTACAGTGGGCTATGAACCTCTACAAATGCCCTGAGAATTTACAGATATGTTCATTCAGGGTGCTACTTTTAAACAGTAGCTAACAGGAAGGTTGAACTTATTAAAGTTGATCTGTTTATGAACTTCCAATTTCTGTACAAGCTGAACCCTACCATAACCCTAAAATTTGGCCATCTATTTCAAATCTGAATTAAGGAAAGGGTCTGCATTCTCAAGGGAATTAAGTTATTAGTGCTAACTCTGCTAGCATAGAGTTTAAAATAACACGGTATTAACCAAAATTGTGAGAAATGACAAGAGACCTGCAATTTCCAGAACATCAAATCTAAGACTTTCCAGGATCACTATTATTCAAATAAGATCTACAAAAAACATAAACATAAAAAAATAATTCAAGTTTTTTTCTTAAGTTTAATCATTAACATACTTGGTAACTTGATAAAGTTAAAATATAACTTAGTTGAGAATTCAAATCTGTTTCCTTTCAAGCCAAAGTTCAATAAATAAAAAACACACACTATTCCAAACAGAGCAGAAAAAGTCAGTTTTGTTTTCATTTCCCTAAACAATCAACAATAAGTCAGTTTTACCTCAGAATATAATCAAACCCTGACTTCTTAACCAGAACCAGGACCTGGAATGAATTAATGCCAACCAGTGGAAAATCCAAATAAAAGATTGTTGATTGATAGCTTCTTGCCGTCACTGGTTTCAGAGTTATGTCTTGTTGGATGTGTTCTCCTACAAAGTTAAAATTATTCTTCATTGTCATTGGTTAATCAGCAAGCAATCAGTGTCAAGCATTATTTAAATGATAAAGTAATTTGCTCTTTTTGGTTTAGAAATATACTATGTCCATTTCAGTGGACACAGGGTCTAGGGCTTCTCAAATAGCCTTCATGAATAGCTATGTGATTGTACAGCTACAGTTTACTAGCAAAGAATGAGAGAGTGTAGGAAATTTATGAAGGGGATAAGTACTGCTTGTCCCCGTCCACAATGGCCTCAAAACTTAGCATGTGCATTTAGATCAACAGATGTCAGCTGGCGCATTTGAAGACAGAGCATGTCTCTGTCCATTCCCCACCCCCCACCGCCACAGCTACTAGCCTCAACGATGACCAAATGCTTCAGTATACAATCTGCCCTTCAGATCAGATGAATCTGTTACATACAATTCATCCTTGTGTGACGGAAAACTCCTAACATCCCAGACAGTTTACCATTCTTGATCATCTTGCTTGACTCTATTTTATGCGTCCGAATTAATACAAGTGATTGAGCTTAAGTTAGCCCTTTAAAGTCAGACAAATAGACTTTGGAAACTCTGGTCACTGCAGGGAACTGAAAAACAAACCCTCTCTGCCCAATTTCCACACTTCCTTCCATTTAAAGGACAAAGACACGGTGAGTGCAAGACTCCGAGCAGACACGCAACCCGAGGCTCCGTAGGTAGGATGTCTAGCTGGTGCGAGGCCAGAAGCTTACGGTCTGTTTGTTTTACGTTTCCTGACCTGAGGGGAACAATGGCCTCCAAACTTAGCCTCACACAGGTCAGCCTAGACGGGACTCACACACTCTGCTGACAGAGGTGAGACAAAGGAAGTCTGTAATGTGACGCTTTTCTTTTTAGCAAGGTAAGCAAGCCATCTGGAACACACGCATCTCCATTTTATCTACTGCACACTCACAGTGGTTGATGTACCAATATAAACCAAAAGGGTAGTTGTTTTCTAAACTTTACCACATCACAGATTGTTTTGCTGATGCGCCATCTTCACATCTTGCACGAGGATGAACAGATGAGGATATCGTATAAACGTAGGACTCAAATTGTATGCAACTATTTGAGCAACGTCCTAAAATTAAGGTCGTCGTTCAACGCAAGAATAATTGATTCACAATTTTGAATCAGAAAGTCTGTACTGAAAGTTTGTGATTTTTTTTTTTTAACCCTTCTCTTATGTTGCGGGTCAAATTGACCCGTTTTAAAGTTTACTCTTTTGTTTTTAAATACTTGGAAGTATATTTTTTGCATGAAACTTTTTCTTTTGTCTTAATTGGTACACTCCACATAATAATTGAAGATTTATTCATTTTACACATTTGCAATCAACCCTCCCTGCGTCTACTTTTTACATAGATAATGTTCGGGTCAATTTGACCCGGCAGTCAAGTTGAAGGGTAAAAAAGATTTTAAAAATGTCCAATTCTATGTTTCCTTGCAGCTATGAACCACATTTCACCACACACATACATGTGCACCCACACGAACCCACTTTCTCACTATTCTCTTTACTTCGCAAGGAAACTGCGAGAAAGCAGGTGTACATACACCTTTTGACAGGAACCTGTCCTGTTCCCGTGGGCAAACTCCACCCACACTGAGTGGACACTCAGCAGAAGTGGAGGACAATATAAAAACTCTCTGCATGACTCATTTGTCTTGATTTTAATCAGCGGGTCAATTTGACCCAGAACAGTATACGTGTCTCAAGTTCAATTATAAAGATCACCCATTGAAAAAAAAAAAATCAAAATGTAACATAAAAGTTTTTTCAAAAGATCAATTTCAAGGAAAATATTGCTTTTTGTGTGTCTAGGTTTTTTCTCAGTGGACATAAAAAATTTAAATTCCATTTTTTATGTCCAAATGAGCAGGTTGTCATCATTGGTCCTTAATTTCTGAGAAATAATGAAAAATCATTGCACAAATATTGATTGAAATGGTTAGTATTGGAGTTAATAAGCGGATACAAAAATGTTTTGGAGGATTTTCTTTGGTTTCTGACACTATTGCATGATTAAACACTCCCTGGGTCAAATTGACCCACAAACATTATTGCTGTACCTCAGAAACGAACATAACAGGAGGGTTAATAGAGGGCGAAGAGGAGTTTAAATATACGGACAACATTTTTATTTCAAAAGGATCACACTGAATTAGTAAAATTGACAGAAGGCCCACAGAATAAATAGGAAGAGAAATATTCCTGCCAGCTATGAAGGAAGACACTTCAGCGCTCTTTCCTTCCTTTTTGGGTGATGAAATGTTTAGTATAGTCAGTATGCTTAGTCATCTCTTTCCTTCAACAGTGCAATATTCTCACTATTTCAGGCATCCTGTTTTGGAGCGGTGGCAAAGTTTTTATCTCCCTTTAAACTCTTCACAAAAGCCTTGCCATGGATTTTCAATGGAATGAAGTGACAACTTTGACTGGGACGTTCTAACATAAATGCTTCAGTCTAACGAACGCCATTGTAGCTCTGGCTCTAGTAGGTTGTCCTCCAGGATTACCCCATATTTAGCTTCAGGCATCGTCTTCCTATCTAAGCTCTTCTGGTTCTTGTCTGTGCTGATGGAAAAACACTCCACAGCATGATGCTAACACCACTAGGTTTGATGTGGTCAAGATGATGTGTAGTTTTCAGCCACGTACATATAGGGTTTTGCTAGAAAGTTCAAAGTTTGTTTTATAACACGTCTTCCCCATTTATGCCTTTTTTTCTACAAGGCACCCAGTAAACTTAACATGGAACTTCTTGACACTTTCCCCACTCCATAAAAAGCAGTGACCAGGTTAGTGCCATACTTTGCTTTCATAGATGATCCATGAGGTCCTAACATAAATGCAATAATCAGTGTTTCACGATTATGCACTACTTTGTGTTGGCTTAATAAATAAAACATGGCTGTAGATGTGGAAATACACAAAATACATAGTTTTGTTCTGAAATAAGTCATGGCTAAAGCAAGTCCCACAGTTAGATAAATGACAAGGAATGTTTTTTGTTTAAATTATTTTCATTAAAAGTCTTAAAATTCCTAGTCACCATAGAAATGCTGGTGTACACCGTTTCCATTTAATATGAGCACCGACATTTCCTTCAGCCAATATTGGTTTTCATTTATTGTTTTTTTTTCACAGAGACAGAAATAAATGACCATACCGCTCAAATCATCCATACAGAATGAGTCTATAATTATGTCAAACTACACAAGAATTACACGACCTTGGACTTAAGGAACAATAAATCTAATTAACCTTAGACCTGCAGGTGTGTGTGGAAGCTTTAAATTAGCCACCTTTGTATAATCTAGCACAGTGTGACAAAGTCAAGGTGAACCTGCTGATTAGAAATGAGGTAAAGGAAAAACATAAACCCGAGCCCAAGGGTGGAGCTGCGTGATCCCAGGAGCTACAATAAAAAAAGTGCCTGCCTGTGGTGCAGCTTAGCGGGTTTACACACTGCTCTGACTGCTTTCTGCAGGATCCACTTCGCATGCCGAGAAGTATAACTTTCCTGCAATGTCAGCACATCCACGCCACTCAGGCTGCAAAATGAGAAAAAGTGCGCCATCACTCTGACCTTTGCCCACTTGCTCGTAAACACACAAGACACACGTAGCTCCGTTCGGCTCCCCCTGAAGAAATGAATTAAAGTGACAATACCAGGTCACATTTCCCACCTGAGCAAGTCGGGCTCCCGGTTCGGTACAGGCGGACAGCTGGAAGTGGAACCACCACATAGTTCCGTTTGCGGTAGCAGCTCGGCGTTGCTGTGGTAACCCGTTAAAACCACTCCCTGAGACTGGTGCCGACTCATGTTTCTCCCCTTTTTCTTCTTCCGTCTGTCTCGTACACGGCTGACATCCGAACTATAATCTATAGATGAGCTCCGCCTCCGCTTCTGAATGTGTTTAAGGTCCTATCTGCGGAGGCTTTCCATTGCTGGACTTCTCTGTTACCGACTCATGCGGACTCAAAACTCCTCTCCGTCCGGACCCCTTGTCTCGTTTCCTCTGGTGTGTCCTCTCCCGGAGCGGAGGAGCAGGACTGGGGCTGGATTACACGCTGACCGCAGATCAGGGATTGGCCGAATCAGCAGGTCAACTTTCCAGAGACAACACCGCCCCCTCCTGGTGGAAGAGAGTACTGACTATTTCCTGCTGGCAGAAGTCCGCATCCCAGAGGCATGTACTGTATGTATGTATGCAGTGAGAGAACCCCAAAATTATTCGTACCCCTGGCAGATTTAAGCTTCACTCAACCAATAAATTATGTTTCACTGGAAATTAAAAATATTGTAAATCTGCCAGGATTATGAGTATGCTTGGATTTAACTGTGCAATTTCTTTCACTCGCTGTACTGTCATAGTTTTAAATTGAAGAGAAAAAATGTAATGCATGCCATGAGCAAATTAAAACGATTAGACTTTTATTGGCATACCCAAGATATATTAGAATAATTCAATGACTAGCCCGCAAAAAAAACCTCAATGTGCCAAAGTGTTTTTGACCACATCACTGAACCTGCTGGGACCTTGATATGCTCATACAGAAAAACAAGAGAATACATAGTTCTCATAATCCATTGTTCATGCAAGGTCGTTGAGTGGCTTGTCTATATAGTCTGGTTTGGATCCTCGTCTCAATCTAAGATGAATCCAGTGTCAAGAAGACATTGAACAAGTTTTAAGTTTTTTGTTGAGTATTGAAAATCAGAACAATGTTCTAAACTGTTTTAAATATTTTCTCTTTAGTAAAGATCAGTCATGTGTCTTAGTCTTTCATATTTTAAATTACATATTATCAAATGTAGTCTGGATTTCTTTAAAAAAAAGGGGGTGAAATATCCCTTCACATTATCATACGATAAAAAGTTACAGCTTAGCTACAAACTTTAGCGTCATAGTCTCTGGTGGTTCATGGCCAGACTTTCTTAAACTGCTTATACTGTAACAACCAAAATGTGACTTATGATAAAGTTGGCCTGTTTGAATTGTCTGCTCCCCCCAAATGAAATGGCACCCTGGGCGGTGAGCCATATCACCCTAAACAAAACACTAGCCCTGTTGGCATCCCAACAGGATGAATACTTTGTATAAATTCATAAACTGAACATCTTCATCAAAAACTGTTTATTTTATTTATTAAGCAAAGACAGATTTTTATTTCTGCACAATTGTTAAATCAGTCTAGTTAAATGAAACCTCCGTTTATGAAGTCCAACCTCTATCTGCAACAACTAGAAACGTACTCGGTGGTGTGATACTGTACAACATGAGCACAGATGTGTGTTTAAAACTATTTTGCTGACCACTCTACCACCAACTACAACCAGAATCCTTCAATTTCTACAAAACAGGAAAAAAAACAAGATAGAGAGCAGCAAAAGCAAAAAGTGTACAGTAAAACTCAATTGGATATAATTATTTTTGTACGAAGAAACAAGATTTTGTGGATTAAGAATTAAATCATTTTAATCCTTGAGAACATTACTGACTACAAAAAAAAAAAAAGTCTGGGGAACAACACATGGGTCAGAGCCTTGGGACAGTGATGAAAGCCAGACTTGCATGTTCACACACTGGTTTGTACACAGAAGCCTTGAAACACAAACAAACAGCTTGGCTTAGACCTGCTTACCTAAAATGGAGGCACTCCGTGATCCTGGAGACCATTCTGTCCGTCTGTCTCGGAGTCCAATCGTCTGGGTTACAGGCCATGTTCTGGTAAATGGTGGTAAAACACTCACACAGAGACACTGTGGCAAGCGGATTAACCAGCAAGGTCAATCAGATTATTTTTTTTTCTGCTCCTCCCAGTCTCTGATCCTTTGTCACTCCAACTTCTTTGGTTCCAGTATTCCCAGTTGGCCCAGTAACTCCCATACCTTCTTAAAGATGTTATCAGCCTCGCTGAAAAGGTCACAATCATGCATTTGGTAAATAAGGAGGCATCAGGCTTACACTGTTTAAAAGATTGATGACTGCTGTCGAAATGAAATGATTCATCTTAATGAAATGTAAAATCAAAAGCAACAAAACTCCAGATCCCCTCTGTTGGCGTTTAAACTGAAGCAAAAATATTAGAGGTTTGCTGTGACTTGTGGCTCTGGTATACTCCTCAAATTTGTTGGTACGCAAAGAAACTTTGTGACAGTTTTAAACAAACTAAACAGCTCAAAGAGCTCCCCTTACTGACGATATGAGGACAATGAAAAGCCAAATGAAAAACTGAGGCTTCAGTTACATGTCTACAGCTACGTGGGACGACGGAGAATAGATGCAGACTGAGTCGGTCCAAACAAAGTCTCCCAGGTGTGTTTGCGACTCTTTTGAATAGGCTGCATTATTAAAGCAGGGTTTGTAAAATTCAACTCTCTTCCTTGTACTCAAGGTTTCCATTAATATTACATTTAAAAATGTCTGATTCTTCCAGATTTGGATAGACTTTTAGACTTTTCCAGGATTTTCATTTTCATACACCTGACATAAACACATTTAGGATTCATTACTTTCGAGTTCAAAACATTACGAAACATGAGATTTATCATTGTGAGGTATTTCACAGATTTTGGGGGGGGGGGCATCTGAACTAACTTTCAACACTTTTCAAAAAGTCTGTACAGGTTGAAAAATAATCTTACAATATATGTTATTCCAACCTTAGATCAGTCTGATTTCTTGTAGTGAAAAATCAAAAGTATTAATGCTTTGTATGGCACCCAGCCTGGACCCAGTTTCAGAACGGAAGGTAGTCAACTGTCTACATCCCCAAAAACAGCAACTCAAACACAGGAACAGTCCAGTTGAACATGACATTCTGATGCACCAAACTAAACATAAATAATCTGATATAAATATAATTCAGAATAAATATCCACCCCATCCCATAATTGTTTGGATTTTTTTTAATAACTCAAATTCCATACTTTACTCAGCATTTAAAGAACCGAAAAGAAAATCTGAGAAGTCAGGAAAAGTGCATTTTTTAAATTTTATTTAAATTAACCTCAGGAATGATTCAAGGTAATGCAAACGTCTGACTTTGGCAAGAAAGAAAACATGAGCATATATTACAAAGAACAGCAACCAAAAAGCAACAATCCTACTCATTAAGAAATGAATGAACAACGTGAGCAAAAACTACTTATACAGCTGGAAGAGGGGGACATGAACAACAAGCAAGCTGTTAAATCTTCACACCTGCAAAAGGGAATAAAAACATGATTTTAGTAAATTTCCTTAAAACACTCACAACACCTGTCATTTGTCAACAAGGGCTGGTTAATTTGTCCAAATTTTTTAGTCCAATGAGGTTTTGATACAGTGGAAACTGTGTGAGCTCCTTCTTCCCAAACTAAATTAGCAGGAAAAAACAAGAACCTTAGTAATTTCTCATAAAAGTTCATTTTTACACCTGAAATCATAATGTCAAGGCTTATGTTTCTCAGTTTCAAGATTTCTATAACTCGCCTCCAGTTTAATCAGTAAAATAAGACCCAAAAGCATACAACGTCTTCAATAACTTATTAAAAACAAAAGTGATGAAACTGAAACCAAGTTTTAAGAGTTCTCAGTATATATTACTGGAGCTCTCCAAGTCTTCTTTAGGCATATATTTACCTACAGCAAATGAAGTAGATCAGGTATTCAGTTACATTATTTGCAGTTTCAGTCGGTTAGAAAGACTTTTAACACAAAAACTAATCACAGTGAAGCCCTTCTTATGCAGTGTCTTGGAAAGGTATTCAAACCCAATCACGTTTTCCATATTTCTCATGATAAGTAGAAAGTCAAAAGGCTAATTACAGGGATTCCTCACCACAATCATTGCTCTGAGCTCCTCAGCTCCCTAAACATCTTGGAGTACATATCTTTTTCTTTATCCAAACCATCTTTATAAGCCCTAGGATGAAAACAAACAAACAAAAAGAAAAACTAAATACAGAAGCCCAATCAGAAATCAAAGATTTTAATTTCAAACCCAGCTTTCAGAGGTATATACGCTTACGACAAAAAAAAAAAAAAGTTCCTGAAAAACTCTAAGCAACAATATCGGCTTACAGTGCTACTTTCTTCAGGAGGTTGTTGATGTCACTGTCGAACGGCTTCTTCGACTGAGCTGCTATGAGGCAATCCTGAGCGCTCTCAAACTCCTGCAGCTCGTGGTAAGCCTGCGAGAAAAAATATAAACAAAATAACCAACGAATAAATCGCTGCACGCGCTGATCTGCTCTAAAGTTTACTCTTAACAGAAGCAACTGAGGAAGCAGATAAAAATCCAGGCTCTCTGCTTAACGGCAGATTTATCTCCCGCTTTCCAGACACTGCGAAGTTTTATCTCCAAGCTTCAAAAGCAAAGCTCCATCCTGACCTGTCCACAGCGGAACAGGGCCTTTGTGTTGGCTGAGTCGATCTCCAAGGCCTTTTTGCCATACTTTAGGGCTTTTTGGGGATTCTCCAGTCGGAGCTCGGCGAGCGAAAGGTTCATGTAGAGCGGAAGCAGAGCCACCTGGATCTTTTCCTTGTCCGGCTCATTTTGCGAGTCCCAATTTCTCAGGAGAATTATCGCCTGTTGGCAAACCAGAGCACATATGAACGAGGCACGGCTCTTCGCTATCAGACACCGACTGACTTTTACAGTACCTGTTTGTAGCGATCCTTGGCGTGGTCGTATCGGCTTTGATTGAAGAAGCGGTTGCCAAAGCTGCGAAGTGTGTTGATGACTTCAACAAGTGTGGATAGAGGAACGCTGCTCTGCTCCTCCTGGGGACAAAAGCAGGCAGATCCACGATTTGTTGTAAACTTGTTCTTGAAGTAACGGTCCTTGGATTTCTGTAACTCAACTAAAAATACTCTACAACGTTCCTGCAGCTCTTTAATGCCCCAAAATGCTATTCTTTTCTACATTTCCAAAGTTATCAGTTCTGATAACCCTTTCATGCATAGTGGTCACTACAGTGGACAGCTATCTAAAAGCCATTTTCTTGTGCTTCCTGTGGATTTTTATGTTATAAATGCACACAGACCACTGAAGTGGACACTAATGCATCATAAAATATACCATCAACTACTGGCCATCAGCTGCAAATGCAAGAAATTATTTTTGTTAAATACAATATGGCCGACAGACAAAAAAGCATGAGAACCGACCCGGTCCCTCCTTCTACTGTAGACGACTCTTGCAAGTAAAAAAAATATTGTGACATCAGATAACCCCTAAGGAACAATACTACTGATGTATTTTTCAAATAACAACTTTGTAATTGGACAAAAATATATAATTGATCACATAAAAATAAAAAATAAAATTATTTTTACAAAAAAAATTTCCTACCTTTTTTATGCCTTAAGAAAAAGATTTTAAAAAATGGAAAAAAAAATTCTGACACAAAGGATCATAATTCATGCATGAAAGGGATAAAATGGAGTGATAGACAACTATTGTGCAATAAGTTAGGGAATAAAGCCTGAAAACAGAATGCGTTGTTTTATTCCGTTTGCTTCCAAATCTCCCATGTTCATTAATCAAATTCCACACTTTTCCTGACTGTATGGAAGCCCCGCATTCAAGTGGGAAAACAAAGCCTTTATGCACAGAGTCCTTCAACGAAATCCCACCGAGCTCATTGCAATAAACTCATCCACTTGACCCGAGTCGAGGTAGTCCAGGACGTGAACCTCATACAGAATTGCAGCAGCAGCCGGGATGAAGGGCGGACAGCCCATTTCTCCGTACGCGTACTGCGGTTGGAGCAGGAACCGAGAGAACTCCCCTTTCTTCATGGTCAACAGCCCCAGCTCCAGTCCGGCTAGAGTCACATCTGCAAATTAGGATTTAGATAGAAAAAATTATCTTCTAATCAGACAAAGATGGAAAGTTACATTAAAAATAAAAAATAAATAAATCATACCCCTTCCCAGCTTCATCATTGGAGGGTACTGGAGGTGTGAGGTGCTTTCAAAAGGTTGATTAGAATACTCCAAGTAACCCGAGTAATACACTGGAAGAGGATACAACATGCTAAACACCAGCTGAGAAATAGAGCATGAATCCCATGTAAAGGTTTTAGATTGGTTTTTTTTTTTTGCATTGTAGCTACTTATTACTGAGGCGTTTTGAGGCACAGGTGGGCCCTCTCCAGGCTGGACCACCTCCTTCAGGATTCCTCCATCGCCCAAGATGTCATACATCCGCCGACTGAGCTGCTCGAAAGGACTCTATAAAATAGAGATAGATAGCTAGGACTATCAAAATAAAATTAACAAGTGTAAATGTTGGATTATTAAAAGGTTAGGGTAGAAATTCCTTCTGGTCCAGTACAAGCACCAGTATTTCAAAAGTAGCTTCCACATTACTATTAATTAAAAAAAAAGAAGAAAGTTTTACAAAATGTTTTGTTTTTTCAAAAACCTGTTTTGTGCCGTTTTATAGGTCCTGGATTCCTATTCGGTTCTAAATCCAAAAGTTGACGCTTACTGGGCCTGACTCAAAGCAATAAAACCTTTATTGAGACACGCCATGCATCAAGCGGTAGGCGCCATCAAAATTTATTCAGTAATTGTTCTGACTTTTATGATAAACTCAATCTATTATCAGCAAATTCCTTTAATGATTCCAATAAACACATATAAACATGAGGTCTCTGAGCTCTATTGGTTCAATTAGGGTCATATTTAATAAGAGTCAGCTGTTCCAAAACGAGAACCAAAATAAATGGGAATTAAAAATATATAATTGATATTATTTGAAGTGGTCCATATGCGAGACTCCAATTTATTGTAATGCTTAAATACAAAGGTTTCCACAATAATAAACAAGTTCGAAGTTGTTATGGGAACCGATTTAGTCTCCTCATGTAAAGAGGTTACAGATTAGCATCAAAGTTAAGTTTAGCAATCATCCGCTATATTTGCAGTGACGTATCAAGTCACTGCATACATTGAAATGTATCTACAACCACGTAGCTTAACGTAGTAATGTTAACACAAGGGGATATAAGTTAATTTTAATGTATTGGTTTATATGTGAGCTTTTAGAAATGCTAATTAGCCCAACATGTTGACTTACCAGCGTGCTCATCGTTAGCCGCCTCCCGATGCTCGGTACTAACCCGTTTCCTGACATTTAGCGTCTGATAATTAAAAAAAATTCCTACAACCGTCTTCAGAGTTGTCCAGACAGTATAAAAAATATTACTCGAGATGTAAAGAGGAGTAATATGTTTTCTTCTGTTTTTTTTCTGGCGTAAGCTAATTGGTTCAGCTGACTCCTTGCACGAGTAGGGCTGGTAAAACAACTTCCTGCTCAGTTTACTGACTAATCTTCTTAATGATTCAGGGTTTATGGAAATATTTTATATCAAGTTGTCACTTTGCACTCTGCGTCTCAAGTTAACAGCATACTCAAAATACTATTTTAACAAATTGAGATTAAATTACCATTTTTTTTCCCCAAATTATGTTTCCTTAACCTGTTGAAAAGTTCACAACATATCATGATGACCCAAAATGGTCATGCAATAAATACAGAAACTGCGGGGAACCAAGGCTGGACAGAAGGAACGAAGCAAAATGGACCCATAGATGGAGAAACAATTGGTTGGACCTTATGTGGATGATGAATTTCTAATGATTGGTAAACTTACATCTGTCTAATTCTTCAGTTTTATCGCCAATTTTATAACTATTTGTTCTTCCTTAGTGTAGTCATTTTAATGTGTGTGTCTCTTATGGTTTTATGCCTGTAAAGTATTTTTGTTTTACACTTGGCTGTAAGAAAGACGCAGTAGAAGTACTTTGAATTCAACGACTAATTCCAGCTTAATGATTTGAGCTATGTTAATTATCATTGTAAAGCACTAAGCTAAAAGGTTAGAATTTGGACATACATTTATTTTTGTCTGTCTGCATCAGTTTATTAGAATTAAATTGTGCATACAGCACCTCTGGTGCTCATACCACTCGTGGTAATCCTAAAACAAGTTCTATAACGTATGCAGCCATTGAATCATTGTATGAATCATTTCTCTTGCCCACTTTTCAAAATGAGAAAGACAAGAGAACACACTACTAGAACATGATAAACTTTTCATAATGCTGCTGAACGCAGTCATTTTTAAACACAAAGAAATTGAACTATAAAACATTCTGACTCATTGCCACATAACAGATTTTATTGCCCACGTCTTTCTTTATGTACACCTGATATTTTATTACAAAATGTAAGTCTGCTATGAGTTATATTCCTAAGTACAATGATGTCAGAAATATACATTAGCAAATAATTGTCAATAGATTTATATAACCGTACAAATGTTTCAGCTATAAAATATTACCTGGTTTTGTCAAAGTTGGCTTATTGAAAGATGTTTGAAAATAAACAATACAAAATAATACCTTTAATGAGTAAAAAAGTGGCGTTCAATAGGCAAAGTGAAGCCATTTTAACAGTTCGGAGCAGCCTACTGCCTAATCCATGTTATGAAGTACAAACAATATACATGTACGTTTTCTTTTATGTTCTTATCCGAAAGGCTTTACTTTGCTACACCATTATAAACATGGATTAAACAGTGAAACAGAAAGAGAACTGACTGGCACACTTCTGACCTGGGATTACCCATTAAGCCAGTTAAAAGCTTTCCTTGTTTTTATTAGAAGTTCTGCAGTTCAGCAGGATAGACAAAGTTGTTCCTGAAGAGTTTGTAGGCCAGGAGCTGCCCTCCGAATATCATCATGACCAGGCCAGAACCTGCAGAGAGATGGAAGGAGATAAATGGCAGAAGGCGACCAATAAAGAGGGAGCTAGAAAGGTCAGCAGCAGATGAATTTGGAGGTGTGTTGGATGAGTCAGGGGAAAATGTCATATCTTCCTCAGACAGAGAGACAGCGATAGAGAGATTTTTTTGTGTGTGCTGTCCAAAGTGGATCGAGAAACTGATAAGAAGGCAGAAGCTGACATGAATAGGAAAATAAAGTCCTTACCCAGAGCGATCCACCAATGCTCGGCAGAAGGGAAATCTGACATCACTGCAAAAACGCATCAAGATAATGGGTTTGAAAATGACAAACAAATATCAAAACTATTACATTATAACTGTCGTATCCTAGTGCAATTTCTTAATTATTTTTTTTAACTCTTTGTGTGTGTATCTCTGCTAATGACAGCTGCTTATATAATCAGGTCTGCAATCCTATCAGTTGTCCTGGCCTACTCATCCACTTGTGTGCGCACGTGTGTGTTTACCTGCTACAGTCATCCCAACGTGCAGCAGCGTGACAGTTATTGCATAATCCCAGACCCACTCCTCCACAATCCACGCGAACACCAGCCCT
Organism: Xiphophorus maculatus; assembly: GCF_002775205.1. NCBI lineage: Eukaryota > Metazoa > Chordata > Actinopteri > Cyprinodontiformes > Poeciliidae > Xiphophorus > Xiphophorus maculatus. Next base: position 14,823,789 of record NC_036457.1, on the reverse strand, counting down.
CCTAAAACATAAGTCACTTCTGTGGAAATGACCCCAACTGGAAGGAAGAAATATTTTACTTAATTACACAAAAATTTCGTTCGACATTTTCTTGTCATGCCATTACAGAATGGAAACGGATCTCTGTGTCTTTAACTGACCCTAAAAGGTCTTCAATGTATTGTTTTTTAATTCAATGTCTGCCAAATATGCAAATGTTTTCTACTTCTTGGACTGTTGAAGTGTGTGGATGTATTTTAGCAGCAATTATAGAAACTGCTCTTGCTGGCTATCCATGCAAAATATAGCATCAATCTTTAGCAACCTCAACACTGGAAGGGACTTATCATTAATTTTTCATATCAAATATGAGTGGTGCTTTCTTTGATGATCTGCACTTAAAACTATTTCTGTTTAAATGGTTCTTAGTTAAAGACATACACTTACCAGAGCGCTATTAGCCTTTAAAACTGCTCTAATGTTTGGTAGCATTGATGTAGCAAATTGTCGGAAACATCTGAGAATTTGAAATAAAAACATCACACAATATACTGAAATAAAAACATCACACAATTCCTGCAGATTTGTTGGCTGTACATCTATCTAAGTTGCCATTCCCATTCGACCTCATCCCAAACAAGGACTGGATGAAGAAAACCCATTGACATGCTCTAAAACCAAGATGGAGACGATTTGCGGCGCGTTGCGTTACGTTTTCGGAAGCAGCCATTAGAACATTGCCGTTCTCCTCTGACCTATGACATCAATAAGACATTTTTATCCACACAACAGCCTGCTGTCTGGATTTTCTTTCTTTTTCATACCATTTTTTAAAAACCTAGCAGCTGGTTATGCTTAAAATCCCAGTTGATCAACAATGTCTGGCATAATTAGCCATGCTACATTGAAATTTACTTAAACCTCCTTTCTTTTCCATTACTTCAGCCTGTCGTCTTTATGACATCAAAAAGCACTGAGTTGCTGCCAAGTGATTGACAGTGTTGCTATTTGTGTTCTAACAGCTGTTTCTAATAAATTTGCGGCTATGATATTTTGTCAAGCATGAGTGGTAGGAGAATTGGAAGTAACACACTTCTCTAAATACTCATGTGTTATCTATTGTTGAATCCACAACTGCAACTCACCCAAGTATTTGGGGTTCTGCCATGATGGTTGTGTCGTGTAGTCAAATGGCGTTAACAAGCTGTTGATCTCGTGAACCCTAAAGAAATGACAAGAGAACATCGTAAAGCGTGTCCAGTTTGTTTAGAAGAACTTTGTCTGTTCCTTTTCAACCTGGCCTTTTTTCCATTGGCATCACCATTTGTATGTGAGTGTGTGTACCTGAAGAGTCCAATGCAAAGACTGACCACAATGTAGTAGAGAGAGTAGAAGCACACCATGCACATTAGCAGATTCTGCAGAACAACCTGCGAAGAGAGAAGGCAGTGAGAGCGATGGTGACCTATCTGGTAGTGTCATATTGAGTAAAAATGTAATAAATACAAGGTTTCCCCCAGAAATCTTGCTAAGCCCAGTGGTTGGGTGCTAGGGCAGTCGTTCTTCCAGCGCCCCGTCGTATTTTTTTAGTTAAAAAATGTTTAAAGTTGACAGGAAATATGAAAATGTCACTTGATAATTATGTGTTATTGAAAGATTGGAAGATTAATACCTGAACACAAACAATAAAGTCTTAAAACATGCAAACATTTTAAAAATTCTTAAGTAAATAAGCAAAGCTTAGCCTGGTGGGGGCACAAGTAAAGCCTGATGGCCCGCCAGGCTTATAAAACACTGGGGGAAACCCTGGAAATGTCTTCCTGAAAAACTATTTATTGGGTTTAGAGGTACAATAAAGCTGAATTTAACTCTATATACCATTGTCTTCTGTACTAAGCGTAACTAACAAGCAAATAAAAGAAGCCAAACATCAAATCTGCCTTATATAAACAATGATTTGACATATTTAATACTTAATCCATATACACCCAATGTCTTATGTATGCCCCAAGCTGACAGAAAATGTATGCACCTCCTTTTCCCCTATCCTAAGTGACCTAGAAAACATACACTCCTGACAGGAGACAGTCAATGTCCAGCTAAATCCTGCTTTCATAGATGGCTGCCTTCAGCCCTAACAGGAAATGAGCTACATGACTCCCCGGGAGCAGAGATAAAAGCCCTTTTCTCATGGCTGACATTTCAGGTGGCTAAACACAGGTGTAACTAATTATTTTATTAATGAGCTCCATTCCACTCGGGTGGTTCGGTGCCAGGCCTCTCTGGCTTATCGGCGCACCTTGATGGAATGGGGGTCACCGGTAATCTTATTAGTTACACTTGTGATTTCCTGCTGGGACAAGTCAAATGTCTACTGTGATGCAGGGTGAACAGAGTAGACCTTACAGTTTTCTAGGTCAAATATAGCCATCTATCACTTATTAATTGTATTGTAGGGTCTGATATTTTTACTTTTACATTTAAAGCCTTGTATTATATTTATTTTATTAAGAATAACATTTGTATGAAAACATAAAACCATGTACAGATTAAGACAATTAAATATAAACAAAGAAACTGCACAAGATAATTGTTGTGTTTATCGCTAATTGGTGACAATTAGCATGTTTAAGTTAATAGAAATTGAGCACCTTGGATTAAAATAAATTGTGTTTAGAGGATTATAGGGGAATGTGTAAGACACCTACAGCAGGTAAATAAAAATGTCACTATATAACCTGCTTAAAACATGCATTTTTCAAAGCACGAACACAACTCGCCAAACTCTGGAGCTGTGTTTGTCAAGCTGGCTGGTCAAATTTAGACGTCAAAATTAAATGCAAGCTTTTTCTGCTCCCATTCTGAAAAATGGGAGCTGAACTTGTTCAGGCCCAGTTTTAGCCAAAACAAACACACTCAAAGTTAGTTTGCCTCGCTTAGTCTGTCATTTTTCACTGTTCATTCACATTTAGTTGTAGCTTAGACAGAAGATAATGCAAAATGGTCAACTGGTGTAGGTGCCAACAGGTAGCTGAAAGCAGGCAGCATTTCCAGAAAAATCTCACCTAACCTAAAAATAAGTTTACATTTGCAGTACTAATTATTTGTTTAATTCCTCTGCATGATGCTAGTATAGCAGACTGACGATTTCAGTTTGAACATCTTTGCTGTTATTTCATTTTTTAGACTATAGTAAGCACACCACTGTTCAAAGGTTTAAGAGTTGAAAGAAATAAACTGCATAAGGCAAAAGTGAATGCTGTCCCAAATTGACTCTGGTTTTAACAGCTACAAATGTGTGGGTGTTTGTAAAACCACGAAATGCTAATGCCTTCAGACAGCTAAACACCTTTGGCTAACTCTTTGTTTTGTTTGTCTGCCATCTCAATAATAGACTTTGCAGCTTTTCTTTAAAAAAAAAAACTGACCTAGGAACAAAATTTTCAGATAAAATTCTAACGTTCTTCCAAGTTATATCGACAGAATCCTTCATAAAACCTATCCATTATTGGATGTTTGAAAAACATTGCATCATACACTCTTTTGCTGTTTGCTACAGTCTACAAGTATAATGAGGATTAACTTCTGCAATTAAAGTTAACAAAATGGAATTACCTAATACATGCAAGGGTAATATGCATTAAAAGTTAATTTAAACACAACTAAAACAATAATCGTTGGCTAAAACCAATGTTTACCATCAATAGTATCGATACAAATGTCCACAGAGTCCTCTCAAACCAACATTGAAACTATGATAACATTTTATTTGTGAATAAGTAACTTTTTCTTCAATCCTCCATTTTTATATAGCTCTCTGTTATATGGTTTTCTATCCTTACCCAGGTGTCGCTGGGTGTAGTCTTGAGGAAGAAGGGCCCATGGCGTTTTATGAGTGTGACTCCACAGCAACGACAGCAGTAGTCCAACAACATGAATGTTTGCCGGTCTAAATGAGTAAAAGTAGCCTTCATGTGTGTTTATGAGTCCCTGAGAGCATCTTGTAGGGAAGCAAGGAAGGCGGGATTGGATGAAATGAGATTACTGCTAAGAAGTTGGAGTAAATCCCACATGGGATAAGACACACAATGCTTGTGTGGACAAATACTCATAACCCACAATTAGGTAGTTGGCTTCAATGCTTTGTTTCACATGTGCAATGGCACACAAACTTCAGTTTGATCCTCAACAGGAGTCAGACATTTAAATAATTTAAAGAGAATAAAATAAGACAACTTATGCCATGCATGACAGTCAAACATTTGCCTTAAATATAATTTACAAGTGGAATTTGGTACAATTTGGCTTTATTTTGATGTCTGATAATGTCTGCAAGCTTGAAAGCTCCTGATCTGAACATTAAATCAACGATAAGCAACATGAACACTAGATGGCAGGATAGCCTGCGAACCTTTAGAAAACTCCATCCAGTGGAATAAACACAAGAACAATTCATTTCAAGACTCACATATGCACAGTTTTGACGACTATAGATGGAATTTGGATCATAAAGAAAGCTACGTAGATTTTATTACCATTATTTGTCCAGATTAAAGCTGAAAAGTGTGAAGCGACGAAAAGTGATTTCTCAACACAGAAACCATAGTGACCAATATAAATATGAACACTGCCGTTTTCTTTTGCCCCCCGTCCCCTCCGGAAATAGCCAAAAGAAACTTAACCGTTTGACGTCATAACATGCGTACGTAAAGCAAATGCACGTGCTCCTTTGTGTGGGTTTGGGGTTCACTCGGCTGCCACGGTAACCTGCATCATTGTATCCATGGTGACGGCAGAGCAGAGGAAAAGGAAGAGGGGGTTCCATGAGGAGTAAGGTAGGCGTCATAGTCGAGCATCCCTCTGTGTGTACACACTGTGTGAACCGTGCCATATTTTATTGCTCTGCGGCTGACGAGGAGCGACTCATGCTAATCTTTATCTTATTCCTCTGCATCATTCTGGATATTGTCAAAATGCCAGACGGCATTGATGTGGTTTTATCCTGAGAGGCATGTGTTTTAGGTATTTTCTGTAATAGCAATAAAAAAAATAAAAAAAACAAGCAGTGAAAAAGCAGCAGCTACAATAGCAGACTGATAATTACATACCTGGATCAAGATTTAAAAAAACAATACTCTGGATTTGTTGGACAAAATAAAAAACAATCACTTAGAAATTTTGCTGTTCCCCACCTTTCATGCAAATTTATGCCAGCAAATCCACTAACGGAATAATTAGACTGCACATATGTGGTGCCATAAAGTTTACCAGATTTTTTTCTTTGCAGGAAAAAAAAAGATATCTCTGGACTTCTTAACACTATCAGACTAGTTTTTAAGAGAGACAGACTCAAAAAGAGCTAGTAGAGCGCTCTAAAGATGAAATAAAAAAAAACATAAAACCACTAAAGCTTAGTAATTAACACATTCTTTTATAGTCACCAATCAGCTGCAACATTGAAAGCTACAACAGGTAAAGTGGATGTGAGGCAGCTGGAAGTAAATAAGCTGAAAAAGATAACCTTGAAGTTTCGGAAGCAAGAAAATTGTAAAAGTGTGATCTCTGTTTAGATCTTTTCCAAGCTGTAAAAATTTGAGGAGGTATTTGCCTGATTCATCACTTAAAAATCCGAAAAATAAATCACACAGTAAATCTGGAGGCCTGCAGTTTAAAAAAGGGGACTGATAGAGACAGGTAAACGGGAGTCTCTATTTACAGAAGAAGGGAGTTTAAGCAATAAGTTTTCCATCTGCAGAGACAGGGACGTCTTTCTCCCAGATTGGATTTATTTTAAGGTTTGTAAAAAGTAAAGCATCAGGAGAGGAAGAGATACTCTGGGGAACATTAAGGCTCATTGACCCACTGTAAATGTCAATGAGGGGCGTCTAAGGGGTAGAGGTGCTTTAATTAAACTACTGGGTGCACACTAACAGAGAGAAATGCATTAGTCAATATGACCCTTGTGCATCTCTCTTCGGTTTCCCATGTTCTCATTTCAATATTCTAAAATCCAAAAACGACCATTCAGAACAACACTTTGTTCAAATTATTTCCCCCTGTGTTTCTCTGGTGTCTTTTCTTCACTTATCACTCCTCGATTAAGTAACACTTTTTCCTTTTAATTGTTCCACTGAACACTCCCATCCACAGCTGCACACAATAAGTGCAACAGCATTTTTTTTGCAATTCTCACGACTCTGTGCAGGCTTGTAAACAACAAATATAACAGCTAACAATGCAACGCTTTGTTTCTCTCCCCCCCTCCCCCCTCCCCACTTTGCCTTTTTCCCACACTCCGTCTATATCTTCCTCGTGTTCTGCTCCTTTCTGTCGCCTCTGTATGTTTTCATTTTCTTTCCTGCATGGAATGTAAATACATAAGCCGTGAACTGACCAGAGGCTTCAGCAGGGATCTCAGCTTTCTGCTGATCCTGTCTATTTTGTTTTGTTTTTTAGCATTTCACAGAATGCCAATGTGTGAGATGGGAGACGTTTTAGTAAGTGTTAAGGTGTGAATGTCACTGTCACATTTAAGGTCAAGGAAAACATTTTACAGACCAACTGAAACGCCTCAGTCGTGTCCAAGCCTAACCTCTCTGTTTGTCCATGTGCGTGCTCAGCTGCCTTTGAGGTCTTTCTTTCTTTCTCTCTTTTTTTCTCATGAATCGAATCCAAGCCACTTAAAATAAATGATAGGGAGTTTCTGGCTCTCTCTTTAACGCACAGCTTGTTGTTGAAATAATGCATCTTTGCTAACATTCCCTCGCCTCATCTACAAGCTGCTGTGTTTTCACTGAATCACTTCCTGCATGTAAACACAGGAAATGACACGAATGCCAACATCTGCACCGCTTTTTTGCTGTTGCCCTGATGTGTATGTGTGTGTGTGCGTGCGTGTGTGTGTGTGTGCGTGTGCGTGTGTGCGCGCGCGCGCGCGCGTGTGTGTGTGTGTGGGTGTGTGTGTGTGTGTGTGTGTGTGTGTGTGTGTGCGTGTGTGTGTGTGCGTGTGTGTGTGTGTGTGAGTGAGTTCATGAGTTTGTGAGGAGGAGAAAGGAGGGAGGAAAGTTGAACAAAGCAGTGCTGGAAATAACGGATAGATAAGACACAGACTGTGCGTTGCAGCCAAGTAGGCAAATTACTTGTACAGTCATACACAATTTTAGCTTCACAATGACTTTTTTGTATTTTATATGTTTTGTGTTTGCTGCATTTAGTTCTCTCCAAGGATATGGATATTAACAAAGACGTCACAAAGCGTTCTCTCTTTGGTGTTATCTGCTCCCTGCAAGGATTTGCTCCCTGACTTGTTATTCCTCTTAAATATAAATGAAACACGCATGCATGCTCTTCCTCCTGGGCGTACATGCAGATAATACATCCCCCTCTACATCTCTCTCTGTCTCTCTGCTCCTTCCTCTCTCGCGCATTCCCACGAGTGTAAACGCTTTCAGAAGACCTGGATGGAGCTGCTGCTCGATTCTAATCATTGGATTATAAAAACAAAACAAACCATTATCTCGCTTGAACCTGGACTTCTTAAAACGGAAATTCTCCATCTGACCTTTTTATAGTACTTTGTTTTTTGTTTGGACGCGCAATCAAGTTTTGGACCCGAACGCTCCACAAAACGACTTTTACGCATCAGGCAAACACAGAGGGCGTCACATTGACCGCTTTTCTTTAGCTTCTTCATCGTCGTCTTCTTCTTTTTTTGCATTGTAATCTATTTATTACAATGCAAGCTTTTACTCATCGAAATAATCCGAACGAGGAGGAGGAAAATGATTTCCTTTAATTAGCGTGTTTCTCCGCCCTCATCATCCTCTGAGCGCGTACTGTGCTCTCCACCAGGCGTAAAAAAAAGTGTTCCGCGCACAAATCGACGCTTCCTGTCGCTCAAGTCCTAATTTAAGGCAAGGAAACTGTCGAAATGACGCGTCTTGGTCTGCCTTGAAGGAGCTGGGATGCGGGTGAGGGCTGCTGCTGTTTCCAAAAGGCTGCATGGGAGCGAGCTGTCATCTTAGTTCTCCACGGCGTGGCATCATCTCGCTGGAAGTAGCAGGCTTCAGTGTGGAAGATGGCTTTTGACTTTCCCCCAGGATACAAAGCGTAATCCCTCTGCATGCCTGATTACACAGACAGTGGAAACTCGTCTTTCAGTAAGGTAGGAACCGACCGGGCTTCTGATCCAACTTCTGATCCAACAATTAAAGCTGACTGCCCTGCATGCTTTTTATGATATATATATATATATATATATATATATATATATATATATATATATATATATATATATATATATATATATATATATATATATATATATATATATATATATATATATATATATGCAACATACAACACATATATATATATAAACTTAGGATTTCTTCTATATTTTAACGATTCTTAATGAGAAACGTGACCCTTGAAGTTTTATTTTTTTCCACATTTTGTCGTATTAACTCCACAAACTTTATTCAAATGTTATATGATGATCAACTCAAGTAGTGTATAATTGTGAGGTGGAAAGCAAAACTAAAAATATAAAACACTCTACAGATATGTGTTCAGTCCCCCTTTACTCTGGTACTCATAAATAAAATCCAGCCCAACCAAATGAGTTAACAAAAGTAATTCAATCCCATTAATTCATCTTTTCTGTGAATGCCTCAAAGGTTTATTTGAGAACAAAGTGGCTTTCTGAAGAAAAACAAAAAAACCCCACCAGAATTCACAATTTACAAATCTGACCCTCCTGGAAGAGTATCAAGAAGAAAAAAAAGAGAGAAAGAATGCCATAAAAAGTCCCCTTTTGGATGTGCTACAAGCCACAGAGGGCAAAGCAAACACACTGAAGGAGGTGCTCTGGCCACATGAGACCAAAATGAAATCTTTGGTCTACATACAAACATTCAGACATCCTTTGATCTAAACCGTTCCATTGTAGCTCTGAATTTAGTTCAGCTTTATGTGTGTGCAACATACAGCACAGTCAGACATTCACAGATAACAATGTGTTCGAAATTGCAGTAGATAAAAGTACCTTTCATTGCAGTTGCATATTAAAGTTCAATTAAAGTTCTAGAAAATCTAACCTTTAATCGTGAGATTGTAATTATTCAGTGGGGAAGGAAATCATCTGTGAAGGCAAAATTGCTTTAGATGTGATCACAATTTTTGGTGCCCCTCTTGTGTATCCCCCTTTTTCAAGTGAGCCATCATTGATTCTTCTGCTTTAACACTTTCTAAATTTGGTGCAGAAAGCATTTTTTAAATTTAAAATTCTGTAACATTTTAAAGAGCTCATGGTGTCATACACTGTACATCTATTGCCTTTGTAAAGCAAACAAACCCAGAGCATCACAATCCTCCAAACCGACCTGGACTGTTTGCCTCTCAAAAGATCAATCTTAGTCTCATCTGACAAAGGCAAACAGTTCCAGTCTAAATCCCAGCAGAGTTGAGCAAACTCCAAATGTGTATGTTTATACAGAAAATGCTTATTTTGTTTCTGGCATGCAGCTGAAAACAGCTGGTTGGCATGTAGATGGTTGCTATGGTGGCTTTGTGACCCCGAGATGTTACTCTTTTCCGCAGCTCTCAAGCGAGTTAGCGTTGGAGATTTTTCGCCTATCTTTTGTTCCCAGTGTGCTGTTAAAAGATAAACATTCATCCTCTTCTTCTCTCCTCATATATGTGGCCAGCACTCTAACTCCACTTTAAAATAAAAAAAAATGTGTTTGTCTTTGTGTGAAATTATCTTTTTTTTTTTTCTTTTTCCATTTAAGGTTGTTTGTTTTGTTACCACTTGTTAAGAGAGTGTCAGCGCTGACCTTTGCCTGACATAAACCACCAGGACATTTCCCTTTTGGACTGACTCATAAGTTTAGACATGCAATGTTTTCACAGCCAGTTCCCAATATTCAGCCAGTTTTTAGCAATTGTAAACACATGTAATTTAAGAAAACCTGTTCCAGACTAGCAGGCTGTTTTGTTGGTCCCAGGGAATCAGCTACAACAGTGTTTGGGCATGGGATTTAACATCCTACAAGTAAAAATATTAAAACCGCCATGTGTAGCAACAGAAATTCGCTCATTAATATTTTAGGTGAGCTTTAAATATGTGATGTGTGGCAAGATTCTGATTTTTTTTTTCTTTTTCTTTTGGAATAAGTAAGTTTTTAGGTGGGACTATTTAAAGTTGGGCAATCTTGCAAAGTTAGATCAAGAGGGATTAGAAGTGGCTGCTGATATGCCAATGCAAAGATCTTATCATCGCTAGGGTACATTCTGCTCATTACTGCTCTATGATGGTGCACAGATTCATCAGTTCCCTATTTCTAATTTTATTTTTGGCTCCACAGGCTAACATTTAATCAGCCAGAGTGGATTTTTATTGAATGCTGTTCATGTTTTCTATCTATTAATTCAACATGTAGTTTTGGAGTCTGGATAAACAGTTGAAACACTTCAGTACTCCTCAGGTCTAAAGTATTAAATATTGGTTGTACTTGATCAAATCAAGTGTTTTTTGGCCTAAATGTACATTTTTTCCAAGCTTATCTATTTTCAGTGAGAAGTTGTGATATCCTGATGCAGATTTTTTTGTTTTCTTTTCTTTTTCTACCAAGAGACTAATGTACTGTGCCAACTTTTATGAGTTTGGCCAAATCTTAAGAGGGGCAGAGCACATAAAATTGCAAATAAAATTGCACCAAACTTTGTTGGTTAGTGTTAGGAAAATTATCCTCCTGTTCATTTACTCATGAGTTTATTTTACAAGTTATGTTTTCATATTATTCTTTCATATTATTCTTTTCATATTATTACTCTATTATTCTTCTTTTTATATTTACTTAACTTCTCTTTCTTTTGTAGTATAGTATATCATTAACTTTGTTTAGGATGTTTGCTTGGAAGCTAAAAACGTTAAACATTCATGTGTTATTAGTTCCATATGTAACTGATTAGTTGTGGTCAGTCACATGCCCTTGTAAGGGCATGTCCATAGGAGGCTCCAGAATGTAAAGACGGTTGGTCAATTCTCTGTGTGACTGTGTGAAGAAGCCCAACCTCCTTTTTCTATACAATAAAGAGAAATGCAAAGAAAGAACTGGCAGAATTGAGTCCAGACAGTGTTTGACAGCGATTCGTCGCGTCTGTTCTCAATTCTCCTATTCTGCAGAAAAGAAATCAAAAGAAACCTAATCTCTGTCTCTGGCTGATTCTTTGCAGGTTATGACAAAATAAACCTATCAGTTAGTTGTTAAAATTCATTTCAGGTATAAGAAGACAGTAATGGATATTAATTGGATGTTCTTAATGTTCTTAAATAATGATGAATAAGCCTGTACAGACGTTCAGTGCAGGTTCTCTGAATAATCTGGAAAGTTTCAAGGTTGATTTTACTTAAAGTGAACTGAATGCTGGAACAGAGGTGCACACTGATTTGATGCTATGCCTCTGTGATTGCTCTCTGGACTGAATAGCCGTTCAGCTGTCTAAAGATTGAACTGAGATCTGGCAACTAAACTAGTCCAGAAACACAACCAGGCTCAACCAGGTCAAAATGTGTTAGCAGTGGCTTAAAAACATTTTTGGATTACTTCATTGTCTTAACGAGCAAATGAGGTCATTACCTTTCTCAAGTTGCTGTTTTGAATATATTTATAACAAAGTTATAGTATACGACCATAAAAATCCATTCATCCATCCATTTTCTGTTCCCATCTCCAGCGAACATTTCAGCGGGGTTCACCCTGGACAGGTTGCCAGTTTGTCGCAGGGCAACACAAAGACAGACAGGACAAACAACCATGCACACACACACACACCTTGGGAGAATTTAGAGAGACCAATTCACCAATAATTTGCATGCACAGGGAGAACGTGCAAAGACCCCGGGCCGGGAATCGAACCCAGGACCATCTTGCTGCAAGGCCACAGTGCTACCAACTGCGCCGCTGTGCAGCCGAACCACAAAATCACATTTAGCATTTGAGCGTTGGACAAACAAGGCAGTGTGTTCAGTACATGCTATTCCCAGGTCTGACCAGTAGGTGTTCTTCCTTGCTGAACGCTGACGGCTTTCAGCCTTCAGCTGGGTAAGATCAGGCAGCCTTATCTTGTTATTTCTGAACATGTTAGCAAGTTCAGTGGTGCATTTTACTTTGAACCAGTTTGTCGTTGACATAACTGTTCCTCCCTGCCTCAATAGAAAGAGTTTATATATCTTGGATGTCTGTTGTGGTGAAAAAAGGAGCTCAGCTAAAAAGCAAAGCTGTTGATTTACTGGTTCATCTGTGTTCCTGCCCTCACCTAGCGTAATGGCATATGAATCATGACAGAGAATAATATCCTGGAGCTGAAATGGCCTTCAGTCACACAGACAGGGAGAAAACCTCTGAGTTGAACCTCAGCTCCTCCATGTCGTAAGCAGATGTTTTTGGTGGGTCCAACATTCCTGACCAAAAGACTGAAATAAAAAAAGTTGAAATGAGTTTCCTCGCCTATAAAGTAAAGAATTTGTTTTGTAAAAGATGCTGTTTTGTGTCTTGAATCAGATCGATGTGGTTTTATGTTGAAATAATTTGGAACAACTAAACCATCTGTTGCTTTTTCATTACACTGACATGGTCAAATTAATGGAAAACATTGTAGTGCATGTCTCTTTATAGACAGCAAAAATAGCTTCATTGTTTTTATAAATTGTCAAATTTCCGTTTGCAATTTTGGAATACTGAATTTAAATCTCCCTTTTAGTACGTAATCAATGTCTTGCCTTAGTTTGCTTTTCATTCATGCCAGTAGTGCAGTTTTAAATGTTAAGAGACACTCTTTAAGCTATACTGATGTATTTGACAATCAATCTACTACTTTTCACACTGCGTGTGGTTGAATATAGTCGCAAGCACTCTCTATCAAAGGTGCTATTAACAGTTTGAATGAGAAAGGCACTCTACATTAGGGAAAGAAGAAAAATAGGGCATCTTCTCATCCAATTAATGAACAGTTAAGACAAAACAAAAAATAATCAGGATATTTCCTTCAGATAAAATTTGTGGGAGGCAACAAAAATAAATCTTTTTGTTGCCTCCAAAAAGATTTATTGGAAGGAAATAAATCAATGAAGGAAAGGGGTCCATGTAAGCCAGATTTCGGCAGTCTCGCCTGATTCTGATTCTGGCAGAATCAGAATCAACATCTGATTCTGTCCATATGTTGGACAGAACAGATTGTTCCAAAAACACAACTTTGTAAAACTGAATCAAATGTCAATTTGGTGTCATTATAAAAACAAATGCATCTTTTCTAATATTTACAACACTCAATAATTAGATAATCTATCATTAATAAGCTCTACCATCCATCCTTTTAAAGAGCAAAAATCTTCACCATCCATCTGACTTTGTCCTGCAAACAAGACAAGGATTAAAGCTTCATTAAAAGTGAAATGACTCAACATGACTGGGATAGTTTAAGTGCATGCTACCATGCTTAAGACATCAATTATTAACTCAGGCTGCATGGATTTCTAATGATGAATAAAGATTTGTGACAAGGTAATGCACTAAAGTGGCAATGCATCACCAGCCCCTGGCACAAAGCTATCCCCATACTGGAGGGACGTGTCATTATACAAAATATTCAGTTTTACACTAACAGAGCAGCACAGAGTCTAATTTAATCGGAATAACCTTCTTCGTTTTGGACCCAGCACAGCATCCAGGAAATATGATGGGTAACCACAGGAATACTAACTGTAAAGCGTCACCAACTTTGAATACATTTTAACTTTTGTGCAAAATATGCCTGATTTAAATTTACTGTAGTCTCTGCAAGGTTCAAAGCGTGAAGATCAAGATGTGTAAGACACACCTGGAACAAGTCTCTGCGCAGGAATTCACCAACACCCAATCAAATGGCTGTAGGAGGAGCTGCAACAGCCCCGGATTGGACACTGCTTTGACATGTTGTGAAAAAGTCAGGAGAACCTACAACAGCCTGAATTTGGACAATTGCAAGTTTAAGTTTCTTCTGTATAATGTAACACATTTATTCCCCCTTCAAATGGCTCAATTCGCACACACATGTAAACACATACACACAATGGCAACACTGGTCCAGATCGTACCCTACTCTTCATCCACCGACCCTGCAAGGATTATGTCAGTTTTGAAAATTACATAATGAATAAAAAATTTGCAGTGTCTAAAATAACTAAAAATTGACAAGTGAACTAGAGCTGTACTACAAAGTTTAACAAATTTCCTTTACCGCTGGAACATCATTGGTTTAGATTTGGGTTGGTAAGGTAAGGTAATTTTATTTATATAGTACATTTCAGCAACAAGGCAATTCAAAGTGCTTTTCATGAATTAGAAGGAAATAGGACAAAACAACAAACCAAAGGAGAGAGCAAAAGAAGAAAAAAGAAAATAAAAAAGTATAAATCCATGTTTAAGAATAAGTAGTCCATAATTTATGAAATAGTACGGGTTGATACCAGTCTGTGTTAAGTTATCATATTTTGTTGGGTATTTGTTGGGCACTCTGAATCCACTTGTTTGTATTTTTCACAGTTTTTGAAAATTCTTTCCAAATGTAATTTAAAATTAGCCACTAATTTGAGGAGTACAATTTGAAGACAAAATATATCATAATTGTAATAACAATGGACTTTTAAATGGATTTTCCCTGGATGAATCTTTCTGATTAAAAATTGAGACAAAAAACACTAATGAACAAAAAAATGAAGCTGTACAACCAGCAGATTCCTTTTTTTGTGGAGAAAGTCAAACAATAAAAGAAGAACCAATAAGCCAGCACCTCTAAACGGAGAGGCGCTTTGTAACGACAGATGCTCAGTTGTTGGTTTATTTTTTTCAGAAATAGCTGAATTATGTTAAATCAAGAGTCACTGCAACCTTGGGACCTGTTTACAGAAAAACAGAGTTACTCATTGAGCCAAATGAATCATAATAAGACATCCTCAGAGAGCTTGGATTTAAGAATCATTAGAAAGTCAAGTGACTTGCTTGCTAATCCTCCTTCGGTGATATCAAGCAGTCTGGATAATCCTGTTGAAGAGCCTCTGTCACAATAGGTCAGCAGTTTCTTCACTGTCACTCTTAAGACCCCAAAAAGATGACAAGTGTGTGAATTTTTCAAAGAAACACTGATGAGATTTGCAATTTTTCAACAACAAAAAGAGAGCGCATATGGATATCAAAACCTTAGATGTTCGTTACTGCTTCAGTTCAGATGGGGCTTATTGGTTCCTGGTTAAATGCCTGGAGTAGTTTGGACAAACGTGTGGCTGGCTGGCAGTCAGGATTACTGGGATGACAAAAACAATTTGTCATTTTACTGGAATCAACAGGGGGCTTCTCAATCCGAAGGGTAATTTAGTAGCATGGAGCTCCATTCCTCATATGAGGTTGTATTTCTTATTAAGTGTGATCAATACGAGTCGTTTAAGAAAAAACTGCTTGTTTCATCAATCTAATTAAGGTTAAAAAAAATAGAATGATATTGAAGGGAGTGCCGGATTTGACACTTAGGTGGTTACGTCAGAAAATATGCTTCCAAAAGGTCAGTGTGAAAACACGTAGTGACATATCCTCCAGACAGATGACTCACCCGTGACCGCCAGCCCGTACGAGAACAGCACGAGCGCTCGCTCATTATCTGCTTTTGCCTTGGCTTGCTTTTTTTTTTTTTTGTCCCTGACACTCGTTCTGACGAGAATTGCCAGTCGTCTAAGCTTAAATGGCAACGCAGCGGCTACATAATTACCAAGATCAGTTTTAAAATGAAACAACACTGACAAACATAAAGAACGACAGAGTTGGAAGAGCTAATGGGAAATTGTTCTACCCTTGCCAGACAGTCGTCCCCCCCCCCCCGCCCCCCCATATGCGCTTCACGTTTTGCCCTCTCTGGGCAGAGGGCAGATCATGTCCTTTCACCTTGCCACCATTAAAGTTACAGATTACTGACCTTGCAACTACATTTGAGTTGTAATTGTCCAGAAAAAAGAAATCTGAGATCTGTAATCTCTCAATCTGGAAATATTTTTTTAAAAATTGAATAAAGAAATATCTTGTCAGACAAATGCTGTGCATCCAGTGCTAGTTATATCTTTTTTAAATTTCAAACTTAGTGTTGGATCAGTGAGAAATCTCTGTGGGAATTGTGGATGCCTCTAAATGTAGGTGACTTGGACTTTTTTTAAATTATAAAGACTGGATGGCCCTTAGAGGATTTGGGATACCTCATGTTCTCTTGCAGGCTAAATAAAGCAAAGTACATACAGCAGTATTAAGTAAAAAGCATGACTGAAGCCTCATTTGGGCAACATCTGTGCAGCTAGACTTCACCTTTGACCTTCTTACTGTAGTTAAAGTGAATCAGGAACAAAACATCTGACTACCGGGGTAGAGATTTTCTGCTTCTGCGTGGCACAATATTTCCCTGACTGATGATACTCACTGAGAGAACAGGAAAGTCAGCTTTGACAAACCCCCTAATAATGGTGCACAAATTTCTCTGCAAATATTTACAATTTTAAACTGAAAATACAGAAAATGTAGATTTTTTTTGTTTTTGGTGTTTGTGGCTTAATCAGTTCTCCGCGTTCGATTCATTCTTTAGAACTTATGTTGTGTTTTGGGGTTATTTACTTCCCAGTGATTCATCTGTTCAGCCATTTTCCTGTTTCCAACTGTAACAAATTCTTGCTATTTTCATCTTAGTTCATTTCCAAACTCAGTTTCATCGCATTCAGTTTTCAGTGCAAATACTTCATTCAGATCCAGCTGTTGCTCCACATGTTTACTTGCTGGTGTTTCCTTTGTGCTCCCGTAATGGAAACTTAACTTTTTCGTTAAACACTTTCAAACATGATTCTGTCTTCTTCTTCCTTATGTTTGGATACCACAAAACATCAGCAACATCTGAAATGTTATGGCTGATTTCCAAGCTCTAGGTTTTACACATCTTTTACCTGCTGATAACCTTTTGCCCATTTTGGGGTTTTTTCCCCTTAAAACACTTAGGTAATAGCTTTCGACACATTTTTTTCTAATCATACTCCTGTGAGCACACAGTCATAAATTATTTATATTTAAAGCCTGGGTAGTTTCACACCGCGTGTAAGAGACAGATCTCCATCACACAGGTTGTAGAACAAATTCAAACCAACACAACATGATGTGGAGTTGATGTTTTCTGTGAGACATCCGCTTCTTTGGCGTTATGAACACAACTGAGAAGAAGTGTTTGATTTTTTTGTGGAAGGAGAAACTCTGCGATGCTGAAGGAAAATATTACAGCAAGAAGGTTGTAGAGTTGAATCTTCCTTTCTACGTAGAGTTTTCACGTTTCTGTTGCTGGGTGAGCACGAGTTCTCGTGAATGGAAAAGTGTCAGAGTGTGTATTGTGTACTAGGCCCAGACCCAAGCAGAATGGCCACTAATTTGGGCAACACTGATGCCCCATGCATCTCTAAGGACTGTCAGCACTCACTTCGTTTCTTCCTGTATCTGGAGGAAAATTTAAGAGTTTCCTGTGCTGTGTATATTCAGAAATATTTGCAGTCATGTTGATAGACTTCTCTGTTGTTGTTTTTTTAAGTAAACAAGACTATTGCTCTTGAATGGGTATTGCAAGAAGTCAAACAAGCTGATGTTAGCTGGTTCCTTTAGTTGAGCTATCTGCTTTGACTACCAGCCTGGAATCCACCGCTTTACAAGCGTGCCCCTCACAGCCAAGTCTTTCTGAAAAATATATATATATTTGCCTTCCTTTAGTTTCCCACCATAAACTCCAAACCAGCAGGCTTTAGGTTTTGTTTTTTTAAAGCAAGATAAGAGGTGGGAGGCCATAACAATAGGTGGTAAAGGGAGGAGAGTTGTGTTACTGTTTGCTTCATTCAGCTAGAGAAGATCTGAGCCATTCTGGCACTAACTCATCTAATTAAACACATTTAAACCTAATAATGACAATTAAGTGGCAGAACCTTTTATTTGTTTCCCAGCTAACTTTTCAAAATCCTGATACGCGATACATGGCTAGAAGCAAAATCAAACATACGATGAGCCTGGCAAAGAATGAAAACACAAGAACTTCATGTGCTCAAATCTATTGGAACCTCGCTGAACACACCCGCACCGGTGGTTGGTTGGTAGTATAAATTAATAGAGGGGTAGAACTCTTACACAGCTTGTGGTGTTTATGTGTTCTGCCCTTAAGAGTTAAGGTGGGTGTGTGTGTTTCATGCTGGCATACAATGGCTGCCCAATGAAAGCTGGGACAGGTTCTAATGATTCCCATGGTCTAAAAGGAATCTGCGCTTAGACTTCCTTTGTTCTGTGCAAATGAATTTAGTCATTTTATTCTGCTGTAATACTGCAGCAATAATGCAAATGTATGTCGGTGCAGTATGTCTTCCATCCATCCATCCATTTTCTGTTCACCTTTTATCCCTAATGGGGTCGGGAGGGTTGCCGGTGCCTATCTCCAGCCACGTTCCAGGCGAGAGGCGGGGTTCACCCTGGACAGGTCGCCAGTCTGTCGCAGGGTTATGTCTTTGTAATTAAAATACATTAATTCTCTAGCAATAAAAATATATCCAACTAGTGAAAGGGGAAAGTCTGGACTTGTATTCTACTGACTATTGTGAGGGAGGGTAATAGAATTTTTCATCAAGTAAAGACGACGCGTTACTAATTCAAAATTCTGAGTTCGAACCCAGGTTCTGAGTTTTTTTTTTTTTTCGTATTATCTTGTCAAACTCAGATCTATATTTGGACTTCTAATAGGTAACCCAAAACATGTTGAAAAAGGACAATATTTGATGTCAATCTGTGATTTTTTTAGCCATATTTTCAACATAAACCACTCCCTGGGTGTTTATTCTTTGTCAGATTCTGATGTTATTCTTGCTTTGTGTGTTCCCTCCTGTCAGATCTAGTTGTTATTGTTCTGGCACAAAAGGTCTCCTTCCAGCTATCTCAGTGTCCCTCTCAATATCTGCCTCTGAAAACTAAACCTTACTTGGGTTCTCCGACGCACATGTTAAACATAAAGCATAACCGATTCCTCTCATTCTAAGTGAATTAAAACACTGGTTTTTAACATCGTGAGTTGCTTGATGTGTAACCTGAAGTGCTTATTCGGACAGATTCCCAGGCAGTTAAACTTAAAGGTATAAGATTTGCTTGGGATGTTTTGTGAAGCACGTCTTTCAGTGGAGAGCTTCTGTTTTGCCAGGCTTTTGTCAGACCTTCTGTGTCTTTCTCTTTCTTTTAAATCTCAGTTCGCCTTACTCTATGACATCTGTGCATGCAGTTTATTGAAGTAAATAACAAAGTCTGTGTACAGAGAATGAAAAGTCTGTCAGTGTGTTTTATAAAATCACATGCAGAATAGCCGTTTCTGTCTTTATCCTCATGCTGCCTCCGTCTGGTTTCAACCTCTCCAACCCCCCCATTTCCTTTTTTGAGTACTATCCCAACTGTTGTCCTCACTTCCCTTTCCACTTTTCTTCCTAAAGCAAGGAGCTGGAGACTGCGTAAATCTAGAGCTCTGGCGCAAATCCAAAAGCGATGCAATTAACAACCTGAATCTAGGTCTCTCTTTCACCATCACCTCTATTCACGTCGCATCCGTTGCCAGATCCGTGCGCCTCTGTACACCCACCCCCTTGTTCCTTGCCAGTTTCCTTTGGCGTCACCTCCTTTTCTCCTCCTTCTCCTCTCAGCCGTACCCGTTTCCAACTGATAAGAGGACGGCAACCGTTTCATTCCAAATTTTTACTTTACACCATAAAAGTTACAGAACGGGACTCATATTTAAAAGGATTTATTCATGATCCACATTCCTCGTGTCTTGCAGCAGCCAGCTGTGCTGCGAGGCTAACTGCAGTTGTGTCACACTTTTTCCTTTCTTTTTTTTTAAGAATGCTGCTGAAATGTGACTTCTGCGAGTTTTCAAGAAAGTGTTTGAACATCTTTTGGAGTGTGGAAAAGTAGGAAACATTGTCCAGGATGTATAAAAATAAGTATACAAGAATGTCAATTTTATGATTCCATCCATCCATCCATCCAGAAATATGTGGTATACCTTTAAACATCCAATGTCACATAGACTTTTTGCAAAGTCGTCTGTTATGTCATGCTGCCCATTGTTTAAGCTGTTTCATGTTTTCTTGGTGACAAAGGTTAAGCACCTTAATAAAGTTAAGCAGGCAGTAAGCAGCTGGTAAGAGCCGTCGTAAAGTTCAGACAGGCCCACTTTGAATTGTAACTGAAACAGAGGGACATCTCTTCACTGCAAAACAAAGATGAAGAGGAGAGATGGCTCACTTTTACTCCGTGTCTGTAGTTGTGATTCCTGTGCACACAGCTGGTTCGTTGCTATAGAAACATGTCACCTAGCAGCAGATGTAGTTGCTATAGGGACAATAATCTCGTGCGATGTGTCATATGGAACTGGGAATTTGTGGTAATCCTTAAAAACACCTGTCATTGCTCAAAGACATAATAAGAGCAGGGTAAACATAGACGTGTTGAAATGCAGCGGGTGACTGCGCTGTGAGGAAAAGATACAACACAGGGTGGGAAACATTTCTCAAGATGTTTGAGTGAGTTGTGTAAAAGAAAATGTTTGAGGATGTCGAATGGCTTTAATATCATCCCTGCCTGGCTGCGAGTGTGCGCAGATTAACAACGAGAGCAATTTATTCATTACTGAGGTGATCGCACGGCTAATTCATTATTCACCAAATGGAGATTTCACATTTTTATTAGCTAAGGGGGAGAAAAGGGTCGTGAATTCAAACACGAAGCATAATGTAATCGCAGAACTGATGGGATGTGGTTATTTTTAAACAACTAAATCCTGTGCCTTCGGAGAACGTTTAATATGCATGATGGGCTCAGATGAACTGACTGTCTGTTAGCCGTCGAGCTCGCTCTCTGAATATTGGCTCTTCACTTGATTTAAGCTCTCGGCTCATTGTGTCAGAGCCAGAGTGGTTTCTCGTTAGGCTTCTGGCGTGTCTGTTACAGCAACAGTTCTTCCTCTCCGCTCTGCGTGTTTCTCACTCCAGACTCGTTAAGACCACAGTACAAAACGCACCAGGCTTGATTCCCCTCATTTTCCGAAAAAAAAGGCATTTCTCTCTCTCTCTCTTATCTTGTTGATCGCCAGATCTCGCTTCCCTTGCTTGCCGCCACTTTGTCTCGGAGGAGCTTTTTTTCCGGCGAGGTTTAGGTCATGACTCATTGTTGCACCTTGGCAGGTGCAAGGATGAAAGCACTTCCTTGTTCCCTCTCTGTTCCCCCTTCCTTTCCTCACTCAGTCAATTTTCTCTCCATAATCCCCATTTCTTGTTCTCTATTGTCAGCCGTTAGCCTCTTATTCCTGGAACAAGTGAACGAAAGAAATCTCTCCTGTTGCTGAAAAACGCTGTGTGGGTTCATGTTTGACGCACATCGAGGAGCAAAAAGGAGAGAGCTGAACCAGATCAATCCCGAGAAAAGTGGCTGCTTGTGTTTATCCTTGTGTGTGATTCACCATCTGTGATAAAGCCCTCTTTGGTAACTGAAAGGATGATTGACAAGATAAATATACATATATATATATATATATATATATATATATATATATATATATATATATATATATATATATATATATATATATATATATATATATATATATATATATATATATGGCTGAAGGAGAAAAGATGGGTAGGAGGAGGAGAGACCCTCCGGTGCTAGGCAATTTTGGGCTTCCTTAGATTTGTTAGCGCTTTGATTATTCCTTTAGGGTAGAGGAGAAAGGGAAAGAAAGAAGAAAAACAAGAAGTGACCAAATTAGACTGATTTAAAATTAGAGAGAGGATAAAAATAGAATGAGAAGACAACATGAGATGGGAGGGGGAGCGAGATAAACAACGTGAAACTAGATCTGGGATGGAAATGTTCAGACCTTTAAGCTTATTTTAATATCAGACAAGGATAATTAATCCGAGTCCACGCAAAAAGTTTTCAAATGACCATTTGAAAACTAGGATCAGTCTAACCAACTGGGTAGCTGTGCTGAGACTTTGATGAGAGGGTTCGAGGGAAAAATAACTGCATGTGCTTCTTGGGTAAAAATCAAAATTCATTTCAGTCAGGTTTTATTTAAAATGTTGTTTCTGTACTGTTGTGCCAATGAAACAACTTATTAGCAACAACAAATGTTACCTCATGCACACCTGACTACATAGTGATTAAGTAATTAGACATTTATTGCTGACCGAACAGTTCTTTGTAATATTTCTGATTACAGTGAAGATGAAATAACAATAAATTTGAGATTAATTGTGCAGATTTCCACATGGGGGGATGCTGGTTTCCCTCAGGAAATTCAGTTACCATTTAATTTAATATTGGACACAATATTGTGTCCAATATTGAAAAATTTTAGTTTGGTTTTTGGAGCCTTTAGCGATCAGAATAGTAAAATACCTTTAGAATGAGGTTAATGTAACTAAGCAACAACTGCCCTGGTTGTTCTACTTTCCTTTCCTTGTAATATTCATTAAAGTGTAACAGGATTATGAAAGTCTAACCTGCTTAAAATGTATAAGAGAGAGCACTGCTTCTTCTTCTTCTTCTTTTTCTCCTCATGTTCGCCTAATGACAGACCGACAGCTTGAGTGTCTCGCTCTCCGCTTATGACACAGACTGCTTTCACAAGATGAAGTCGTGCTTTCTGGTCCACAGTTCAATTTAGGACTAAAGATTGCATTAAAAAATTGTTCATTGTGAGTTTTTTTGGAGGGTTCTGTTGATGAAATACCTGGACTCACACATATTGATGAATGGACTAGACACCAATATATGCATGAGGTCAAGCCCCCTGCCAAAGGACACAACAACACATAACACAACTTTGCAATGCATAAACTCTAAGCACTGAGCCAAATGTTCGCACAAGGAAACTGAGTGATCACGACCTCTGATAATTCCCTAATGGCGAACAGCTCCTGTTATCGTGCCGTTAGCTGTTTGGGATTGTTGAGGGATGACACTTTTGTGAAACAGGGTTTGCTATTATGTATTTAAATGTAGATTCCCGGCCTTACGACAATGTCATGAACAACGCAGCAACTGCAAATGTACAAATAAGTTTAGACATTCAAGATAAATATTTAGCATTTCTGGTGGAATGCAACACTCAAGTTACTCAGAATTAAAAACAGTCAATTTAATCCTCCACGAGGGCAAAGATAATGTTCATCTGAAACCAGATTATAGAACATTTGAACCCAAATGAAGGTTCTTAAACATAATCTAGTGTTTCTTTCAAGCTCTCTTCTTTTAATAGCTATTAATAGACATCAGAGCTGGTGGAGAGCAGCGCTGAGGGTTCATTTAAATGCTGTTACATTTGCATAACTTAATGATACATAAGGAGAGCAACAAAAACTGAAATGTAACAAAAACAAGGTTTGACTGGGACTTAGGAGCTGATCTGGTTTTGGTGACTATTTGTACTTTTCTATCTTTAAAACCCCCCTTGCAGGAGAACTCTAATTACATTTACACAGCTTCTGCAAAGTCATGTTGTCCTGAGGCTGGCTACCTAAAACATGACATTGCTTGTAATAAGCGCAAATTGTTGTGCTCGCTGTGCAAATCTGTGCATCATGTACGTTTCATTTGCACTGGCTGAACCACACAGACAAATGCAGTTATGATCCCTTACAATAAAGTTCGGCAGCGTTGTGAGAAATGCTATACTCTGATTATTAAGTGTCTTTGTGTCTGTAGAGCATTCTGAACACTGCAGATGCACATCCACGGATATCTGCTCATCAAAGTAGCTGGTAGTCTGTTTTCTCTTTGCTAATATGTGTACCTGTTTTAATTTTTTGTAATTCTTGTCTGTCTGCAACAGCCAGACTCCAGTTTTTTTTTAGTTTTCTTGACGTCTGCCCCTCAGGATGCCAAATGAAATGTCCTTGTGCTTCAGTGTCCTCCCTGGCTCTCAATTCGAAGTTTGCAGGTACAATGAAGTTATTCAGATCAGTGCCGCTCCATTTAGTGGGAGGGATGCTGTGCCGGGTAGAAGAGTCCCTCTGCACAGCCAGCTGACGTTTGTTAGATGCGTAACGCGCCGGGAGCCCCTTTTCATCTACTGTATTGCTAATATTCTTCGCATTACTATAAAGAATGATGCAAATGTGTCATATCTAACATCCCCCTTTCTTCTCTGCTTTATGTTACCTGGTTTAAGAGATTCATGCCTGCAAAACATGTTGCGCCTTTTGGATATAAAAAAGGTGGGAGTCAGTTTGGGGTGCAACGATGCTACAGTATCTCGCACAAGTATATACATCCATTAAATTTCTTCTTTTTTTTTTTTTCTACATTTATATATATCCAGGAAGTCCCATTGAGATTAGAAATTTATTTCACATGGGAGACTTGGCCCAGATCACAACCACACAAATCAGAAGTAAATGAAATAAATATGCAATAAACAAAATTGAACGACAAACACATTTACATAATACTCCCCCTTTAAAGTTTGTCTTATGAAACACATGAAATGTTCGCGGATGTGAATGTGGCATGGTGCGGCGAAATAAAAGCTCAAATTTCTGAAAACCCTAGAAACATTCAGAAACAACTGATGAGAGCCTACTCAAGCCGACAGAGTAGGTTACTGGGGTAAAGTGGGAGTTCACTTGGTTGATCCTGATAAATAAAAACATGCCAATGCCGTCGTCTGCTGCTGGTTAAACCGACCACGTCACAGATCATGCAGTGATGAGTCAGATTCTACACTTGAACTGAAATGTGAAGAAGTCTGTTGCACCGAATCAAGGCTCCTTAAAGTGGATACATGAATACATGAACACTATATCACCACAATCAATAATACACAGAAAGGTGGTTTCAACCAGTATTTTTTTTCTAAAGGAATTTGACTCATTTATTTATGCTTAGAGGATATATCATAGAATGGAGAAATGTGTAGTAGATGGGAGCAGGTGAGCATCTTTTAGTGTAGTTTGGATAAAGAGAAAATAGACTGGACAGCTTCAAAGAAAATATAAATAATGGATAAAACGTTCCAGGCTGGTCATCCATTGTATGAATTCAACCATTATCAATGGAATGATGTACTTTTATCACTATTCTGCAGAAATTTCTCTCTCCTCTTATCAGCTTCCGTCTTCTGTGTACTGGTTATCCTGACGTTGGCTGATTCATGGCTTTTGATTAAGCAGAAAGGTGGAAAAAAATGGTCTTTTTCTGCTGATAGCTGGGCACAGACTTCAGGAGCATGACTCAACCAGGTTCATGTTTGCTGAGTGAACGCGTTTGAAGATGTTGCAAATATCTGTTTGCCCTGCTGTAGACTGTAAAAGAAAAATGCCTAGATCTACTCTAACCATAAAAAAACTGCATTTTCATTTCAAATGAATGTATTCATTTGTTTCCATGCATTCCTGGTGCGTTGTAGTTTTAGCAATGACATTTTCAAGTATTGGGATGGCATGATTTTGCAGCATTAAACTGAATAGAAAAAGGCTTTTCCAGTGAATTTATCATCTGTGATGTTGAATGATTAGAATATATACATATATATTTTTTTAAATTAAGCACCACTAATTAACTCAACGACCTCTTGATGTGTGTCTGCAGGTAAAGGATGACTGCAGCAGCAGGTGTACTGACAGGCTTGGCCAAGCTCAAGCGCCAGGACTCGGCCCGCTCTCAGCATCGGCCCATACCACCCGCATCACAAGGCTTGGCTAATGAGGGCGCGCCCAGGTGATGTTTCCTTGGGAATTTCAAACACAAATTTTCTTTCAGCTGTGCAACTTTTTCTGTTACATTAAATAAATCAACAGATTTTTTTTTACAAAAAAAAATCTGTTGAAAAGCTTTCTTTTCAGTAAATTTCAAGTTTGAAACCTTATAAAACTTTCTCAATTACTCAAATGTTCCTTCAAAGAATACACTTTGAAGTGGTCTTGATGAATATTTCATCAGGATTTTTGCCTTTTTAACTTTTTACCTCATTCTTACTCGCACCTGACATTATGTTCTGCAGTGTGTGATTAAAAATTTACCTGGAAAGTAAGAAACAAATGAAAAAGCCTCATATCCAACTCTCTCAAACACAAAAGCTGCTTTAGATTTCTGATTGAAAAAGCCATCGAACTCTAAGCAAAATCTTATAAATATGTTCCAGGAATGTTGTCCAAGACCAATAAAAGAGTAGAAGGTAGTATGGTTGCTTTGAACCAATATATAAATCAATATTTTATGCCTCTAATGTTTCTCTTAGAAAGCGGAAGCGACGCACAGACGTCGTGGTGGTCCGAGGAAGGCTTCGACTCTACTCAGCTTCTGGCTTTTTTCTCTTCCTGGGACTCATCATCTTGGCAGTAGGGATCGGTATGGCGACCCTAGGTTACTGGCCGCACAATAAAGCCGTATCGACAGGAGGAGGAAACGAAGTCAAGGTGGGGAAGGGTGTGACCAACGCAAGCCATGATGTTCAAGGTAACATTAGCTCTGGGTGAGTTCACAAAGCTGCTCCAAGCCCGATTCCTTTAAACTCTTTTTACTCGTTTTTCTCTGTGCTCTGATTTTAGACTCGCCTTCAAAGCAGACGGGCGGCGCTCTGATGCGGTTTCTGGAACAACATCTTCACTCTGAGAGGATGAAGATGCTCGGGCCTTTCACCATGGGCATAGGGATTTTTATCTTCATCTGCGCTAATGCAATACTTCATGAAAACAGAGACAGGGAGACTAAGGTGGGGGTGAAATTTTCTCAGATCATCCATCAATTTTCCATTTGCATCAGATAAGTTAAATAACGCTTGCAAGCCGATTTTACTTTGTGGATAAGTAATGATTTAAATTATTCCTTGCCAGTCCCATATTCACATTTCTCTTATTTCTGTCTCTTTATAAAGTGAAAAGCATGTACTCTGCTCTCAGCATGTACCGCAACCCCACTAACACCCAGATTTGATTTCTTGGGACCTACTTTCACTTTTATGTCTGCAATTTGCTTTTGATGACATTTTCTCGTCTCATCTGGTCTTTTCTTCTCCTCCTTGATTTGATCAAACCCCTCCTCTCAGCATCTCCCTGTCCTAGTTATCCAAATGTGCTGAGTAATCTATTGCAATTGAGGCCTCGTACACATGTAGCCGAGTCTTTAAATAAACGAGTATCTGTCTCCTGATCATTTGAATAAATAATATCGTACACACGGGATTGGATTACGAAAAGTGTTCATCCACGCAAACCTGCTGAATTACGCCACTGAGCGTTGTTTTAAACATGTCAAACCCATAGGGGGCAGTGTAGCGTAAAGCTACAATGTATGTCAACCAATCACAATCCTTCAAAAACAACCACGACTTCCTGTTAGGACCGAAATATGGCGCCAGGAAGTTCATTTGCGTGGACAGGCAGAGAAGTTGAACTACTTTTAAATACCGTGTTAGAATATAAAGTTAATAAAACACAAGATAATGTTAATTGGGAATCATGTCAAAGCAAGTTTTCTGTGTCTGTTGGGAGACACTGGGAGGGACATCTGCTGGAAAAGAGGAGGCCTCTAAGTGGTCTTCCTCCTCTGCAGCTCAACATTTTGGTGCAGCTGGGATTGTGCAAACGAACAAGCAAAAAGGGCTTGAAATGCGTC
This sequence comes from Xiphophorus maculatus, assembly GCF_002775205.1. Classification (NCBI taxonomy): domain Eukaryota; kingdom Metazoa; phylum Chordata; class Actinopteri; order Cyprinodontiformes; family Poeciliidae; genus Xiphophorus; species Xiphophorus maculatus. The sequence goes on along the minus strand of NC_036457.1, from coordinate 14,796,064 downwards.
GACCTCTAAGTCTCCGATTTCCATTGCACACACCCAAATGCGAATAAGGAGAATTCTCAAATCTCCACGTTGGTCAGAGTTTTTAATAAGCGTTTGAAGTCATGTTAAATAGAGTTCACGTGCCAAATCACGTAAAAAAATCTTCGGTTTCTCAGAGATCCAGCTATTATGTGGACGAGGCCTAAATGTGGCAAACGACCGCAGGTGATTCCAGCTAACCAAGCTGTCCTCTGCATTAGATAATCCACATGAGGGACATGTACTCCACGGTCATCGACATCCATCGCCTCCGGCAGAGGGAGTACCATCACCGCAGCAGCGTGTGTGCGCGGGACGTGGGCGATCGTCGAGGTTTTGGGGCTGACACAGCAGCGCGCCTGGCCAGCAACTCCCTCCTGGGCTTCTCCTCTCGTTCTGGAAGCAGAGTTGGGTCCACGGAGGAGGAGGAGGTGCTGCTTGGGGATGAAGAGTTGCACAGACACAGAGAGCAGGCCAGGTTGGATTGCAGCTTTGCGGGACTGCTGGCGCCCTTGTACAAAGATGGGCCCTTTTACGGCGCCGGGCTTGGGTTGTCGCAGTCCGACTCAGTGCGACACCAGTGGTCAGTGGACGGAGACGGGGAGAAGGGAGGACACCATGCGGGGTCTATTGTCTCCTCCTCCATCTCTGCCTTTACTCTCCCCGTTATTAAGCTAAACAACTGCGTAATTGACGAACCAGAAATGGAGGCAATTACCGAAGAGGACAGAGGAGGCGAGAGGAGGGAGGGAGAGAGACCAGCGCCTCTGTGCTCCATGGAGTCTCTGGTGGTGCCAGTAGCATCTGTCGCCAAGGCCTCCAAGCCACCGGGCTTGCAACGCAGCCACTCGGCGTCCTCTTCCTCCCGCTGCTCCTCCTTCTCCTCGTGCAGCCTCTCCCCGGCTCCCTCCTCTACCTCAGGCTGCTGGCTCTCGCCGGGAGCGGCGAGGAGCGACTTTGGCTCCAACTCCTCCCTGCACATGCTGAACAGCCACAGCCACTCCAAATCCCTGGACCTGGAGCGTGGGCCCAGCGTGCTGAGCGTGCGCTCGGAACAGCGGAAGCACCCCAGCTGGCCGCGGCTCGACCGCAGCAACAGCAGCCGCAGTCACAGCGGGAACAGAGGCAGCAGCAAGGGATACACGCGCCTGGAGGACCGGGAAGAGCAGGCGGAGCGGCTCTCGGACGCGTCGGCGTCCCCGACAGACAGACGCGACTACAGCAAGCGAGAGAAGCTGCTCATGATATCCAGGTCGCATAATAATCTGAGCTTCGAGCAGGAGGAGTTTAATAGCAGCACGCTGAAGAGAGGAAGCTCGGAAACTCGATTCTGAAGGAAGAGGCAACACCAACTCTCACCTGGTCTGTAAAATTGTTCTTCACGCTGTCTTAGTTGATGACTATGAGACTAAGTTGTGCTTTTAAGACAAGGTTTTTGGAACAAGGAGCAATAGCACCAGTAAGTAACATTAGAACCTGCACAGCAAGAAGGTTTGCACTTAAATGGCTGTCTGACCCCACAGGCCTACTTTACGGCAGTAGAGGTGCTGTTGAAGGAGAAGCTCCCTGTGGGGATCAATGCAACGACTTCAAATTACACGAATATGCTGTGTGTGTTTAACAATCTGGACCAGGCTTCAGACAGCGATGTTAAATGAAGACGGTGTGCCTGCTAATAAATACAACAAAGAGGCCCTCATTGCCCTGTGGCCATGTAATATTGACCTTTCCCAGGAACTTCAGTACAAAGATGGCTGCAAATACCAACAGTTTGGTATCTGTGGCAGCGGCTCTGCTAGGGGCATTTTCAACTAACTGCTAGGTTAGATTTTACTCAGGATTAGTCATCTCTACATATGGCCACAAACCCACTTGGAGTGCAGAAAATCTCTTGTTTTATTAGTAATGATTGTGTCATTGATTGAGGAATATTTTCAGAAACATTTTTGCAATAACTCCTGAAAGAAATGAACATCTCTGAAACAAGATATTTTCCTGCCTTACTGTTTAATTCATAAAACCAAATGCACACATTTGTGAAATCATTTGGCTATAACCATATCTGAACCCAATCTCATCAACAAAGAGAATAAATAAAAAAGATTTAAGGGAATATTTTTCTTTAACTGTACTTCCAGCTGTATCTGGAATGGAAATGTCAGTCAGGACTAAAAAGAAATGATGTAAGACTGAAGACTCCTCAGTGTTTCTGGTCGTGTTTTCATAAATCACCATTTGAAGCATTTTTTTCACACATTAGTTTCCAAAGATTGGCACATGTAAATATTTTTGTCCCATCACAAGTTGTCATCGTGCATTTTCTTCCATTAAACTGAAAGCAAATGGAACATAAGAATTCATGAAGCAGCTGAAACTGTCCTTGAAAACAAAGTAGAGCAATGCAGCTACTTCTTCTGTTAACGTTTTTATTTATTTCACCTTTACTTATTTAATTCTTGTCAATTATAAAGCAAAATTATGTTTATTGGAAAACTAGAATATGAATATCCAAACATTGCGACAAATAAACATCAACAACAGACACAGAAAAAAGCCACACAAACATGACGTTGACTGATGCTTATCCAGCCAACATTCTCCAAAAAGTCACAAACAAATCACTGCCAGGTGAGCTGTATCCAATTCGGTAGATGGAAAGTTGAGTGGAAGGAAAAAGGGTGATAAAAAAGAGGATTCATATGATAAGAGGAGTTTCACTTTTTTTGACTGAATTACTGAAATAAAATCAATTCTTGATGATGTTACTTATCTTTTTTAAACTTGGTTTGGGCTGCTAGATAAAAGCCACGAGACACGTTATGGCGGCCATCTTTGTTGACACCTCTGTAAACGTCTTTTATTGTAGCATTTTCCGCTACATTTGAACCACCAAGGTCGAATAGTAAAATTGTTTTACAGTCTGATGTGTGTTGAGAATCTTTTTCAGATGAACTAGTTCCTAGTGGTCTGTGAGTCACTGTTCAATTTTGTTTTGTTTTTTTTCTCAGAATAAAATTTATTTTCTCTGAAAAGCGTTGTTCTTATTACTTAAAATAACAACATCTGTTTCTGCAGGGACATAGAAATGGATGCTTTTTAGCAGCTGTGGGCTGCAGATGACAGTGAAAGATTGATTTTGCTGCGACGTCAGAAAATTCAAACCACAGGAAGTGAATTTTAAGTCAGCAGCTGGCATGTCTGGTTTTACAGCGGCACCATATGTGGTGGGAGAGCATCCTTGTTAACTTTTAATAAAAAATAAAAAAAATTGAAGAAAATTAAAACATAAGTATCTCCATCCATCCAGCTTTTTACTTAAAGCCTTATAATAATTTTGGAAATTATTGTACCTGTACTAAAAATGAAACCATATCTTTGTAGATTTATATATTTTTTGGTTTTATTAAAGAGTTTGGTGAAACTTTTTTTATATTGGGCCATGCTTCTGTTCTCATTGTTAAGCCACAGCAGCAGAAGGATACAAATATTTGCTGTACTCTGCTGCTAAGTATGTTTGTGATAAGCCTTGCATACAGTCTGTATCATAAGATAGAAATTACTGGAAATATGTCATTGTCACCATTAAACACACTAGGTATGTAGCTGTCACATTGAGTCGTGTTTAATAAATTAGAATATGCATTCTGATTAGGTTTCTCAAATTACAAAATTTTTTTTTTTTTTTTTTAAGTCACAAGTATGAAACCTAGTCCATGTTTCTGTTTTAAAAGCGTGATTTCTTTTTGCTCTGGTGTAATATTCTAATCTTAAATCTTTGTGTTTTCATAAGCTTTAAGTAGAAAATAATCATAAGTAGCAAAAATACATGCTTAAAAAAGCAGTTTGTTACTGAAATAAGTACACTTTTTCAATAATCCTCTATTGAATATGATTGTATATTGAAACTTCCCAGATTCCGTCTCTGTTCTTGATGACGAATGGCTTGACATTTTGAAATGTTACAGGTTATGAACTAACTATGCAATTGCCTGTTACTCTGTCAGTGTCATAGAGAAGATCTGACTGTAAAAATCTCAAGTCGTACGCGTTCTTAGATAAATAGAATTGTGTTTCCTGTTAAAATGGATAACCTTTTAATATTACTCGCATGTCTGCATATTTTGAGGCATGAACTGGGAACTTGCAGAAACGTAGCTGCCTTTGGGATTTACTGGACCCCAGTCTGCCTTTTTATTGGCCTCGACTCGCAATAGTTTTCTGTTTTTGGCACAGAGGCATTGATCCCCAGGGGATGCTAGGCTGTTTTCCTATTTCTGTATCAGACAATGGTACAATTAACTTTCTGGCCATCTCTGGGATCTTGGCTCTGCCTCCTGGTAACACATACAGTATTTGGTATTACATTTCACAGAAATCCATCTTCCTTTCTCTTTGTGTGCAATTGTATTGCATGTAATCCATGTTCTTCAAATTAGTTGGACATCATTACTTTGCAAACATGCATTAGCCTAGTAACTCAACACATCTAGCACAAGAACTTGCTGAAATCAGCTACAAAGACAAACCAGAAAAACATTGTGATATTGCATTCCTGTTGCATTTTTACCACGGCATGTCACAGGAATTTGAATAAACTTAAAAAAAAAAAAGAGTAGATTTTTCTTTCAAGAAAAACAAGATGAAGAAAAAAAACACCCACACACCGAGTCCAAAAACAGACGACTACCAAGAAAACAGAAAACACCCTGGAGGGGGAAAAAGAAAGGGAACAAATAAACAATGAGAAACAATTATCTGGGAAAGTACAAAGAATTACCTGATGTGTGGGAGTGGATGACAAAAGACCAACGGACAGAAATTAGGTAAAAAATGAAAAAAAGGTTAGAACAGCATCAGCTGAAAGTCGTTTATGCTGTCTATACCTGCTAATCGATGCAGGGCTGAGGGACTCAACAGGTCGCAAGTCCCTCACATGGATACAGAGACACACAGGACAACACCATCGCTCCTAACTGGAGTTTAGAAAAACTATTTAACCTAACATGCATGTTTTTCTACTGTGGGAGGAGGCCAGAGAAATCTGAACTCGTATGGTCAGACTCTAAAAGTTTGTTCTGGTTCGTTATCTCACAAACAATAATAATAATAATAATGACCACACAGATGTAGACATTTCAATGAACAACTTGTTCTCTCTGTATCCTCCATGCACTACCCTCAGGCTTCTACAGCTGGCAGGGAAAACGGGAACCAACCTCTTCCATTGAAAGTTTAGTTGCGAATGACATCACTTAAGTTTGTCCCGAAAGAACAGATGGCTAAATGATGCGCACGCATCTGAATAAAGTGCTTCAAAATGATTCACTCTAGCCACTGAAATTAATCCAGAAAAGTGCCTTTCCATGGTTAATCCTCAATCTTCCGACAGGGGGGGAGCAGACCAATCTCAACTCCCTCTCTGTCTGTCTCTCTTTCTCTGTGCTTTAGCACCACTTGCATTCATTTTATCACTCTCCATCATCTGAGTATCCCACAGGCAGACCTTTCCCATCTCCCAGGCCTTCTCGCACACTTTGAAGAGCTGTTGACATTTAAGTAATTTCTAGTCAGCCCAATGTTTAATTTTTCAAAAGTGCATTTACACGAGACGTCCCCTGCATTTAAACAGTGGGTAAAATATGCGTCGGACACATTGATATGTTTTCTCGGTCTCTAGCGTTCTGATGGGGCCACTGACATACAATTAACATCGTTTTTTTTGGCAACAACCCAAGTAATCTGCACACGTGAAAATGAATAAGTGGTGAGAGGAATCAAATTATATTAACGGTAATGTTTTCTTTTGCATTTCTAAACTTCTGTAGTGAGCTCTGTTGGAGCTGTAGTCATAAAGCAGCCACCGCCAGGTGCACCTCATGAGATTTTTCACACAGGAGTCAAAGGAATAATCAGAAGAACTGTTTGATTAGACACTCGAGGGGGCTTCAAAAAGACCTGGAAATAGCAGATTTTCACCAAAAACTAGATAAGGAATAAACCTCGGTGCACACTCATGCTGTAATTCTCCACTGCAGAAGAAAACCTTGAGCTTGAGTAAAGATTTGGACAACCGTGTTAATACTTATTGTCTGTGCCAATCTGATTTTGTAAATTTGCTTTGGTTCCTTTGTTTGTGTTGATCCACTGGATGTTGTCTACTTCTAGTGTAAGCTTTAAATTAGAATTATTTAAACAAAGAAAATATTGAAATGTTCAATATTTACTTTGTCTGTTGTATTAGATGATGACTGCCCCATACGTTTACCTTTAGGCTTTAGGCCAAGCCTGGTGATAGTAAAAGATGCGTATACATGAATTAAAAAAAAACAAATCAACAAAGTGCAGCAGTGTTGGATATCGTAATCTAACTGAGAACTTTACAAGAGATAAAAAAAAAAAAAGATTTACTGACTTTGCTTGCTCCTTCTTTAGAAAATAAAACAAACTGACACAAAATTCACCTTGTGGTTAAGTCATCAAAACTATGTGTGTGTGTACATACAGTTTTTACTAAACTACAACAAAGTTTTGTTTTTCTGTATAGACATGCACAAAGAAATGTGCACTTTATGTGAAATAAAATTTATAAAGTTCATTTCAGGTTCGCTAGACAAGCCTGTCAGTTCTGACCTTTTCTAATGATTTGCATTCAGTTGGTGACAGCCAAATAAAGTCTTAAAAGGCTTTTTAAAAAGTCACAAAGAAAAGAAATCATAGTCGCAGAAAAAGATGATGTAAACACATCAGCCACAAAACCAACATTAAATTAAGTTTCACGTCATGAGCTTTTATTTGCTTGTTTGAAACCTTTTGTGTTTTTTCTCTAATTGGCTGGAGAGGGTGGGGTGGGAGAAGTAGGTGTTTTGTGTATTAGGCTCCTGTTGATTTTGCCTCCCCTTTCCCCCCTAAAAAAAACTAAACAGTAGCAATGTGGGCACTTCACTCACATCCTCAGCCATTAAACAGACTAATTACTACGACACATCTGGAGGCCAAATGAAATGGTGTGCAGAGTGGAGGCTGGCTGGCAGCAGGGGTGTACTGCGTCAGCAGAACTGTCACAGATAAAAGCAGAGCGTTGTGGTTTGGATGAGCAACGCTGAATTAGTAATGGAAGTGAGTCATCCGCTCAGAAACATATTGGCGTCCAGAGCAAGTGAACGCTCAAGTCTTTTTTTTTCCTTTTTTTTTAATCAAGTGGAAAAACTAGTGAACGTTTTCGGAATGTGTTGTGTTTGTAGATGTTCAGATACAGTTACAGATTAACATCACAAGCGCTTCAGTGGCTCTGCCACCGTTTGTCCTATTAACCTCTCTCGTGTCACTTCCTGTCCCAGTGTAGCAAATCCTCTGTAATCAAGTTGAAAACTGAGTGCATCACCGAGAAGAGCCTTATGGCGCTTGTCTTAGCGTGTGCTCATTTGTCTGTGGGTTAGCGCACTTGCCACGAAGGAGAGATGGGGGGTGCCGGCCCAGTTGCCATAGCAGCGTGAAATGTGCTCTGGACCCCTGCCTGAGGAGTAAACACACACGAGCACAAATCGAGCTTTTAAAAGAAACGCTCACCCCTCCACCCCCCCCACACCCTCCAGGAAAAAGCTAAACCGAGCAGTAATTTGGTGGGGTTCAACCAATTGACTCTGTGACTGCCACAGAGATAACAGAAATACCGACTGAGGTCAGCAGAGTTTATGTGATGCATTGACCTCGATGTGCTGATGGGAGGAAAAGCTATGAGCTGATTATACAAACATAGTTGCAAACATTGGTCGAAAATCCATCCTGTCCTCATGTCCTTGTAACTAAGCTGACATGTGAGCATTTTCACTGGCAGCAAGAATGAAATACAAGCTGATGTAATAATCCAACACCTGAAATAGGCTTTAAAAGTTTCCATAATGTATTTCAGGAACAACTAATTTCTAATTTCCAGCAGACATCAGCATGTAATCAGGGATCCCAGGGAAATGCCAGTAATTGATCTAAAACATCCAAACCTGCCACCAACGCTGAGGTTTCTCAACCTGAAGAGAGATCATTATCCTTCTTTGTTTTATGTTTGCTTCTCAGACTATGGATTACTTCTCTGCTTTCAACGTCACTTTGAAGTGGAAGATGCACAAATCAAGCTTGAACAGAACTGAGGTTGATTAACATAAACACATGAAAACTGGTGTCTAAGTAAGTTTCAACTCGGTGCTACATCTTCGGCACTGTCGCGAATCTTCTTCTGCCCTTCAGTCTAAGTAATTAAAGGTGGTATGAAATTGCAAATTCAAGAATTTCAAGACGGCAGAAGCCATCTTGAAATAGCAAATAAAATACAAAGTTTTTGTGCACACAACTGTGATGTGCGAGATTTTTCTGATTCATACCAAGCCCAATTCCTCCTCAGTAAAGCTGATTAAACCAAACACATCCAGCGTCAGCGCCAGGTGAGTCACCGGCGAGCTTTGCATCTGCTTTATATTGAAATTTGGTTTCTGTCTTTCTCTTCCCTCACCCATCTGCCTCCTTCATCTTTCATTGTTCCCCCATCTTCACTTCTACCTAGTTTGCGCTCTGCCTTCATCATCCCCTCATCCGTTTCTTGAGCTTTTCAATTATTTTCTCCCCTCACACTGCACCCTGTTTACGTATTCCCTCGTATTTTTTATATTTTCTGGCTCTGTCTCTCTGATCCCCTCATTCTCTCCCAGCCCTGTATCTGCCTGGGCTCAGCTTACATTAAATAACATGGAGTTAAATACAAAGGCACACAATAATTTCTCATTTTAATTTGCAAAGAATTTTGAAAACCGCTTACCTATCACTGGAAAGAGTCTGCAAACTATTGGTGGTTTTATCCAAAGGCAAATTTCCACTATGAAAGTTTATTAATCAAATGTTTATGCAGTCTCTCTATTTTCTGGCTTTGGTTTTAATCAAGAACACATGTGCAGCGCAACGGAAATGAACAGCAATGCATTCACTTGAACCGTCTTTCGATAGGGACTGAAGGAACAAAGACAGAGAGCGGAAGAGACTTGTGGGAAATTAAAATGTTGCAGGGAGTTTGTGGACAAAGCTGTCCGTGGGTACGCAGGGAGGGAGCGTAGGTGGAGTGACAGAGAGGTCACACAGCTGTCTGCGTGTGTGTGTGTGTGTGTGAGGGCATGCATTTGTTTCTAATACCTTGTGGGAACCATTTTCCTGACATATACTAATTTGTGAGGACACACTGCTCCTTGTGGGGACCGAAGCCTGGTCCCCACAAGGGGAAACGCTGTTTTTAGGTCAGGGGTCAGATTTAGAACTAAGGTGTGAATTGAATTTTGGTTAGGGTTAGGTATGTAATGGGTAGGGTTAGGGTAAGGGTAAGCATAAGGTTTAGGATGTAGAAATGAATGGAAGTCAATGGAAAGTCCTCGCAAAGATAGCTGTGAAAACATGTGGTGTGTGTGCATGTGTGTGTGTGTGCGTGTGTGAGTTTGTGTAATCTTCAAGTTGGGTTCCCCTCAAGACTCCTGAAACTAAAAGCTTTTTCACTAAACACAGATCACTGTCTGTATCTGAAACACACTGCACACTACACACACAGACACACACACACTGACAGCTGTTTGGTCTCAGTTCTCATTTATAAACTGCAGTGAATGCATGACGTCCAGAATTATAGTGTTTGTGTGTAAATGAAGGAGAGCATTAATATAAAGCTGGCAAACGTCTGTCTGACAAATTTTGTGTGTTTGTCCACATTTATGTCTCCCCTTCCATATATGGAAATTTATGACCTAAACACATATGCACATTCACATGTTCCTTCGTATGTAAAGCAATCTGTGCCAGTCTGTGTGGCCGCTGTGTGTTTTTCAAATGTTTTAAGTTCAAATGGACCCTGTATTTCTTGCTTTAGCAGGACTTGTCTGTTTAGCCAACCAATCAAGAGGAAAGAACCCAGATCTCTCTTAACGAGGCAATTAAATTAGTTTTACTGAAAGGAACGACCTCGGGGCACCAACACCCCCTGTCCTTCCTCTAACAGGCTATTCTGTATGTTATTCCTGCTCTCATCTTCACAAATGCGATACCTAAGGTGCATTGCTCCTTCTCTATTTCTCTTTAGCTGTCCTTTTAGTTCCCGTTCCTCGTTTTCTCACAATTTATGTCTCTCCTTTCCATCCTTTGTAAGTGCGCCTGAGCTTCCCTTTGCTCTTTGGGGTGCTTAATTGTGCTCCTCAGTCAAGTATCTTGTTGCGACGATGTAAAAGAATGTAATAGCCCATAATAGTCATCACAGGATGCCATGTGGGAAGGTCTGTTGTGAGCTCAAAATTTGAAAAATGAACTGATTACTCTAAATCTCATTTAAAGCATGATATTTTAACAGCTGTAAAAAATAATTAGGGTAAGAGATTTATTTCCAACACTTTACAATTTTACACTCATTTTACAATCATTATTCATTTTCAAAGAATAATGATTACACTGAAACACTGAGTTCCTAAAAACCTTGCTTTAAAGGAACTCAGAGATGCTTTTGAACCGTAATAAATGGAACATTGAACAATATATTCAACATGCAGCTGATGATTTTGATGATGGCACTCGTTAAAATGTAATGTCTCTGGTTTTCACAATTGTTGACTGTATGTTGTGTTTATGCCTTTTTATATTTGTCTTTTTTTTTAATAATGTAAAGCACTTTAACTGCCTTGTTGCTGAAATGTGCTATACAAATAGACTCGATTGATGGATACACAAGGTACACCTACAAATAATTTTTAAAAAGTACTTGAGTTTGAACTCATGATGCATCTTCCCCAAACATGTTTCATGGTACGTGCAACTTAAACAACATGCATTCAAGTGAAGCTCGTAATAGTTGGTGCTGAAAGTTCTTGAAAGTCTTAATTTGATCGGACCAACACCTGCATGTGATTATGATAGATTGCAGCAAGGGTAAAGTGTCTTTGCAGAAACCATAAACTATGAGAAAAATCCTGCGTAATATAACAATATCGTCCTTCAACATACCACCCTAGCAGGGTTCACTGATCTCACTACCATCTTTTTTACAAACCATATTAGAGACATGTCACGTGGACTACCATCAGGAGAACAATCCATGTCTAAGATCCGCAGGGATCAGATGAAGGCGACGCACATTCTTCCACATGACAGGTGGCTGATTACGCCTGTAAATACCATCCCAGCAGAATCACGAAAGTGGAACACATCATCTCCAAACAAACAGCTCTTCTCGTCATGCTCAGGCAGATGGACAGCAATAGAAGACCAAGCTAAGAATAAAATGCAAAAACAAGCAAATGACTGGAGGTCCAAATGGACCAATGAATCCCAAATTCTGTCCAAACATGTTGAAGGTGGGTTGAAAAAATGGGCTTTTGCAGCTTCAGTTTATGACACCAACATGACTTGCGTTCACTGTGCAAACTGTTGCAGAGACATGTTGAGGTTTTCTTACTTCAACTAACATGTGAAAGCAAGCCTCGGTGCAGAGCACCATCTTTTGTGGATTATAGGGACGATGAGTACTGATGTGGCCACCAAAGAACCCAACGTATGAGCAAGAGACAAGCTAGTGCTAACTTCTTCATTGCATCAAAACTAGGATCCAGTTGAAGTGTATTTAAAATGTCAACATGATTGGATTAAATACATCTGTACATTTGTAAATAGGGTGTTTATCTTGCAAATAACCATAAAAAGGCATTTGCTGTGAATCAATGCTCTACAAAAAACTGAATTCAATAGAAATGAAGGAAGATTTGTTGTGTTTAATGGAATTAGGTAATCTAATGCTGTATTAAAGTGCAATAATTTAGAAACATCAAAGATATCCTGAAGCTTTTAAGGCCACCAAGATCAATTTCTCACATCTCCATCAGAGTGTGACCGTAATGATGTCTCTATTTAAAATATTTTGCACGGCTTTTGAGTCAAAGATTAGTGTGTGGAGGATATAAAGGGTTTGAATTTCTTTTGATTATCTTAACAATGAACCATATCGGCAAGTTTCCCAGCTGCCTGCAGTAATTACCTCACAATGGGATACTATCTGTTCGCTAAACGCAGTCTAATCTGCATGCAACGTCGCATTTATCGAGTGTAACAACCACATCTGTTTAAACTTGCCAGGCTTTGTGAGATATGTCTCATCTAAATACTTAAAGCACTGAGAATAAAGAATTGTTAACATCAAAGTCGTTGACACGAGTTAAGGAGTCGACGTATAATCAAACTCTTTATAAAGTACACTATCCTCTTGTGACATAACAAGAAAGAGATCAATTAATAAAAGCTTTTCGACTGCATCCTTTTAGGTCTTTCTCTTTCTCCTTTAGCAGTGTTTACCTGTTTTCTCCACTGCTGCACCAAAATGTTCAGAAACACGAAATAGATTTTTATCAGGCACTTAGCATGACTGGGAAGCAGACCATGGATGAATAGTAACCCTGGTAACACTGATTAGAAAGTTTAAACAGAAGACTTTTTATGAACTCTTACAAAATATCCATACAGCCAATGCAAAGAAAAAACATGAACCGATATATTTATATTTTTGAAGTGCAGCTCTTGTACTTTTGATTATAGAGTGCAAATTTTCACCTAGAAAACCCCAAAACAAAACAAAAAGAAACAAACACTGATGAGAAAATTGTGTCAATTTTTGTACTTTTGCCCAGACACAACTTGTGCTCATGTTAGCACAAAGCAAAGCCATTTGGTTTTGCTCTGTTTTCAGAATTTGTTGGAAGAAAAACCTCAGAGCTTTAACCTTCACTTTAGCTTCTAATTTTCTTTTTTGATCTGTGAAACGTTGGGTAGGAAATGGCTCCATAACTGAACTATTTATCTGTTAAATGATCTCAGATTAAATTTTCCACTGCCTAACTCCCCAGCTCTTTACAAAGGTTAGAAAACGTTTTGTCTTTTATATGTTTGGATATAACTTTAATGTTATTATTGAACTACACATACCCCACAGTTAAACTACCTTGTGCTCACAGCTTGTGTTTGTAGTGTTTTCTGTGATTTAATGATTATTCTGTAGGCAAACGTGTTCACACACTGCACATGTACAGTTCCTTCGTGCTCAGTTGTTGGGAACGGCTCATCTCTGAGTCACAGCTTTGGAGCATCTGCTTTGAATCAAACGGCTAATCAAGTCTTTTTCACAACTGGAGGCTATGTTGTTTTTGACATAACAAAATCACACAGGAAAGAAAAATAAAAAGCACAGAAGTATGACATCTGAATTTACATTTCAAGCCATTTTGAAGCGATATTAGCTTTTTTAGCACAAAGACGAGCCCCTGAAAGCTTTCCCTGTTTCCCTTCCTTTGCTGTATTTTCTACATCCCCTCTCTCAAATGCACACACACACATGACTCCATTTACAGTTATAAATTATCCACAGAGCAGCCTACACAGAGCTTAAAAGCCCCTCTGTGTGTATGTGTGAGAACTGCATGTGTGTGTGTTACAGGAAGAGGACCAAAGAGAGCATCTGACACCCAGCACACAGAAGGCTTTGATTCTTACAGCAGAAGGACAATGGCGTGTAATTGTCCCGTTGGTGCAACCATCCTAGGTCAGACAGATTCATGTTAGCACAAATTTTATGTCCAGACCCCATCAGACAGTGTCATTCTTGCATCTGCTGCTTGGTAAATCTAAATATTTTTATCTGGGCACCACAAAGCTAACTTTTTTTTTCAGAAAATTTCAGATTATAAACCACCAGAACCAAACGTCACAAGCTTAAGCAAAAGACTGAAGGAAAGCATATTGCACACTGCTTCCTATAACGGAAACACAGCATTTACAGGATTTCGTTAGGACTTGCAGTCAACAATAAAAATAACCGATGACATTTTTATTCCTCAAGAGTGCTTGAAGAGTCTTGTGTTCTTTTTCGCTGCCAATGCCAGAGCATTTGGCACGTTTGCTAAAAGCTGAGACATTTCAGAGTCAACAGAAGGGGCTCTTGAGGCGCCATACCAATCCGATGTCAGACTGGGAGCAGTCAGCTCTTCGGTTATTTGATATGGTGCCTAGATATTGCTCTAGTGAATCTTTTATTCCGCCTTTTGGTTCTGCTCTTTATGGAAGGAAAACTACAAGTATTTTGTGAGTCACTATGGCGTCGGCATCCCAATAAGCTTGGCGCGCACACTGCGCAATTTCAGAAATCGGGCAGTCAGACGTCACGCTGCACGAGCTTGATATGGATTAAAATACTCATCCTGGAACAGGAACTTTGGCGCGTATTTCCACTTTGTCTGAACTGAAAATGAACGCAGAAGCACACATGAGTTGATTGGTCGTATTGTTTGTTTCAGATTAATAAAAAATTTTTTAAAAGTCTCCTTAGAAGTAAGCAAGCGGTGCCAGCTCCACACTGACTGCACATGCATGAAGGCAATAGAAAACTTCCCTTCCTGCCCTCTTTTTCTCTCCCCTTCCAAAAACTGGATTTTGTATTTTATTAAGCACACAGTTTAAGCAATATGCAGCATCTAAATGTTTCTGATTATGTTGAGATTACCAAATGAAGGGCCTGCAGCAATCTCAATGGCATCTGATTCACAGCAACTACAGTACTTATATATATAAAGAATGTTTTATCAGGCTGAGGGTAAGAACTAGTTTTTAAAGCATTTAAGCTGTTGACTTCACCAGCATGTTTCTACATCAGCAACGCACCCACCGGATCACAATTGGAAGAATTATGGCCGCAAGATCAAGATTGAAACTCTGGAAGGTGAAAACGATTCTCTTGAGAACATCTCTGGCCTGTCCTGCAGTTTGTAACAGCCTATAAATACTGTCAAAAAAAACCCTGCTTGTGGGGGGGAAACCATGAGGTCCAACATACTTCATAAATTTTCTCCTTAAGCGACTATAATTCATTCTTAAAAGCAGTCATAATTTGTTCAGGGAGGTCTATTAAAACAGGCGTCGACAACAATTTGGATGGATTCCTATAACACAATTATTTCTTTTCTCTCTTTTTTTTTTTAGGGCACTTCCGAACTTGCTGACAATGTTAGTCCTGAAGCCATATTGCAAGCAGAGTTTAAAAAGAACTTCTTTTTAATTTACTTCTTTTTAATTCTTTCCAAATGTCACCTGGATATCCTACAAACAAAGCAACCTTCCTGCTCTTGGAAACTCAAGTTGTACTAATGATAAAAATATACATATATAAAAATAAGAGGGGAAAAAATCAAGCATAGTAATAACACCAATTTGACATTAATATCCTGAAGGTTGCAGTGACCAGAAGCTCATTAATGTTTATTCATGTGCTCATAAAAGTAGTTTATAGAGATTGTTTCGTTTTTTTTCAAAACTTTTGCTGTAAAATCAAGAACAGTTGTTAAAGAACAGCTCTGAAAGGAACGTCAGCAATAAAATAATTGATTGTGTCAATGATGTAACTTCTGAAAGATGAACAAACATCATGCCTTGTTTTTAAAACTTTTCCTTTGTCATTCCCACTTTCTGGCGTTTGTACTTAATAATTTTTGAAGCACTTTTGAGTCTACCTGTTATGGAAAGTGACATTCCCTTGCAAAATTATCCATTTGCCATTTCGTGACAGTGACACACCTCCACGTGTTTTGGAGGGAATAGTCAAATACGGAGGAAAACAAATGGAATGCGGCAACAAAAAAGGTCCAAACAGAACCCGTTTATTCCTTTTCTCATTATCTCTGCTCTGTGTCATCGTAACCTTCCTGACTAAACAGGAAAAAACAATCTCTCCCTCTCTCCTTTCTCTCTGGCACCCATCACTCCTCCCTTTTGTCTGAGGTTAAATGACCCCACTCACAACAAGAGCATCATTACAGTTAGAGATAACCTTTCAGTCCTTCCTTTCAATCTGTTTCTCTTTCCACACCTCTCTCTCTCTCTCTCTCTCTTTCTCTAAATCCCCCACACACGCACACACGCACACAAACACATATTCAGATTTACTCTTTGTCTGTGTAAATCTTTATCTGCTCCTCTTTCCGTCTCCAGTCTACCTGCTTCTGCGCCAGCCGGCATTAAAATGCAGCACACTCATATGTCAAAGAGACAACCATTTAATTACAAGCCACCCTTTTAAAGCCTCAGAGTTCCTTTATATTTGTGAATGTTGCGTAAAACATCCAAGTAAAAGCTGCCTTTCTCTCTCTCTTTCACCTCTTCTCCTCATGTTTGTCCTCCTCTCCCTCATAAAGAGCATCTGATCGGACCGTGGACAAATAAGGGTTCTTTTTTTGTTGTTTTTTATTTTTAAATGAACACACGATTAAAAATTAATATATTCACCATCACCATCAATTGGGGGTGATGATTCTCAAGACTATCTTCACTAATGCTGATTGTGTGAAAACATTTTATTGCTTATCTAAAAGCGGCACGCGCCATTGGGACAGGTGTTCCACAACTGACGCTCCAGTCACTGAGATAAAGTGCAGATTGCCAGGGGGAGAGAAAAAGAAAAACAGCTGCTACATTGACTTCGAACTGCCAGGTTACATTCTGTTCTGTAAAACACGCAATTTTCATTAAGCCACTTTCTGTAGGCGATGTTTAGAAAGCAAAGCGGCAGCTGACACAAAAATGATAGCAGGAAATTTGTTAAATATCCGTGCACTCTGGTGCTGACCTTTTGCGCCCGCTTTATCTATTCCAGACACAGCTTGGATCATTGTCCTGTTGGAACATCCAGTTGTTTCCTCGTTGTCTCAATCGTCTAAACACCAATCTGAACTGAAGTTTGAGAGTCCAACCTCTTTGTGCGTAAGTATCGCTGCCAGGAAGATAGACCCTCAGCATAAATGCTATCAACACCATGCAGTGGTGACACAACACTATTTGTGGTCAAATAGCTTGATTTTGTCTCGTCTGACCACAAGAGAAGCCTCGAGAAGGCGTTGGGGTTGTTCTTCTGGGCAGCTGCAGGTGTAACTCAAACTTAAAGTTGTTGATTTTTGCAGCAGGGAGATTCCTTCTTGGTTTCTCAGTAAACTCCTTTCTCAAGTTCTGATTTTTTATGTGATCACTATATTTCTATATTGAAAAGCCAGTTGCCCTGATCTAAATACAGATAAAGGAAAAATGTTTTCAAGGTACACAACCAACAGAACTATGGGATTATTTCTTGCACATCTGTACAGAGAAATGTGCATCCAACAGTTCACGTTTGTGGCTGGAATGTTACTCCCGTTTACTTCCAGCAGAACAGAGACTAATAACTGTGACTTATGAGAATCGGGGATGTATCTCGGAGTTGGGGATTAAAAGATTAGACCTGCACGATGACATCAAAGTGGTGCAGAAGGCTAAAAACAGCCTCCCCAGCCTCCATCTCCAAGGTAAGCAGAGTCCCGATGAGCTGATCAGGATAGAGGTCCTACTCAAGATGCGAGTGCAAATTTAATGAAGGATGCTACTGGCCACTCTTATGTAACCACTCTCCAACCCTGATGCTAAATCGCTGCTATAGTAACGAGTATTAGTCAGTGCAAAGCTGTTCCCTCACTCAGGCTTCCCCTGTTTCATTATTCGCTCTCGCAGCTTCTGCTCTTTGGCTCAGCTGAGATGAAATATGCAAGTGCGCTCAGCAACTCTCCTGACTTTTCAGTGTCCTCTCTCCTCCTCGCCCGTTCAACCCCACGTCTCTCGTTCCCCCGGTGTCCCCCTCATCGCCGCTCGCTCTCACATCCGCCCACGAACCCCTTTCCTTCTTCGTCCTCCCTCACTGTCTGGTCCTCTCTTGCGTTAGCCCTCGTCATGCCTCCTTCTCGGCTGATTAGTAATTTCCAGCACTCTGTCTGTCTCTTGCCGACTGTCAAAACAACAGATTGAATCAACCAGAGTTAGAATCTGAAATATTTGCCTGCACCATTTTATAAAATTTTCTCTGCCTTCATTATTTTTCCTCTCTCCTTCTGTCTCACACGTCCACCCACCAGCCCCTCTTGTTGTCTGTCTTGCCATTAGTCTCTGCAGCAGCTCTTATCTCTGCGAATACACTCAAACTGCTGATTCCTGCGACATCCGTTATTAACCGATTAATCTGTGAGAAATCGGTTGCCCCTGATTTCCCTCGCAGTCTCTGCGACCTCTCTCTAAGTGGAGGCTAATCGTAATTATTTTTTTAAAACTTTCATTATCCTCTTACCCTTTTCAACCTTGTGGCCTTCCAGCTTCCAAATGCACAAATCGTGGATGAAATACCAACAAAGCAGCTCTGAGTACCATGAAGGTGTTGTATGAAAGCACATGGGAGAAAACAAACCAGGTGTTTGTTTGTCCACTTTTCCCTGATTGTCTGTCGACTCGTTTTTCTTTTCGCCCCCACCGCCCTTTATGCTTCTTTTAGTCACAAAATGTATTCTGCTCGTCTCTGCTCTTTGCTTCCAGTATAGAAAAGTGTGGCATCAGGAACACCCTGAGGCAAAAGTTCAAGAAGAGATTAAATACTTGTAGCCAAGGCTGGATTTATGTGTGCAGGTTGTAGAAGCTGTAGCACACAGGGACTGTTTCGACCTATCACTTGCCGGTGAACAAGTAATGAAGCTAAAGAGACTAATTTTGGGGATTTCTGTCTTGGTGACTCTTTTAAACAATTAATTTTTCTAGCAAAATATTTCTTTGATCATTGTCAGTGGTGGGAAAGCCAGCGCACGTTCTGAGTTGTAATGATGTTTTTGAAATCTCTAAGGGGATCTATGCAGCCATTCATCCATTACCATCTTGTTGTCTCCTCCAAAAAATAATGTCACAGGTTAGATATCTTTGAGACAGATCTTTTAAATTATTAATTCTGAAATTAATCTTTTGTTTTGATTTGATTACTACAACCGTATATATTACCTAATATCAAAAATCTTTCATTAATTTCAAACATACAAATTATCTAGTTCCCTAAAGGGTCTTGTTTTAGTGGTAACTACTTTCCCAGTAGCCTGGCCATTGCCTTCTTGCGCAATTCTCAAATAAATGGCTCAAATAAATTGGGTTGTTGTCCTTCATTAGAACCAGCTCCCTCTTCTTCCTCAGTTGATGTAGCTTCTTCTACCAAAACACAGCCTCTTACTTAGAACTGTGTGAACAGAAAAATTTCTGGTGGTTAATGAGTTGCAGCTTCAATGAACAAAGGAGCCGTTTACCCACAGTGGTGGCTGGGTAAAGTGAAACGCTATTGCTGTTCTTGGCCTAGAGACAGATGAAGCATTCACCTTCTCTCAGGTTAGAGATAATAAAACCACTTTGGCAACGTCACCACAGCTCAGATAATCCAGTTTCAGACTTTGTTTACAGTTACTGGATACACAAACAATCAACAGACAAATCTTTGCTCCAAAGCTTCTTTAAAGAAGCCAGAGAGGATGAGCATTTCACTCAAGTGACCTTTTCTAATATGTATAATGTGCTTCAATGTTTCCTGCAGTTGTTAAGCAGATGATGGCGGTTAAAGAAGAAACCCCTGAATATCACAGATTGTGTGCTGACCTGCATGATCCTAAGCTCCACCACCTGGAGGGAAAACAGGATGGAGTCTGCATCAGTCTCGGGGCGGCGCAGGAGATCAATGCTATCAGTTTTCCAGTCACTGGCACGCCAATACAGAGTGAAAATGATAAACAACCCCCTCTGCTCTCACAGTTTTATCAAGACCAAATTAAAGGCAGTGAGCTTCCAGAAGAGAATAATGGGAGAATATATATCACTAGACAAAATCGTGGAGATGGTTCCATTTCCATAGGCGCCGAGGATGAGGAAGAGGACGATGATGTAGACAGGCCCAATGCCTGCAAGGGGAGCAAAGCTCTTGAGTCAGATAGAAACAGTGTTCGCAAACCTGTTAGCTCATCTGAGAGTACTGATGATTTTGTTCACGGTCGCTCTCCTCAGAAACATGTGACACATTCAGAAATGGAGTCTTCAACCTCTGAGGTTAATGCGTGTTTTACAGAGAAGAAAAATGTTGACTCACAAAGGAAAGTACAGACAGGAGTGAGGATTAGCTGCGAACACCGTGGTAAAACATTCACTGGAAAAAAAACCACTTTAAATATACAAAAGAGAATCCACACTGGACAGAAACCTTTCTCTTGTGATTTATGTGGAAAACGATTTGGCTATAAATCACGTTTAGACCAACACATGACGATCCACACAGGACAAAAACTGTCCTGCTGTGATCTTTGTGAAAAATGATTTTGCGATCAATCAAGTTTAAACACTCACATGATAGTTCACACAGGACAGAAACCTTTCTTTTGTGATCAATGTGGGAAGAGATTTGGCCATAGCGTAGGTTTAAAAACCCACATGAGAATCCACACAGGAGAAAACAATTTCTATTGTGATGTATGTGGGAATAGATATAGCCATGAATCAAGTTTAAACATTCACGTGAGGATCCACACAGGAGAGAAACATTTCTATTGTGATGTTTGTGGACAAGCATTTACAGAGAAAGCATCTTTAAACAAACACGTTTATCCACACAGGACAGAAACCTTACTTTTGTGATCAGTGTGGAAAGAGATTTGGCTATAGAGTATGTTTAAAAACACACATGAGAATCCACATGGGAAAGAAACTTTTCTGGTGTGATCTATGTGGGAACCGATATAGCCATAAATCAAGTTTAAACATTCACATGAGAATCCACCTGGGAGAGAAACCTTTCTATTATGATGTTTGTGGACAAAGATTTACCCAGAAATCAAATTTGAACAAACACATGATGAGGATCCCCACTGGAAAGGAAACGATTTCAGTATGAATACTCGAGCTGCACAGCTTCATTTAGCTGTGAAATATTTGTACGTTGTCAATAGACTTGACTCAGTTTCAACTCTGGTCTTGTTTTACTTTTTTTATTCTAATCTTTAAACATTTTATATAACTTACATATTTATTAGATTATATAACTGGTAGTTTTAGCCAGTCATACTTTATCTCCTGTATTTCCTTGATTGTTCAGAAGAAGCTAAGTGTGGACCTGCTTTAAAAATTTCAATACTGGGTTTGGGATGTTTTGGATAATTGTAATATTGGAAAATCTTGCTGTGTCTACGTTTAAAATGGAGTTGACATGGTATGTGTCTTTCGTCATTTCATTTACTTTGTGAAATTCGCCTGAATCTCTGACAGTAAAACTGGCCCTTGGGATGATGCCTGCCCTCACTGCTGTGTTTGAAAGTTGGTGTTGTGTTTTTAGTTAACAAAGCCACGTTTGACATCTTAAAACATACCTGTTGTTGTAGCAATTTTCTCCATATATGTAGATGTGTGTATACATTTTAAATTGGGCATACATATTTTTCACAATGTATAAATCTGAAATGTTTTTTGTGAAATTCCATCTAGTGCACCCCAGAAAAAAAAATTAACTTTATGTATGTTACTCTTATTCCCAAATGACTCATTAAAGTTTTAAACCACTTTTCTAACTTCCTGTATTGGCAAGCTGTGCTGTAGCTTGTAAATAAACAAAATAGGAGATTTCTTTTGTTTTCCCTGATTTTCACATTTTTATTTATAGAAAACATTTGTGCTACTGCTTGTGTAAAGATACTTTTGAGTGAAATGGGAAGCATGGGGGCAACAGTGATATGTTCATATCAAATTATAGCCCCGTATAAGACATTTATGGATTTGCAGCTGCTACACCGTTGGTATAGATTAATACTTTAACTCCTAGTCTTATGTCTGCCAGTCAATGCTCAATGTCCCAGAAAATGCACATTCTTGCAGCAATATGCCTGTAAGTAAATGTCACACTTCTTGTTGGAAGGTTTGAATCTTTTCTTCTTCTTCTTCTTTTTTTTTAAGTCAGTTACTATGGAGATGAGCATCATTGGCGACCCTTGACAAAACTTATGCTAAAAAGGCCAAAAGGTTTCTATGACAACTGGAAGCTAAACAAGACAGGCAAGGAGGGAGGAAAGTTGGAGAGGGTCTCGGAAAGCATTTCATAAAAACATATTCACAAAAGCACCCAACATACACACACAAACCCCCCCACACACCCTCAAAAAAAAAATAAAAAACAAGGTAGGAGATTCCAGAAAATGTTGGGAAATACATGTTCATAGTCACTCTGAATCACCATCATCCTAAAGGTATTTCCCTCAGCATGCATACACCCTCGCTCTCTCACTATCACACAGTAACATGGTGACAGCCCGCCTGGTGCTTGTTAGAAAATATTCAGAGTAATCTTAATTGGGAGTACTGTCTAGCTGAGAGGCCCAGCTTGTCATGTCAGAAAGCAGTGTGCTCACTGTGTACAATGAATCTCTTTTTATTATATTTTATGTTCTGTATCCTTGCTAACCTTTATCCTTTAACTGTCAGTGGCGGTTCGAGCATGAATTTTGCCCTTGTTGAGCCCCTTATTTAGCCAGCTGCAACTGAAAGCATCTTTAATAACTAAAATAACTATGTTCATCTTTAATCACGCTTTGTATTGTGCACAAACTTGCTTCAATCTAAGGTGGTCCTAATACTTAGGAAGCACTGAAAATGCTCTTTATTGTGTTTTCACAATTGGAATTTATCTTAAATAAATCTTAAATAATGTTTTAATATTTTTTGTGTAAGCAAGTGTAAGCTAAAAACCTAGAACTACATATCAGGTCAATTTCACTCCAGATTTCATTAAAATATATATATATATATATATATATATATATATATATATATATATATATTTTTTTTTTTTTTTTTTTTTTTTTTAAACTCAGCAAAACAAAACATTTTTTTTATATTTAGTACTGAGTAAGCTGCAAATCAGTTCCATTGACTGGACATAAAAATTTGATTTTTTTTGTTTTTTGTATTTGAGCAGCTGTTTGTCTCTAAGCTATGACGCCCTGGGCAGAGAGCCATGTGAGAAACCGTAATTGTAACCTGTTGATGTTTTTATGTGATTTGACTAGTGTTTACTTTGAAAGTGTGTGAAGTCTTGTTTTTATAAGAAGCCAGATGCTTGTAGTCCCTGCATCACATCTATTCCTCAACATTGGAAAAGCCTCCTATTAACGTCGCATGTGCACTAATTGGGACTTAGAAAGACTGAGAGTCCTCATGTCACCACAAACTGCACTGGGCCACAGTGGCGCTTCACAGGGGGAGGTCTAATTATTGACTGTCACAAATGCCCAATTAGATTCCTTCATACTGACAAACTTTGTTGCTTGAAACCGGTTAGAAAAGGTACACAGTGGCTCATGAGGAAATCAAGAAGTGGCTGGGAACAGAAGATAAGTTGAGAGAGGTGACAAGCCGTCGGCCATTTGCACAAATTACCTGTCGGATGATAAAAAAAGATATTTGATTTCTTTACAGAAAGACACCGTTCAGGTGCCTGTTAAACAAAGCCGAAACGCTTCACTTCGGTTGCAGTTCGTGTCATCCCTTATGAAAGGAAAATATTTATAAGAGGTTATCCTGGGTAGACGGTTTCACAAAGAACCCACAGTTCTTTCCTTCGCTTCCTTTTTAGCGTCCAGCAGAAGCACAGAGAATCAATCCAGGCCGCTACCTGAAAAGCACCAAGTGAAGGCAGGAAAGATGACAGTTTACAGCGGGGAGCAGAAGTGGCTCAGTTCAGTATGAAACTCGGGTAATCATTTCTTTTCTACAATACTGCATCTTCACCTCAGTCCACTAAATTATATACAATAGAATAAAACTAAAACAGATTAAGGAGAGACCATGCTCACCCAAATTTCTTTTGCACCATGTGCAGGGACATGAAGTAAGGTGATACATGGAAGTTTATACTTCTTCCTGCTCCTCTTTGAACTGATTATCATCTTTCTTTTTACTACTAATTAATGAATTTTTGTTTGAAATAAATATTTATTCATTCACCCATTCACTGCTACATTTGTTAAACTCCGTAATATCTGAGTATATCACTGATGGCACAATAACATCCTGATTCTTCTGATAAGGTGGTAAACCTTGAACTCCTCTTTTAAATTTATTGTTAGAATTTTGATGCATAAATCTAATTTAAAGTAAAGTTATTGCCTTCTCTGATGTAGCTCTAGTGGTTGTTTCCCTGTGCAGTCTGTTGGCATGTGATTTAATTTCACAGGGCAATTTCTTCCATAAAAAAAAAAAAACGGCCATTATTGAACAATTATGTACGAGAGAAAACTCATAAAACCACTTTAAAGCATTAAACTGTTTAAATTTAAAAGGGCTGCAGGCTCTGTCTTTTGCTTATAAGCCTAAGCAAAGCAAACAATAAAGCCATGTGTGGTGATTTATCAGACAACAAACAAACACATAAACAGCAAAATGCCTAAACGTAATTAATTCTCCGAACAAACAGCGAAACAGAAACGGAGAAACAAAGATCTGTAAACCCCCATAGAAAGACGTGTGGGAGTTTTCCATACTTAGCCCCGCTTGATCAATCAAAAGGCGGCGGAGGACATGGAGACACACAGTTCTCCAGAAACAACTATCTGTTGTTCACACAAAGGCGATCGATATTTATTTTGATGCTCACAATGTCGTCACTCAATTAGCCAACATAACACCGGCACTGACGCCATGTGAGTTTTGCGAAAACGAGCCTGATTGAGATGGGAGCAGCTCTGCTGTACAACATAAACAACCAATAAATAAAAATCTGCATGATTAAGGCGGATCTACATCTCCAATAGAACACAAGCAGTGTGGACACGTCATAGCACAGAAGCACCGATAACAAGACGTGACAGTAAACAGGGTTAAAAACAAACAACAAAACAAAAAAACTACGACAAAAGAAAAAAAAAAAAAAAAAAAAAACATCTTCCTTTACCAACTTAGTGCAAAGGTCGCTGAAATCAAACGTAATAAACATCGGTGCTTTGACGTCCCGGCGGTGGTGAGATGGTAAACGGTGAACTTAGAGCTTTTTCTTTTCCTTTTTTCTTGTTTCTTATGAAGCCGGGAGTAATGCAGCACACGGAGCTTCAAATAAAATGGGTCCTTTATTGTTTTTAAATGGAAAAAAACACACATTTTCTCTCTTTCTGAGTTGCAAAGAAACAAATGTAAATGACCCATATTCTGTCAACATAAAGCCTCAGCTTCGGTGAAAATGGCGGGCTCACATGTAGCAACGTAGCTTCACATACAAAACTAAAACTCTTACAAACGGCAGTGGCACTTCTAGAGGACAAACAAAGAAAAACATAACATTAACATCCTCTCCTTAACTTTGGTCACGGAAGATAATTCAGCTTCGACATTAATTACCGAACACTTGGATTCTCGGCTTGGTGGCCATGTAGTCATCCTTTTCACCAGGTCTCGGCACACAAAAATGTCCTTCTCTTCCGCTTTTCTCAGAATGCCACGATACATACACAAGAGGGTTTTTTTTCTACTTCCTGAAATCTTTTGACCTCTCTGTAAAGCAGCACCACATGCTGGCAAAAACAAGAATTGCAACCAGTTGGCGAAACAAAGCAAAACAGGGTTTACAAAATACAGTTCTGACATGTACCCATTCTTTCACCTGGTTACATTTACTTGCAATTTTTAGGAGCTTATTAGGAACGGGCTAAATGAAACATCTGGAGAGATTTGAGACGGAGCTGCGTTTTGATAGGATCATTTAGGCGATTTTTCTTTCAGTAATGGACCTGGCTGGTGGGAAAGACATTATAGTTAAATCTGTGAAGAAGAAGAAGAAAAAAAAATCCAACAGATTGTTTACATTTATGCACGATCAATTCCTTTTCTTTTTTTTTTTGGTTTGTTTGTTTGCAGCAAACAATGCCTTTTCTTGTTCACAGGTGACTGAGATAAAGAGTTGGGAGGGTAATTTGCGTTTTCAAACGATCGTTCTGAACTCATGAAATTTGGCCTCAAATTGATAAGCAATCAGTTTTAAATGCCTGCACAACACAGGAGAACGATGCTCGCAGGCTACTGGATAGGACGTAAAACTAAACACAGTCAAACAAAGGTGAATTATACCGACATGGTGGGTCAGTAGCAATATTTGAATAGTTCAGAAACTGTTTTCTTTCAGGTGGTTGGCAGCATCATGCTTGGGTTACTTTCCTTCAGTTGGAAGTGAAAGATTTTCCGGATCACGCCATCGTCTTAATCGATGATGACTGGACTTAATATTTGACAGGCATTTGACCTAATTTAACAAATAACTGTATAAAAGTGTCAAATTTTCTCTGCATCCCCCCCTCATACATCACATTAGAAATACAGTTATTACTCTTTATTGAACCCAACCCAAAAGGTTCACTTATCTAGATTAGACAAGGCTTTATGGAAAAGCTGCAAAGTGAAAGAAAAGATGAATTTTCATTCAGCTTGCGTGCAAAATAAAAGGTGAAAAAAAGGACAAAAAGATTCTTCGAATGTTGCAACGTTCATGAAATATAAATGTATAAATAGAGAGGAAATGGTGGGGCTGAACTGAAAAAGACAAAACAAAACAAAACACAGAAAAGCAATTCAACGCCCCACCATGAATGTTGTGTTTGACCAGCAGAGGAAACAATGGGTTCGCTTGCAGAGATACAATTAGACGGAGGCAGAAGCTTTAAGCTCAGATGGACCGGAAGTCCATTTTAAAGGAGGAACGAGACAAGCAGGCGAAAGCGTCTCTGTGTGGTTGAGCGTTTCGTGAGGCAGCGAGTACAAAGTCCTGAGGTCCAGTGACCGGAGCCTTTGCTCAGACTGGACACGTGCACAATATAAAATAAAGAACCCCCTTTCAAATGTTTGAGCTCTGTTGGAGGAAGCCGAAACCTGAAGGAACCCTGCTGCAGTATCTCAACGTTGCAAAGTCTCACACTCAGGCCAGGATAGCTAATCTTCTTACTACTCACAAGGCTGGACTGTTGGAACAGAACAAAGTTCACACTGACAACAGAGGGAGAGTGGCGGGGAGTCAAGAACAGCGGCAGATTTGATCAAATAGCCAAAGCAGAGGAAAAGATTAGGCATCAGAGCAAGAATGTCTTTTTAGTTGTTTTTTTTTTTGTGCAAAATGAATAAATACATTGCTGTCACACTCTGGCAGAGGTTGGACCTGGCGACATGTACTATATCCACACACTGAAGGATCCTGAAAACTGTGAGTGCATGTCTTTTTTGTTTCCACAAACAGGAGCGTTGAGTTTGGGAGCGTGTCCTGCAAGTGAACGAGAGTCTCGATTTCATTTCCCTCTCTCTCTCTCTATATATATATATATTTTTTTTTTTTACTGCCGTCGGCTTTTGTCACCAGACGTCGGTGGGTGGGAAAACAGACTAATTTCATGGCAGTTTGCTTCAGGAGCAAAGAGTTTTAATTTCGATTCAGTGCATAAAGTGCGCTCTCGGATGTAATTTCTGTAATTTCACAGGTAGAAATGCGACCCAGAATGAACTACCAGCACCACGGTCCTGCAGCACTTCAGTCGGTCGAAATCACACACGTGGGCGGCTATAGCAAATGAACGCAACTTTTAAAAACTGTCGCCGTAAAAGTTCAGTGATTTGACGTGGAAAACACACACACACACACAAACACACACGCGCACACACACACTTATGGCTTTACGCGTCCGATGATCCGCTATGATGCTACCTGCACATTTCCCACAATAACAGTTTGACATTTTTACTGTTAAGCTGGAAAGAGAGAAAATAATTTAAAGTCAAACAATAGTAACCGGGCTCAGAAAGCAGTTCTGATGCTGCTGTCCTCTTTCCAGTCTATGTTTTACATTTCAGGACATAGCAGGTGTTAAAATGATTAAAATTGAAACATCAAATATATAAAATATACATATATATATACATATATCATTTTAAAGCTTTTAGGATCAACTCTGACAACAAGGCAGACTCGTTTTCAAAGACACGGCTGCAATGCAAAGTGTTTCTCTGAGCTTAAAAACGGGCGGAAAAGGAAGGATCAAACTCTGACAGTCTACAAAACCCAAATAGATTGGTAAACATTATATTATAAACAGGAGAAAAGAAAACGAATTTAGTGAGGAAGTACCAGAAGTAAATGTGGAAAAACAAAGTATAGTTCTAAAAATCTGAACGCATAAACGCAAGTATCTGAGCATCAATATAGTTTTTGTAAAATCTAAAATAACCAAAACTACACACAATCATTGAAGTTACGCTTGCTAAAACGGTTGATATAACAACAACCAAAAAATTGGCGTTATATAATAAGGTTAAACTAAAAACCAGACTGAATAGAAACATCTTTTAGTTTGCTTTTTAGAAGACGTGTTTCATTGCTTGTGTGACCCAGCAGCCAGAGATGATCTGACACGCCACTAATTTATCAAGTTTTCCCACTTACAAAAAAGTCTACAGCGTCACATGGAAACATCCATTCTATTCGTTGCAAGTGGACAAACTTCAAAAGTTCAATGACCGCCAAAGGTGATGCGGCTGCAAGACTAGCCAAGTCCGTTGACCTTCCCCCGCCGTGCTACGCAGCAAGCATGAAGCGTTTGCGCCAATGTGCTGCGCAAAGTCTGGCCAAACATTTCTCCTCTGGTTTCTCGTTCCCAAATGAGATCATCCTTAAAAGCTTTGTCTCATCTGGATGCAGAACTGCAGAGCTACCAGTTGCCTTTGTGCGACTTTCTTTTAGTCAGAAGAAGCATAACCAGCCACAAAGTGTTCAGTTTATATATATATATATATAACGGTACTGTCACAAACTTTAACATTTAATGCACTTGATGAGACCTGAAGAGTCTGAGATGAAAATCTTTGGTGGAGTTCAGTAGTTTTTCTGAAAAATCCGCAACCTGATTTTGTCGTTGCTTTCCTGGGATGTGAAAGCTGCGAAGAATCGTTTTTACGCAATGTAACCCTTCATAAGTCACATCAAATCACATGTGATGATGACCAGCTGATGGCTGTAGATTATTTGTGGTTAATGTGACAGCGTAGTTAGTGAAGGCGGCGCTTACAGTAGCCGTACAGTGCTGCACTCTGTGAGCTTCTGCGTAATTTGCGTCATATATTTTCTGCGTCAAAGCGTCTGTCCTCCACTCAAACGCCTCCTCTGAGCTGCTCTGTGTGCTTCAGGCTGTTTGAACATGGAAAATTAACCAAAACCCTTGTCTTCATTTACCTACCAGCTGGAGGTCTTACGGTAAACAATGCCGCAGATAAGACTTAATTCATGCAGTCGCAGAAACTCGGGAGGACTTTTGAAGGCTGCAGGTTTCTTTTACGCTGTGACTGCATGTTTTGCGGCCGAGTTGGACGCAGAAATGGAGCAGCGTGTTGCAAGAGGGGTCCCTTATGAGGCGAGCCACGTTGTTTTATGTTAACCCAAACCAGGTGCTCTTTACGAAGTCTGCTTGCTGGGTCAGTGAGCCGCTGAACACATGCCCGTTAAATTAAGCTGTGGTGACAAATAGGGCTGGAAATGAATGCAGCGCATGGGTATGCTATTTATATCCAAGAACATGTAAAGTGTGAAAATGAGGGGGGGGAGGGGGGGGGGAAATTGAGACTAAAAACACAGCTTTATGTTTAGCCTGTTGAACGCTTAACTTTATTTCAGGCCCGCAGACTAGAATAATAAAATATCTTGTGAAAGAATGTGAAATTACATGTATCGTAATGTCAATATGCCTACAATACATAAACACAGATTTTTGCCTCGTGTCCATTATGTCACATCAACCCTGATGTCCACTCCTCTCTTCTAGAACAAGCATGGAGGTGCTGAGTGGCCCCTGGGCTGATCTGGCCCTTTTCCTGCAACAGGCTGCCACACACAGAGACACGGACAGCTTTCTTCCTCTCTGGCTGCTTGGATTGTTGCTGTTCCTGTCAGTCTGTCTGCTGCTGCTGCAACTAATCGTCTACTTCAGCTGGAAACTCAGACAGGGTGGGCGCGATTTTAGGTCTGCGTGTCATCTAGAATAACTCGCCGTTATATTTAATACGGGCGAACGCAACTAAACGGACACCGCAGCGGCAGGCGGGTCCTTCAGGGACGCAAAAACTTTCATTTCCATCCCAGAATGAGGAGCAGCCGCAATTACAAGAATGTGCAAGAAAGGCTTTGCTATTTCCTAGCGTCATCCAAGCACACAGTGCTAACAGCAGGCCAGGGATTACTCATACCTCTAGGTTTATTTGAGCTGCACATGACAACTCGTCGCCTGAGGCTACGAAGAAATATCTTTGGGTCCTGAGTAAGCTGCATCCAAAAAAAAAAAAAAAAAAAAAGCGAAAATGGCCAAAATTGGCTCCTGGGGGGGATAAAAAAAACAAACCTGAATCTCAGCACTGTGGCATTTTTGGGATAAATCTAAACCATGATGGCACAGATAACTAAGATGGTTACACAACTGTGGTCCTATGGCGTTACGTGTGTGTATCTGAACCAAAATGGCGCGGTTGTCAGTAATAGTTTTAATATTCAGAAACATTTGTTTTCTTCCCTCTACATGCGTTCTGGGACTTGGTCACAAATGCTGCTCTGCCGAATTAACCTGAGCCCCTTTGTTCTTTGTGTTGACAATAAATCACAGACAGACGCATTCAGTCGTTCACATCCCATAAACAAAGTCGTGACTTTACTTTGGCCATCTGATCCGGCTGCTAGTAGATTTGAGAGGGGGGGGGAAATGCCTAATTACATTAAAGCAATAGCTATGAAATCAAAAGCTTTTGAAGATGTCCAGAGTAAACAAGCTTGAATCAGTTAACATGAAAATCTCATCTGCTGTTTATGCTTGGAGCAGATCTAATCAATTAGGCCGCCCAGTTTGCAGCCATTCACTGATAATCAGTTAAATATGGCTGTCATGTCCCATTTCACTATTAGCAAAACATCTACCCAGATGTGCTTCTAGAGCGAAAATCCTTTATGATTATGATTTATGATTAAATTAGCTACTATTTTTACAACAGCTACGAAAAAATTGGCAGATTTTTTTTAAATATTTTTTGCCTCCTTTACCTATTAGATTACAAAGTACTAAGTTTACATAGATATTCTTAAATACTTCTTTTCCGTTTAGTGCTGCAGTGCTTCCCCCTCTTCAAGACATTTTATTTGTAAACTACATAATGACCCAATGCTAACAGATTTAATAAACAAGAAACCAGCTAGCATGCGAGCTAACTCTAAACTAGCTTCAAAGCTAGGAAACAAATGTTTACGTCATAAAATCTGGGGTAAAGAAAAACAAAACAAAACAAAAAAAACTTGTCTTTCTAAGTTAATTAAACACTAACATTTAGTGTTATTGTAGTTACAAACAAAATATTGTTATCTTTTACTGGTAATAACTACTCGCAAGTCACAATGTTTAGCATTATCCGCTAAACAAAAAAAAATGTTGGAATATTCCAAAGTCTTGTATACAGTTTTAGTGGTAAAAAAAAAAAAATATATATATATATATATTATATTTAACCCAATACAATAATTCTCCTAACTTTAAATAATAAATATCACCATAGTAAGCTCTCTGCTTGGTTGAGGTGATGCTATTTAATCAATCAAATTTTCACTCGGATGTTGATCTTCTATAGTTTCTAGTTGAAAAACTGAGCGAGGTCTATTAGAATCTGAAATGGAAACATTTGTAAGCAAAAAAATATCCTAAGGCTGCGTTGTGCATAATAGCCAAATTACAAATCACTGTATTGGCATTTGTTCAACAAAAACCGCCTTCAATTAGCATAATGCTGGAGGGTAGAAAAGTACTGAGAAGTACAAATTGCAGAATTAAATGATTAGCTTGTGATGCTCCACTTGGTCCGAGTATCACCTGTAATACTCGTAAGTTTTCAGAACCGTAGCTATAGTGAAACCACCCAAATGGTTACTACAACAAATTTGAATTTTAAGCCACTAAAATGAACATTACTCAACATCCTTTGCTTTATGCAATTAGCATTAAACCAATATTTTCTGTCTTGTTCCCTGTTCCTTCTTCTCATCCCCAGCTGAAGGGGATCTGTCCAGGTTTGAGCAGGACCGAAGTTCCATACACAGGCAGAGGAACAAAAGTGCCAGTCAGAGGAGGAGAAGTTTTGGATCACATTCCTATTCCTGACAGGAATCTCTTAACAGTGACGGACAAATTTGACTTATGTACATATAATATCTGAACACTACTCGGTGTGGATACATCTCCAAATGTGTGATAACTCTTTTGCAGCGTTTTTTAAAAATTGGATACTGTAATGTTCATATTATGTATGATACTGATCTTCTACACAGTTCTCAGCTTATGTACGTCAGTTTGCATTATTTAGGTTTTAATATAAATAAAATAAGTGCCTGGAAAAAAAAAAAAAAAAAGACGACTGGAAGTGTTTCAGAGTATAACAATTGTTTATTTGAACAGTGTTACACAGGGGCGAGGAGTGGCTGCGTGTGAGGAGACAACACGATTATGCAGCTAGACTAAACAACCTACCAGTGATGTGTTGGTAGCAGGAAGCAAAGAGGTGGCTAGTTAATCTCTTCAAAATGTCCGTCTTCATAAACGTGTTAAGATTTATTTCTTGTTAGATGAGATACAAAAAAAATGTGCCGTTATTGTGGGGAATAAAGCCTGAGAATACAATTTCTCCAATGACAATCTGATTATAAAGACAATTCAGTTAAAATCCATGACAAATTTAAAATCAGCTGGTAATGATCATCAGCTTCGTAATCTGAATAAAAGATTGAAATTCGGATCTTTTTTTTTTATTAAAGCCACAAACATTTTTGGAAAAGTCAACCTCGCCTCCCCCTAAACCTCCTGCGGTGGGTTCAAAGAGAAAAGCCCTGAACCAGAAGCAGAGAAAAGGTGGCAAAACAAGTTGATCTGTAGTGGTTGTTCTTCACCAACAAAATACACAGTGACAATATTACAAATAAGCAGGAAGGTGGAGCGACAGACCCCACCCTCCCAACTACTAGACCAGTTTCACAGAGAAAAGACGAACCATGAGAAGACTCTATAGATTCAGCTGATGTGGCATTACAGATTTATTTAATGAGATTTTCCTATGTGGAGCAGCGGCCACTTCCAAAGCTGCCTAGAGATGAGTGCTTTGATTTGTTTGTTTTTTTCACATTTATTTTTTCCTTCTGTTTTGCAAGAGGATTAGAAGTCAAAGCTCCCTCCCCGCGTGGAATGTTATTTAGCTGCATAGTTGAAGTAAGACCTGTGTTCAGAAAGTTGTTTTTTTTCTTTTTTCTCTTTCTTTAGCCTCGCAGTCCACTGGACATGTTATGCTTTTCAGACTGGATGTTTATAAAAAGCGGTATTACTTGAAACATCGTTTTACAAAGGTCCAATTAAAGAGAAGTGGAACATGTTTTCTCAGAGGAGTCCGTTTGAACAACAAAGCCTTTTCTTCAAGGTTCTCAGAATAAAAACGGTGTAATTTGGTGTCATTCTACAAAAATTTGAAAAAGACAACATAGAAATTCATTGTGGGTTTAAAGAGCACTTCAGGCCCTGTAACTTCCTCCCTCTTTAAGCTGCGTTCTGATGTTGTACCGACCGTTTTACCCCTCTAGTATTTTGTGCAATGGGAACCGCTCGAAAACACGCTTGAATAGAGCAGAACGTTTGGTTGCACTAAACCAGCTACAACACATCCAGCAGCATGATGAAGTCAGATTATTTCAGTTGAGATAATCTGAACCTAAACCAGTCACAGACACCAGTCAGCCTGTTCTAAGCTGGCTGAAGTTGACAGAAAAGAAAGGGTGAAGCAGGCGTGATTCAATCCCATATGCTTTATCGTCTTTTAACAGGCTTTTTTCTTAGTGTTACGTGTAGCAGGATATGAAAAGGATATGAAAAGCAACCGGGGCGTGAACAGTGAAGAACTACGACAATAAGCAGGTTTGTAGTTACAGCGAACGTGTAAAAGTTGCACTAGTTTGAATCTGGGACAGAACTGGTTTCAAGTCGTCTTCGTTTTGGTACCTTCGCTGCTCCGCGGCTCGCTTTGAATAATTTAAACGAAATGAAATTTTGCATGGAGATATTCTCTGAAAATAAAGCGTCTCCGCACTGGAACCGGCACAGAGTAAGGCCAACTTGTATCACCACTTCAATTGGTTTTCACTCCCGAGGTATCGGTTGGCACTCTCCCAATAATCGTCCAGTTTACCAGTCGTCTCTCCCATTAAAATGTCAGTTTAATCTCCCATGTTCCCCTGGGGCCCAGCAGGAATGGTTAGTGTTGTACAGTAGATGAACCCAAAGAGGCGCTAAGCTACTGAAAAGCTGCTCTTATTATTATTTTTTTTTTTATAACCTTCATTTTTCTTCCGTCTTCTTTTCCGTACAAGAGATGCATCGACCAGCGTTGAAATCTGCTAATTTTCAGTTCAACTTCATCTCAGTGTCGATTTGTGAAATTCATCACATTCTGCTTTTGAAGCTTATGTAATTTCACGGCAAACATGAGTGATAAAACGTCACCTTGTGTCGGTGAAATGAAACGAGAGCTGAACTGAAGATGAACTTACTGAGCAGCTGGCAACGACACAAGGAATGTGGATGAATAAGCTACATTTACAACATCAAAATAATAAAATAAAAAAAAATCCAAAAACCTGGATGATTTACTGCAATGTGTAAATTACAGCTCCCGCCATTGTGTGATTAATAATAATAATAATAAAAAAGCATTAATGTGAAATAGCTTGCGTTGATTGTTTTATAAGGTAAAAAATTAAAAAAAGATTTATTTCTATGTTCTTCAAACCGCATTAATGAGTTAAATATTTTTCTTTGCATTTACACCTTTTTAAAGGACAGTAGGAGCTGTAATTTACTGAAACTCATTTTCAAAGGAATTCACTAAAAAATAACCTCTCTCTTTAGAGCAAAAGGACATGGATTGAGGCTATTTCAGTCTGAAGCCATTGGCTTCGTTTTATGCTAACGTAATTTTGGGACATTTTAGAGTTTTGCTGATGTAATAATAGAGACGTAGATGAAGTATTCTTGAATGTCAGGCGTGTTGGAGATCAGCAGAAGCCTAATGTAATATTCGCAACACGCAACAAACACTATAGTCTCTCTTTTTTTTTTATAAACCAGGTAAAGAAAACGCACTAATATAAAAGAATAGAAGCTACAAACGTTAAGCTAACAAAGTGGTTCTTTTTGTTCCCTCAGAGAGAGTGAAGATAGCTTTTTTTTTCTCTTTTTTGCAACGAGAAACTGAAATGCACCAAAACAAATGTCTGAAAGACCATCTGGGATGAGAGTGACATCTTCAATCCCCTCTGCCCCGGATTGAACCTCTTCTTCCTCCTATTCTTGAGCTCCCCCTCTTCCTCTCTCCCTTTGGCAGTGCAGCTTGGTTGTTGTAAAGTGATGAAGATGTTGTCAGAAGAGGTAAGGGTCACTGCTGGTCTTTCAGTTCTGGAAAGCAGATTGGGGGCAATCAGCCTGCAGCTCTGTGGTCAGAAACACTCCGACTCCTTTCACAGAACACACCATTTTTTTTAAAAATTCCTCACACGCACGCACGCACCCCAACACGCACACACGCACACAGACCTATACTCTCATTCCACTTTCAGCTACATCGCCCTTCACATTTACTGGTAAAGATGTGCAAAAAGTCCTTTTATTGCAGCAGCATGTGAAAAATGTCAGAATAATCAACCATTTAGTTCCAGTCGGAGGGGGAAAAAAATCTACTTTTAGCAAAAAATATTTAAAAAATAAACAGAACTAAAACTGCATCATTTTATGCTATTATAATATATTTATGCTAACTGAAACTAAGCCTCTGTAGCAATAATTGGACCCTATAAACACACCCATTGTTTTTTTTTTGTTTTTTTTTAGAAGAATGCCATAAAAAAAAAGCCTTCAGCTAAAAACCCTCGTGGGAAAATCAGCGTGTTCGTTTTAGTAGCCAATAAAGCCGACACGCATTCAGACCGTAGCGATATTCGCTGGTATCAATTATTTATTAGCTCTTCTATTGGGTTTTGTTTCTGTGGTGGCAAACATAGTGCTGTAAACTGTATATTTGTGAACATGTTTTTTCAGAGTTTGAACACAAAGCGGAGAGAAACATGCTGTAATTGAATTGTAATGCTGATAATAGTTCCCACTGTTTCCAGACTGAGAATTAGAAGACTCTAGAGTGAGGTGTGACATTATATCTAGCTTCAGAGAAAAATCAAATGCACTATATAATTTGAGATTTAAGGGAACCAACACTACTAGAAAGCTTGAGATACTTAGGCCCTATTTCCTTTTTATTTTCATAAATTCTTAAGAATTCCAGGGCAATATTAATGAAAATCTGGTGGAAACTGAAAACTAAAAATGTGGCGTCAATGGGGTTTTCAGCGCGTAAAGATACAAAACATATGGTTGAATCAACACAGAAATAGTTTAATGGACATAAACTCAACCGTCTTTCATGACCATCTAAGGCCGCTACCATTGTTAGGTCCGCTCTAATTGAACTCTAGCTCGCTTGCCTAGAAGGTCCAGTACATCTGGGGAGGTGTGAATGTGGAGAAAAAAAAAAGAACTGGTCTGCCTAAAAACTCTGGCACGATTCGAATACATATGTGAATGCAGGAGATCCGGACACCGCTCCAAAAGCAGGAAGTGGACTACAGCGCAGAGCATTCTGGGTAAACACGACCAAAACAAATGCACAAGCCTAGTGCTAGTGGGAGAAATGGCTCGTGGTCTTTTGCCAAAGCAAAAGAGAAATAAAAGAAAACCTTACATTTGTCGCTACTGCATTTTTGTTTACATTTCATGGAGAAGGAAGTTGCGCTCGGTGTTTTCATCAGAGGATTCGTGTTGTTTCCTTCAGTGGTTCTTGGTGCAGCGCCACCAAAGGCGAGGGTGGGGGGAGCAGGTTTGTTAAATGGTTTGGTTTATTTGACAAAGTGAAATGCAGTATATAACCGCGGCAACTGAAAATGTAATAAATGTGGTAATTTTGGTCCCCATTCGAACCGAGTCTACTAGACTAACAAGTGAAAACACACGCTCTTAGTCCTTCGGGTTAAATCCTGTTAAAACCCTGGAAGCTTAGCTCATGGAGGGCGGAAGGGTCAGGACTCTGGATGATCTAGCAAATTTGTGCAGATGGGAATGGTGAAAGATCCCACTCTCAACATTGTGAAATGTTATAAGGGAACACTATGAAATGTCCCATCAGAAAAAATAATCTTTATGTGAGTGAATAAATTTACTGGAGCTAAAGGCTAGAGTTGTTTAAAATTTATGATGCTGCGATACAAGACAATTTGCTGCGTCAAAACTCTTCTAGTACCTCAGTAAGACAGAAAATGGTTCAATAACAATAATAACAATAGTGCAACTCTCACTATTATTACCTGAGTTCAGTCAATCCTCCTCCTCAGCCAGTTCAGTTTCTTTATGAACAACCACTCTGGTAACAGACATGTCAGGATGTTGCTCTTTGGCCTCCTTAATGGCCTGTGCCAGTGCCTGCAGTACCCAAGGGCAGCCACATAGGGGAGACACCGAGCACGACAGGCAGTGGAGGGGAAGGAGGGCAAAATGATGGTGTTAAATAAAGAAAAAAAAATGAAATAAGAAGCATTAAAAAAAACATCATATGAAAGATCAGTGGACCATTTTACGTTTTTGGGTTGACAGAATGGTAAATAAGAGGACTGACAGAGTAAAATGGCTTTAAATTAGGAAATTATTCCAACTGGAATCAATTCCCAAAACACTGAAACTCAGGCTGGTTGCTTTTGCTAAAATTTAGCAAAACCGAACAGACATGCAACTTAAACAAACAACAGAGCAAGAGTCATGCAGATGCAAAGGCAGTCCATTTTCATTTGAGTTTGACTAAACTGATTTAGAACAGAAGACACAAAATCTCTGACATTTGGAAGCAAACACAGCAAATCAAATGAACCGGGAGATCGATAAGTTTAGACAAAAACAGAAACAAAAGAAAAACATCCAACAAGGCAAGGATGGAGGGAAAAAGTGATAAAGAAGAAGTCGCCCTCTGGCTGCCAGCAACAAGATGTTGACATGTCACCAGAAGTCTAAATACCCAACAATGTTTTTAAATTAAAAAAACCCAACACTTTTACACTCTACATCTAAAGAAACGATCTTAGAGAGAAGCTTTCACATCTTCCACGTCTTGTCAGGTTAAAGTGGCCCAACAAGCTGCAGCTAAAACCTTAGAGATGAGCAGAGGGGCTGAGAACCCACCTGGTCGTGGTCGATGTCGCAGTCGCCGGTGATTACGATGCGCTTCTCAATCCTCGTCTCCGAGAGCCCGCCTTTTAATGTCTGGAACAAAATGGAGGACACAACTTTGATGACCGTCACATGTGGTTATTTGTTAGTGTAATGGCCCGACTGGTGAGACGCAGCTTAGAGGGAAGCGCAGAGCCGGGGGGCGAAACAGATGAAACAATGATGGCGTCATAAAAAAAAAAAAATTTAAATATCAGACTCTGCTTCAGTTTAACTTCAGGGTTCCTTCAGCTTTCAATAGGATTTATTTAAACTCAAACAATTGTGCAGTTTTTGTGATAAACGAGCAGGGCAGTGGACAGGTAGTCAAGAACATTTAATTTCCTAGATAAATCGTTTGCAAGAGTCAAAATCTTTTGCAGCCCAGAGGAGAAAAGGCTAAAAGTTCGACAATGATGCTCGTTTGCTGCCGTGCATCAAAATGTCCCTTGGAGTTTTCTCAAAGCAGAGTACAATCTATCGATAACTTCAAAACATGGAACAAAAATATCCATATATTTCAACCGAATTTAATAGATAAATAAGTCAATATTAAAATGATGGAAATTATATGAATACAACTTGAAACTTAAGACCCTGAACTCAGAAGTTTAAGACATAAAAAAAGAAGAACTGATGTACTGTAAGATTTAAATTCTATCAACATGAAAATGCATAATGAATAATCATGTTCTGTACCTTGGTAATGTGCGTGGTGGTGGTGGTGCACAAAGACTCAGAGGTGATTGTCTGAGCTGTCATCAACACTCCGGGTTCACCATCACCATTACCATCCAACTGAGTAAAAGAGAGAAAAAATGAGATCGGCTCCACATCAGCAAATTCTTGAACTCATCTCAACAATGCAAGACTTTTTTTCTCTTTGGATGGAGGAATAACTGGTGGCGCCATGCCCTGCTGCTAGAAAAGGAAGCACTTTGCAACACAAGTAATAAAAAGGTTTGCAGTATATTAAACTAAAGGGTTTTCGTCATTAAATAAAAAAAAGTACACAGAGGAAAGAAATAATTATAATAATATGAAAAAGAAAAGCTCCCTGTGCTTCTTAAGTGTGCACCTGTGCGGCCTCGTATGTGATGGTCTTGGTTTCCGTGTGCACGATGGGCACTTCTTTTGTGGCTATCTCAGTTTTCTGGGCAGCAAACGTGTCTGATATAGTCACCATTTCTGTTTTTACCACAGGCGGCTGGGGAGGGAGGAGAGACAGGAGTGAGCGGGAAGGAGAGACGGTTAATAGGTTTAATATGAGACTGCTTTGGGAACACATAAATAGACACATAATACGTCTTTGGCATCAGAATTACTTCCAAGGTAGTTGTCACTTTAATACAAAATTAAGAGAAGTTGGCTTCAAAGACAACGGTACCAAACAAAAGTGACTTTGTGTAAGTACTGATAATATACAGTGCCTTGCAAAAGTGTTGCTTGCCTTACTGTATTTTATTGGGATTTTATGTGACGGACCAAAACAAAGTAGTGATTGATAGTTCAAGCTGCAGAGAGATAATATATGGCTAAAAATCTAAGATGTGTGACATGAACTTGTTAACTCTGAGGCTCCTAAATTAAATCCAGAACAACCAATAGCTTTTAAAAGTCAGTAACCTAATTATTAAAAAAGAGGTTTGCAGAGTCACATAGGAGACTGAGCAGACATAAAGAACGTGACCTAATCAAAGCAAAATAAAACATGCATAAAGTTTCTTCTAAACTTCAGTTATACACTAATTTGTGTTAGCTTCGCACATAAAATCCCTAAAAAAAGGCAATGAAGTTGAAGATTTGAGTATTGTTGAAAGGAACTGTAAATAGTCTGTGTGTATCAGAAAGTGCAGGTATGTAAACAAAGCGCACACACAAGCACACATGCAATAAAATTCATGCAGGTGGAACGAGGGCTCTTAAACTCGTGCAATGTCATGCCAGGAAAAGCAAATTACAATCTAGCTAAGAGAAGATAACTAGCAGCTACAGCAGCAGCACCGACCACAGAACTTTCTTGGGTGTCAACATGCAACTCCGAACATGAGATGGCACCAACATGAAGGGAACCTGAGCCAATAAAGCCAGCAGGGCTCTAATGACTGGAAAACAAAGCGGCTATTGAAATGTAAACAAGGTGGCATTCAGATGAGTGGGTGGCATTTCCAAAGTGCTTGGCAATGACGATTTCCACAAATATGAGGAGCAGCGTCACTGCCAAACACAATAAAGGACACACAGGCACAGCTCATAAAGGTGAAAATCAGCATGCAAAATGAAAACGCGCACACCTAAAAGCATCTTGCATTTCCCACTTAGGCCCCATTTACTTCACAACACAACGTAGGAGGCAACAGCATCGACACACCACAATGAGTGGCACTATATCTATGAGGATAATGGCAGGAAATGTGGCAGAGACATGAAAAAGTGTGACTGGGCAGTAAAATAAAGGTGGCTTCTTTTTTGACATTAACACCAACAATAATGGCGATGAAGTCTTACAGCACAATCATAACTGTCTTCAAAAGGTGTTTTATTTTCTCAATATGCTTTCACAGAACGGAGTGGAGTGTGAGAATGTACATGGGGCTTAAAGTTTCACACAAGCAGGAAAAGGAAACCGGCGATGTGAGAAGCAGCGGGGAAAGAAGTGGGTGTTTTCTACGGCTGGCAGGAAGGTTCGAAACCCTGGAGGAGCTCCGCAGTTGGCTTTACCTCAGAGCAACAAATAACCTGCGGCCGGGGATCCACTTCCACCAGCGAGGCTTCTCCGTTCATTTTAGGCTGCTCGGGCTCCTCGGTGGGGGCGGCCTCTGCGCTCTCCTCGGGCAGCATGAGGCCCTCCGGCTCCTCTTCGGGGGTCACCATCGGATCATCTGTGCTGTCCTCCGTCTCCCGTCCGCTTTCTTTCTCCTCCTGATCGTCTTTCTTCTCCTCAACCTGCATCTCCTCCTTCTTAGATTCTTCTTCTTCTTGACTCATTTCTTCTGCAGGCTGGCTGACCTCCACTGGAAGAGATGGAACAACCGGAGCAGATGCAGGCTGGCTGACCTCCACTGGAAGAGATGGAACAACCGGAGCAGACGCTTGCTTCTGCTCCTCTTCCTCCTCCTTCATCTGCTCTTCTTCTTCCTTCCCCTCTGGTATTTGTGATTGAGAGATGGATGCAGGAACGTTTGGATGGTACTCTGCTTCCTCCTCACTCTCGCTGTCAGAGGACGCCTTCTCCGGCTTCGCGGGGCTTACTTCCTCCACCACCACCGCTTCCTCTTCGACCTTCACTTTCTGGTCCTGAGGTTCGTGCTCAGTGGGCGAGGCGGCAGGGGGGTCAGCCGTAACCGTGACGACCACAGGTTTGGGCGCTCTGGAAACTTCTTGGATGACAACAGTTTCCTCGATTTCAACTTCGGTGGTCTACACACACGCACACAGAGTGCACAGGCACACATGATGAGGTGCACATGTATACAACAAACGCAAAACAAAAAACACAAGAGCAAAATATGATCATTGAACATAAATTAAAAATGGGTTAACAGAAAAAAATATATACTCAAGAAACATGAGGAATGAGGTATAAATGAAGAAGATCCTGCAGGGTTTCTACACGGTTTTAATGGAAAATGTTCAGACTTTTCCATAATCAACTTTCCAGGATTCTCTGTCTTTTACATTTAATTTAAAATAAAAGAAAGAAAGGAAAGCAAGATACATGGAAAGACAGATAGGAAGGAAGCAAGGAAATTAAGAAAGGATTAGGTGAAAAAAAGACAAAGGAAGGGAGGAAGGAAACAAAAGGGAGAAAGGAAGGAAAAGGAAAACAAAGGAATGAAGGAGAGAAAGAAATGAGAAAGAAATGGAGGAAGCAAGGAAAGAAGAAAGGAGCAGAGAAAGGAAAGAAGGAAAAGAAAAAATTAAGAAAGGAAAAGGAAAAAGGAGAGAGGGAAGGAAGGAAACAAAAGGAAAAAGTAAAGAAGGAATCAAAAAATAAGGAGGAAAGGACAATGAGATAAGGAAAAAAATCCTGGAAACAAAAACCTTTCCCTAAACTTTATTCTTTCCACTTTTCCAGACCAAAAGCCTAAAAATTGTATTCCATACTTTTTCAGACTGTGTAGGAACCCTCTACATTGGATCAAGTTGGAAACGACCAAAGTGGCAATGGGAACATAAAAGCTCAGTTGAGAACAAATGGAGGCAGGAAGGAAGCGAAAGTCATGAATGGAAAGCTGGGATTGGTTACAAAGAACGTTAGTACCACCTTTGCAGGTTCTTTGGTTTCAGAGCTCGTGTTATCAGCTGAAGCTGCTTCGGTTTGCGGCACACTGACCTGCGTGACAGAGAAGTTAGGACGACAACATCAATCACACATCAGCGGGAAAATCACTGTTAGCAATTAGCAACACTGGGACGCTTGTTATCACAGGGTGGGGATGGGACCGGCTTTTGTCATCTGCTCATCTGTACACTAAAACCACAGCAGGAACTGGGCGAGTAAAAACAGGATCAAAATAAGAATACAAATGAAGTTTGCTCACAGAAGAAAAAGACAAAAGAAAGGATGGTACTGAAGAGTCTTTTTTTCATGCATGGCAATGCGTTTCTTTTGCCATTTAAAGAAGCTCCAGCAAACAGGCACACAATAAACACATTAAAAGGTTCTTTTTGTCCCCCCCCCCATTTCAGCCTCTGTGAAAACAGATGCTTCAGATCGTACTGTCTTTAATAGGCAGAGAACGTCTGGGGTGCAGATTTGGCAATTTGCATTCCTTTACCGCCAGAAATGACAAACCCTTGCACTGCACAGCTGTTAGTCGATTTAGATCAAATTAATCCTGAAAATAGTGCATCAACAAGTCACTGAGGATTAAATGCTCCCAGACGCAAATTAATTCATGCAACATCAACAGCAGGCTTCATATGCACATCTGCCAAGCAGCTTTAATTAACTAAAGCATAAAAGGTGTCAGTTCACTTTCAAGCTGGTCAACTGAGAGGAGGTTAAAAAAAGAAGAAATGGTTAAGAAAATAAAGATAAATCTCACATAATGGTTGGACTAGAGATGACCCCAGTGTGAGCTAATGGTACAGAGTACAAATTAAAAAAAAAAAAAACTAAACTCAGCTCCTCATTCTGGTTGTTCTCTCCAAAAAAAAAGTTATTTCCACCCCTTTGAATGACATTTACAGTA
This sequence comes from Xiphophorus maculatus, assembly GCF_002775205.1. Taxonomy (NCBI): domain Eukaryota; kingdom Metazoa; phylum Chordata; class Actinopteri; order Cyprinodontiformes; family Poeciliidae; genus Xiphophorus; species Xiphophorus maculatus. Next base: position 14,752,566 of record NC_036457.1, on the reverse strand, counting down.
AAGAAGAGACTGTCCTAGGTGCTGCAGTGTAGAAGAAAGGAGCTGAAACACAACTCAATAAATGTTATGACATTCATAACAAAACGCTACCTTTATGAAGCAGGAAACAACTTCTTCTGTAAGTTTTGTCACAAAATGATCATATCAAAATTAAACATGCCAGTACTAGCCTAGCACTTTAGCATATGAAGACGGATATATTTTCTGCAAGAAAAACAGCTGCACAGGAAACTCGTAAAAACTAAAGGATATCGTAACATATGTTAGGTCAACAATGAGTAAGCTAAGTAGGATCAAACTATGAATGTTGACTGTATAGTGTTTTTGGTAAGAAGGACCAATCAGAAATCAGATTTTTATCCCCATTAGCCTCTTCCACCAAGTCTTTAAATTAGACTGGGATAAAGTAATATTTTACTCCACATACTAAGTCAGACTGTTAGAACATAACAATCTTTCTCACCCTTAAGCTCTTTGAATTAAGAAAAAGCATCATCAAGCTGGAACATAACTGTCCATTTGGGACCATACAAAGTAAACTGACACCTTAATGTTTAGTACCAGCAGAAGCACATCAGTGGCAGAGAGTGCAGAAACAGGATGAGACAAAGATGAACTGCAGACAGCAGTGGGAGCGGCAGCAGCTGAACATGTGGTCACAGCAGCATCTAGTGGTGGTTCTGGCACACTGCAGAGAGGCGGAGCGCCTGCTGAGTAAAATTCAGCAGCAGTGCGTCTGCCAAGAAGCACCGAAGCTATTTCATCTTCGAGGCTCTACGGCAAGAGATGCACACAAAACAGCAGTGGCAGAGGGTTAATGGAGAGCTGAAGAGAAAACTACAGGTTTTATCACTTATAAGAATCAGAGTTTTAGGAGAGAGCAAGATAAAACCCACATGCTGTCAAAAATGAAACAGAGCGTTAGTCGAGATAACCATGGATAAAAAGGTAGAGGGGTTAGGAAAGTTAAGTGTCAGGAACAGTTGCTCAATTAAGTGAGAAGTGATTCCACGAAAATAGAAAACAAATAATGTTCAACCATTAAACACAGTGGAGGACCAACCTGTACATAGAAACACACAGTTTTGGAAATGCAGTTAGTTTCAGTTCAACTAACACAACAATCCAGCAATCATCAGCGGATATAATGGCTTGTCGAGAGAGATAGACATCCGGACGGACGTACCACTTGTTGCTGCTGGACGCGTATCGTAGCAGGAGAGGAGGTGAGACGTTTCTCCCACTGGTTGGGCTGGGGAGGAGAGGGAGGAGGCGCCTCCATAAAGGAGCGCTTGAGCTGGCTAATGCTAGCCTGGTGTTTCAGAACCTCGTCTTGGGTCTTATCGAGGTCCTGACGGGGACGGACAGGATACGGGGAATGAGGGATTTGGTGGAAAACGGGGGGGGTGAGTAAGTGGGAAAAGGATGAGTACAAGGAGTGAGGAGAATGGGAGGAAATGAAAGAAGGATAGAAGTGAGGATTTGATGAGTTTCCAAAAGGAGATTAGGAATAAAAAAGAAAATGGAGCAATAGTGAGATGATGAGGCAGAAATGTAACAGAAAAGAGCAGGAGAGAAGGTAGTTGAGGAGGGAGGGGAAAGATAAAAGGAGAAGGAATAAGGCGGGAAAACATTGTTTTCAGAAATAATCTGTCAATCCAAAGAGCAACAGGATGGAGGGCAGGCTTCACTGAAGCTTTTTCTGTGGTTAAAAAAAATAACTGGAAATCCAGACTTCAGTGAAACGGGGCCTCCCAACTTGTTTTATTTTCTCCATAAATGAGGTCATAAACAGCATGGCAGAATGTACAACATGGAGCTGGTAGTAATTCACTTTACTCAGTTTGTCCATATATATACGGATAAATATGTAAATAAACATTTATAAATTTCTTCTAATTTTACTTTTTGTCAATCTTAAATGTTTCAAATGAAAAGCAGTTTTTACATTTGGTTTTGTTAATGAATAAAACCAACCTGGCCTTTAAAAACCTCTTTTAAGGGCCAAAAAAGGCCATTTTAGAAAACTAGAGGATTTAATATAAAATACTTTGTGGACTTCTCAGCGCAATGGCAGTCGATCACCATCAGCCCCAATTTGTACAAACAGGCGTTGTCGTTTTAGTTTGTTATCCAACCACACATGTCTCTGCAGTGGCAGCCAATCACGAGAAAACAGGAAGGAAGCTCCTTGTGCAGAGGTTAGTGAGGTTAGACGCAGCTGCCTGGCAATAATCAAACTCTTTGACCAATCAAGGACTGAGAACAAAACAAGGTAAAAACACAGTCACGAAACAGCACTGAACATGCACAGAGCATGCATTATAGTGGCGTCAATACGCCACTCATCCTATTCACAAAGCAGCCATTGTGAACCCTCGGCCTGGGAAATTGTTTCTAGATCACCAAGTCTCTTATGTGCTTTTGTGTCAAAGCACATGAAACAAATAGTTTGCATTTCACACATTCAGATCCAACTCCCCTTTACTGGCCAGAATGCTAGTACACTTTACCAAGGATCAATGTACAACATAAGGGCGTAGTTGATCAGAATAGCTGCTGCGCAAATCAGGACATTGAGCAATGAAAGATCTTCAAACAAAGTTTTTCAATGAGACGGGATTTGCTGAAAATCTGCCAAAAGCTGAAGTAGAGAGTAAACGTCCACACGCCGGCATGCACACAGAGCCTGAGAGTGCGAGAGGGCAGCAGTCTTGTACGGTAGTCCAGTAAAGACCGGGCTGTAGCTCTGATGGCGTTAGAGAAAAAGTAGAAACACGGAGATCTGGTTTTCAGCCATCAGTCGACGCCAGTACCAACCTCCAACATTAAATTACTGTGCCTCACATAAATATTGTCCCCATGCACTCTCAATGGACTCTGGAAGGCAGACATACAGCACAAAATGCAGAAAATTAATGAAAAAAAAAAATAAACTCAAATGTGTAGAGAAGATAACAGAAACTAATTTGACTTAAAAAAAAAAAAAAAAAAGAAAGAAATTGCTGTAAATATCCCAAACTGAAAAAAAAAGTTGACCATTGGCGCGGGAACAAGAAAACATTTTGGTATTTTTGATGATCTGAGTGCTGTACCCATGCCGCCGAAGCGTTTCGAAACACCACGACACCAACACACATGCACATAAACCAAGAAACCCCAGCGTTTTTTTTCAGCAATCCCAAAATGACGTAATGAACCACACACACACACAAAGCAAAACCCAAACACAACCTGCGAAACTGAAAGCCACAGCAGAAATGGAAAATAATGGTTGAAAATGCCCATTCGTCATCGGTTTTTACAACTCAACCTCTGACTGGATTTTCATTATCTACTACACAGCTGATTTGATCTGATCTCTTTAGGGCAACGTCAACCATCAAACCAACCAACATGAGAAGAGAAAACGACTGGCGCAACCAAATCACCAATAACAGTGTTATGAACCTGAGAGGAGGCAGGCTCAGCACGTCCAGGTGACTGTTGCTGGGGTAAAGTCAAGGAGAAAGGACAAGTTAGGATTACGGCCTCTATAGTCTTGTACCATAACATCAGGCTTTGAATTAGCATGTTTAATAAACAGGTCTTACAGACCTGGGAGGGCATGGCTTCCACATCGGCAGGGCTCAAGTCCACCTCCTCAGCCTTCAGTGTGGCAGACATGGGAGGTGGAAGTCAAAATGAAGGGGAAATGAGTTTTTAAAAAAACGGTGAAATGGATGATGAGAAACGCCTGTTCCCCTTGTGTTAGGAAACACTTCTGGTCATGTGAAACTATATGTAAGAAGTTTAGGATGATTAGTACGCAGAGGTGGCAACAACTTGCTGTTATTCTACATTAAAAAAAGACTTAAAGTTTTCTGCAAGTGTGGATTAAGCTTATTTATTCTGTCTTAATTGATTTTTATGTACAACATCAAATAAAAAAACAAACAATTAAAAACAATTTTATTCACGAGAAATGAGTTATTTTTACTCTAGATGAAGTAGAGGGTCTTCATAAAAAATTAAATATGTTTTAAGTTTTAGAGTTTCTATAGGGGGGCATCAAATGTGTTACACATATGCATGGTCCAGTTAGCAGAATCAACCACTTCTTCTCCTTTTAGGGTGATGCAAGAGGTTTCCTTTGTCTGTATGAAGAAAGAAAACTCTTCTCAGATTGTTAATGTGCACTGCCTGTTAGTTACTATCATACTGCTTCCCATGCTACCTTGTATGTGGGAAATATCAGGAAACGTCATGTCTTCGAGATACATGTATCGCTTTGATGTGCATGGATCAACTGATCATCTGGAAGTGAGATTTTAATGGTTTATATGAGAGATATAAAGTAACATTATAATAGAGGGCTCATTGTCAAAACAGCCATGGCAGCCTGGCTTACCCAGTGTTAAAATGCAGAGGAGATAATCGTTTTTGCTTTTCTGTTTTAGAATTCTAATCAAGTTTCTCATACAGTGACATTCTCGCACCGGCCCATGCCTATATGTAAACAAAGGGAGGCACATTTGCTTAATATCCAAGAGCTAATAAATGCTGAGTGAGAATACTGTAAAATAATGCAGATTTTTAAATACTACACTTTATCTATTTTGTTAAGTTACTGTACAGTGTATTCAACACGTATCTGTTTACTTTAGTCAAAAACAGCATCTAAAAGCCTTACTTACTTATTATATCTACTTACACTATATAATTATTCTTCATTTAGATTCTTTTTTTATAGTTCTGCTTCCTTAAATAATGTCACAAACTTCATTCTTTACTTTGGAAATATTCGAGTGAGGTGCAGGGAAGCTAAGAGGAGGAGTATTTATCAGGTGCAGGAGGTGCTGTTGGCAGGGAAAAACATAAAGGAGGAAACATTTAGGTTTCTATGTGGTTTACATTCTCACAAAGGCTGAAAAAAAAAAGAATTAAAATGGAAAGTGGGGCAGGATGAGAAATGTGAATGTGCGAATTTATGCCGCAGGATCACACATCTCCTGGGTCCAGCCCATGCCTCCATGGTGCCTGGTGTGAGGGTGTGTGTGTGTCGGTGTGAGAGCGGAGGCGTCCTGGTCTACACCAGAGCTTAAATTACGCTTGCTTGCCTCGTGGCTGACAGACACAGGCAAAAGAGTCTTTCTTCGACTGGAGACGGCGGTCTCCAAGTAGGACAGGGTCAGGCCGAGGGGTGTGGCTAAAATCAGGGCTAAAACGACTGACTGGCTCGCTGTCAGCATCACGACAAGCAGGAAGAGTGCCAAGAGGCATGGGAGGAAGAGAGGGGAGGGGTTTAGGAGGTAGCGATGGACAGATGCTGGGAAGCTAGAAGAGTGGAAGGTGGTAAGAGGAAGAGAGGGACGGGAAGAAAAGGAGGAACGCAAAGAGAAGGAGACAATATGTGGGCAGGGGATGGAGGATACTTTGGGAAACTGTAGCTGCTTTGTGTATAAAGGCAGAGTGCTGACAAACTTCTTGAATTTTAGTGGAAGATGAGTCAAAAATGCCAGAAAGCGAGCCCACAGAAATGCTAAACAGCTCATAATTTGATGTAATCTAAATGCAGCTAGGTTGAAAGTTGAATATTTAGTGCCAAAAATGTTAAAATATATGTTCAGCTTCTCTCCTAGCCCTGCAAATATCTTCCTGGGCAGACACCTGCTTTCATTCTTGCTTAAAACCGAGAGAAAACACAAGATGAAAGACACTAATTTAACCACACCCTTCAGAGAGAGCCACTGTCGCAAATTTGCCCAACTGGCTGTTGCTCTGGTTACACCCTCCTCGTATTTCACAAGCTCTGAGCTACATGTCTGAGAGGCAGAGACTGGCTGGCAGGATGAAGAGGTTTGAATGAGGTGTCCAAGATCAGCCAAGATCAGCTGATCGGTGAAAAGCGAAAGGGTGTTTGAGGGGAGGCTCCACAATGAGCGTGCGGCTTCCGTGTCCTCGGCTCGGTCGTCGTCCTCGGAGATGTCGGAAAGGGCGCGGTCGAGCTCGGAGATGGAGTCGAGCGAAGGGGGGATGGAGGAGAGTGAGGATGATGAGGAAAACGAAAGAGGGAACATAAAGATTGACTAATGGGTGGGAAGTGAATGTGAGGGAAAATGTACATGGGAAATAAAGCAAATAATAGAGAAGGGGGAAATTTGCATACACACGACGAAAAAGTAAAAAATTAAATTAAAAAAAGAGGCATGGAAAAAAAAATCAATTGAAACGAGACCAAAATAAGCGACAGGCATTTCATGACGAGAAAATATAAAATCATGCAAGTGGGATATTGGAAAAGCAAAATTAAAGGGAGTGTTTGTGAAGGAAAAAAAGAGAAAAGGAAAGAAACATAACATTAGTCAGTGAACGAGACGACACAACAGCTTCAAAGTGAACATAGCGGGGCAGAGCAAAGTGCAGAAAGTAGAGGGCACAGGAGTTCGCAGAAACTGCCAACAGGGGGCGTCACCAGCAAGAGACGGGAGGCGAGTGAGGATCAGGAGGGAAAGGGTGGGAGTGAGGGACATGGTGGTGGGACAGGAGGCATGCACTGCAAACAGAATCCACTCCTGTGAGGTGGCTTCAGGAGGGCACAGTGCCCCCTTGTGGACATGCGAGTGCATGGCAGTCCAGGTAAACATCACAACATTTAGTGACTTTATCAGTCTATTAAGTGATATGCATCTGTCTCTGCACATATTGACACCATGTGTAAGTGGAAATGTGTAGGCTTATCTCACACTAACAAGTTTAGAGAAATAAAGCCTTTAATCTGAGGAGCTTCATTAAGAGGAAATAAATAGCATGTCAAAAGATTTTTCTTTCATAAATGCACACCTATTACAACTCCTAAAAATAAAAATAAATGAATTTAAAAAAAAAAAAAAAAATTTGATTTTTTTCTACTGTAATTTTGATTTTGGGATTTACAAGTTGATCAGAATTTCCAGAAACTTAAAATCATGAATGGCCTCTTTTTTTACAGAGCCTGCTTAAAGCTCATGTCACTTAGCCACTCTTCAAAATGCGAAAAATAGGACAATGTGTAGATCAAGTAAGGCAGATATTTCCAAAAGAAAATAGCTACAGACCTAAAGTTGCTCATATTTACAGTCAGAGCGATGGTCAAATAGAGCCTTTTCTGTGCTACTATCACAAATGTAAACACATGCTGCTTGTTAAATCTGATGAGGGCTTAGCTGAAACAGCTTGCTTTAGACAGATGATCCTGAGGTTTCTTTGACAACAACCACTTCATGCTGTTCTTGTGTGGAACAAAAAAGGAACACTAGAGGTGTCAATAAGTGTGTCTGCAAATTTCTCATGATATATTTAAAGCTTGATGGAATCTAATAGTTGTTTGGCCCAAGATGACGTGAAGTCTTGCATTGAAACTGACATGCTGAAAACAAATACATTAGTGTTTTCTTTAGAGGTCTAAAGGATTTTCAGGAAATACCAGAAACAAGCAAAGAAAGTCAGACATTTTTCCTTTCTTTTTACCCCTGAAGGCAGTGAAAAATGTTCCAAAACACAATATTCTGGCCCTCGATTTGGTTCTGTTCACGTCCTCCCTGTGGCAGTTGATGCTTTTTGAGGTAGTGATCAGAAAGTCAATTTAAAGAAGTTGACAAAAACAGCAAAATAATGCTTTTTTCAGTGCTCTACAAAGAAAGTGTCACCTTGTTACTGATTTCTGTTCTTTGAGCAATAACTCAGCACTCCCAAAAATAATAAAAACGTCAGAATTAAAGTTGTCTAAAAACACTGGCAGACCTTTTCTGCTTTAATATTTCCCTTTCGATGAGATTTTGGTGAATACACACCTTGGAGTCAGAGTGGAGCTCTAGACGGTGATCCCGTCCGTTCTCCGCTGTCTCACTTCCAGCCTCAGTTATGCTGATCACCGGTGCTGAAGAGGCAAAACCACACAATGAAAATCTGTTGGTTATCTGATGGTTTAATTTCCAGTTCCAATGAGCAAGAACAATGAACTGAAGCAACAATCTGTCCAGCAGGGGTCGCTGTAAGGTAAGTGAACAATGCAACAGACAGGAAACGGAGGCAAGCAGCTGCAAAAAGTGGAATCTGTAAACCAAAAGTGGGAAACCACAGGATAAACGGTGCGTTCTGTTTTCAAAGACAATAAAATTATTGTGATTCTACAAAAATGAAAGCAGCTTTAAGATAATGTAAGGTAACTTCACACTTGCTTACTGCCCAGAGGCCAGAATCGCATGTGACATTACATGCTGAGAATTTTGTTATTTTCAATAAACAGAGCATTCTTTATTTTCTTCTTTCCCTTTCCCTCGCTCTGTCTCTCCCTGTGTGACAGGAAACAGATGCCCCAGCTATTTCCTGTATCTGCTCTGTCATAGAGCATTTCAGATCCATTTTGAAAAAGATATTCAGACATAAACTTATGAAATTCTAACTGTGCTTCATGCTTGACATTCCTCCTTTGATGCGCATTTCCTTCGGTTGAGAAGTTCTTTAAAAAAGGTGCGCGATTCTCCCATACAGATGCTACTTGTGTTACCTCCGTCCAGGCTGCGGCTGATGCGTTTCGAGGAGGTGCGTTCGAAGCTGGGTGCGGGTCGGTCTATGAGGGAACTGGCCAGCCGGGTCTGGGCCTGCGTTCGCCCGCTGTAGCGGAACTTGGATCCCAGCGTCAGAAAGCGGGCCTTGGTAGGAGGCTCCGGCGCGTTTAACCTGGAGGCGGAGGGAGAAACGGAGCACGACCAAAAGCATGTTCAGTGGTCTCCTTTGAAAACACATTTTGTAGTTACTTTTACAGGTGCGTGTGATTGAGGGAAACGTCTCCTTGTTGTCAGACTGGATACCGAAGCTTATATCATGGAGAACACATTCAAAAGTGTGCACTTGGATTTTCTGTCTATGTTGTGATTATGTATGAGTGTATTTTATACATAAACCGCCATCCTATAGGACAAATGAACATACAGGTTTGTCTTGAGCCAAATAAAGTTCTCAAAGCGCTACATTGTTAATTAATGTTCCTGCGCAGCACGCATGCGTTTCACTGTGAACGCATATTTGTCTTTTACCTGAAGAAGCTGTGGTTTTCTACGCAGACCTTCCACAGCCTTTTAGCAGATCGATGATTCTGGAGCTTGAATCCCACGGTGCTCTCAAACTGCTCCGTCTGCCAAAGGAACAAAATGGCAGAAACATGTTATCTTCTGATTTGCAATTTATTTTTTATTTATTTCAGTCATTTTAACATTTTCCATATACAAAAATAAAACACACACAATGTAGAAAAAAAACTAATAAGCAAAGGGAAAAAATCAAGACAACACTAGTACAGAATAAAACCTAAATTCCTGACAATCAATTTCAAGAAAGTGCAAATCAAAAAAAGTGTAAGTGGAAGCATATTATACCTTTATGTATCAAAATCAAAACAAATCTTTCCTGCATGTTTTTCAAAAACATGCATCTAAGGACTCCAATTGAGTCTGTAGACAAACTCATTAAAGAAAATAAACAATCATAAACAAGCCTTATTGTATTTGTTTAGCGAATTATTTCTATACTTTGTTTTTCTCTAAAGAGTAAAAACTTTAGATAACTTTAACTCCTCACAAGAATTATTCCACACCTAAAGTCGGCTAACTGAAGAACTGTTTTTAATATTTGTCCTGTAATTTTTTAAACAAACTCTTCTCTCTTACGTCACATTTACTCCACATACCGATCTACACGTAGCAGAGAAGGTCTGGCCTTATATGTCAGAAGTTAAACAAAAGTCATGCCAACAACCTTAAAGTACTTAACATTCATCCATCCATCAGTGTGTGTTTATTACAAACCTCTCCTGGTCTGATCTTGATGTAGAAGTTGTTCCTCTTGTACGATATCTTGAGTATTTTGGGCCAAGCAAATCGATTTATCCGAAGCCTGTCTTTGTACACCAAGAGTCCGTTGGCGCACACACCCAGCATGATGTCCACTGCTTCTGAATCCTGTCATAGTCAGACAGAAAAGTAGAATACAGAAAATGTCTCGATGAGGAGATTATGTATTCTTCTGATATAAATGCCTGCTGTACAAACAAACCAGATCATGCTGTTCATCGATTGATTTTTAAAGTACCGTAGTCTGTTTAGGGTCAGTAGAAACCCAATTATTACACACACACGCATGTTTGTGTGACTATCTTTGTGGGGACTTTCCATCGACTTCCATTCATTTCTACAGCCTAAACCAACGTAGCATGTGTCAGAAAAATGGTCCAAACAAGGTTTTACAAGCAAACGCGCGCGCGCACACACACACCCCATCAGAACACAGTTGGCCTACAGACTAACCCACCAGCAGAGCTTTTAAATTCAAGGCCGTTTGGTCAGAGTAAAGGCGAATTGATTACGGCAATGAATTAACAGAGAACAATCAGTTGCACAAATGGAGAGTGCAATTTGCTGATAATGGACAGTTTTACTGGTGCTCAGCCACATTTCATACATCAAATGGATGTGCTGTGTTAAAAGCCAGCCATCGATCTTTGTTCTTGTGCTGTAAGGACTAATAGGCTTTAGTTGTTTGGTCGATTTCTTACACAGAACTATTACCAACCTCAAAAACACGGATAATTGTCTGAGTGATCAATGAAAATAAGTCATGAAGCCACCTGTTTTTCTATGTTTGGGAGACAATTTAGTCATTGGTCAATGTCATTTGTCATAAAGTCATTTTGAATGATGTTCTCATCAAATTCTAGCAAACAGTAACATTGGGACAGGGAGTGCTGCTCTATCCTTCTCAGTCTAGCCAAAGAAAAGCAGTCTCACTCCAACACTTGCTCTGGCATTTCATTAAAAGGACTTTAACCCACAGGGCTGGTACAATGGAGAATGTTTTTGAACCATTACTTTGTTTAACCTTGATGTGGGTCACCAGCATATGCCTAGTCCAAACTTAAAGATGAATAAGTGCAGCAAAAAAACTGAAGTAACAGGTGAACCATGAATTAAATATTGCCGAATTTTATTCGAACTCATTAGTGCCAATATGTCACATACTTTACCATTTATCACACAAAACCACACTAGTGGTGAGCTTAATAACAGTGCTGCTGATGACCCTCTATGTAGCATAAAATGTAATCTACGTGTTGCGCCAGTACAAATAAGTTCAGTTTTAAAGACAAGTGGTTTCAGAAAATGCTGCAACGTTTTGAAAGGAATTTGCACCAAAAGCACTGAAGCATTTCAAAGCTATATTGCATCCCAAACCCAACAGGCACCGCATGTAATCTGTCATGTAATGATCAAACAAATCAATCTCCGACCCCGTTCCATAACACTTTGCTTTACTTTTGCAAAGCAAGCGCCGAAGTCTCCGTATCATCAGGCACACAACTTAGTATTACTCTTTCTACAGTTTAAACATGGTGTTTAGGTCACCTCTTTTGCAGGCTTTGGAGTGATAAAACCTGCAGACATGTTCCATAAAAGATCAAGTAGATCATCCCTTTGAATTTCCAGGATAATTAACAATGGTAAGCGATGAAAAGAAAAACACTGTCAGCAATTAAAGCGCTCCGCTGCACCATTCTTTCCATTCTCTGCTGGACAGAAGTGGAGCACGTCCTTAAAGGGAACTTGCCTCTCTCTAAATCTAATTGGACTGCCCTCAACCTCAGTTGAACCATGTTTTGTCTTCACTCTCCACAATGCCTCCCAGCTTCCTATTTCCAGACTCTCTTATTCTCATGTGTATTTGCTGGTTTTGCCCCAAAGACCCCAGAACATGTTCCGACACACATCCACACCAAGGAAACATGCACCCAGTCGGCTGATGATCCACTATCTCAGCGAGGGAGAGTGACTGTTCCCATGGAAATGGCCTGTCCAAGTGTTTGCACAGCTGACACGCACAGATACAAACATGCATGCACTCCGGCACGGCTCGACCAGCATCAAAGGAGCTGGGCTAATCCCCAGATGTCAACAACAATGGAGAGGAAGAGGAGAAGAGGGGAGGCCTTCATTTATTTATACCTTGGCGTGGTGCAGATCCACTCCGTACATGGAGAGCTTCTTGGCATTTTCTAGAAACTGGAGGTCTGCCTGTGCTGGTGTCATTCCCCTAAAAACGAAAGAATGGCTAAAATTAAATAGAATATCATGATAAGTCGTGCACATAAATATAATCCAGTCAGACTCCCTTGATAACAGCTGAACTATCAAACTATGAGTCAAACTCATTTTCCTCTCTGACCTGTGGGATTTGTGGAGTTCAAGAATCTTCTCCTCCATCTCTTTGTTCTGATTGGGCGCAAACGTCAGCTGACTGATGAAGTCCAAAGGGCGAGGTTGGTCGGGTTCATGGTCGCCTAATTCGGCCTGTAAATTATTCAAAACAGAAATCTATTTTTGGGAAGGTGCCAAGGCTAAATATACTACTGGTCAACATGATTATCGCATACGTTACCTCACAAACACAAGACAACAAAACAGACAGGATATTTTTTGCTGTACCTGCAATGTGTATGACCCCAGCAGAGCGTGAGTGACGAATGAGCAAGGCAGCCGTCCAGAAGCAACATCCTCCCGCAGCTGCAGACACAAAAGGTACCTAAAAATGATAAGGTGAGAAAAAAATTTACTCCAAACTGGAAATGGGTATGGATTAAATGCCTTTGTTATAGTTTTCTCAGTAGGGCAGGTTTCTTTCCATTCTTGTAGCTGAATAACAGGATGTCTTTTACTGATTCTTCAAGAGGTTCCTCCCTGTATCATAAAGATTTCTTCTGCTCAGTTTAGAACTAAAGGAATTTTTGTAGATGGTTCAGGGTTTCTACACTTTCCCACAGCAAAATTCAAGAACCTGTCAAGCATTTTCAAGGTATGTTTTCAAATTTTTCCACTACCACACTGGAGATGAAAACAAAACAGATTAACTAAAAAAAAGATGGTCTCAATTCCCTATGACATTTTATTATTTATAAATATCTTTATGGTAGTATTCCACATCCTATAGCACAGACAATATAAGCCAAAACGTAGCAAAATGTTTTGAAATGTCTGACATACCGGACACTAATTTAACAAAAAAAAAATCCTGAAATGTTAATAACTTTATTTAACATATAAAATATAAGACAATCAATAAGTTACTGTGCCCTTAGGAATAATAAATATGCATTACATTGAAGCAATCCTAATAAACTGTGTTAAGGTAAATTACCTCCCTTCTCAAGTTAAATGCTTAAGCACAATATAAAAAAGGTTTCCTAGCAAAGAGAAATAATTTTGATCATTCTAACTGATCTGAAACAAGGAAAGTGTAGTTTGACTTAACTTCAGCGAGAAAAAAAGATGTATGAAAATATTTGGTTTCACGATACTTATTGTGATAAACAATAATACTGTTGTCCTGAGACCCATCCATCCATCCATTTTCTGTTCACCCCTTGTCCCTAATGGGTTCGGGAGGGGTGCTGGTGCCTATCTCCAGCTACGTTCCGGGCGAGAGGCAGGGTACACCCTGGACAGGTTGCCAGTCTGTCGCAGGGCAACACAGAGACATACAGGACAAACAACCATTCACGCAGGGAGAATTTAGAGAGACCAATTAACCTGACAGTCATGTTTTTGGACTGTGGGAGGAAGCCGGAGTACCCGGAGAGAACCCACGCATGCACAGGGAGAACATGCAAACTCCATGCAGAAAGACCCTGGCCGGGAATCGAACCCAGGACCTTCTTGCTGCAAGGCAACAGTGCTACCAACTGCGCCACTGTGCAGCCCTCTGTCCTGAGACCATTTTCAAGTAATATAATAGTAATAATGGCTAATAATGGCACAATAATGCAAGAACACATTCAGAAATCAGATATACAGAAATCAAGCAGCTTCTGAGCCTTGAAAAAAGCTATTTGAAATTAATTTTGAAGCATTTTGAAGGATTTCAAGCACTGGTACGAACCCTGATGTAAATTACAAAGTACTGACCCATGAGAACATGGGTGTATAAAATGTATAAAAATATGGGTTTATGTTTATTTACCCAAGTTTAATCAGAAGGAAAAACTATTACAAGTGAGAAGAAATCCAGCATCAAGTTTCAACTTAGCTGAGCGTTTCCCTGCTACTCTATGAAGAGTTGTGTGGCTTCAGAGCATATTGTTTTGGCATTAGGGCCAGACCCAGTCTTCAATGGGTCTGCTTCACTTTCACTGACTTTACTCCATGACTCACATTTTCAGCCAGAGTGGGCCGTTGTTTTCAGCAAATCTGAACAACAAAGAGCCTAACATAAAACAGCAGGCCAAAGCAGCAGAACGTAATGGATACTTTATCACAAAAACAGACATCTGGTGGAGAACAAAAACACCACTGAAACACAAGTAGATATTGTGATGGTATTTTATTTATTTTTTTTGGTGACAAGAAGAAAGTCACCCATGAATGCATGAAGTATCACTCTGGGTCTGCTAGTAGGTGGGATTGGGCGGCATAATGGCTGGACGTTAAGTTGAAAGGGGATTATTTGGAAACACAGTGTTTCTACAAGCCATCTACCCTGCGAGACTATTTCTCTTGCATGGTTATAATTCAGTAACCATGCGAGAGAGAAGCCAGAAAGACAGCTCAGAATATATTTCTGCTCGGTTCAGTAGGTTTCGACTAGACCATGCTGTTCTCTTCCACTCATTTAGCTGATTTCTAGTTTATTGTTTTTGTTAGCTTGCCTTGTTCAAAGTGTTCATTTTTCATTCACTATAGCAACACTGACAAAAAAAAGTCATGTTGTGATCACCAAGTCTTCACAACAGTTTATTTTCAGGCTTTTGTTTGCATTTTTTACCAAATGGTGTTAGTAATTGTGGAAGTTGAGTGTGTGTGTGTGTCTGCGGGCGTGTGCGTGCGTGTGTGTGAGTACCTTGTGATGTCCTCAGTAAGCTGTGATGGGTCAGGAGGGTAAAACTTGACACCGAATGCAAACTGCCAGTTGTTACCTGGAGAACGAAATATTCAATTAAGTGATTTACATCGCAGTAAAACAAGGAAACAGAGCGGAAAATACAACAGAACATGTATATAAATTCTTAAAAGAAAATGACAATAAAAGCAGATGAGATTCATAAAAAATAATACAGGACAGCTGTTATGCAGCATGTTCCCAGACACAAATGAGCAAATCTGGTGCTGTATAACACCCCCCTTCCCCACCAGCTTTACTAAATGCCATGCTTCATTTCAGTCTTCAATGAGATCAAAAAAAGGAGCCGTCATCACCAGCAACATGACAGCGAACGTCTTCAACAACCCGTCATAACGTGGCCTTCATTTATGTTCTGTTCTGGCTGCATCCAAAAGGCCAGGCTGTCATGGCCTTCGCCCAGTCTGTTGAGTTTTGTTCCACTCAACAAAAAATGTCCGGGTGATGTAATGCAGATCACATCATCTGGGTATTTTATTCTTAGAAAACATGACATCAGAGAGAAATCAAACACATGGAAAAGATGCATCACACTGGTTGAAAACATCTTCAGATTCAGGTTTTTGACTCCTAATAGATTTGATAAATAGGTTGTTTGATAAGTATTTCCAATAGAAAAAAAAAGTATGCAAATTTAAAACTAAAGAATACATTATTCGACATTAATGTAACTGGAAAGTATTCGTAGCGTTTACTGTTGATTTTGTGCCCGTTTTGTTCAAATAATAACTAACTATTATTTTTGTAACGGATTATTCTACCAATTATTTGGACGATAAACCATATAGATAATTTGGCATATCCTATAGATTTTTCATTTAATCTCTTCAGTTTTTTAATACAATGTTAGAAATGCACTAAAAAATGCAAAAGATGCTAAAAAACTGACACTTTAGGAGTTTTGTGGTAGAGAATATTTACAGACAAAAATGTTTTCATTATAAAAGCTAAACATATATACATTTTGTACAGCTTTGGCTTAATTACTGTTTTAAATACGTTTTTTTTATATAGAAAAATTGCCTTTTTTGAGTCTGTATATTCCAATTAATGATAAATCAATGACTAAATTAGCTGACAATTATTTCAATAATAATGACTAATCATTTCAGCCATAGTTATGTTTAGATAAAACATTTTTAATATATTCATACAAAATGGCATCAGACATGTTTTCACTCTGTCGTTCTAGGCTCTTTTGAGATTTTTTTTATGAAGAAATCCATACTGAAAGATGTCAAGTAAAGTAACAAAACGTGCAAAAAGGGAAACAATTTGATGAATTATACTGATGCTACTGCAGCACAACCAGATAAGAGGATTTTAATATCTCTCTCAGATCCTTTTAGCTGAAAATCATCTAGAACTGCAGATAGATATGCCTGCTTATGCTCATTACAGGACAATCCTGGATGAAAGTGTCCAGTGAGGCACGTAGACCTGTCGGAGACAGTTTGATGAAGGACCAAACCTGACCACTGCTGTTAAATATTAACAGCGGCCACACGCACAGTTGAGGTCTAAACCTGGCCTACATCCAGACCTGCTCGCTTTGCATGCCCTCCAGTTAGATTCAGCATAACATTACAGGTGAGATTAAATCTTGCTGCCGTTTTCTGTCAAAACAAACACCCGTTCACTTCCTGCAGGACTAAATGTTTCATTGTGGGATGTAAAAACCGACTTCAGACATTTTACTTGTCATTATTTGTAGAATCAGCATATTTTTAAAGGTTCACGTCATGTAGATGGAGTGCAGAATAGGCATGACCAGTGTCTTAAAAAAACACAAAGATAAAGATACATAGAGACTGTCCCCCTATAGACTGTCATTAAAAGTGACACATTGTTGTTTCTGCACATTAACCAATATGTGCAGAAACATATTGGTTAAGCAGTTCCTTAAGCAGTGCCAAAGTGTGATTTTTTAAGTCAATTCAACCGAATAAGGAAACCTAGAAATATTATTTGATTTATTTAGAAGTTTAAAAGCAGACTACTTAGCGGACTGCAAAATATTTCATGAATCTCTAGTAGAAAGCTCTGTATACGTTTCCACTCCAGCTATGAGCTCTGTCTGTACACTTACAGTGTGCCCATCTAGCCATCAATCCATCTTATGCGTGGTTCTGTTCACGCTGCCTCTGATTTAATAAACAAGATTCTCTGCCTTGTCTTAAACTGACTGAATTTTTTAAAACCCTTCAGGAAAAAGTGACCCATTTAAATCGGAATATTCTGATCTGTGTAAACAACCGTAGATCTTCTGGCGGCTTGGGAGGTTCCCAGACTTTATTGAGCATGACAGAAAAAAAACAAACAAAAAAAAACATGTCGTTAGGAAATGCACTACGTCAACCAGGAATGTGTTTGATGTGATTTTACGTCCCCAGGACATTACTTGCAGTGCCTTGTGAGGCTATTTATAAGCTGGATGAAAATTGTAACATTTGTCAAGTTCCAACCATAAACTTTCATTTTATGAGAAAGACCAATAAAAAGGAGGACATAAATGTTAAGTGGGAGGAAAATGATAAGCATAGTTTTTACTTTTTTTTACAACTGCAAACCTAGAAAGTGTGGTGTAAATTTGTAATCATCCCTCTTTACTCTGACACCCCTAAATAAAATCTAGAAGTCACCTACTTGATAAATATAATTCCCTGTACGCAATTTACATTTACATTATAAATGTAGCTGTTGTGTGAATGTTTTAAAGCAGGGATGTCCAAAGTGTGGCCCAGGGACCATTTGAGGTCCTTGGAATGACTTTGTCCTGGTCCTCAATCATAATTCAAGTTCCTAAATTACATCTGCCAGCAAAGATTTTAAAGCTTTTAAAATCTCACATTTTTGCACAACTGCAAAACCTACCAAAAATCTTTATTCACTTAAAAAGCCAGGCCAGGCAAGCAGAGCTTTAATCAAAAGAAGCAGCCTGGAGGCTTAAAGTAGCTGGAGGAGCTTTAGAAATCAACGATGTGAAGCTGTTGACTTTGCAACTATTAGTTGTGCACTTAACAACTCTAGCCTTTATGAAAGTGTGGAAAGATGAATCCCAAGGTTGAAAGATCGTCCCAGTTGCATGTTTCTCACAAGCCTTTTAGCACAAACAGCAGACATGCCGAATAAAATGTTTGGGTTAATTCGGGGCCAAACTGAAACTTTTAGGTCTTCATGGAAAACACGCCTGTGTACTTTCTAGCATAAGTCCTGGAGAAACTGACAGGCGCTTTAGATTTCAACCCATCTTTATTTGCATCCGCACTGTGATGGCTGCCCTCAAAATGACAGCAGTTTAGGGAAGAATGGTGTCAACCCTGTGATTTGCGTAAAGCAACGGCCGCATACATAAAGGTTGTGAGTGAACGCTTTTCTAAACATTCACACACCAAAAAATGCAAATAAATGAGCACATAGAGTGAGATGTATAGCACTTAGAGCATTTATATAGGCATTTATGCACACCACACACTCTTGCATAGAGTCTGGGATAAACCGCATGCGTTCTGCACACACCCAAACTCCACTGTCTCACACATCTGCTAATTAACAAAATGTAAACTTTTTTCGAGCCTAAATTACATGGTTGTACTGTGAAGTTACAGGCTTTGTAAGAACTTGTTTTTACTTATACGGCAAACATAAGAAGAAGCAAGGTATGAACGGCATAAAAAGACGAATTAGAACATTTCTAACTTTTATGGCTATTGGTCAGATTTATTGAGCTTCTTTTTAAAAGAGCTGGAGGAAAACCCTGGGAATACAAGAAACAGACAAGTTTGTAGGCAAATGAAGGTCTAAACCGAACTTTTAATTTAAGACAAAGCACATGCAATCTCAGAACAGAACAGCTGACTGGATTTAGATCAATAATAACCCAATAACAGACTTTGACATTTTCTCAAGCTGATGTAACCGTCCCATAGTTACTGTCATGCTTTGTGTATATAAAACCAAGCAAGACGTTGTAAGCTTAGCAGCTGCCAACACTCCTCCAGTAGGTGCCAACCCTAAACAGGTGAAACACCACACTTTATCTCACATTTAAATATTAACAACAGGTAATGAAAAGGTCTTTAAATAATGAAGCAGAGTGATGACACCCTTGGTAAACTCTTTAATGCCGCATGACTGCTGTCATTTGGCTTCCAGTGTCTCTGGTGTTTTGTTCAAGTAGTTTGTTTTTCTTCTGACAGCAGGACAATCGATTCATTAATTATAAATGTATTATTCAGACCATTTGGCTACATTCAGTATGCTAGTTTTTTTAATTATAAACAGCCTACATGGATGGATGGATGGATGGATGGATGGATGGAAATCAAACAAATGGATGACACAGATTGGATGGATGGATGGATGGATGGAAACATAATAAAGTATAAACAAAAATCTGAAACGGGAGATTAGCAAAGGTCAACTTACTGCGAATTTGTCTCTTAATCTCCTTTGTGGGGTCCAACCAACACTGGGGGGTCATAGAAGGAGAAACACACAGCAACAGGAGAATCAAAATCCTGAATCAATGCAGCCTTTCATGTTTAAGCCTAAAACCCAAGCAGTACACACCTTCTCATCATGGTTGTCCTTGTACATCAGGCCAAAGTAGTCCTTCTCCAACAGATTTAGGTGCTCACACACCTTGAAGAACAAGTACTGCCCCTTAGCTCGTTTCTGCTGAGACAAAATGAAAGAAAGTTCATCACAAACAACCACTTCTAACATCATTTGAAAACTTGAAATTAAAAGTTTAGTAGTAAATTTCTCTGCAATCTGTTAGATTACTCTCTGCTCTTTAGTACAGTGTCTTCATCTGTCTCACATTCCTTCATAGGCCTGATAGCGGCTTTAGCCCTAAAATCCTCCGCACTCAGCTATGAAAATGACATTTAACAACCATCTGTGAATGCGTGCCCAAGTGTGTGCACCCAAACACACAGCGGTCCCCTTCAGACAGTCAGAAGGTCAAAGGAAGGAGGGTGGAAAAGAAGCGGAAGGCGATCACAAAGAACAAAGTACCGTAATTATATGAGGTCAAATTCTTCTACTTTTGAGTTATTTGGTGGAGCCTCACTCTAATGCTGGTGGTCAGACAGAGAGGAGGGCATTGCTCACAGACAGGCCAGGGAGCGTGGTGGAAGTGGAAGGACGCAGATAAAAGAAATAATTTTCCTTTTGTCCTGGGACAACTGGAAACACCTGTGGTATTTTCCTAAACTTGCTCAAGGCAAAATGAACGTGAGAATGCAACACTTTTAGAGTGTTGTTTTGTCTCGCCACAAAGCGCTACCGCTGGCTTCCAACACTTATCAATACTACAGACGTTTGTTGACTCAGACCATGTGACACCAAGACTCTCCCCTCTAAAACATCAAATACAGGATTAATGCAAGTTCCACCAATTCAAATATAAGACTTTTAAAACTATTATGAGTAAAAGATCTGTAACACAACAGAAATATACAAAAAAAAAAAAAAATTGCAAGGGACCAAAACAGTAAAATTTCTGCGGTCTTTTGGTGACTCTTGGCAGCAGCTTTGTGTATCTAACAGAATGCCGTTAGCAGTTAGCATATGCTAGCAGCTAATGAGACATATGCTAGCAGCCAATGGCTTGTTTGTTTTCTCACTGGCCAGCTAGCTGGAAAGCAAACTAGCTAGCTAGCCAGCTACCGAGCAAGTATTAGAAGCTCGTTACCAATAGCTTTAACCGGCTTAAGTCATGGCACGTAATGAGTGAAGATGTCTGAGATTAAATAGATAAAATTAAAGAGAGAAATTTAAGACCTGTGATTAACATATTTACGGTCAACTCACATATTCTTTAATGAATGCAAGACATTTTCAAAACTTACTTTTCCATGAATGAGACAACTTTTTAAAAGACTTTTTAGGATGGTGGACACCTTGTATATTTATTGTAAGTCCTGAATATTTTAATTGTAGAAAAAAGCATGTGATCAGAACATATAAATCTGTGGTATTGCCTGTGTTGGAGGTCTGCTAGCAGAACAGAAAATTTAATCTCTGGAATGCATTGTGCATCTTTCCAGGTCGCCATGCTAACTATGCCAGCATGTGGAGTGAGGGATGGAGGGGTGTGTGTGTGTGTGTTTCACTACAGGACAATAGAAGTTAGATGCAGTATCAGCGTTATCTGTTGTGCCACAAAGCAGCCACTGTTCAAACAACCGTAGACTCTCACAAGCGAGTAGGTTAGGCGTTGGCACACTGTAGCTCAGGGAGCCGGTTTGCCACAGTCCATTCCCGAGTGCAGGATTGTGAACCCTAATGTTAAAACCATCAGAATTCGGTGCCTGTTCTGCTTAAAGACGCTCGATGCAGAAATGCAGACGAGGACCAAGTGGATCTGCACAATGGCTATTTTGGGATGCTTCCCACTGGATGGAGGCAAGTGTGGGAATGTGAGGGGTTGTAGGGATAAAAATGTCCACACTGTGTGGGAAATATTTTCAAGCAAACTGAAATGATGAAAAAATTGGGACAAAAAAAAAAGGCAGTAAAAGGGATGGTTTGGCTTTTTTATGGCAGAACAGAAAACTTAATGTGCCAGCCTCACCACACTGATGATCTCTCTGCGGTTCTGTTCTCGCTCCGCTTTGTCTATTTTAACGAAACAACAGTTGCTCCTGTGTTATATTTAGGCTAATTCAGATGTACCGTTTCTCTCTTAAATCAATCATTTTTATTGTATTTAAGTAAACAGGGGCGTGCTGTGGTGGCGCAGGGGGATAGCACGCCCCACATTTGGAGGCCTTAGACCCGTGGACGTCGCGGGTTCGACCTTTGCCGCATGTCCTCCTTCAAAAATGGCGTCGGCTCAGCTGGCTGCCTGCAGACGCAGCTCCTGTCGTGTGTGTGTTAATCTGTGTATAAAAAATTCTTGCTGTAACTGCGAAATAATATCCCTGCTGGGATGAATAAAGTAATTCTTAAAAAAACAAATGTCTTAAGCTGTTAATGCTTAATCTGTAATATAGTATTGGTATACTGTTCATCTAAGCTAGGGGTGTCCAAAGTGGGTCCTTGAGGGCCGGCATCCTGCATGTTTTAGTTCTCTCCCTGGTGGTAGTAACAACCTTTTCAGCATGTCAATGTTCTTCTTAGGCCATCTAATGAGCCATCATTGGATCCAGGTGCATTAAACCAGGGAGAGAACTAAACATGCCGGATGCCGGCCCTCGAGGACCAACTTTGGGCATCCCTGATTTAAGTACACCTTCTTCCACATGATTGCAGCAAATTGAATTTATTTTGGCTTTCTTTCAGCAACATAAAGTGAAAAACTGTGGATAGAGTAAAAGGGCATGAAAACTTTTCAAAACAATATAAGTTGCTGTGTCTGTAGGAGAATGGGGGGGTATAAGGCACGTGTCCATTGGGGAGCAACAGATGGAGAAAAGTAATCTGGTGGAACCCCCTAATCTGCTCAATGTGTGTGTGAGTGTGTTTTATTCCCCGGACGAGCCCCCATCAGGTTGGTCCGCTTTGCAATGTGAGCAGGTGGTGCTTCCATCATGGCTATGCTTTGAATCAGAAAGTTAAATACCCCAGAGCTTTTTTTCCCCCCAACAAAGACACACACCAGATCTGATCCTATTAGTGATTACATCACTGGCACAAAGCCACTCACGTGCTTTGGGCTAAACAAGCCTACTTTTATTTACAGATGAATTTCATTGACATCTTACCTCCACCTCGCAGGTGAAGTCAGTCCCATCCAGGAGGGTAACGTGACACACCACCACCTTCATTTTGTTCTTCCTCACCAGGCGAAGAGGAGACTGGAAAATCGAAGTCTGGTTTTCTCCTCCGTCTGTTTCAGCCTCTACGTGTCCTTCTGGCTCCTTCTTCTTCTCCTCCTCCTCTGCTCCTTCTCCGTCTGCAGTCTCTTTGGTTTTCTCCGGACTTTTTGAAGTGGTGTCTTCCACCTTCTCTTCCTTTGCCAGCGGCTGCAAGAAAAAAGCGAGGCAAAACTCAGTTGTTATTGATGCTCTGATTTCTTTATTATCATATTCAAACCCAAACTGTTAGCTGGAACTCAGTGGGAAGTTCCCAGTTGGCTCTCTTTAATGCTCCTTGTGTGATTTTCTCTCCAGTTTGATGTTGTTTAAAGAAAAGCAGGCGTTTCTTTTGGCCTGGAGACTGAAATGTTGATGTCAATGGGTGGGCCCACTTAGCATAATGTGATCAGAGGATGGAAGAACACATGTAAGCAAGCTGGAGAAAATTTTCAAGTCTTTCCTTCATTCTTTCCGGGTAAAGAAACAAATCTAAAGAGAATACTGTTGCACATACATGTTTATCAGCTTGATGTCTTTTTTTAAGAGGTAATCTCCTTAAAATGTTCCTCCCTTAACTGTGAAGTGGAAAATCTTGGTTTTCAAAGTTTTTCTTATCCATTAAAATTAGAAAAATGTAATGTGCATTCCTTTACTATGACACTCCTAAATCCAGTCAAGTGCCATCTCTGCAGTTCATACAGAGTTAGCAGTTCAATTCAGTTTTTAATTTATATAGCGCCAATTCACAACAAATGTCATCTTGAGGCACTTTACAAAAATTATTATTTAAATTCACTCTCACATACTTTCCAATTGATCCTAATTATCAAACAACAGAGTAAGCTCA
Organism: Xiphophorus maculatus; assembly: GCF_002775205.1. Taxonomy (NCBI): domain Eukaryota; kingdom Metazoa; phylum Chordata; class Actinopteri; order Cyprinodontiformes; family Poeciliidae; genus Xiphophorus; species Xiphophorus maculatus. The sequence continues at coordinate 14,728,950 of NC_036457.1, read as the reverse complement.
ATTAATTATTCAAAGTGGTTTGAAAACCATGGGCGACTTGGTTGTATTTCTGACTAGTACTCTCTAAACTTCTATATTTTAATTTGTAAAAGATTTTTAAAATGATGCAGAATATTTCTAGCACTACTTTATGTTGCTCTGTCACATAAAATCTCCTTAAGATACATTGAAGTTTGCAGTTTCAACATGACAAAAAGTGAAGATAAACACACTGTAAATCATCTCTATGGCTCCTGTTGTAATTTTTTCCAAACATTTTGGACTAAATTCACATGACATCTGAAAGTACAGCTCCCATTTTCCCATTTCAGCCATGATGCTGATGATACACACAGCAAAACCCTTACCTCAGTGTCTGCACTGACGTTGGAATTAGATTCAGGCTGTGTTGCTTCCTTGACTTCCTCTGACTTCACTTCCTCTTTCTCTTCCACTTCCTCGGCGTGGCCGTTCACCTCCGGGGCAGGCTCCTCCTCTCCCTCTACCCCCTTGCTGACGGGTTCCTCTGTTGCTGGGACCTCCTTTGTTGGAGATGTCTAAATGAGTAGAATTTATGATTTTTTTTTTATTTTAGACCTTAGATAACACACCTTGCTTTGAAGATCCAGTAAACAGACACTGATAGTGAAATTGAAATCTTGCTTTTCAAGCAGTCTCAACAGCATAGTAACATCAGTGTGACTTTACCTGGCTTTGAGATTTCTGCTTCTTAAACCATGTTGGCAAGTATCGAGTTATCCCTTTGCCTTCTTTGCCCTCTTTTTCCTTCTCTTTCCCCTTTTCCTTCTCCTCTCCCTCAACGTTTGCTATTTCCTGGCTCTCTTCCTTGGCCGTCTCCGATTGGTCCGGCTGAGCAGGTGACTCCTCTGCTTTCTCCTTCACCTCTGTCTCAGAGCCCGCTTCTGTTGTCATGGTGATGGGTCAATCTGTAGTAAAAAAAAAAAAGAAGAAAAGAAAAAGGAGGTGAGTGATGAAGCATGATGTGATGAAATGTATTTTGGGTTTTACGACTCCTACAAAAGCATGAAGGTATGCTGTACGTTAAACCCACTGCAAATATTTGCCTAACACAAATAACAGCTGGGAGCAGGTGAAGTCATTAGTTTATGATATCACATTTCCACAGAGACGTTCACCTGGGTCACTAGCTGGTTACAAGCACATCTATGTAAACCCAGAGGAAGAGAAGAGAGTTCCTCAATTGTTAAAATATGAGTCACAACAGTTTTGTCCTGCAGCTGCGGTCAGCATACACAAACTCTTCAACCCAAATTTTTTTGGCAGCACCGTCCACACACAACCTGTCACAGCAACAGACACTTTCAAGCAGCTTGACACTAATTTGTTGATAGCACTGCGAGACGATGACATCGCTTCTCTAGGGGAAGTAAAGGTCATGGATGTGAGGAGAACAAGTTTGAAAGTAAAAACGTGTTATTTAAATAATATTTAAGATGTCATTCCTCTTGAATCATCTTTATTTTTTCCTTATTAACATCTTAAACGGTAATTGACTTTCATTTCTCTGGTCTGCCATGTTAGATAAAAGCAGACACACAAACATCCACAGTGCAGCAGCGGTGCAAAGGGAGGGGGTCGGAGTAAAAATAGAACAGGGGTTCTTACGCATGATTGGCTAATGAGGTGGAGCTGGGAGGTGGAGAGATGGATAGGGAAAGGTGTGTGTGTGTCTGGGAGAAGCAATAAACCAGTTGAGTAGAGAACAAAAACGAGGAGATAAACACTTCTTAAGAGGTAAACCCAGTCCAATAAAACATAAAACATAAGAACCACGGCTGAAGATACTTTAGAGTTTTCTCCGATTCTTTAGCATTTCTCATAGAGGTTCAATGATAAGTCAAGGAAAAAATAAGGGAATCAAAACAATTTGCTAAAAGTAAGAAGTTGCTTATAGATCCAGGAATGGAAAAGTAAAACTGAGCTGCACATAAGCAAGCTTTGATTCTGTTTCAGAAAATGTGTCACAGAGTTGATGTTTTACTGCAGAGTCAAGGCGAAACTTTCCTATCGGCATCAGAGTAGCAATGTAGAAATACTATAACAGGCGTGCTATACTATAACAGATGGTAAGCGAGCTGTGCCTGAAGACCATCTGCAGAGCGAAGTAAACCTCCAATCTTTAGTCTCATCTCTTGGGGTTTGCCTCCAACAGGTTCTTCTGCCAGGATTGCCCTGAATTTAGCCATTTTGTTTACAGGGATTTCATAATCCATTTTATTTATGACTCTTCATGAATGTTTATGACTGCTGTCCTGAAGTGTCATTCGGTATATATTGACACTTTTAATGCAAAGTTGTACTAAAAGTTGCATTAAAAGTGCAATAAAATGGTCAACTTTGCACTAAAAGTGTCATTATTTACTGGATGACACTTCATGACAACAGTCACAGACATTCATGTAGACCCCTTCTTGTTTATTACAGGTGTTATGTCCTGTTTATGACAGCATTATGCCAGTCTTATGCACACCCCTTCTACTAAAGTGTTAATAAATGTTGCACTGGATTTTATTTCTAGTCGTCAGAGTAAAGAGGGTTAAACAGAAATGGTTGCTATGTGCAGTCCTGTCACGACAACAAATTTTGCTGGATGATAAATGAATGATAATATTGTTGTTTTGAGACCATTTTCAAGTAATATAATGGTAATGGCATAATAATGCAAGTTTCCCACTTCATAAACCAATAAACTTTAATTTCTGACCAACATTTAACCCTACAACCGAAATTTTAAATATTAAAAAAACCACACACACACACACGAAAGAAACAACAAATAAAAGGAATTATTAAGTCTCTGTAAGCAAAATTTCCTTTCAAAAGCAGGGCTAGTTGAGACCAAAACATCAGACTGAAGTTTTTGTCATCCAGTCTTTAAAAAGACTGAGAAAAACAATCACACAAATGGAAATGATCTAGCTTGTTTTAATTTATCATGCGGTTAATTGATTTATTGCGACAGGCTTTAACCACGTGCCATTTTCCTCCCTCTAATTATGTAATACTTTGTACAGAGCTATAGAGTGGTGATTATAACGTGATCAAATATGAAATGGTTTAAGGGCGATGAAAACTTTTGCAAAGCACTGGATGCCCAATTTAAGTAGCGACAAAACCACTTAAATTCTGGTTTGTAAGAACAATCCTCTATTAAAGACACCCTGCAGATCCTTCTCAGAAACAGTGCTTCTCTATAAGAGTGGGTTTATTCGGAGATGGCATCTAAGTGGAGCTTCGTCATGGTGGCTTAGGCCTGCTTCAAACTCACCCTCTGTCTCCACAGCTATTAACACCGGGAACCTTGTTCTACTGCTCCCATAACTTCAACTCTCCCATTCCCCTCGCTGCTCTCTTTTCTTCTCAGCTCTGGAAGCCTCTGTCTCTCTTCCAAGGCCCCATTTTAGCCCCTAATTTACATTATCTCCTACACTCTTCTTCTCTCTCCCTTCACAAACAAGCCAGAGAAGACAATAAAACCAAGTTTTTCTGATGGGAGTCAAGAGTTTCTGAGCTACAACTGTAACAGATGGTTGATATAAAGAGGTCAGGCGCAGGTGAAAAACACTGAATCGTACAGATGACGCCTAAGCGAGCTGGCATCCTGTGTGTTTCTTGCTTCATTAAAGACTCCAAATTTGTCTGCAGGCGCATACTGGAGGTGTTGTGGTGCATTGTCTTCAAATATTTTATGCTCATTTAATCCAGTGAAATCGTGAAAGTGGGGTTTGTGATTCAACACTCCTGAGCTTTCTCTGAATTTACCTTAGCCTCTTACTTTGCATATCTCAACCGATTTAATCATTATCCAGAGGTGTGCAGATTTGCTGGCTAATTGCCGTTTTACTCCGCTTTGTGCATTTAATATGATTCACATTTATTTGCTTTACAAAATTACCACAGATGAAACTGTTGTGAGAAACTGATTACACTGCTGGGAACGTTTGCTGCACGTTTTCCCGCCTCTCCTGTTAGTTCTTGCAAATGAGCGGATGAATGGTTACATGAGCTGATGAGCTTACAGTCTTACTTACTGTCGCTTGTGTTTCTCTCTTACTTCCCTTTCGCTCCTTCTCACCTACGGTTGCCTTCTGAAATCCCGTTCAGCTCTTTCTGCCTTTACTTTCCGTCTCTTTCTCTCCCCGCTGCTCATGGAACGCCTGTCCTACTAACTGTCCTCCATCCTCTCCTCCGTCCCTCAGAGCTCCGCTTCCTCCACCCCCCTGCCTCTCAGGACCCTCGCACAGAGAAACGAGGGCAGAAAACGGGAAAGAAATTCAGCAGATTGGCGGGGGGGAGGGCAGAATTACAGAAGACCCTTGAGAGAGAGACAGAAAGTGTGCCTACTGCGCCAGATTACTAATGGACGACGATCGGCATGGGGATTAAGACTTCCTCGACTCGGTTTTCATACCACATCGAGCAGGAAAAGCTTCCATAAACACCTCTTCTAAGATGACTATGCCCCCCCCCCCCCCCAAGTGTCTTTTCATTGTACTCGTTTGGAGTATTTATGAGCATCCTGAAAGCAGACCTCTTACTTACAAAGTTATCACTGCATAATTTTTGTAGACTGCAGACAGTTGAAACTGCATATTTCTTTGCATGGAAAAAGAGGGTCATGAAGAGTACCACTAACCCCAGAGAGAGGGAGAGAGAGCACCACCCATTTGTTCAGATATGCTTCCATTCCGCCTCAAACATTGAAGCCAAACAGACAGAAATTCAACATCTTTAGGTACAGGGGATAAAAGTGTATAATGCAGCAGCATAAAATTGAAAACACTGTCACAAAGCGGGAAAAAAAGCAGTAATAATCTGGGTTTTCATGCCTCCTTTCCCCCTTTTTCCTTTCTTTTATATGTTGTAATGAAGATAGCAGAGCTGTCTAGGTGATACAAAAGCACATGCATACCCATCCACCCTATTCTACGGGGCGTAGCAGGGCAAGAGTGGAGGAACAGGTTTCTATGGTGAAGACATTCATGGGCTACGACAATAAATCCCCATGGAGATGAGAGATTACAACGGTAAAAATAAATATCAGTGGATGGGGGAACTGGTGACAATAGGAGACTGTTACCGTGTCAAAGCCTTTTCAGAGCACATCAGGGTTACATGCGATGTTCATTGTGCAACTATCAGAGCCGGAACGGATACTTCTGACTCTCTGCGTTCACCAGGGCTTCATTTAACACCAGTTCTTTTATCCATGACTGTCCTTAAAAAGTGATTTCAGCGACTACAATGACGGTGATTTATGCTTTATGATATTTGCTACTAATCTTTGCTGGTTGGTGATACAGAGCGTTATTTGCAAAATAAAAGGAGTAGCCACAGAGATGGTTTCTTCCCCCAGACTGTCTCTCTGATGGACACTTTACAGGAAAAGAGCCCAAATCAGAGCTATACCATGCACTAAGTCATATCTGCACTAACTATTTTAGTAATTGATTAATCACTAACTGAAGTATACAGACTCAAAATAAGGCCATTTAAGATAAAATCATCCTTGTCTGTAAATATGTTTTACCCAAAACTCCCCAAGTGGTAGTTCTAGCCTAGTTCTTATTTGCTAAAGGAATACTACGCTACTGCATTTTGGGCAACAAACTGTTTATTTTCTTATTTAAAAAGGAAATTGAATTGTTTGGGGTTTTTTTTGCATCTTTTAATGTCTTTCTAATATTGTATATAGCTAAATGAAAAATCTGCAGAATGTGCTAATGTTTCAATTAATAGTCAGAATAACCAATAGAGTAATAAATTACCAATCATTAGTAGCTGCCCTAATTTATACATATTTACAAAAAGCTATTGTGAGTGTGCACAAACTTTAATAAATAAAGTTGATTCTAACTATTATCTGCAACAAAACGTAGCAGGTTCTTTTACTGCACACAGAATGATACTTGAAAGCTCAATGAGGAAAACGGGACAATCTCTGATTAATGGGGTCCAGTGATTCACATAAGAGTCGCTGTAAAATTGTTTCACTAAGGTCAACAACTAAAGATCAGCAACGGTTATCTTTGTACTGTTGTGCATGTTCTCCCTGTAGGTAGATGCTTGCGTTCTCTCTGGGTACTCCGGCTTCCTCCCACGGTCCAAAAACCTCAAAACAAGTGTTAGGAAATGAGGGTTTCATTTTCACATTCTGACTTTGTTTTTACTGCAAATATCAATATTTCAAAACAGCCACATTTGTAGAGATGCACCAAAAAAATATTTGCTTGTTCCATTGCTTATTTTTATCTTGTCCAATTATCGAATATAGCTAATATAACACTGTAAGACAGTGAAAAACTGCTCTACTTACAATAAAAGATGGAGACCAGATGAATGGGCTGTTAAACAGGACATTAAATAAATCAATAGCATGATTTTTCTATCAAAGCGCACACTGATAACCCTAATTGTGGAGCGCAATAAATGAAACTCAATCCATCAGTGCAGTAGATGTACATTAGCTCTACATTAGGCTTTATCTCTGCAAAGTTTTCACAAATTACAATCTACAAAATAAAGAATTGTAAAAGGATGCGCCTTCATCCGGCCAAATGTAATGAAATAGAATAGAATAGAATAGAATTCAACTTTATTGTCATTGCACTGTCACAAGTACAAGCAACGAGATGTAGTTTGCATCTATCCAGAAGTGCTCTACGAGATATAAATATTTATTTACAGATGTACAAGATTATGTATGTATGGACTATAAGGGGTTATAGCAAACAGATATAGATATTGTGTATAAATATAAATATGGGAGCTATATGTACAGATTATACAAAATATACAAGAATGTTAGGGAATGGATTATAGATAAATAATGGCAGATAAACTTTACAGGTTGTATGTGTGTGTGAAGAAAACAGCCCGTGATGTGTGTGTGTGAGGATAAATAAGGGTTAACTCCAGCAGATAGCTGGACGCCAAGGCAACAAGTTGGAGCTTTCCAAAAAGAATTGCATCACGGGCCAGCAGTTGACAGCTACACAGGCACAGTTTTGAAATAAGCACATACAAACACGGTGCAGAACCCTAATCTGTGCTGTTCTCTTGTATGATCCCTCCATCTGTCACGCAGCGGCACAAAAAAAAAAAAAAGCACAAACAGAAACGGATGCATTTCAACACACTTAAACATATTTAATACCATACTTTCAGAATTAGAGCTTGGGATGGGGGGGAATACCAGTCAAGTGATGAGTTTTTGACCTAAACTTCCGACACACACATCCTCCCAAACACACACCCACAAAATAAAAAAATACTTAGGAACGCTGATGGTGTGAAAATTCGGGACATGCCTGTCTCTTTACACAGTACTCTGACCCTCAAACGGAGGATTACACAAGGGATAATCCCTGTGTCCCTGTGTATGTTTGTGTGCCTGTCTGTCAGCCTGTCCATACTGGCATCCTTTCTACTACCTCACTGCCTCTGCTTCCATCTTTGCTCGGTTCTAACTTTTCGCTGACATAAAATGACACAGATAAGCTGCCCAGAGTCCTCCTCCAGCTTTCTAGTGAAAGTTCATCTCAAGCATGATTCTTAGAGAGGATGTTTAATATGTAATTACTCTGGTTGCTATACCATTATTCCCAACTCACAGCTACAATTGTCTGCTGCTAGACACCTGGTTTCAGTTCATTGGTAGCTGTTGTAATGAATTAGAATAAGTTTATATTCCTTTGGCATGATTTCAAAAAATAAAAAAATTTGCAGTATGTCAACGTATTGATTTAATCGCAGTGAAATATGTTTATCCACAAAAAAACCCCACTTAACTCAGTTCATGGATTTGGTCCTCCTCTGTAAAGTGTCCCCCTCTGTGTCGCTCTGTGTCTGTGAGAATAATAGGTCAGCTCATAACTACTATTGTTAAGTGCTAAACTCCCCTTTTCAGCGATTAAAGCAGTCAGGCGCAAATGGCCTGTCTGCGTGAATGTGAGACGGGGTGTGTGTGGGAGACAAAGAACGGGGGCGTGTCACACAAGCGCACATGAGAGGGGTTATATTTTACTGTGATATCCCAGGATATAAAAAAAGAGACAGAGAAGAGAGAGTAAGAAAGCAGGCAGGAACAGAGCCGCAAGACACACACACACACACACAAAAAAAAAGAATTACACAAGGAGAGACTGAAACTTGAGGTGAAACTGCACCGCTCGCTCTGCAGCGGTGGGTGTGGAGACACTATGGTGGGTAAACATTTGATAGCGGTTAGTAATAACAGGTGCTGTGGCAAAAACAAGTGATCATCACACTTGGCTCATGTGACAAACCGATGCAGGATATGAACTCTTTATTTTGGCAAATCAAATTATTCCCTTTAGTGTTTTTTTGTTGTTGTTGTTTTCACATTACCTTACAACAACAAATGTCTGCATTTTATTGGAATTTGTTTTTCTCACCAAAATGGTGGCAAACAAACTCTGCACTGCCCTGAACTCACCAACCCAGTGGAAGAACATGGTGGTGGCAGTGTCATGTTTTGGAGGTGCCTCTCTTCACAGTTGGTAAGAAGATAGATGGAGCTAAATTTAGGGTAGATCTGAATTTAAAGTGAAACTAACCCCCCCTATGGAAGTTAGACCCCACCCCTGGCAAACTTTGAAAACTTCCAGCAAAATGGGGCAGAGCAAAGAAACACGGTGAGGCTGAATGAATGGGTGAGTGGGTTTGTGGTCAGAACGAAAAAGGTACTATTTGTCAACTTATTCACTTTGTCGCTATGCTAATCAAATTTTCCTGCACCTCTAGCGACTTTAAAAAATTAAAACAACTAGTGATAAATCCAGCAAGCCTTTTTCTGTGTTGTTGGGGAGTCCTTTACAGCCATAATGCTTGCCAAAAAAGCGAGGTTTAACCCTTTCAGACTGAACATAGCAGCAATGATCCAGCCAAATTTGCACCATATTTCCACCACACTTTGCGCTATTTGAAAAATTCCAACGGTTTCTAAAAGGGGAGACTTTTCAGCCAATATCGGGTTATTGCGGTAATTTCACAGTAGCAGGGAATGAAATCAATCTGAGGGGCACGGTAAATTGCGAAAATAACTTGCTAGATATTGAAAGTTCCAGTTGCTATGGAATTATGGGCAAATATATTTACTCACAGGACTATCGAAGAACTGCTCACAATTAAAATATGCAAAAACATCCAGGAATGAAACACCTTGAAATTTAGGTGTTGTAGGGTTAAGGCAATATAATGCCAAACAAATTTACACAAAAATATCTACATTCAGACAGAAACTTAAAAACAGAACCCTAAATAACCTATTTAGACAGTTTACCAGCAAAAAAAAGTTGATTTGGGGGTTAGTTACTCTTTAAGGCCTACTTGCAAAACACTATTTGTCAGAAAACTACCATCTAGTACATGTCACCTCTAACAGAGCTTGAGCTATTTTGTAAAGAATTTTCTAAATTCAGTCTCTACATGTGGACAGCTGGTAGAGATTCCTACAGGACTTCTTACCACATGAGGCTCTACAAAGCTTTGTCCTTCTAATTCACAGTGACGCACTGCTTTGTGTTGGACTCTCAAATGGTGGCAAAATGTGAAAAAGCTTAAGGTTAGCTCATAACACACCCACACATCCTAATCTCACTGCTACCAGTAACTCATTAGCTCTCCATTCTTAACCCTAAACTCTAAAATTAGAGGTTTCCCTGGCGACCACAGCAAGATGTCCTCTTTTCTATGCCACTCTACTGTTTCCTCGGTCACGTCAAGGACACTGCGGCTGCTGTTGAACTTTGGACACGCTCTCGTTCCCATCTGTCTGTGAACAATGTGTGCGGTGGCCAGAGCCTCACACATGTAAACGCCAAAACCAGACAGATTACTTAGGCGTCTGGTATCAACTAATCCCAAACCAATGACCTTTGACCCCTAACTTGGAAACAGGAAGAGACCCCCTCCCTTCTGCTGTTTCTCCCAGCAGAACTCCATTCCTTCACGTTTACCCTTCTATTTCTGTTTTAAATTTCCTTTTTGAATATAAAAATCTCACTGTCTGTTTTTACGAGGAAACTTTTTTTTTTTTAAAATTGGTGTGATAAAAGTAAAATATTTAGTAAATTAGGTTTTGAGTAATGATACTTATTATATACTTTATTTTTTATTCAATTTGTTGAAGTTTTCTGACAGAAGACTTACTGATAAGTGAAATAATAACTACTACAGTGGATATAATGACGAGAGCAGTCTTTTCTGTTCTCCTGATGCTACCATGGCAACCAAGCGATGCTGTGTTTGCACATGCAATAACATTTCCATGTGGAAAAGTGATATATGTGGTGTGGAAAACACTGGTTATCCAGACAAAAATGTGACTTATAAAAGGCCAATTGCAAGCCAGAAATGTTAAAAATCAGTTTATGCATTTCTAAATAACCCCACAATTATTTATTTCGCTATTTAGGTAACATTTTTTAATCTCCTTACACACTTTTGGAACATTTGGTCAAATTCAGGGCCACATGCAGACACTTCCTGCCACAAATATTTTTTGACCTGAACTACAGAGCACAGACCCTAAACTCTGAATGCTTCGATTTCGCCCTCATACAAACACAGAGTTCTGTAAACTCTCTCCAAAATGTTTAACAAACTTCAGAGCATCTCAATAGCTGCTAATGAGAACTAGTTGGCAGGACTGCACGCCCACTCAACCTTCTTGACCGGGACTCTCCGTCTCTCGTTTCGTTTACTCTCTGTATCCTTTCGTCTTTGTCCAACCTCGTTTCCCATGCTCCTAATTTGCCAGACGCTTCCGTGTTATTTTTCGACACAAAAAGATCTTCAAATGAATGTTTAAATGTAACAATGAATAAGTTGGCCAATGTGATCAAATATGGAGTAACTTATAACTAAAATAATGTAAAAAAATGTAGTTGTCCATGGTTGCCATGCAGAATAAACTATCTGTTGATTTACAGTCTCATAGCCTAAAAGCACGCTGTGGCTAATTATATAACAAGATCTCATGCCTATAGATTATAATAATATCTTGTAAAGTAGTAAAGGCTAAATAAAAGTTTAGGTTTTTGTTAAACACAAAACACTAAGTTGGTACCTGACTTGTATGCTAAATTAAAGGGCCGTTTTGCTATTTTTAATGGCATCTGAACTACTTCAGGACTATTATTGACTGAGACGAGTAGGACAACCTCAGTACATAGGAAAGTCAAACGTATGGATTTAAATCCATGTATTTAGTATATTTACCACAAGTCTGATAACGGCTGTGATGATTATGCAACATGATCCATAATGCTGTACAAAACCAAATGTTTTTACATCTGCAACACAATACAGGAAGTTGCATGGATGGCATAGTCTTCATTGTCTGGTCAGATGAAAGAAAGTCAGCTGTGGGAAATGGTGTTTTTATAGAATTGGGGTGGAGGCATCTTTGAGTGGTGATCGGCAGCCAGACACCTTCGCTGTTAATTCATATGACACTTTTTTCTTTAAAATTTGTGTCACACATCGTCAATATGCTTTTCCCTTCGTTCCTGTGGTTGTTCATAGCAACAGTCAGCACGTATATAAAGCAATGTTGGGGTTTCCGTCTGATTCAGCAACTGAGTAAAAGACTAACTCAATCATTGTTTTAACGACTCCAGGCTGTCTTTGTTTAGCTCTCCAACATTTAAACTGGTCAAACCTGGTCTGAAGTATTCCACACTAAATAGATACGTCTTAAAACACATTTTGTGATTAGAAAAAAACCTTTACTGTGTTGTTGGAAATGCGGTGTCTAATCAATGCAGAATTAGCTTGAGCCTTTCCACACTTCACCTTATCTCAGGCTTGAAAATAGGCAACTTCAAAACATTTCCAAACTTACGAACTAGGGGTGGTGTGAAAGATTATGATAAAAACATCATGCATTTACTTTTTAGGTAACTGTATGGAACAGCGTTTGTAGTGACACAAACAATTATCTTTTTGAAAAACATTTCCATTTGAAATTGTCTTCTTCAATAAGTGTGATTTATATCACTAAACTGCACAGCGTAACTGCATTTAATCATATTTTCAAACTTACTGATATTTATTGATGCTCTCATGAATCAAACAGTGGAGAAAATATAACATACAACAACCTTACTAGTTACTGACTAGCATTTAGGCTAGTCAATGACATGGCTACAATAAATAAAAATTCAAATCATGATAAGAAATTGTTCACAAAAATTATAACCGACATAATAAATGATCACCCTCAGAAGGAACCATGAATATTATTAAATAATAACACTAAAATCCTTTTCCTGCTACAAACTGATCAGCAAATAGCAAAATCCCTGAGTTTTTGAAATTAAAATCTACAGAAATGCGCTGTCCAAATTTTAGAAATCAGAGTTGATGATAAGCATCACATATCATGTGTTCAGCAGCCACTTGTTTCCTCATACTGCATCCTGACTTGTTGCCTTTCAAAACTGAAGACTTTGCCCCACGCCTCTCTAGCCTGACCAGCCTCCCCCTTTCAGAATGTGACCCTATGCTGATTAATCTCTTTTTAACTATGTCTGGATCCGCGCCAAAGCAACAGGCCTGCTCTCCGTGTCTCTGTTTTTTACTCTGTCGTTCCTTTCAGAAGTGGACGCACGCTGGGGAAGGCAGCTTGTCCTCTCCTTCTCCCCCGCTTATTTGAAATGTTACCGCTGAACACAATGGGTTCCTTTTAATTCTCTCATCAAAAAGCCCTCAAAACTGCTCTTTACCCCCATTAATGTACAATCGAGATTAACATTACAGGTTTACCCGAAGAATCAAGCCCACCCTGACTTTCCACAATTCTATCCCTCCGTCCTACACATTTCTGTCTCCCCCTGCCTCACCCTTTCACCCGCCCCGCAGCACTCGCCCGTCCCTGTAATAAGCTGAACATTGCATTACAGTTTCCATTCATCCATGGCCCTCTCTGATCTCCTCTGTGTGAAAAGAGCTCCTGTGGTGCCTCATTGCCCTGCAGCTCCAAAACCAGGAGGCTGATACTTTCTTGTCACAGCTGAGCACTACGCTATAAAAATATGTCTTCCTTGATAATTGTTGTGACAGTGCTGTCACTACAGTCACTGAGGAGATAAAATCTCATTACTGTGCTTTGTTATGCAAGCAGGCACCTTTGGTGACTTGCACAGTCAAGTGATTTCAAGGAGGGCTGCGTTGTTTTGGATTGTTTGCACAACTTGTTGTTGAACTCAGTTCGATTTAAAACCGATGTGGGACAGTAGGGTTATCAGGGTGGATGGGAGTCGATTTTCTGCTTCTGGTGAAACTACAGAGCTGGCATAAAAACACACATACACACACACACACACACACCCACACAGGGATGTTCCCATAGCCTTTCCGAATGGTTAAGCAATATCTTTCACTCTCTCCGTCGCTCTAATTCAGTCCCTTTTCTTCTCTTACGTACAAATCATTCTCACTTCCTTTCAACTTAAATGTGCTCCCATCTTTCCCATTTTGTCACATCACACCGCTCTAAACTTCACTCATATTTTTCATAACCATGTGTGTCTACAACTTACAAAAAAAGAGAGGAAATTATATTTTTGAACCATTCAAATGCATATTTCCCTTTCAACAATTACTGTAATTGAGATGACTTCTAAAATGTAAAAAACAATTTAAAAAACATAATCTAGAGATTATGTGCAAAGTTTCCACATGAAAACAGAAATATAGTGAAGAAAAACATAATCATGAACTTATTGCAAGCCCCCAGCTCTATCTAATGAGCCCATTCTCCCCACCAGAACAACCAATTAGGGCTTTCTCATTAGTGGGTTAAAACAGAGCTGCCACTGTTCTGCACATCCTGAGAGTCTGGGAGTGAACATGGCACTGATGGTTGCAGATCAATGATACACACAGTGGGGCGCCTGACAACAACTCTACCTTAAACATTTTTTTTATTACAGGAAGTATACATGGTACGTTTTAATATATTTTGATTCTAATCATTTTAAAATTGCACAAGTCGATTTTTTCTTTTCTTTTTTGCAGCTTGACTATATTGAGGCATATAGCGCTGTGTTTAAGAAGAAAAGACCATTTGCAATCCAATCTTATTCTTAATTACTAAGCTGGTGGGTCCTGTGAATTTACTTGCACTCGCTACGAACCTGAGCTGCACAATATACCAAACCACAATCATCACAGCATTATCAATGTGTGATGATTGGGTAGGCTTTTATATTTCACTGCACTTGATGCCCATATCGGATGTAGATTTGAGCGACCAGGAAGCTAAAGCTTTGGGGAAATTGTGATGATGGAAAATACAAAATAAATTTAAAAAACAAACTGATGAAAGTTGTTGGTTGGTCACAACTGATGTCATCATTGTAATATTCAGCAATAATATATAATGCTTTTTTTCTATTATCATGTTGCCATAGTAACAAATGGTGTTTTTATTCGGTTTGCCTTTTATTTCTTCTCGACGACAGAAAATACAGCTCAAATTTGGTAAAGTATTAAAGATAAATGGAACAAGTTATTGATGCAAAAAATAAATACAAATGTATGCTTTAGAAGACATTCAAACTAATTATAAGATTAGCAGCGTGTTTGTCTAAAAACACATTTGCAATTATCTAATTGGACAGTACGGCCATGAACATGGAGGAGGCCCTCCAAACCCGATCAATATCTCTACAAGTGTCTCTAATGGGTTTTCTGTAACAAAACAGATTACTGAACCACTAATAACAAAGCCAGTAGGTGACTTTTCAAAGCCCCGCCCCTCCAGACTACAACCATAAGCTTTTATAGCATCACTCTTAGAAAGCTGATGTTGTTAGCCGTTCTCTGACTGACATCCCGTCCATAAACAATAACGACTGGTGCACATGACAGCCATAAAAGTACAGCTCAAAACCAAGATGGATACTCTCTTCAATGAGAATCCAGCTGCCTCTCAATCAGCTACCAGGGAACAAAGATAATCACTTCATAACACACTAATGGAGCTTTTCCTGGGTGGGTTGTGCTGATCAAAGTGAAGAGAAGTTCACAAGACAAACTGAAACCCATAATTAGAGCTAGATTTAAGGGTTACCTTTAATACCAAATGGAACAGCCCGGTGTCCTGGTTTTAGTCTGTTAAGTTATATTAACTTAACAGACATATGAAACATGAGTGTTGAGCAGATACGGAAAAACATGAGACATATGAACATGACAGACACGTCTAAAACCCATCAGCACAGATTAGACACAATGTGGCATTTTCTCTTAACCCAGTCACGTTTTTCACAACATTTACATTAAAATTCAAACATAAATGTAAAGTATGGTGGACTTGCTTTCATTTAAAAACAGTTATTCCTGCTGCAGCTCAACTGTTGCAGTTCTAAGAATGTAACATAATGTTATTATTTCTATCATTATGTCAAAGTAAATTATGCATTTTTTTTTTTACTGTTTTTCCGTATCTGCTCAACACTTCAAAAAGGTTTTGAACACACTTATTTAAATTTCTACATGACTGTGCATGAATATTTACAAAAAGCAGAAATTGACTTTCATTAAACGGTACAGAATAGATGAACATTTTAGGGTTGTGAAACCTCAAAATGTCAAATTCAGGCTACGATATGAATGGAGGTTTAGGTCATTTTCTGTCTCAATACAGTAGAGTACAGTGCAGACACTTTTACAGTAGACACGACAAGGTGGGAACGACCATTGTAGCAGTTGATTACTTGATTGATCGAAGGATTTCTTGAATACGTGATCATTGAAATATCCAATAGGTCTAGCACAAACCTACAAGTCAGCACAATCTCAGATCAGTGTCTGCCAGTCTGCTGGCTTGTTTGCTTGTCAGTCTAAACTAGATGAGCCCTTTGCCATCTGTCAAAGTTTGTCTAAAATATTATGATACAGACACACAACAACACCCTGCATATAAAAATGTAGGAACTGCCAGGCTTTTAAAACTGTGGATGCCTTAACAAACCATTAAAGCGAAGAATTATGGAAAAAAATATATTAGTGTCCCACCCATGCACGCCTGGAAACCCCTTACCAACAGAAAAGTTCATCTATATCACACTGAAACGATAATTTAAGTCGTGATCTGGTGCAGGGAGAAAATACAACAAATAAAAACAAAATACCTTGCGGAGTAATTCAGCAGCGTGGTGTTTAAACAACAAGGCATTTACTACTTTGTTTTGTCAGCGGCAGGAAACTGCTACGTCTGTTGTCCCACAAAAAAAAAAAAAAAAAAAAAAAAAAACGGAGCCGGATGTTTGAACAGTCTCTGAACGCATCACTTATAAAAATGACCTACCGTTAAAATTGCCGTAAAGGTAGCACCATGTTCAATCAGAACTACCTGGAGAAAATGGGAGTTTGTTCATGTTGAAGAAAAAAAAAAACACAACCATGTAAACATGAGAGTGTAGCTAAATTAACCTGAGCTGGAAAAGGAAAAAGAAAGAAAAAACATGCCCGCCAGGTCTTTTACGCTAGCAACGTAAATCACATCCGAATGAGAAGCAGCGGGAAGCGGGGGGAGTAAGGTGATGATAACAGGGATAACATGGAAGAAGGCAGGCGCCATGAAGCGCCTTAAATCGAAGGTATGAATTAATTTCCTTCATAACAGAGACCACCGAACAGCGGTGTTTCTTTGACCGCTATATCTACGTAAAAAGTAGGTATTTATGGAGGTTAAGCATATGAAACCTCAGTATGTAAAGCATAAAGACCAGAAAATGATGCAGATCCACACAGCCATGAAGCAAGCCGATATGTCGCTGATATCTCCATCACGTGACTTTAAAGGAGGTGAAAAATCAGCCCATACCTGTTTAAATCTCCAAAGATAAGTGTGTTGCGGGTTTTCCTAAACGTGGACTCGCGCTCGGTTCTGCTCCAAAAAATAATGCACGTCCCAGTACCTCAGCCTCCCAAAAATCTCAACTACACTCCACTCACACCGACGGTCTGGCAGCAGCTCAAAGGAGACTTGTCCATCATCATAAAGTCCCGCCTTTTACAGTGAAAAAAACACCTTTTACCCGGTTCTCATTGGCTCAGAGGGAATACTGTATTAGAGTATGGCATTTGATTGGTCGCTTTGGTTGCCAGTTTAAAATGGAGGGATGTACGATTTAAGTACGTTAAGCGTCAGTGTGACACGACAGCTCCCCCTAGGGGTTAAATCTTGTAACGTTTTAAAAATTGTTTTTCTAGCATCTAACATTCATTTCAAAGCAGGACTCTTGATAATGGGGATACAGTTTACAGAAAAAATGCATTTATTATATATTTAAATTTTATTATAATATCAATATTATAGAATATATTTATATTAATATTTTAAATAATTTATGTGGGGTGTTAAATTATGGATTTGAATGGCCATGAATGTAAATTAAACATGCAGATTGTGCATATATTTATGGTGCTTAGATAGTGGTGTTCAGTGTCCAAACTCGCAGGCACTTCAGGTAGAGAAATGCAAAAAGCGGCAAACATCTTGCTGGAAACACTGTCAACCTGTACCACTTACTTCTTTCTCTTGTCCTCTGGAGGGAGGTTATATAGCATCTGGAACAGATTATCCAGCTTGTGTAAAAGTTTCTTTCCTCAAAGTATCAGGGTATTAAAAACTCCTTAAAAGTTTCCCCCATGACTCCGGACAGAAGCTGAATGAATGAATACACTAAATGCACACTACACTACTCATTTCTTTCTTCTTCTCTGTACTGTTTTTTGTGTGTATGACCTTATACAATGTCAAAATAATCCAAGAGGCATGACTGCCTTGGCAATACACAATAATGTGTGACATTTTATAATGGCTGCTATAAACACCCTTAATAAAAGGTATATGAGGAGGAAAGGTGTATGAAGTGATTTGTATTAGAAAAAGCAAAACAAAACAAAGAAGGATTTTCATTAAGTTTATGAAGAAGCTATGGATCTGTTATATTACTTTCAATGTGAATTATCCCTTCATTTCTCATACTCGCATAAATAAAATGCATTGGCAGGTCATTGCATAACAGCGCCTGTCCATTGCTGCTGTGGACACACACAAACACCATTACATATACAAGCACACCACATGCCTGTTAAAGAAGCTCAGGTAATTGGCTTAAAGTGTAAGGAACCATGCAGATTTGACATCTACATAAGAGGAGTAAGCAACCACATAGGGACACCGATCGTCTGTGACTGTAGAAGGAAATGAATGAGCACAATACTTGCTGAATAAATCTGATCGTAAACAGGTAGGATCCCTAATGAAGAGGTGTGTGGAGTGTTTCCTCAGACTCACCATTAATGATGCAGCATGGATCCAAAGCAGGCCAAGTGGGAGCATGCGCACAAACACAGAAAGAGAAATAGAGAGAGAGAGAGAGAATGTACATGAGAGCATATTTAGCACAGATGCTGCTTTAAAGCCTTGTCTCCCCCACCACCACCACCCTCACATCAGCATGTTTGTTTAATGAACTGCATCTGCTAAGGCTACTCGTCTTAGTGCTCTCTTGTCAAGCAAAAACTACGTACGTCAATGGAGATTGACTCAAAAGGCAATGTCATCCAGTTACATTCACATTGTATGACTATATATATATATATATATAAAAGGGATTATAAACTGGTCGCTTGAGAGTGGCAAATCTGCTCTCTAATGCATTTGCAAACTGACAGGTTTCAGGATATCTATGCTGGAAATTATTTAAAGAGCCCAAGCAGAGACATCTACACACAGCTTTTAATGCACACAAATCATACAATGTTAAGAAAATGACAGTCACATGCATTTCTTTAGCCATTTGGATGAGCAGCTCTTTGACAAAATGCCTTAGAAGACTTTGTAGGGTAGTTAAGACATAATAAATATGACAATTAACATAGAAATCAGAAAAAATATACCTGATATGTAATAGCCCCATCCTTCAAGAAGAGCGTCTCCAATGAGATTAAAACAATCATGAATCTGCAGCTAATCAGCTTGCTGCAATCTATGGTTCTGAAATGCTCTTTCTTTGCTATCTCTCCTCGGCTGTCCAACCACAACCTCTCTCCTCTCAGTGACGGGCTTACAGAGCAGCTCCACACCCTGTGCAGACCAGTTTTACTCCTACTGCAGAGCCCATCACACTGGGATATCCATGTCCTTGCTATAAACAAATAGGTTATGCTATGATCTTTAAGCCAAGAGGCTTCAATGTAGCAAAAAAAATAATAAAATAGCAGAATAAGAAGGGAACAAGCAGTTCAGTTTCCCATGCAGGCACGAGATCAAGGCAGTTCAGATTCTCCGGAGGATTAGCGTCAGGTCCTTCTGAGGAGAATTACTCCGACAGAGCCATCTGGACAGAAAACATTGCCTACAAGAATAGTTATTGTCCAGCCATGATCGTGAGTTTATCTGAGATATAATCAGACACTCTTTCCATAACCCAAAAAAGAAAATCTAATTAAATCCAACCCTGGTATTTAAACAAGATCTACATTTTTGCATCCAAGTGTTTATAACAGTCTGTTGACTTTGGAGGCGTGCCTTAACACAGTAAGATCAAACACTTTCTCTAAGTAAACTGTCCCTCACAAGTCCTCCATTTAAACCAATCAGCTTTAATTACTCAATCCAGCAACTTTAACGAATGAAACCGGCTGAATTCATCAGATTAGGAAACCGTTTAGTTCACTCAAACGTTTATGACACTATTAAACCATTATATAAAACCTGCCATAATTAAAGATCAGTGGCTCCCAAAACTGGACTGGGACAATGGCTTATAAATCAGCAAGTGGATGATCTTGAAAAAAAAAATCTAATTCAATCCCAAAATATTTGTTTATAGTGTATTTGTTTAACTAATGGTTCTTGCATGACGTAAAAAAAAAAAGAGAGTCGTTAATGAATAAAAGAAATTTAAAAATAGTTATCAATTTGTTTTTAATGACTTCCTTGTTTTAGAAGTAGTGGTAGACTATAAATTAAAGCTGGTATCTTTGTTTTATTGTTTAATTTTTTGCTTTTATTTTTTAACTAAATCAGTAGGATATAGACCTTAGAGAAATTATCAATAAACATTCTTGATTAGTGTAATTAGTTTAATTGGGATATAACTCTTATTTTGGATAAATATAATAATATAACGAATATAAGGAAGATAAAGGAGGACTCTAATCTATAGGGTCTTCTCATTCTTTCTATTAATGTGTGAATGAATGAATCTTTTCCTGCAAAGTGTAAGTGATTCATCTTTTAGTACAAAATTTTGATAAGATTATGATGTACTTCAACATTGAATGATTTGCTCTGAATGCAGATATGGGCAAGTTTAGATGTGTAGTTATTTTTGTAGCCATTTATTTTTAGTTATAAAGAGCAAACCTCCCATTTCCAGCAGATAGACAACAACAACAGCAACTGTAAGGGTTTGCAGTCAAGTTCTATAGATGGCGTTATTTCACAACGTTAGACCCGAAGGCCATACATCATGCACCACCACCACCTTTCCTAAGTGCACCGCAGTCAGTCGAACACACACATCTGGGCGTCTTTTACCTGGAAATCCGACGATAACCAACTGGAACGACTTGAGACAGTATTTCCTTGAACCAAACCCGCTTCTTTTGCTCTCTTTATCTCCCAGGCTGGTGAACAAATACAAAGACGCTGAACAAATATTTCCCAGCAGTTCACACCTCTTTGCTTGATGTAATGTCAATCGCCGGTGCCCTCTGGCTTCCTCTTACACTTCTTTGTATGTGTGAGTGGTAACTCTAAACCCAAGGATCAGGTGTCACACAAGGAGGAGAAGAAGAACCAGATGAGCACAGAGATAAAACCACAGATAGACAGAGATTAAAAACATGTAGGTATGTATCAAACAGGAGCAACAGGGGGGGGAAGCTATTTATAAAAGGGTATCTTTTGTGTTTTGTTTCTCATGAGCACATAGCATGGGAGACAACACTGAAATATCAAATATTAGTCTAATCTGAAGCATTCTTAGGACCCTGCCTGGGCATGCCTAATTCATGGTCTTGAGTTTTTGTGATTGTGTGTGAGCTTGTTACATCTTGCCTCGGTTGTGTTTTAAGAACGGTGAGCCAGAAACCTAATCTCATGAAATGCTATCCCTTTAAACAAGTCTTTCGGACACACACACACGCCGTGTGTATTTATGTGTTTGTCAACAATCCAGAACAATGCAGCGATAAAGAATTGGACTGTGTTTAAAACAGGGTTTTAAGAAGTTATGAGTTGTGTTTCCTAAATTGATCACATTGAATAATGCTGAAACATACTAATTTTGGAGAAATTTGTTCTCCAGAGTGTTGGAGAACTAATTTTTAGAAAACTCAATTCAGTTTATTTATGTAGGACCAAATCACAACATGTCATCTTGAGGCACTTTTCAAAAAGAAAATCATTTCAGTTTAATCACACATACATTCTAAGTGATATTATTTATCAAACAGTGCATTAAGTTCAGTTCATTATTCAAATTAGTTTAAAAAGTAACTCTCTCGAAGGAAACCCAGCAGACTGCATTAAATAATTGACTTGGAGCATTCACACTTCCTGGAGGAACACTTAACAACAGACAATTACTTGGGTTGTGTCGCTAACTTTAAAGTGATTCCTCATTCCTAGCATGGATGTAGTTACAGTGGTGAGGGGAAAAAATCCCCTTTGACAGGAAGAAACATCTAACAGAACCAAAACCTGGCTCAGTACCAGCAGCCATTTGCCATCATCCACTGGGAGTGTGAGAAGACAGAGAAGACACACGAAAAGAAATAGATGTAGGAGTACTTTTTATGTTCATGGAAAGTAAAAAGTTAATACTAGAAGATGGAGAATGTTTAGTTATTGGCCTTGTCTATTCCCAGACACTCTATCCACTCTGGGACTGCAAGAGGGTTGACTTATCATTCAGAAACAGCTGCTGCATCTTGATTGCCCAGCAGGCTCTGCTTCTTTTGCTCCTTCTGCTTCTGGGTCTGATTCTGGGTCAAACATGTATTTGTTTCCAGCCATTCTCAAGTGTATAAAGTGTAAACATTGAGATGTGGGGTGTGGGCAGCAGCAGCTTATTTGCATAATAGTGATGTAGCCCTAAAAATGCATTCTTAAAGGATCTCAAAATAGACAGAACTAACTGGGAGACATCTCATAATATGAAAATTATTTTTTGTTAAAAAAAAAAGATAATAATTAGCACATTTTGTATTGCCCACAGGGCTATACTAACTTATTAAAGAAAACGTATTACCCTAAAATGGGTAATTGAGTGACAGTCTTTGAAAACAGCAATAGGTTTTCATCACCTCTTTCACTCATGGGAGTTTTCAGAACCCGACGGACCCACCGGTGGGTCCGTCCATTAAAGACACTAGCCATTTTAAGAGTTATGTCTAAACAAACTCCAAGATTTCTGCAGTACATCACATCCAGAGATTAGAGAACATTTATAATAATCATGACAGCGTAATTATTATTGATTTTTCATCAATTCAACCCACTGAATTCTGCATTTCAGACAACAGTTTGTATTTTCACATCTTTGCTCCTGTATTTAGTACACCAACAGAGCATCAAGCAACATTTATGAACCAATTTGGATGAACAGATATAGCTTTGCATCATGATTGATAAGCTTCAGCTAAAGCTAATAGGGTGAAACAATGGTGTCTTCAATCTAAGAATAGCAGCTCTCTTTGGCTTGCAAATTCTCTACAAATACTGCATGGCAACACTGTGACAAGTCTTTTATTGATATATTTACATATTTATATGATAGTATTTAAGTTGGTTTCATAAGTCAACCATTAAGGTTTGATTTTAGTACAGTGTGGTGTTAAGTCCATAAATTTTACTTAATGTTAGACAAAATGATATCTCCCAACAACATGCAGCATATACAAAAGCCACTAGGGGGCAAAAACTCATTCTTGCATTTGCAAATCTCATTTGATTTCAGGAAATATGGAGTTCTATTTTTTTTCTATATGTTGTTAAATAAGTTGATAGAGAGTTAAAATGTTTTTTTTCTTATCCTCTTTTCTTGACAACTGAAAAAAAAAATAGGGTTAGTCTGTATGTTCAACAAACTTTAGTCTGTATGTTCTACATTTAGGTAAATATAATTCAACCTGTCATAGGTATTATTATTATTATTATTATTATTAATATTATTATTATTATTATTATTATTATTATTATTATTATTATTATTATTATTATTATTATTATTATTATTATTATTATTATTATTATTATTATAAGTGTCTTACAAATGAGATTTAAGTTCCAAATTCTGTAAGAAAAATCATCTACATCCAAGTTTTTAGTGTTGATACTTTTGCAGCAGCTAGATGGTCAAAATTAGGACAATTTGTTCCAGCAGGTCTTTTGACCAGGACTAAAGTTCTGAGGTTTCATACATTTAAACTTTTACGTGTTTCCATCCTCAGACCAACAATTAAACATATTTATTTATTTATCGGGGAAAAAAGTTAAGCAAAATATAAATTCTCTGCACATAATCTGCTTTCTGACTCGGTGAAAGCACCCTAACCCTGCTGCTTCATTGCTCTTTGTGGACAGCAAATTCATTTTACTGTGGCTGCAACCCTGACAACATTCAAATCAACATTTTTCAGCACTAAACTCTTAGTTCATCTTAGTACTTGTCAGTGTTAACATGATTTATCAATTGAATCTATTAACTCGTTAAAAAATAGACATGAGGAGTTGGAAAGAGGACAATCCAGAGGTAATTTGAGAAAACAACTTTGAAGAATTAAGTTATAAATGACATTCGGCTAATTATGAAAAGCTGATAAGTGAACATATAGTTGATACCAGAAGTTTACATGCACCAAATAGAAAGACACATACACTTCTTTTTCTCACTGTTTGAAGTTAAATCAGACCAAACTTCTCTTATTTTATGTTAGTTAGAATTACCAAAATTATTTATTTATTGATGTCTTCAGAATCAAAAGTTTACATAAAGAATGATTGCTTTAAGTCATTTGGTAAAGCCCAGATGATGATACCAGATTTTGGAAACACATTTGAGTTAATTGGAGTCACACCTGCGATTGTATTTTAAGGCCACACCTGAAACACACCGCTTTCTGTTTTGACGCCATAGGAAAAGAATGAGGAAGCAACAGGGCAAGGGACTAACTCAAAGTTGGAGACAAAATCGCAGAGCAGAGTCAGTAGATGTTGAGGGAAGTAGAAGTTGCCTGCTTTCTGCAGAGCTAGAGCTAGAGCCTTCCAAACACCTGTGGCCTTGAGAGTAGCTCAAGGACAGTCTGTACAAAACCCCATTAAACTGCGTTTTCCTGGTCTGTTCAAGCCTTAATATGACACAAAGCATTGGGAAGTGTGCTGCCCTTTAAGTCTGCTTCCCAAATTCTCAGGATCGCTAAATCATACTTCTGAAATCCAGTCTGGGTTCGACATTTGCCAGAAGAAAAACCTTGCTAGGCAGCATTGTGTTTGTTTTTCAGAAGTGGGAATTCCTTTTCAAACTTTTGGAAGGATCTCTTAATGTTTCCGCATGCCAAGACATGTTGGACAATTTAGACTTCTGACGTTTTGTGAACAGATATATGATGGCCTCTTTCTGACTGAGAGTTCTCAACCCATCTTCAAAGTTTCGGATTTCTTCTTCGATGTTTCCCTTACTCGTGTCTACATCACAGGATGTCTTTTGACAAGGTTATTTAAGCAATGAGAAGCTACTCACTTCTCGTCAATAGGGTTAACTAACTTATTACTAGCTGAAACATAATCAGACATTCAGTAATTATCCATCAGGAGGCTATAGTCTATTTACTTTTTATGGAAAAAGTGAATAGCAGTACTATTACAATAATCAAGTCACACAACAAAGATACTCATTAAACTTGGAGAGAAAAAACCAAATGAGTTCCCAGACTAAAACTATTTGATAGTCTTATAGATAAAAAGAAACCAACCCATTGGTAAATGTCACTAAATGTGAATTAATGTTTGAATTCTTGAACAGTGAAGCTCAAAGTGAAATTGGAGACGTCTGTTAGCATTGGCCACCTGGGTGGTTGCTTAAGGCGTCAACTGCTTGAGGGGGTGCTTTGTTCACAACTCCTTAAAAAAAAAAGTATGAGCGATAACCAGTCTGTGTCATTTGTTCCTTAATCTGATGGACCTCCTGCCAGGCACAAAGGTTTTTAAAAATGTAACCGTTCTACCAATTTCTGCCACAATCAGCTTATTCAAGTAAGTATGTAACAAAAAGTTTCTACTCTTCAGGGTGTCTTATAATTATATTTTCAAGCAGTATCTGAGAGTAAATGCTCCCCTTATTAGCATGTTTTTAAGATATAGTAAAGGTAACTAATATTAGAAGGGACCTTCCGTTGTTGTTACAAAAATAAAGATAGCTTATAGTATGTAGCTTCTGACAGAACTGTTTCACTATTGGTGTTTCCCACCTGAAATAGCCACAAACTAATATTAGGACAGCTTTTTTATTTACTTACTTGGTGAATAGTTGTTGGATTTTATTTCCTGTGTGGACAGACCAAGAAGAGGCAGTAAAATGAAATAGTAAAAAGTATTTTTTTTTTATGTCATTGAAATATTCTCAAGAAAATAGCTGGTAGATCAAATTACTTTATATCTTGGACTGCACAGTGATGCAGTTGGTAGCGCTGCTGCTTTGCAGCAAGAAGGTCTTGGATTTGAGTCCCAGCCTGGACTCTTTCTGCACAGAGTTTGTTCTCCTTGTGCATGCGTGAGTTATCTCCAGCTTCCTCCCACTGTCAATAAACATCACTACTGGGTCAATTAGTCTTGTTATAACGTCTCTCTCTTTGCTAGATCATTTGTGCCTTTTTGGAGGTAAACGTTGCAGATCTGCTTTTGAAGATCAGGGTCTTATTTTCTTTGGGTAGCTAGATTAAAATCACTAAGTTGCCTAATGATGCTTCTGTTGCTGCTGTGTAATTATACAACTGTATTACAACCTATTTTACTTTATAAAATAGTAAAATGGGATGCTGTTAATATCCATACTAGATCATTCGTTATGTTGACAACATTTAGTAGTCTCCTGCAATGCAAATACATGTTTTGTTTGTACTGTTCAGCAACAGCTAGAACTTTTTTACACGTGTCCTGGAAAGGTCCATTGAAGAAATATTTATGACATTTGTTCATACATAAAGGCTCTAAAAGTCTAATTTAGTAGTTTATTGTTTAAGCCTTTTAACTTTTCTAAAGGTCAATCACAGCTTCCACAAGGGTTCTAATGTTCATTTGTATCTTGTATTGCCTTTTCAAGAAGACTTCATGTAAGAAGACTATAGTATCTGTTATTAAACACTACATTACAATCCTATGTATTATAGTAAAATTGTTTAAAAATTATGCAGTGATGTTAATTTGAGAGTAAGTAAAGTCTACATAGGGCATCCAGACTGAAACCGTCAAATAAACTAAAGTAAAATAAAATAAAAAATGCATTTGAGATAATAAATCTAGAATAATCTAGATGGAGGAATGTCCAAATTGCAGCCAAAGGGCCATTTGTGGCCCTTTGACTTTAATTTGAGAATAGGAAAAAATCTGGCCTCAAAGCACATTTGATGACAATAGAAACATTTTTATGGTAAGATTTTTTATTGATGAATTAAATTTATCTTAAAATCAAAATACTTACATACGACTCAACATTTTTAATGTCTTTAATTAGTTGCTTTCTCTTTTTCTTTCATCATCAATAGGGCAACACATACCCAGAGTGAGACACACCCTGTTCTTATTGAAGACAATAGACCAAAACATTTTCCTAGAAGCACAAAAATATGAAATTATTGTCTTGAGAAAAATAAAATAGGACACTGTAGACCTTTCTTTCAAAAAAGTAAATGTGAGACCCTTTTACGCTTTGGATCTACAATATACTACAAACCCCCATTCTACAAAAATCTAACTATGTTATTTAATTGAAATATACATTTGTTTAAGTTCAAAGAACTACTTTTGCATTTTTTTTTATTTTGAAACAAAAAAAAGTTTTAGTTCTGGTTCACAGGAACTTTTAACAGAGAATTTGGGCCAAGAAGTTTACACACCAAATCTCCAACACATACAGTGGTGGTTTCTGGGGGGATTTCAAGGGATTATCTCACCTTGGGCACTAGAATCACTAGAACCGGCTCTGAATAAGATAATTAAAGGAGAGTACCACCACCTCTGCAGTGGTAGCCGTAGTATTTGACTTTGGGCTCTAACTTTTCATCTCTAGCTCAGCTCATGTACGCGTCCGAGCACGTCCGTACGAGGGTTTCCCCGATGCTGCGCGTTCACGTGCAATCAGCTTTTTCAGCTCCCCCTCCCCTTTCCACTAAACCGAGTCCACGCGAGGGAGTGACAGAGAGAGAGATAGAGAGAGAGAGAGCACGAGCTTCCGCCTTTACACTCGCAGACACAAAAAGCTTTACTACACTCAGAGAGGAGTCGAGCAACGGAGGATAACAGACATCAATCCCCCCTCAAAAAACTGCTGTCCATCCGCAGGACGGGGCTGCAGCGGTCCGGACGGCTTTCGTGGTTCAGGCTGCTGGAGAAACGAGCGGATGCTCTTCGTCGCGAAAGGCTAATTTTCCTCTTGTTTTTTTTTAAAGTGGAGGTGGGTCTTTTTTATGTGAGTGAAGAGGTGGAGGAGCAAAAGCAGAAAACCGGCGAGTGCGTCTAACAAAGTTGCTTCGTGACAAGTAAAAACAAAGATGGTGCACGACGGCTGGTTTCTTTGTATGTTTCACACATAGAGATATTGCATCTGCTCGGTTTAATACAAAAAAAAAAAAAAAAAGTGTCCCGGAGAAGACCCGGAGGAGACGGGACGGGGTGGAGGTAAGACAGCAACTGGGCCGCTGTGACATGCTTTCGCACGTCATTATTTTGAACGTTGCAGCTGGATGTTGTTTATTACACTTTGTTGGCACTTACTGCACATTTAGCGCCGTGGCGGAGTAGACCCTTCAGGAACACAGGCGTAAACATTAGTTAAGATGGTGGGAAAGTCAAAGAATGTGCGGAATTTTAAACGATCCTCGTGGAAATGTTGACTTGCACAAGCTGTCTCATACATATTTCTTTTAAGATCTACACGGGCGGGACAGGGACAAGTCTTTGGAGATGTGTCCCTGCAGTGCAAAGAGCAGCGGCACTGTTTGTTGATCTGTGCACATTATGCATATGCGTATATATATATATATATATATATATATATATATATATATATATATATATATATATATATATATATATATATATATATATATATATATATTGCTTAGAAGTACTGTACAAAAAGCTCTTTAAATCCTCATGAAATGCAGCATAAGATGCAATTTAAATGCAGGTTTTAAGTTGACAGTTTTTGTATTGTATGCAATGTAAGTATTAAGTATTTTTTGCTAGGTTTTACACTTTAATATTTTAACCTATCACTCATAATGGAAAAATGCAGAGCAATTCAGTTAGTATTTTCTTTTCTATTAAACTGCTGATAAAATAGTGCAAATTATGCAAAATAAGTTTTTTGGAAGATTTATTGTCTGTTAGCATTTAATAATAATAATAATAATATAAGCAAATTAATACTTTTCATTTTAGAAGAAAATAAACTTAAATATTATTATCAAGGTATTTCTAATTATTACACAAGTATACGTCAAATTGTTTTGCATTTGAACTCATGGCCTTTTCTCATGAGCCTCAGACAGGATGACAGGATTAGATGGAAATGTGGATGAAATTAATGATGGATTTTTTTCTCTCGTAATATTTATGTGCTAATTACTGTTCAAGGTAAATTGAGTGCACTAAGTTAAATATTTGTTCAATCAATAGCCTACAAATGAAGAAATACAGATGCACCACCAAGCTGTGCTTGAGTTTAATTCAAATTAGAGGGAATAATGCTATTGTAATTCATTCGTTGTCTGTTGGATTCAAATGACCTATTTTAACAAAACCCTGCAACCTCTTTTTTTTTTTTTTAAATTACATGTTATAGTCCTCCGAGTGTAAAATCAGTATTATAATCAGAAAGCATCAACCTGTATTGGCCAGGAAAAGCCTGATTGGTTCATCTCTACTAATACACACTTGTCAAAGTTATCAATAAAACACCCACAAACAAAACGCATGAAATGGAGTTGGTGTGAAAGTGTTACACAGCAGATAAATGCATGCTGTCTCCCCGCTGCTGTCCTTACTGCACTTTTTAAAAACCTCTCTACCAGCTGATTGTTTTATGCATGTCTTGCCCACTAGTGTGGGCAAGTGAACAGTTTGGAGTCTTAACATGGTCCCACTCGCTCTGACGAGCAAGGCCGAGCTTTAGCACAAATAACACTGAAGGGGCTGACTGAGATGCGCTAAAGTTAGTACAGGTCTGCCTGTTGCCTTGAAGCTTGACTCATCTGTGCGATTTTAAAAGGCATGGCCCGGGTATTTGTTTGCCTTTCTGTTTAATCGCTGTTGCCGTTGGACCTTTGCCAGCGCGATAAAAGAAAACGCTCAGATCGCAACAGGATTTGCATGTTTTTGTGCCGGCATAATGAAGTTGTGACTGATGGATCAAAATACACGGTGCTGACTCTTTTAAAGTCTTTGTCCTTTTGTTCCTATATAAAAAATTTTAGATTTAGTGGATTGAAGAGGTTGTTCGTACCTTCTGATTTTATCCAGTACATCTCTGAATGGGTTATTAACTGCTGAGTCAAAGGTTGGGTTTGGGTTTTGGCTTCTCAATGTTTTTTTTGTTTTTTTTTTTATGAGAAATTTGGCTACAAAAAAAAAAAAGACTGAGCTTTTCTCTAGGGTGCAAAAACCACGTGCCCCACACAGTGTGAAATTGGTTCTTGGTGCCCAGTGCTGCTTCATTACACTCCCTCTGTTTGACAGAAAGTAAATCTGCTCCTTCTGCATGAGGGGTTCAGAACAGACAACAGAACCAAAATAACTCTTACACACCTCTCTTTCCATCTTCTCACTCATTCAGCCTTCTTTTTTTCTTTTTTTTTACTTGTTTTCACTAAAACTTTATAAGCATTCGCACAAGCAAAGCCAAAATATATGAGGTTGTGTGTTATATTAAAGAAAGGAAAAAAGAAAAAAGCAGCAGTGACCACTTTCTAGTCAAGAGGGGCCCTATCAGATCGTCTTTTCAGTTTCTCTCTAACTGCGTCACTACCCAATAAGGAAATCCCATATTCACCCCCCGGTTCGTGACCTGATGTTTTTACTTATCTGGAATCAAAACGCATTATTGAGGCTGCTTTCCGTCAGCTCTGCACATGGCAAGAAGAGCTGGTTGCTTCAGTGAGCCCCCAGAACCAGAATGCAAAAGAGTCGAAAAGCTTTTGATTCGCAGAGATAACGGCTTCAGTTTAGTTTCTCTGAGTGTACCGATAAATAAAGCAGAGTGGAAAAATAGACTGCGGTGCGATTAAAGTCTGATAAAACGTTGACTTTAGAAAGAAATATCCTTGAAACCAATGTTTTTGAACACAAATACTTATTACTCACAGCTCGGCAGAAACAGTTAATCACAATCACTCATCTGCCAGATACTGTGGATGTTTTAGTGCTTCACTGAAGCGCTCTTGAGTTGAAGCATGATATCTCTAACAAGTAGCTGGCAAATAAGGCGAAGCATTAAGCAGGTTTTCTGCAGCTGACCATCTGCGCATGGAATGCCAGTCTTCAACTCATGTTGCTCAGTCAAGCTTATTTGCATAGCTTGTTTCACAGCGGGATATGATAAAACAAGCTGTTATGCAGTGTTTAAACTGACCAGTGCAGAACTAAAACTGTATTGTGCCACGGTTCACCTCTAATTGGGGTGAACTCATCTTAATTTGGTTGCAAAAGAGCAGAGGTTGATGAATTGCATAAAAAGAAAACAAACACAAAAAACAAAACTGCAGAACATTTTAGTCAGTGTGTTTTTTGTTAAAGAAGTGCTACTTTTGTTCGTTTTTACGGGTCTACGTCACTGCATCTTTATGGATTCCTTTTTTTCTTCCTCTCTCTTCGTCATCGCAGCAACTGTTCTTACAATGATACTTTAAAGCAGCTAAGCAGTTGTAAAAGAGCCAGGCATCTGATTCTCAGCTGTAATTTGGAAAATCATAGTATTCATATAAAAACAAAACTATGAATGCCGTAAAGACCAATGCACACTTTACATTAGCTTTTAAAACTGTGAAAACCTCTGACATTTTTTGATTTAAACTTTTATTCTGACTTCTAGCACTTATAGCACTAGCACTTTGCATTGCCTTGTTGCTGAAAATATGCAATATAAATAAAATTACCTTTGCCTTTACCTTTACCTTCTGGAACTTAACTTTTACCTTCTTCTAAAAGTATACACTATACTAACTTTATTAGGTTTATGACACTTACTGATGCACCAATTGAGCTTTTCACATCTGATACTGATAGCTGGTTTTCTTGACTGCTGACTTGTAACACATATACAAGAAAAAAGTGCTTTGCACTTTGTTTTCTTTCTTTGCTTTTTTTAAAAAGATACAAATACGTGCATCAACGCTTGAGTCTTTTGTTGATGAATTTATGTAAAGAAATTACTGGGTGTTCTTGGTTTTGATGCATTTATTGAATAAGAAAAAAACATTTTTTGATCATCTGATCAGTGATCATAACCGGTCGTGTTTGTTTTCTTTCAATAATCTTACCGGTTTTATTGTCATTGAAATGATTGCATTTTAAAAGTGTTCACGTAAACATGCGATCTGTTCATTTTAGTTGATGCCTGTCTAAGAATATTATCCATAACATTTATTTACTTTTCTCCAATTCTGATACACTCACTCTTAAGTAAAAATGAAGGAAGAAGAATGACGGAAACATTTTGTGGTTTTGTAGTAAATAACTCATCAGTAATAGTTAGTTTTTTTTATTGATGGAAGGAAAATGTGTCTTTGTGCTGGACCAGCTGTTTGTTTCAGACTCACAGAAGTAAAAGACATTTTGTCTTGTAGAATTTGTTCCCTGATTGAACTCTGTCTGCCCCTTAAATTCACCTTCTCTCTATTCAATTTATGCATTTACAGATTAAATAACGTAATTAAATTTTTCAACAACAGCATCACATGAATAATGTTTGTGACGCACTTCACAATGACTCCCACTACTTAAAAATATCGCAGCCAGTACCTTTCGCTTGCAAACAAAACTTTTATGGTGACACTTGCTTCAGGTGGGAATATTTATAAGAATTAAACGGCATATAGTAAGCTCATCTGGCTTTTTCTCTTCGTTTTCATCGGCAGGGGCCTATTTTCTTGCTGCCAATCTTCTGTTGCTGCTTCTTTGTGGATGCAGACAAAACCCTGAGAGCTGTTTGGCGCGGCAGGCATCCCTGCAGCTTCAGGGGACTTTGTCAGATGTGTACCCAGCACACAAAGCCCCTGGCCTGGCCGTGGGGATGGCAGCCTCTGCCTTGAACCTGAACGGCCTTGGAGTCATGAACAGGTACAAGGACTTTGATTAAAATCAGTTATTTCTACAAGTTTTATTACTATGTTTGTAAGAAACTGTTAGACCAAAGTCTTGAGATTGATCTTACTTATTGAAAGTGTGTGTTTTTTTGTTTTGGTTTTGCTTTTATTTGAAGCTTTGGTGTTTGTTAATGATGTATGTTTCCCTCCTCTCTGCAGCAGCAATCAGTTTCACTCCCAGCCAGGGTCCTCCAACGCCACATCTAGAACAAACACCAGCCCAGTCGGCCGACCTGTGCTGCCGGTTCCGGATCGGAGCACCTACTGTCCGTTACTGGGGGGAAGCCTGTACAGCCCAACGAGTCCTAAGGTAGCAACAGCACCATGTCCAGTCAATCTGGAAACATTTCTTTATATTTCCACCAGCTCCTGTGAAGTGAATTTAGAAACATATGCTGTTAACTTTAGATAGATGGTTAAAAAAGAGTGGACCACCATATTTTGTATGTATCTGGGGTCTTTGGATTACTTCTAGTCTTTAAGTGACTTTTAAACTTTGGTTTTTGTGACTCGTTGGAGACGGTGGTGTGTGGTTTTGTTAGCTTGAGAATAGAAATGCCCCCAGAAACCACCACTGTATGTGTTGGACGTAATACATTATTGTATTACGTCTTTTGGGTAAAGTGTGGACAATTGATTCTGTTCAATCTCTTATTAAAGTTTAATTTTGCTTGATAAAAATCTCCTCTATAAAACGTAGAAAAAGTGTTCCTATCTTCATAATACATCTAGAGAATAGGTTGTAGAAGGAGTAGAATGATATATATTAAGGAGATATTATGTCTGCAAGAATAAGAAGAGACAAAGTGTAGCGAAGTTTCGGGGCAACCTAAGAATACTTTCTTTTGATTTTTCAAAAGACAGAGTCAGAGTCACAAACCACAAGCTGAAGTTTCTGTAACCTGCATAGAATTATTTAATCCAAGTTTGGTTGGTCCAAAAAGCAGCATTTTGATACATCTTTCTTCAACTCGGCACCTTTAATAACAAAATACTTGCTATCAAGTATATACACAATATATTGTGTATATACAATATACACAATATACAAAATATACAACACAATAGGAAGTGTACTTGCTATTGTGTCAAAATTTATTTCAAGGCATTGTATTCTTTGTTATGAATAACATAGCAGTTTATTTTATTGTTAATTTGCTCTCAATTTATGCGAAATCAGGATGTGTTCACCATTTTGTAAAAATAAATCATTTTAAAGTATTTTTTTCTATATAGCACAACAGCAGCACTTTTGTTTTAATCCTGGATGGAAATAATCTTTGGATTTGATGTCAGGCTAAAGGTGCTCACTCCACCTTCACAAGAGATGTGATGGTGTTTTTATATCATAAGATCTTATTTCATCCTTAATTTTTAAATAATAAAAAAATAATGTAGTTATTTACAAAAAAATTATACCTGTACTAGAAAGCACGCTGTTTCTGATTTTTAACCCATAATAGTCAAATCACAATATGTTTCCTTCCCTGGAGTTTAGTTTAGAAGTTAAAGCTACTCAACTGCAAACATCAATAAATTTGTCATAAATGCGTCAAAGTAACTTTACATTATTGTGAATTATTAATGGTGATTGCTAATGTCCCTTCTTTCTTCCCTTAGACGAGCCCCCGATCTCTTAGCCAAGCCTTTGTCTTTCCCCCTCCTCCAAATTTGCTCTCCCCCTGCGACACAACTCGCCCTCGCTCCCCCTCGCCGCGAAGCCCGGAGCGCCTGGGAGTCAATGTGGGCCAACGCATCCGACGCCTGAGCGGTGAAGACAGAGGGGAGGGAGACGGGCAAGAGGAGACGGGAGGAGGGACCAGAGGGAGCGAGGCGCGAGAGGAGAGGAAACGTCAGGAACATCTGCTCCGGATCCACAGAGAGCTGCAAAACGTTGAGGTGATTTTATCTACTTTCTAACGGAAATTTATCTTTATATAGTCATCTATGCAACTCTTTGTTTACATTTGATTATGCAAAGATTTTCAGTCAGGATGAGAAGTCAGAGGAATTTACTTCTTTATTTTTTTAAGTTAATTGAATAACAATGTTTTTAAGAGCTTTCTGGTCACACCGTAGCAATCTGTGTACCGTTTTCCAACATGATTAAACTTTCTTTAGCTATTGTATCTGTGTAATATTTATTATCACAGATTAAAGCTAAGGCAGTAAAGTTATTTTTCAAGAACTGTTGGGTTAAGGTTTGTTAAACAGGTAATTCTTTTCTCTATTTATTAGAATGTGCTAATTGTGGTGTCCTTACTTTCTGAGTCATTCTACTCATTATATTTCTGAAAAATATAAATTAAACTGATATTTTAAAAGATTTTAATATACTTAGCCTAAACAATTAGAAGGTTTTAAAAGTTGTATTAAGTATAAAACTAACATTTCCTGCATGCGTATGTTCTTAACTTGGCTTGGAATGCTTAGTTTTATTTTAAATAGTGCTGTATTTACCTATCCACGTTATAGTGGGATAATGTCCCATAATCTCAGTTTATATACAGCATCATCCGAGCAGGTCATAGATACAAATTCTGTTGATGTAGAAATTAGTGAGCCGTTGTGTTTCCAAATACAATTTGTTTGCTTATATTTATACTGAATTTATTGTTAGACAATGAAAAACAAATGGAATCATAATAAATGTTCAAAACAAATACTCCTTTATTATTTTTGTCTTTTAGGTCAGGGGAAAAGTGGGCATCTTTGAGGCCCACATTTCCGGGATCCGCACCCAGGCCCTGAACAGTGAACTCCAGCGCAGTCCTCGGACGACAAGACGAGCGACTAGCCAGTCCTCTTTGTCTCCCAGCCAAGGAAACACACTTCTCGAAAATCCAATGACCCACCCACAAGTAACTAAAGTACCTTCTGTTGCCCAAAATGGCAGAGAGGTGGAGGAAGGGATGACTGAAAGACTAAAGAAGGAAAGTGGAATGGATGAGCGCGAGAAGAACAGCAATGCTATGAAGTCAAACACAGAGAACAAGACACTGATTGATCAAAATGACTGCCATTCACAAACAACGTTACAAACTCCTTATGGGGATAAACGGATTATTCGTTGTTTGCCTGAGACGTCAGTAAAACATTCAGCTACAGATGAGGAGAATAAGGAAAAACTGAGAGAAAGGGAGGAGGAAAAAGTTAGAAAGGAGGTAGAAAACAGAGAAATGGAGCGAGATGAGCGAGAACGGACAAACAGAGAAAATAAAGATGAGCAGGAGGATCAGTGGGAATCAAAAGTGCTGATTCAGACCGAAGGAAAAACGTTTATCAATATCTCTGAAGCCCCTGCGTTACCTCAAGGACATAACAGTAATAACGTGAAGCTGAGTTCGCTGAACGCACCTGATCAAACATCCGACCATTTATCCTCCCTGCTTCCCTCCATCCCCGCAGTCATAATCACCGACCACGGTTTGGAGAGCCGGTCTCAAACTACCGACGGCTCTGGCTCGGAGCGGGGACTGTCACGGTCCCCCAGCCCCAGCTCCAGTCCTGTTCCATACTCCTCGTCTCGCCCTCTCAGGAAGCTGTCCTCCTCCTCCGCCTCCTCAGCTGGATTCTCCTCGTCTTGGGAAGAGTCGGAGGATGATGTTTCCAGTGACACGGAGAAGGGAGACAATCTCCTGAATCCTGCACATCTCAGTTCTAAGCAGAAAGCGGTGAGTCGACCCAAAATTTGTTTTGGTTTTTGTCTTTGTCAGCTTGAAGAAAAGCTTGTCATTTACAGAGTTCCTTAAGGATTTCTTTTATTTTCATGAGAATAATGAGCAATTTTTGATTGCACTTTATATTTCATAAAAAGATTAACTCAGTTGTATTGAGTTGTTGTTTTAGATCTAAGTAACATTTCTTATCTCAAATCTCTCTTAATAATGACTTAAGCGGCAGTATACTGCTCTATTACTTTATGGTTTAAGTGTTTTATCTCTGTTTATTGAGGGATTACTTGGTGTCTGTATTCCCATCTGCAGGATCCAAAGTTTTGTAGCCAGGTTTCTAACTGGACCCAGAAAATAGACAGCTACATAGCAGAAAAACAGACACTTAAGAGGGAGATCTTTAGTTGATGCCATAGTGGAGGACAATATTGGTTAAATGGATAATAGCTATACAATATTAGTAGATATTGATAAACAGTGTTAAAGTCTTTTTGCTTCAGATTCATTGAAAACCTAGGCCCTAGGCACTGTATTTTAATGTGCTATTATTGGATGTGACATTTAATTATCTGATCTTCCTGGATGAGTAGAGGTGTGAAATCAACATTCAACAGATTTAGCACTTGGTAAACATCCATTGAATGCTTTTTAGAGCTTTTCTTAGGCGCAAATATTCGTGACAAAGTTGTTGGATCAACCCAGAAGGCAGAAACAGTGAAAATAATTATTACTGCAGTTATTTAGCAGCGTGAGTTGGTTCATGTTCATAGTTCACAGGTCACAGTTCCAATATTAACAGGTCCACATTATAATTACTTATAATTATATGTACTTCATGACATTATTGACCAACTAGGGCACTGAATTTGTCGGTGCCTAACATTTGTAACCCTCCTTAAATGTGTTTTGTTCTCCCTTTGCTCACATAAATAGTATTTTATAATGGTGAAACTCCCTAAAAAAGTCGCTCATATTCATACATAAGCAAAATGAGTAAAATACTGAGTGAAAAAAGGCTTATTAAGACGATGTTCCTATTAGCACTTACCTTTTTTGAACATTCAATTTATTGCATGGTCGAAAACACACAGTAATAATGAATTACTGCCAGACACTAAAAGTTGAAGTTACCTTGGACAAATGGTAAAAAATACTTACGTCAGTTGTTTTTATGATTGTACGGACATAAAATTAAAATAATTCAAAGTGGATTATGCATAATTGTGGTCATAAAGGCATTAAAATCTTTCTTTATTAATAAAATTCTGATTCATTCTAAACTTATTTAGCTGACAAAAATTGCAGTTATGTAAAAATCTGACATCATTGGTGCTGTTACTTCTGCTGCTTATAATATGCACAAAGGTCTCAAGGAAAAGTTTTCTGTGTCTCCTGCCAACAAGTAATACAGTCATGATGAAAAACACACGCAAAAAAGCAAAACACAGTTGATTAGTTTGAATAGTTGCCATTAGTTCAAATTCTTACGTTAGGATGAAGACTTTACAGTCAAGTTGAAAGCAAGAAAAGAGACATATGCTACATACAGTACAGACCAAAATTTGGACACACCTTTTAATTCATTGAGTTTCCTTTATTTTCATGACTATTGACATTGTAGATTCACACTGAAGGCATCAAAACTATGAATAACACATGTGGAAATATGCACTAAACAAAAAAGTGTAAAACAACTGAAAATACCCCTTATATTCTGGTTTCTTCAAAGTAGCAACCTTTTGCTGTGATTACTGCTTTGCACACACTCTGCATTTTCTTGATGAGCTTCAAGAGGTCGTCACCTGAAATGGTTTTCACTTCATAGGTGTTGCCCTGTCAGGTTAATAAGTGGGATTTCTTGCCTTATAAATAGTCATGAAAATAAAGAAAACCCATTTTAATTAGAAGGTGTGTCCAAACTTTTGGTCTGTACTGTATATCGGGTCCTTTTAAAGATGGTAGAATAAATTATGTGGCGTTTGTCATGTAAAAACAAGCGCTGTTCATTTCAAAGTCCTCAAAAAAATTGTTCATGCACCACACTGCTAATTAGTAATTGTGGCTATATCTTGTTTTGAAAGTGTAATTTGTAAAAGTGCTATCGTCAGCCAAGTATTTATTACCGACTGTTGTTAATATTCACTTTGGATGCTGTGCAAGTGACTGCAATGACAACACTTTTTTTTAATTTTTATTTTGTTTTATTCTACTTAACATAACATAATGGCATGGCTTTTTAATGCAGTTTTTCCTCCATTAGCTTGTCTAACTGCTGTGACAGGAAGTTCTTGTTTGGTTTTATTCTTCTGACTTTGGCTAAAGGGTCTCAAAGGGTGCAGGATGGATTACTGGAATGTCTTTATAGTTGTTCCCTCTTTCCATCCAATAGCTTTTATTAATTTTGTTGATCCCCAATCCCAACTGGGAGCTTATTGCATGTGTTTGTCGCATTACTTTGTTTGTAGAAAACCATTCTTTAATCCGTCTCTGTATAGAACGTCATCTACACGCAGGCTGTTTAGCTAAACTGCTGAACGGAGCCATTAAAGCACAACACCAGTTTTATTGTCTAAAATATTTTCACTGAGATTATTGGAAGTGCATTTTGTTCTTTTTCTTTCCTGGAAAGAGTTTGCCCTGACTTTTTTTGTTTTACTTTGTCTATGTGTTTATTGCAACAGGGTGGTATATCACACGCTGAATGAAAAGAAAGTACTATTCGTAGCACATAATCAGCTTACACAACGTCCGCATTCATTCACAAACAGAACTTACAGGTTTTAGTTGGGGCAGAGAATTTAGTCAACATAAATTAACTCAACTCATAAGTGATTTACCCATCACACCATGCAGGTAAATTGTCTGAATTGCTCTGGATTCAGGTGCCATAAAATCAAGTTTTACATGTAAGACAGAATAATAAGCTTCTCTTTTAGTGTTTTGCTTCAGGAATCCCTCTTTATGCCCCTTGCTGATGTTCCTGAATATGCCTCTGCATGTTTCTGAATGCTTCTCTGTCAAATTGCGTCAAGCCCACCACCTGAGTTACCTCAACACTAGCAGGGATCGCGCCCTGTTCTTGCTAATGTGCAGTTCTGAAGCCGTGTGAGATTGTGCGTGTTATAAAACAAGGTGAAGGCATGAGAAATTGCCTTCACCTCCTGAATGTCAATGCAGCTAAACGCCAGGCCCTTTTCGGGTTTGAAGTGTGTGTGTAAGCATGTGGGAGGCAGCTTTTTACAAAATCACTTGACTTTCCTTTGAAAGGAAGGATTGTGGGACTGATTTTGCATTGTTTTAAAACTTCCTCCCTTATAAGTGACCTTTTTGGCAAACTCTCAGTAAGATCTTTTTAACAGAAGTTTGCTGAAAGATTGCAAATTGAAACCAACCTCTCCACTTACTCTGCTGTTGTATAAATCATTTGTTTAAATGAATTTGGCTTAAAGATTTGAATAGGGTTTGTATTGTCTTTTGCATGTTTCCATTCATTGTTGTTTTTTTCTATTTGTCCGGATAAAGATAGAAGCCAAAGCTCTCGGTGCAATTTGCAAGCAACATATGGGCACATCATGACGTTGTCTGACATGTAGCTTGATTTTGTCTCTGGCTTGTTACAGTTCCTGATCCGTCCTTTAAGGAAATCTGATGTGTTTGTGCAAGAGGCAAACGTGCAGAAACACATAAAGCGTGCTTGCTCGTGTAGGAGGTATGTGGGAGAGAGTAGAGGGACAGAGAGAGGAGGAGTGATACAAACACAGTGGAACTGAATAAGAATTTAGCTGCTACAAACACCAACAAGGAAATAAACCATTTTCATAGTATTTAGTCTGCAGAAAAGACAAAGAAAAACTGAAAGCGGGTCTTTAAAAGGTGTTTGTCATACCATTGAATGTTCCAGGAAATGCATAGATGTGTTAACATGGCTCTGACACAGCTATAAATGCCAGAGCGTGAATCAAACGAGGGCTAGAAAAAGGAATTATTTTATTGCATGCTAGGTGTAAAAAAATGCAAATGTGAGACACATCCAAACACATTATTTCTCAGTTATGAGTTGATCCCTTTGCTCTGCTTTGCTGTCCATTTGTTTTATAAATTTTTGCAGACAACCGTTTCTTTAATAAAGGCATTTTAGAGTGACGTTAAATGCTAAATATTTGTAGAGTGTTGTGACCATTAAGATGAATTGAAAACATTTTTTTCCGACAGAAGGTACACGTAGAGACATTTGGTAGATATTTTAACTATCTCGCATCTCTCCTAAAATACAAGTCACTTAGAAATGTGCTGGCAGTTTTTTTTCCTGTTCTGATAATGTTTGCAGCAGAAAGACACCTGTCACAGATTGGCATCGGTGTTTCAGTTGAGCTCTGTGGAGGAAAAAAATGAAGCTTCGACGAGATAATAGCTGTTTGTTGCAGCTGGGAAATGTCTTCAGGAAACAAAGCTACAAAAGAAAACTTCAAAGAAGCATCTGGATTAATAGGATACATTTATTGTAACATTCAGAAGAATTTATTCAGGGCATGTTTGAAATGGTAAATATTCTGCTTTTTGAGGAGATATAAAAACGTTTTTATTATTATTAATTAATTGACAGTACAAATTTTTTGTTGATTTGCCTTTAATATTCTGCATATAATTTCCACATATTAAAATTTTTTTTCTTTACTTTATATTGCAGTTTTCAATCAAAAACTTTTCTATAATATTAAACGCCTCATTCCACAAATGCGGTTCCTTTAACACAACTTAGTCATTTCCTTTTTTTTTCTTCAGATTTAACCTCAACTAGGACTTGAAATTACATCTATTCTCATAATAATATGTCAGTTAAAAAAAACAAAATCAATCAGAAATTAGAAAACTGGGTTTTTTCACGTAAGCTCATGTGGAGCAATTGGTTCTGTGAACTCTGAGAGAAAAAATAGGGAAATGGTACAAATTTAGTTTGAGATACAAACATTTTTACATTTTTCAAGTATGTTGGGGCAATTTGCAGAATTTGTTCTTTTAAGAACAATTTTTATGGCTGCTTAACAAATCTACTTCACTTATAAAAAGTATTTATAATTTTCTTTTTCTCTCCCAAAACTTATTTTGCAGGTTTCCATTTCAATTCTTTACCATTTCAAGGCAATTTTTCACTTAAAATGTTCAGAGTTACACAAGTATTTTTGGTTAAGTGTAGTCATTTCTAACTAGTTTTTATTGAAAAATGTAGCTCACATGTATTTTACGTGATAGTAAAACAAAGTATAGACTATTTTTTTTAAAATAAAACCTCAGTTGTCATTAGCTTAATATTGACACTATATTTTCTACATAAATGTGAATGTGTCATACTTAATCAACTAGTGGCATTTGGACAATTAGTGAACCCAGCTGTGCAGTTCCTGTAGGACAGCATTCCTAACCCAATCACGCTCACATCTCGGTCCTGCTGGTTCTGTGGAAGAATTTGTTAAAATGACGTTGTAACACCAGCATAGTCCCTTTTTGTTTTTATACTGCTGATTGATATTTAGGCTTATAACATATTTCAGTGCCTTGCCAGTTCATTTTGAGTCAGATAAGTCATACAGACAGAGGTTGGAGTGCTAACTCAAAACTTTGTTTTTTGCTTTGAGCTTTATAACTTTTATTGGCTGGTGTTTCAGCTGTTCTCTGTGGACGAAGCCAGCTTGATCAAAATATTATGAATACTGCACAGGCTGTGAATTTTAAAAACAAGTTGTGGGAAATGTACTAAAGAAAACAATCACAGTTTTTGCCAACAGCGTCAAAATCGTATGATCTTCCAATATTGTGTGGCCCCAATTTT
Source organism: Xiphophorus maculatus (assembly GCF_002775205.1). Taxonomy (NCBI): domain Eukaryota; kingdom Metazoa; phylum Chordata; class Actinopteri; order Cyprinodontiformes; family Poeciliidae; genus Xiphophorus; species Xiphophorus maculatus. The sequence continues at coordinate 14,686,794 of NC_036457.1, read as the reverse complement.
AGAAAGTGTGTCATCTTTCAGCCAGTGTGAAACTGCTGTTTCTGATTCTTTTTCGTGGTCTGTCTCAGGACAAAGAATGCTACTTTGCTTTCTTCACCATCCATCGTGAGAATCTTTCTGTGCTTGAGATCTTTGTAAGCCACTTGACACATCGTCCTACAAGAGCAAAAGCTTGTGGCTTCTTCAGAACTCGGTTGTCCAGCAGTCAGTCTTTAGCTTTGCGTCCTTTGTTAGCTGGGGAAGGACATTCATGTGGTTTGGCTCTCTTAGAGCTACGTTTGTGATGATCATGGAAAAAAAATTAACTAAATATTTTTTTGAATGCTAAATTAACTATAATAATTATTAATAATCATATATTTTTATTGGGATTATTAAGAATTAAATAGTTTTTTTTTATGTACAAAAAAAATGCTTTTCCTGTTATTTTATTGTTTAGCTTCTCACTTTGTCAGGGCTGGAATAAAACTCCTTCATCTTTCAGATCTTATGCAGACTCAGTCAAGACTTTGAAGCTATTTTGGGCAGAAGCAGCAAAAAGGATGCACAGCAGGACATCTAGAAGCGAAGTGACACACGCATAGTGTTACGAAACCATATGTAGAGTTTGTAAAGCACGGGATGCTTGAAAAGATTTCTATAAACTTTCTGCAGCTGAAAAAGATGCGCCTGTTAAATACACAGATCGACTATATAAACAAGCTGGCCTTTTTGAAGCGAAGGCCACACCCGTCCTGCAGTAACCGTAAACCCTAACACATCATCGGCACACCTTATGCACACATTTCTCTACAAATTTAGTCAGTTAAATATCACACATTCATTAGCGTACACACAGAAAGTGTAACCTGGTAAAGCTACACTCACATCCCTTTTTCTGTGTCTCTGATAAATGTGGTAACACGCTGACCCAAACCCAACATCGTCACCTTTCGTGTCAATTTTATGCTTTTTCCTGCGAATTTAACCAAAATGAGAGATTTCTTTTGGCCGTACTTCACTGAGGTGAGCAGACATTTTTACTGTATGTCCAGCACTGTAAGTCAACTGAACTATCAGCACACAAACACACACACGCACACACACACCCCGTTTGTACTGCAGTGGAAAATCTTCACCACCACAGCGCAAGTTGCCTAGCAGCCCAGTGACGTCAAACCGAGTTTCCCTCTTACAGCTGTGCAGAGTCTCTAAGTTTATGGGTGTGTGTTTAACCCAAGTGTGTGTTAGTTGCAGTGCCTACTTGGTTTACCGTGAGAGGGGAACCACTGGTCAGTCCTTTATTTGGTGCTTTTTGTGTGAGTTTGGAGAATGCAGCTGCATGTTTTATGCATGACATGAAGAAGTCGGGTCAAACTGCTGTCACTGCTGAGTTTGGTGGCCTAGATGACAGACGGCCTTTACTGGACCCACTGCTCGGGGGAAACCCTGCTGGCTCTGACACACGGTTATGAGAAAACACTCATGCATGTGAGCCAGAGATCAATATGTAGGAGTATTAAATGCACTGACATTCCCTGGCAAATTTGCAAAGGATCCCCTTGAATCACTTTGGCTTTTTTAGTCTTGCAGAGTCAAGCCTAGATCGAAACTCAGATTGGCTCTTTAATGTTCCATAGTGACCTCAATTTGGAAAGAAGTCTTCTTATCTAACTGCGATGTTTGGTTACGACATAACTGAACAGCAGCCACATTCAAACCATCTAACCTCCTTTCTACTGTAAGGTCTTTCTTTTCCCAGCTCACCAGCACAGTCAGTATTTCAAAGCTGTTTTTCCAAACCTTGGTTACCAAAGGATTAATCATGCTCTCCCCAAGGACGTTGTTTAAACTGCGTCACCCTCACTGCAGCCTAATGGTGCCTGTGTGCTTGATTTTTCTTTCTTCTTTGACTTGCGAGTAAGTGTGTGTTTGTGTTGTGTTTGTGCACCTCGTAGTCTAAACTTTTGCAGACTCAGACAGTTGCAGTATTTGTATCTGCAAGGGGACCTTGTGGTGAGAGATATCGAGCCTGTTGTTTCCTCAGAGTCTCTCCGTTGAAAACATCAGCGTGCATCAGTGTTTCCCCTGCTTGTGCACATTACACATTAGTAACCCAGAGTTACCCTTTGCCCTGAGTGTCTTTTTTTAACCATTTAACACCTTTTACTGCACTACTTTCCGCATGCAAACAGCTGATATCAGGTCACATAACTTCAGTTTCTTTTTATTGATAATTAAACATTATATTCCTATATATCTGTGCATATTTTTAAGATAACCTTTTTGACATAAAACCAATGAATTTGTAGCTTCTGCAAATTCATGTAGCTGATGTGTTGAAAATCATGCATGTTTTAGAGCCAGTAATGACCAGTGACCAGTAAAACCTCTCTTGCTTAGTGGCTCTCCCTTGTTTTTAGTCTTTCCTCTATCTACTGTTTACAGTGGGCAAGGCCAGTTTTTTTTTCTGCCTTATTTTGTTTGTAGTCAGTGGCGGATGTGGAAAATACTGTCGCTAAGGCAAGCGGCAACCCCCCCTTCCTCAACTTCCTGTCTGCAAGAAGTTCCTTCGCTTACAATTTCCTCTCTCTCTCTTCGACTCTCCCTCAATGGAAACTTTGCTGTTCTTCCTGCTATCCTCCTGTCACTCAGCCAGTCTGGGGACGGAGATAGAAGAAATCTTTCACCGAGCGGCCAAAGATGTGAGACAGACTGAAGCTGGCGGCAAAGGGAACTTACAGACAGAGGGAAAAGGCTTTTGAGCCTTCAGCGGCTTTCTAAAAGCAGTCTTACTTCTTTTTTCTTTTTCTTTTTGCAGACATGAAGAGACATGAGTATGCACACATATCATTTTTTGGGTAATTATATCCAGAAGAAACCCTCAATCAGCACTGTGGGGATATGAATACACTGTAGATGTTTGCACTGAGAAGAGTAAATCAAACACTGATCTAACAGAACTTGAAAACTTTAAATCAAACACCATTAAATTAAGACTTGTTGGATTTTTTTTTAACAGTCTGAGGCCTCTTGTTAAGTTTCAACAGATGTAATTAAGCTTCACTAGAAAAGCTCCCTTTTGTAGAAAACATCTTATCTAAAGCCAGGAGGGCAACAAGGCATCTTTCATTCATCTTATAGACAGTAATTTCTCAACAAAGTGGAAGCCAAGCTGAAAAAATGTCTGTCCTGTTGGATCACAGACACTTTGGGAAAATCCCAGATTGCAAACAGGAAAGAGTAGTGTATATGTGGAAACAAATAATATTAAGACTTTGCACACACTGAAAATAAGAAAATGCAGCTCCAACTTAAAAACAAATGCATTAATTAATAAGTAATAACATTATGTTTATCAAAGTTAATTTATTAAGTTGTCAAGGTAGACAAACACGATTAAAGTACATTTGATGAATTTCATTCTATTTCTTATGACCAACTAACACAATTTTTTAAGTCAGAGCTTCATTTTCGTTTTGTTTTTCTGTCAGATTGAATGGAGAGCATCTTTAAACATTTATTTTCAAGTCTTGTCCCACATTTTATTTTGGGTTTAGTTTTGACCTTGACTGATCCACATGAACTCATGAGCATGCTTTGATCCAAACCATTCCATTGCAGCTCCGACTGAATGTATAGAGCTGTTTTCTTGCTGAAAGATTAACCTTTACTCCATGTTTAAGTGCTTTGTGCCTCCAACATGGTTTTCTTCCTCGACTGTACTATATTTTGCGCCACTGACCTTCACATCAACTCTGACCAGCTTCCCTGAGCTTTCAGAAGGAAAAATGCCACCACCGTGTTTCACTGTAAGAATGGTGCAGTCAGCACCTTCTTGCTGCAAGGCAACAGTGCTGCCAACTGGATCACTGTGCAGTCCACATTGAAAAATTAATTTCTGAATACATTTTCTTGTTTTAAAAGTACAAAAGAATTGACATGTATAGGCTGGAGGAAGTACAAGCGATTTAATTAAGTTCTGTTTAAGATGAGAATGGAATCATTGTGTTACATCAGTGTCCTAATTCAACAATAACAACCTGCAGTTTATCTAGTTACACGTCTTTAAGAATTGCTGACAGAAACAGGAAGTAATACAGTCAATAGAATTTGTTATATTTAGTCTGTACTGTCGACAAGTCGAATTGTCTTAAAATGTAGATAAACTAGACAGTCCCTTTGATTGCTTAGGTGCATTGTGAGTTTAAGTAATTAAAATTCACATGAAGTCTGCAGTAAAGTCCCGAGTAGGTTACCATAGAGTGTGGGCAATGCTGGTTTGAATGCTTCCTTTTGTTTATATTAGCTATTGTTGTGGGTTTTTTTTGTCATCATCATTATTCACCCAGAAAAAAAAGTAAAAAAGAAAAATACTCTAACTGCTTTCAAGTATAAAACATATCTAAGAGGAATTTGTTTGACTTCTAATTAAATCCAGATTATTTTGCATTCTCAGACTCACACACACTTTGCTCCATCTGTTTTTCAATTGTCAGGACCTGTGTGGAGATTTGCATGTCCAGATTATGCTTACCCTGTGTTTTGCCAATCAAATGACCCCGCAGTTGTTTGTGCCTGCGCTCAGTCAGACACACACAGGTGTAAATGTTGCTGAGGTTGGGAAAGAGGTGCCCGAAGAGCCGGGTTTTCCAGCTGTGAGAGGAGCGCAGGCCGGTCAGGTCGTCACTTCTGTCAGGTTGCCTGGTTGACTGGCAGCCCATCTGTCACGATGTGGTCTGCATGGCTGTGTTCACTGTGGAGTGTTGTGGCATCACTCGTAGCCATCTTCATCATCACTGTCATCCACCGACGCAGCAGCCCTCAGGTAACCCACGCAGGAGATTTTTTTTAACTCAGATCTACACCTACTGAAAGATTCGTGTTTGACAAACTAGAACTAGCAAGATTTTACTGAGCAGTAGTGATTCTAGGTGGAATAATCGATGATTTGAGTTTTAATTTTAATTTATGAAAACCTCTGAAGTACTTTCTGCGAAGGTCACATAAAGACCATGTTGGGTGTTGCTCTGTTAAGCTGGTGCAGACTCTTGCCTTGCATGCTGGAAAGTATGACAGAACTCGCAGAGGAAGCGCTAACTTCAGCCAGTAGCCACCACTCTTTTCCTTCCTGCTCATTGGCTAAACAAGTTGACAAAAATGAGATAAGTTCCAAACTTTATGAGTGTTTAGAAAACAAAAACAAATATGTTGGCTGATAACCGAATGTTTTAGCCACTTTGTTTAATTTCCAGCCTTAATTACTGATAATACATGTAAACTAAGCAATTTCCTGCCTCCAGGCCGCCATAATTTTCCCTTTAACCAATCCGCTCTCCTTTGATTTTTTTTTCTTGTTAAATATAAAAGAAAACATTCTCTGTTTATTGGACCTCTCAAACTGAGAAAGGTTTAGACTTTCTGCTCAGGGACCCATTTCAGATGACCTCACTCTTAATGAGTTTCCATCATGTGATTTCTATAAACGCCAGGGTTTGGGTGTCTTTTGCTGCTTGAGTTTTTTCCTAACCCCTTCACTGGTCCAGAGAAGAAAAAAACATCATGTGACTTTTGAATGCTTTGAATGAAAGTGTGTGGACATGTTTAACCATAGATAGTCATAGTAACAGCTGATGAATTTTCTTCAGGTCCAGATTATTGGACGTGGGTTAAATGTCTCCTTCTATGGTTCGCTCCTCTCTTATCTTATCCCTCTTCTCCTCACTTCTCCTCCTGCTGCTCTTCTTCTTCCCTCAAGTTATTTGGAGACATAATATTATTTCTCCTGATTCTCACAGACCGGAGGAAATCTTCTCTCAGTGAGGTCATCGTTAACTTTCTATTTGCAACATGAAGCGAGAGGATTTTGTCATATTAGTCAAGCGGTGTTTAGGAAGTTGGATTTTCGACACATATTTTCAGCTTGCCTGCAATCACTGGTGACCTTGTTGTCGAACAGCCAAGCTTTGTTTGAACTCTCAGAGTCGAGCTGAATTTTTCCACATCTGATGTAATGATCCCGCTGTTAACAAAAAAAAAGTGTCTTGGATTGCTGGGATGGAGATTGAGTTTTCATTGTACAATACTGGCTTGTACACTAAAAGTCTGTTTTATTTCTATTTTAGATTTCCAGAGTTGTTGTGCACCGGGTTTATTTATGCAGAGTAAAAACGGATTCTCAGCAAAAGCCACATTCCAACCACAAACCTCTGCGAATAGTAATAATTTTTTTCATTGGCACACACAAAGTAGTGTATAATTGTAAGGTGGAAAGTAGTTCTACATAATTTTTAAATAATGTACAAGAAATAAATCTGAAAAGTGTGGCATGTCATTGTTTTCAGGCCTCTAAGTCAGTACTTTTGCAGAAACCCTCCTTTGTTGGAGTAACAGCTGCAATTCGTTTTTGATATCTCTACCAGCTTTTAAACTAATCTTTCTGCAGATTGAGGCTTCCCAGCATGATACTGCCACCACCTTGTTTCACAGTTGGGGACTGTGACACAAGTCCCAAACTGTTTCGCAGTCCCACACATGTCACAAGTTTAATGTTGGACTCATCTGACCAGAGAGCAACTTCCCCACATGAAGGCATAACTTCTTATGATTCTATTTCAATAGTAGCTTTGTTCTTGCGGCTTTTTCTCAAGGCCCAAGCTTTATTGTGTGCAACTTTATTTATACTGAGTCTAATTTACACTTAGGCTGACATCATTTCCTAATCAAATGACCTCTAAAGATTTCAGTTGCACAGAGTTGTATATATATGTGTGTCAGAGTAACAATTGCTTGATATAAATGCTCACCAGACTTTTCTGATTTTTATTTGTAAGATGTTCTTTCGCTTCACAGTTATGAACTACTTTATTTTGGTCTATTGCATAAAAGCCCAATAAGATACAATGAAATTTATGGTTGTAACAGAATATGGAAAACACAATTAATGAAGAACAGCTTGAGCACTATAAAGAGAGATAAATCTTTATTGTCATTGTCACAAGGACAACGAAATTCAAAGGGTGCCATCAGTCGGTGCACATGCCCAAAAACAAAAAATAACTGTCTCACAATTCACACACAACGCAAGAATCAACAAACAACTGACAAAAAAATAAATAAATAAAAAAATAAGAACAGCCACATTCTCACATAAAGCCAGAGAACTAGTAAAAAAGAAGGAAGAGTTGGAGAGAAAAGCTGTTTATGTTGAAACAACAATGCTGTGTGTGTACGTGTAGTTGCGTGTGTTTGTGTGTGTGTGTGTGTGTGTCACTTTGTGAATGAGTGTCTCTTTGTGAGGCAGGACTCCCACAGTTCAATGCATCCCTGCCAGGGACAGGGTGAGCCTTTGCTGAAACGCTGGGTCTATTCGTGTTTGTGTGAGTTACCAGGGGAAACCCTGGCTCAGTTCTCCAGAGTTTAGTTAAAATGTTAGAAAACAACACATGTAAAAAAAGAAAAGATGACTGCCCGAGGTCACGGATAGTCAACACAATGTATGTGTGTGTGTTTTTTTAGGCGCACGTGTTTATTATGTCTCTCATAGGTTTTTAGGAAAACAGTGAAAAGCAGATAATTAGCCAACATATTTAAAGACAAACTTTAAAGCTGCTTCTCTTCTTTATTTAAACTTACATTTTGACATTATTTAACCAGGTAAACCCCGTTGAGATCTAGATCTCATTTTCAAGAGGGACCTGGGCAAAAAATTTGCAATACATAGCAACCTGGTTACAAGGTAAAAACAATTAATACATATGCACAAGTATAAAACAATAAAAACAATTTAAAAACAATGACACTGTTTCATAGAATCTTGTTACCTATCTTTAAGAACTGCTCGAAATAAGTGCAGTGAAATCATTTCCGACATCTTAAGTTCAGACTGCAACTGATTCCACGCTGTGGGGGCCAACACACTGAATGCCTGCTTCCCTTTTTCAGTTTGAAAGCGTGGGACATTTCAAGGGTAAATACATTATTCAGCCAGTTGGTTTATTAGGGTTGGATTTGAACCTGTTCACTGGGTTGAAGTGAAGTTTGTTGGTAAATGGTGCTGTGTAAGTGAATTGAACTGAATATACTACTGTTTCACAACCTTCTACTGCCTCAGATTGTAAACAGTTGTACAGAAATTAAGTTCATTGTGTTTAGCTGTGAAGCAGATACTAAATCTAATGGAGATTGTTTATTTGAATGTAGCCCATGCAGTCCATGCAAAATATAGGTATGATGCAAATGTGCAACGAGACATAATCGTGCAAAATATTGAACTAAATCTTTAGTCTAATGCATGTATGTTGTTGTATTGCTGAAACATGACTTGGAAAGTAAGTTATTAAACACAGTATACTTTTTATACTGCAGATAGTGGTACTTCACGCTCATACCACTAGGTGGCGGCAAATGACTTTCAAAATATTTTTTTTTGTTTAAAATTTAGATCAACAGGCATCTCAGCTGCTCAAAGACCAGAAGCAAATTGTGTCAAATTCTAAGCTCGTCTCAAATATTAGTCTAAACTGGGTGGAAACTGAATAAGTCAGAAAACTGCTTTTACTGTTAAGGTCGTAAACATTCTTATCAAAAACCAGTTTCTGTTTTTCTTATAATTCTTGTTTTTCTATTTGAGAACAGATGAGACCACAGTCCATGCTGTTGAGGTTGTATACCTAAAGTCGTCTGGTAGTTTAAACCTCTATGGTAGTTCAAATCTGAAACCTTCCAGAGGTTAATCTTTATTAGCTATGGCTCTGTTATCTACTTTTACTAAACGATAATAATAATTATTTTTTTATATTCCACTTAATATATTCTTGGAGAGCAGCTGATTCTCTGCCCATGTAGCTACTCAGAAATAAACATCCTGAATGTCAGCATGCTCCAAGTCTAAGTATTGCAGTATAACAAAGTAGAGATACATGATAAGACTCCAGGGGAGGAACACTCCACTAAGGCTCTTTGTTTCTCTGTGTGTGTTTATGCAGCACAAGTCATGGAAGAAGATAAAGAACATGGTCCACTGGTCTCCATTTGTTATGTCCTTCAAGAAGAAGTATCCCTGGATTCAACTGGCTGGACATGCAGGTATGCATGCACATGTTGCAGAACACAGGCGACTTTCTGGTGACATAAGCAAGGGACGGTTGAATCCTAAGTGCTCTGACACATCTAGCTGAAAAGTGGTTGGCTGCAATGTTAGCGCTATACATCATCATGTTGGACCCCATGGAACCTGTTTGTTTAACAGAGATCTAAATCACAGCTGAAGTGACTTCAGTCAGCTAAACTAAGCTACGGTACCTCAGGCTCTTTCTGCAGCTGCCTGACTGTAAAGGTTTTTCTCTTCACAGGGAGTTTTAAAGCGGGTGCAAATGGACGCATATTAAAAGTAAGAAATTAGTTTCAAATCATCTCTGTTATTAACAGCTTCCTCATATTTGTAATTCTGATTTAAATGCTCATTTGTTAATGATGTCTTTTAGAAACACTGTGAATGTGAGCAGCGCTGCTTGTCCCGGCTGATGGAGGATGTGCTGAAGCCCTATGTTCCTGGTTATCATGGAGACGTGGAGAAGGATGGCCAGAAATACAACCAGATGGAGGATCTGCTGGCAGAGTTCGACTACCCATGTGTAATGGACTGTAAGATGGGAGTGAGGTGAGAGAATGCAAAATTGTTTTCACAAAATGTTTTACATAATGTACTTAATTCCACTGACTGCTCCAGGTTTTTGATCTTACAGAGGAGCTCGTCTGTTGTCTGAGATGTGAGGTGGAATGTTATTTTATTATGTGTCAAATACAAACATAATTGTGTCATTGTGCAGTATTGAGACCAGGAGACCATTATCTTCTGCTCCCCAAAAAGCTGCTTTTTCCTTTAACAATCAAAGAGCAAAATAATTCCAATCCCTGTTGATGTTTGAGAGTATCTGTCAAAATTATCACTCATTAACACTAAAGTCTGAAACTTGACTTTAAATTTGACTAAACTTGACTTTACAATGGTAAAAAACATCAGTTTTGGTTAGGAAATTGACCTTATATTTATATTGTTAAGTTTAAAGAAAATTCAAGGTGCTAAAGCCAAGTTTAAAGTAAGATATCTGGCCTTGCACATATGCCAGTCACCAGGTACTTCTGTGCAGGGTAATGTTGCAGCTTTTTTCTACATAAAATAGATAAAGTTTGCGTCCCTCAAAATGCATTCTTCATCTTTTATTCTCATTCAAATGCTGCTGTTGAATTCTTCACTCGAGTGAATTTTGCTCAAAGTTCTCCAAAACTTTAATGCCACTCACATAGGTACGCATTTTTACCATGTTTATATACAACACTGAATGTTAAATTTAGAAAAACTTTATTGAGCTGCTTGTCAATAAGCAGCTCAATTGACAGTTTTTGTGGGAAAACAGATAACCTCTGTAGGTCAGTTATAACTAAAAACCTGACCTTAGGAACAATATGCAGTGCAACGTGTGTTTCTTCTCATGTAACCTTTGCATATTTTCCCTCCTCATCCCTCACCAATTGTGATTCTCTTAATTCTTTAGGACCTACCTTGAAGAAGAACTAACCAAGGCTCGGAGAAAGCCTGCGCCGAGGCCCGACATGTATCAGAAAATGATCGAGGTCGACCCTGAGGCGCCCACATTGGAGGAAAACGACAAGAAGGCAGTGACCAAGCCAAGATACATGCAGTGGAGAGAGACAATAAGCTCAACGGCCACCCTGGGGTTCAGGATAGAGGGAGTCAAGGTAAGACTCTCAAAGAGGGACAAAGGTGTGTGTGAGCAGCTTTCCTTCCCTTCTTTCTTCCAACGGCCTGCGCTGCTGTGTGGTTAATTCAGGAATATGACCTAACTTCCTGTTTTTCCCAGAAACTTCCTCTCAAGGTACAGGAGTACCCTTGTCCTGTATGAGTTCTGTCAGTGTCAGCTGTGTCAAACTCAGCATACGGTTCTGACATATTGTGTCCACACTAAAAGTCCCTTTGTCTGTGGGAGTCATGGCTATATAAGGACATTCACAACCTCCTGGTGGTCCGCTGCCATGATGCGGAGGATTATCCCCAGAAAAAAGACGTGTGTGTGCTTTTTCATTTGGAAAATTATGCACGGATCGTCACCAAGGACAGCCAAGCCTATAGCAATGAGTCTATTATGTAAGCTGAAAACATGGTAAATTGTGAGTTGAGGGCAGATTGGATCAGAGACTCTTCAGACTTTAAGCCATAAAGAGGAAAAAAAAGTACTTTTGCTTCTAAATATTACCTCGTTGCTAGGCAGCGAGCGGAATAGGAAAAGCTAATTTATTCCTTTTTAAACCACCTAACTGGTGACCATCAATGGTCTCACGTCCTGTAAGAACATGCTTGCTGCAGCGTTGCATTTTCTGCCACAGCTTCGGCTTCACACACCAGCACTCTGTTACAACTTTGAACATTGATACTTCCACATTTGCTGTTTTAGAAGGGAAGTGTACAGTTTGGTCTGTTGTGATGGTTTTAATCATTGATGAGTTCATTTTAAGAAGACTCTTTACTACAAAGGCAGATCTGTGATGCTTCTAAACATAAAACACGCTCTTTTTTTGGAGTGTGGGAAACTTACGATGATGATAATTACTTGTGATCTATGAAGTGGAAAGCTGAAGGTTTAAAAATAGTTACTGTGTGGATGTTTAGATTAAAAAAACACAAAGAGGTATTTTCTTGCTCAAAGGCTAAATTTCTAAAAATATCTCTCTTACCCTTCTGCCTTCCTTCCACACATTGTTCTCCTTTTCTACTCCTTCCTACCTTTTCTGTCTGTCTGCTTTCCTAAGACTGAAGCCTGAAAAAGGATTTTCAGTTTTTTTCTGCCCTTTTTTCTTTTTTGTCAAACTTAAATGTTTCAGATTGTCAAACAAGTTATTTGATTTTAATATTAAATAATCTTAACAAATTAAAAAGGAAGCAGCTTTCAAATGGCAATTTCATTTCTTAATGGAAAAAAGTTATCCAAACCAACTTTGCCCTGGGTGTAAAAATTAAGAAATAATTTTGTCTATCCTGTCTGACAACTTGAAGTAGGTTAAAATATTTTGAAATATCTATAGAAATACAAGATCATATGAGAAACACATCCATTAACTGTCAGTCTGCAAATAGCTGCAAGATCATTTCTTGGATTTTGCAACTCTAGAGAGTGCCATGGCCAAATCCACTGCTAACCAAAAGAATTATGAAGGTCTGACATAAATTTTCTGAATAATACTTTTATGATCCCTAAGTTCTTTGGACTAAAGTCATAAAAGTGAAAATTGTTGGAAGGTTTGCAGCTTATTACATTTGGCATAAAACAAACGTAGTGGTAGTAGTAATGGTCTTGATTTACTTATAGGGGCAGGTTTGTTTGGGTAGCTGTTTCCCCTAATAAATGAAATAATTTGAGAAATGCATTTTGTATTAACTGGCTACCTTTGTCTAATATAAAAAGTAGTTTGACGACCTCAAACATTTAAATATTACAAGAAAGCAGGTACAGAAGAAATTTGTAAATTTCATAACACTCTAGGCTGTAAGATTACACAGTAAGCCATATCCTTCCAAACATTACTTACCATATTTAACGAGTCACAAATAAAGCCAATTAATTTTAATTTCCTCTTGTTTTTTTTCTGTAGAAAGAAGATGGAACTGTGAACAGAGATTTTAAGAAAACAAGGACAAGGGAACAAGTGGTGGCAGCCTTCCATGACTTTGTAAGAGGAGATTCGGAGATATTGGTGAGTGTTTTTCTAAAATACTCAGTGAGCCAATAAGCTGCCAATTACGATAGTAATAAAAAAGCATCAGAGGATGAGGTGAAGTTGTGTATAATGTCTATCATTAAGTTTGTGTCTGCGGAACAAGCAGAAGCTGTGTCTGAACGTTTTAACAATCTGGATTACAGTTATGTAGAACCGCAACAATTCAGACGACGTCAAACATTTCTGTGCTTTAGTTTCGTTTCCCAACTGGAACGCTGTGAAGCACAGCTACTTGTTAAAGTATTCATATGCCATGAACTTGTTCACATATTTTATGACAAAACTATTAACAAACTTTGCTGGATGATAAATTGTCTCAGTAATTATTGGGAAAAATGTTAATATTGTGGTATTGAGTCAATTTTCAAGTAATATGTTGATAATGGCATAGTAATGCAAGTTTGCCCTTTGTAAACCAATAAACTTTAATTTTGTAAAGAACACCTACTACTGGAAGATATTTTAAATTTCTAAGATGAAACACAATCAAAAATAGTAAATAAAACAAAAAGTAAAATAGATTATGATTTCTCTGTAAACAAAATTTCCCTTCAATAAACATTAATCATCAGAATTGAAATGATTGAGCTTATTTTAATTTTATCATGCAGTTAACTGATACAATGCTTATATATAATACTTATGCATAGTGCTTGCAGGGTCATTTAAGAATATATTATAACTCAAAGTAGCACATAACTGTGAAGTAGTAGGAAACTTCTATCTATAACTTTTTTTAGAAATACAAATCTGAAAGGTGTGCAGTGCTTTTATTTCCAACCTCGGTTACTGTGGCAACCCTAAATAAATCAAAAACTACAGCAAGCAGTTGCCCTAATTGAAAAATAGAAAGAAGATGCTCTGCTTCTTTGAGAAAGAAAAGCTTTCTGGTCTTCAAACAAAATGTTAAGTATGGTGAAAGCCTAACACTGCTCACCACATTTTTACACCATGTTGACAGTGAAACATGGTGGTGGCAGCGTCATGGTGTGAGGAAGCTTTCCGTCAGTGGGGAATAGAAAGCTGGTCGGAGTTGATCGGAGGCTGAATAAAGTTTAAAACAGGGCAAACCTGGATGCTGCTATGAGATTCTCCTTTGCTAAGCACATTTAAAACTAATTTTGTTCTTTATTTGTATTATTTTCCAGAACAAATATCTAACGAGGTTAAAGGAAATCCGAGCCACTTTGGAAATCTCTCCATTCTTCAGAAGTCATGAGGTAAAGACACACAGTTAGTAGGGGAAACATTTGAAAAGTTGCTTCGTAAGACTTGCAAAAGAAAAAAATATATACATCAAATTCTTGCTCACATTGAAACAAAACACTGAAAATATGCTCTGTGTATTTATGCATGGAAGATTATATTTCTGAAAAATATGTTGAATGGTTATTGAATGCATCATTATGTTTTTTTTTTTTTTTTGCTTTGCCACTGATGTATGGATTATAGCAAAAGTCTTTATGCAGCTTTATTATTTCAATTGGAACTGATGGGAGTTAAACACAAGCTGGTTGTGGATTTAATCTGTGCATTAGTTTCAGTCCTACTTACCTGTTTATTCAGTTTATGTTGTTAATGTAAAGTAAACACACCAAATTACTGAGACACAGCAAGACTCATCATGGAAATTAGACTCTTAACTGCCTGACCACACACTCGCGCACATTTTCACACTTTCGCAAACACGCACTCACACACACACACACACACACGCCGACAGACATTTGGCACAAAGCTGAAACGAGAAGTGAAATAATGTTTTGAAAAGAAACAAACGAGCTTGTTCTGCTGAGCAAATAACGGAGGAAACCCTGTTCGGTTCTGGCCCTTGTGTCCAGTTCTCTTGGATCATCTGGCTGTTGTGTGTCTTTGCAGGTAATTGGCAGCTCCCTCTTATTTGTTCATGACAGCAGGAAGCAAGCCAAAGTGTGGATGATCGACTTTGGAAAGACCACGCCCCTCCCTGACGGGGAGGAACTAACCCACCGAGCTTTATGGGTAGAAGGCAACAGAGAGGACGGCTACCTTTATGGACTCGACAGCTTGGTGGACATCTTTTCCTCCATGGTGGTCTCTGAGACTTGAAGTGTGCAGGTTTTGTTTTTAAACCAAGTAAACTTTTGGACACACCACCATTAAAGCTTCCATTCATGCTTCATTCTACTGGAGAAACCTTTGAAACACTGACACTTTAGCTCACGACGCAAACCATATGGTCCGGCTCCTCTTAGTTCCTCACAAGTGGAACTACTAACAGCAACAGCGCCTCAGTTCCTCATAATTGAGTTATTTTGTGCTGTGGTTTTAAACATGGGAAAAGGGTCAATCTTATATAACCTCATTTTGACAGCATAACCTTTTACTTAAGAAATTCCCATTGAAAAGCAAACGATATGAATCTTGTTGCCTAATACAAAGTGAGACCTGTTGACGTACTTTAATATTATAAATAAATCCTCTGCAAAGGCCTAAACCAGCAAGAGGTTACCTAATATTTGATTGTTAATGAGAGCCTCGGCATTCTATTATATTATGTGCTTTATGAAAGTATTCACACCCCTTGAACTTTTTAACATTTTGTCACGTTACACCCACAAACTTCAGTGTGTTTTTATCTGAATATCTAATAGACCGATATGAAGTAACGTAATCCTAAAGTGTAAGAAAAAGAAATATTTTTTAATATTTTCTGCGAATGAAAATATGAAATAACGTCCATCTGTACGTATTCAGTTTTGATCATTCAAAGCTTTGTAGAACCACTTCTTAACACATCTTTGCTCAACTACTTAATAAATGTTTTGCCCATTCTGTGAAAAATAGCTTAAGCTCAGTCTGACCGGATGGCGGCATCAGTAAACGCCAATTTCTAAGACTAGCGACAGATTCTGAATTTGTTTTAGGTTAGGACTTTGACTGGGCCGTTCGAACGCATGTCTTTGCTTTGATCCTATTTCAGTTTCTGACTGCATTTTTAAAGTTCCTGCAGGAAGATTATACTCAGCCTTTCTTTCAACAATGTCTTTCTTCGTTTAAAAGGGGACTGAATCCAAACATATGCTCGTCTTCTTAGGGTGTTTTTGTAAAAATGTTTTTAAAAACATGCGTTCTTCCAATTCATAATTAGCAACTACTTTGTTTTGGTCTTTCACATAAAATCTAAATAAAATACATAAAGTTTTGCGGCTGTAATGTGACACAAAGTGAAACAGCTCAAGCTGTATACTTCTGCAAGGCACTATTAGAGTAGTTGTTTGGTACAGCTTGTTATTTTGGGCTTCCTTTAATGTTTTTTTTTTTTAGAAAATCCCAAGAAATTTAATTTTTAAGAATGTATTTTATATAAATTTGCTGATTTTGCTCCTCTGGGAGAATTTTGACTAGATTTCTAACACACCTCCACTTGTTCTGCCCTGCTGTATTTTGATGGTGTCGAATCAGAATAATAATACCAGGGCTAAAAAAATGATCTGACCCATATTGGAGCTTAAAATGGCAATCTTTAACATTTCAACCATGCTTTATTGTCAGACCTCTAAATCTCACATTCATTTGCACTCAAAATGTAGTCTCTTCCCTAATTGTACTGTGATTGTGAGTTACAATACTAACTTACAACTACAAAGTGTTTCACTTTCTAGAGTTCTTCCAATAATAATGGTTAATTCTTCTCACTCACACACACATTGCGTTTAAGGTGTCTGCCTTATCTGATCTCAGCACCTGTTTAACAGGTTAAATATTTGTGCTGTGAAACTGCAGCAGCATGGTATGTTTACTTTTCATTAGGATTAACTAGATCTGGCAGGTTGTCAGGGAATGTTGTTCCAGTTTGATGCATTGGCTATTGGTGTGTTTGGGATTTCTGAAAATGCAATGTAGTATGTAGATAATGGAATATACACTTTGGACCAGGATAAACCGTTCCAGTGAATAGTAATAATAGTATAATAGAAAAGAAACAGTTTTTGAATAAGTGCCAGTGATTTGAGGGAGAAAAAGTTTAACTGTTGTTACACTGCTAAAAAAATGCTCAGATAATCAAATTGTGTTTCTTGTTTGCAGATCCTTTATATTCAAATGAAAAGAGCTATTTTTAAATACCACTAGGTTTTCCGATACTGAAAAACACAGAGGTACTGTTCTTCAGTGAGGCATACACACAAGCACTATTGAGCCACGTCGTTCAGCAGTTCAAATCTAAGAAATTCAATGAAATAAAAATGTTCAAGATTGCCAATTTAAACACCATTTAACCACAAAATTTAACTCAGTTTTATTGTATTTTCTTTTCTTTTTTGTTTTCATGCAGTTTTAAGCATCAATTTCAAAGAGGGACTCATGGAAAGAGTTGGTACAATTAAGTGTGTTTTTTAGTCCAAACATTAAAAACTATATATAAAGAAAAACTATCCCAACAAGTTTACACCTAGACAGAGTCAAAGTTAAGCTAGCACATGTTGTATGATTCACAGTCGTTTGGGAATTACTCACCATGAGGAGGCGCAACAGAGGAAAACAAAGCGAATTTCCCCAGTAGTTTTTGAAGTGCTTTGAATTGTGACGTAATTATAACACTTAACACGTTTCTCTTTGGTTGCTCTGGGTAGTTCATGCGGTGTACAGACAGATTTATTTAGTTTTATGTAGTTCTGTTTGGTTTTTACTGTAACATAGTCGTTGTTAAATCCTGTGGAACACTTACAGCCATGAACAATCCTATTTAAGCTACACTGTGCCTTCACATTACAAAGCCAAGTCAGAAAGCGGAAAAAAAAATGTTGGTTTTTGTTTTTAGGTACAGTACAGACCAAACGTTTGGACACACCTTTCTAATTCAATGGGTTTTCTTTATTTTCATGACTATTTATAAGGCAAGAAATCCCACTTATTAACCTGACAGGGCAACACCTATGAAGTGAAAACCATTTCAGGTGACGACCTCTTGAAGCTCATCAAGAAAATGCACAGTGTGTGCAAAGCAGTAATCACAGCAAAAGGTTGCTACTTTGAAGAAACTAGAATATAAGGGCTATTTTCAGTTGTTTTACACTTTTTTGTTTAGTGCATATTTCCACATGTGTTATTCATAGTTTTGATGCCTTCAGTGTGAATCTACAATGTCAATAGTCATGAAAATAAAGGAAACTCACTGAATTAAAAGGTGTGTCCAAACATTTGGTTCTGTACTGTATAAATATGGATTTCTTTGCTTAGTCTAACATGGGTGCCTGTTTATTATTCTCTTAAATGTTTATTACTTTGTAAATTGTTCTGATTTTATTTAAACAACACAATGTATTCTGTGGAGGCTTTACAATTTTTGAATAATGGTATATCTGGATTTGTCATTAAACATGCTAGATTTAAAGAAGTAGTCACAGAGTAGAAAAATTGGGGATATGACAAAAAAAACAAAACAATATGCATTTAAAACCATATATATGAGATTGGTATGTTTGGTGTTGATTTTAGAATCATTTGGTAGATGAGAAGAAAATAAGATGTTCTTCACTGGCTGGCCTTTATTAAACATTTGCTGTTACAGTAAATAAGGAATTACTGTAAGTTAATACTGTGCCTTCTTAAGGAAACAGCTGGACATCATGGCACCACAATCATGTCTGGGCTGTTTTAATGAAATGTGCTAACTATTCATTTCAGGCCAGCAGTCATAAATATTGCCTGGTTTCCTTTGTGTGTACTTACAGATGTTTAATGTAGGTGTTAAAGGTTTGTAGTGTTGCTGGTTTGTGTATTTATTTTTCGGACTGTTCCTTTAAAAATACATTTGTGGTGAAACATGTTTGTGTGTGATATCTATCCATCCATCCATCCATCCATCCATCCATCCATCCATCCATCCATCCATCCATCCATACATCCATACATACATACATACATACATACATACATACATACATACATACATACATACATACATACATACATACATACATCCATACATACATACATACATCCATACATACATACATACATACATACATACATACATACATACATACATACATACATACATACATACATACATACATACATACATACATACATACATACATACATACATACATACATACATACATACATACATACATACATACATACATACATACATACATACATACATACATACATACATATAAACTGTGCATTTTACTTCTGAAGGTATGACCCCGCTGCACTCCTTCCCCACACTAATTGCTGTATTTGCATGAAGCTTATTTGCCATTCAAATCACACCTGTCCACAACAGCAGCAGCAGCATCCGGAGTTGCTGGGAAAGAAAAGACGTGATTCATGAGTGCTTTAGGCCAGAGAAGCTGTACATGCACACTTCTTTTTTTTTGGTGAGGCGATGGACTCATTCCTCAAGAGTGTTTGCTAAAGAAAGAAACTGTAGATGTTTTACTTTTTTCTCCCATATTGAGCTGATTGTAATTCCATTTTGCCTTTTTATTCAAATTTATTGTAGGTATTAGAGCTGGATTACTGTTTTCTAGAATTTGAAATCACAATTTTACTTCAACATTGATTTCATCTATCAAACAATTTGTATTAATTATTCCTTTGTGCTTTTTTATTACTAGTAATTTCTCATAAAATGCATGACTACATTTTGTACTCTGTAGAACTACGTTCTACAGAAGACATGCTAACTTAAGAGGATGCAGAAATGTATTTTTACTTGGACATAGGTGACAAATCATCACGTTTATGAAGCATAACAAAAAAAACTGTAGGTTAGTGGCGCCCTCTACTGTGAATACACTGACAGTGACAGGTTTTCTGAAAAGCTGTCAGTTCATAAAGTATTTTTATGAAGTATTGAGATGAGTAATCATAAACATGCTGAAATCGCGATTTAATTTAATAGCATTATATTTTATTCAATTACAACTTTTTTTTTTTTTTTTACACTTTTTTCTATAAGTTTTATTTCAAATCCTTAACCAATATGATCAGAACAGAAGTCAGATCAACCTCGGTATTTATAGTTGTGTTGTGCATGAACATTTCCTTATAGTACAGTGACAGTAGACTATAGAAAATATATTTCATAAATCAACTGACCTAAATAGAAATTAAAAGGGTGTGAAGTAAACAACATGCGACAATTTTATAAAGTTGCACAGAACCGCAACTCACTACACTTTATTCTTTGATTCGTAAAAATATATACCAATAAAGAAAGTAGACTAAAGAGACAAAATAGGAACTTTGGTTCAAGCTTCAGATTTTGGATTATTTTCCAGAGAAGCAACTTACATATATCTCACACTCTTTAAAAATCCCCTTCCTAAAATTCTTCAGGACTGTATGTACCCAGATCTACCATCCTGCGCAGGTAATACAAGCACTTTTTTTTATTTACCAATCTTTCAAAGACGTGACTACAGACGTATGAAACGTAAAAACTCTGCACACCGCTAAGTTAAGCGGAAAAACAAGGGTCCACGTCACCGCGCTGTCGTCTTACCACCAGCAGATGGCACCAAAGAACCAGTTAGTCAAAAACGTGAGTAATAAGTTATTTTTGCTGCTTTTATGTTGCCATCTGCTGGCACAGCACTTGGACATATGTATATTTTGAGTGCAAATCTGTATGTCTGTAAAGTTCATTCACCTGACATGTAAATGACCTGCCGCCAGAGCTTATCTGCAGTTTTTCTTCAGGAACAACATGGGGCCTCCCGGATATAACTCCCTCCGACTGTAAACAAACTATCAGGAGCCAATGAGAAAGAGTGGGCGGAGCTTAATAGAGGGAAAAAAAATACACCAAGAGCCATGCAAAAACGAGGTTATATCGTGTAAATGCATAACAAAGGGGAAAGCGAATGACTTCAGGAATGCGAACCGAGGGGCCAGGAAAGTAAGCTGTTCAGGTGAGCCGTGTGAAAGGTTGCTTTTGATCGCAAGATAAAGGTTGCGCCAATAAGTGGCTCTGGCTGCTACATGAAGTTGGGAAACAGGGTTTGACCTCGTGTTGACAGACAGCCTGGATTAAACGCTGCCTGCAGGAGAAGAAGAGGAATCAATTCTTGCAAACAGATTCAACAAAATAATAATATTAATAATAACAACAACATCCTCTCCATATCTCAACTGTGCAGCCGCAAAAAGGGGAGTGTTTACTCTGAGACGCTCGCCACTGTTGACCTCTAATAGACGTGGAAGGAACCAGCAGCAGAGGCTCTGCAGGACAGCTGCTGGCTGGTGAGTTCCTCAAACCCAACGATTGATTTCCATGCATCGACGCGTGGGCGCAAAACAACACACCGATAACCCAGCTCAGGCCGAAACAGTCGTATTTTTTCCGCAGCTTCAGCCTGAGACGGGTTACGTTGCAAATTCTTGGCCAGCGTGCTGACGTCCCTGACGTATGGCGGCGGATCTATGGCCGCCTTCACTAATGCTAAACTTAGCGAGCTGCTCATCCAAACTTTGTCCAGACTGTAGGATAACGCAAACCACGCGGCTGCGGATGCGCTAAGACGCTCAAAATGGTAGCGTGAACTCGGGAGGTCACGCTTGCAAACGGCTCGTGAGTTTCCGTCAAGTCTCGTTGGCTCCACGGAAGCCGTTAGTCACAGATTTTCAAAAGGAGGCCACTGTGGGCGCGTTGTGAAGAATATAGTGGCGTGACCCTTTAAAGGTGAAGTGAAACTGCTGCAATAACTCTCAAGTTGAGGATTGCGTAAAGGTATTTCTGAAAGGATGTTATGGCTTAACATTGAATAGCTAGGTAGTAAAAACTGTATTAAGTTTTTTTTTTTTTTTTTTTTTAAAGTAGGACTCGTGTATTTATGCGTTTATTTTTTTAAAATTATTACAGTGGACAATTTAATATAACCGTTTTAGAGGTTGTAATGATCTGTTTCCCCAAACTTTTAGCTAGACTCATTCATTTTTCTTTTATGTGGTTTATTGTTTACTCATTGTCTACACTCTTGATTTATTGTGCAATGGTACTCTTTTTTTATCTGTATGTTTTACTCTTGTTTATATGATCTACTTTTTATTTTAAGGTACTTTGAGTCTGTGATTGCAATATTAAATGTGCTATATCAATAAGGGTGCCTCTGACTGAGGGCTATTCTATTTTCTTTTATTTTTTTTTTACTCCACTTAATCATCTCAATGAATCTGATCTGAAACGTTCTTCACAGAAATTAAATTATTTTACATCCTGTTTGACATTTATAAAAGCCTTTTCTGCATTTTTTTTTGGGGGGGGGGGGGCGATAGCATCGTCAATGAAAACTATTAGAATGGTCAAACTGGGACTAATGTATGACTCTTCAAAACACAGGTTTGGTATTTTTTATTTCTGAAAAAAAAAAAAATTTAATTAATCCTTAGTTTTCTCCAACATTAGGCTAAGCAACTTTGTTTGTCCATAATAGGGGCTCATTCGGAGCAACAAACATGCAATAAAGCCACAGAGATAAACAAAACGTTTACATTGATGTTCTTCGGTAATTGCCTCCAAAAGCACTTGATATTGTTATGACCAATCTTCCCAAAACTATGTTAAAAGAACAAGTAGTATCTTGCTTCATTTCAGTTTGGGTTTTTTGATAATAATCGTCCTGTTTAGAAGCCCCTATTAACCTAAAAAACATTGTTGAAGTCAATAAGAAGAACTAGAGATTCTGTATTACATCTCTAATTCAATACGGAATCAAACTCATTCACCGAGATCTAATACATAGGTGTCGGTGAATGAGAAACATTGTGATGACTATAAAGACATTTTGAATAATCCAAGTGCAATAGTAAACAATAAATTAGCAATTTTATGTCTTCCTAATGTTCCGCAGTTCTCTCTTGACTCCAACAGAATATGCATTGCAAGACTATCCACTCATGCGTTAAAGCAAGGTGATTTGTATTCTATTCAAAAACTGTAAAAATAAATAAATAACATGACATTGACAATTACAAATTTCACCAGTATGGCGTACCCGTTATAAGCCATTTGTAGCAAACTTTGACTTGGTCATTTACTAACATGGAACCCAGACTAACTCCAGCTTCGTCATCCTTCTGGGAACATGATATAATTCAACTTTCCCCAGTAAGAAGTGGTGATGCCACCGCAATGGCGCTTCGCCACTTCACAGCACCAGGAGTCAGTTTCCCACTTTTGGCTCAGACTCAGTAGGCAAGGGCAGCGATGATTTACCGTCAGGGGTCCAGGAGGTGTAGCTAACAGCATTCAGACAGTGACTCAAGCTGCTCGGCTATTTCCACATCATCCTGTGGAGCAGACAACAGCTGAGGATTACATGTGTGTCCTTGTGCAGAGAAAGTTCAGCACACAATACGTCGCATTAGCACAGAGTGTGAGCTTTAAGAATAGCCTCCAGGTTTTCCTCTCCCTCTCTACAGTTAGGTAAAAGCATTTCCTCAATCTGTTTACCCACAGCTGATTTGTCTCTAAGGTGTTTAAATTAATGGTTTTATTAAGCTCTTAAAGTTGTTTGCTTTTTGTTTTGCAAAGTCTGACAAGTTGATTGTCTATGTATTCTTTGAGGTCAATAACAATTATAGTTTTATTATTAAAGTGACTGCATTGGATTTAATACTTGATAATGATTGAGTGAAAGCAGCATGATTTCGTGATATCTTTATAATTCAATTGTAAATGAAAACTTAGAACATAATCAAATAGTTTTTATTTCAAATGAAAGCTACAATTTGTACTGTTATTATTTCCTATTATTATTATATTATATAGTGTTATTTCTCTTTTTTGATAAATAAATAAAAAAAAAAAATGCCCAAAAACTGCTGAGCTAACACCGGCTAAATTTACTGGTAGTTTTCAAGCTATTTTCTGCAGAACAATAAACCTTTTTTATTAGAAAATATATTTTTTTTTTATTAAAAATAAACTTTAAATTTACACTGAACAAACAGCAAGTTGATCTTAGCTAACTAGTGAGCGTATCTGTAGCCCCTCTGCTGTTGGCTGCTTAGCAGATGCTTATAATTTTACAAATGTATTGCTTCAATAGGAATATTTGCTGCAAGTATTTATTTGTGTTTTATGTGTTGCTCTTTTATGGGACTGAAGAGAGGACAAAAAACTCAAAATAAAATAATAATAATAATAATAATAAAACTGCTAGGTTGAAGTTACTGCTACCACTTTCCTGATAGGTTGACTTCGATCCCAAGACCACATGCATGCCTGTTGCCCTGACAACACACCCTTCCTGCCTGTTTCCTTTTTTCCCTACACACAGCTGATCCTTCTAGCTCTGGCCAGGCTAAACGCTGAACTCATTGCAATCTCATGTATGCAATGAGATTGCATACATGACCCTAACCCTAACCCTTATCTAATGCTAATTTTGTACCATTCTTTATTGCTTCATATCATCATCCTTTATAAGCAGGGGGAAACTATGAGAGTCTTCTTTGATTGAAACACACAGCAAGCAACAGGTGGGGGAGGGGCATCGCTGCCTCAGTGTGACCAGAAATTGGTCACTCTTGGCACTTTCTGGGTTTTTCTGAAAATAACTGCCAACCATAAAAACAGTATGTTTGAAAACAAATATTACTGTTTCTTTGTTGTTTTTTAATTTTTGGAACCTTGATGCTGGCAACTATGAAAACAATGTATTATTATGACGAGGTGAGAGGGAAAATACCAACATGATCAAAGTTTTCCCTTTTCTCATGGAGCACAGAGGAACATAGCACTGCCCCCCACCCACCCCACCGTCTCCTGCTGCCCACTGCCAGTCAGCTGACTGAAAGAACGTTGGTTTGTTTACTTGTTTACAAAAGACAAATTCATATGTTTGTGAGCAAACTTTCTGTAGTGGAAAAATGGACTAAAAGAGCGCCACCATTCACTCTTAGTAAGGCAACTATACAATTAACAATCGCTTAATTTGAGAATCTAATTCCAGCCTTTATTTACAACCATTTTTGGTGATATTTGCAAAAGATACAACCCCATAATAACTTCGGTTATTAGTCAGCTTTTCATTTGTGAATGAACAGATTTGTTCCCTGAAAATGACGGTTCACTGCTTTTACCTCCCAGTCCTGTAAAACAAAAACAAAAGCCACCGCCACTTGCCGTGATCAAAAGTCCAACTAATACATGTTAAACAATAATACTCTGATATTCTGAGAAGATAGATGATTAAGTTTTTTTTTTCCTTTTCTCCGCCCATGATTTGCAGTATACACAGAACAGGCCTGAAGTAGGGAGATGACCTAGTTACTGACTGCCAGTGTATGTATAGCGCTTCACGCATGCTCACATGTTGCTAAGACTCAGCAGCATGAGCTGTTTCCACTGGACTCGGTCTCGACTGTGTTGTGTCAGAGCATGTTGTCACACCATCAGTGGATCACCTGTGTCAAAACAGCGGTAGAATATTGCAACACACTGGAATGCGGTTCAAAGCTCTACTGTTTAGATAAGACTCGCAGATCTAATTTTCTTTGTGGCCTGAATTAACCCTGATCTGTTTTGCTTAGTGGTAGGTCTTTGAGATGAAGGTTAATAGAAAGCTTGTCAGTTGTATAAAAAAAACCAAACAAACCCTGAGAGCAGTACAGTGCGGTGTCGGGCCTTGAACATAAACCAAACACGTGCACCTACGGTGACTGGTGTCCTGAAATAGCTGCAGCGTTTGTTTTGCACTCCTCCCCTTTCGTTTCCAGTGACATTTTCAGATTCAGTCTTGGACTGCATATTCACAGCTCGCCCGAGCAAGATTCGCATTTCCCTGTCTGTGTGTGTGTGTGTGTTCATCCAAGCAGGGGACAGAGTGGAGGTCGTGTATTTTTAGGCGTCGATTTAAAGTCGGAACAGCTGTGTATGTTTGTTGGCGAGCTCCCTTATTGGCAGGAACGAGAGTGTTGACAAGTTTTATCCCTTACCATTTGCTTCCTTGTCCATCTTTAGGTCTTTGTTTCTGTGGACGGGATTACATATCTGAATGCGTTTTTAAAAAAAAAAAAAAAATTAATTTATTATATTTCCCTGAATGTATAAAGTAGCATTGATCTCTGTTGTTCTTTCTGTGTCCAGCACCATCATGGCGGGTGATATGATGTTGCTTATGCGAGGCTTGGCCAAGTTGAGCCAGGCTGTGGTGGAGACCCAGAGCAACGCCGTGCGCAGTGGAACCGGTATGTACACTATGTGACAGCTTTCTAACACCTTTCCCACATTTTTTTTAATTTGCTAATTATTTAGCAGTTTATAGAGCCAACTATGGAGCATATGTGGACCTGGAACCAAATATTAGATATTTAACATTGTGGGGAATTGAGATGCTACTTCGCTAGCCATGTTGGTTAGCTGACTGGAAAAAAGCTCCAGTTTTAGTTCGACTGGACAGAGATCATCTGTGAATTGTGATTCTCAGGTTTTCTCACAGATTCATAGCTGGTGTTTAGGTCTGGACTTTGACTGGGACATTCTAACACAATGTAAATATGCTTTGATCTAAACCATTGAAATTGTGACATTGGATTTCTGTTCCTGCTGGTTCACCTTTAACCCAGCCTCCATTATTTCTCCCCATCCACTGTCTCTTCTAAATAAAAATATCCTTTCAGCATTATGCTGCCATCACCCAATTTTCTTCTGGAAAGCATTTGCATAGCTACGTTTTCCAGAACATAGCTTTCCTCTTCATTTATGCGCTACTTTTTGATTTCACTAGATTGCATAAAAATTTGTTATTCATAACACAATAATCTGAGGAAAAAAAATGTATCTTTCGCAAGTACCTTAGCAGTGGGTTCTTCTTTTGTCCTCACTGATTTCTATACTTAAAAAAAAAAATCAACACATAGTTAGTGGCGGTATTAGTTGAAGGTATTGGATAAATGGAAAGGAAACACTACAGCTTTGAAAGTCCCCTAGCAACATAAGCTTATAACAGCCGCACTAGAAAGATGTCTCGGGGTCACACAGGTCATCTTAACCCAAAGGTTTGTACAAAATTATGTTTAAAATTCATGTAGTTCATGTTTTTTTATGTTAAAAAGGTTCCTTTTTGTGTTGCATCAGTAAAAATCTGTCTCTTGTGCTACGCTTAACATATGGCTTGGATGATGTATAAAATATGCATGGTGTCAGATCAGCTTTCACGGGATCTGTGCTTGATTTGGTGGACAGTTGTTCAATTGCCAATATGTGTCTCCTACTGTTTTACACCTGGAGCTCAGGCAAGTCAACAAACCGCACAGTCGAGAGTATTGGTTTGGCTTATGGCAGATGGGAAAAATATATATTCATATCAGGCCAAACTGTAAGCAACTTAGGATAAATACACGCCTTTAAATTCCTAATGAAATGTTGTATTTTGTGGGGTTTTTTTATGGGTTTTTTTACTCAGGAGTTGCAGGCGTTGGTGCTGCTGTCCAGAGCGCCCAATCAGCCGCAGAGCAAGGCCTGTCTGTAGCCATGTCGAAAATACAGGCAAGTTTCCGTTTTATCAATTAGTTAATCTGCGGCAGAACGGCATCTCGCTGGTTGATTTGTAACCCGTGTACATCTACCGTTTGTTTCCAGGAGCTGTCCGGCCAACAGCAAAGCACCTCGGAGTCGGAGTTTGATTTTCCTCAGGAAGGGACGCCGTTCACATCATCAGAGTTCAGGGAAGAGCACGCGGACTTTACAGCTGATAACACAGAGACGAGTACTGACGGAACAGCAGGGACTAGCAACACGAGTGGGAAAAAGTCAATGTTTGAGGGATACAAAGATCCAAGCAACCAGTTTAGTGGCCACACAAGATCCTACCACCAAGATGCCAGGTCTGTTTCTGTTAACAGTTTATATTTTTAAGCGGCATTTCTGTCGGATTGCGTATTTAACGGTAATGATGTGTCCCCTCGTGTTTTACAGGCATTTCCTTGGACATCAGCGGTATAACCACAGCCTGAGGAGGCACGTGTTGCAGGAGGTTAATTATCCACACCAGGTTGGCCGGTTCAGGACCTACCATCAGGACCAGTCCTCAGTGGGAGGACTGACAGCTGAGGACATAGAGAAAACCAGCCAGAGCAAGAGGGCTGACTCGAAGCCGCACAAACAGATGGTAATTCCTGTTCCCATAACAACAGCTGGCGCTCGTCCCCCTGTAGACATCAGCTTTGCGCTCCCGGTTTAACAACGTGATGCGAAGGTTTCGTCACTTTGTCATCTGCAGCTGAGCGAACGAGCCAGAGAGAGGAAGGTGCCTGTGACCCGGCTCAGCAGATTGGCCAACTTCGGAGGTACGACCACATTACTGCGTCTGAGTCTGTGGGTGATTCATCTGCTGTTAGTCTGACTACATCTGCAGTCATGGTTGCCCTCCTGCTAGTGTGCACGTACACCAGCAGCAGACTGTAACCATGACAAAAAACCCAATAAGTGAGCTAGATTATATTACTGCTTGAGTCCTTTCCTGGTTCACAGCTGCCACAAACATGCATCCATCCCACTATTTAATCTCTGCAGTTTACAACCACAATTAGTAGATCATGTTTTATAAACATAAACATAAATAAAAATAAAACTATTATCAGTAGACTCCTTTGAGGTGTCATAACATGACTAAATGGCTCATACATCTGGTATTTAAGGAGAAATTTTGAACAAAAACTGTAAAGACAATCTAATAAATTTTTATTTTCAAAGCAACAATTATTCCTAATCAAACAGAAACAATGTAACATACTGGTAATTACAGGTATATTGGAGTCTACTCTGTATATGAGTTTAACATTCAGAAGACAGAAGACCCAATTAAAAATTTTCAATAAAGAATATAATAATCTCGTTTTGATGTCTTCCTCTCTTTGAGCACCAAACCGCAGTCCATGGAGCCTCAAAACAAACGGCCGAATTACCGACTCTGCATGCCTCCTGTTTGTTCTGCGGACTCCCGCTGACGGCCCAATTATTAGAACGAGGCGTGCTGAAGCAGAGACGCATGTAAAAGTTGCCGTTAACAAGCCCTTGAGGGCTGGAGTTTGAGATCTCGGTTTATGAGAACTACAAGCAGATATTAACTGGTTGATTACTGAGGCGACATGCCTGCTGGTAGCTGGCTGCAATAACAAATGTGCTGTTTGGCGCTCGCCAGCTGTAGTTTTGAAATGCCTTTACCGTAAGAAGAGGAGCTGGGAGATGAATTTTAGTTGCCGCGTCATGACTTCATGTCGAAATATTTTCAAATGTCAGACTTCGTCTTTCTTGTAATTGTTGGATCCTTCTGTCTTTACTCCCTTCTGCCCTATTGCTCCTTTTTCCTTATTTCCTTCCTTCCTGATACCGATAACTGGGTCATGGCTGCTAGACCCAGTAGGATGGGGTCCTTTTTGTCTTGAACAGGCTGTGTAAACGTTGGTTAAGCTTCACCTGAGTAATTTTATTACTTGAGTTGGTCTTTCACTCCTTTAAGATTGGGCCACTGGCTTCACAACCATAACTTGACGGGGTCACGGTGTTACAAGAGATATTCCAGTCAGCTGCCAAACTAGATAATTTATAGAAATTAATGTTCAAAGACTTTTTGTCTTCAAGTCTAAAACGGTCCTGTAATGGCGGTTCTTAATCTCATCACTTCCAGGGTAAATGCTGCGAAAGTTAGAGAATCCTCAAGACCCTGTAGTTTATCTACACATGATCATTTCGTTCAGATTAATCAGAGTCGAATGGAGAAAATCTCAGATTGCAGCTCATCCAGTCTGTAGCTGAGAGCTTAATTTAAGATGCTGACCATGTGTTGTGAACTTTAAACTGGAACTTTGAAAGCGACTGTACAGCGAACAAAAGTAAACCCAGAGCGTTCTGGGATAAATCGGGAGAGGACGGCCAACACAAACACGTCCGTCAGAATTTAGCCGCAGCTCGTTTCCAGTCCAGCAGGAGCTACTGGGGCCACAGCGCGAAGCGGCAGGTAGCTGAGCGACGATTCAGCATGTTGACGGTCTTAAGTAACATTTAGAAGGTGCTGAAAAGTGTGGGCAGAGCAGGTTTAGAAACGTGGCCTCTGCTCGTCCTTCGCTCTCCTGTAACAGTCGGTAAAAAACGTCAGCAAGTTCATTACCTTTCACACAGCTGTGTGTGGAAATTGTACACATTTTAGTATCGGGAGAAGCATCAAGGTTTGCAGTCATGACTCGGTTGGCTTGTTTCCTTGGCTACAACCTAGCTCCGATGTCTTCTTGTCTTTGCCGTGATTCTCACTGCTTCCAAAGATTTTGCTGAGGGTTTTGAGGACTTTATGGGTGAGAAAATCATCTTACAGCAGGAGAATGAGTGCATAAGCTGTGCACTGTGGAAAGCAAATGTATAATTTATACAATAATGTACTACAAAATATATTTTAAAAGCAAAAAAACAGAATTATGAAATTGTTTGGTAAGTTTAAGACAAAAGTTGCATCATGTCTCCAGCTTAATTCTGAGTGCACAAGTGAAGATTTGTATGATTCTTAAGCCAGTGATGAGAAAGAAATTACGCTACGTGATGTCTGAGTTCAGTAGCTTGGAAACCTAGCAAACAGGAACCCTGACTGGGGTATAAAAGTTTGATGTTTATTTCAAGGTGTCACCAAAATAGCCTACACTGATAAAAAAAAAGACCCACATATGAAGCTATTTAGCTTACAGGGAACTCATTTGAAATACAATAATTAAAATAAAACCTGCCCATATTCTTTCTTGTGCTCGTAAGAAGCTGATTGGTTATCTGCAGCTGTGGCATGTGTCCTTGTTCCTTCCCTTAATTTCAAGTTTCTAATTGTTTCATAATCCAGGGCAAAAAAAAGTGTTTTTCCAGCCTAATGGATGAGAGGATATAAGAGTATACCTTCAGCTCATCACAATTCAGCAAAATAAATAATGCAAAATAAATATTGAAATAATTGTATGTGCTATTAAGGTATGACTTAAAATTTTTAATTGAGATATTTAAAATGTTACTGTATAACGTGTTTCATAAATTGTAGCCGTATTTAAATAATTATAGATGTATTCATTTATTTCCAGCTGTATTCTAAAATGGCATGTGTAAATAATAGTCAATTGACAGCATTTGGCAGTGCACATATATAGAGCAGTATTTTTGTAAACACATTGCTGCTCCGTTGGATCAAATGATGGACAGGCGCTTGTGCTCACGTTGGAAAAGTACCTGTCAGTCAGGGATGAGGACACACTGACTTTAGAGAGATGTATTCATACTCGCCCCTAATTGCACGATTAGGAGTCCGTCGTTTGTTTTGCCTCTGCGCATTTAACGTCAGCATTACAATAACAGAATTTTGCTGGATTCATGTATTCAGACTCCGTACAATTAGGCTGTGATCACTGCTGAGGACATCAGGCTGTATGTAAGGCAGTAAAGACGCAGAGCGTCCTCCTTTTCATCCACGCAGCGATACGGCTCAGATTTGTTGTTCGCGCAAGCCGCTGACTAACAGATTATGTAATGCGAGGTTGCGTAAGGTGAAAGCTCGACATGGAGGAACTTGTTCACAAACAATCCTCTGCTTCGTGTTTTTATTATCAACAGACAGGCTCCTCAATGGAAGCGGCTCGGTTAGCATTGCTCTGCTCCACGGCGGAGCTTTCATTTACTGAAGAGTTAAACGCCGCACTTTACACACACAGAAACACTCAATGTTTATATGCTTGCAGGTTGACTGAAATGCTCTTTTAGGTCACTGCATGGTGGCGTTTTTGAGTGACACTGCTGCTTTGAGTGTGTCTTTACCTATGTGTAAAAATGCATTGATGTTTAACTTCTTTATAAATGAATTTAATGGAAAATCTGTGTGTGTGTGTGTGTGTGTGTCTCTGTTTCTACACAGGTTTAGCTGTAGGTTTAGGTATTGGAGCCCTAGCAGAAGTCGCAAAGAAGAGCATCGGAATGAACGGAGCTGCAGGTATAGTAAAATAATTATTCTGGTGTGAATATTAATGTTTTGAATGTCTATATTTAGGCATGTATTGTCTGTTATGTATTCTTCTCCACTCCAGAAGAAAACATCTCATCTTCTCTCATGCATGTTGTCACATGTTACACACATTTCAAAAACCGCCTCCCTGATGAGCTCGCCTCTTAAGCAAGCATTGCTTCTCTGTTCCAATGACCTACTAATCCTAAGCTGAAACAGAGCTCCCAGGCGCCAATCCCAGGCTTTTGTGCAAATGCTGGCCGCTATTTTTGTCTTCATTTATTCTCTAATCCCAGCGAGAACGCTCCGAACATACTCATGAGCGAGCGACGGGTAAATCTTTGTTAAAGCCTCCGAAGGTGTCTACCTGACGGCCCACTGACATAAAAACACACAAACACTCCCCCACCTCAGCGCGTCTTGTAAACAACACCCGGCAGTCTGTTGTCCCCACAGTTGTACACTACAACGGGTCACGTTCTGTTCTGGACGAGGTTGGAAGCGAGAATGCGCCTCCTTTTGAAATACCTATAATGTTTGGTCGGGTTCAGACACTTTTTTTTTTCAACTGAGGACATTCCTTGTTTACTTTTACAGAAATATGAGAGAATCCATCTTGTCAGGCTCTGGCTTATTTTGTATGTGGCCAAACCAAGTTATCAGACCATTCAGAGCTTTGCGTCATTTTGCAACAATGTTTCCTGGGTGTTCACCGTGTCTGCTACGTAGTTTGTGGAAAACTGGAAATTGAACTGTGAGATGTTCGAAGGTTAAAGATATTATTTTATAAGACAACTCTGCTGTAAACATCTCCACTGATTTCTCCTTCACTCCTCCACTTCTCAGCTGTGTTTCTTGATCTTCATGACGCTGTTTGTTCACTGATGTTCTCTAACAAAATCCGAGACCTTCATAGAACAGAAAACATGTTTAATCGCTCTTAAACGTATCGAAGAAAAGTTACGTTTTGTGCATTTAACCAATTGCATTACATCTGTTTTTAATGAAAACCTGCCAGATGTGAAACAGAATCCTCTACTGTTTCAAGCCTATGTTTATGAAACCCAAATAAAATGTTTGGTGTTTTTTTTGTTGTTGTTGTTTTTTTTCTCAGGTGAAAGTAAGAAATCTGTTCTGGACTCCAGCCCCTTCCTGTCCGAGGCCAACGCTGAGCGCATCGTCAGGACCTTGTGCAAAGTCAGAGGAGCCGCTCTGAAACTTGGACAAGCTCTAAGTATTCAAGGTGAGCTACAGAACATTAAATCAGTAACGTTTATTCTTGAAAACGCTATTCTCAAAACCTCAAGACAATGTTTGTGATTCACAAAGTGTTTTAGAAGATTTTGATATCTCTCTAAGACCGTCCTAAATGTGTGTAAAATTATTTTTCGTCAACGTGAGGCATTCCTTTTGAACTGACAAAAGGAAAGAAAACACAGATGTTTTATGGCCACGTCTGCATAATTTCTCTGTCAGATCTTTTACACTAACACTGACCTACCTGTGGATCACGGTTTATTTGCTTTCAAGCAATCTTCTGGTAATTAAAGTACACCGCTAACCGCAGCAGACATGCTAGCGGCGAAGTTATGAACCCAGCTCAGGTAACGGCAATAAACACCTCATCCAGAATTTGTTTACCACCTCTTGCCGGTCCCACAGCTTGACCTTGTCCTGGTTAGCTCCCTCCTCTGGTATTCATGTTCACCATAAACATGCTGGTCCAAACTTGGAAAGCGCAATTCAGGGAATGAGTAAACATAGCTCTACGTACTCAAGTAAAGGACATAATCTTCCCACTGTTTTCCAGTCAGGTTAGACCTGGTGCACAGGTGCGTCATGGATGGCAGAGCTGGGACGCCTATCTTTAAATCGGCAACAAGGCGATTCCTAAATGATGACAGAGGAGGTCTGTAGCCTCAGATACTGTGAATGGTGCAGATAAGCTGAGTGAAATAATAAAAATCTCCGCAGGCTTCACTGCCCTCTGCTGACATTTATCTGTCACAGCGGGAATGCTGCTCTTTTATTGTTCAACCGTTGGTCCCTTTCACCACAAGTCCAAAATAGTGCTCACCTTCAGAGGACCCAACTGTTTCAAAGGTTAATAATAATCGTAGTTTTCACCAAAAAGTCTGGAGCTCCTCTACCTGCGCAGTTAATCTGCACATCAGGATTTATTTCCCAGTAGAGATATGAGATTTTGTGTTGTTCTGTGGGGCTGTCTTAATATAATAAGGATTTTTTAAAGGATAATCTTTAAAAAAAAAACCTTAGGTCCAATACTCTTTTGAAAAAATGTTTCCTTTGCAAATTTTCAGTTCAGCTTCTATGTCTTGCTGAGAAACATTTTGTGTTTCTGTGTGTTTCAGATGATGCGTTTATCAATCCTCAACTCGCCAAGATCTTTGAGCGTGTCAGGCAGAGCGCTGACTTCATGCCAATCAAACAAATGACAGTAAGTGTCGTCTCTCCAACAAAAACCTTCATATTTCCTGATGAATGTAAATTAGTCTTACGCCCAGCTTTACGTGAAACGTAAAGATTTAGATTTAAATCAGTTTTTTACATTCACCATCATGTTTCTAATGATTGAAAATAATATTGGCATTTTGAAGTGGTGGAACCAGAGTCTCGACTTGAATCGGATGGAGAATCTGTGTAGGGGCATAAAGATTAGGGCGATGACAAGGAGCCCTAAGATTAAGAGTTAAAATATCAGTGGAAAGAAGCTAAAAGTCGCTCAGCAAGTATAAGAAGGATTTTATTTCTGTAATTGATGAGACTTTTTCCATTTACTATTAAGATGGATATACAGTACAGTCCAAAAGTTTGGACACACAGTTGTGTCCAAACTTTTGGTCTGTACTGTACATTTTCAACATTGTATCTTTGTGTTAAAATGCAAATAAATTTTCCTTGTAGCACGTATTTGCCTTTGCTACCAGAAAAAAACGTGATAACTTTAATTCCATTATCTGTGCTAGACGCTCTGCCTGTGCCCATGAAGAATTGCTCAACTCGCCATGCTAAATCCTCATAGGCTAGCATGGCAAGGGACCTGAGTTTATCTTCTGACTGAGTTATTCATCAATCCCTAATTCCCAAGTGGACATTTTAATTCATATGGGAACTGTGTTAAAGTGTAAAGGTCTCAGAAGAAGATTGAGTATTACATTAAAAAAAGTCCTAAACAAAGTTTGTTTCTTTAATCTGGGATCTGATTTTAAATTTCAATTGCCTGATGAAGTAGTAGTACTTGTACTATTCATTTAAAATTACTTAAAAAGGTACAGTGAGGGAAGAAAAAAGCAAAAGACATTTGTTTTTCTCCATCTGCAGAAGGCGCTGAACAGCGACTTGGGTCCAAACTGGAGGGACAAGCTGGCATCGTTCGAGGATCGTCCGTTCGCAGCCGCCTCCATCGGGCAGGTGCACCTGGCGAGGATGGAGGACGGCAGGGAGGTGGCCATGAAGATACAGGTTAGGACGTAAACATGTGTGTGGACACAGGATATTCCCATGTTATTAGGACCAACAGGATTACTGGAGAGAGAGTGTGTACACCATCCATAATCTGATCCCTCTGATCTGTTTGCAGACAGGTCAGAGTCTCTGTAGAACAAGTCCAACTAACATGAGGGAGGACTAATTGTAGGAGAACTACTCTATATTAAAGAGATTGAGTTTAAGAAATGAAATTGCTGAGTTGAAATAAATAAAGGTACTTTTTTTTTGTTGTATGTTTCTGTCCTCAGTATCCCGGTGTGGCTCAGAGCATCAACAGTGACGTCAACAACTTGATGACTGTGCTGAACATGAGCAACGCTCTGCCTGAGGGTACGCACTCACCGAACCCATCCCAACACGCAGGCCGGTCACCTCCTCCAATCTGCTCCCCTCCTTTCTGTTTTATTTCATCTCCTCTGGGCCTCTAAGACATGCATTACTCTCACTTACTCAGACATCTGCTTAATGTCTGGTGGAGAGGTTGTATCATTGCAAGCTGGAGACTTCTTTGACTCTTAGTCCATCTTGGTTAAGGGGAAAGAAATCTAGCTATCAACACACACTTAAGACATTTGGTAAATGTTTTTTTTCTTCTTAAATTAGTTTTTGTCTTTGCTTGTCTTTAGGTCTGTTTCCAGAGCACCTGATAGATGTAATGAGAAGAGAGCTGGCCCTGGAGTGTGACTACATCAGAGAAGCTCAGTGTGCAAAAAAGTTCAGGTACTTCAGAACAAAATGTGATTTTTTATTTTATTATTATTATTTTTTTTAATATGCAGAAACCCCTTCATGTTGCCTTTTGGTAGTTTTACATTTACAAGCCTTCCTGTGTGGATATTATAACAGCTCCTGAAGAAAATGGTTGTTTTTTTTTTTACATCCCTTGTGTTTTAATTATTCAATTATTCTGAAGTCATTCTACCACAGATCTGGAGAATGTGGAACAGATTAATTCTCCTGCATTAGAGCAGCGTTTTGGATGGACAGTCCTTTTTTCTTTCTATTTTTTTTTTTTAGTTTTGGGTAGTTGTAGGTGGTTAGTCAGAAAAACAGCACCCTTGTTTTGAAATTAACAGTGGTTGCTGTGTTCAGATTGGTACATTACCGCCACCTTGTGGTGTAATTGGAAACATGCCACAGAGCTATTTGTAAGAGTATGAAGTTTGATTTGATAATTTTCCATGTCTGGATAAGTACAGAAAATTGAAAATGGATTGTGGAAAAATTATTTTAAAACTTTATACACTTTTGTCCTCTAATGTTTGCCATAAAACTTTAGTCAGTAGAAAACCACTTAAATATATCAGATGGCCTATATTTAAGTCATTCTGTGTGTATTTGTTGCCCTTGCTGTGTTTTGTTTTTGGATTTTTTTTTACATCTCTTCTCTGGAGTGAGTTGTGTTTATATATATATATAAAATAAAAAACAAATATGAGCACAAATGGCAAATAAACCATATCTCTTTAGCAGATAAAATTTTCTTAAATATAGATGTGTTTTTCTCATTGCTTTCTAAATGTTCTAATTTATTTAATCTTGTATGGGATTGCACTCAATCACCTTGCTCAGTACAATACAATGTAAATGTGATATGCAGATTTATAATACGAACTGCCTGTGTGCTTCGTTGGGGCTCATGGATGCTTGTATCTCCCTCCTCTGGCGTAGGGAGTTGCTGAAGGACGACCCGTTCTTCTACGTGCCGGAGGTGATCGAAGAGCTGAGCAGCAGCCACGTCCTGACTACTGAACTGGTTCCTGGATTTCCCCTGGACAAGGCAGAGAGCCTCTCGCAGGAGCTGAAGAACGAGGTGAGACTAATGATTTACACCCCGACCCGTTGGCGCATTCTGGCTTTCTATGTTCCACTTGATCCCATTTCAGTAACACCACAATCTGTATGCTATAAGTAAATATAAACACGTTGCATTTGGTGTTAACAATTAGCCAAACCAGACACAGGACGTGTTTGTTTCTTCCCTCAGATCTGCCAGAACATCTTGTTCCTGTGCCTCAGAGAGCTGTTTGAGTTCAGGTACATGCAGACGGATCCAAACTGGTCCAACTTCTTCTACGATCCAAACACGCACAGGGTGAGTCTGCTCACAGCCTAAATAAGCCGGTTAGTTATAATACTGTCTCCAGAGATGATGTGCCTTGCAAAAAATATTCATCCCCCTCGAACTTTTGCCCTGTTTTGTCCCGGTCCAGCAACAGGCCTCAGTGTGTTTTGATGGGCTTGTTTCTGACAAACCAACACAAAGAACTTATGCATGAATTTGCAGTGAAAGAAAATTATAAATCATTCTCAGCATTTTTATTAAAAATAAAAATCTGAAAAGTGTGGCAGGTATGTGTATATTTTCATTTAGCGCTCCAGTTCTTCTCTGATTAGTCAACTGGCTTCATTCTCTTGTTTGTTCTGTAATGTTGCTAACAAACATCTATGGACTTATATTTATTAACTATAAGCGCTGGGTTTTTATTTAGGGATATCAGACGTCACACTTTTCCGAGTTTTATTTCGAAAGGTTGTTTTTTTTCCCCTTCTTACTCCTACACTACTTGTGTGCTGGTCGATCGCATAAAATGTCGGTAAAATACATGAACGTTTATGGTTGTTTTGCTGAATAATCAATGCAGAAAAGTTTATTCCGCAATTTGCAGATGAGATGGAGAGGATTACGGTAAAATAAATGAATGACTGTTTCATTATGTATCGCTAGGTGGCGCTGTTGGACTTTGGCGCTACTAGGGGTTTTGATCAAAGTTTCACAGATGTCTACGTAGAGGTAAGGTCATTACTTTTTTCTCTTCATAGCTGTGTTTATTGGTATGTTATTCCGGCAGGAATTCATTTAGGAGGCTAAATATTTTCTCCACATTTCTTAATCTTCCCATGCGACTAGATTATCCGTGCCGCCGCCGAAGGCGACAGAGAGGGAGTGCTGAAGAGATCTATTGATATGAAGTTCCTGACAGGATACGAGTCCAAGGTAATGATGTTTTTCTTCACCTGTTTCACCTCCTAAAGTTTAACATCTTCTGATTACCGGAGATAGCTCAGAATGTGGAGACGCACGCTTACACTGCCTTCTTCATCAGGCGATGATAAACGCCCACGTGGACGCGGTGATGATCCTCGGCGAGGCGTTCGCGTCGTCCGAGACCTTCGACTTCGGCGCCCAGTCCACCACCGAGAGGATCCACAACCTGATCCCGGTGATGCTGAAGCACCGGCTCACCCCGCCTCCGGAGGAGACGTACTCGCTGCACCGCAAGATGGGCGGCTCCTTCCTCATCTGCTCCCGGCTCAACGCCAAGCTGCAGTGCAAGGATATGTTCCAGAAGGCGTACGAGAAGTACTGGGAGGGCCGCACGCCTCCCACTGTCTGAGCTGGTCCGGTGTGGATTCGACGGACTCGTCCTGGGGCCAACAGCAAAGTGCCGATCGATTGGGCGGGAGGGGGAGGGGGTTGAGTTTAGACGAACTGCAGAGTGGAGGATGTGAGGACAATGCGTTTCCTGTTTGACGTTTCAAGGAGCTATTATACAGTTTCAAAGGAACATCTGAAGTGGGAGCAGCAGCTTGCTGAACGAAAGGAGATGAATGTAGAAAAGTTGGAGTAATCTCTGCTATTTTCGTTATGAACATTTTCTCATTTTGTGTTGCTGTGTTTTCGTTTTGTTGTTCAACTTTTAGATACCATAAACTCGAAACACCTAAAAGTCAAAAACAAAAGAAAGAAAGAAATCATGGCATTAATAAGACTTTGTTGACTTTTCGGGTCTCACTTTTGACCAATTTGTCTGCGCCGGAAACAGTAGGTAATTTTGATTTATGAATATAAGGAAAACGCTGATTAAGAATAGTTTAGCGACCGTTTTGTTGTTGAAGTCGAGAGGTTTCGTCAGCTTTTACGCACAAGCTCTGACTCGCAGTGTATTATTAGCTCACCGGTCATATTTCACTCGGTTTATAACTCTGTAGCTGCTTCAATTTCAATGGGACTAACATTGATGAAAATAGTTTGTCGCATTTTATAAAAACAACAAAAAAACGTTTTGTTTTGAGGCATGATTTTTGTTTAAACCAGCTGATATTGACATTCTGTCCTGGTTCTGATTTTCAGCCATACTTTTCATTGTATTCCAGTCGGTTACAAGTCTAAAAACAAAATGTATGTGTAGCTAACACAAAACGAAGGGTCCTTCCTGCAGTTAGTCATGAATGTTCGTGAGACGACGCGGCGGGCAGGAGGCTCGTCATCCACTCGCCCGTGGGCTGAAATTGCTTCCCACACGCCGGTGATCTTTCCACGCCTCCTCGGGGACAGACTCCTCCGTCACCTGGCGGCCATGTGACTGTAAAAGTTCTCAACGTTTTGATGTGTGAATGCAGTTTTAATGCTACCTGGTGTGAAAAGGGGGGGCGGGGGGGGGGGGGGGAGCAAAGGGTAATGTGCCTGTCATTCTCCGCAGAAGGCTTTTAGCCTGAAAATGTCGATTTTTGTTTCTAATGACCGTTTCCAATTTTATAATCAAAATGCAACTGAAAGTTAGGACAATATATTGTATAGAGAGATTAAATGTTTAAGCCCTAGCCTTGTGTCTGCGTGGTATTATCAGATGAAGCAGCCTCCACTCGGTAGAGATGTGCTAAAATTTATGTCTGAAAAATCCAACCTTAATTTTTGAAATGGAAGACAATTCAAAATCAAGAAATATGTATTTTATTTTCCTGTTTTTTTTTGTTCGTTTTTTTTGTTTTAGATGCCACAGTTATAGGTACTTGTAGTATCTCCTTTGACTGTGGTTGCTACAGTCTTGCAGAGTGAAGAAGACTAAGGGAAAACAAATTAAAATATAGAACACAATGTTTATTTCTAAATGTTTCATGCCCTATTGTCAACATGATAATCATTCCACACACCATTGGATTTATCTGTTGATCTTTCCATTTGTATACATCCATGATTTTTACAATCCACGATTTTTAATACTTCAGAGTCTGGATTTTAATTTGACAATTTTCCAATTCTGTGTTTGTTTGGGAGAATGAAAGTTAAGCTTTTTGAAATTAAAAACGTCATGAGCTAAATCCTACAAAAAACCTGCAGGATGACTAAGCTCTAGGATAATGTCTATGATAAACTAGACAAACTAAGAACAGAGAAACTCAATCATTTAGGGCAAATCACTGCTGCAAATTCACTCTGGATGTAAGTACATCCACAATGGAAACATTTATGGCAACGCAAGTTTTATTTTTACAAACCTCAACGATCAAAAGCTAGTTGCAATTCACATCGTTGTCCAGCATGGGGCGCTGTGGTCTCACTATCACCTGCATGAGAAGCCTCAAGTAACATTTCAGATCTTGTTGCAGTATTGGAGTGAGATGGAATTGTAGCAGTGTATTTTGATGTTTGTTTCACTTATATTTTCAACCATATGTTTTACAAACAGCAGCAATGATGAATAGGTTTATGAATACGACGAGCTAAATGGAAGTGCATCCCCAAGACTGGAGAAGATACAAGCAGCCAGATGGGTTATTATCTGGAGCACAGCTGGCTAGTTGCACGTTAAGAGGTTTAATATGTAAATTTTTGGTTATAAAACAATATGTTGTTGTCGGAGCTGTGAGGCTTTAGAAGGTAAAAAAAAAAAAAAACATGATTAGATTCATATATGATCCACCGGAGCCCTTTAACATCAAACTCATTTGTTGAACATTTCTGGAGGAAGAGAGCAAGAGAGAGAAAGACACAAAGAGAGAGACTGAAACTTCTATATATTTCAAACACTTTTTGCATATCCAGACAAATTCTGGTATCTTTATTATGGTGCTGTTTTGAGAAAGAAAATATTCCCCAATTCAATATAATGTGAAAGCAATCTCTTACACAGTCGCCTCCAAAAGCATTCATCCTCTAAATATAATTTTAGAAAAGATTCACACTATGACCACAAACCTCAATGTGTTTTAATGGGACAAAAACAACAAAAAAATTTTTAATTGTGGAGTGGAAGGAAATGTATGTTTATGTTTAGCTTGTTTGCTTTTTTTTTTTTTTTTTACAACAAAAATTAGAAATGAGTGCTGTGCATTTGAGTTAGTACTACTTTGAACTGCCTTTCATTGCAATTGATTTGCCTTTGGACTTTAACTAGGCCATTCTAACATGTGGGAATGTTTTAATCAACGGTAAACCACTCCATAGTGGGTTGTCTTTGTCATTTAATTAAAAAAAATTAAGCTGAAGCATGAAGTCATTATCTGGAAATACTTACCTTAAATGTGTATTTTAAACAAGACATATGATAAAAAAGATGCAAAAGTGGCTTGTAATTTGAACCCCGTAGTAAATCCAACATCTTCCTGAGTCATGGTGCTTAATCCACAGCGGTGGAAACTATTTTATTTTATTTTTTTAACAAATATTTCTTTTTATCATGTCTTCAGTCGTGTGTGTATTTTGTGACATTGAAGGGGTTTTGAGATGCTTCCAGAGTCGAGTAGCTGGAAGGCATTTCTGAATCCGGCTGTGTTTACAAGACTAAGAGCTCAGCGGGAGCGTTGG
Source organism: Xiphophorus maculatus (assembly GCF_002775205.1). Lineage (NCBI taxonomy): Eukaryota > Metazoa > Chordata > Actinopteri > Cyprinodontiformes > Poeciliidae > Xiphophorus > Xiphophorus maculatus. Next base: position 14,644,956 of record NC_036457.1, on the reverse strand, counting down.
GAGGATGTTGCACTCTGAGCTGTCTGGTAGCAAAGAGCAGGCAGTAACAAATCCTTATTTGGTGAGACAGGACAGTCAGCGAGTCTCAGTGCAATCATTTCAGACAAACAGCTCAGAAATAAGGCCTCAACAGTTTGCTTCAGTGTGGTTTGGCACTATTTTTATACCCTCACAACCACGATCGCGGTAGAGATCGTTAGTCAGGCTATTCTTACGTTTTGTTTTTTGCCATGGAAACAGAAATAATCTTTCTGTAGTTTGGAGTAATTGTGGAACTGCGCCCATGAGAATAAGTTTGACTTGCTGTAGGAAATTTGACCAAAAATTGGTTGGCAATTTGTTTGAGAAACTGCTTTAGTGCAACACATTTGGTGTTTAAATGTTTCGGCAAGCATTTGTAGAGCAAGCATGTTCAGACGTGTAGGTTTATTCATGAGTCAGAGATAAATTCACACTTTATTTGCAATCATAAAAAAACTGAACATACAACTGAAGCTAAGGCTGACCACATGGTTGCTGCAGGAAAAACAGAAACGCTCTTGTCCCCACCGCGGTTGAATTTACGAGCAGGAAAAACGAATACATTTGTGATTTCAATAGAAAAAAAAAAAACATGCATAATTCAGTAATTAATGTCCACACACACTGAGCTGCAAATGACGAAAGTTCAATATTAGGGTGACTATTTATTGCATGATTCCTCAAGCTGCTTATGTTTATCCTAGTGCCACAGAAATAAGCTGAAACTCTGACTTAAAGTTCTGAAATCTCCATTTGTATTTGCAAGCACACATCATTATATGCATTCAATTGATGGCAAAAAAAAAAAAAGTCCACTCATAAAGAAAATATTCTATGGAGCCAAGTGACAAAAGCTGTCCAATCCAACAGCTTGTTTTGTGTAGCTTTCTTCCATTGAAACACAAAATAATAAGTTAAAAACAAGATTTTGTAATTACTCAGGTTAGCTTTGTCTGACAAAAAAAAAATAATAGAAAATTTGCTCATCTAAAATATTTAAACGTAACCGAAAAGCAAAGATAGAGGGAGCCAAATACTTTTTCACAGCACTACATGGCCAAAAACTCTAGCACAACGTCATTATTAAACAACGATACAAGGACTCCCATGACACATACCAGAAGTTACTAAATATATACTTACAGTGTTATGTTTGATCTGGATGCTTAAACTGCTTCTAAATCTAAATAAAATGAAGACACGTCAGTAACACTCACTTAAGAGAACATGGATCAATTGTAAGGCATAGAATAATATCACCTTTACAGACATCATTCATCGTTATTGTCATTATCATTTTCTTGCATATAAACACTGTACAACATAAAAAGACATAAAAACATGGTTTTGTTTTGTTTTATATACAAAACACGGCATTGAAAAGGCATTTGGTTAAAAATGCAGACAACACATAAAATGTACAGGAACTAAACCTGAAATATTCACATTAGGTTTGATGCAGCTGACACAATTACTAATTTAATCATTATGTTTTATAGCCGTTTTGTCTGTCCTGCATAATACCCCACTACTTAACATACTATGTTACAGTGGCAGGAAGCAATATCTGTTAATGCCAGGATTATTAGCCAGTTTTAAAATGACACTATGCTTTGACCAAATGAAGAAACTCTGAGTTCAGTATACAAATATATTTTGAATAAAACACTATCAAATTTCAATACATTCACACTGTTGCTATGTGTTAATTGGAGTAGTTACAACTTCATCAGATCCTATGAGTTGCAAAGCAGCAAACTGTGATAATCTGTGTCCACGGTGTATCACATTATTCTCAGCTTGTGTATAGATTTAAATAGAAAAACAGGCTATTATCTAGAATAAATTTGCTAAGTAAACTCAAAACCCAAACTTTCACTTGGCTCGAGTCAGCTCATGCTTGACCTCTGAGCACACTTTACGTACTTTTTAAACATTTTTAGCAAACAAGCTCACAGAGGTTTTGATTTGTGGCATTCCTTTTAATCGCAGTCAAGCCAAAGTGACCCAGTGGCGCACTTACTCAAAAATAATAAACAAGACAGTATGAATATGAGGCAGATCCAGACGTTATTAGCTTTTGACCCTGATCTGGCTCTGGATCCTGGAGTTTTTACTGCTCAAGTTTGGTGAAGCTATTTGGTTTCAGAATGCTCTTTGACCTCTGATAAAGTTCCTGGAAACAAACCAACAACGCAGGCCACTATCTGGCGACCATGAGAAAGCTCTTGTTCAGAGCAACGATTCCAAGGGAACCTTCTGGTGGATGATTGAGAATAGTTTATAGACTTTTCTCACTTTTAACCCAATGCCCTCTCAGATTCCTTTGGTGGTTACCGTTCCATCTTCAGTCTCCAACATTGGGAGTGTTGTATTTATGACAGTGCAGACCTGTAACCAACCACAATCTCTCAGGCTTAGTCTTTTCTTTAAAGTGACAGACGGGGTTGTGGCCTCGTCAAGCGCAATGAGCTGCTATTTTAAGACTTGCTAATTAGATTTGAAGCTTGAATAATGTGTAAAATCCCATTGGCACAGATTTACACATTTAGGATGTGTGAAAATTCAAATCAAATAATGAGGAAAGATGAATCCTTTTGGAAAGAAAACTTAAACAAGCATATTTGAACTACCAAGGTCAGCTTAGCAAACATTTTTGTAATGAATTTATTAAAATAATAATAAAAAAAGAGTATAGTTTTAAATGTTAAAAAACACATTTGAGAAAGATGTGTTTGTTTGGTAATGCACTGAGTTCATGCTAGCACTTTCTGTGAAGTGCTAGCATTAGCTTGTGCTAACAAAGTTAGCACTGGCTGTTAGTTTGCCACTGAATGGTTTGTTTCTTTTAATCATGATAACAATAAAAAGCACTAAGAGATTTTTAAGCAGTGGTGAAATTTAATGGGGAGATTAAAAATATTGCAAAATGTACAAGTAGAAGATGCTAATGCCCTAGCCTGTGCTAATCTAAAGCTCTACAAGCGGAGAGTAAACCTCGTAAGAGAAACCAAAGATAATGTAACACACAGCTGCTCAGCTTCCAGTTGAGCAGTGGAAACAACGATTTGGCCTCCTGTCAAATTTCACAAACAGCATATGATCATATGAAGTAATTTTTTGCTGTTGTTGTTGGATTTACAATTTCACTGGATTTTCACAATTTTTTCAAGCTAATGCTGAAGCACTAGCAGTTATTCCTTTTTGACAAAAACAAAAGCCAAGAAAATCCTTTCTCACTTAGATAAAACACAATGATCTTTTTTTTGTTTTAAATGTCCAAATTCTTTTTAAATATAAACACAAACACAGTCTGGTGTCGACCAAATCAGCAGCCAGCCTCAGTCAATTCATATCCATTTTTTTTACACGTCGCTGCCATACGCTGTTGTCAACTCAATATCAAGTTAGAAGTCGTTAAAAGGTTTCCTTCATCGTGGTTTTGTTGGGCCAGCTTCATACGATCCGTCAGTGAATGTGAGAGAGACACATCTCAAACATCTTGAGGGATACCTTGGTCTCTACAGCCTGAGGAATCAAGAAACACACAAAAAAAACTTTATATTTTGATATGCAAACATTACAAGAGACAAAAAGCAGAGACTTGTTATCACTCAGCGGATTAGTAGCTCATGAATACTAATCAGGTTTCTTAGATTTGCTTACAGTTCTGGTCAAAAGTTTGCATACAATCATAATCAGAATATATTTCTGAGCTCATTCTGGAAGCTTATTGTCACTAACTTTTAAGATAAGTTGAAGGGTTTGAAGGCTTTCCTCTGCCTTCATAATTTCATCAACTATGAGCAATCCCTCTACCACTGACCCCTTAAAAGACCCCATGCTGGATGCTAACACCACCATGCTTGACAGCTGGCAAAGTATTCTGAGGTTTGAAAGCCTCAGCTTGTTTTCTCAATTTACTCTTCACACCACTGTGATCAAATAGCTAACTCTGCACCTCAGCCGATCAAGAAACTTCTCTCACAAAGGTATTTGACTCGTGGGCATTTGAGCCTCTACTTTCAGCTGACCTTGAAGATGTTAAGTTTGGAGCTGAGGTGGTTTGGATTGTTCTTGAACATCCTAAACAGTTTGCGTTCATCTGATATGGACAGTTTGGGTCAAGTGACTGAGAATTGGACACAATTTGGGGATCCAACTGGACAACGAGGACAAACATCAAAGCAGGTTTTGGAAACAATGAAGCTGGTTAACATTAAGCCTTTCGAGTGACAACTGAAATGTCATGGACCATACTTAATGGCAAGAAATAGACCAAAAAAATATGAATTAAGCTGATTCTGCTAATAACATTGGTAAAAATATCTAACCAGAATGATGCCAGAAACGTGTCGATTGGTACAAAAAGCATGTGGTTGTACTGCAACTTTCCAGGGATATTAAATCAAATTTTATTGCGAATGAAACAAATTCAATCACATGACAAACCTCTGACCAGAACTATCAGTAAAAAATGAAACAAAAACCAAAAAAAAAACTAATACACATTCAGACTCAACACGAAAAATGTATCTTATTCGGAGTGCCAAACAGAGAAAAGGTTGTGAAGATAGTGGGTGGTTGGATGTGTGAAATATTGCAGAAGCAGCAGTGACAGCAGACTCCAACTTAGTTTTTGGTGAGCAGTGGGAACAAGCATGTAACACAAAAATAAGCAACGTGCCGACAACTTCTGCACATCCACAAGAGTGACATAAAAGGGAGTTTTGGGACCGAGTTTGCGCCCAAGAAGTTGTTTTGTTGGCAGAGTAGAGCTGGGCTTGCTGAGGGAGCTTTGCTTTATTTAGTGCTTTAGTCAGTGTGGGAAACATCCGACTAAATCCATTCATATTATTTTCTGTTACATTTGACTAGTTGTCTCGAAGGTTCAAACACACAAACTGAGAGGCCAGAATTGTTGGAATGTTGCAATAAAGACACACATACTGGTGAGAGCAATATTGCTTTTGAAATCTTAAATTGTAAATTTTGGTGACATCGAACACGGTTTTTGGAGCTGCACACAGCAAACAAACAGGGATCTGATTTAATCTGACTGAGGGAACAAACGCTTAGACTGTTTACATAGCAAAATATTCCACTGTAAATCTCAGATCTTGTATAACTGCATGTTTCTTGTCAGAGAAAGAGATAAATTATGTTTTGCGATATGAATGCCGAGTGTTTCACTGTGTTGCTATGATACAACATTGCTGCAACATTAGCATTTTTAATCTATTGAATATATATTGTCAGTATGTGGATGGTATCAAGTGATGAATGGTAAATTTTCATCCAGACTTGAGGAAAAAATATTTGATTATAATCTAAAGCAGATCTTTCGCATGACCAGCAAAAACTCACACTAAAATGAATTGTGGGTTCGACTGTGCCTCACATTATTATTTCCACTGTGAATGTAGTGACTAGTTTTATATAATAAGGTCCAAAGGAGATTACAACAATCAGAACTGCTAAAATTAAAATTTCATTGGATTCTATGGTATAGACTCCTTTTTTGATGAGATACAAGAAAAGGTTCCACAGAAACCATTGTTTTCTCCAGGTGTTTGGACAACAGAGGTTACCTAACTCAAAAATAAACTAAAGGCTAACGTCCTATCCATAAGGACTAACAAATTAACATATGTTTATTGTTTATTCATGGAATATAAGGGGAGCATGAGACTTGAAAAAAGCTGCTCTTTCACACTTCTACTCTCCTGATTTTTCTATCAGATCAAATTACAGGTGAAGAACCAAATGATGAGCATATATGAAAAGACATACGGATGTCTTTTATTCATAAAGTCACAGATTTTGTCAGCCTTTGTGCGTAAGGAGGGCAATGCTGTGCTGTTTGAGAAGTGACTGCAAGTGAAAACGTAATCTGAAAAGCTTCATGACAACAAAGCCTTGCAATTTGACAACGTGAGCTTTTCTTTGATGAATTCTTACAGCTTATGGAACATCATTAAAAGCCGATTCATGGCTGGCAAGCGGAGTTTTGTTGCAACGCGTTTGTGATACTTTGCATAGTATTTGTGAACTGGTGGGACTTTGGACAGTGAGCGAAGAAAAACAACAAACGCACTTACCGTCAGAAACTTTCCAAAAGGACAGCAGAGGAAGGAAAAAAGAGACAAAGACAAAGTTAGCCATAATTTTTTAGAACACCGATTGCTGCATTCTTATACCACAAAAAATTGGTCCTTTATATATATATATATATATATATATATATATATATATATATATATATATATATATATATAAAGGCTAGGGCATTAGCATCTATATATTATATATATATATATATATATATATATAATCATCTCATATCTTAATCCAGATATATTACATGAGCTACTGAAAGGATTTACAGGAACACAACTCTAGTTTGCTGGATCAATGACTGAAAGAGGGAGACTGAGACTGGGGAATAGAAGTGAAGAGGCAGAAAAAAAGAGGGGAAGAAAGAAAGTGGAGAGATCAAATAGAAACAATTTTTAGATAAGGACGAAAAGGGATCACCGAAATCATTACATACAGTATATGGAGAGAGAGAGAACATGAAAAGAGATATGGAGGCTGATCAAGAGAACAGGAAATCTGATTAAAAAAAATCCAATATTTTCGATTGAATTGCTGGAGGAAAAACAAAAAGGAAGAAAAAGAGTGCAGCTGAAAAGGAGCATTAACTCCCAAAGCCGCAGAGGCTTGTGCTGTAATAATGATCTAACTATTAATCCTCTACCCCAACATGCGTGAACGAGTTCGGCTCGAAAAGCCCTGCTAACCAGAAAACACAACAGAAACACCCAGCGCTGCTGCAGCCAGCAGAAAGCAGAAATTTTTAGCAGTGATGGTCGAGGAAGACAAGAGCCCAGAGGCCCGAAAACCAGCCGGGATATGTGCACAAAACCACAGCGGGGGTGCTGGCTCCGAACAGACACTCAACGTTCACAGCACTGCAAGCACACACACCGTCTTCCAGGCGTGTGTGTGTGAACTGATGCGCTTTGATCGCACACAGGCAGCAACCACCTCACATGTGCACACTCACGCATGTTCACAAAGGAGGCAGTTCTGCACTAATTCAAAGGCTGCCTCGGCTCACTGGGGGGATAGAGACTCTTTCTCTGTGCTGGAGCCAGTTCAGGCGTCACTCCTGAAGAAGAAGGAGAAGAAGAAGAAGAAGAAGAATACATTTCATGACAGGGAAGAAGGAGGTGAAATTTGCCCACCTTCCCATCTCTACACGCTCTTGCATCTGATGTTTATAAATAATACAAGAGATCTTGAATACATGTGGGTTTTTAAGTGGATTTATATTATTTTGGTAATATTGCTACCAAAGAACAGAAGTGGTGTATTTCAGATTTGTTGTTGTTGCTATGAATAAATCCCAGCGATCAAAACAAGTATTCATCGCATCAATCATAAAAGTGAGCATTTCAATCAATTATTTAGCATTTTTGTTTGCTATTCATTTTAGCATCTTTGAACTGCTTGTGATTCCTATTTTTTTCCAGCCTCCTGTCCAGTATGACTCCTTCTTGCTCAAAAAAAGTGGGTTTATCTTTCAAGCTGCAATAGCATCATTTCTAATCTTGATCTCATTAGAAAGCTAAAACACGCGAGATGATTGCAGAGTGAATATATGCGTCACTGTGTCACAGTGGAATAACCAGGTGTTACCATATTGCTCCAAACCACAACCGCTGACGTAAACACGTATTCCTCTACGAATCTGTAGAGGAATATTCACAAAGAATATTCACAAAGAAACTGCTCAAGTCTGGATACTATTCTATTTAAATAACATTGTGTCCAGCTCATTTTGGTTGCTCACCTAAAGATTTATTTATTTATTTTTCCCTTTTAAAGACGTGGAGTTTGACCCTGAGCACAAGGCAGCAGCTCATCTCCACGTCCGTCACTGCGAGTGGTCGACACGTCTGTCAAGCAGTCAGAGTCAAGACAATGGAGACGCGATGCCTGCATATATATCTGAAGAGCTGGCAAGATCCAGAGGGAGGTAAATCCCAAAATAGCACACCATGACAGGAGCGTGTACCCTTCACTCTAAAACTCTGTGTCACCTTCCTCACCTTCGTCACCTTCATCAGCTCCCCTGAGGGGCTTCAGGTGAAAATATTAGAACTTGTTGCACTTAGTTAAATAAATGAGTTACAATAAGGGTAGTAGAATAAATTGGCCTGTTTGTGCATTTGTTACGAATTTAAGCGAATTGTAAAAATAAATATCAATGAATGATTGATCATTTTCAGACTGGCATAAAGGCTGGGAGGGGGACTGACTGTGAAACAGGAAAAACATGAAAACAAAGCACCAATCTAAAACCTAGCTAGTGTTAGAAATGCTAAACATTTTGGACAAGACGACATAGGACGGTACAAACCACCAAATCAGCTCCCGAGTCAACATTTTACCTAAAAGGAAACATGTTTAACTTATTAGACGCATATATATGAACTGCGTTTAGGCCTCATGGGTGACATCACTGCACACTATAACAACATAGCACCAATTTACACTGTTTAAATTCTTTTAGATTCTGCTTTAAATTCAAACAGGCTGCATTTGATAACAGAGGAAGTGTGAAATGACGAAGAGGTGAAACGTTAACACTAAAATCCCTCAAAGGGAAACTGTAGAAGAGCGAGCAGAGGGGAGATAAATGCAGCTACTGACTCGCCAGGATGACCATGTCCATTCCCCAGAAGATGCTCATGATCCATCCAACCATTATGACGGCTGTCAGGATCTGGATGAGGGCAGCTGCCACGTTGAGCCAGAACACGCAGCACACGCCTCTCTCTGCGATCAGCTCGCTGCGTGCGCCGCACAGCACGGTGAACGCTGAGACGAAGGTTCCTGCGACAGAAACAGAGGCAAAGAGAAAGTCCTGAGCTGCACAGTTTATCAAAAAGAAAAAAATGAAGGCAATCACCGCTGAGAAGTCTCCGAAGCAGCCGCACTTATCACTGCCCTGTATTTGGCTCTGCGATATTTGTAGACTGGCGTGATTAAAGCCTTTTAAAGTAGTTTTCCCCTCTGGTTCATCTCCGGTGAGTTATATCAAACAACTGTCTTCCCTGAGAAATAGACCAGAGCACTCTGATGAAAACAATTCACCAGTTAGTCTGAAGTCAAACTCACAGCAGGGCCTGGAGCTGCTGGATAACAGGCAGGAAGTCTTCTCCAGACTCATCTAGCATAATTACTACAAGATAAAAAAAAAACAATAAGCAATGGAAATGTAATTAGTTTTTTTTTAAACATTTGGTGTATGATCTAATGTGTTAGCATTCATCTTCTTGACACAAATTTCAGATTTATGAAGCTCATAAAATTTCAAGGATATCTCACAGTCCCCCGACTCTTCTGACTCCGAGCTATCAGACAAGATCACCACACACACAAGTTAATGCAAACACATATAGTACTCTGTTTGAGGCTGCAGCACTTCTTCTGCTTACTTGTAAAAGTATTTATACCCCTTAGACTTGGCCTGGTTATAAACACAAAGTTCAACGTGCTTCATTGGGTCTTTATGCGATAGGCCAATTCAGATTAAAATGATTTTCATGGTTTTCCTTCTTCTGGAATCGAATGCATGTGGAATGGCAGCATCATGCTGTGCGAATGAACTTCTTCAGCAGGTACAGAGAAGCCGATCAGAGTGGATGGGAGGATGGACTGAACAAATACTGGGCAATCCTGGAGGAGAACCTGCTGAAGGCTGTAAAAACCCTGCAGAGCTTCACCTTCTATGAGGACTGAACATGGTTTAAATTAAAGCACAGTCGTCTTAGAACGGCCTAGTTAAAGTCTAAACTTAACTCATTTCGGTAAGACTTCAAAAATAACATTTGGACACAGCAAACCTCCACTCCTTTATAATATTTTCTATTTGTAAAAAATTGGAAAATCTAGATATTGTTCAGCCTCATGTGCCTTTTGATGGTATATTGTATAAAATACATTGAAGTCTGGGGCTGAAACTAGATCAAATTTTTTAAAAAAGTTTAAGATGTCTGAATATTTAAACAAAACACTGCACAGACCCCAGTTAAAACTGTATTTATCATAAACATATAGAGTGATTGTACTGTAGACCAAGTTGCCACATAAACTGCATTGATTATAAACCACTGGTAGATATGCACCCAGTTTTAACTGGGATTTTACAGCCTCTGTAGTACATCCACTCAGCTTGCAGCCACTGTGGCATCATGTCTCCATTCCCTGGAAGCCCACTGCCATATTAACCCACCACTGACTGCATGAGCTGAAATAAGTCGTCATCTCTCTGGACAATTGTCATTTTCCTGAATGCACCATCACTCCTCACCCAGAACACCTCTGCACACTTATTGCTACCATAAACGTTCTGTGTGAATATGTGTCACATTGTCTGCGCGCACAAACCACATTATTGTATCACTGTGTTTCCATGACAACAGATGCTCATCAATAGCATTTTCTGAGCATAAAGGCATGACTGTTGCTTTTTGATCTGAAGTTAATGGATGATTCTTGTATAGCCTCCATGTTTTTCTTTTGGATTATCTTACCAGCGATGAACTGCATTGGATTTCGCCTTCTTGTGTTTATTCATCCATTTATAGTCATGAATGGGGTTTAGACTAAGTTGGCTATGTCTTAGAGTATGTTTGTGTTTTAGTGTAAACTGTATTAAACTACTGAACACTGGGTTTTCTAATAAACATAATCTATACTTGTGTGTACTTTATGTATCCGAGTTGTTTTCTTGGTACTTTTTCCATTGGAGCAGGTTGGCTTAAATATTGTTTTCCCTTTGTAAAAAAAATCCTAATCTAAAGCGGCATTTTATATTTACTTGGGTCATGTTTGCCTGGATGATTTAAAACGGTGTGACAAAATAAACACACAAAAGTAGAAATCTAAGGGGTTCGATGTATTATTGCTTCTTAGAAGTGACGCACCAATCAGCTGACAGCCTGTCAGTGTGCTGTCTTGACGTTTACTGCTTTGAACAGGGTGGCTTATGTTAATAAAAACTAATTCATGGATGATTTTACTGAAACGTCAGTAGATGTGGTTACTGTTTCCTACTTGAGTGACGGCCTACGATGCTGTGATGTTGCTACGTATTCATCTGCATTTAAAGTAGGAAGAGACGATCTCAGAAGACCTTGTGATATTATTGTTAAATTGTGACAACAACACGGCGTCAGCTGCGATAAATCCACATTTAATTTAGTCTCTCATCTGTCCTTCTGTAGCTTTTTAGCTTTTGTTGTGTTGAAAACTATCTTGTATGGCAGGTGTGAACATACAGTGAGACTCCACTCTTTCTAACTAGCTGACAACACAGGAATATCATTACACAGAAACACTACATATTAAACAGGCCTGTCTTATTAATATTACATGCCCTGATACATTGGATGTTGGATTAGCCAACTCAGGTTTCAGTTTTGTACACACAGACACATGGTGTTATGTGAACACACAAATGTACAAGTGTGCTTGTGTGTCTGTGTGTTTTTTTTTTGTTTGTTTTTTTTGGGGGTCACAAATAGGAGCCTCAAAACCATAAAGAAGAGAAATACTGCTACATTTTTTGAAAACGATGATCAGATGTGATCAAACTCCGAACCCATCAGCGGCAGCGTTACAGCAGGACAAACAAGCCTTTCATCTCAATTTGTCGTCTTCTTGCAAGGCTGAAAACATTTTTTTTCCCCAGAAAAATGTTGCTTGTTCAAGAGATTATTTAAAATTTTGAGGATAAAAACCGTTGTGTGGATAAGTTTTCATGTAGAACACCTTAATAGATCTGAATTTAAAGCTGTCCTTTTGTATCTGAGTAAACCACTGCCCATACTGAGTCCAAACTTGCTGTTATGCTCAAGAGCTTATGACATTAACCACAATTTCTCTTGTCAGAATTGTACTAATTCTTAAAAGATTCACATTGTTAAGTTCAGATAATCAGCTTTAACTAAAAATATATAAATAATAAATTAAAACAAAGATTTCTTAAAGAAAAACACACTGTACATGTAGCACATCCCTATGAGAAGATGTGTCTTGTTATGCTTTCCACTCTGTGTATCCTGATACATCAGGGTATTATAATTGTGAATCAACAATTTCCATTCATTTATTCATATAATCACATTTAGTCATACATAATTAGTGCTTTTCTCCAAAAGAATTACTGTTCTGTGGTTTTCCAAGTTCCTGATTTGAGTTCAGGAATGCATCAGAAGACGTTTACTAAAAATGCAAATCTGATGCACTTTGTGAGTTTGTTGATCAAAAACGTTAAGGAACAAGGCAGCATCTTATTGCTTGTTGGAGGTTAGCAGCTCAACAGGAATTATGCAGGTGTACTTTAGTTAGATATATTTGGTGAAAAGTACCTGTAAAAGAAAAGAAGAAAAAGAAAAAACAAATGTAATCTCAGCAGTATAGATTGCTAATCAATGCTGTTTTCTTTAAGCACGGAAAACTCTTTTTTTAATGGTAAACTAAAAGGAAAGGAAAGAAAATAACTTCATGTTTGTAGGAAGAATCATACAATTTTTGACCGTTTTTTTTTCAGATAAAGAGAAGCAAATTATTGATCTTATATTTGAAAAATAACTTTAAAAGAAAGTTGAACCACCATTTTAAAAATACCAAACAGTCCATGCAACTCTTTTCTTGAAGTCAAATCAACATTTCCATTCAGACAGTCAGCTGATGTCTGGCCGTCGTCTCTACGGGCTTTTCTGTTTTCCTGCTTTTGCAAATTCTGAACTGATTTCTGCGAACCCCGACAGCCACACTAGAAGTGCCACTGGGCGCCATGTGCATTGCAACTTTGGTCCTTTCCTCTCTGCAAGCTTCAGTTCTTGTCACTTCGGAGGAATTCAAATACCAGGAGGAAAAAGCCGAACAGGTGGAAGGAAGGAGGAGCGAGAACGGCCCGGCTTCCACCTGAATCTTGCTTGTTGGAAATAAGGAAATGCCAAAGATTGATCATGTTCCAGTTAGTTTGATCACAGATTATTTCTGTGTTTCATTTGAAGCTAGAAAAATAAATAGGTCAGTCTTTTAAACAAGTGCAGGGAAATCATATCTTGCACGCCACGCTTTCACCCTTAAATGACTAAAAGATGTAGAAAAACACCCTTGACCTCTTGCATTTGAAGTGCTCAATCTTTCACCTCAAACTCATTTCAAAGCCTGTCACATAAAAGAGCAGCAGGAACAGAAACCGCTCAGATCGGATCTTCATGTCGTCGAGGCCTCGCCCACCAACAGATGCTCTGGCTGCCTGGCGGATCCGCCCACTTTCAGACGTGACTGACAGCGAGCTGAATGGTTACGCATCACTTCCATCTGAGCTTTGGCATCCAGAACAGGATTTATACGGTCGGGCTACTTTCACTTTTCCTGTCTGGTTTCCAGCTTCTGCTCACTCTGTGAGGTACTGATAACACGTGTCGCCTTCACAGAGCAGCTGGTGTTAACGTGTTTATCATCTATTATGTCCACTAGGCAAAGGAAGTTATGAGGAAAAGACTTTTCTGTTTTCTTGAAATCTAAAATCGGACATATTGCCTATAGAATTTATTTATTTATTTTTAGCTATTTCTTTCTTGCCTTTATAGATACAAAAAAGTCAATAAACAAGAAGAATTTTCTCAGCCAGTTACTTTGAGACAGGCTCATGGCCACTGGATTTTTTAAAGCCAGAAATAGCTTCATGTTGAGGCCTAAGACAACATAGCAAGAGCAGGGGAACAAAACAGGAATGCTGCACATCTGAGTGTGTTGGCATGACAACAAAAAATAATGATATTAATGATTGAATTTGCTGCCAAGGTGATAAATCAGCACATTAGAGGTGGAGGTCAGAACTTGAAACACTAGAAACTCTAAAGTTTGCGTCATATTATTAGCAACTATACAGTAACACTAAAACAGAATAACTACATAAAATAAGTTTCATACTCATGCTGCTATTTTAAACCTATCGACTCATTCGTTTCATTTTCTTGGATTAACATATGTACCTTTTCAACTTGATTGCAGGGACAACTTATGGGGAAATTTACAAAGCAATATATCTTGTAGAAACTCATCATAACAAAAAAAAAGGATCCACAAACCAAGGGGAAAGGACTAATGCAAATGTGGCAGAAGTAAATTCAAACATAATATACAGAATATAAACCAATATGGCAACACCTCACTGGCAATAACGAACACAGAGAAATGAGGTGTGACCTGCTGAGCATAAATAAACAACTGGAACATGATCAAAACACCCCAAAAAATTCTAAATCTTTAAGGATCCTAAAAGTTAAGGAGATATACGTACATTTGGTGCAAGTAAAAAGTTTTGCAAATTGTCTCCTTAATGAATACTGCAACCTTTTCTGCTGTAGTTTTCTTAACATTTTCTGTTTTGCTCATATAAAAGGATTCATCCTCACTTCAACCAGACAGTTAATTTACATAATAAATGCTTGCAAGGAATCAATTTGGAAACAAAATATTTGTGCATTAATTCAGTTAAATAAAGTTCTGCTCCAGACAGAAACTTCTGGTTTATATTCACAAACCACGTATTTGAACTCATTTTGTTTTGACCGAAAGACTGCTAAACTTTTATGTTATTTAGTTATGATTTCTTTATTATCTGTTCCTTCTACTTCCTCATTAAAGTCAGTCTTCGTCTGGCTAGGGAAGTACAGTAGATAAAACGTTTTAAGAATGGCTTTTCATTTTAGAAAAAAAAAAGTCTTTCATAACCAGTGAGGCGAACGTGATGGATGACATTTGATAATCTACACCAAACTTGAGAAAGCAGCACTAATTTGCTTCTACAGGCGACGACTTTTCTTTCGTCTCCCGGAGCTTCACCACCGCCTCCTCAACTCAGAACAAACCCTTTGCTGTCTGTGACACATCCAAGCTGCTGCTTGGTGACAACAGTTAGTTACCGGCTTCGCTTGGTTTGCTCTTTCTCTCTCTGTCCCTATAGCTGTTGTGTTGCAAAAAAAAAAATTTAAAATGCTGTATTTTCTAGGCAAAAGACAATGACAGGTTGTGTGAAACTGGTGCTGCTCGTATGAAACGCAGAGAAACACAGCATGCTTGAGTTGTTCCGCAATGCTGTGCAATGCCTGAATTCGACTGTGTTGTGAAAACAGCTTATCTTGTGGGATCTCTTTTAAACTTAACAAATCCTTGAACTAGACATTGATAGACTCCAAAAAAAAAATCTTCCATATTTTTTCTCCAGAGGGATCTCCTTGAGCCGTCCCGCCTGTGCTCTTAGCTCCTTTTGTATATACCATGTAGGAAAATTGTGAGAGTTTGAATGTGTGCGCCTAGATATTAGCCAGACTTATTACTATAATTACACAGAGAGCTCTACAAGGCACCCACTGCCAGTGTGGGAGGCTAATGACAGAGTGTGAGCGTGTCAAGGACAAAAAGAGAAGAAGACTTAAAGGGAGAGGAAGACGACAAAGACATAAGGAATCTAAACCTATTTCCAAAGGGGGAATTGTTTTAGATAACTTCTAATTATGCAGGTAAAACAGTTAAGTGTTTTTTTTTTTTTTTTTTTTTATGTATGGAGTACAAGCTCACCAAATCTGTTAAGAGGTCTTATACAGCTACTCAGCAACACAACATGTTGCTGCAAAAGCAAACTCAGTTTTTGGGAAATATGTCAGCTCTCTGCTTGTGTGCACGATTGACAAAGAAGGGTCATTTCAGTCATTGAACGGCACCAACTTCCTACAATGTGAGAGCAAACTCTGTCATGGTGAAATGTCAACATGAGTCAGTACCTCAATGCGGTAATCACATGACATCAGTCACACACACACACGCACACACCCCTGCAGGCATGGATGCAAAAACATGTGAGTGCTGCGTCCCACATGAGTCCAATTTACCTCTCTGATATCACTGTAGCATTAGAAAGAGCACTGGGTAGTTTCTGTCCAGGTAAATCTCAGCAGAGCTTTGTTCAGCTTACAGCTCCAATTCTACCAATTTGTGTAATATTCACCATTCGTTATGTTTGCCGATTGAAAGCACACTCTGTGGATCTGGTGAGGTACACATGCAGCTGCCGGAGCTTCACGTCATTAAAAGTCTGATGGAACAAAAAGCTGCCTTACGCCTGCTGCTGAACAAAGAACTCCTGCTGTGCAAGTTGCATGTTTTTCACTAATTGGGCGCTAATGTTGCAGCAGGTTATTTTGTTGTGGGAACGAATTTTTCCTCCTTTTCATACAAACAAAACACAATAGGTGACAATCTAGGAAAAATACACAAGAAAATAAAACCTGTCTTTCTTTTCCGTTTCGGTTGTCAGGATGTTACATCTCACACTTGTCCTTGATTCTAAAGTCACAGCTTGAAAAATTAAGACAATAAGAGCTATTAGCCGCTGTGATTAACTGCCTCTCTAAAACTCAGAACATGCTTGCTTGAAATAAACTAATTCAACATGTTTCTTGATTTCAGCATGTGCTGCCAATATTGAGAGTGCAAGGAGCTAATCAGCACATGGTAAAAATAGCTGAACATTTGTCATTTGATGGCCACTCCTGAGGTGACAAAGAAATGCAAGAGCAGACGGTTTAAAATAACCCCGAGGAGCTGCACAGCTTGATGCTGGTTGGTTCATTTCTGATCTGGTTCAAGGGAGTGTGTTTTAGGAAGCCAACATACTCAGTAAAATTCTTAAATGCAAGTCCTCTGTCCATCAAGTGTGACGGCATGACTGGTCTAAGAAGGCTGGCTCTTGTGTACAAGCACATGGTTCTAATTACAAGAAAAACTGAATTGCAGACAAGATGCTGGGGTTCTGGAGCTACGGAGTGACATCAACACTACCATATACCCTTCACCCCCATCCTTCCACACAGCAGAAGGATGATTTAACGTTATTGGAGATTAAACATACCAACCCAACCGTCCGAATCTGAGCTTTTAACCACACCACTCGTGTTTGACATTAGCTGAACCCACTTCAGTTGTCAAAAACCAGTCATTAATTTACTTTTCATCAACTTTCTCTTCAAAATGTCTCAATTGCTTCCTGGAAATTATGGCTTAGACGACAGCAAGCGAGAGCAAGTCGTCGTTTCCTCCTCCAGAAGCCAACGTGAAGTGACTGATACGCACAGATGGGTTCCTGTTGAACAGCATATCCCCTGCGTTGCAACGCCTAGCATAGCTCCTGCTAGACCAAAAATAAACGCTTTCAAATTCTCTACGAAGAAAGCAAGCACTCTTTAGCCAAACACACACGAGTCCTGGTCTGTTAATGCCTCAAGATTCAATTAACAGAGAACGAAAGTGTAATTATCAACTCAGAAACACTTGTTAATTCTGACCAGAGTGAGAGTCTCTGCTCGGCTTTGTTGTCGGTTATTAATGTGTTAAAAACTGTGCTAATAACCGTGTTAATTTCTGCCCTCTGCTGCTTCCTGTTTTCGGAGCAGAAGAGAGGCAGCTGAATGAGAATTAAATCAATCACCAAGAATCCTGTTGTGTAATATCTATCATATCAACGAGAGGGAAACACTGGGACTGTTGCTGTTTGGATTTCTCAGAAATTTGATATTTGGTTCCGTTTCCCAAAAACTTTCAGGAAATAATCTGTTTATCTAATTTTCTACTTTTTTTTTTCAAACTGTCATTAGCTGAAAGGGATAGACTTAGACTTAGACTGACTTTATTGTCATTTTGCATGCACAGGGTGTATACAGAATGAAATTTCGTTGCATACGGCTCAGGACAATGTTTTGAGGTTCGAATGTTATGAGGTTACTCCAGAATAAAATAAAATACAGTATAAAATATGAATATAAATATGAATATAAAATATAAAGTGCAGGATTGACAGTAAAATAGAAGTTATTTAGCTCTGTACATGTGCAAGGTATGAAGTGGAGACCAGTTTTTGAGTGCAGTCCTATTGAATCAGTTTGCAAAGAATGTTGATTATTGTTTATTTATCAAGGATAGACAGTAGTGAGGACGTGATAATTAACTGGATCATGTGTATTGAAAGTATGTTTTGATAATTGCATCTGCCTCCTTCTTATGTTGGTTAAAAAAAACAACAACCTGGCAGTTCATGGAAACAGTACGAGTTTTGTTCCCGCACCAAGTATGGGCAGAACCGCTCTAGAGGAAGAATGGGATAATCCTTGGAATAGAGTGTTCAGTTTTATTTCTAAAGAGGACAGGGCAGGCCGCTTACAAAGAGTCAAGGATAACAAGGCACAGAGAAAAAGAATAAAGAGTTGAGCAAACTGGGAAACCTCACAACAAAACACAAAATGACCATAAAAAAATTCCAAATATTTTCATGATATGTGAAAGTAGTGTTTCTAATCTGCTGCACCTTTTCTGCTGCATGCAAGTCTGGATAAGAAGGAGAAGCTGGTAAGAGACGCTACAGGGTAGGAAACTCAACACAGACCAGAAGTTCAAAGATGGTAGAAATCTGACTAAAACATTTAGAGTGAACCTAATAGATAAATGAGATTATTTTCAAAAGGAAAAAATACTGGAAGCAATATTAGGAACTACTTTGCAAAGCACAAGTCTGCATTGCATGCAGGTGAAGCAGATTTACGAGTCTGTATAAAAAGACCAACAACACATTTTACTCAGTTAAAGACAATAAATCTGATTCGACCGTTTGGATTTCAGGTCACATAGAATAACCAAATTATTTCATTTTTTTTCTGAGTATCAAAATAGGGAGTCAGAAATTAAAATGAACCAAGATTATTATTCCTTTAAACAACTTAGTGAAGCCTAGATGATGACGTCACTGCTTTGTGAGCTTCTCATAGGTCGACTTACAACACGTGTTTTCAAAGGGGGCAAACATTTTTTTAAAACACCTGAAACACACTGTTTCTGTTCCCATCATGTATCTTGCATTTAGTAAAAGGAAATAATTTCAGAAATCCTCACTTATCTATTACCAGAGTGTTTTGTTTAATTAAATGTAAAACAGTGAGGGAACAAGGTGTGTCTTTATATCCTGTGTTTCTGGTTCAACTGTTCTTCACCCCCGTACATCAAGCTGATTCACAACTTCATGCGGCTTCACATCCCTCATAATTAATTTACATTTAATTAATAACCTTTAGATAAATTTGATTCTGTTTTTTTATGTTTACGTTTGACTGACCTTAAAATTGCAGCCTGTGTTTTCCACAAAACAATCCCGGCGTTCCGGATGTTGCCCCACAAATTTATCCTAACTTGTTGCACCTGTGCACGAGTTCCTCCAGGGGGTGGCGCCCGGCTCCGGTTGTCGTCCAAATTCAATCACACTGTTCCATTTTATTATTATTATTTCGGCTGCAAATTGAATAGAGAACGATACGCTGTTTTCAGTCAAAGTCAATTAGAGCCAAACGGCCATGTACACACACACACACACACACACACACACACACACACACACACACACACACACACACACACACACACACACACACGCACACACACACGCGCGCGCGCGCACGCCATTTTAGTCATCGTTGTCATGGCAACTAGCCACAGCTATTCAATGAAATGTCAAAGCATTCGGGCAAAAAAAAAAAAAATCCCTGCACGCACTCGCACTGTGTGAGCAAGAAGCTTAGACACACTGAGGTGAAGCGTCGCCTTGATGCTTTCAGAAGGCATCTAGGACACAGTCAGTCAATATTTATGTCAAGAAGTGACTTTCAGAGCAGAATAAAAATTATAAAAGAACAACAATTGTATATTAGAGCTGAATAATATTCAGTGAAAACAGAACAATTTGAAGTAAAACACATAAAAATTCTCCGTATTTTTCTCCGTTCTCTTTCTTTTTTTTTTACTTTGAATAACTGCTAATTTCAGGGGAGTTTTTTATTGCAAATTTCTTATAAAAGAATTATTCTAGCTATTTGCTCTAAGCAAAATGTGGATCGACACACATTTTGTGTGGATGATGCCGCCTGCTGAGACCGTGCATATATTTGTTTGTGTGTCATAAGGGGCCAGATGTTGCTGCATACCGTGACACAAAAACCTAGACGCCCAGCAGAGTGACGGATGAAGGATCAGACGGACTTCAGAGAGTACAAAGGGTTTATACTGCAAGTGAATCAGACTGACTGCATTATGGAGTCTTAATGTGTCCTCAGCTACACACAACAGACAATAATTGATTATAACAATAATTGATTTTTATTATTTATTGTTATATCGTCCTTAAAGCCTGTTGCAAATATCTACGTTTCATACATGGTTTCTGTTGAATCTATGCAACATGCTATAAACAGCATGAAAGGCATAAAAAGACACCTACCTGACCTGAAATAATGTTTTTCTAAATGGGGGACTTTCACATGTCATGTTTTCTATTATTACTTATTTCCATTGGCCTGAAAATGGTGGAAATAAAATAGTGATAATTAAACATATATTCTCTTTATGTTGTTTATGTCATCACAAAGAGAAAATAATTTGATTTAAATATTCCATAAAATGTTTGGTTTGTTAAATTGTAAAAATGGAAACAATTGTCTGCTAGCCTGCCAGTCGGCAGTCACAGAGTAAAACTTACAGCGTTGCATGAGTTAGTGACTAATCTGCAGAACCTGATAAAGAGTTCATTCCTCCAAACAGTGCCACGGTTTGTTGTCTTGATAACAAATGACGAGTCTGCCTACACTAATGTTGCCCACACTTGACTTGATTTATCCATCCATTGTGAGAATATTGCTGCCATAATGATGACACGAGTGACATTTCTGCTTCACCCAGATTGTGACATTTTCTAGTTGCAGTGCATTAGCACCTGGCAAAGTCAGGTTGTGTTTTCAAACACCTTACACTTTTCAAGAGGTGTGAAAAAGAGCTCTCACTGCCTTTATTTGCCTTTTCTTACGGGTGTTTCACAGAGAGAGACACACTTTGGCAAGTTTTTGAACTTGTAAGTCAGGAGAAAAAGGAGAACTTTGTGAAAGCATCGTCCAATATGTCTAGGGTCCTGGTTTTACAAATATAAAATTTGAAGTATTCTAGCTGCAAAAAGAGTACATTTTGGATTATTCAGATAATTAGCCAGGTCTCAACCACTCGAAAAGGTTTTTTTTTTCAGATGTGTTTAATAATAGAGGTCATACATTTCCATTAGCATTCAAGTATTCAACTTGTGGTGTAGACTAATGTATATAAAATAAAAGTTTTATGAGTGCCATTATAATTTCAGTCTAAACCTAATTAGACTTTTACCTAAACGCTTAAAGTGAGTACTTTTTTTTTCTTGTTACAACAGACATTGTTCTATTGAAGAATGAATGCCCACTTTATGTGGAATTAAGGTTGATGTGACACATAGGGTGTTTTCACTCCAGATGACTCAGTAGACTCGGTTTGATTGGGGACCAGAACTGCTACGTTAGTTGTATTTTCAGCTGATGCTGTTTGCTTTCACACTGCATTCAGTCAAACAATCCAAACTCATTGGATTTTAGCAGTTGTAGGATTTCTCTTTGGTTTTGGGTAAATGAGCCATTTCTCCTAGACTCACATCTTTGTTTTGGTTGCATTTACCCAGAAAACTCTGCACTATAGTTCGCTTCTTGCTTTTGGACAAGTGGCACATTGATGCATACCTCCCCAAACAAACCTGGCTTTTTAAGCAAACAAACTAGATGTCAACTAAAGTGGACTAAACAGGCCTGGTGTGAATGCAACTGTAGTCTAACCCCAGGCTTACATCAACATGTGACAGGAAGAAGCTGGAATCGAACCTACAACCTTCCAATCGCAAGACAACTACCCACTGAGCCACAGTTGATTCAATGGCTATAACGATGTGGTCTACAGGTGTAACCAGATAGTTTGTAGGCATGAACATAAAGTTTATGCTCTTAACCCCAGGGTTTAAGGTAAACCATAAAGTTTATAGGTGCGGCTGTACACATAAACAACGACATAACATGCATTATACCTTCATTTAGTCATTTCAGTGGGAAACAATGATCAACTTCAACTTTGGTCCTAACTCTTGTAGCGTTAATTTCAGATAGCGGTAAGAGAGGAGGAGCGATTTTAAACTCACCAAGCCCAGGTATGAAGGTGTTTAGGAAAAGACAAATGACAGCCACGGGGAAAGGCATTGTGGGTATTGCAGCCCGGAGAGTTCCCTTCTTCTCCCGAACCTCCACCACCACTCCTCCACCAGCCATGGGGGCCCCAGCCATGGTTTTGGTCCCTAGGCTTTCCTCAGTTTTAAGGCGCCCCTGCTCTGTTCCTCCTTCTTTCTGAGTCATCTGTCTTTCCTTCTTTTTCTCTCTTCCACCCAGATGCTAAAATTGTAAATATCTGTGCAAACTGTACAACAGCAGCTTGTCAAATCTGTGGGAAAATTCAGCTGAAGCCTAAAAACTGTTCATTGACCAGAAGTTCAATTTACACAGAATCAACTTCAAATTCAACAGCTAGCGTGAACAGCTGTCTTTTCAAAGCTTAATAAATTAAAGTATAAATTAGTTGCCCAAAAGCATTTATAATTTAAAGTAAAGGGTTAATGCTTGTCTGGGGTTTGTTTACATCCAGTGAACTTTAAAAAGCACTTTGCCTTAAAGGTTTTTAGGATGAAAGAAATATCTTTGAAATTCACATATCCTGCAAAGGAGGTGCTGAAATCTCTTTGAAAAGTGACTTTAAAGTTACTTCAGTCAGGAAAAAAACTGTCTTAAAGGAAGAAAGAATTTTGCTCTAAAGCAGCAAAAATATTCCGTGTTAAGCCATCTCTTCATCAGAGGTCAGTGAGCTGAGTCCTTGTAAAACATCTTGCAAGATGCTGATCTGAGATAACTCCTCCTCAGATTGTTGGAATGCTTTTAGAAAAATCCTGTTAAATGTGTACAGCCTCTTTCTCTCTCCCTCTCTTTTCTTTCCTTCTTTTTTCTTCCTTTGCTTCTTTCTTTCTGTAAAATCCTTTTGTCTTATCTAAATGCACTTCTCTTACGGAGGGGAAACCATGAATACAGCTCTGCTTATTTTACTACATCTCCTTCTCACTCTCTCTTTCTCTCCTCTCACTCTGCTCCTCCCTTGTCTTTCCTCCATTTAAAGAAACAGTACACCCATCCAGTGTTTCACATCAATGAGGTCACATGCATCAAGCAGTTAGGCGTATCCGGTCGATGAAGCTAATGTGCCTATTGTTTTATGTTTTATTTATCTTAATGTTAAAATATTTACGTGTTTGTTTATTTGTTCATAGAGACAAGAGAGTTCCCAAAAATAAGTGAAAGATAATGGAAGGATAGGATGCAAATGCTCTCAGGTTGATCTATAGGATCATAAAAATCAATGATCATAAAAGCATATAATGCAACCTTTGGGCAAGAAGCAGACACACCCTGGAGAGGTCAGTCTCATACATGCACACACTCATGCCTAAGGACAGTTTGGGTTAACCTAACATGTTCCTGGACAGAGGGAGGAATCCGGAGTACCTGGAAAGAACACATGTAAGCACAAGGAAAACATGCAAACATAAAAAAAAGACCCCATGCTGGGATTTGAACCCAGGATTTTTGTGATGTAAGACAACAGTGGTACCAGCTGAACTATTGAACAGCTCACAGTTCATAAAGTTGTTCGAAATTGTTATACTTATCATTATTAAACCTAATCATTATGTTCTTTATTTTTTTAAACAACTGGTCTAAAAAAGGGTACACACTCCATTACATATCCTAGCTTTTTGAAACTTAAATATTTGAGTCCATGATGACTAATTTCTTCTTGACACTTTCCACTTTCAGCAAGACATTGATTATGTATAATTCAAGTGAAAACCTAACTACTCAATTAAGGACGCAAGAAACTGTTTGTGTTAGTTTGGAGGTTCGCACACCTCTAAACTAAATACTTCACTGAAGCACCATCTGATCTGATTTCAGCATTCAGTTCTTCTTCAGCAGGAATATATCAGCTCCTACAGATTGATATAGTGATAGTTGCCCGCTGCCTTAAAAAGACTGCTACAGTGTCTGACCACACAGAGGAAACATTGAGGAGGAGACACTGAGTCTGATCAAACAATGGATGTATGGATTTAAGCACATGGGGAGATAGTTGGTATCGGGAGCTGAAGGGGATCTGGTGTGGAAAGTGTGCATGTGATAATAATTTTGTAAGATCCACACATTGTAGAATGGTAGATGTGTTGTTCAGAGCCCTTTGAAAGGGATGGAGTCCAGATTTCTACAGGGAATTTCATATGATTGGGCCGAGATTTGGGTTGCAGTTTGATTGAATACAAATCAATATACTCAACTGAAGTCCGGCTTACAGAGCTTTTATTCCTGAAGCATAACCGCATCAGCTGCCACTGACAAATACGCCACACTGCCCATAAGACTTTTGTGGACATTTCTAGAGTTCTCTGTAGGGAATTGCACACATTATGGGTCAGATTTAGTTCTGAACTTTTCTGAGGTCAATCAAAATTATAATTTTTTTCTGGTGAAGCTTTTCTTCATTTTTTTAGCTGTGAGGCTAAAAAATTTGAAATCCTGCTTCACTTTTTGGGCATACCAGACTAATATTTATATCAGCTCAACATTTTTGATCTAAACGATGTTTGGTTGGGTAGGAGGTGCTAACCAATTATTGACTGGATGTACATTAAAGCAATAGAAAACGTTTTCAAGGCACCCCAGATATATGTTATATTTTGTGCCGGGTTTGTGCTCTCCCTTTGTAATGCCGCCCTGGGCTGTCGCCCATACGGCCCATATGAGTGATGCAAAATAGAAGCAACAGACAGGAGGATTAAAACTATGAGATAAAGTATGAAAGAGTAGAGAAAAAAGATGAGAGATGACAGGACAGTCAGAACAAAGTATGACGCAAAAATGTGACAAAGTGAAAGACGAAGAGACGTCCAATGTCAATATCTCAGTAATTATTCATGCATCCACTCTCCCACATATAAGACACGTCTCCGTTTCTTCACCCTGTTACTCCTTTTAACTCCATGTTCGACTTTCATTTCGACTCCCCCACTTTTTCACCTCCTCATCTGTCAGCCAAAGCTCTATTTAAACACAAGTAGCAGAGAGAGTGGAAATCATCTCAACCCAGGAATTAGTTTCAGGCTTTGTAATAGTGTCTCTGTCCTTCTCATCATCTTCATCTGCTTCCCCCTCTCTCTTCTCTGTTTGGTTTCCAAGCAACGACGAAGCTGTAGGTAATTATACAGAAGATATCGATCTTGAGTTTTTGGTTATCCCTTCTCTCTCTCTCTCCTATAATTTCCCTTTGAATCCCACTCTGAATTTTGCTTAACCGCTATAAAATATGGAACACAAAGAGGTTTCGCTGTTATTATGCAAATAAGCACAGGGCTCTAAACTATCTGGACTCAAACTCTGTGCGATTGCCGAGCTATAGGCTTCCTGTGCGTATTATTATGGGAATGGGTTGGAGAAAGTCATACAATAATCTGCATTAAAGTTACATTAAAGTTCTGCTCATAACATTTGAGAAACCAAGACGTGACCACAGTGATTTACGGTGTAATTACCTTGCAAGCATCATAACAAGCAGTTAATTGAGAGTCCATGCATATGTGTGTGTGTGTCTGTTTCTGCTGTCCGTTTTGACTTCCTCCTTTTACTGCTGAGAACTCACAGACAACGTCTCTCCCCGCTCCCCCAGCGATGTTTGGTTCACAGGAGACCTAATTTATGTTGATCCCATCTGTCAGGAAAAGATGACATCACATTCTGGTTATTTTTACATGTGTGTGCCTCAGAAACTGTAGCCATCACAAACTCTCTCTTTTACCATTTTTGACTTGCTGTTTTCTTGCCTCCTTCATGTCTTCTACTTGCCCACAACACCACATGAATTCCCTCTTCAAGGGTAATACAGGAAATTGGTTTTCTTTCTGCTTCTGCTATAATGAACATTCATTCTTTTACTCAGAGGATGAAGCAGGAAAGGCACGTATGAAATATGTGCAGTTTTCTCAGTTCAAGTTGCTGAATTACTAAGTCATTTGACTAAAGTCAGATGATCAGTTGATCAATAAGAACCACATTGTCTTATTGATATATTTTTTTATTTAAACTGCAATTTCTAGAGTTCACACCACAGTGGGATATAAACACATGGCAGAAAAAGCAAAAAACATTTATTCTCATTAACTCATTTCAGTATTTTGTCCTTTGCTTGAAAAGTCAGTCTCTCTCTTCATTTCTAACAAGCATTAACACCATCAATTGAAGTAAATTCTGTCATTAAATGACACAAATGAAAGGAAATACAATTTGAAAAACTATTTTGCCTGTGGGTTTGTCTGTATTAGCTTACGAAATGCTGGATTTCTTAATGGCTAAACTGAATTGAAAAGCAAATGGAAAATCCCATTCCAGTTACTTTAACCACTAAACATTTTCTCAGTAAGCAACATGACTGGAGACCATTTTACACAGATTTGTTCTTACTCTGCTGACATTTTCCGACCAACAACAGCGGCTGTGAAAAGAAAATAAAAACCTCAGGCAGTCGGCTTCTGCTTGTCCTAATTTTCTTCTGCCACAGGTAGGTCACGCAGCTGCTCAGTTTTATGTAAATTTAATAAGACACCTCTACAAAATCTTCACAATGGAGCTTTCTGAACGAAATAAATCCATTGAAACATGAGTTATGTTAGCTTTGACTTTAATATAAGGTTTGTGAACGTCCTTCCTAATACGTATTACATTTATTGTTCTGTTTCGTTCTCTTTGTGTTTAGAAAAGAATCATCACAACTGCAAACAAGAGGCACTCAAGCCACTCCGTCTCTCTCTTGTTTTCAATCTAATTACTATGTAAATCCATGCAGCAGGTCCTCCAAAGTCTAATCAGAGCATCTCCTCTGATAGGTCACATGTGGAGCCAGTAAAGCTTCTCTCCATAGCTTGCATGGAGGAATCAGTGTAGCATAAAAATAAAACTCTGGGTCCACAATCAGTTGATGTCCGCGGTGCTGACGTCTAGGGCTTAAAAGAGATTTTTGTTGTTGTTGCTTATATTGCATTTATTTATCTTCAATTTATTGAATAAATCAAACAAAATGATTTTTGAAATGGGTAAGTTTTTCATTTTTAAATTACATGAGAATAATTGTTAGCAGCGAGTTGCATGCAGCACTGACTGTGCATATGTGTTTTATTACAGTCCTGTCTGGTAAGAATGCTCATAAAATTACCCTACTGAGCTTCTGCTGACGGCAGTGTGCTTGGAAATGAGATTTTAAGCAAATCTAATTATGACGCTGTCCACTCTGATCAATATAAACGACTGATTTGAAACATTTCAGTACAAGACAAAAGAGCGTCCCCTGCTGGAAAGATACTGCAAACACATGCAGAGTTGCTAAAAGTAATGATAAGTCACAAGCATAATAAAACACAGAGAACTAAATAATATTCACTCATGCACGTTTTCCCAAAGAACTCAACTTGTTTGGTTTTGAATTCTCATTTTTCGTTAAAACAAGCAAACAAACATACAACAAAAAAACAAACAAACCAAAAAAGAAACAGTTTTTTTTTGGGTCAAATCTTTGTGGTTTAGATAACAACTTCCTCTGGTTTCATCAACCAGAAACCACAGGAACTTTGATGCTTTATGGTGTGAATCAGAGCAAGGTAGAGTTTCTCTCTTTCTGAACATAAAACGAATTATACATCTCACGTATATTGGGGTATTTGTTATTAAACAAATGCTTACAGTTTGGTTCAGGAAGGGTTAATCTTCCATAAGGCCGGATGGTATTGGAGATAACTTTTTCCCAAATGGCAGTATAAACTGAATATAACTGAACAGTAGATAGAACTGAAAAGTGTGCAATTAATTGTGATGTGGTGCATTTTACAGGATTAATTTAAATATTAATGGGCATAAATTGCTCCTGAACGTCTCACGAAGTTCTTGACGTGACATTTGTTGTAAATCAGAAACAAAGAAGCCAACTGAATTCAAATGAATTGAAGTGGATGACCTTCATGACCCTTTGGCTTGTCGGTTTAAGATAATTTCAGTAGTTTTGCCATAAAACAAAGTTTATAAAAATAGATTGTTTGTGTTTCTTTGCTTGTCAGTTCCTAATTCCTTATTTAAAAATGTAACTTAGCAATTGGTTTGACAGAAATGAAGCCAATGAGTTAACACAACAAAAACACAAGTCTTCTCAGGGGGGATTTTTGCATTTATTGAAAAAAATATAGATATAGATATTAATAGAATGTTGTCAGTGCACAGGTAGAGAGAGCTTAAGATAAATATTTCCACCAGCACTTTGACTTGGCTGAGCGAACAGTGAGAGGTCGGGGTCGGTAGGGTTACTGGGACGGCGTGGTGGTGGAGTTGGTCACTTTTTTGGTCCGGTTAAGCTCCTTGGTTTTGATGATGTTCTTCACCCACTGCTGAGTTGCGTCGACACAGACCTCTCTACCAGCTTTCATTGTAAAACTGCAACAGAGACGAGGAAAGAGGCTGATTAGTTTCTCATTGTTGAAAGCCATGTGAATGCCGAAAACAATAAAAACATGCATTTGTTTTTCATTAGGCACATAAAAAAAGTAATAATGAACTACTTGGATTCAACTTAAAAGTGTTTCCTGATATCTAAAGATACTTACAGCACACCCTCCATGGGACAAAGAGCATCTGTGTATCTGAAGTTCACCACCGCAGACTTTTGCAGCCGCTTGGGAAAGAACTTGAAACAGCATTCATCTGGGCCGAAGGAATCTAAAAAGATTGGTGTAAATAAAAATTTACTTTGCATGCAAAAATAAAACCTAGAACAATAATTCCACCTGGAAAAGTAATGCCATCATCGTCGAGACTCATTGGGACAAAAATAATTCAACTAGAATAGAGATTAAGTTCTCTCGTCACAAAGATGAATTCAATGATGACATAGTTTAGTTAAGAAACTGGTGATCTTACTGGCATAAGACTGAAGAGCGAGGGATGACAGAAGCAGAAGGCAGGTCGCCATGATTACGGAGTTCTTCATCATCACCATGTTGTCTGTCGTCTGGTGTCTCTCAGGTGTGCTTGCAGGTCCGGCTGAGTTGTCTGTGTGTCTACTCCACTCAGAGTCCCTTTTTATTGCGTTGCACCTCACATGCATGTGTATTTGCAGAAGAACAGGTTCCATGACAAAACCTTACCTGCAAAAAAAAGCAACAACAAAAAAAAAAACAACCTGCGGTCATGTGGTCAACATTTCTCAAGAGGGAAAAAGCACCGGGGTAAAAAAAAAAGGGAGGTGGAAGGGCGATGTGCTGTGGGTTTCAGGCAAGTTCTTTGAAACTGAGAACGCCGCATCATCTCAGTTTCGGGTATGCAGGCATTTATGCGCCTGTAAGGTTGAATATATTTATGCTTTAGCATTTGCATGTCTGTGCAGCATGTGCAGATGCACGGTGGCTTCCCCACCTGTTACTACTCACGTTAATTGTTTGCTTTCGCCCACGGTGAACTTCAATGTCAAAGAAAGAAAAACAAAGGTCAATTTGAACAGAAAATGCTAATATTCAGTAATAAAGTTTCTTTGGACTGGGTGGACCACTCCAAAGCAAGCGAAACCTGCTGGTCAGATGAAAAGATTACTTTAATTTTAAATCAGCCGTTCATATATGGGGCTTCTGATGTGCTTTGAATCATTGTCTTACTGTCCGGACGACTTTCTTCAGGATTACCTCATGTAAGTTATCCAGATTCTGAAGCAGCAGGACAACCCCAGACCACCGTACTACTACCACCTGACTGCTAGTTTGTTGGGATTTCTCTCAAATTTCTTGTTATTCATAAACACTAACACTAACTGAGGCCTGCAGGGCTTCAGATGTTGTTGAAAAACCAAACTCTCAACACTCTCTCCATGTTTTCTTTAGTTTAGAAAGTTTGTCATTGTGGTTCCCTGCTGTCCTTAGAAAAATCTTTGTAACTCTCTCAGCCCGTCTCCCATCTGTTCCTTGCTTTCATTGGTTCCTGCTTTGAGCTTGAATTACACCTGATACAACTTATTGCACTTCATCATGTTTAAGTGTTAATGCATACCACACTTTTCCCTGGGTTTTCATTTATAAAAATATAATATAAGAATATAAAACATTGAAGTTTGTGTTAGGAATGTGACAATATGATAAGAAAGTTAAAAGGGCATTAATGCGTTCCCAATGTCCTTCACATTCCAACCTTTTCACTGGTTCGTTGCTGTTTTCTTCTTGCATCAGGTGTGCTTTGAGCACTGATGCAGTATTTCAGGGTATTTCTTCATGAGGGGAGATGTTACATCGCTTTTTTTAACCACAATGCGTGGTGAAATTTTTTCTAACAGGTTCGAAAGCAGAGAGATGACAGGAAGTGACGGGCCGACAGTAGACATTGTGGTTATTAGCTAGCATACCAAATCCAGCTTAAACTTCTGCTGAAAAAGCAGGTCATGGTCAGGTTTATGAGACAAGACTTTTGAGGAGTTTTGACAGGTGAGATTATATTTCTCAAATTATTAATCGAATATAAATTTTAATTGGTTTTCTAACATTTAAAGCTTTTTATGACCAAACTGTCACATTTTAAAGATACCAAGGTTCTATATTACCTCAACAAAGACCTTTATTCTTAGACTGCAGATCACTAGAGTCTCTCACAGTAAAATAATGACTTCTACACATATTGAATTCCTTTTGTCATAAGAACCAGCTTCAGTTTTGGTTGGGTGTATAATCACCTTCCCTATTTTTAACACTGTAGAGTTAATGGAAGACCCTGAGATGTCTTTTTAGTTATGCTGGTTTAGGTTAATGGGGGACGTCCCGTGATGTATCGATCACCTCTTCACTCTCGTTACTTTCCGTGTATGTAGGCAATTGCCATTTCTGTCTTCCTGTTCTCTCTCAACCTCAACGACGCGTAGACGGTCGCCCGTCTCGACAAACTTTCATCCTCTGCTGTTTCTTTCCAGCTATTATCTACTCCATGGAAGAAACCGATCTTAGAGCTTAGATTCAAATTAAAGTTGATGGTATCTTCAAGAAGATATTCATCCTCTGCAGAGAACAATATCCTCAAAGCATATTCATATTGGGATTGTATTTAAAAACTTTTAATGCTTTACACACCAACTTTATTGACACATCCAGTAAAGATGTCACACTAAAATATTTCCATAACTGTTGATTAGAGTATATCTACTTAGTGCAGACAAATCCCATTATAAAAATAATTGATTTAATCGAAATTACTCACGCCACTGATACACGTTTCAGGGGTTTTCCATATCGGCCATGTAGGTTTGTTGAGATTAAGATGTTTGCAGTGGTACAACTATATGATGAGGATTTTTTTCTGCTTTGCACAGCTTATAAAAAGACAATTTTTATCTAGAAAATAAATACTCAGCTCCTTACATATTGCAACCATTTACCGTAACTAATTTAATTGGTACTTAGGTAATTCACCAACAAAAAGTGTTGTATAATTCTGAAATGGATGGATTATTGATTATTTTTAAAGTCTATTCTACTTTATTCAACCCCCCCATCACTCTAATACCCACAAGTAAAATGCAGAAAATTAGGAAATTTTCTGTGGTGTTGTCACCAGCATGGTTCAACATGACAATGGTGGGTTCAAGGTGATGTCCAGATTTAGTGTTTCCACTGCACACAGTCCTTTGCATGTCAACCAGAACCTTTCATTTTGATCTCATCAGACCAGTTGTTTACCATTTTCTCTACATGCAAACATTTTTTGACATGGGGAAATGCCATTTCCAAATTTGTTGAGTCCCAGATTGATAGTTGTTCTGGAACGTTCCAGCTTGTTCAGCGTTACCCTGTGTACTTCTCTGAATAAACCTCCACATAATTTTTTTCTTAAGCTATCCGCTATGCTACTTGGTCTTCGTGATCATGTTTGCTCAAAACTCTAAGACTTTCACAGAACAGCTATAGTACTGAGATTAAATTACACACAGGGTGGCTATTTAATACTTAGATTGCATCTGAATGCAGTTGGCTCCATTTGATTTTATTAATAGTTGTCTGGGTGAAGAGGGATTGACAATACAAGCTGCACATTTTAAATTAGTATTAGGAATAGATTTTGAAATCTGCATCTCTGTTTCATTCCATTTCACAACTATGCATTACTTAGCATTGGTTTGTCACATAAAATCCCAATAAAACATATTAAAGTTTGAGATTCTAACGTGACAAAATATGAAGCATTTTAAAATGCTTAAACAATTTTATAAGGCCCTATTTTCCGTTTTCTAAATAGAAAATAGGGCTGTTTAGTTATACACCCAAATAATTTCATATCAATTTGCAGAAAAACCACAGAGACACAGGATGTCTGACATTTTTTTACAAATTATTTGTAAGTGCATAGTAAATCACAGAAATTGTAGTCCTGATTTTTTAGGACAAATAATTTAGTTTTTGGTTTGAGGAATAAGATCAAAGATGAATATTTTATCTACATTCTCCTCATTCCTTGTTAGTTTTAACTTGGTTGTTAAGAAGCATTAATAATTAAATTAATGACTAAATTATTAGTGCTTCTTTATTTCAGACTATCGAGAAAACATTTCCTTCAAGTTTTTTTTTTACAAACCTGTAGAGACCAAAAAAAAAAAAAAAACCCAACAGGAGACTGACTTCAGCATAAATTCCTCATCTGCATACTCAAACGGAAACCTGTGGTTTGTGACAGAGGCAGGGGTACAACGCATCTACATGCTCGTGTAAAAACCAACAAAGTCAATGCAAAATTCAGCTATGTACAGTAGGCCTAACTAACCTTAGAGGCTGCACATTTGGCATTTAGTCAGGTGTGTGGGCTGTAGGTGCATAATCGGTGACTGCTAAAAAGAAATCCTTTGGCCTTAACCTCAGTCCTAAAATTAAACCGGTATGAAATATACACACCACTGATGAAATGAGTACAAAAATCTTTGAGAGTAACAAAGTGAAGCTTTACAAATCAAAGTGTTGCTCTAGTTCGGAGCAAAGTTAATAAATACAAAAAATGTTGGGAGAAATGATAGAAATTAAATGAGCGTGACCTGACATGAAGGACCTGAGGTTTGATGGAAAGTGTGAAATGGAAACTCTGCTTGAGGGTTAGAGAAGGGGAGAGAGGCATACATCTGTATCACAGATCAGCAAATTCCCACCGCAAAATTACCCGTCGTATACGCTTACCTTTAGTCTGTGAAAAAAAAAATTGCTTAACGTCTACCCAGGAAGAAATATGGTTAGAAATTCTGAGAACTAGATTTTACATGATGTTGAAATAAAATCAACTCAAAGAGCGGAAACGAAATTTCACTCATTACCTAATAAGGCCTTGCAACTCAGAAACAGATGAACACTTTTCATGTATGTATCAACTTTGCGCCAGATGAATCTAATTTCTCCAAGCAAAGAAATAAATCTAACAATTGTATGCAAATTTAAAGTCGAAAGCAGATAATTAAATATAGAAAATAAAAAGACATAACATGTCTTGTTATTGCCTGACATCAAATCAGACTCAACTTTTTCTTAGGTTAGTTGGGATAATAAAATGTACGTACTGTAGATTTTGTAAAAATCAGAGTAATGACATAACGCTTTACTTTCTTTAAATACCAAGCCTTTAAACATTTTTAAGAAATCCCAAATAATACCATCATGGTCTCTGTCTCTCAGGCAAGGCAAAAGATACAATATAAGCATTGAGCATAAATAGAAATATTGACTTTCACAAGTCTGGTTTATCTCTGGGTATAACTACCAGATGGGTAAAGGTTCAACATTTGTCTGTTAAAACAACGATGCAGAAGTAAAAACAATATGAGCTGAAAGGAAACTCAGAGAGAACGCACCCATTATTCCAAAATCAACATGAGAAGCAGGATTACACACCAGGCCTGTCTGGTGCCACAGGACTTGTCCCCAAGTCCTGTGGAAACTAAAACTAACTGAAACTAAAATTAAAGTGTTTGCCTATCATGACAATTGTTACATTTGGAAGAAAAAGGGAGAAAACCTAACACCTTTCGTTATTCTTTCTTTTAACAAATAGAAATAATTTTGGCGATCCTAACTGCCCCAAAGAGAAAAGATTTGATCTGATTTAATGTTAAACTGAGAAAAAAGTCCTAAAAACTGAGTCTTTTCATTTACAGCCATTTTCAATACATTTTAATATTTTTGAAAATGTGATTAGTACACTAAGTGAAACATTATACATATAAATTACACTCAGATTGATGTTTTCAAACCTTTATTTCTGTAAAGTGTGATGATTTTCCTATTACAGCTAATGAAAACACCACATGTAGCATGAGAATTGCTGCCACAGAGCTCTGTGCTAATGCACAAAAAAAACCAAACAAACAACTGAAATAGGGAAAATAGAGAAATATTTGACAACAAATAATACTCATGGATTAGGATAATACTCTGATTTTAGTTTCTTTTATTGGCAGTGGTTACCTCAGATTAGAGAGAGGTTCGTGTGTTAACCTTACCTAGAATCAAGATGACACTGGCTTGTGGCAGGCAGCAACATAGCACGTTGAATCTCGTGAAAAAAAACTGGTTAACCACATCAAGCTGACAGGAAACATTCAGCACGTAACAAAAAAGCAACGATTGTTTGGGCTTTAAATGATATCTTGTTTTCTAAGTAATACTGTAGTCCGTCTGTGACTAAATCACAACAGCACAAGCTGTTTTTAATGTATTACAACGTCTATGTTCAATTAACTTTGAAATAAAAACAAGTGAATCTTCTATTGGCAAAATTTTTAAAGTGACCACTAGGTGGCAGTAAATGCAAGTCATTGCTAAATTATTACTTCGACTTTGTGGTGACTTTAGATAAAGCACAGAGCAGAAGTATGAAGCATTTTTTTTTATTCATTTGTAGATGGTTCTTCATAGTTGATTCTTTGATTCACATTATTATCAGAAAGCACAATAAAGACTTCTGGTCAGAATTAAAAGGCACTGCTCATACGTCCCTCCAGTTTTAGATTCTCTTTATTAGCTTCCTGCTAAATCAAGAGCAGAAACTTAAATGATCCAACTCCACCACATATCAGTGATCTAATTGTTTCTAATGTGCATTTTACCAGCAGAGCCATATGGTTGCTAATTTTGGCAGGTTTTTCATGCATTAAAGCAAAGAACATTGCAGACATTATTTCCCCCCCCCCCCAGTGATCTTTGTCAAGCTACATATAAATCTAAATACTGTTCTTAATTATTCTTAATAACTAGTTAATGGCAATCTCCTGCTGCCATGAACCATGTTCACCTCCGAGATGAGCTACTGCTGTTATCAACTCTTGCTTCCGTGTTGTTTGTTCAGCATCTCCATTTTGACCTCTTAACCCCCCACCACCGTTAACCTCCTTAATGATGGCTGCACTTACTGAGCAGAATATCTGGCTGTTTTTCTTTTAAAGTTGTTCTTGATCACTTTTTTCTCATAACTTCTGACAAAGTTAATGACCTAATTGAATGAATCAATTATAATTTTCCCTACTGTCAACATTTTAGTGTCTGTTGCCTTTTGAATATTTCCATTCAGACTTCAGTTTTGTTTCTCTTAAGTGACTAAAACATAGAAATATGTCTTAGTTAATAAGGGATGAATATTGTACATATATAAACACATCTGAATGCTTCATACCCACTGAGAAAGCATCATTGTCCTGATTCCATCAGTCCCTGGTTTAGTTGTTTTGTTCGTCTTTGTTGAAACGTTGCAAGCTTGATTTAAAGAAGTCTGGTCTATGAATGTCTTACTTTGTTTTGCTGACATTAGGTTTAACGGTGGAGCATTTTCTCTGCCAGCAGGCTGGTTGTCTTGGAGAAACACCACGATGAAAACTCAGGGAACTCTGCGTAATGTGAGGGATCAGAACCTCCTTCCAGGATGAAGAAGATACTTTTGCTCAAACTACTTCAGAGTTTCTGCAAATGACTGTTCATCCAAAATCCATGGCTATTCAGCATCTAATATCCCTTTATTTGTTTATTGTTACCTGTATGTAGAACTGATCTTTTCTTTAAATCAGTACATGTCCAACAAGGGGTAAATAATTTTAGAGTAAAAATTTTAGAGTAGAAATGAAATTGTCTAAATGCTAAATGCGAAACCCAATCTTAATCCCTTCCTTCACACTATAAGATTAAGTAATCACTGAATAAATGTTTCTGCAGAGCTGTGAGGCTAAGCCTTCATCACTTAGATATAAAATGTCATCACATCATAATTTATAGATGTGTGTATGGAACTTAATCATACCTACTATTGTGTTTGGGACAAATTCTGCCAAATTTGTTCCAGAAAGCTATCGCTAGCAAATATTTGGCAACGTGCCTTTCAAAGCGGAACAAACAGAAACCAGAAAATCTCATTGTTTGTTTATCATTTTTGAAAACTAGTCACGGCTAAAACTTTTGAGGCTGACAGAAATCCTGTTCTTCACAAACAGAGTTATTAGATTTCTTTGTCAAATGTTCTACTGTATAAAGTTTAATGCTAAGCCATTTAAAGGTTTTTTAATCCTCTTTTTATTGGGGCATAAATCCAGTTTGTCAATTTGTTTTATTCAACAAGTTGTAAAAGAAAAGTTCGGTCCTGTTGAATCCTGTGTAGGAGACATTAGTGGTGCTTGCTGGACTCTCTTGGGGGAGCTGACGATTTTGGTCAAGCAGCTAAACTTCTCATGAAAGTTAATGATGATTCGATAAATTGTTAATTTGTGATTACTTAGCAAACTTCTTGTCTATAAGGGAACATGATTAAGACATCTCTTGCACACTGCACGTTTTTTTGTTGTTTTTTTTAAAGAATCTGTACATGCGTGAGAATAGGAACGATGTCCTGCTGTCTACAGCTGAGCCCGTCTGGTGCCTGTTCTTACCAACAACATAATGTTCCCAGATAACATATCAGAAACCTCCTCATCCTGACTTCATCTTATCTAACTGATAAAAATTCACGTACAACAATAACCGAGCCAGTGCATGTGTAAAACATAAGGCGACACGCCCTAAACTCAAGGGAAGGGGGTCAGATTCCTTCTTGGAGCTTCAATTTCAATGAATTTAGAAGCAGAATTGCTGTTGTTGCTTTGTCAATAAGGTTAATACATTTGTTTGCGTATTTGATTCATGGATAGAACACATATTATTGCGAGCGATGCATAAATTTGACATTTTATCTGGTATTTTTAGAGAGGAACTTCCTGTAGGTAAACTACCAGATATCAGGAGACGGTGGAGGAAGCAGCCAATCACAATAGCATTCAGAGGAATGAGAAATGTTCTGCTCATTTCTTCCTCAGAGATATCTGAACTATGCAGACAAGATGCATTTACTGCACTTTAGTTAAATTAATACCTGATAAAAGTGAGCTTTGAATCAGAACCGACTGCAAAATCTGATGAAATCCTTTTTAAAAAAAAATGTTAATCAATGGGAAGAGTCAAAGCTCAAACTGGATTGGTGAAAACAAGCATGGAAGCGTGTGTGTTGATGTTTGTTTCTGTATGTGTGTGTCGGCGTGTGGGGGTGCGTGTAGGGGATGTGTGTGTGTGCGGGGGTGTGCGTGTGTGTGTATTTTACAGGATGCTGACCGGGTACATGACCTCTGTTCAAGCCAGGAAGAGGTTCAAGGAGAGTTTACGAGGACTGGGGATTATTTCTAAAGCAGACCGCTTTATCCACAAGATGCAAACGGATGAACGCAGCTAACAGGGCGTCTTTATCAACTGTACACTCTTTATTATTCATCAGCAGTAATCTGTCTTTTTTAGTTTGTTTTTTTTTCTTTAACTTGGCTGTTTTGTGTAGAAGGAGCTGAAAAAGTATTCCTACCCCCCAAAACTTGACATTTTCTCACCTTACAACCAGAATCTGGAAATGTAGACCAAACATGATAGTGCAGTGGAAGGAAGTTATTTATGTATAAAGCAATTTTTAAAGTCTTGTCACATTTTCTGGTCTCGAGCCATTCTAAAACAGTATTATTTCATAATATGCTTTAATCTATAGTTACATTCCGTCTCTGGCTGGACGTTTGGGGTCATTATCCTGCTGGAAGATGAACTTCTGCCTCAGCCTGGGGGAGCCTCTAACTTATTTCCTTTCAACGTATCCCTGAATCTGACTCCATCCGTCTTCTCATAATCTCTGACCACCTTCTCTGACCCTGCAGGAGAAAAGCATCGTGTTGTGGAGTGTCCGTCTTTTTTCTTGCTTCATCTTGCTTCTCTGATCAGAGAACCTTCTTCAACATAATTGCGGTATTCCCCCACATGACTTGAAGCAATTGTTTAAACTTAAATCCTCACGGTTTTCTTTTAATAATAGATTTTTTTTCTTGATATTTTCCCACAAAGAACACACTAGTGCATTATGACACTGATTTATCCTGTTGACAGATGTTGACACTTGGCTTGGGGTATCCCTCAACTTCACAATTATGCATTACTTCGTTTTGCTCTATCACACAAAATTCAACTTATATCTATACGATTATGAAACAAATAAATTAAATTCAGAGAAAAAAGACCTCGCTTCGTCACTTTCACTCCAGTTTCGTGCGTCATTGTAAAATCTCCTTCTCTACATGTTGAATCCTTGCTCTCTCCTCCCCTCTTTTCACCTTCAACAATAATCTTTTCTTTCCCAAAAAATACCTTGTAAGGTTCAGGCTTGTTCTCAAAAGCCTTGAACTTCTGCTTTCAGAGAACACCCTTCTTCCTTTTTCACGTTGCCTTTACTATTAAGAACGGCCTGGATTTGGGGTTGTTACAGGACAAAAAGCAAAAAACAAAGTTAAAGTGACAATTCATTATTTGTATGTTAAACAATATAAAGACAACAAATGTTTTTAAAAACAAATACAGCAACAAATGAGGTTTTGGTGTCATTTTCTCCCCTGAATTATTTGCACTGAATATCCACAGCAGAACGTCACAAAAAGTATCAGTCATATTTATTTCACATCAATTTTTTTCTACATAATTTCTCACAAATACCATCGTCCTATAGTGATCCATCTCAAATGTATGCAACCTCTTTTCAAAATGTAAATACAATTTTTCTTAACACAAATGAAATGTTGGTTTCTTTCTGCATAAATGACTTTAACTGCAAACCACAGAACTCCTGGATCTGCAACATTGCTTCAGTTTCACACAACATGTTAACTTCCACACACACTCAAAGTCTTGGCTCTTTCTCCTCCAGCCTCACAACACATCAGTCCTCCAGCCTCATTCTCAACATCTCAGACCACCTGGAAATCACTATGGATATCATCACCCCTGAAGATAAGCATAAAATAACTTTCAGAAACCTCCGATCCATCTCCCTCTTTGCTCTTCTCTTACCACCAAAATGTCCGCCTACCCTTCCTTGCCACCTGATAACCCATCTGACTTTGTGATCTACTATAAGCACACACTCTCCTCTTGTCTTGATCAGTTGGCTCCTATCAAAACACAAACAATCACTTCCAGGCACTCTGCCCCTTGGTACATCCATTAACGCCAGTAAATGAAACCTGGCTTACCCATCCATCACCAAAACCTACACTAACTATCTAAAACATCTTCACATTTAATAAGTGTAATAGTCTTCTGTTATTTTTCCAAAACACAATTAGACACCATTTAAAGTAGTCTGACTACCACCGGCCTCTCCACCACTCCCCGTGTGTTGATCTGGTAATGTGTAAAATAAAGATAACCGTATTTTTCCCTTTCGAAACATGACACCAATCGTTTCTGCGGCATAACTCTGCAACTGTGCCGATGTTTGAGTTTGACAGATAAGAAGAGTGGAACTCATCCGACACCTGACGTGGATGGACGATCTGCCAGAAAGGCACAATCCCAGCCTGCTGAAGACGACGCTCATGGCTCGGAAAGCAACGAGCAATCCTCTCCTGCTCATCCTGCTCTTCATCAACGCCTGCCAAGAATTTCAGCCCGCTTTATATTTATTGCTCAATAACCAGAATACCAGAAAACACAGAAAAGATACGGGATCACATTCTGGGTTTGCATAAAGCCTTGCATGTGGGACCTAAAGATAATGGCACCAATGAGAATGTGAGGGTACCCACACCCTATATGACCCTCTGCGCTGTGTTTTAAAGAGAATGTGATCGCTATCAAACCAAGTTCTTTCTGAAAGAGGTTCTTTTGTGTGTACTCTTTGAGCCGATGAAGATCCAGGCTGGATTGGATGGTTGACAGTAAGTGATTCAGGGAGAGTCCAAGAAGTTGCTAAATGTTGAATGAATCAGCCTCCATTTATGTTTTTTTTTTAAATTAAAGTTGCTTTTCTGCCTTTAGAGGTCATATTCCATTGTAAAACAATGGAAAACATGTTGCCTTTTCTATTTTATTTGTCTTTTTTCACAAAAATACATCAGTTTCTAATGGTCTATCAGATAAAATGCCCCAAAATACAACGAAAGCTGTGGCTGCAAGGGTAGAAAATGTGGAAACGTGTCAAAGTACAGCTCCATATATGTTAACACAACAGTGTCAGCAGCAGGAGTGCATTTTCCCCATTCAGCATGTACGAGGGTGAGATGTGAAAGAACGAGAATCCTCTCCACCCAACTTTTTTTTTTATATTCCTGATCCAAATTTGTTTTGATGTATGGCTTCCCCAAGTGTATTTCTTCACCAGCCACTCACATAACTCACACACATTTACTGCACTGAAAAACACACACACACGCCTATACACACATGTTTAGGCGTTTCTGTTGACTGATGTTCCTCATTTATTGCTGCTGACAAAACAGTACAAGATTTGTAGGTGTTTTTCCTTCTGAAAAGATAAAACTGATAAAATAAAAATCATCTGTCACTAAGTTAAGACGCTTTGGCTCCTCGCTGTCCATCTGTTTCTTGGTAATCTTAAAAAAGTATCTCCATTATCTTACTGCAGAGTTCCAGGAAACATAAGCACAATCTACCTAAAATAGTTGAAAATGTTGTTTTTTCCTTATTCCTAAATTAAATTTAGGGGCGTTATCTAGAAACAGCTTTTTGGACGATGCAGGTTAAGTAAAAATTGGTAGCTGCCACTTTCTCTCATTGATCTTATTAATCTTAAAAACAATAGTAGCACAAATATGTTGTATATGCATATCTCTTTACTTTAGCACTAATGCACTAAAACTTTGTTTTGACAAAATTACTGAATGGAGGATGAACACATTTGTGGGAGAAACCATGAAGGTCACAGCGGAATTGACAGGAAGTGGTGGACAAGTACAGCCTGTCCTGTGTGCGCAGTAGATTGCTGCGTTTCACTTCATGTGGCCAGTGTGCGTGTTGGCGTGTGTGTGTGTGTGTGTGTGTGTGTTGAAGGTTTACAGAGCCTGTAAGTCACAGTCCAAAGGGATCCTCTGGCCTCCTGCCACATCAACATGCATACATTAAGAATCCCTGGATGATTCAGAAATGCTTGTGGTCCCAGGCTGGAATCACACGCTCTGTTTCCTGTCCTAAAAAGATGGCCAGAGTTGGAATCTCCTATTTCACCAACTCATTTCCACTGTAGCTCTGAGCAGAAGTAATAACTAACTTATCATGTGCTCTGTGTCACACACTGTAGAACGAGATCCTCCCCAAAATGACCCCAAGATACAGAGGGGAAAAAAACAATCTGAAGGAATTTCAATTTCCATACCAAGCTGGATCTCACACCCTATTTATCAAAGTCAGGGCTGAGCAGAACACAATTAGTTTAATAAATTATCCTTTAAATGAGCTGGAAATGCATCTGAATTACTGTATAGTAGCCATTTTCTTTCACTGGCTTTTCCTGGGTTTACTCTGAGACAACAAAAAACAGTATTGAGATGCAGTAGGCCTACTCCCCTTTGTGCAAAATTGTTTATTTTATTTTAACTCTTGTAAATGTTTTCTTTTTTTTATTGGATGCTGATTTAAGACTGAACGCACAAAAACTCCAGTGGCAAAATAATTTTGTAAATATAACTATGTATTATTCCTTTTCCAGTAGCTTTTTTGTGTAAGTGAACGATTTTGACTAATCTCCAGAAACCTAATTTCTAATCATGATTCTCATTTAAATCTTCTTTACTGGGGAGGTGCTGTGACTTTGCTGTTCAAAATACAACATTATTGGATTAGGTCTGTTGGATAAACTCTACAATTATCTCCAGTTGCCAAACAAATATCCTTTAATTTCTCACTATTGTATTTGTCAGGCAGAATTTCAGGGATTCAAGTTTGAAAAATTAAACAAAGCTCCCAAAATACAAGTTAAGATTCGGTGTGGCTACAACCATAGAACATTGTGAAAGCTGCAGGAATAAACTTTTCTTTGCACTCTTGACATTTTTCATCCCAATCAACAATGACACACTTTTTAATCTCTACTTGTAAGTTTACTCTTTGTTTAGAGGCATAGGATAGAAAGCAATTTGCTGTTAGCTTTTCCATTGCTAACAGCTGTGCTGTTGCTAAGAGGAGTTGCAAAGGAATGACGAGCATTCCTTTGGAAGGTTTGAGTTTCCAACTTTAAACCCAAACCTT
Source organism: Xiphophorus maculatus (assembly GCF_002775205.1). Taxonomy (NCBI): domain Eukaryota; kingdom Metazoa; phylum Chordata; class Actinopteri; order Cyprinodontiformes; family Poeciliidae; genus Xiphophorus; species Xiphophorus maculatus. Next base: position 14,602,196 of record NC_036457.1, on the reverse strand, counting down.
AACTCTAAAAGTTCGAGGTATACTCTTACCTTGAGTGAAATTAAACCTCAAGACTAGTAGGTACTCCACTAGTCTTAACATAGAGTTATGTCGTTCCCATATGAGTTTTGCCTCATGCAGTACATTAAACGCAGCACAAGACTTAAGAGATAAAACCTCTTTAAAAAGCGTGATTATTTTTGTATTTTATTTAAGAAAAAGTCACAGGTGAAGCAGTTGAAGATGATTTTTATTCCATGTTCAAACTTTTTCTGAAAACAGAAAAGCAGTGAGGTACACACTGAAGCAATGCATCATCATCCGACAAACAGAAAACACACTGAAAACACCAGTGACGCCACTTATTTCATGTTGCAACCCACGGACACATGAAAACCACTGAAGGGTTTTGCAATCCACATTCAACAAACACTTTTCCCATATTCAAATGAATGCATTTATCTGATGACATACAGGGATGTAATGAGTAAAGCATGCTGCTGATTACTTTCCAGCCATCTGAAACTAGTGTAAGTGATGTGGTTAGAGTTTCTTCATAAAACCAGTTACTAGTAGATTAATAGAGTATTTCTGTAGTTGCAGCACAAACATCTCAGGAAGCAACATGCTGTTATCTTGGTAGCATGATTAATTAAGAAATCAGGACTACACAAAAAAAAAAAAAAAGGAAAACTGTGCAGCCAATCGGGTCCAAACCTTTCCAACAATAAGTTGATGGAATGCTGTTATGCTTTGTTTGCAGTTGAGGCGAAAAGTGTTCATAGTTCCTTTTCTTTGCAGATTAAGGGTTAGCGCCATCTTTTAATTTCATCAACTTGTTTCTTCTGAGCTGTAGTAATATAATAATGATTTGGAATACCTCAGCCAAAGTCCAGACTTGATTTGGATAAAGATGTGAAGAAAGCTAGAATGACAATAACTTTAGATTTAAAACTGCAAATGGGTATGAAGAACACCGAGAAGCAGAGAAGTGGGAATATTTACTTTGAGTTATTATGTAACCCCTTTACTCTTCTTACAACTTTTAAGGATTTCTGGCTAAAATGGAATTGAATCTAATATGGTCATTTCATTTCATTACTGACCAATTAGAAACTATGAGAAGCTATAAACGTCGCTTATGCTAATGTTAGAAATACTGTAATGTATGTTTCTTTCAGCGAGATACACGATTCAGAAAGTAAAGTCTGCTGGCATGAGATATTCTTAAATGGTTTGAAATACACTTTGTACAAAATGATAAATACTAGCTTCAATCAGGATGTTATTGAACCATTTTTGTAATCATTCACTGGAAAATTCCCAAGTCAGTAGCTTGTGAGACGTAAAATGAAAATGTAAATGTTAACACTGATACGCGTTTTCAAACAGATACACGCATACATACATACATACATACATACATACATACATACATACATACATACATACAATGGCCAAGACAAATCTACGGAGGAATAACAAGCATCTGCACATTCAATATTCAGTCTCTGTCCAAACAAAACATAATGTAGATTGTTATTAGTGTCACAGTATCAGAACATGTTAATGAGATTCGAAACAGTTTACAAATCACAAAAAGAAAGAAAAATAACTAAATTCATATTCTCTAATTCAAATTTTGATTATTCAACAAAAAAGCTAATCCAGGTGCTGCAGCAAATTGAAGTGATAACCATTGTTGCTTTTGGGTATTCTTCTGCCTTACAGGAAACCTTTTTAATTTTTATGTCACCCTTAAACATAGACCAGAAAATGTATTCATGCCTGGAAAACTCAAATTAACACAGTACCAGACAGAACAAGTGCTGTGAAAAACTGGAATTCACTTTGTTATAATATTGCTAAGGAAAAAGGAGTAAATGAAGCATTTTCCCTTTGTTACACTTTCTGTATCCCAGTGCTTATTGGGGCCTGCCATGCAAAGCAATGGCAGGAACCTATTGCTATTCTCCCAAGAAAAGTTTCTTTATTATTATTATTCTTTATTTTTCATCCGTAACCGTTAATGCGGCTCATACCGCTGCGTGCACACCTACAAAAGAGGTATCAAAACGTGCAGAAAATTCACGCCATTCCAGCTATTACTTTTGGTGGGATTCGGGATTAACATGGCGACATAATTCGCAAAAAACTACGAAAAAAACCCCATTATAACTCAATGGGAAAAATCCTAGAAATACCCTATTTTTGAGGATTTGCTGTGTCGTCACAAATTCACCTAGAAATGCCATTCAAATTTCATTTTGTAGATACGTCTGTGATCTCTTCGAAAGTGAAGACGGCTCGTCGATACCAGTTATGGTTTGTCCACAATTTGCCTCTAAGCGACCCAAAGTTTCTCATTTTTGCTCATATTAGAGTGACAGCCGACCTCGGTTCATATCTGGGCACAACATTTCTTTCTCTCATCACTGTAAATGCTCTGAGTGAGGTACAGATATGAATCTCGGGACTATCGCAGAAGACACATTGAACTGTCATACGCTTAAAACGCTTTTCGAATATGTATTACGGTTCCCGAACAAGAAGGATTTGTTTCCAATGCTTTTTTTCAGTAAAGTGTGTTTGCTCAAACACACTTGTGTGTTTGAGAGCTCACAGCTCAGAGCTCACACCTGCTGAGACCATTATTTGCCATAGCAACGGAACTCAAGAGGCTATTGGCTGCTGGTTAGGACTACGAATACGCATCGTTGTAGTTCTATCTATCCTCAGTTGAAACAGATCAGGACTGAGAACTGGCCTTTACAACTACTTGCTGCTTTGGGCTGTATATAACTGATTTAACTCAGTAACTGTTACACATGGGATTAGTTTTACACTTTAAAATTAAGCATATTGAAAATTTCACAATAAAAGCCCTGAATATTTTTACATGACGTAATTGCTCTTTTTTGGCTTTATTTGACTTTTTCATCCAAAGCACTGTTACACATGGTATTAGTTTGGCCCTTTAAAATGAAGCTTAACAAAAATTTCAAAATAAAAGCCTTGAATATTTTTACATCAGCTACTTGTGTTTTGAGCATTATATAACTATTTTAACCGAAGGACTATTACGCATGGGATTAGTTTGGCCCTTTGAAATGAAGCATCCTGCAAATTTCAAAATAAAAGCCTTGAATATTTTTACATGACGTAATTGCTCTTTTTGGCTTTATTTGACTTTTTCATCCAAAGCACTGTTACACATGGTATTAGTTTGGCCCTTTGAAATGAATATTAACAAAAATTTCAAAATTAAAGCCTTGAATATTTTTACATCATGTAATTGCTCTTTTTGGCTTTATTTGACTTTTTCATCCAAAGCACTGTTACACGTGGTATTAGTTTGGCCCTTTGAAATGAAGCTTAACAAAAGTTTCAAAATAAAAGCCTTGAATATTTTTACATGACGTAATTGCTCTTTTTGGCTTTATTTGACTTTTTCATCCAAAGCACTCTTACACGTGGTATTAGTTCAGAACTTTAAAATGAAGCATACTGAAAATTTCAAAATAAAAGCCTTGAATATTTTACATGAAGTAATTGCTCTTTTTGGCCGTATATGACTTTTTCATCCAAAGCAATGTTACACATGGGATTAGTTCGGAACTTTAAAATGGAGCATAATAATAATTTCAAAATAAAAGCCTTGAATATTTTTACATCAGGTAATTGCTGTTTTTGGCTTTATTTGACGTTTTCATCCAAAGCACTGTTACACATGGGATTACTTTGGAACTTTGAAATGAAGCATACTGAAAATTTCAAAATAAAAGCCTTGAATATTTTTACATCAGGTAATTGCTGTTTTTGGCTTTATATGACTTTTTCATCCAAAGCACTGTTACACATGGGATTAGTTTGGAACTTTAAAATGGAGCATAATAATAATTTCAAAATAAAAGCCTTGAATATTTTTACATCAGGTAATTGCTCTTTTTGGCTTTATTTGACTTTTTCATCCAAAGCACTGTTACACGTGGTATTAGTTTGGCCCTTTGAAATGAAGCATTCTGAAAATTTCAAAATAAAAGCCTTGAATAATTTTACATGACGTAATTGCTCTTTTTGGCTTTATTTGACTTTTTCATCCAAAGCACTGTTACACGTGGTATTAGTTTGGCCCTTTGAAATGAAGCATACTGAAAATTTCAAAATAAAAGCCTTGAATATTTTTACATCAGCTACTTGTGTTTTGAGCATTATATAACTATTTTAACCCAAGGACTATTACGCATGGGATTAGTTTGGCCCTTTGAAATGAAGGTTAACAAAACTTCCAAAATAAAAGCCTTGACAACATTTTAAATCGTACCGAACGGTGCACGTCCGCCTCGCTTAACGTTCTTGCGGTTCTCCGCGTGCCACTCATCACGTCGCGGCGTCCTTTGGCGTCGACGCCGATTTGTGGCGCGACGACGCCGGGCCCATGCCCGACGGGCGCGCCTTGGCAGGCCCCGGCTAAATTTCTTCCGAAATTTTCTAGTGTTGTATTTTATTATCTATTGACTGCACCTACATATTTGACGCCTACTTTTATTCTACTGTTTTAACTGTTTTGTTAGGCTCTAATAAAAGCTTTCTGGGACTGTTCAAATATTTGCAGGCTAAATTCAACAAAAGCGGCAATTTTGTCAAATTGTACGAATGTTCAAAAATCGGTTTATATTAAGTAGTTTCAATTTGATGGAAGTTGTAATGCTTTGAAGACATTGGAATGACAGAAACAACAGAACTGGACGACTGATGTCTTGTTTTCATTTGTACATTTTTATGTTGAAGTCCTCCAGTTAGTTTTCTCTGGGCATGAATCTATTCTCCTTTTTTTTTACTCGGGTATTTTCCTCTTGGAAGGAGGCACCAGGTGTGCAGGCAGCTCTGAGGGCAGCTCATGTCCCTCCAGTTTCACCTTAATCAGGTGATTAGCCAAAGCAAACTCCTCGTCATCCAGCATCCCATCCTTATCGATATCTGCCAGCTTCCAGATCTTTCCCAGCACTGTGTTGGGCAATTTTGATTTCACCATCTCCTTCTTCGCATTGGCTCCAGTCACCTTTCCGTTGACGGGGGAGAGGGTGTAGAAAATCTCGTCGTATGCAGGTTTGTCGCGGGCAACCACCCACTCTGCCTCGTCGATGCCTTCGCCGGCTCCCTCCCCGTATCCGTGCCCGAACGGACCGTCCAGAGTGCCGTCGAATGCCCCGCCCTTCACCACTGCGTTGGGCTTTTGGGTTTCCTCTTGGCGAACCAACACCATCAAGCTAGCAATGTCGGTGGCCAGCATGTCATCGACTGCCTCTAGAAGTTTGGGTTTGAGAGGCTGAAACTTGGTGAGGTCCTGACCTTGGAGCTGGTCCTGTAAAACAAAATCAACATGAGATCATGACGTCATCTATAACCCCATCTATAAATCTGAGGCATTCACTTGCTTTTCTGTTTACCTGCATCTTCTTCAGGTTAGGGAAATCTCCAGGTGAGATCTGATGTTCTCTCTCGATGCGCTTGTAAATGTCTCCCAGACTGGCAATCAGCTCTTTCTTCTTGTTCTCTTTCCCGAACACTGATGGCATCTCTTTCTTCAGAGAGCTGATGATGTAGGCGTGGACCTGTGAACGGAGGAGGAAGCATCAGCGTTTTCACAGGGATATTTCTGACAGGTCAGCATTTAACGTCTTGCAATTAGACGCTGATTTGAGTTCACACAAGTTGAGATGGAAAACAAACAAAAATTATTCACAGATAGCTTTTAAAGTGGAAACTTGATCCTGAATAATGAGGTTCCAATATCAGTGCCAAAACCTGAGCAGGAAGGTCCAAAAGAGGTTTGGGGCCAGAACCAGAATCAGCAGATGACGTGGCTCCCCAAATCATCACCGACTGTGGAAACTTCACATTAGACTTCAAGCAGCCTGGATTCACTCTCCCTCCAGACTCTGCCACATTGATTTCCAAATAGCATACAACATATAGTTTCATAAGAAAAAAAAGATCGGGAACCATTGAGTAACAATCCAAATTATTTCCTCCCTGTTGCTTCGGCATAATTTTTAACCACACTTTTTCCTTCTACTCAACTTTCCACTAAGTCAACAGTCAGCTTCTTTAGCCAAGGACTTTTTTCGCATACCCTTCATGATGGTGTGGACTACAACAAAACTATTGTATAATTTAAAAAAAAAAACAGATTTTTTATTTGATGTAACATTCAGATTTTAGGTGAATCTGAATATTTGGTTTTCATTTGCTTGAGATCATCAGAATTACACACATGAAAACACTTTAAATAAACTTTTTTGACGATGTTCCAACTATCTCAGCTACACCATATTCATTATATTATTATTTACCTGCACTTTACTGACATAAAAACAACCAGTTGCGACTAAAGCATCGGAAAGTTCAGCAAGTTCAAAACATCTTAAATGTAGATATAAAGCCTCTGGCAGCATCTGCCCATGAATAATAAAAATCTATAATTTTAGAACAAAGTGCCACATCATTTACCATCTTCATCCAGCCAGGTTTGATCATAGCAAGTCATAAAAATAGACAACATTACCATAAAAGAATGAATAAAGTTTTTGCATGCATCTGCTGCTAATTGATATGTTCTTACCTCCCATCTTTTAGTTATGACTTCTAACCTTTGTAATGTACAATTTGTTATTTTGTTGGAATCACAGCTTGCTGTTACAACTCAACATTCCTGGAACTAGTTTAGTCATCCAACAAATCTTCCAGGTTTGTTTTTATCATTAGACAAAGTATTGCATCAGATTTTAGAGGCTGAAAAGGGGAAAAAAAATATTTAGAAAATTAATCTAGCAAAAGAAAAATTCCGGAAAAAAATCCATAATATTTGTTGGGTTGCCGTGTTGATGCATGTGCGTTTTCCTGCGTCCGCCTCACGTCCTTGAAACACTCAAACACACCCATCAGCCGTCGAACAGGAAAACTTCCATCAACTCCGATAAATCTGTGTGTCCGAGCGTACACCCTTCCTCAAACTACGACGTGAGGTTCCTACCTGACTTCCTGTCCAGAGAGGAAACGGGAGATAATTCACTCAGAGCTGAAAAATGATGTTTGTCCCACACGATCGGTTTTGCGACAGTGATAAGTGCTCCCTGTCAAGGTTAACAGCCATGGGAGGGATGCGGGGAACAAATAGGAAACACATGCACGTGATGCTGACATTCAGCCACGTCATTAGAGGTCCTGTTAATCCAGCTCTGGGTCACGGGGTTTGGGAGAAAATGTTCCAGATCTCTGCTGTGTCTATGGAGCCTTTCCAGCTAGAGCCTTACCTTGGCAAGTCTTGCTCTCTTGATCAAATCATTGAGTTTTCTAAGTGCCGCATTTCTGGGTAAAGACTGGATATCCTTAAATAAATCCTGCTCCTCTGCTTCAAAAAGCTTCCTGTTATCAGGGATCAGCAGCGGGTGAGACCAAAATGAGCCGATGTAGACGCGGATCACCTGCAAATGAGAAAAGCGGGAAGAAATCAACGGAGGTTTGCACTAAAAAAATGAAGCAGAAGTATTCAAATTTTTTCAAATATTGTCACAAACACAAACTCCAATGTTTCCTGCTAGGATTTTATGTAACATACCACCACAAGTTAGTGTAAAAACATCAAGAGGGAAGAAGAGAACTAACAATATATAGCCATACATAAACCACAACACTCCAAAAGCACTAAATCTTAGTATTTTTGATCTAGTTTCTATTGTAAATATCTTTGTATACCTAAAAAAAGATAAAACTAACTTACAAGTAACTTTTCAGCAACTTTTCAGGAGATTGTTTGAAGTTAGCAACACCTTAATATTAATGAAAAAGTACTTGTTATAACTTAAATAATCTGTCAGTGAAACGAGACATTGTTCTCGTATTTTAAGGCAAAAATATCTTCTTCCACTGGCAGATTATTTCACTTGTAGCTAAAGAATTGTTGACTGAAAACAAACTCATGTATCTTGCTGAAAAGGTACTTGTAAATTAGTTTTGTTTTATTTCAAGAATACTAAGAAACTAGACCAGATATACTTAGGATTTTGTGTTTTTGCAGTGATGTGCAGGTAGTGTTATCCCGCACTGCTCTCCGTAATGATGTGTTGTGTGAATAATCTGGACCTGTATCTTAATTTCAAATGATTTTCACTCCATACAGCATCAAACGTTTCTTTTCGTTCACCACAATGCCAAAATGCCAAACAACTGCGTAATGTGAATTTGCCCCATCTTTGTACCTCGGGTGTGTTGACTATTTTTCCCAGTGACCACATCAAGGCACCGTACACTCTCATCAACTGCTGGGTCTCGATCTGGTCCGCCTTGTTCAGGACGACTCTGGAGAAAACAACAGAAAACAGAGCTAATGAGTTCCTTGAAACAATGTGATTAACAATAAAAACAATTAATTATTTTTGCGCCACAACAAAATATACATCAACTGGGTTCCAGATTCCAGACTAAACTCCATATTTGTTTCTACATTTGAAACTTCCTTAAATAGTATCCAGATTCCACAAATATCACAACAGTGCAAGGCTAAAATTGATCCCTGTTTTTTTCTTTTTTTAAAATAGAGCATTTTGCCTCTGGGTAAATTTACATGAGCTTTATTTCAAAATTTGTTACTCTTGATCCTGTCAAGGAAATTAGGATCCTAGACTAAATGCAACACCTTTAATGAACACTTTGTCGATGTAGATACCTTTAAACGTCCAGAAAATAACAGTTTGTGCTACTTAGTCAACCTGAATTAGACGTTTTCTAGAGACTAAACAGGTAGAAAAACTCGCTCTACTTTTTCCATTTGTATGGGTGTCATTTATTCAGTCAAAGATGGAAATGTGGGTAGATAAAATGTTAAAATAAAGCTACAAATTTGCAAATGAAAGACAAAGCGAGGGAAGTTATTGTCAATTGCTTTATTTATTAAGCACCAGATTTGTTTCATTGAAAAAAAAAAGGATGAAAAAAAAGTCTGGACAAAAAACACCCAATTTTTCATACTTGTCTGGACGTGGCAAAGCAAATGCCATTCTTTTCCAGAGAGCGTAGGAAACTTTTATAAATTCGAAATTACGATCTGGGAGTTAGGAGCCTTGCAGTACCTGATCTTGTCTTCATGGTTCTTTAAGGCCTTTATCACTTCCGAGAACTCGTCAGAGATGTCCAGTTTGTGGGCATCGAACAGCAATATGATCCTGTCCACACGCTCTGCAAACCACTCAAGGACAGCAGCAAAGTCATAGCCTAAAATGAGAAGAAAAAAAACCAAACATAAATTCAAACTACTGCTTGTCCTTCAAACAAGCACAGCAAGTCCAGTTCTCAACTCTCAACGTGATATGAGGAAAAAAATGGAAACTTCACAATATTCTCCAGAGAAACTACGGCGACCGCAGATTAATGCAGAGCCAAAAGAAACAAGAACTTTATTAAAACACGTTGACAGAGAAGAATGTTGTTTCTTCTTGAAGGTCGAGCTCTCAACATTACACACCAAAGGAGCTTTTTTGCATAAAAAATTACCTGTTTTAGGTTTTAAAATTAAAATAAAAGGGGAAGATATGAATCCTCACTGGATGAAAACCACCACAACTGTCCTTTACTGTAAATCAATCAGTGAGAAAATCATCATTGATGTTTGGCCTTGTGTGCCACCAAAGGACAAACATGAGGCTTACCTGAAGGAATTATACCAGAATAAAACAAAGAACAAAGAACATTAGGATGAAATATTAGTGAGGTGACATTTCCACTCAACACATAAGGACAATTAGTACATTGCAGGTTAATGAGTTACACCATAAATTATAATAAGCCACAGCAACCAGCAGGAGGCCAGCAGATATTAACTTTTTAAAAGCACATTTTTAAAACGCTTTCGCCAAGATAAAAACAATAACATACGAATCTAGAAGTTTTGTGCGCATCTAAACAAAACTAATTTTTTCTCCTATTTTGAATTAGATTTTGGTGCAAAATCAATACTTGTCCTTTACCAAAGGGACATTTTTTAAAATGTGTAACAGCTATGAATGATTAACTAACTAGTGTTGATAGAGTTAAGGTCTTCAACACACATGAAAACATTAAATCTGATATGGTTTTAACAGATTCGTCGTTCCTTCGGAGTTAGCAGAAGGTTAGCTGCAGTGTCACCAGGAACCTGCATAAATTGAACTGCTCCTTGAAAAAACAAGATAGAGCAACATATAAGAATTTATTGTTCTTCACCCTGGAAACTTCACACACACTGGGGGGGAAATTGTTAAGATATTGTAAAGTCAGTTTTTAACTTTGAAAGGGTTCAGTGTTCCTCAGCCCCACTAAACCACAAATACAGAAAACCAAATCTGTAGCGATGCTTCGGTGAGTTTATTTACACAGCTAACATTTTACCTGAAAATGACGCATTTAAACTCTAAAATCAGGCTATTAAAGGCCAGAATAGAACTGGAAAGAACTATTTGATTAATTATTGAAATACACTGCACTGCTAAATGTAATTGCGCACCCATCAGGATCATTGAATCAGCTTCTGGAAGAACGGTCCACATTTCAGGTAAACCTTGTGGTAAGCCATGTAGCTAAAAAGTGTAGACCAAAACTACATTAAAACCTTTACATTAAATATGGGATATCATTAAATCAAATTTGTTCTTAAAAGTAAGCGATTCGATACAGTAAGTTTTACTGTGTCTTGTACAGTAAAACCTACAAGATGGGGACTGTGGGGAGAGAAAAACAAAATCTAGACAATCTCTTTTTCATTATACATCTACAATGTATAAAATTACACACAGTGATTTTCCAGTACAGCAAAGAAATCTTACACAAAAATAACTCAAAGACAATTTTTCCCCCCAATATTGTGCGACAAAACCGGTGAAGAACATGTACGAACTCATACACTTTTCAAAAATCAAGAGATTTTTGCAGCTGGCCGACTCTTGAGATTTATCACGTAATCTACTATACCTCCATAAGGACATCTACGCAGAGAGCTATATCCTGACAACCCCTCATCTAGACACACAAACAGATAAAAGGTGAAATCTGATAACACAATGAATGAAAAGTGGAAAAAGAAAGGATGTCGACAAAAAAAAAAGAGCATATAGTTGTAAACAGATGTGAAATTACTAAACTCATACATGATGAATAATAATTAAATTGACTCAGATGGTGGGAAGGGACTACAAAACACATCTGTGCTGACTCAAAAGTATTTTCTGGAAAAAATGAACAAAAAAAAAAAGCCATAAAAATGAGCTGACACAGGGCTGTGTTAAATCAACTGCTATACCACACCTAAATAACGCTCTGTTCGTATTCACTAATCACTCAGTCGTAGTCGTTTCTCAAGAGAAGAGCTGGAGATAATAACAGATGAAAAACTCCTTTCCACATTTGCGTTTTGAGAAAACTCCAAATCGAAGCATCTAACCCCACCCCGGCTATGAAGTAATCAGCTATAATCTGCAGTACTCACTGCTTGGGAATTAACTGTGTAAGAAAATGTATCCATCTCATCTTTATGATGTGTTTCGAAAGGCAAGTGTATGAAATACGTGCATCGCTATGACGGTTCAACGGAAACCAAAGCAGAACAAGAGCAGCTTAGGATGAACCCATCCTTTCATTCTGAAACTAACAAAATCAAGCTTCTTGTAAGAGAAAAAAAATTAAATAAATAAATAAATAAAATCACAAAGGGCAACAGCGGTAAGCAAAGAAAAAATAAAGTTCCTCTAAAAAAAAATGATTTAAAGGAGGCGAGGCCGTGAAAGTATTTTATTGTTCTGTTTGAGTCCGTGCTCGTTTGTAAATGTTGCTGGTTGGCATGGTGAGGCCGTTACAGGGCTTAGGGAATGTCAACCATGCCTCACACAAACACACATTTCTGCCCGTATTGTGGAGCGCTTTGCTCCACAATATCCTCTCACTTTGTCGTCTGTTCACTTCCAAGTTCATTCAGATCAGAATGCAGAGGAAAGGTTGAGTTCATTTAAAAATGTTCTCAGATTTTCTTTTGGTTTTCATTTAATAATGTTGACGTTAAAGGCATCAATCACCTACAAGGGTTCTATGTTGCACAGTTACGTACAGTAACACCATCTGTTCCTGTGTGGAGTTTGACTTTATAAGCCTTCCAGTTGCATCGATCTTCCAAATCCGCTCTGCCTCCACGAAGAATGTAGTGAACTCCTTTCTCTTAGTTGTGCAATGGCAACACAGATGGTATGTTCTTCTGCTTCCAGGTCTTACATGTGTTTGAAAATTATTCCGACAGACTCACAATCAGCTGATTCGCCAGATCAGCTGCTGTGGCATCGATCCAGCGTTTATCTGACTAGCTGGTCCACCATTCCGTGGATAGCTTCACTTTTCCACAAAGTTCAATACAAGTTCGACATGCTCCTACTAAGTCTTGGTCATGTAAAGTAACTCAAAAGATTACAATTAGACAGCTTGTAGTTCAATGGTAAATTAATTTTTTTAATAATTTGTGTCAGGCTCAAGGTTTCACAAACGTTTGCTTCGAAGGTCACAGAGCTAAAACTTCACAAGCTAATGATCTACTGCGTTCTGTTTAAGGATTGTTTCTCTCTGTTCAGACAAGAAACTATTTTTAATGTAAAATCATTCAAACTGTGAACAGTTAGATTGAAAATCTAACATATTTTATTAACGTCTGATATAAACTGCATAGTGTAATTTTTTTCTCTGGTAATGCTGGAAAATACCGAAATAATCTTCTAGATTTTTTTTTTTTTTTATAAATAGCATCCTCCATATTTATTTAAAAAAAAAATCTATCTACACATATTCATTTTTTCAATAAATACCACAACACAAAGTGGTATTTTACCTCTATATTGAGGAACTTTTAATTAGTAACAAAAGTCTTTCAATTGCTCGGGGAATACAAGCAATTGTAGTGGGAAGTGGGAGTGGGAATGTGGGAAAAACGAGAAAACGAGGCATTCAACTAAAGTGGATGTGTGTTTTTATGAGCTAGGGAAAAATTATTCACAACATAAAGTGGCATCTTGGTGTCACAAATTCCCCCTAAAAATTTATTTATTCCAGGGTTTCTGTTCACAGTTTTACCAGAAACGTGAAAATCTGTCATTCGAGACCTTTAATTTCCCTCCTCCTAAATGCAGCATTAGGGTTCTCAGGTCGGGTTTTCTGTTCACGATGACTTAAGATCCAAACCTAAACCACATGTAACAGCTTGTTTTTATTGGTGACTAAAGGATTTCTGCCTGTGCTGGACGGTCAAGTGAAAAGGCGGTGCCGTGGCACACATGTGGCAACGGAGTCATGTGTAATGAGCAACGGAGCAGCTGTGGTTTCATGTTTAAGCATTTAACCCAAGACAAACTCAGTATGTGTGATTGTGTTTTCATCTGCATCTCTGTTTGCTATTTGGGAAGTACTTGGGGGAAGAAAAAGGCATTAAATCACATCAATTTGTTACAGGGCTGCAGAGTAAAAAAGTATGCATGTGCCAAGAGTGAATTCGAAGCTCATCTTTTTTGTCTCCGCTTCCTGCTCTTTGAAATGAATGAGGCATAATCCTCCTGAAAGCAACAGCTAAAATAAACAAAGAGACAAGAGTGTCCAAAGGAAATGCTGACACTGGGTTTCAGAGATCAGTGGGACCGTGAGCCTGCAGCTGAGTGGGTCCAAAAAAACTAACACACACACACACACACACACACACACACACACACACAGCAACATAAACAGAGGAATATTTAAAAGCACGAGAGTGACAAGTGTGTGTCTTACCCCGACTTATTCTCTGTTTTTCTCCAGACAGAATTCCTGGCGTGTCAATCACACTAATGCTTTCCAGCACAGGGTTAGGTAGCTGGGCGCACACAAACCTACACACGCACACGGCCACAGAGAGAGAGGAGAAGGCAGCGACGTTAGACCAAATCAGGACAGAAGTGTAAAGTGTTCTTATAACAAACACTGTCCCACACTGGGACACCTCTACCTCTCCTTTCTCCTCTTACTCGTCTCTCTGTTTGCTCAGCTGAATAAATATGAACACGTTAGGGGTCATCCCCACAGCAACCCCCTCTAATTCTAACTCATTATTCTCTTTTTCAGCAGTAAAATATCTGCGACGGCATATCTGTGAAATAAAAAAAATAAAAATAAAAAAAAAGAGTATAGAGTTTTTCAAAAGGATGACAGTGCAGTGGCTCACACAGGAACCCATTTAAAAGAGTCTAAAAAAAAAGTCTGAGCCATAAGAGGAGGGAAATTCAATCACACAGGAATGTGGAGCACTGGTGTGGATTCTCACTTGTTCTCTCTTAGCTGCTGCAGTCTTTCCCTCTACCTTTACCTCTAAGTATCATTTTGCTTCCCCTGAACACTCCTCCTAAGATGTCAGGCAACACCTGCACCATGTTACTCAGCAACCTCACTGAATGTGTACGTGTGTTCGCTGAACCGCAGCGTCTACCTGTTCAGGAAAGCGTTTCCAAACGCGTTCAGCTTCCTGAAGGGCTTCTTGGGGTCGACCACCAAAGCGTTCCCGGGGATGACTCCTTCGGTGTCGCCGTGCATCACCGCGATGAAAGAATCCGTGGTGGGCTCTGGGCCAATGCGCATTCCGGGAAAATCCTGCTCCAGCAGGTAGCTGCAGGTGAAATTGAAGGTCTCGGTGTTAAAACTAAACGAGATGAGGGATTTCTTCAAACAACCCAACAATTTGTTAAACTAAATCAGCCGTATATGAACAGGTTTTCCATTAAGTGGAACTAGGCTTCCAAGAAAATGCTACCAGAAAGAACAAAGAACAGTTGTGTGGGACAAGGCAAGGCAAGTTTATTTCTCCTTCATGCACCAATGCATTTGGTATTTGGTGTTTTGCCAAATGCATTTCAAATTTCATTTAGCCTATGGATAACACAAAGACTAAAGCTGAGGCCACACTGTTCCTATCTTTCTATGTGCATTGACATATTTTAAAATGTGAGTTAAGTGGGTCTAAATGTGACAAAGGGGATGAATGTAACATCAAATCCCATCACATCTTTAAAGCACGAGTGTTTTGATTTCACCCTGGATAGTGTTTGTATATTGGGATTAGGAGTGGGCATTTATATTATCCTTTGCTATTTATTGGGTTAAATTTATTATCATATTAAGAATTTTGAATTATCATTGTCATGATAAATTTTCATAAATGATGTTTAAAAATTCCCAATTGTTGTGACACACAGTCGCAGCTATACAAGGTGCCAAAAAAGAAGTAATACACAGTTCTAATTGTCACTTTAATCATTCTTGGAAGAACACCACAAAATATTATGATGAAACATTGCATCCGTATTGCCCACCCCTAATTGGAATCATGGCTGTGAAATTCTGCTGCATCAGGACAGGGTTGGTCAGTCTAGCTGTGACAACATGATCTTGCTTTGACATTTTACTTTTTCCTTATTTAAAGATCAACTAGCAGTCTGCTAATATAATTTAAATATTCTGTTAGCGCCCCAAGTTGTCCCATAATTACTAGCAAAACTAACCAATAAGTAGGGCAGGCGGTCAGCGTCACCTTCAGTTTCTGTCTCAGGCAAACCAAAATGAATGAATCTTTGTCAATGCAGAGTGAAGAATTGAATTAAGTAATATTATGCCATTGCTATAATATATGACTCATAGTTGCATCAATTTTGTAGCAGCGGTGCTCTTGTGTAGTCTACATGGCACGTGAAAGCAGAGGTGCATTAACATAAAAAAGGACAAAAATCAAAATCAATGGAGACTGGATCATCTGGCATCTGGTTATCTTTTTTCTTTTTTTTGCGGCATCATGTGTTCGTATCCCACTGAATTAAAAGGCAATTCTAAAAGTGTTGCAGGGTACAACCAGCCAAGGTTTAAAACTGCATAAAATACTTAAACATGTCATGTGTTTAAGACTGAATACTGAATTGTATTTTTTATTTTTTTTTTTTTAAACGTCACCTTTTAAACTCGTGGAGAAATTTTAAGGTACTTTTCACAATTCTACTAGCATTAGCAGACCTTGAGGAAAGATTCTGTCAATTGGAAGTTGAAGGGTTACATGTTTCAAGTGTAAACTGGGATCTGTGGAATATTTCCATAAGATTATCTGACTAAACACACAGCTTGCCAGAGGTGCCTGGTAGAGCCATCTCTACGTATACGTGCCTGGGTAGCGTGAATCCTCCTTTCTGTGAGAAAATTGTGCAACATATACACAGATCCATGGCTCAACTACAAGGATGATGCATGATCTATAACTTCACACAAGTACAGCATGTGTGTGCAGTTATAACATTCACGTCATTCCAGATCACCCCAGCTTGAATTCTGCACTTGGACTACAAATTTATTTGAAGACTCACAGCAGCATGTTTCATAAAATCTGCAAATAAATCAAACATCGTGAGGTTTAAAGGAAAAAAAAAAAGAAGCCGCGTTTAATCACACAAACACGCAGGAGATTACTTGCTCTTTGACACCGTGCGAGGCTAAATCAATAAATTCAGCCCAACGATGAGATTCACTGGGCTTATCTATGAGCTGCAGAACAAGGAGGTACATCAATGCCTCGTTTTGCAAGAAATGTTGCTTTGCAAAGTATGCAAGAGTTGCCGGAGGGAGAGCTTAGACCACACATTACTAAGCAGTTAGTACATTCTGCATTGTGTTGTTAAAATGCTGGTGGTGTGGGGTCAGGCAGCTGACCGGGGGAGCAGCCATCAGAGACCGAGGGGGATAGAGAGAGAGAGAATTAGACCTTTATGAGGAAGATGAGAGAGCAGGGATGTCTCCATGTGTTGTAGCAGGAAGTCACTAACAGCATCATCTCTCTGGCTTTCAAAGCCTTAACTCGCTAATTACCCACAGCGGTCTCTGCAAGCGAGTCTCTGTGCAAGTGTGTGTGCAGAAGCTCCTCGGCTTAAAAGAGGCTCAACACCGTGCTGCTAATATTGCTCAGCATTACACATTAATTCCAGGGGTAGTCCAGGTCATGTGCTTTCATAGACCACAGAAAACGCAATCGGAACAAAAAACTAACATCTAACATGACCTACTTTGAATTTTGGCTCTAAATTAATCATCGCTCATTAAGAAAGCCATAACCTTAATAGCATAACATATCTGAAAAACCTTGATGAGAAAACTTCAACAAAAACAGGAATGGTTTAATATTTGGATTTAATATGTTAGTGTATCTCAAATTTTTTTTTATTTTTCTCAAAAGAAAAAAAAAATGTCCTAAATCAACACTTCCTGTTAAAACCCAGCAAAAAAATAAACATAATTATGCACTGAAATTGTAAAAGTTGCTGGATGAAATATGTGTTTTTAATATACATTCAAATATACATTTGCAAAGGAAAAAGGGCAATACAGTTTGCATCCATTTTCCTCCATAACACCAAGGACTGGATGAGGTGGTAAACATCACCAAACACTTTCTGCATCTCCATGAAAACCAGGTCTACCTCTCATAGCCATGATGTCAAGCAGAAACTTTAAAACCCACTGAGATCTCTGGATGCTGCAAGCCTCAGTATTTGACTGACTGAAAAATGACCAATCAGAGATTCTCCTTGTTGGATCTGATGTGATCAGTAGATCAGAAACTGCAAAATGAACTGAAAACCCTGATATAGCATGCGTATCGGGCATTTTATCCCAAAACATTTGATCACAGTTGTTCTACATAAGGAGCTACGTTTTTATCAGAAGCTACTTTCTGCACGGTACATTAACATAAAGATAAGATGCAAGGAAAGAATGTTGTACCATGCAGTGATGCTTCCAGATGCAACACATTTGTTTGTGGGCGTGTACGTGTGTGTATGTGTTAAATAAACTTTTTTATAGAGTACATACAGTCTACAGAGGTTCACCACAGGCCCTTTGTGCTATTTTAATTGTTCTATGTTTCATTTGTGATTTTTACCAGTGTGGTTTGTGCACAAGAGTCTGCTTGGGCGTGTCAGCCTCTCCCTGTTTTTATCTTTCTGGTTTCTCCTGCCATGTGCATTTCATCTTTCAACCTAACAAAGTCTAACAAGAGTGTGGCTGTACAGTCTCACCGTATGAAGCTCGTCTTTCCAGTGGAGTACTGCCCCACCAGCAGGACCATGGGCTTGTTGTCAAAGTCAGCATCCTCCAGTGCCGGAGAGTGAAACTCGTGGAACTTGTAGCTCTCCTCCAGCGGCAGGAGTTTGGTCTTGTAGAGTTTTTTCAGTCCATCACTGACCGTCTGAAAAACTTCTGGCTCCTTCTTCCTCCGGTCATCGGTTCCAAGCCAGCTGAACATTGCTGCAGTTTTCCTACTGTTGGACTAATTCACAAACTTTTAGGGTGAGGGTGGAGGGGGGAAAGCCAAAAATAATAAAAAAAAATAACTTGAAGATCAGCGGGATAGGTCAGCGTGTTCAGCTTTTTCCTGACATGCAGGTTCAGACATGAAGTGTAGGGAGATGTTTTTGAATATATGACCAAAAATAAAAAAGACAGATCTGTTTTTTTGTACAGAAAAATCTAAAAAAAAATGGACAAAACCAATACTAACAAAAATATTATGCTAAGTTAATTTATGTCACAAAGTGATCAAGCAAATTAAATGTCAACGTTTAACCTGCACTGAATAAAGTTGATGAAATAATCTGGAGGTTATTTCATTTTGTGCTACAACTAAAATCAATTACACAGCTTATCTATTTATTACAATTCAAACGCGCTCCCTGATCGGTCTCATTGGTCCTTCCAGCTCCAGGCCACTAATGCTACCCAACACTGCTTTGAATGAGTTTGTTGTTGTTGTTGTTGTTTACTAATCTGCATCAGTAAACAAACTCCACTTGGAAAAACGTATTTATTCTACTCCGGCACAGCGCACCGTTACCGCTATTCAGTCTGATCCAATAGTTAGTCCCAGAAATGATGTGGCTGTCTGTCAGTGTGCATCCACCGTTATTGTTCAGCTTCTCCAGCTCTTCTGCTCCAAAACAACCCGAACCTCTTCAGGGTCTGCAGGTAATTCTGCTGCTTCCGAGGCAAAAAAAAATAAATTAAAAGCCAAATGTTTCTGCTGGCGCTAGGCGTTATTTTTTTTTTCTATCACGCAGCAAAGCTGAGTGGGGCAGCAGCTGATGTCCTGCAGCCCAATTTAAATGCCGAATGACGGAGAGAGGCGAAACCTGACCCCCGGCGGAAGTGCTCAGCTGCTGGCAGCGCGAAGCTCGACCCACCGCGGTCCCGCCCAGTGATGATGATGCGGAGCAGCCATGTTGGATGGAGAGGGGGCGGAGGGAGAGGGGAGCGGCTGGTAAAAGCCCACAGCGTCACCTAGCGGTTAAATCTGAGTATGAAGATAGTTTTCTGTAAAGATTATTCAGTCAACTGTTATCAATGTTGCTATAAAACATAACGTCAAAAAAGTGAATATATAAGTTGCTTTTTTTATACTATCTTTTAAAAATGATTCTAGAATTTTATGTCATTTTCTAATATGCAATTTCGCCTTACATGTGCATGAATTGGTGTTGTTGTGTGATATTGACAAATATGGGAGAGGGAAAAAAAGTGATAAAAACATCCTTTAAAAACTGGTCCAGTTGTTTTTTCCAACCTCCCCACCAGAACCTACAACAGCTCTGCACATTGCACGCAGCTCAAGGTACCGGCGAAGCGTGCGGTACCTACCGCTGCCACCAGGGGGCCCTAACAGCAATTTATTTGTTCTCTTTTTATCAATAAAATAATCATTTCTACATACCTTATCAAATATATATTATTGTAAAAACAAATCAGTTCATAGTGAAATTGTGTGTTTTTGATATTATAATGACATAGAAATTATTACTAAAAAAAAAAAAAAAAATCAGCTCTATTGAGGGGGCCCCTCTTAGTGTCTCTGGGGTTCGAAGCGGCTGCTTAGTTTGCTTATGCCTTGGACCGGCCCTGGCTTAGTTTATCAGAAAGAGGGTACGTTTTAAATTCACACAATAATCTTCAAATTCAGCTTATGTTATCTGTTGTTAATTTACTAGTTAGATGCTCAATGTGGAAACAAATCAAAAGCGAAACTGCGATGCCTGCTAGGGGATGTACAGTACTGTATGTCCCAACTCTTAATTCTGCCACTTAAAGTGCGGGGCGATCATAGGTATAAAAAATATTGTCTTTCATGGGGTATGGCAATATTTTGATGTAACAAGTAACAGCAAGAATTTAACAATATTTTTAAAAACTAATTTGTATGTTCTTTGACATACAATTGAAAAAACAGATTGAGTCTTATCATAAACAAAACAATCATATAAGAAAGTGAACACTGCACAATACTATTAATCATACAGTTATGGCAGAAGATTGTTTATAAAAAAATATGAGCCAGGTTAGGAAAAAAGTCACCCTCACTTAATAGAAACTGACAACAAAAGTATGCAATACATTCAGTTTATTTTTTTTAATTCTGTCATTTCTCTCAATACAAATACATATCAATGTAAAAATTCATATCAATGTAAAACTATGACCTCATTTAATGCCCAGAGTTTGCATACAAAGTCTGTAATTTATCATCCTTAACTCTGTAAATACAGAAAACAGAAAGTAAATGAACCAACTGGGAATCAGAATTGGCATAAAAGTTCAAAAATGATGGCAGAGCACTTGGAACCTCCCTGATATCCTATTCTCATAGTAGGACCAAGAAAAAAAATGCTGTATTTTTTGTATAAAGATTTTAAAAGCTTCATTAAAAAAGGCACACAATCAGAAACAATAATACAATTAAATAAAGATTTCCTTCATTTATATTTGAGTAAAAAACAACTACTTTTAAGTTATCTTCTCTATTACAGCTCAAAAAAAAGGAAACTGAAAGTATTTTCACCCGGAACATTAGTTGGAGGTAGGCACCAGATGAAAGTATTTACAGTGTTGTATGTAATCATACCACTTTAGTTAGGCCTACTTATGGTGATGGAATGAGGAAGTATCTGTGTCAAGTAAAGAAGTCTGGCAACTTGCAGTGACACAGAAAAAAAACAAACCTTCACAGGCATATCTTACTTCTAAAAAAACCGAACAAGTTTTGGCCTAAACCAGAAAATCAAGATAGCAGCACAATTAATGCTGATAAGAAGAACCTGTTGGCTTTGTAAGAAAAGAAAGTAAAAAATTATATAATGAGGAAAGAAAAGTTGACACATAGTGCCACACATTGCTTCATGAGTAAACATAAGATGTATTTAGTAATAAAGTGCTATATATTCCTCTAGAAATAATTAACATGCATAATTATTTTTCCTCTGATGTTTTCCTCTGATCATCAGAAATGATTTAAAACCAGTATAAATACATAAGGAATGAATTTCATAGATATTCCACTAAATTTACCAACAATAGACAAAAAAATATATATTCAGTAATCACATATGGAGTTTCAAGTGCTGTAACTGGAATCAAATGATTAAACTCTGCAACTAAACCAAGTATTTCTGTTACTGAAACCTGTACACGGCATAAAGATGTGCACAGTTATATAAAATGAGCTGGTATAGCTAGTGAAACACCACAGAATTATCCGGGAAAATCCTTTAAGATGTTGCCGTACACAAAAATGATACAATAAAGTACCACATATTTGACACTACTCCTACGTAAAGTCAGCTTTCCATAAAATGACAGAGCTTGTGAGAGATCTGATTTGTTTCAGATTGCTTGTTATTTTTCTAATTGTTAACAGAAACAAAAGCAGTTGCTCCTGCTTTTGTTTCTTGTCTCCTACTGACAACTTGTCAAGTTGTCTCCTACTGACAACTTATATTGCTTTACGTCTGAAAATGTTTAAGCCAATCATCATTTGCACTTTCTAAAAGGGTTTCTCATAAAAATGGCATCATTTAAGAAATAAAAAACAAGATCCTAAACTCAAAAGTGGCACTCCCTGGGCTTTATGTGACGTTGCAACGGAGTCACTCAAATACACCACAAAAAGAAAAAGGCATGAATCATACACCTAAAGCTTTCTGTTGCTACATCTGATGAACCTAGGGTCAAGGGTTAGGGTAGAGGTGAAGCTCTGTCCTCATTATTTTCAAATTGTTTGCTTGTTGACTATCTGCAGCTTCAGGTCAATTCACCTCTTTGCCATTGTGTACCTTAATGCTTTCATTTTATAGCCAGAAATAAACCAATTTGTCACTTAACCTATAGATCAGTTTATTTTTCTTTGTAGCCAGTTGTTTTCAAGACTTATGGAGATGGTGACAAAACATTCAAACCTCACTTTATTTTCTGAATTTTTTGTGTTATATCCTATTATTTTTGGGGGGCTTTGGTTCTAAAACCAATTTAGGTTAAATCATTTTTATGAAATACTAAGATGACACCTATTAAAACCAAAATGTATTGTGCATGAGCTGGCAGATATGATTTGTTGGAATCAATTAAAAATAGTTATTTCCTTACAGTGTACTATGGTAGAATAGAAATAAAGAAAACAACTCTAACTGTTGGTTGTAGTTGCAGGTGCAAAATTTCCCCTGGCTACTACAAATGTATTTCATAAGAAACATGTCAAAGTATATGGCGGCATTATACAGCCATAAAAGTGGAACACGAAAGAACCAAGAGTGCAAAGGTACAAAATGACAAAGAAGTGACGTCACCAGCACCTTTTAGCTACACAAAAATCCAATAAATGTAAACACCTCACTGTGATTTGAGCTATTTATATATATATATAAAAAAAAGATTTACATTAACTGGACTCAATACCTAATGCAGTACATTACTGTAATATGATGACATGATGCTTGTAGATAAGAGTAAAACTGGCAGTCATTAATTTCTTCTAGTCATCATTTGAGATGACCAAATTCCATTTGCTTAGAATATTATCTTCTTCCTCTATCTGTGAGCAAGCCTCTTCGTCACTTATTTGTCTGAGAAGCACATTTTCCAACTTCAGGTGATTCCTTGTCATATACATCCCCTCAAATGTTCCTCCTATATTGTCCTCTTTGCCGCTGTCTGAAGGCTGCATGCCACCCAACCTTTCGCTGACGTTAAAGGTCATCCCTGGCATGGGCAGCATTTCTTGCATGTCCTCAGGATTCCAGTTACTACACATCACCCTCTTAAAATGACCTGCCTCTGCTTCCTTAGCTTGAATCAGAGCACCGTACTCATCGGACAAGCAGTCAGACCGTTGTGAGTGGACAGTGGGCATGGTTGGGATGACCTGAGAGGCATACTCAGAAAGAAGAGGAACATTCTCACACTGATTTTGTTTCTGCTCACCTCCCTTTACCTCTTCCCTCTTTCCTTCCTCCTTCAACAATGGTAGGTTTAGATGGACATTAAATGTACCAGTTTGTAGGTTTTTGGTAAACCACAAAGCTGAGGACTCTGTATTGTTATCTATAGTTTGCTTATCACTAAATGATCTCTGATTAGATTGGGTTGGTGCCTGAGTTTGTGATGGTAAAACAGGGGGCCCTAGGGAGCATGGCAAACTCTGCAATAAAGCACTAACCTCTGTCTGCGTAGGTGATTGCCCGAATGTTTCAGCTTGAGGCTTGTACCCACTAGAAGAACTATCATCTTTAATGTTAACATCTTTCTTCTCGTGACAATCTGCATTTTTCTGGTGCTCATCCTTCAAGTTATTCACAGCAACTCCTTCCTCAGACTCCCTCTGTCTTGTGTTCTCTCCACTAACTTTTTTAGTGATGACAGCGGCATAGTCATCTGATAAATTATTCATGGGTTCTTCGGGTTCTTGTTGTAATTCTGACCTCTGAGGTGCATATGGATTCGGGGGACGCAGTGAAGGGTATGGAATGAAGGGTTGCATCCCAGGAGGTGGCTTATTGGGAATAATACTGGTTAGCTGCAGGGTGGCATGATCAGGAAGGAACACAACGGGACATGGGTGAAAGGATAGTTGATTCTAGAGAGAGAAGAATAAGACATGGCATGACAAAATTGTACGAGCAAGTTAATTGTGTAAATGCCTTTGTGCACATGAATATGTATTCAAATTACCAATATATGTGGGCTTGTCTGTTTCTTCCCACTCAGGTAGTTGTAGAGAAGGTAACTGACCAACACAATTATACAAATGCAAAGCGATGGGACAACAATCCCCACAACCACTTGCTGCAGCTGCATAATAACAGGGTCTGTGGGAAGAAATTGATCAGAGTCAATAAAATGTAAAGTAGATCCACAATTTTATACATTCATCCAATCTTTGTCTTCCACTAGTCCAAGACTGTGTTTCAAGGGTAAGAGGTGCATGAGGGAAACCCAGACATCCCTCTTTCCACCGAAAACCAATAAGTCATTTATCATTTACAGGGATTGAAAGGCTTTCCAAGGTCAGAAAGGTATGTCATCTCTCCAAAATGATCTGGTTCTACCATATGGTCTTCTCCCAATAGAATGTACCAGGAATACTCCCAAAGGGACAGATGGAGGTAGCATCTTGAACCACCTCAACAGGAGACTGTCAATGCAGAGGAGCAGTGACTTGGCTTATCTAGGTGATGGAGAGCCTTACTCTGTATTTAAGGCAGAGACTGGCCACCCAGTGGAGTAGGCTCATTTCAAGCACTTGTGGCCAGGATTTCAATCTTTTGATCACGAATCCTTATCTGATCACCACAAGCGCAAGTTAGACAGATTAAGCCCTACTTTTTCCATTCTTATACCTTAATGGTGATTCTGAAGGTCAATGGTCGTTAGCCTGCATCCTTCTGATTAGAACACTCTCAGGATGCTGTCTTCATTTCTGTGGTGCCTTTTCTTTTTAATGTGGCAAGGCTATGATACCAGTTGATGTTTATTCTTTCCATTCGGTTTGTTCTTCAGAATCTATTTGGTTGCCAATAAACTGTGTAACCTGTTCCTGATCGCCATTTTCTTGCAGGATTCCAAAGTACTTGCAGTTTCCATAAACATAAAACAGCAAATACTTTGCAGTTTTTGCCAAAGAGAAAGAAGTCTTTCTTGGCCTTGGCCTGTATTCATCCAGTCAAAATGAGATTAAAATGTTCATGCTCTATATCACCATACAGACTACGAAGTTGATCTAGAAAGCATTTTCATTCAGCTGAATTAAACCAGATGTTCTGCCATGAAAAACAAAATGAATGATTTCATTTTGAATTAAATCATTCAAAATGAATGATTTTGTTTTTCAGTTTTTATATCTAGTTCAGCAGCATTCTTTCCAATCGGCCTTTTCCAAATCAAAAGAATGCATTTCACAAACACATTTGTCACAAGGTTGTACCTTGAGGTGTGGTTATGCAGTGCCAAACTGAGGACATGGATTGCAGTGGTATGGAGAGGAATCTTGATTTGGCAGAGAAGCAATATTCTGTATTGTAGTCCATCATGTGATATTTGAACAGGTTGTTCTCCACTGGAAAATGAAGCTGCAAAGCAAAGGTGCATAGATAAGCTGGTGCTACAAAATATTAGTCACAACGTCCCTGAAAATTTTGAATAAGACAAAGTACTAATTCAGATGCTGCTTCTTTGTTTTACCTACTGTACTAAAAACCGTAATTGCTACCATACAAATTTCTCGTGTTTTACTTTGGTTTTCTGAATTGGATGTTTCAGATTATGAAAACATTGAATAAACAAAATCTGAGTAAATACAGAATACTTTATTTAGATGATTCTTCCATTTATTCAGGAGGAAAAAGCTATCCAATCCAGCAGAGCTTAGTCAAAGTCAATAACTGGTAATATTCACATTAGTGGGACAGATCCTAGACAAAATCTACTGATGATCAAAAACAACAAAAAATATCTATCTTAAACCATTCCAAAAATTCCCAAGGATTTTGGGAAAATATTCAGTGGACTGACAAGATTAAAGTGGAACTTTCTGTCGAGTGTACGTCTAGTTACATCTGGTGTAAAACTAACACACTATTTCAGAAAAGGAACATTATACCAACAGCTAAATATGTAATTTGGAGCTGCTCTGCTGCTGCAGGACGTGGACGACTTGTCATAGAGGAACAAAAATTCTGAGCTCTACCAGAAAATCTCATCAGGATTAGTTTCTGAACTTGAGGTCAGAAGGCAACTCCTTTTTCCCACTGGGGCAGATTCCCTAGGATATGTTTTTCCCCTTCTTAAATGAATTGAAACTACTCTGGAAGCAAGTTTTGTATTCACTAGGTTTGTCTCCTGCAAAATTTAGCTTGATCATCAGATACGTTTAGAAGGAGTTAAAAGCAAATGAAATCTATATTTATACTTTTCTCCAGTGCTATTTTGTGCATACGCTTGAGGTTGAAAGAGTTTCGAATGTTGAGATAATCTTTCTACAAACTTGTAAGACATAACTGAACAGTTTGCATAATCCTGTGGTGCAGCCATCCTCACTTTCTTCTTACCATATTTAATATTTTTACTCACCACTTGATTGCGGTTGGTGCTGAAGATGGAGAGGTTGTAAGACATGCGATGGTAGATCGTTTTCATGGTAAGCGCTGGGGTGTGGTTGTTTGGTGAATACCTCACCGGCCCATTTATAGTGACAACTGCACTGTTGTTCTCTATTTCCACAGAAACCAGTGGAGGGCCTAAAATTGCTAAACACACAGATGTTTTTTTTAATATATATATCATCTAAAAATCATTAAGCCTAGCCTTGCAAATGTGCAAAGTTGGGTTAAAATACCTGTTGCAAATGACACAACAAAAACTACTCAAGTCGGTATGTTTTACTTACTCTCTGACTTTGGATCAAATCTTTTGTTTGTCTCAGTCCATTTTGAAGATGAATTTCTTCCCAATGCGCGAACTCTGGCGTAGTATCTTTCTTCCTCATCCCGCGTCTCAGCACTCAGATCGCACCAAGTCCGTATGATCTTGGTGCACTGGTCCACTGCTCTCCAGTGCTCCCGTTTTCCTTTTCTGACCTCCCTGGGGTTTCCGTAGCTGTGAGAGACACAGGTCCACGCAAGGGGCAAAACAAAAACTGAAACTCATAGCTTTGAAACACTTGAGCAGAAAACAGGCTACTTTTCAAGGACACATTCATGCACAGTTTATTGATTGTACATTTACTGAGTATGAACTTACATGGCATATTGCACAGTAAAGAGTGTGCCTTCTGGTGTGCCATTTCCTGGAAACCAGTGCAGAACATTCCTCAGGTTCACGGAAGAGAAGCTGACATTAATCGGTTTTGGAGGAGAGGAGGAGACTAAAAGGAAGCAGATTAAAACGTTCAGATTGCTAAAGACGCAAAGCACGACTCCATATAAAGTCACATAGCACATAATGCCTGAGGGGGCTTTTACATTATTTTACATTGCTAATAACCTCCACACTTTTCCTGTGAAACAAAGTGAAACCTTCTGCTGTAATCTGCCAAGACACTAAGGTATATTCTGTACTCAGTGCTCCTACCTACCATTACAATGTTGAGACAAAAGAAAACCGCAAGTAAATCAAAGAAAAGGATATTGGAAAGTATAAGTCAGGAGATGGATATTAGAAAAAATTCAAAGGCACTGAATATCTCCCGGAGGTCAGTTAAAACCACAATCAAGAAATGGAAGGAGTATGGCGCATGTGTAAATCTGCCTAAATCAGGCTATTCTCACAAATGGAGTGATTGTGCATGAAAGAGACCAGGGAGAGAGGACACCAGGACACCTCTGACTACACTGAAATAGTTAAAAGCTTCAGCAGCTGAGATGGGAGAGACTCCGCATATAGCTGTTGTCCGGTCAAAGTTTTATGGGAGAGTGGCAAAGAGAAAGCAACTGTTGAAGAAAACAATTTGAGTAGAGTTTGCCAAACGACATGTTGGCGGCTCCACGGTCAAGTGGAAGAAAGTTCTTTGATCTGGTGAGAACAAAATGGAGCCTTTTTGCTATCAGACAAAGCATTATTTTATGACCCAACGCATCCAACTAAAGATACAGCGAAATGGTTTGCAACCAAGTCAAAGCCCAGACATTAATCTGATGGATAATCTGTGACAGTACTTGAAAAGGTTCACAGCTGATCCCCGTGCAAACTGCCATAGCTGGAACCGTTTATCAGGAATAATGGAGTAAAATTGCAGTGCCCAGATGTGAAAGCCTGACTGAGACCTCACCACACAGACTCAGTGCTGCAATTGCAGGAAAAGGTGCATCTATTAGATACCGACTTGAAGGTGGTGAATAATTATGCAATCACTTATTTTATATTGTGAATCTAAAACAGGAAGGGTGATAATGTAATGAATTCTTCCATGTCCGACATGAAGTCATTGTATATGAATTTAATTCCTGCTTTAATGTAGTAAAAAAAAAGATAAGTAGTCTAAGACAGTCAAAAGTATGTTGTATTATAGTGTTCTTTTGTATGCAGAGCAGTTTTAACATTTTGTCATGTGTTTTAAATGTGAACCCAAATGCAGCAGGCATAATGTTCTGTGTAGAGTTAATGTAAAAATAAAGAAATAAACTTATAAAAAAGAAAAAGAGAGAGATGTCAGAGTAACACAAATAATCAAAAATAAAGCCAACCAGGCGACACAAGGAGATAGCGGAGAAACCAGGGAGAAGTGACAAGGCGAAACGGCTGGTACTGACTGACAATGAAGTGCTTAAATACTGGGAGGTTGATAAAGGAACTGGGCTGATTGCTAAAGGGGTTGCAGGTGTGGGTGAAGGGATCAGGAGGCAAACTGAGTAGAGGGTGAGAGAAGGTGGTACAGAGGGTACAGGAGAACACACAAGGGACTTGAGAAATAAATCTAACACTGAAGAACAACTAAAAAAACATAAATAAACTGTAGAGACAAAGAATAACTAGAAACAAGAAGTAAGTTAGACTCACTAAGGAAGAACTGAACTGGAAATGGAACAAGACAAAACTAATGGAAAAAACTGAGTACAGAATATGACAAAACCAAAAACAAACAACCCCAAATCCTAACATACAGTATTTCTCTTTTTTGTTGCCCAAAGCAGTTTCTCTCATCTGTGACGTTGAAAACCTCCAGATCTTCTGACGTATTATATAAAATGTTTGGTTGACTGACTTGAACTATTAAGTCTTTTCTCAACATTTCCAGATCTATTAAGTTCATGAGAGAATCTGCAGTTCCATCATAAAATAGTTCTTATTCTGAGCATTGAACATTTTCTTGGTGGGAAAAAAACGTATGCAGGCCATCTGATTGGACAAATAATCAGCATTTAAAGTGGTAATAAATATATATAAATATATATATATAATTTGTTTCTATTTAAACAGAAGACATGACTAACTAAAACAAAGGAACTAGTAAAAGCACGAGGGACTAATGAATGATCCGAGCGTTTTATTTGCTCAAGTTGCATGCTGCCAGATGCATAAAATCTGTTAACTACTTCTATTCTGATTTATCGTTAACTGTAATAACCGTGCATAAAGCATACTCTTATAAATGTCAATTTAATTTAAGCAAACATTAAAACTATAAAAACAGAACAGAACTGATACTTGGTAAATCAGTTCAAAACCACGATAAGATTTATTTCGGGGTGTAAGTCTGTTTCTACAAACATTAGGGTGTGAAATATGTCTAAAGTAAGTTTTTCCTTTCAATCTAGTGATTTTTTTATGGAAACAAAAAAAAAAAGTCCAAACCAACAAACCTAAAATAACAGTTAGTTAGTATCTCCCGTTGTTATCCGCGCAGCCTTACCTGCGCAGCGCAGAAGAGAAAGGGCAACAAAAATGAGCTTAGTCCACATCTTGGTCCGGAGAGGTCATGTTTTCCGGAGAAACCAGCGGGTTTTTTCCCGGGTGAGACACCTGTCCTGGGACAACTTCTCCCCTGAAGATTGAAAGAAATCAGCAGAGACGAATAACCATTCCCCCCCACCCACCCAAAATAAAAAATAAAGAGCGGTTTGTCCCGGAGAGATTAGCTCCCACTGTTCAGTCTACCTGTAAAAAAAAAAATCAATGATTTACGCCAACAGGTTTCCGTGTTCGGAAGAAGGAATGTGGCCTCACTCGTCTGTGCACATAACACCTGAGCAGGTGCAGCCCTGAGCCATGAGACCTTCCCGTACTTAGCAATGCTGCTTTTTCTGAACTTCCGTCTTGAGAGGGTTTTACAGCCAACACATTTACTGCCCTTGTAATTATGAAACAGTACAGCAATAATTCACCTTCCGTCTAAGGTCAACAAATCCGCTGTGTGAACAGACACGGACAGACACAAATAATCATCAAAGATAACTAGATAAAAACACGTAGAATATGTCATTTTGTGCACTATAAATCTTTCTAAGTTATAACTCGAAACTCTTACGTATTATAAATCCTAATATATGAATTTCAGACTATAATTAACTTTTAATCTTGAACTTCTTTTTCGTTGTTATTCTAATTTATTGAGGACTAAATGACATTTGGCCGACAATTTTCAATTCATAGATATTCTTAACTATGTCGCAAGGGGTTCATGTATTGTTTCTGCAGAAATGAATAGATTTTATTTAAGGCGTATGTTTTCTGTTCACCTTCAATCTTCAATGGAAACCTTGAAGAAACCACACCATCTTTGGACCGTGTGGGTGAATTCAAAGACTCTGAATAAAAAAAATAAATGAACAAAAAAAATGTTTCTCTCATTTTCCTCGGACCTATATTTGAGCAGCTTCGAGCATGAAACAGAACTGAGTTCAGACAAAAAACTTCAGAGTTCAAACAACTTGAGCTACAAATTAAATTTGAATTGCTATGAAGGAAGACAATTAAGATCATAATAGAAAGTGAGTTAATGGCCTCTACTATAACATGTGGTCAGTATTTTAATTGCAACCCCCTTATTCGGCAAAAAAATAATAAAACTAAACAAAAAACCCCATTAAATATACGAGTGGCATGGAGTATTGATTTTCATATTATATATTCTTTGTAAATTATGTACTAAAGTCGGTATGTATTACACAAGCGCATATTTTAGAAGTTTCACGTTCATAAAAGGTAGCGGAACGTTTTGTCTTGTGCCTTAAAAGCGTCAGGATTGTTTTAGTCGCGGCACCGCGGTTAGCATTTAGCTTGTTGACATCTGTGCGCTCCCTTGCTGGAGTGACCAGCTTGGTTTTTGTGATGTTTGAGTGAAAATAACTAACATTTGAAGCGGCAAACATGGCGCTTTCGATGGAAACGCAGCTTCAGAGCATCTTTGAAGATGTTGTGGTAACACGCATGTTTATAACTTGATTTATTAGCGAGCTAAGATTAGTTAGCATTTCACTTGTTAGCTTTTTTAAATTGAAATGCACACAGTGATCTCACTTTAGATTTGATCAAATAAACATAAATTCAATTCGGATAGTTAACATTTGATGCATGATTACACATGATGCTGTCTATAGAGATATTTGTGACTCAGTGTTTTTCGCCCCACAAGCTACAGGATATTTGTTTCGGAACATTCCAAGCATTATGTTTGTTTTTATCCAAGTCAGAATTGCCCTGCAAATAGGGTTTTTGAAGGCAATGTTAAAGTTAAAACCAAACCGCATTTTGATTTTACCATTATTTCTATCATTTCAAATAATTGTTCATCTTTTCTGTGTTCCTCAGAAAACTGAGATGATAGAAGAGGCATTTGCAGGGTAAGACTTCAATTTTTACACTTGCAGCACATTGCAAAATTATTTATTGATTTTTTTTTTAGATCCTACAAATTGCAATCAGAAAATTTTGGGGGATTTATGGAGGAAAAAAATCTTGAAAGTGGAAGTTTGGGATTATAGAAAGAAAGTTGTTAGAGGTTAGCATTTTTCTTCAAACTGTGTATTCAGAACTTTGTGGAGGTAGATACGATCAGTGATTTTATATGAAAGTATCAGTCAGTGTAATTTAAAATTTTATAATGTGCTCCTCATCCCTCTTCTTCTTTAAATATTTCTACATAGTCTTATCATGAGATTGGTCAAGCTGCTCTCACATATACCTCTGCAGTGTCATATAACAGCAGGGGAGAGCTCCTTGATCCTGGAGACTATCTAAGTGTTACTTCCCCAACGTAGAACTTATCTGCCCTCTTTAGCATGAAAGAACAACCCCCGATCCTTAACAATAGACAAATGGCAAGACCATCTGTGTTTTGCTCCACAGAATCCCTGGTACATCACAATCAGGGATTCACACCTCTAGTCCAATCAAGTCTCTCTTCTCTGACCAGAACCTATAAAAGGAAGCCAGATCCACTGTTGGTCAGAGCAGACGTAACAGACTCCTTTGACTCTGTATTTCTGTTTTCACCTTGCAAGGTTTTAATAAATTTCTTATCTTCTCAGCCAGACTCTTGTTAAAGTAATTTTTTTCCATAACAGTCAGTCTCCCAAAACTAAGAAACTCGTGACTGATTTATTAGTGCTCCCCTACTGTACAAGATTGAGTTAGTCAGTGTTTTACATCTGGAAAGACCAGCTAAAAGTGATATATTAACTCAAAAGTGATTTTTTTTTTTTTTAGGATGTTCATGGACACTCCTGAGAATGAGAGGACTAAACTGATAAGCTGTCTTGGGGCCTTCAGGCAGTACTGGGGAACTCTGCAACAGGTTTCTTCTACATGTGCAAATTCAACCACATACCAGCACTAAAAGATAACCTACATTAACTTCATTCCGTCAACTGCCTCTGTTTTTCTTCAGGACTCTCATGAGCAGTGTGTGCAGTGGATAGTGCGCTTCATCCACAGTCAGCACAGTCCCAAGAGGATCTCATTCCTGTACGACTGTCTGGGGATGGCTGTGGAGACCAGTTTGTTGCCGCCTAGGTCAAGACATACTCACTTCTTAAAGCCTGATTACAGAAATCTTCCATAATTCTTAAACATCTAATTAATCTGAAATGTACTTTTAGGATGGTGTGTGTTGCCCTCATTAGCTCCGAGAGCTTGGAGTGGGAAAGGACTCGACTTTGGGCCTTAACTTTCAAACTTATTCGCAAGATCATCGGAGGAGTGGATTACAAGGTCTTTGACACACAAAACAATGCATGATGAGGAACTGGTGCTATATTCTTTAGTGTGGCATGTTTGTTATCAAAGCTCCAAGTTATTTTGTTTTCCATTTTAAGGCTTGTAAAGTAGATTTAAAAGCTGTTTTGAATTTTAATCCAGGGTGTTCGCGATCTGCTGAAAGCTGTTCTGGATAAAATCCAGACCATCCCCATCACTGTCAGCTCAGCTATTGTGCAGCAACTGCTGGCAGCAAGAGAGGTACTCAGACACATTATTACGTACATGTTTTTGCGTTTTTCAGGGTTTTTTTTGAAAAATGTTTTGTAAATCTCTTTGTCACATTTTCAGTTTTTTATCTGCTTCCATTGCAGGTAGTAGAATATATCCTGGACAGAAACGCCTGCCTGCTGCCTGCCTACTTTGCTGTCACAGAAATCAGAAAACTCTACCCAGAAGGACACCTTTCACATTGGGTAAAAGTGTTTCCAATACATAGGGCTGCACAATGTTAAATAATTTGATGGCAACTTTATTGGTAATTATGACGATATTGATTGCAACTAATCCAAACTTATCTCGCCACCTTTTCTCATCTGTTACTCAAACACTTTTGATGACCTTCAGCATCTTTGGCGCTGTCATTTATGTTAAGTGTCTGCATCGTCATTAATGCAATAGGCTAAATATTAGGAACTGGTGAGACCTGGAATATATTAACCAGCAGTTGGTGCTTTCCAAGCAGTCCTTTGTAATTAATATTTTAAACACTCGTATTGTGACAACTAATTTGTGCAACCATGTTGTAAAACTGGTACTTTGTTTTGTTTTTTCCTTGTAATAATTGCTTCACATGCCTTTTTCTCATCTGTAGCTTTTGGGCAGTTTGATATCGGACTTTGTGGACAGTTTCAGACCCACCGCCAGAATCAACTCGATATGTGGTAAGACACTAATTATGTCTAAAATATACAAGATTTCAGTGGTAAATATTTTTGTCTTTCTTCTTAAAAACATTTAATTGTAGTTTGTGTTAGTATTTTTATTTTCTATAACTCACTGAGAGTCTACTATGGTGAACAGTGTTTATGTGACTCTGATAAATAATAAGCGTCAACAGGAGTTATTTTGATCTATTCAAAAGGAGAATGTTAGGATGTAACATGAGGCCTTTAGAAATGTTACGACTCTGACAGTTAATAACCTGCAACTGTTTATTCCTTATTATATTGTTGGCATGGTTTTCTCATCCAAAGTGTACACAGAATATCTGTCTGTCATCATACTTGACAGTGTAAATATTGGGTTATGACAAAAGAGAAAAACCTCTGTTTACTAACATTGTGAAGCTATCTACTGATAGAGTACGGAATGTTTTAAAATATTGTAACAAAAATAAAATAAGGATCCCTGTTCACCCAGTTGTATAAACACGTTTTTCTTTGACATTATTGTTCACTGCTACTGTGTTGCCAGCATATAAATCAAGATGCTTTTGGCACCTGTTCGAATTCTACCACAAAATAATCTACTGTTTGCTCTCGCTGTTTGCTTAGAAACGGCATCCTCTGCTTGTTTGAGAATGAGGCGGACAATCAGCAACTTGTAAACTCTTAAGATAAAGCTATAAATCAGATGAGTAAAGTTTGTTTCATAATGGTTTCAGCGTAAAGCTCAATACCAGGAAAGAAGGTGCCGTGCCGACTACTTGTTTTGTCTTTGCGATGGAACCTGGCTGTAACCAGATCCAGAGCAGTGGGAAAACTTAACTATTTTGATCTGAGTATAAACGAGGTGTCCTTGCATCCTTGAACAGCCTTACATTGGTGCATCTTACAATGCCTGAAATTCATTAAAAAAAATTAAGTAGGCCTTCCATATGTCAGTCACAGGCCTTTAATTTTGTTATGCGAACACTATTTAGTATCGTATAGGTAGTTTTATTTTGCTAGTCAATTGTTTGAGTCACTCTCAAACACATTCATTATGTTCTGTGATGTCAAGCAGTTGTGGCTACCGCTAGCTAGCTAAAGTGTAAATTTACTTGTTGCCTGGACGACATTTGTCTTCGCCATTATCTCATTTTGTTGCCAACACTTTTGTGGTGATACAGGTGTTAAATTTGGTCTTAAAAAGTCTTCAATTTGTTTGTGAA
Organism: Xiphophorus maculatus; assembly: GCF_002775205.1. Taxonomy (NCBI): domain Eukaryota; kingdom Metazoa; phylum Chordata; class Actinopteri; order Cyprinodontiformes; family Poeciliidae; genus Xiphophorus; species Xiphophorus maculatus. Next base: position 14,566,993 of record NC_036457.1, on the reverse strand, counting down.
AACTGCAGAAATCCTGATATTTTCATCAGTCTGTGATCTGTTTCTGAATGCTGTTGTATCACATTATACACTACATCTTCTCCTACCGAAATCCAACTCTTTGTATTTGTACCTCTTACTAAATCTTCCAATCAGATAAGATCAGAAAAATCTCCATGTGATTAAAAGGACACAGCTCTACTTATTTTTCCTCAAATTGATTTTCGTTCAGTTTTTTTAAAATCGGTCTTATCTAATCCGTGTGTATTTGTGTGTCTGCAGGACGGTGTAGTCTGCTGCCTGTGGTGAACAACAGCGGAGCCATCTGCAACTCCTGGAAATTAGACCCAACAACGCTTCGCTTCCCTCTGAGGGGCATGCTGCCTTATGACAAAGTAACATACTTGTACACCGCTAACACTTTGAGTTGCAAAAGTATTCACAACCCCTCGAATGTTTAAACATTTTGTCACCTTACAGCCACAATCCTCAATGTATTTTACTGGTATTTTAAGCTGTAGTGCAACATAAAATGATGGTATGGCTATAATTTGAAAGTAAAAAGAAAAAATCTGCATAATGTGGCATTTTTATTCAACTTCCTCTTGCTCTGATGTGCCAATGCAGTAAATGACTTTCAAAAGTGGTATTAATGCTGTCTATCTGGATCCACAGTTCACGCTCATTTGCTTGTTCTGAAGTGTGATACGTGTGTTTTACATTGTGTAGGACCTATTTGAGCCTCAGACCGGCTTGCTCCGCTATGTGCTCGAGCAGCCGTATTCCAGAGAGATGGTGTGCAACATGTTAGGACTCAACAAACAGGTAAAACGGTCTCTCTGCCGTTTTCTTTGCCTAAACACCATGCCATTTTTTTTTTTTTAATATCTGCCCATTTATTTCTACTTATTCCATTGGTTTGGACTTTTTAAAACATTTTCCCCTTCATTTTTCTTAATCCCTCTCAGTCCTTTATCACTGGCCCTCCTCCCATTCTTCTTTTGTTATCCTTTCCATACAGCTGTACAGATCCATGTAATGCAATGCTGTGAGCTTGTCCCATAATGCACTTATGTCAGTATTCCCTGTTGCGTTCATCCAGTTTCAGCTCAGCCCAGATCACTCGAGTTCACCACTCAGAGTGTCATAATGACACCAAACCATAATTAAAGCAACACACGGGTCTCTGTTGACATTCAGCGAACCAGAGCCTGTTTTGTACACTTTAGACAGCTGAGTTGATGCTAAACTGTGCTGAACAAAGAGTGAACATCCTACTTGTAGCTCCTTAGTCACCACTTTCTCTCTGTCTCTCCCCCCCCTTTCCCGTTCTCTTTGTTTACTTTTTCTTTCCTGTTTCTCTCTTTTGTCCTCTGGTTGTCTCTGGTGTTTGTCCGTCTCTCTGCCATGCGCTCTCTAGACTCTGAACATTGCCCAGGTATGTCGTTGTTCCTCTTCTGGTTACACGACCTGCCAACTAACCAGCTCTCCGCTCGCTTAGATTTTGTTTGTAATACAAAAAACCCAAAAGTGGACAAAGACAGAAAGTCGAATGGAGCAAATCAGAATCGCACAGTGCTTGAAATGGATGCAGAAGGGGTTCATATGGATAAATCTGTGTTTTGAAATGAGTGCTGAATCACATTTGTGTTCACAGAAAGAAGCAGGTAGATGATTTGACTTCTTAGCAACAACTTAGGATATGAATGATGCAGTATCTTGCCAAATTATTTACATTCCCTAAAATATTTTCAGTTTTTTTTATGCTGCAACCAAAAACTTCAATTTATTTTCAGGGCTGGGGGAAGTAGGGCAAAATAATGAAGTGCCAATGGTGCATGATTTTGTTTAGTGGGCAAAGGTATTCAACTCTCTAATTTATTAGTTTTTCAGAACTATGACTCGGCATAATTACAGCTGCAAGCCTTTTAGAAAAAGTCCATACCAGTTTTCCACATCTAGAGATTAAAATTTTTGCCTATTCTTAAATTTTAAAGGCTAAAATATGTTTTTATTAAAGGTGTGTTGTGCCAATTAAAAGCAGTAAGTCTGCTCTGTTGAGCCTGCACTCTTTTAATACATCATCTTTATTAGATTTACTTGTTGATGTTTAACATTCTTTTTGGACTATTGTCCTGCGCTTTAAAACTTTAATCAGCTCTGTGGTTATCACTGATAGTCTTTCAGTCGAAACGCTGCTAAAAACTTCCAGGTTATTCTGGGTCAGACTTTTTTTTTTCAGCTAACAAGCCTGACATGAAGTATTTTCAAGTTGAAACCCTGCTGTTGACATTTCAGGTGCTGTTGCACTGCATGTGTGGATGTAGTCTGGTGCTTGCCTGTTGTCAGCAAGGTGTTTTTGTCATGCCAACCTGGGCAAAACTGTCTAAAAACTCTAACTCGCATTACTGAAGACATATCTTCTTTCCTATGTATTTGTTTGTCGACACATAGTAGCTTACTATAACCTTGTAGGAACAGGGACTACTATTGGTAGTTTGTGACCTTCAGACACCTGATTAAATGAGCAGACAGAGAGGAAGCAGAGCTGGTTTTAAAAGATCAGGTTGGCAGGAGGAGCAGGAAGTTTGATCTCTGTTACAAATGCATAGAAAGGAAATGGATTCCCAGAACTTGAAATCAGCCACTTCACTGTATGGAAAGTACTCTACTGGTGAAGGGCTTTCAAAATAAAAGCGGTCTCTTTTCACTGTGAAAGCAGACAGTAGGATTCTAAAAGAAGTCTTAAAAAAAACGCATGTCAAAGAATCATGGAGAAACGGCGAAATACCTTAACCTCTGCCTTACTAAAAAGCCACGGGATAGCGAAGTAGATGCAGAAGCCAAAGGAAAGCTTCATATGCAAAACCAACTGTGATTGGCTGGTTGACAGAGCGCAGACCTGTGGTGCAACAATAAAATAATGTGCTGTAAACGAAGGGCACAGGTTGTTGGATGCCTTTTCTTGAGCTACAAGACCCAAGATAAAAGTTGGACGTAAGGGAGGCTTGAAGTCTTGCTGTATGTGGAACAGGGAATCTTAACTTGGGCAAACTCAATTAGTTTTTCATACACAATTGTCTGTGGCCTATAATTGTTGACATTAAACTGTTGTAATGGCTGAGGCTGTGTTTAATTCAAAGCATTGGATTGATTTATGAGATTATGAGTAAGAAGAAATCTGCTAAATTGAAGGACTTTTTGTTCAGATGTTTAGTGATTCCTAGTTCTCTAGTGATTGGGGTGATTTTTGTTTTGGTTTTTTGGAGTGATGTAGATAAACCATGTGGGTTATTTTCAGAAATTTCACAGAAGCTATGCCTCTCTTTTTCTCTGTCCCCTTTGTTGCTTTCTATTCCCCTGTGTGAGCATGGAAAAGAGGTTGTAGCTGGATTTAAAAAAAAAGAAAAAATAAATATAATTGAGTGAGAAAGTGAAGGTCAGCCTCCTCTTCTTCCTCCAAATCTCCCCTCTCCCCCCTCTGACTGCCTCTCCAAACCTTGCAGTTCTGCATGCAGGAATGTGTTGCACCATTTTTTCTTTTTTGACTGGTTGCTGTGCCGTGCTGTGGTTTGTCGTGCTGTGTTGTTCAACCCAATCTGTGTCTGAGTTACATAAGAACTTCTATCCTGAGAGGTTTCATACGACTTCTTAGCGAAAGAGGTCTTTATCTGCATAAAGCAAAATTCTGCATAAAATCAATCACAGTTTGGGGCTTTAATATCCCTTTATTCATCTCTCCTCCTGCCTGCCTCCCCTTGCTTACCTACAATATCCTATTCTCTTTGTAATCCTCCTTCTTCCTTGTTTTTGTTTAGTATTTCGTTTTCCTCACTTTTCTACCCCCTTTAAAAAAAAAAAAAGTGTTTCTACCCTAACAAATGTTATACTGATGTATTCTAATTCTGGTGTTATGCTGTTTGAAAACCAAAACTATGTGTTTTCATGCAGGTGAATTTTAGTTTTTCTTGCACCAAGGTTCTAGTTTTACCGCTAGGGATTTAACTAATTATTCAGTGTGTACAAAAAATCATGCTGTGGTAACTGTTTTGTTGTTGTTTGTTTGTTTTTGTTTTTTTTGGGTCTGTGCTCCAACTCTGACATTTAAATCTCAGTGAAATGAAAGGACGAGGAGAAGCTGTACCCCAGAATAGAGCTACAGTTGAACCTCAATAAGATGCCGTCCTGCATGAGAGAGACTGAAATATATTTTCCAAGTCTGTGTGTTTAATAATGGCTGTGGCATGTGAAACTTTAGTGTAGTTGTAGTAATATTTTTGTCTTTCTGTGTTAACCCTCTTGTTGTCGTGCTTACTTTGTTCTTCGCCATTTTAACGCTCCGCTCCTCGCCTTGCAGCAAAAGCAGCGGTGCCCGGTGCTGGAGGAGCAGCTGGTGGACCTGGTGGTTTACGCCATGGAGCGGTCGGAGACGGAGGAACATTTCGACGCCGACATCGGAGGAACGAGCCAGTTGCTGTGGCAACACCTCTCCTCCCAGCTCATCTTCTTTGTGTTGTTTCAGTTCGCGAGCTTCCCTCACATGGTGCTCTCCTTACATCAGAAGGTAAGAGTTTCCATGAGCAGAAGTTGGTGCATCTTGCTCTCAGATTTTAAAGACACTGAACTGCCACAGTTGAATAGGAGAGTCACAAAAAGAACGAAAAAGGGTAATTTTGTGCTTTTTCATGTTTTTGAGCTTCTTTGATCAGTGTCATTAATTTGAACCTAGGGTTTCTAAACTGCCTGGTTTAGATGCCAAATAAAACATTTATCCAAGATGACAAACTGTACCGTAAACAATTTCTGTTTAGTGCTGGATGATCCAATCTGACAAGTCAAAGATTTGTGAAATGTTGAAATGGAGCAGATCTCAGGTGGTCCAGTGGCCAAAAGTGCAATAAAATGACAAAAGTGCTGAAACATAAAGTTTTATTCTACATGATGCAGTACAATCTGTTGGTTATGTCATGTCTTTATTCTAAAGTCTTATGAGCTCTCACCAAATGAACCTGTCTGGGCTGCACACCCAAGGTTGGATGTTGTTGAGCCAGACTCTCTCCAGTGTTTAGGATTTTTATTGTCTTCTGTATAAAACTGTTATATTGAATGCCTGCTGTCAAAGCCACCTGAGTCCACACAAAATAATGCTACATTTTTCTTATTATTTTATATTTGTAAAGTATATTTATTTTATTACATATTATTTTTGATTTGTGAAATTTCAGGGAAATAATTTTGCTCCAAAATCAACATGTTGCTTAAAGAAAGCAATAAAAAAACTACATGATTTTGAATGGTAAGGTAGTTAGGAATACTGTAATAGAAATTATTGAAAGAATACCTTGCATTCGATGCTAGGTCTGTCACAAAAACAAATTTTGTTGGACAATAATTTCTCCCAGAAATGATGTAATCATGGCATTTTGAGATAGTCTTCAACTAATAATAATGGCATATTGATACCAGTATACACACTCAAAGATATATATATATTTTGCATTTCTAAGTGATATTTAACAGTGGAAATGGAAGACATTTTAGATATCTGAAATTAACAAAAAAATGTAAAGCAACAATAATTCAAATGGATTATGAAGTCTCTGTAAGCAAAATTGCATTTCAAAAAATAATAATCATTCAACTTAGATGGGAAAAACAGGCAAAAGTGGCAGATTATGCAAACTAACTACTTCATACAGGGTGTCAAATGTTTGCAGAATTTTTCAAAATGTCTGTTTTTCAACTATATTAAATGAGAACGTCTCTTTAATGACACACTCATTTTAATTTATGTGATTAATTGATTTATTGCTTATAGTGACAGGCTTAGTTGATGCACAACCAGCTTTCTGTTGTTTTTAAATTAAATTAAAAGGCTAAATGACATGAATTAGGTGAAAAATCATACCCTTTATTGTTTTTCAACCTTTCTGTCTTTTTAGCTTGCAGGCAGAGGCCTTATTAAAGGCAGGGATCACCTGATGTGGGTCCTGCTGCAGTTCATATCAGGCAGCATTCAGAAAAATGCTTTAGCTGACTTCTTGCCAGTCATGAAGCTGTTTGACCTGCTTTATCCAGAAAAAGAGGTAAACTAAAGTGAACAGTTTGGCTTTTTTCCCCATGCATTTTACTTTAAATATTTGATTGTAATCAGTAAATGTAGCATTTTGTTTTTCACATTTCCAGTGTATACCAGTTCCTGACATCAGCAAACCTCAGTCAACTCACTCCTTTGCCATGACCTGCATCTGGATCCACCTGAACCGCAAAGCTCAGAACGACAACTCCAAGCTGCAGATTCTCATACCACACTCCCTGAAACTCCACCATGAGTGCGTATATTTAACTTATCTGGTCCCAAAGTGTAAATGCTGCTCTTAGTTTATCAGTAGTTTGCTCATTTTCATCGTCTTTGTCTTAGGTTTCTCCAGCAGTCACTGCGTAACAAAAGCCTGGGCATGTCCGACTATAAGATCGCCTTGCTGTGCAACGCCTACAGCACCAACTCCGACTGCTTCTCTCTGCCTATGGGCGTCCTGGTGGAGACCATCTACGGAAACGGGTCCATGAGGATCAACCTGCCCGGCACCAGCTGCATGGCATCAGGATCTGTCACTCCGCTGCCCATGAACCTGCTGGATTCTCTCACTGTGCACGCGAAAATGAGGTAGTAGAGAAAAGAAACAGGGCAGTTCATTTGAACTGAAGTGGTTTATCTTTAACGCATGTGTCCGCCGGGTTTGTTTTCAGCCTGATCCACAGCATCGCCACACGTGTGATCAAACTGGCTCACGCCAAGTCCAGCATCGCCCTGGCTCCGGCGCTAGTGGAAACGTACAGCAGGCTTTTGGTCTATATGGAGATCGAGTCACTGGGCATCAAGGGATTTATCAGTAAGTGTTTGTTTATATTTTGACAAAGGATGAACTTAAAAAGAATGTTTAAAGAATTGATGAAAACACTTTTGATGAACCAGTATGCAAAACTTTGCAAACGTATCCATACCGCTTAAATTTCTGAACGATTTTCACCGGTATTTTGTGCTGAAATAAATGTCAGTATGCAGAAACATTATAAAGCTTCCCTGTTCAGGTCAGTTGCTGCCCAACGTGTTCAAGTCTCACGCGTGGGGAATCCTTCACACACTGCTGGAGATGTTCAGCTACAGGATGCATCACATCCAGCCGCACTACAGGGTTCAGCTCCTCAGCCATCTGCACAGCCTGGCTGCCGTGCCCCAGACCAACCAGAATCAGCTGCATCTCTGGTAACCTCAATACTTTTAACACATGCAAATGTAAGTTATTTGATATAAGAAAGAAATGGTTATTCTATGCCCTGCAGGTTCAAATTAAATAAAAAGCTGGAGCAATTAAGCAGGAAGACGGTGTTGTGAAAGTGCATGTAATGAAAATGAAAACCGCAAGAGACGCAAAAGAATATCTTCTAGTTAATTAGATTCCAAGATTAAAAAAAAGCAAATTAGAAATTAACAAAATTTTTATACAATGTTCCCCAAAGTTTAATGCTAAGAATCCCTGGTTTGTTTTGTTTGTTTTTTGTGTAATAACGACGTTCGTTTCGTCTCCATATTACTGCCATTAACTGATATGATGTGGGAAGGATTTACGTCGTCTTTTATTTTCTTACTATGTAGCAGTAACACTGAGAGTGTGTACCTGACTGCGCTTAAGTTTTTTTTTTACTCTTAACTTTATAGAAACAGAGATTTGTGTCTCTTTCCTCAGCGTTGAGAGCACCGCCCTGCGGCTCATCACAGCGTTGGGGAGTTCAGAGGTCCAACCTCAGTTCACCCGCTTCCTCAATGACCCGAAGACTGTCCTCTCTGCCGAGTCAGAGGAGCTGAACCGAGCTTTGATACTCACGCTGGCCAGGGCCACGCATGTGACTGGTACTTTCCAGTAGACTTTGTCTTTAGATTTGTTTTGGTTTCAGTGTCATTTATCCCGCCATGCTTTCTCAGCTGAAAAGTCGCCTGCTCTGTACCGTCTGTAGATTTTTTCACCGGCTCCGACTCCATTCATGGCACCTGGTGTAAAGACATCCTCCAGACCATCATGAGTTTTACGCCTCACAACTGGGCATCACACACTCTGTCCTGCTTCCCAGCTCCCCTGCAGGTGCCACACATTTACCTCTGCAGGTACGACATGGATTAAACGGCCAATTTTTTATCTTGAACGATTCCTCTGTTTGTGACGCAGGCGTTCTTCAAGCAGAACAATGTTCCTCAGGAGTCTCGCTTCAACCTGAAGAAGAACGTGGAGGAGGAATACAGGAAGTGGAAGTCGATGGCCAATGAGAATGACATCATCACCCACTTCTCAATGCAGGGCTCCCCTCCCTTGTTCCTGTGTCTGCTGTGGAAGATGCTTCTGGAGACGGATCGCATAAACCAGATAGGATTCAGGTCTGGACGCTGTTTCATACTATGAGAGAGGATGCTGTCATGAATTAAAGCATTGTGATTTTAAATTTTGTATATTTTTTTTCTTTAAAACCTTCATCAGGGTTTTGGAGCGAATCGGAGCTCGTGCGCTGGTGGCTCACGTCCGAACATTCGCCGACTTTCTTGTCTACGAGTTCTCCACTTCAGCTGGCGGACAGCAGCTCAACAAGTGCATTGAAATCCTGAATGACATGGTCTGGAAATACAACATCGTCACTCTGGACAGACTCATCCTGTGTCTGGTGAGAACATCTAGAGGAACTCTGTATTGCTAATGCTCCATTTGGTTCAGTGTTCTTTATTCACGGTGTTTTCTTTCAGGCGATGCGAAGCCACGAGGGGAACGAGGCTCAGGTTTGTTACTTCATTATCCAGCTCCTTCTGTTGAAGCCGAGCGACTTCAGGAACCGAGTCAACGACTTTGTGAAGGAGAACGCTCCTGAGCACTGGCTGCAGAGCGACTGGCACAACAAACACATGAACTACCACAAGGTGTCTGTCTTTTGTTTGTTTTTTTCTTCTGAAAAGGTTTTGTGTCAAAATATTGACTGTTTTCAGGTTAGATAGGTCTGGGAAAGGAAAATGGATCGTGGAAAATAATTGATTCTATCATTTTTCTTAGCCAATTCTCTAAATGTCTTTCCATCCTTATGTCTGTCTGTACATACATCCCTCTTTGTGGGTTTATTTGTTTGTCCCTTTGTCTGTCCATCTATGCGTTTTAATGTCTGCTCGTCCAATCTGTAAAAACCCTTTTTTTTTTTAAATTGATAATCAATTTCTAAAATGATTGTTAGTTGCAGTCCTAGTCATGGGGTTTGTAAAAGATTTCCAAAAGTCTAAAATGTAACTCACTGAAACCTGCAGGAATCTCTCTCTTTCCACCTTGCCACAGTTTGTAGCCCTGTCAGATTATATCCTTTATTTGTCGGCCAAAATTGAGTTTGAGAAAGTAATTTTAACATGGAAAAACCTTCGTTTCATTTCCAGAAATACCCTGAGAAGCTGTACTTTGAGGGTCTTGCGGAACAAGTGAGTCCTCCCCTGCAGCTGCAGACTCAGTACCTGCCGATCTACTTCGGTAACGTCTGCCTGCGCTTCCTGCCCGTCTTCGACATCGTCATCCACCGCTTCCTGGAGCTCCTCCCCGTCTCAAAGTCTCTGGAGACGCTGCTGGATCACCTGGGGGGACTGTACAAGTTCCACGGTGAGGAAGACCACCGATCAGGGGAAACGATCGACAAGCACCAAAGTTTTTAATCTGCGAATGTCTTCTGCGCGCAGACCGGCCCGTGACGTACCTGTACAACACCCTTCATTACTACGAACGGCATCTCAGAGACCGAACCAACCTGAAGAGGAAGCTGGTTCACGCCATCATGTCTTCACTGAAGGCAGGCAGAAAGAACGAGCAGAGCTGCCGTTCGATACGAGCAGCGACGTTAACCCTGAAGCTTTTGTTCTGCAGGACAACCGAACCCCTGGATGGTGTCTGAGTGAGACCTATTTGAAGTTTGGCATGAACCCCAGGGAGGACAACGTCTGGATCCCTGATGACACCTACTACTGCAAGCTGATTGGCCGCCTTGTGGACAATATCCTTTAATAATCTGAACAGATCCATCACCGCAACAAGATCAGACTGATGCAGGATAATGGAGGAAATCACAGCCCTTCGAGGCGCCCGGCTAATACACTTGTTACTCCTAATAGCATGTCTCCCTCGATGGCTTTGAAAAGCAATTAAAAGTCAATTTTTTGCTATTGTTCCCCAACGTGTTGTTAGAATTATCTGTAAGCAAGACAAAAATCCACCTGCATCAGGGCTTTTCGTGGCTGCTGGGTTAGCTCTGCTCATTTTCAAACAGAGTCACGTTTGCTTTCATTGAAGTTATTTTTCCACCTACTCTCATCTCAGCCCGCCTTAACTCTCGCTCCCACCCATGGCGGGAAAGTCGCCCGGCCCCTTCCCAAACTGTGACTGGAGGTTCAACGAGTTCCCCAACCCCGCAGCTCACGCCCTGCATGTCACCTGCGTGGAGCTCATGGCTCTGGCCGTGCCGGGGAAGGACGTCGGCAATGCTTTGCTCAATGTGGTGTTAAAGAGGTGCAACAAACGCATTAATAATTGTGAATTGCATGCAAATCTATGTTTTATAGCTTTATCATTTTCCTATTTACTCTTTTTTTTATTATTATTATTAATCAACCGATAAGTTGGAAGGAAAGTTGCCGAATGACGTTTTTATACATAAACCAGCAGCCGAGGCAACAAGCCCAGAGGAATGTCCACTGCTAATCGAAAGCTTAAGGTTATTCATTGCTGACCTTCAAAAAGTAGTGTCATGTGACTTTAGGTCGCCTGCTGATTTGTGTGGTTGAGGTTGAAATCTTTTTCACCTTTTAGTCAACCTCTGGTCCCCAGGGAGAACATCACAGCTTGGATGAACGCCATTGGACTGGTGATCACTGCCCTTCCTGTAAGAAAACGTGACATCTTTTGAGCATATTCTAAAAAGAAAAACAAAACAAAAAACCAACTTCAAACACCTCTCCCCTCCTGTTGCAGGAGCCCTACTGGATCGTCCTCCACGACCGCATCATCTCTGTGCTCAGCTCGCCGGCGCTGACGTCGGAGACCGAGTGGGCGGGGGATCCCTTCGCCTTGCTGGACTTCACCGCCTGCCACCAAAGCTACAGCGAAATGAACTGCAGCTACGTGCTGGCGCTGACGCACGCCGTGTGGCACCACTCATCCATCGGACAGCTCTCTCTCATTCCCAAGTTAGCCGTCCCACCTTCTCTTTTGCCACCTGCCATTCTGTGCTTTATAGGGTCCGGTGTGATGTAGCGCTTCATCTTTTTGTGTAGATTCCTGTCAGAGACGCTGAAACCCATCGTCCAGACAGAGTTGCAGTTGCTTTATGTTTATCACCTAGTGGGGCCGTTCCTGCAGCGCTTTCAGCAAGAAAGGACGCGGTGCATGCTGGAGGTACAGTCACAGCTCTAGTGTTGGATGATAAAAGTTTAGATTTCTTTTTTTTTTTTTTAAGCACTTGTCAATGTTTGTGTTAAAGATTGGGGTGGCCTTCTATGAGATGCTGCAGGCCGTTGACCAGCACTGCCAACATCTGAGCTACATGGATCCCATCTGTGATTTTCTCTATCATATCAAGTACATGTACACCGGAGACAGCGTGAAGGAGCAGGTAAGAACAAACCAGAACGATGACGGTTGTTCATCGATGAAGGAGGAAGCAAAAAGAGACTGAGGCGATGTAATTTCATAGAATCAAAACACCTGACAGTGACGTTGTAACTCTGCTGTTTATCTAACCAGACAGCTGAGAATGCAATTACCATTGGACTGTCAAAATGCTTTTCTGTATTTCCATCAGCTTCACCTGAAGTGACAGGAGTTTTTTTTTTTTTTTTTGTCATTTCTTTCAATTTTGTGTGACAGCTTCTTTCACAAAACTATTCAATCTGCACAAAATGGATCACACGGTGATTTGCTTAACAGAAAATGATGTGGAAGGATTCAGCCAACCTGAAAATACACCTATATTCATGTCTGTCCAGGTAGAGAAAATCATCATGACTCTTCGCCCTGCGATGAAGCTGCGTCTGCGCTTCATCACTCACAGCAGCATCATCGAGACCTCATCAGCTGCCGCCACCGCGTCGTCTGCCTCCGCCTCTTCCTCCTCCGCCGGCACTCCCCAGCCGCCGCCTTCCTCACTCTCCTCCACCAGCGCCGCAGCCTCTCCCTCCTCTTCATCACAGCACGCACACACGCCCATGTAAAGACACGAGGGACGATGACGCTGGTGAACTGAAACATGAAATGACAGCCAGGTGTTTTGGTTGCGAGTTTCAGAAGCATAAAGATGAATTTCGAACTCGCTGCTCTGTTTTTATTTACGTCATCAGAAGAAAGAAACACTTGGAAAGCTGTTTGTGTTATTTGCATGATTGTAGTGAATGATTAGAACAGGCAAAGTGCAAAGATTTACTGTTGTAGAAGGTTCACATAACTTTTTTTACTAGTGTCTTATTTTTGTAGTTTTTTTTACATTGAATATTACTTTTACTTCATTGAAAACTGCAATAAAAATGCTTTTTTATACTAAATGTGCTGTGAACTTTTTACACCAGATTCTTCTGGTAGCATCTTCTTGGCTTCATTTAATATTTTTCCTTGGCTCTTGTATTTATTTATTTATTTTTGCTCTAATACTTAGCCTCCTGTTGGCCCAGATTTGAACCTGTCAGGTCATTTTGTCCTCATTCTTTTCTCTGGAGAAATGCCTTTTCTTTGACTGTCGCTCTGAAGCAGGTCATCAAAGTGTCAAGCATGCAAGAGCAAACTGATGCGCCGTAATACACAATATATCGGCTGTGTTGTGGCTGTATGCCAGTAGGGGGAGTCCCGACGTTTATTTTTACAAACGGTGTTCTTTTTTTGTACATCATCAGTCATATTTTTGGTCCATGAAGACAAAACACTTTATTTTATTTTTTTTATGCCTGTGTATTTTTGCCAGAATACAGGGCTAAAATATTCAGGCAAATATTAATTTATTAAGGTGAACACTACACAAAGCTTTGAGTTTCACTGTGACACGTTGGCTAAAGAAATTAGTAGGATTTCATACACAAACTCTTACCTTTTGGTTACTAAGACTTTGCAGATGGCCAGCAGAGGTTTCAAATTTGTTCCAACTTAGTTTGACTTTAGATGACCAGGTCAGGATATTAATCCATTGAGTCCCAGCACTAGCCTTTGTGAAAATCGGGGCCTTCAATACATACAGTATATATAGCTTTAAATTGCAGTAAAATAACCCTCTTTAGTCCTCTAGTAGTAGATGGTCTACTTCAGTAGTGTTATATCTCTAACTGACTCACCAATGCCGTTCGGCATGTTGCAGCATCCGTTTCATTTGGCAATGGCGGATGTTTCCCTGGCGGGAAATCTACTGAACAGCCTCGAAATGTTGCTGTTCAGTTCAGAAAGCCACTATAATATTCACCTGAAATGTGAAGGCCTGACCTCACACATACCGCTCCAGTCTTCAATAAACTCAGTTCTTGTTCCTGCTGACGGTGTTTTCGTTTAGTGCAGTTTGCTGCAGGGCTGGGCCAATGCTAGCATGTGCACTTCCTGCTGAACATGACATAGCCTATTGGTAATCTGGCTTGTGTCATATTTTAGAGCAGTCCGGGGCAATTGTGGAGAAAAAGTTAAACTGATTCAAAAAGTTGTGTGGGTAAACCCAACAGCAATGGTCTGCCATGTCATCCCTCTTCATTCTGGTCACCAGCCTGTTCACACCCTGCAGTGGGATGGAAACCCTTTCTTTAATCTCCATTGGAAATCTGATCCTACTAGTGTTCAATGTGGCTAGAGTCAGGATTGTAGGGAGGCCATTCGGTTCTCTCCAACTTATCTCGATGTCTTTTGGCATTAAGACTGCAACCAACTGTGATGAGCTTTGTTTTTTTTTTCCCAGTGAGTGAGACGCCTCCCCACACCATCACACTGCCTCCACAAAATCTGTTTGGCATCGGGAAAGAGGGTTTGGCAAAAATATTCATGAGCATAACCTGCATACCTAATTCAGCTGCTCAGTCACCAGTCCTCGTTGCTTACAGAAATGTCCCACAATTTCAGGGAAAATAAAGAGTCAGTGTAAGACTAGATTATTATTATTATTGCCCTGGGCATTGTTGCCACAAAACTATGCATTTTGTTTTCTTGATATATTTTGGTTTTTGCAGCTTATGGCCTTCTGAGATTTTTTTTTCTCCCTGCTGTTTTCCAGTTTTTCCTTTAGTTAAGGTTTTTGTTTTCTACAATAAAAAGAAGCAAAAAAAAAATAAACATTGACTTTTTAATAATCCAAACCATTCTTCAATTAAAAAGTGGTGCAGTGATTAAGACAAGTCTGTTAATATTTGCACAATTTTAATGTAACATCTCCTCGCTCAGATAGCACCTGAATTTGATATAGTTTTCTTTAGCCTTGGTGTAATGATAAGAATGCTAATCTGTGACCCTCTCCACCCACATCCTCAATTCCATGCCCAGAATACACTGTTAAAAAATTAATGCAAAGTAGCAAACCACCAGCTGAATTAAAGAGCAAATTTGTGAAATAATAGAAACATATTTGTAAGGCCAGAATAGGCACATTGTTTAATGGCTTTTCACTGCATAACTTTCTAGCCAACTACATTTAATACAATAATTTAATCCATAATTATCACAAATCTTCTAAATTTGACTACTAAAGCACCTCTATGCTCTTGGATTGTGGATTTCCTAACATTTAGACCACAGACCAAATGGTACCTTGCCCACATTGCGCCTCAAAACCGATGTCCTGCACGGATGTGAGTTAAGCCCCTTGCTGTACTCTCTGTCCTCTAAATTGTAAAAAGAAACATCGACTGAAAACCATTGTTAAATTTGTAGACAACATTATAGACTACACATCAGATGTTTGATGTGTAGTCTTTTGAAAGTTTGTCAAAAGTGAGTGGAAGTGGAAAGTATTAGTTGTCCCATCCAAGTTGGTATTTCATATCACATAATAGTGATTTAAAAAAACAACAGAGAAACTATTTTGGCAGGACATAACATTCTGGACCGCAAATCTCTACAGGGTACAATATATCATCACGACTGATCTGCCAGACATCTAGAACTACTTTAGACTGTGCAAGCTCATCGTTGATCTCTGCCATTGCTACCTCAGCACTATTCACCTAGGAGAAAAAAAAGCAGACATGTTTGAGCAGATTCAAGAAAAGGATTTCCACCAGTCATCGGGAAACTGGCTACCTGAACAGGCTGTGTTTTTGCATTCACTTCAGTGGAGGACAATATTACTATTTAAATAGGTTTAGACTTGCTTTTCTAAGTGAAAATTATGTTTATTTGAACTGTTAATTGTCTAATGCTTTACCATGCAGGATTTATGGGCTCATCGTGTAAGAGTTTCATTACATTGATAATGTTCAACTGGTCCTTATGTATCTGGTGCTCTGTGTAACATTTATTAATTCTGTCACTGTAATCTCCCATGATTTTAAACTAGATTGCCCTAATTTGTTCATAAACACAGGCGTGTCCTCTTTGGGAATTAAAATTGCACCCTGCTGTTCATCCTTCCCAATCCCAGAGTTGTTGATAGTAGTTTTTCAGCGTCAATATTGGTCACCAAAACAGTGATCAAAGCAGCATGTTATCTTTTCTGATTACCCTATCTAAAGTAAGTAGTTTTCTGAATATCTATTTATTTTCTATATATAAGAGGACAATGAAGACAAAACAAAATTCAGAGTCAAGTTTGAAAAGTTCATGTTAGATCTACAAGGCCTCAGGTGTTAATCCTGGAGTTTAAAAAAATAATCTGAAGATTCCTTCTGGTGTCTAGTTACTTTTTACTATTGCTTGTGAAGATGTAGCCTGCAGTGAAGAGCCAGCGTCTCTGTTGCTCACTCAGACTTTCCTGGCTTCTCTTCTGCCTTTGCTTGGACTGTAGCGTCACTTCAGTCTTTCCATCCTGTCGATTCCTGTTGCACGGCTTATAAAAACCTCATAAAAACGCTGGTGTTTATGTAGCAGACCTACAATAAGGTCAGGAAAATATCAATTATTCTCCCATATCCACTCCAGATCACATTAGATAGTCACCAGGTCAGCGGTAAGTGAATTACATGAACGTTACGCAAGGTCTCTTCAAATTACATCAGAGACTCGAGGGTCTCTTGTGAGTTTCATCGTGAGGACAGTGCTAATGCAATTCTTGTCCGCCCTCACTTGCAGCTTCATGTTGAGTGTCGTAGGCCTGCATCCAGGCAGCTTCAGCATCGCAAAGTTTCACGCAGGTGTCGCTTGCCCGGTCCTAGTCAGATCTCCACAGCTGCTGTTGCGCTTAATCCCATTCTTTGCGCTGTGCATGCATGCTTGAGTCATCACATGCTCTCCCCATAAGGCAGAGATGTAGGTCAGAGTACAGCACCCTTATGGCCTGTGGCTCATCCATTTAACTCAACCCCCCCCGCCCCAAAAGTAACGTGGCAACGCAACGGCCGGTGGGACGTGCCGGCACAAGCAGCCAAGTATCGCAGTGTTGGGTGAAGCTGTTGTTGGATTTGTGTGTCTTTGTTTTAGCGCTGCGACCATCGTGTGGGAAGGCTGGGTTTAAATTTAGCCTGGCGATCCATAGGGATTATGAGCTGAAAACGAACCGGCAGACAGGATTTATGTGTCCTTCCATATTGATTCTGGATCTATAAATTACTTTTACCGCAGTTTTCCACCCATTCTGGTACTAACTTACTTCCTCTTTACTCGTTGGAAACACTTTAACCTTTTTAACAATATATATTTTCAGGTCCCATACCTGTGATATTCTCAAACCACGATATAAGAAGCACTGGAGGTACTTGAGTGGCCTGGTCTCACTATTTACGAGGAAAATACAAAAGTAGGAATGGTTAGGTTATAGCACAGTACACTGAGGTTCTAAAGCTTGCTGGCTGTGAAATCGCTTACGTTTGCACCATCCCCTATGTGGAGTCAGTTCATGGGGTTTCAAGGCCATGAGTTTCTCTCATCCAGTTTCAGCTGTTCAAATATATTTCTGCTTTTGTGAAAAATATAATTTATTGAAATTTTCTGCTTTTGTGCCAGAGATAGCATGGGGCTTGTGTGCCCCATCTTCTTGTGCTGCCCTGGGAAACTTCCTTTATGGTCCGCATCAGAAACTGGGACCGGCAGAAGAAATGATTTCAATCAAGGAGAGCTGAACATTAAACTGTGCTAATTCTTCTACGTAGCAACAAGCTAACCACTAAACATTACAAGATGATAACAGTGTATTTTGTTTGTTCTACTATCAGTACGATAAAAAAAAAAAAAGGCAGCAGCCATTTTGGATTATGAAGTTGAGCTTTAGGTGAAGGCATTTGTTTATTTTTCCAACATGGAGCTTAGAAATATCAGCTAAAAAAATGCATCAAAATGTATTAGAGTAGCATGTTTTTCTCTTGTTGTATGAGGACAGTTCCACCAGAATCTTCCAGGTCCCGCTGATTGAGCAAGGATTTTAATGTTTGTGCATCAGTTGCTTCAGCACTGCTGTCCCTGTGGAAATAACTTAATGCTTTGTGGATCATAATGGAGTCACTAAAGGATGGAACCAAATAGCTTTGTCAGTCCACCTACCTTCCTTTTACCCTTTGACATTTCCATTATGTCTAAACTATCTTGACATATATTCAATGGATTGTCTTAGAAATGACACAAATATTAATGTTTTCTTACATTAAAGTTCATATTGAAGAAGTCTATATAGAGTTAAAGGCTTACAGTCGTTTAGCAATAATGCTTCAAGGTGAAACACACTTTGCAAAACTGAATATGTGAAGCAAAAACTGAGTAGAGTAAAAAAATCTGAAGGAAATGCATGAGGCTGTGAGAATCAGTAATAAATTAAACTAGGACCCGAGTGTGTTTTCTGGAACTGATCTGTCTTTTACAGTTTACTCGAGCCAGAAATGGAAAGTTTTTATACAATTGTGATTTGAGTTGTTTGAAGATGGATGGAATTTGCTTCGGAGACAGCCAGACTAACCCAAGCATGGTGTTGGGTCTTACTGTCGGGGGTTGAGAGATGTGCAGCCATATGCTATTGCTCTGACTAGCTGCATGCTTGGCGTTCTGGGGAGAGCTAATGTTTTTTCCTAAATTAAACTGAGGTCGTTTGCATTGATTCCTGTTGCAGGTAGGATAGCGAACGCTCATAGTCTCTCCAGTGAACCCCACTTCAAATAAATCCACTTAGCCTTTTCAGTGAAAATGTTAGCATTCACCTTCTCATCATAGTCATGCACGTACATGGATGTAAACTTGTAGAACATGAGAATTAGGAAGCACCAAAATGCTTTACATGCTGTGAACAGGCAGAGCACACTTAGTCAATTACAAAAAGCAGAATATAATAAGAAATGTTTAAGTATTTTTGCTGGCCCACACTTTCTGATTATTTTAAACTTCTGACTTTTTTTATTTTTGTAAATGGGAATCAGATGATGCAACATGACTTAAGTGTTTGAAAGCTCCCCCTGAGCTCTCCATTTGTCTCACATTAAAGATTTCCATCTGCAAAGCGGTTGCATCACTGGCTTTTTGTTTACTTGCTGCTTTCCCCACACAGCAGTCATGAGTAATCCAACCTGTTCATTAATTTAGTCTCAAATGAGAAGCTCTGAGCTAAACACACCTGCACTGTCCCAATTCTCCTCAACTGAGGTTGCCTCAGTAACTGAATTTATTGGGGTCGATGTGCGTGTGTGTGTATGTGTGTTGTATTTTTCTGGCTCACTACCTTGAAGTATTTTTGCTGTGCTTGTAATTAACTCTTCACCTTTCCATTCGGTTCCTTCTCCAGCGATCGTATGTCTTCAACCTGCAGCACATAGTCAAGGATAAAGAAGCAGGAGACTGATTGGGGAGGAACAGAGGAGAGAAGAGAGGAGATTAATGGATGGACCAAAGTGACCGCAGGAACTGTTGTCCTCGGAGATGTTTGTCGATTGATTATTTTTTTTTATCTTTTCCTGGCACTTAATTGGAAATCACACCTGTGTTCCTATCGGATCTGCGTAGAAAGGGTGAAAACTTAAGACAAAATAAAGATGAAGTAAAGTTTTTTTTTTTTTAAGTGACTGCTTAAAAAGAAAAAAAAAATGTTTTAGAAAAAATTCTTAATTTCTCATTCTTCTCAAACTGATCTTTGCAGTATTAACTTCAGAGACATCAACGACAACTGATGAGTACTAACACCAAAATGTTAAAATATAATCTCTTGGAAAAGTTTTTATACAAATATATGTCTGATGGGAAACTTATCACCCTGTATACACAATTTGCGTGGTGGCAGTATCATGCTATGGGTTTTTTTTCCCCCCCATTTTTCCCATTAGAGACAGAGAAGCAGCAGAATTGATGGGAAACAAAATGCAGGGCAATCCTGGAAGAAAACATATTAGAATTTGCAAAAGATTTGAGACTGGAGTGGAGGATGAGCTTAAACATACAGCCAGAGCTACAGTGGGATGGTTTAAATCAAAACATTCATGTTTCAGAATGGCCCGGTCAAAACCTGGGCTGAAGTGCAATTCAGAATCCTCGCAAGACTGAGAAATATGTGTTTTGCATTTTGGAATCTAGCATTTAGAAATCTAATCGAGGATACATTTTGCAGTTTTTAAACGTCAGAACAGTCGATCTGCTATCCAGTGACTGAAATTGATTATTTTTATGAAAATCTACTTTCAACCTGCTTGGATTTTTTGTTTTGTTTTGCTGATTACTCTCAGTCACTGGTGATCAGAGTGGCTGTTACAAACTATGAGAGATATTAATGAGCAGGATAGTTGATCTTAGTCATGCATTGCAAGGAATTATTGCAGCTATCAGTGCAAAAATAACCCGTTTTAAATTGAAATCCCAAATTTAAAAATAAGATGTCTGTAATTAAATCAGTGATGGTAGAAAACTTTAAATGAGTTTTTCATTACTGCTTCTCAGTGTACATGTGTGACCAAGATAATCCGTCTAATGATAAAAACAACAACAACACAGTAATATTATCCTTATCCAGTAAAAATAAATATTAATAATCGCTCTCCATCATCTGTTTGCAAGCCAGTGAGGATAACATAAGGCAGTTGGAACCCTGAGGAATCGATTAAAAAGTTTAAGTTTGTCTCGTCTTTGCTGCTGAGCATCTGTCAGACCAAAACAATGCTTGAACATATTCAGGAGACGAAGCTGTTTGTTTGTTCAAAAGAGGTTGGAGTGTGTTGGAGACTATGAGTGCAGCTGGTGTGTGTGTGTGTGTGCATGTGTGTGTGTGGGGGTGCACGTGCCTGAACAGACTGGATTCTCGTAAACACTTCATCATGAGAACACACCGCCCGTTTTTCTTTCTTTTCTTTGACCTTCTCACCAGTTAGACGGTAGTTTGCCTGGATAATTTGTTTGGACGTTTGAGAGAGACCGTTTATGTCTGGAGGCTTGTATATGGTGCCTTGGAAAAGGCTTTGCATCCGTTTAAACTTTTCACAGTGTTTTCCCGTTCCAGTAGCTGGAGTCCACTTCTGTGTAATTTAATTTCACCATAAATCCAACTGTTCTGTGAAGGCCTCAAAGATTGAGCATGAGATGTTGAGACAACGAGCCTAAACATACAGCCAGAACTGCAGTGGACTGTTTAACGTTCATGGTTGCTTGAAAAAAAAAAAGCTAAAGAGTGTGAATACTTATGCATTGAGTAGTTTTTAGCACAGCTGTTTTGCTCTGTGTTATCTCATGCATTGTAGGAGGGCTAGAGGATGGCAACAACAAAGCCCCTGGGGTCTCGGTTGCCAAGCAGCCGTCAACAGCAGTGGACATGATACTGATTAGGTCAGACGCAGCTTGAAAAGGTGAATGTGGGGTGGCGGTGGGTTGAAAATATTAAAAACTGTATTAAAGTAGTCAAAATGGATGTGGAGACTCAGATCAAACAAACAGTCTGAGGCGACCACAGGTAATTCACTTAGTGACGTCTCGCCTGGACATGAATCAGAGCTGCTTTTGCCGTAGAGTTGAACCAAAGACGTGGCTGGAAGTGAAACATCAACAAGTCCACAGTTTCTTCTTTTCTGTTTATCATCTCAAACAGAAAAGAAGAAAGTATTTGTGGCCGAATTAGCCACAAATACTGCACATGTCTTAGAGAAATCTTTCGTAGAGAGTAAACACTCATCTTTAACTGGCTATGGACAACCACAACCAAACTAATGAAACATTCATTACATTTTATTACCGTCTTTCAGCACCCAGGGCAGCTTTTAGATAGATGATCTGCCTTTCAGACAGCATCATCAAGAAGACTTTGCAAGCACTTAGTACAACTGAACATGCTGCCTTATTCTTATTTTGTCAACATTATGGCATGTATTTATGGGGATACTGAAGAAGAAATATTACTTTACATTTTTTTTCTGTTTTATCTTCATTTTTGTTCTGGAGGAGTCTGGATGGTAAATGAATTTTAATGTCTGTTGCTGATGGGCTGAAGCCGTATGTTTATTATTGCATGTTTATGTTGTAGAACAACATAAAGTCTGACCAAACGTATGTTAAGCTAACATAGGGAAAGCTTTGGCTTACTAGTTCACACATGTTTACGTTTTTGATGCATTTCTAACCATTTAATACACAAATCTTTATGAAATTATGTCAATAAAAGTTGTCGGCATAATAGATTAACTGATTGTTACCGCACTCCATTCTGCTCTCTTTGTGCATTTTCACATTTGCAACCTCATGTTTCGCTGATTTACAAATGATCCTCTTAATGCAGCGAAAATGCGTGGTGCAAAAGCTGCTTTGATTCATTCGTAGATTTTTAAAATTAGTTTTGGTGAGAAAGACAAATGCCCCAAATAGGAAGAAACCGCAGCCAATTAAAGGGGAGTTTCTAATCGAGGTCATGCTGAGAGCACCGGGAGGCTGGCGATGTTTTATTAAAATCCTAAATATGTTCGAGCGCAACATCTACTGCAAAAATAATAATAAATCACTTCCATAAACTCAAAGACAATCTCTGTGCTTCTGTCAGACTGAGAGAAAAATGTTTATGCTCGAGATAATCCCTACAACATTCTTCCTTGAAAAAATTTTCACACCCATTTAGCTTAAAAAAAATGAAAAAAATGTCGGTGAGTTCTGAATGTAGGTGATAACACCAGACTTTTGAATGCAAGTGCTACGGGGATTTAAAAAATCACAGTGTGAAAGAACATTTCCCTTTCTGTTTGTCTTTCACATGAAATCTCTGTAAAATTTGTAGTAGCTTGACGTAGAAACAGTTCAAAGCCGCGTCGACGGTGAGAGCTGGAAGTCCAAGTTAGGATAAGGTTTCAGGTCAGATGATGATTATAGTTAGGTTATTTTAAAGTCTCCTTCTCTATTCACTCCCAAATAGAAAACTTGAATTTTGCCTGAGAAAGCTGTGCTCATTTCACGTTTCTTCAGTAATAATCACCCTCATTAGGTTCAAAATCCTCTAAAAAATGTTCCCGAAAACAAGCTGTTTTCACGTTATTATCATCCAAAGGAAAGAGACGGTCTGATTCTGGAAGTGTTTCCATGACCATGAAGGGAAGCCAAGATGAGGTCACAGAAACGTGTGATGAAGAGTTTATTTGGCCTCCAGAATAATCATCCGAGTTGCCCAGAGGAGCCTCTGCCTGTGCTCACACCAGGCTGAGATTTGGCTCGGCCGTGATAAAACTGGTCCAAAAATAGACCGCGAAAAGCGCATTACATACTCCACTCTAAGCTCTTTTTTTGTTCCTGAGCGGTTTATTCGTAATTAATACGGGATGGTGAAAAAAAAAAAAAAAGATAGAGAAAAGAGAAGAGCTGATTGTAGCTGTGATATTTACCAAAACTAAAACGTTCTCATTACCTTTACTCCGCTTGCTGTAAGCAGAAAAAAAAACATAAAATGTGTCTATATCCACAGCAGAATGTAAATTTAATTAACTGAAACCATTTCTGGCTTTTAGTGCCCACAGATATGCATTCTGACCCACTTTAGACATTTTATTTTCAGTTTTGAATCGCTTGTGAACTAACCAACAAACTCTGTGGGGCACGATGACGTGGTTTTCTGAAGGAATAAACTCTTCTTAACATTTAAAAACCAATGTCAGGTGGATAACAGTCTAAATCTCATTTTGAGATAATTCAACAATATATATATATATATATATATATCATTAGCACTTTGAGATTTCTTTGAAATGTAAGGTGCGTTACAAATAAAATGTATTATTATTATTATTATTATTATTATTATTATTATTATTATTATTATTATTATTATTATTATTATTATTATTATATACACTGCCTGGCCAAAAACAAAGTCACCACCAAAAAATGGTCACACTCTCTAATATTTTGTTGGACCGCCTTTAGCTTTGATTACAGCCCGCATTCGCTGTGGCATTGTTTCAATAAGCTGCAGTGTCACAAGATTTATTTCCATCCAGTGTTTCACCAAGATCTTGTATTGATGATGGGAGAGTCTGACCACTGCGCAAAGCCTTCTCCAGCACATCCCAAAGATTCTCAATGGGGTTAAGGTCTGGACTCTGTGGTGGCCAATCCATGTGTGAAAAAGATGTCTCATGCTCCCTGAACCACTCTTTCACAATGTGAGCCCGATGAATCCTGGCATTGTCATCTTGGAATATGCCCGTTCCATTTGGGAAGACAAAATCCATTGATGGAATAACCTGGTCATTCAGTATATTCAGGTAGTCAGCTGACCTCATTCTTTGGGCACACAATGTTGCTGAACCTAGACCTGACCAACTGCAGCAACCCCAGATCATAGCACTGCCCCCACAGGCTTGTACAGTAGGCACTAGGCATGATGGGTGCATCACTTCACCTGCCTCTCTTCTTACCCTGATGTGCCCATCACTCTGGAACAGGGTAAATCTGGACTCATCAGACCACATGACCCTCTTCCATTCCTCCAGAGTCCAATCTTTATGCTCCCTAGCAAACTGAAGCCTTTTTTTCTGGTTAGCCTTACTGATTAGAGGGTTTCTTACGGCTACACAGCTGTTCAATCCCAACCCCTTGAGTTCCCTTCGCATTGTGCGTGTGGAAATGCTTTTGTGTTCACAATTAAACACACTCCTGAGTTCTGCTGTTGTTTTTCTTCGATCTGATTTGACCAAACGTTTAAGTAATCGCCAATCACGATCATTCAGGATTTTTTTCCGACCACATTTCTTCCTGGAAGACGATGGTTCCCCACCATCCTTCCAGTTTTTAATGATGCGTTGGACAGTTCTTAACCCAATTCTAGTAGTTTCTGCAATCTCCTTAGATGTTTTCTCTGCTTGATGCATGCCAATGATTTGACCCTTCTTAAACATACTAACGTCTTTTCCATGACCACAGGATGTGTCTTTTGCCATGGTTGTTTAAGAAATGAGGAGTTACTCATTGCATCAGCTGGGGTTAAATAACTTGTTGCCAGCTGAAAGATAATCGCCTATGCAGTACTTATCCAATAGGAGGCTTGTACCTATTTGCTTAGTTAAATCCAGGTGGCGACTTTTTTTTGGGCCAGGCAGTGTATATCTTTGTTTTGCTATAAAAATTCTTTAAAGAAAGTACTAAAGCTTGTTTCTCTAATAATGTTTACAGAAATATTATTTTTGACTAATGTAATCAAACATAGATTATTTTTGATACTTTAAAAAATGTAAATCTCAACTTAAAGACAACACATCACAAAGCACATTAACTACTCCTCTGACATCTCTTCTAACGTTTCAGTTGTTAAAGATACATATTATGAATGAAATATTTTTGTAAGAAGCTAAAATAAAATTAAAAGGGCTTAAAAACTCTTTGATTTGCTCATTTATGTTCCATTTGTTAATGACACTAATAAAAAGGGAAAGAAACCCATTTTAGTACTTAAAGGCATTAAGTAGAGGAAACAAAAGAATGAGTAACATCTTAACACGTTGATGTTGAGCAGCATTCTCAAAATCACTGAAAAATTGGCAAATTGTTTTGAAGAGAACAGGATAACATGTTTTTAAATGTTTCTCTGCTTAAAGACCAAAGGTCCTAGTCCATGAATCATCATCAGGGTTTACCTGGGCTTCATGAAGAGCTCCTAAAGTGTCTAGTTTGTTTTCCAGGGAGCAGGAACAGCTAAGGACCAGGACTTCAGACTGAAGCTATTGTCGTTGACGATCTGATCTTGGAATAGACATGTCTTTAGGTGATTTGCCCTGACTGCTGAAAGTAAATTGTGCTTCCCTGGGTGTGTGTGCTACAGAGATGGCGTCATTATTTAAAGCAGGCTTTCTCTCTCTTTCTCTCTCCCTGGGTGACGGGAGCTTGTTCATATTCTGATCGTGTTGGTGTCGCCTCACAGCTGAGCTCTCCGCTGCAAATAATTGCTCTTCTTTTTCCCCACGCTCCCTCCGCGTGCCCCCTCATTTTCTTAAAATTAATATCGCGATAATTGCTCGTTTTCAGCTCTCAGCCTCGGCGACACCGCCTCTATTTTCTATTTTTCTATTTTATCTTCAACAGTAGGGCAAATTTGCAATGTATGCAATCATATGTATGCAACTAACAACTGAGCTGCATACATATGAGCGATGGCCAGATGCACGAGCACTTAGTTTTTTTGGTTTTTATTTTTTATTTTTTTACCCACTCTCTCCCAGAGACAACATTTGTTCTCTGAGGCAGAGATGGCGCACTAAAATAGAAATGAATAAAAGGAGATATTTTGTCAACCAGAGTAAAGGAAAGCAGAGAACAAACCCTGTGGGCATCAGAGAGTGCACACACAACCTGCACAACATCATGTATACACACACCGTACCGAACAAGCAAAAGAGCTGCTTTTACACTCCATGGACAGGGGCCAGGTTTTGCAACTTTTTATTTTAATTTTTTTTAGATATACTCCTCTGTAAGAACTAAAACTTCACAAAATAATAATTGGAACACACTTGTACAGTGGCAGTGATTAGGCCTGATTGTCGCTCATAAAGTGTAATTAACAATAAAAAAAAAGTCATAAACCACAGTAGCTTCACAACTTAGAATGAGGTGCAGTTTTACAGAAAGACGGCTGGTTTTCAGCCTTTTTTCCTCCAATTAAATGAAAAAAAAAAGCTTGATAGTTTTGTACTTGCTCCAGTTATCTTTGATGTAAAAAAAAAAGTTTAACAATATGAAACATGTACAGTACAGACCAAAAGTTTGGACACACCTTTTAATTCAATGAGTTTCCTTTATTTTCATGACTATTGACATTGTAGATTCACACTGAAGGCATCAAAACTATGAATAACACATGTGGAAATATGCACTAAACAAAAAAAGTGTAAAACAACTGAAAATACCCCTTATATTCTGGTTTCTTCAAAATAGCAACCTTTTGCTGTGATTACTGCTTTGCACACACTCTGCAATTGTATTCACCTGAAATGGTTTTCACTTCATAGGTGTTGCCCTGTCAGGTTAATAAGTGGGATTTCTTGCCTTATAAATAGTCATGAAAATAAAGAAAACCCATTGAATTAGAAAGGTGTGTCCAAACTTTTGGTCTGTACTGTGCGTGTGACAAATAAGCAAAAGTAAAAGAAATCTGAAAGCATATATTTTGGAAAATAAACAGATTAACAGTATTTTGATTGATGAATAGCTGATCCACAGTGATAAGAGGAAAAAAAAAGAGTGATGAAATGATAAAGGTGAACAAGAACAGCTCATATCTTCAGCTTAATGTGCACTTAAGTATTCAAAGTCACAGTTGTGTCTGGGGAAGTAGCCCAGGTGGTCCTTAAACAGGCTTCATGAATATTCACCTACAATAATTTAGGACAAAGGACAGTAAGCAGCGTGATACTTGGGTCATTTTGAGTACGTATTTTACAACAACCACATTTCGGACATTCAAATGTGTTTTTGAGTGCCAATAATGCGTTTAAATGAACCCAGCTGCTTGGGCTCCATTTCATGACACACTCCTATTTCTGAAACCTTACATGAAACACGAGGCTGATACATTTACACCCAATTAGGGCTCGAAGGGTTTCATTTTTAAGATCGTTCTTAAGACATCATCTGTCCTCAGAAAAACTCGCTAACCGCCCTCAGCCGATGGATCATGACGCCGCTGACAGTCCCATTTGGCAAGCTGCTGGTTTTCTCTCCGAATCGCACTGAGTGTGAAGCCACTCTGAAATCACGGACAGATAGGTCAGCCAGCTAATAAATCACACCCTCACCAAGGCCGCATTACTCCGTGTGATTCAACAGATACGCACATTACGAGGGAAGCTGTGAAATGTAGGAACTTCTTAGTTGTTTTTTTCTTCTTTGTCGGTTGGCGGCAGCCGCCGTGACCCATTTCACAGACTTGGCACTTATTTTTCATTTATTAAAAGGTGTCCCAGATAATGCCGAGGAAAGCCACGGAACAGACACAGCAGTGCTTCCGTCGCTTGTGTGTTTGTTTACCAGCCTTAGCTGTTTTCATTGCTTCTTTTTTTGAAAATTTAGTTCAAATGTCAGGGAAGAGAAGTCTGCAAAATGTCAGGATTATTACTTTATCTGGTCTAATGTTGCAAGACTCAGAAGCTACATTATTACCACTGTTGTCTTTGTTGTTAAATGTGTTGAATCTTAAATTGTTAACATTTTATGTTCTCACTCTCCTACAATGTTAAAAAAAAAATTAGCATTTAGCTGCCAGTCTTTTCCAGGAAAAAAGCTGATCTTATATATATTAGTTATAAATTTTGTTTTTCAAATTTATAGTAATGCAACTTATTATTTCAAACCCAGATTTCACTGGGCTTTGAAATAAAGATGGCTGAATCCGTGTGAAAGTATTTTCTGTTGTCACTGCTGTCCTCCCTCCCCTTTGCAGGCCAAGCAGCACTCAGTGTGGGTGTATTCAAAGTGTAAACGCTAGCTTGAAATTAGAATACTTGAAAATGCAAAATGTGGCAGGTGTGATTCTTGAGGACTGAAAATAATTTTTTCAAAATTTCCCAATTATGATGCCAACGTTCTCTTATAGAGTGAGAAAACCTAAACATGTTGATAGCATCAAACAGAAAAAAAAAATCAGTTACTGAGGAGCAAGGAGTACAAGTGTCTTTCAAACAAAGAGCCTCTTTTAACAGAATTTGTTCATAAATGGCTGTATTTTCTGTTTTCATCGTAGTACCGTCTCCTTTTTGGAAAACTGAGGCAACTCAATCAGCACTTGTGTGGGTGCACTCAAAGTGAAAATGCTGGCTTATAATTAGCATAGTTATAGCAAAAAAAAAAAAAAAAAGAGGTTTGTAATGCTTAAAAACTGCAAATGAACCCATTAAATGTACCTGGAGTGTTGAATTTTTACAGTTTGTAAAAGCCCCGATTAATAAACGGTGGATGTGTAAATTGCAAATTTTCACCTCTAAATTGCTTTGTTCCCAGTGATGGTTGGGGAGTACTTGAGGTCCCATCCAAAACATTTTGTGACAGCTTGAAAACGCTGAATATGTTTGCAGTTCTCAAAGAGAAAACAGATCCAGGATAAAATTATTATTTTTGAGATTAAAAAAACACAAAAAAGGACATCGATCCAAATCCAGATCTCAAATAACATTCGACTACCCTGGTTGGATATCCATGACATTAGCATCCAGGAGCTAAAGCCGTACTTTAACGAAATGTTACAAAGGGTTTGGTATTCAGTCTTAGAAAATGTGGAACTTTAAAAGGTGCGTGTACGCCTTTAAGAACTACAAACAGACTATGCATGAGTGTCACTCCTCTAAAACGGTTTTACCTTCAGCATACAGGAGGTACACAGACAATTACAGTGACGTTTTATGTACATCTACACCAAGGAGACAGAGAGATAGATGTTGGTTTTAAATCTCATATCCTGTTTTATTGTTCAGACATGGCAGAACAAGATGTACAATACACGGTACAAAGAACACACACTCATACACACATCTCCCAACATACATGTGGATACATGGAAAGACAAACAAAAAAGGCCCATTTGTCATTGACACAGGACAAAATGGTGTCTTGATTGATACAGACAGGAGTTTCTAAGGGGATCCACTGATCAAACAACTTGTACACGATGTGAATGAGAACACACACACACACACGCCCACACACACACACACGCCCACACACACACACACACACACACACACACACGCCCACGCCCACACACGCACACACGCCCACACACACGCAGGCTTTCAGAGACAGATGAACAGTCACAGAGGCCAACAGGAGAACTTTTGCATTTAAAGGGGATTTTTTCATGGAGATTTAAGGATCTGGTGACAGCAAAACATCAAAGCAAACAAACAAAAAGCCTCCAAAGTCCACCTTGAGACAGAACGAGCTGCTGCCCACAGTGACGGTGGTTCAGTGGATTTCACAGGGACTGAACTGTAATTTCAAGCTCCAAGCTGTTTGGATTCTAAGAAAGAAAACTGCAAATAGCTTGAATTCAACACAAAGGCTGTTTCCATGTTTGGTAGTTGTTTTTTTTTATTTTACTACAAAATTTTAAACCAAAGGTTGACATTTAGGAGATATTTTCATTTAGAAATGTTACCTACTTATCATTACGCCAAGTAACTTATAACCACAAAAATTGGTAATGCCACCATCAAAGCTGAAATAATAATAATAAAAACAGTTAAAAAGAAAAATGTAAAATTCTGTGCTTTTAAGATTTTCAAAAATGTAATTTTACTTGTAGATAGCAGAACATTTTTTTTTTTTTTTAAAGACATTAAATTATATTTAACTTCCCGAGAACAGATTCTGCTTTCGCATGAAAGCAAATTAAACTTTAAAAGTAATGAAATGACTCTGTTTATCTTTGTTTTATTCTTCACTGTCGAATATCTCCGGGGGCTTTCGCCGTAAATTCATTAAATAATCTGCGAAGCCGCACGCGACGCAAAGACAATCAAATCAAAAACGAGAAACAAATATAAGATGGTAAACTGAAGAGCTTGTGAGCTTTCATTGGAATCGCTGCCCGCACGCTTTCCACCAAACAAAAGCTTCTCGGATTACGATTAAAAACGTCCAGAAAGAAAAACCGCAGAGCCTCAAACAGCCAGACTCCAGCATGTTTTCGACAATTCAGAGCAAAGAGTTTGCCTCAAGATTTTAAAACGGCAGACATAAAATAAATACTCTTATCTCCACTCTTTCAAACAGAATAGACAGACAGTAGATAGGAAAGCAATACAATGGTGTCAGTTTTGGCATTGATCGAGTACAGATGTGTTCTTGGCAGCAAGTCATTGTGTTGTTTTCTGGCGTTCGCTGCGACCAGGCCTCCAGGACTGTGTGACGTTAGTGTTATTAATCTGTTATTTTAATGCACTGCGTGGAAGAATCTGGACGCTGGAGTCCAGATCGGCTTCAAAACCCGCCGTCAGCAGCCACCGAGCTAAAGGATTGTCACTTGGGTAATGCATGACTCTCACACAACACGTAAAGCTGGTGGAGGCAGACGTCTGAATAGTTAAAATGCTGGAAGGCTAAAGAAAACCCATGTCCTGAAGACGGCAGCCGGACAAACGAAGGCGTGCGAGGACCAAAGTCGGACACTCTGAACCACGATTCAAGTTGGAAGAATCCGGCCTCGGTGAGTCAGACCGGCTCGGGCCACACAGTGATGAGCGGTGAAACTGACCGTAAGGACGTCTCCGAGCTCATTCGGAGTCGAACCAACGTTTCCTAGAAAATTGAACCCTCTCTACTCTGAATGGGCAGTTTGTTGTGGCAGCTCACAGCGAAGCCTGTGTTTAGAGGAGTGCTTCACATACGTCCATGTCTGGACAGCGGCAAATTAATTAGCAAGGTAGGACAGTCACCACTGCTAGGACGTGAAGCTATATTATCTAATTATTGAGCACTTTGCCCAGCTAGCTCAGGTGTGAGGCATGCTGTGATTGGTTCTGGCTTTCAGGGCGGGTCTTACCGCACCGCTCCCCCTCTTTAGCCAGGCCCAGCTGATCTTTTCTGGGCCGCTGGATGTTCAGAGTCTGTGCGCCTACGCACAAAGATGTCACTTCCTGTTGTCCGTGGAGGAGTTAGCTGTAGTGTCCGTCTTCGTCTCCTCTGTGCTTCCAGGCGTCTGGAGCGCTGCGGCGTTGGGCCCGCCCCCGTTTTGAAGCGTTTCCTGCTTGTACTGTTGCAAGGCGCGGCTGACGGCGTCCTCCACCAACCTCCTGCTGACCCTCAGCAGCTCGGCCTCGTCGGGCTCCGAGCGGCGGCGTCCACCTGAGGGGAAGAGAAAAAAAAATGTTGATATAACAGCAGCATTCAGCTTCTGTGCACCACAAATCTGGAACAAACTTCCAGAAAACTGCAAAACTGCTGAAACACTGTTGAGAGTCGCCTTTGAAGCATAATTGATTAAGAATTTAACAATCAGCACTTAACTAATTGTAATGCTTCGATTGTTGACTCTATGTTGCATGACTTTGTGTTTTTATGATGTAAAGCACTTTGAAATGCCTTGTTGCTGAATTGTGCTGTACAAATAAGGTTTGATTGATGATTGATTTATTGATCGAACCATGGGGTTTTTGATGCTGATGCAAACACTCCCAAATGTAGGAACAGGTTTTCAGCATGTACTGCCATTTCGTCACTTCATACCTGTAAACAAACCGCTTCAGACTCTTGCATTTAAATTAAAACCTCAATCCTTTAGAGCTTTATTAAAAACAATAAAGTAACAACTTCTGCAGTTCAACAAGGTATCCATCATTGTGTGTCGACTTCGACTTCCTCTTTGTCTCCATCTCTCAATGGATTCACAATCTTACATGACATCAAACACTAACCCACCTTCCTCTTTACTCAGACAGATCCTCGATCTGATTTACGGCAGGTTTTAATGTCAGGAAAGACTTTTCCTTCCAAAGCTATCGAGAAAATAAAGTCCTCTTGCTTTGTTCTGCGTATTGGGGCGACTGGAGAGACTCGTCTCATCAGACATGCCAGATACAGTGTCAGCAGACAGCTGACCTTTGTCATGCCTCCTCCTGTCACCAGTTTAAAAAAAAAAATCTGTGCTGCAGGAACAAATTCAGCTCTAGAAAACTACAATAGTAAGTTGTGAACTGTCCATACACCCTCATAATTGTGCTTTCACATTTGTTAAATATGATTAAAACAGTCACAGTGCAACCAAAAGCAGCCTTTAAAAATAAGCATACAGCTTATTACAGTGGCCTGGAAGGATCAACAAAATGTGAAAGCCAAAATGGAAGTGAAGCTAAAACACAGTACTGTGGCTTTTGCTGTTTTATTGTGGTTTTTGCATTTTGTTGACCCTTCTAGGCCACTGTAGCGCAAAACTGTAGAAGAGTTCTCTGATTATATCCAATTAACAACATTTACTTTTCTGGTTTAAATTAGTGACAACCTAATATTACAGAATGAACAGCAGGGAGTAGGAGAAGATATGAAGCCATCTTTTATGACAAAAATAGAAGTGCCAGTTTTACCTCTACCCTTCCTCCTAATGTGTTTATAGAGTCTTTCAACTTGATCACACTATCATATAAAAACCACAAATATCAATGTATTTTACAGATATTTTCTGTGGTAGGTCAGCACAAAGTAGTGCCTAACTGTGAGTAAGTTGGAAAAATATTAGGTTTTACAAAGACAAATCTGGAATACATTATACGGTATATAAATGCTAGCATCTTGTACCTGTGTAACTGACAGTCCAAATGTGTGTAATCTGTTCAGCTTCCAAAAAAAAGGCTAATTGTTCGACGCAGTCTCCGGAACGAGAATCTGCAGAGCTGCTGAAGGCTTTGAGAGGAAGAGCAGCGCGGGTCACGTTAGCAAACCTAAACAGAGAAAGATCCAACTCTGGGAAGTGTAACCCCAGATGAAAGACGTAACTCGACACCAGACGATCCGGACTATTAAAACAGTGTTGCGATGAGAAATCACAGAGCTGCGACAGCAGAGCTAAAGCGAGATCTTGTTAAGTCTGTTTTAAACAAAAGAGTTTGTCAAGAGCGCCCTGCAGCTGAACACCACTGCAGGGCTGCTACTGTAAACATTTCTATTCTCCAATTATTGTTGAAAAGAACATAAAACCGTAGGAGAGTTCACAAAACACTGCCGATAAAGAAAAGAATGTTATTTTTTTCTGTTAAAGATCTGTCTGTAGGACAAGAAAAACAACATTTGTTTTCACTGAGTGTGATGTGAACGGAGTTTATAAAAGATATAAATGTTTAACTATATTAACACATTTCACTGTCTGAAGCAGAAAGTCATTCGCAGGTTAAGAATCTGAAGAGGTTTAAATCGCTCTCCAAATGCACAACGTCAGAGAAATTAATCAAACTGAGTCAACTGGAACAGAATCTGGAATGATTCAAAATAACTGCACAGGCACTCTTGAGTTTTCCCCTCCTCCTCCATGTAACAATCACAACAATAGTTGAGGCAATAACTGGGGCAACTTTTATAGGATTTCAGTCAGAGAACAGAAGCAGCTGTTGTGAACAATAACGTCAATGTTGTTCGCTTAAACTTAAGATTCAAGTCACTGTCAACTGAGTCGACCGCATGTCAAATACGACTGCTTCTTACTCTAAGAGCAAACTCAGTGAGATTCAAACACTAGTTTGTTTGCTAAACATCATGTATAAGTATAAACTTTCAAAACTATAATCGAGTAGCCAGTTTTTCGCTCCATCATTTGGAAGAGTTGAAAAAATTTGTAATGATCCGCTTTGCAAACATTTTGAGTACTCCTCATCTGTAGGAGGTTCCTCAGGGTTTATTTCCATTTTTTTCCCCCTCAAATACATTTAGATAAATGCGGAAAATAATTATTATTATTCTGAAGATAATATATGAGCATCTTCGCTAATCATAGTCTGAACCAAGCAGTTAAAGACTGGATGTCTCCACAGAAGAAAGGATGTTATGACAACCGTTATCTCACAGCTCCTGTGAATTTTGCCATTTTTCTCCAGTAATGAGAAATAAATATTTCTTTAGCCCACTTAATTTCTGGATCACTCCGCAAAGGCTGCAGGGAAAAGGAAAGGCGAACAGAGGGGGCAAATCAGGGAAGACGGACCGCCCAACCAGCACTGAGGAGAAACTGTAAGACGGACATAGAGTCAATAATTCATGTAGAAATAAAATTACAGTTGGAGGGCAGGCTGCAAGCCGGGGTGGCGAGTAATAGAAAAACCAGGCAGCAATTCGGTTGGTCTGAGATATACACACACACACACATCTCTGTTATAATCAAGACATCATCTGATTACTAAAGACTGGAAGGAGATCCTTCAGCTAATCTTCCCTGGCCTAAAATCCCACTGGGCCTGTAGGTTTGTTTTATCATCGGTCAGAGTGGGGCCTTTTTATGCTTTGTAGAAAAAGAGTGAATGCAGGAAGAAGAGCGAGATAGCCTGAGAGGACGACGAGGTCTGCAACGGTCAGAATCAAATCCCACGGAGTAGATTAAAAAGCCTGTTCGTTTCTCCTTAGCGTTTCGACCTCACATTTTTGTTGTTTTCTTTGTTCATTCACAGATCAGTGATTTATTATTTACATGAAAACAAATCTTAAAGGCGCAGCTAGCTACAATAAAAGGAGGATCAGAATCCTAAGCAGTAGAGAGTAGAATAAGGAAAGAGAGAAGAGGGTTTATTTTTGATAACAGCAACATGCTGGACTGGTTTCTGCATTATGTAACAAAGAAGCTTTGATTCAATTCTGATTTGGGTGCGATATTCTTACCCAGCAGATAGTTTGTTCAAGAGAGACAAAGATGTCAGCTGGAGGACTAGAAATAGACAATTTTACATTTTTCAAAGCCACCACACTGAAACTGCTGCTGGGCTCCACCAACAGCAACTCCTCAGGGTTTTGAAGAAGACTCAGGGAGGTGTTTATAAAATCCAGTTTTTAGCAGCTTGGTTCAGCCTATACATGAAAACGAGCTGAATAAAGAGCTGAAACAGCACTGCGAAGGAGAAGTGAATTTCTAGTGGCATTCGTGCCCAACTTGTTACACTTCCAACCTCGTCTGCCAGTGACTGTGGGAGAAGATGTGTAACAGAGTCAGAGCGGTCAGTATAAATCATGGACACTTTTACATGATTCAATCAAATTTCCTGAAAGTCTAATCTGTACTTGCATTTTGATACATTCTGCATGTCTTGTAGGGAAAAAGCTATTTAATAATAGTGTAAAACCCATTGCAGTATAGATGTTTACATTGTGAATAGGCAGAGAAACGGCAAAAAAAACTTAAGTAAGTTAGAGTGAAGCTGTTTTCTACTTTGCTACACAAACTGGCATTTCTGAAAATACACTCTGAGTCAAAATAAAGGTGCATTTTGCAAAATGTACTCTACATCTTTAGAAAAGGTTTCTGGTTATCATTTATACCTCCCTAATTACGGCAGTTATAAAAAAACAAAACAATGTTCCCAGATAGCTGTGTAATCGTGTGGAGTCTGTTTTTAAAGTTAGGCCAGAAAATAGAGTTCATTCTGGTTAGAGATCTGCACTTTAACGTCACACAGAAATGTGCAGAGGTTTAAAATAAAGCTGCATTAGCTCGATAGATTGACTGTACAACAGCTGTCTTATGCTCTAATACTCTGATTAAGGAATGACTGATTGCTTCGCTAGTGACTGTAATCAGAGGCAATCTGCTCGTCGGCGCCTCACAG
Source organism: Xiphophorus maculatus (assembly GCF_002775205.1). Lineage (NCBI taxonomy): Eukaryota > Metazoa > Chordata > Actinopteri > Cyprinodontiformes > Poeciliidae > Xiphophorus > Xiphophorus maculatus. The sequence continues at coordinate 14,531,130 of NC_036457.1, read as the reverse complement.
AAATCAGAAATCAAAGCCGGCAACTTATGCATCTGAGTTTTATGACCTTAAAAAATTATTAGTCACACCGGCTTGTCACCACTAAAAGTATATTCTGTTGACGTGAGCACTGTGCGTGGTGTGGGTTTAGGTTGTTCTTGGTCACAAAAGCCCAAACAGAAACCAGGAGGCACCGGCAAACACCTCACTTATCTACATTTCAGAATAAACTCATGTTAGCTTCACTATTTGTTGTTTTTCCTCCTCACTTGTTTTCTACCTAACGAGATGTTCTGCTCCCTCCTGGTTACTCGTGCTCTATCGAGTTTCGAATCTAAGGATGCTGTTGTACTGAGACGCGATTAGATTACCCGTGACCTTCCTCTCGGATAGACTGACTCACACCTCCGACTGATCTCTGTGCATTTCTTCTCCCTCCGAACTTCGCTGTCTGAATTTCTCCGAAACCAGAGACACTTTTTGGGGCGCGCACATTTCTGCATAAATCAAACAGGTGCACTTAGCTCTAATGATCAACTCCTGCTCAGGGTCATTTAAATCACACGATGCAGACCTTGCTTGCCTTTTCCACGGCTCTTGCAATCATGGAGGTAAACCTCTGCTCATTACCGATGATTTAGTCTGGGAGGCCAACAACCAGCAACCACTCAGAAATATTTTTTCCATTCATTTATGGAGCCTTGCTGAAGTATTCATACCCGCTGAACTTTTTCACTTTTTGTCACATTAGAACAGCCAAATAATTTTATTCTGATTTGCATTTAATGAGTTTGACCAACACAAAGTAGTACATGATTGCCAAGTGGGAGAAAAAGGGTACGTAGTTTTTCCAAATTTTACAAATAAAACCTGAAATGTGTGGCGTACTTGTACACCCAGCCGCCATGAATAAACAATGAATAGAACAACCAATTAGATCCATGATTTCTGAAATTATAAATGTGTTCAATTACAGCTTCCTCCAGCCACATGTTGTTGTGACCTTGGGCAAGTGCTTAACCCCAAGTTGCCTATGGTTACACGTTTTCATTCCACTTACTTTATATGACCTTTGGGGTAAGGCTTTACCAGCTCTGCTAATTTTTAGACAATTTGCAATCTTGCTCAATTTCACTTAGAAAGGAATGTGAACAGGAATTTTAAAGTCTTTCTACAGATAGCTAGATTAGGTTTGAATTGACTAAACTATTTAAACAAATGACTATGCATTACATTTCTCAATAAATTTACCCTGTTGACTGACTAACCAATTTCTGAAGAAAACAGGCTGCTCAGGATTTTTTCTAAAATAGTTTTCAACACAAAAGAGGAGCAAGAAATGCATATCGGACTACTCCGACAAGCAAATGCAAACAAAAAGAAAAAAAAAGCACAGTTTTAGAAACTGTATTGCAAATAAAACATAAATACTGCATTTCCTAGTATTTCTTAAGGATGAGTTAAGCATTTGCAAAAAATTAGGGCTACAAAATAACTAAAGAAACATGAATTTGCGATGCCATTTTTGAACACTGTAATGACAATATCAGTTACGATGAACTCACATTTTTCTGACTCTTCTTTTTTTTTTTTTCCAGCACAAAGTTCCCACCTGTGTTTGTGAGGTTTAGCATTTGACTTACTAAAACTCTACCTCCGCCGAGGACAATGAGGAAATCCAGCTAACGGGTCAAATACAGCTAGAATGCAAAATCTGAACGAATGACACTTGAATGACCTTCCGTCCAAATATTCCATTTGCATAATAGCACACATTAAAGTTTTAAAAATGAATGTTATTAGATATATTGTTAAGTCATGGTTTCAAAGTGGTTGGAACCATGTATTGTTTTTGCACTTCTTCACAGCTATCTGCTACTTTGTGTTGGTCTATCACATGGAATCACAATAAAATAAACTGTGGGTGTAATTTCAAAGAAAGCGTAAAGTATCTAGATCTGCCAATAACAATTAATAGATGTTGTTTGATAAAAAAAAAAAATCAGCTACATTTTAGAAAACTAAAGAGTAGTCTACAAAAGTCCTTTCCTCAAAAAAACAGGTGGTGATTCTTGATGTAACAAGGGCATAAACCCAGGCAGCACAGTTAATGGACAGTGTCCCTAATCACTTCCTGCCCAGCTGCTCTGACCAAGACAGAGGCCAGCACTGCTCGGCTCATTTAGGCTCACTTTGAAAATGGCAAGTCAGCATCACATTTAATTCAGCGAACCACAAGTTATGCATCCATTTGATTTTCAGTGCAAAACATTTTCAGTGATTGATGTTTTGTGATCAAGAATCATTAATCAGACTATTATTCATTTTGATTGTGTTGGGATTAAATCAAATTAGGATCTTAACTTGTAATCAGAGATAATTTAGGTTATAAATTAACCCCAGTGCCTTAATTGCAGACATGTGTTATGAGTACACATACTTGAGCGCTTGACATGGATCGGACTCTGAGTCAACTCTGCAACACAAGAACAAACATCGACTGTTAAATAAGGACAAACTGAAGAATAAAAGCATGCACAAGTACAGTAAATACAATATTAATCTAAAGAGCTGAGTGGTGTTGTTGAGCCTTACAGGTCCCTGTGGGGTAAAAATAAGTTGCATGTGTGCAATTTCTGGGTTGTGGCGCAATGCTGGAAACCAGAAGTAGGTAGAGCATCTATCATAAAAGGCTGCATGCTGTTTAAAATATGAGAGTACATACAATAAATCTTTGTTTTATATTAAGACCGGCAGAAAGGCGAAAATAAAACGGCACGTGAATTCCAGAAAGTAAAAGGTGGCAGATTTATTTATTTTTTTGTCTGCAGATCATCTTCTGTTTACATGAATCATCCACAAAACTCAAACTTTAGTCCTGATGTAAGTCAGCTTATCGCTGCTTGTCAAAGGTCTTTTCTGTGCGTTTCTCTGATAAGGGCACATATGTTTGAGTAAAAATCCTTTTATCTGAATGTTCGATCTCAACTCTGATACAATGCTAGCCTTTATGATGGCAGTAAAGCTGCCCTTCGTACCTGTTTTGCAAATACATAGGACTTTACGCTATTTGACAAGCAACCAGGATGACAGGTCCGTGGAAAATCATTTACGCGACTTATCTCGAACACCACATACCACACGTGTCCAAGCAGCATCCTGAACACAAGATACAACACTGCCTCTTTCACCTGCAGTGTTATATCCTTTTCTTTACTTCCTTCACCTTTTCCTCTCAGCCTCCTTCTCCAGCCTTCGTGCCTTTATGATCAACCTTTTTTCACTCTGTCACTCTACCTTTTTTTATTTTTTTTGTGGCTGGCAGTGTTGTCATGGCTACAGAGATGAGAACCAGACAGGCACTTCAACACTGAACAACAGAAAGAGGTTGCACTGACTTCCATTCATGTTTGGCAGGTTTCACTCGCTTCAGTCTCAAAGCCTTTTCTCCTTTCACACCACTTTAACTTCGTTTTCCTCCCCGGGAACTACTGGTATTTTTTTCCCCTCCCAGACTCTTTCAGGTCCCTTTTATCATTTATTATGAAGGACCTTCCTTAAACTGTCAGCTGCTTGGGTTATTCAAGAAGTCTATAAAGCTGCTGGTGAGGATGCTGACACTCAGTTCAATGTGACTGACATGCTGGTGGAGTTGGTTGACATAGATTGCTCATCTGATGTGATCTTGCACAAACAATTTCAAATGAAAAGTATAAAAAAAAACCCTCTAATGTTTAAAATATAGTGTTATTACACAGGGGTTCTAAATATTTTCTACGGTGAAATGCTGAACTCTTCCTGACTTGCTTGTTGAATTCTGAAACTTCTTGTGGCATCCAAACATCCATACATGTTACTTTAACTATCTGAAAAGGTTTTATCTGTAGACAGACATAGGGCATGTTCTCATTCTACATCACGGTTTTATGGCTACACTTTTAAAACCAACAAAGTTTTTTTGTTAAACTGTTTGTATGATTTAAAGTACTTTAAGCAAGATGGCAAAGAAAAATTTAGTCAAGTCTACAGTCTTCTGTTCTCTAGTTGCCATCTCACATATATATTACAGTGAAATATTACAAGATATAACCTCTACAGACAGAACAAACACTCGTTTGGATTATTTGTTGACTTTAAAAGAACTTTTTGCACAATCAATACCCAAAAAATAATAATCGATAAACTTGGGTTGTCTGGAGTAGGAGGGGAGGCAGTGAATTTATTAAGAAGTTATTTCTGTGTGAAACATCTTTTAAAGTTGGGAGGTTCTCCTCTGAATTAATGAATATTTTTGTGGCGTTCCCCAGGGATGGATGTTTGGCCCAAGTGTGCATCATGGAGACAATATAAGAGTACTTACCTGTCCTTAAGCTACTGGTTATCTTGGAACAAAAATTTATATTGAGCAAGTATGAGCAAGCAACGTTTTAAGATTAAAATTCTGAAAGTGAAAAACTCTAAAGGGTTAAAATATACAAGAACCTTAACCAGAAGTCTCCGTTCACTACATACAAATAAAACCCAAAGAGGTCATAAACTGTGATTCACCGCATATAAAGGTTCAGTTTTATCATACTGAACATATTCCAAGTCTAGCGCCATAACTACAAAACATTACATCAACTTTTCATTTCATTTCATTTTTAGGATATAAAAATTGATATTTTATACGATTCATTAACTCTGCAAAGCTAGAAGCAACATATTATCATCCAACAATCAAAGGTTATTCCTTTTTGAGAAAGAACTATACAACCAAAGGGGTTTTACATATTTAAGAATTCAGAGAGGTGAGTGTTTTAATGCTGTATTTCTGCCTGTGAGGTTCAAATATGGATTGGTCTAACTTAGGTATTCAGGCAATGAAGCAATTTAAGTCACAGTAGAGATACATGTTGAACATCTAGATACTTCATTTCTTTCTCAGCATGCAAAAGCATCTAATATAGTAGTTTTAAATGTAATACTTAATTAAAAATATATTTTTTTTATAGCTTATTGAGATGTACTTTGACATTCATATATAACTGTTCTAAACAAACTAAACTAGAAGTGAAATAAATGCTGGTAATTAGTCAATCATTTCTGTGTAATAAATGTCACGTTTTACTGCCATCTCGTTTACTGACAGTAAATAAATGAGTGATAAAAACAGTTGAGTAGCAAAATGATATACATATAGATGTATTAATCTTCCTGCATAAACATAGTCATTTAGGCAAACATGAAAAGGTGAAGAACATAATTATAATTTTACCTTCCTAAAAATAAGTACTGCTGTGACACAGTAATAATTTCCTATAGGAACCAGGGGCATAAAATGGAGAGCACAAAGAGCAAAGGCTGAGATGTCGTAGGTATAAAGTGGATGGTATTTGGAAATTTGGCTGCACATTTACAGTGTGAGTAACGGGAAGTGGCAGCGCGAGCTGATTTACGTTGTTCTGTGTGCTGCAACCTTTATACTGCATGAGCTCAAACTCATGCATTTTCATTCATCTTGTCCTTTATCGGCTCCAGACATCCAGAGGAGTCCATTTTTGGTCAGGTCAGTCTGCTGAATGTTAAAGCAGCTTTTTAAATACTTACCATGGTGGAAGGAGGTTTTGTTTATAGCAGCTGGTTATTCCTAAAGTTTATCGTTCCAGCCTATTTGCTATTGGAGATGCTAACCACACACTAAGGCTCGACATGCACAGTGCATGCAGCAGCAAAAGGACCCATAATAATCCAATTAAATACTTAATCATATTCACTGGATTCATGAGACTATCTATAATGTTTATATCCAGCCTCATAATCTGCTGTGATGACTAATTCTTCCCATTTCAGCAGATTTCCTGAAAGCTTGAGCGGAGGTTTATGCGGAACGCTAATAAAGCATATGTGGCACGACGAGATGGAAAAGTAGAAAGAGCAAGGGGCAGATGGAGAGGAGGGGAGGGAAAGGGAGGGAGAGGAGAAAGCCACAGAGGAGGAACAGCCAAAATGGAGGTTCGAAACTGAGATATGAGAAGGCAAAGCAGGAGAAAACTAAACTGGAGGGGGTTTAATTTGAGGAAGAAGGAAGAAGGAGGGGAGAGGGGAGAAACTGGATCCTGAAGATGAGGAAAGAGAAGAGGACAGCAGGAGCAAAGCTGAGGCTCCAGAGGAGGGAGTTAGATTCACTGATGGTGGAGCAGTTTCCTGAGGAAATACCAAAGACTCCTCCAAACCCATGACACTGCCTGCAGCAGAGAATTCAAACACTTATTTTTTTTTAATCACTGAGCGTATTTGTCAAGCGTTTCAATGAACACGTGACAAAACAAAAACTAAAATCTATTTTCTGACTGAAAAACAACAGAGGAATTGAAAAATAAAATGGCAGCGCCCTTCTCACTCAGGAATAATCCACTTAATGAAACATTTGGCTACAGCTCTAAAGCCTGATCAATAAACCTAAGAGGTGGTTAGCAGAATAGTTTATAGGCCTGTGGTCTCCAGCCTCAAATGTCATTTGACAAGGCGATGAAAGCTTGGTAAACTTTTATAATGCTGTGTAGAAAATTACTCGGCAAAGGCAAAAGGAGAACTAGATCTACGGTACACGTCCACGGGGTTTGAAGCGGCCTGATTTCATTGTGTTTCAAGTATTGAAGTAAAAGTAATAATAAAAAAAGATGTTTCTGGCAATGTCTCCCTTCAGGCAGAACAATGGAACGGAGTGCACTGGGACACAGACATATTCTTCTAATCCAACATGCGAAGACAGTTTTATGAAAAATAAATCCTTCTACTGACACACAATAAAAGCTCCATTGTTCTGCTCACACCTGTAGAAAACAGGATAAAACGAAGCATTTTTTTTTAAATTTATGCTTTAACTTTTGATGTTTATTGGATTGCCTAGGGAGCTTAAATGGAAGTGCACATATTTTTGGGAATAAAAAAAAAAAAAGAAAAATAGATGACACTGGTGGCCATTTCTCCTAAGCAATATTTTGTTTTCAGACGTCGCCAACTATAATGATTGTTGTTTTGCATCACCAAATAGTGGGTTATGCATACCAACAAGTTGTTTGAGAGGTATACCAAAAAACCAGCCTCTCTCATCTTATAACCACAGTTAAAGTTAATTAAAGTAACTGGAACTGTGCACTTTGGCTGGGTTCCAGTCCAATGATAAGCATGGTGAAGGATCTGTGCTCCTGTGGGCTTGTTGTCCTTTCAAAACCGTGGGAAACTTGGTAGATGTCAGGGAATTATAAACTCTACTTCTGAAATGAAGACATAAATATGTCTGGTAGGCTCTGCCAGGAAACCACAGCTGGGTCGTCATTGGTCTTTCGGCAGATTAATCATCTACAAGGCCAAATCAATACAGAAAAACTCGACTAGACACACAATCAATATTCTTTCATAAGTAAGTCAATCCCCAGACCTAAATCAGATAAACCAAGGAGAAGAGGGCATAAGGGAGGGCGATCTAGAGTGATTGTGAAAATTGCTTGCTCCAACCTTGTGCATAAAGCCTTGATGAATCTGTTGTGTATGGTAGAATCTAAAAGAAGATAGTCCACCATTAATGTATGTAACATAAAGGCTTAGTATTGAAGAAAACAAGTTACTAACTCAATGAGAATTAATCCCCAAAACACAATTTCATTAGCAAGAACACAACATAAGTCAATCAGCTGTTGTCCACAAATTCAGTACAATTCCTTTTAATAGATATTTAAGCCTTAATAGAAGATGGGAGAGATCAACATTCTCACCAAAAGGGAAAACGTTAAAAAAAAGATTGGAAAACACAGATCAGCCTTTAAAAAGTAGAAAATAGGTAACTTTCTGTAAGGATTTCTTTTCCTACAAGTCAAATATCTGAATCTCTGTTAGCTTGAAAATTGAAGCAGACATTTGAAGCTGTTGTGCATTTGTTTTTGTGAACATGGACATACCCAATGAAACACTTCTAGTTTGATTTACAAGAGCCATAGACTGCTGCAACTCAACAGTCTATAAGGGAATATCACAACTCAACTCTAGAGTTTCCAGGACTGTGTTGAGTTTCAGCACAAAATTTTGCCATTGAAATTGAAAACTGTCAGCCACAGCTGTAATATATGGTGAAATTCTCTCTAAGAAGCAGCAACAGTATGAACCAGGCTGTAAAGTTGGCTTCATCTAAACAGTGTCTCGGTGAGTAGAAACACTGGCTGTGATCCAGTCAAACACAATCAAACATCAGCGACTCAGAGCACAAAAGAAGTGGGCACCGACTGCACCTTAAAAAACACACGTCCGCCTGCGTTGCCATTCATCTTTATCTAAAAACCGCACACGCGATTCCCACAATGCAAATTTCAGGTTATATAAGCTGTAACGTTTTATGACTCCCTCCTATTTGTCAGGTTGTGACGAATAAAAGCAGCCAGGTGTTTTCTGCTGAGTGGCCAGACTCGAGGCTTTCACCAACTTATTCTTTTGAGAACATGAATAAATAATGTGAATATTTTAAGTCTCTCTGCTGTGACGACGGAGCATGAAGGAGTTAACACTTCATGCTCCGGCAAGAGAAAGAGAAGAGATGACTGGGCATGGAGGATAAAACAGGATGAATTAAACAGCGCTGCATGCAGCTCGTCCCCCTGCCGCGCTTCCCCCTGCTTCTGTGTTCTCAACTTTCTCTCCTTCCTGCTCACATGCAGGCTCTTCTGTCTTCACCTGCACACCTCGAACACAAGTAGGCCGGATTCGACTCAACATTTTCATAACGTCGAGGTACAAAGCTTTACTATTAAAATGAAAAAGAGACGGCGTCCGTCCAAGGTCGGATTTGAAGTGCCGTTACGGAGGTAATGCAGGTGAACAGCTCACGCCGTGAAGAACCAGATGAAGATTCTCCTCCATTTGCATGTTTCAGACCGGCGGTGGTCCTCTGCGAGGGGGAAAGCTGCCTGCGTAGAGGGCGTTATTAAAACGGATAATAATTTTTAAAAAGTGAACCGATGTTATGAAAGGAATGACGCTGCTTGGATGTTTGCAAGCTGAGGGGCGGGAGGAGGGGCTTCGAACTCAATTGAAAGATCTTTAAATCATGTTCGCCGCGGCGGCGGCGTGGAACCTGCTGGGGCCAACATGAAAGCAGAGAAAAAAACAATCATAACCTATGAGGTTGTTGTGTGAAAGAAGCACAACTCACACAACTAGACTTTTTATGAAGTTTTATAATCAAAGGGATTAATTATCATATTTTCAGCCAGTTTGTTTGTAGCTTAAGACTTGGCAGGGAGCATTAAGGAGCATTGTACTCCTTCTAATAAGAGTACATTTTAGAAAAGATGAAAATCTGTTAGGTTTTAATTAAGCCGAAGGGCAGAAACAAGTTTTTAATATTCAATACGGGCAGTTTCGTCTTTCAGAGATTTAAACGGAGCGTCGACAGAGATTCTTGAGACGTGGCTTTAACTCGTACAGTGACCTTCACCGTTAAATGTCAACCAGTTCAATCTCCAAGTCCAAGCAGGCTCCGCACAGGATGCAATAAAATTCCCTCCAGGGAATGTTGATACAGGAAGCCCACAAAATCTAATCAATTGCACTAGTAAATGTGCCATGTTAGAATATATTCTCAGGAGGCAATAAACTAAAATCATTCTCCTGTTTCTTTGTGTTTGAGGTCGTTCGTTATTTCAAAGCAGAACGCTTTGGGTAAACTGTTAACCAAAACACGTTATTCTGAGGAGTTGCTTTAATTTGACCTATAAATACGATGATTCTAGTAAATATTTTGATTTTAAAAAGAAAGACACTGTAGAATGTATGCACCGACTCCCTTTATTAAAAATATTTTAATTTGTTTTTTATCCAACATGATACAAAAAGAATGACTAACTATGACTCATCTTATCAAAGCTCTGTTTCAATTATTTTGTCCTTAACTTTCTTTTGTGACCTTGACGTACCCTTAGGTATCAAGTGTAGCAAAGCTTAAGAATGTATGTAGTACAGGCTTGCCATACTTTGAACTTCGATTAAAAGGAACAGGTGAGTCTTTTAGCACCATAAGTGCCGTCACTGCTACCCAGTTGCTGTTATTGTGGCCAGATTAAGAAAGTTTCCTCCTGTACTGATTATCTGTTGTGACTCACAACACACTGCACTAAAAGCACGTGTGCTGCTCTCCAGGAAGAGCATAGTTATCGCCTGCAGCAGATGTATTTGTTGTCTGACTGTGTGAACATACGTACAGGTAAAGCCCTAATTAATCCCATTTAAACAGAACTCTCGTCTCAAAAATATTTATTCATGTGTGGTTAATGTAGCAGTTTTAACTGTTCACATATCATTTGGATATTTATGTATTCCTTTTCAGAGCTCTATTCCCACCATTATAGCAACGTCCTAAACGGTTAGGAGCCCACTCAGACGTTTGTCAGGAGAACTGTTGCAATGTTTTGCAATTAAAATTAAATTACGCAGAGATTTTCAATAGCTGGACCAAAGGGCTATAAAATATTAGAACATTTTCCAAAAGAACCATATTGAAGATGTGGGAATGTTGGATTCGCCACAATGTGAAAATATGTTTATGTGTTTATCACCTGCAGTGACTGCTAACACAACACTGTGACAGCTTGTCACATTGGTCATGGCTGAATTCACACGCAAACACGGTGGACGCAAACGCACACCCACAAGCATGCTTGTGCCTCGCAGTGCTCACGAGGGAGGGTGTCGCCGAATCACAGGGGGAGCATCTGACCCGCAGAACACACACAGAAACACCAAAACACACACGTTTGTCTGCCTCCCCGAACGCCCCGGTGTCTTTGTTTCAAAAACACCATTTCTCTTTAAGGCCGCTCTCTTCGTTGCCCCTCATTAGTCTTCAGTCCCTGCCTCACCCTTTCCCCATCTCTCTCTGCTCAGAACTAGGGCACAGTGGCTCCACTGTTTATAGCAATGCAGCTGCAAGCACAGAATGAAAAAGGGACGTGGAGGAGAGAAAACAGCGAGAGAGAGAAAGAGAGAGACAGGGAAGCAGAAAAAAAGAATCCTGCAAAAGAGCAAACAGGCACCTACACACTCCAAACCTATTTTCAGAATTGGCTTTTCAGCTCAGAGTCAAAGTCTGCATTTATGACTTGATGATCGACAGGATCTCTCGTACAAGGTGGACACACAAACATGCAGTTTTACAACCACAGATCATTTACTCTTTTCAATACTTCTTGTTTAATCATTACTTCAGCCAGTAGTTCATCGATTTTCTTTAACTACAGAGACATAGTGCTTTTTTTTTTGTTGTTGCTTCAAGTAGAAATAAAAATGTCAAGCATAAGCACTACATGTGCAGTCCGGGTGATTCAATAAAAAAAATCTATAAAAACCAAAAGCAAGTTGTTTTTTTAACAGTCTAAAATAAGACTAATGCTTTAATTGAATTGAATTTTAGCTTTGTAAACAAAATAAAATAAAAAAAATGCTGCTCAAAGCAATGTGTACATAAGGCCTTAGAAAAAAAATGTATAGGACATCTTTTTGATGAGATGTTCAAAAGTAAATTATGCAGAAACAAAACCTAGATTTAGAGCTGCCCAATACTAGAGACAGCGTAGAGACAACTGTGACAACACATTAGTGACACTTTATCACTATATTTAGCAACTTTTAGACTCGTCTAGCAGCATCTCTTCAAAAAGCGATTAGCAACAAATCTAGCGACTTTTTTTCCTGTTTTTTTTTTTATATACCGGTACTTTTTTTTCCTGTTATCTTGTCCAGTTTAAGTCTTTTGATTCAATATCTAGTTATTACAAAGGCCGTCTCCTAAAGGCCCTTCATTTTTGTGGTGGTACGCATGAAGCACAATCTGTACCATTAGCTCACTTGTGGATTTATTTTTGATATTTCTTTTTGAATTTCATTGCAATTGTAAAAGTACTTGTACAGACATACATTTAAAAAGAATATCTAAAAGTACAAACAAAAATGGTTTAATTGCATTTTGCTGTTTTGATGGCTATTTTCTCAAAAATATATAATCAGGTGAATGTGTACAAAAATCAAACGTGAGGAAAGATGGAGTAATAAATTTGTGCTTCCCATGAGCACATGGGAAACAAGTCTTGTACAGTACAATAACGCCTTGTTTTTGGAGTGTCCACTAGAGGGCGCATTGACAATGTCGCTACGTTACAGTCGAGAGAATACACAATTTTCTACTGATTATAATCTTCTAACAAAATTATGACAATTATTATTCACCAAGTAAATTGTAACACTGTCTAGGAAAAGCTTCATTTTATAGAAAGTGATATTTTCATTATTTCATAAATAAATATGTTACACTTTGAAGATCTAAATGTTAATGATCGTGAAGCAGTTCTTTTAGCGCATGTGCAAATGAGCTAAGGTACGGATCGTGGATCTGGGACATATGGTGTAATCACAGGCACCATTAAATATCTTCTGAGTTATCAGTTGTCTTTTCAACTATTTTTACAATCTGTGAACTAAAAAAACAAGTTTGACATGCAGGTTTGCTAGAGTTGTGGCAAGACTCACGGTTCAATATCAAGTTACTTACAATTATTCAGACAATGAAGCTGAATACCTATGTGAAGACAATTTTATTCACATAATTTTGTACAAGAAGCAGGTCGAGTTTCTTAGTCCGTTTCTGTGGACAAATAACAAATAAGTAGAAACTAATTGAATGCTCCCAATGTGTACCAGTTAAACTCATCTCCTCTAATATATACTGGCACCACATTCACAAGTCAATGACAAAAATCCACACTTCATTTGTCTCATACAAAAATTGTTTAATCAAACCACAAGATGCTCCACTAATTACCCCCTGGAGCTCATTTAAATTACGCCTAATAGACATTCCCCTTCATCACTGCTGTCTAGTGAGAAATTTTACTTTCACTTTACATCTAAACTTTTATTTAACCACACTGATTTTGTGTAAAACGAGTTACATACTACTTTTTCTTTTCTTTCTTAGAAGGTCGCGATGGTCTAGAGGTGGAGAAATCAGATCAAACTGTGCCCCATGACTGCACACCCCAGAGCGATGTAGAAAATATTTAAGAGAATGAGACTTGGAAACTGTTCCCTATTGCAGATAACGTCCATTTTCTCAGTCTTCTTCAGTCTGAGCTTTAGAGTTAAATGAAACAAATATGATTTTCCAAAACTAATTCAGAGCCAGTAATGTTCAATGTGGTACACGCAGTATCTCTAATCTTTGAGACACATACACATTGAATTTTAAATCCTGAGATTGTCAAAAATTGAGGTATATTTAGTCTACTTTTTAAGAATTTTAACGTTACTGTTACACAAAAATAGATAGACATAAAAAAAGATAAGACAAAAAAGACCTCAACCATTTTCACTCATCAACCAATTTGTAAATTTAATTTGTTGGTCACTTTGTAACAGTTTTATTTTACTGAAGAGAAAAATTAACCTACTGGACAAATAAAAAATAAACCATAAAACCATTCACTGTTATGGAGTAAAAATGAAGCGTAAAGTTTAGTAATCTTAACAATGATGCCAAACTCAGGATTTAAATGTCTCTGCGAAACACAGTGTTGCTGCTGTTTCTCTGACTCATTTAAATAGTCATTAAATTTCACTCTTATGATAAGAAGTGCAATGTGCTATTATTGTAAAAAATAAATGAACAATGTGCCTTTTGATAAAACAAAAATCACAGGTTTCTCACTCAAACCTTGCTTGGTTGAGCTGATTGTGTGAAGGCATAAATAAACACGCTAATAAGTTTCAACATGTGACTGAAAACAATGTACTGTTTATCACAATGGCTGCGATTCTTATAGTAACTGGTGTAGAGCAGTAAATCTGAGAAAAGATTAGTTGAATTTTTAGAGAAATATTTATTTTACTAGGCTCTATCCTTTTTCAAAATAAGTAATACATTTTGTAATTGTTTATTTTTATTATCTTTGTCACTATATATATGCATGTATCGTATGACACAATTTTATGTAAGAATGGAACACTTTGTGTTTATTGGTATAATTTTGGCAAATACGTGTCCTGGTGTTAGTTTTATTATCAGTCATTTCATTCTATTTTGTATTCAGGTAAAACAGATTTGAAAAGCTTTTTTTTAAAAAAGAAGTCTTCTTTGTTTGATGAGTAAATCTCTTCAGTCTGTCGGTGAGAAATGGATTGATTAAACACCAGGATATCACCTTGAGCTGATCAGACTTGAATGGCATCAACACACACACACACACACACACACACAGAGCTCAGATCACAGAGTTAATATGCAGCGTCCCCTGTCAGCTCTCCACAATTAGTTTTCTTTCAAAAGAAAGATGCTGAACCATCACAAAGGCCTTTTGATCATGAATGAATCTATTGAGCAAACAAGTGTTGATTTTATAAGTATGTCCCTGTTCTGTTCGGCTCATGTGAGCAAGGACACACATGCAATTATCGACCTGCTGCTTCTTTCACTGCCCTGCTGTTCAACAGTTGGTAGAAATTGATAAAGAACAACATGAAACACATCCACAAAGAAGGTGGGAGAAAAATGCAATGTTTTTCTGTCTTTGGGGAGGTTTTCTTTTAACATTTTGGGAATTTTACATTTAACATCCAGGATAAACTATATAATCAGCGAAACATCAGTACAGTCTAATGAATGCTACTACAAGAATAAAAAATCCTACAAAAAGACAAGTATTTACTTAAAGCGGAAACGTGGTTAAATAAAGGTATTAATGGAAAAATGATAATGACCTTTTATTTACTACAATAGCCGAGACTGCTAACAAATTCAATTAAATGGCCCCTAGTCACTCTTTCACAGGCACTCCTTCTCCTTAGGTCACCGCACAAACATGCATGTTGCTGTGCACACACATGTGGAGCGCTGACATGACAAAACACACATCTCTCCACGGTGTATGCACGCAGTCTGTCCCCACAGACAGCACCATTGAGAACACCAATCCAACTGTCTTCTCCAACAACACACGCCCACGCCAGAAGACGGGAGCCGGAGACACTTACTGATTTTCTCCTCCGCTTGGGAGAAAGGGAAGCAACACAGTTGACCCATGGCGCCTCCTTTCCTCTTCTCCCGTTCCGCTCTCCCAGCTGTAGCCCCTGTTTTCCCTCAGCTCCTCGTTCTATGACAGACAGAGAGCGACGGCGTCCTGCTTCTTCCCGATTTTTTATTATTTTTTTCCCTCTTGTTCTGTAGCACTGATTTTACACCCTCAAAACGGCAGACAGACCCGGTGAAGATGGAGGCAATAACAACAACCCAAAACCCCCCCCCCCCAAAAAACAAAAAGCCTCTCTTTCTCTTGTGCAGCCAAAAAAAAAACGCCAGAGCAAGACAGCAGATGCTGGGAGGAAAAAAAAAAAATTAACGAGTGGCTCCTTCCTCTTGCTCTACTTTGCGCTGACACGGGGAGGAGGGGTGTGTGCATCAGAAAGAGGGAGGAAGAGAGAAAGAGAGAATGGAAGAGCTGGAGTGTGTAGGAGACTAAAAGAATATTTTTTTTTGCATTTGAAGTGGCGAACGCGGAGGAGGAGCATGTATGAGTAAGATAAAAATTACATGTGTGTTTAAGTGGACTAGGACAGAGGAGGTGGGATGTAGCATGGGAGTGTTTGTATCTACAACACGCTTCTCAGTGTGGCTGGCATGTGAGCGAGGGAAAGGGAGCGACAGCATATATGGGGAGACAGCAGACACTACTGTGGAAGAGTGTGTGTGTGTGAGAGTGGAGGGGGAGGGGGACTTACAAGCTCCGCCTCCTCATCACAGCCGGCAGCTGCAGCTCTCCACTGCTTTCGACTGTCTTATTTCTGAGACCTACATCTATATCTTGCTGCATTCGAAAGCATCTTAAATAGATAGAAATTTGATTTAAATACTTTTTACATTAAATTCTTAAATCAGTTATATCTAGAAATGGTCAGAAGACAAGGCTAATAATGTTTAGCAACATTCAATATCAACTTAAACGCTAAAATTATTTAAAAAATATTAAACAAATGCTATAGAGGACCTAAACACCTGATTCTGAAGTTAAATGTATCAACTTAACTTTGGACTGCTTGTCCAAAGTCTATCAAAATTGTACGGGTGAATCTGACTGCATTACTTTCTCTATAATTCCCCCTAGAGTAAGGATGTAGCGCATTGCTGTGGCTGCTACAAATCTTTGAGCTGTACTCACCGACACAAATCCAGCTAAAAATCCACCACTGTGTCGACAACATGAGGGTCCTTTAAGACTGGACATCAACAGACATCCTGGCTGATCCAGATGGAAATGGACTAAATAAAACACGACCACTTCTGGCCGACATTAAATTCAGTCCTGAACAATCAGAACAAAAGTAATTTACTTCCAATGTATTTTATTGTCTAAAATCATATTTATTACATCTGATTTATCAGAGTTGTGTCCACTTTTGTGAATATTCACACTAAATACCTACATTTACATCCACCCCATGTTAATTATTCATACATTGGATCCCTTGTGTGTTCTGTGTTGTGCCCACAGTTGTCTGTAAAAAGCTAAAATCTGCTATTATTGTGATGGCCTCTAAAAGTGCGTACAATTGTTTTAATTGTTCAAACACAAAATCCACCTTAATACACTTTAATACGTGCAGTGGAAACTGTTTCAGTGCTACCACAGAACCTAACATCTACAGTCTTTCTTATTTCCACTCTTGGGTGTTCAGCCAAGGAAAATGAATTGTACTCTTGAAGTATTGCTCCTGTGTATTTCAGCTTCCCAAGTTGTATTTTCTTCTGAATATTTTAGATATGCTCGACAAAAAAATATATATAAATAAAATAGAAAATAGGCTCATTGTATGCATGGGGAAATAAGTGGAGTAAACAAGCTGAGTAGGTTTTACTTGCCATTTAGAGAAGGTGTGTTGTCATAAATGCTGATTTTAACCAGTTCACGTTAGTCCGCTAATTTAAAAACTAATGTTTGAATCTGTGATAAACACTGGGATGAACACCCCGTCTGTGCAAGTACTTCTTTACTTTTATTCGTGAGACAGAAGAGTATAAAAATGAATTCCTCTTCCATGATAAGAGCTGACGTTTAGTTTTTATTTTAACATTTTTGTGTTGATTCAAATGTAAAGTCTGTGTAGCCCAGACGGCAATATAACTGTGCAAACAGTTTAGAGGTGAAAATAAACAGATGCTTTAGGTTTAATGGGTTTCTTATGATGAGTGTAATTTTTAATCCACAGTTATTAGAAAAAAAATAATCCAACATTATTGATGTTGATTTTTGGAATTGCACATGTGTTTTAGCTAAAGAGAGAAAACTAGAGTTTAGCTTAATCAATCAAATTTTATATGTATAGCACATTTTAGCAGCAAGGCATATTAAAGTGCTTTACATCATATCAAACACAGAAACACAACCTTAAGGGATTTGTAGAGCAGCCTAATAAATGATGACTGACCAAGCGAGGGTAACGACATGAATTGCTGTTCATAATTTGTTGGCGTGTGAAATGTCTGCACTGGGACCTTTTAAGAGGATGAATAGAGCTTAAGAAACAACTAAAGCACATAGAAAGATGTATTTGTTTATCTCGCTGAATGGGATCGTTTGGGTGCTGCTACTCCCTTTCTGAGAGAGCAAAAATCAATGCAATGGTTACACTGTGTTTTTGTTGTTCTCATGATCTTTCTGTTTGGGATCATGCTCTAGTATTGGCATAAATACGAAGCAGATCGTGAATCTAATGTGTTCATTAGGTCCATAATAATAATTTTTATAAAACATTATTTTAAAAAGTAAAATACTTAGAATGAAACCAAGCACTGTCAGATGAAAATGTGACAAAAAATTATGTTTATTGCTAATGTTTACTTAGAGGCCCTTTTAATTACATTTAAAAGGGCAGCACAGTGGAATGTCTCAGAAGTCATTCCACTATGCATTAGAATATGCAGAAGGAGAAGAAAAAAAACGAGGTTTGCTTTATTTCATGAAGAATATGATGAAAAAGAGAATTCATTTGGTGAAGTGTGGATTGAACAGCCAGACAGCCGGAGCTTAGAGGGCAATGCACATACTTATAGTCAAGGCTGTGGTTGGCAGATTGAAGAGCCAAGTCGAAGAGGGTGTCCTGTGGGTGGCTGGAGAACATGCGCACAATCAAATAATCCAAGGCACTAGCCGTACAGCGAATAACCATCTCAGAATCAACTTTATCACCCTGGTTTGTACACACCAACAAGGAATTTGACTTCGATTCCGCTGCACCCTCAATGCAGAGACATTTAAGTTCAAATATAGACAATTTGGTGACAAACGAAAAGCAATTACATTCATGTGTATGGTATTATTACAAAAAAATAAGACAAAGTTGAATTAGTGTAAATATTAATTGCATTGATCCGAGCACTCTGTTAAGTGTTTATCAGACTGACAGCCAGGGAAAGTGTCTGCGGTGGCTAGTTTTAGTAAAAAGCGCCCTGTGGCGTCGACTCAAAGGTGAAAGTCTAAACTCTCTGTGACCAGAATGTGTGATTTCTGCAAAGATGTTAGTTCCACAAACAGCCAGCAAGATGCTCATTACAGCTCTTGGGGATTGGTTTGCTTTTCTATAACTTCACAGTTTTTACAGAGCCATGCAGAAGCACTGGTGGTATTAACCACCTCGGTGTTATGCAAAACCATTGCTCTTACAAATAATAGTCCAGTGCTCATGGCTAGGGATTCAGCTCGAATCTGACCTTTTGAACTCCCCTCCTTACCTCTGGTGAAGCTGAGATGAACAAAAAGGGCCTCCAGTTATTTGGAAATAGCCAATTCTAAGCATGTTATGTTTGTTTATATGGTGTTAGTGAAGTTTTTGTCGCCTTTTTGCAGCACTGGTTTGATGTATGGGTGAAACTGAAAGCCTCCATTTTCCTGCCAACTAGCTAAGGAAATGTATTGTTCTTGCGAGGACTTACCAGCAGTTGTGCTATACTTTCATCTGATCATACTTATATCAAGGGTTTTAATTCATCTGCCTGTCCACATGTGACTGAGAGATTTCTTGATAGATGCATGTTTTTAAAGCTTTTTTTGGTGTGTTTACCCACAATCCCCGCTTCCTCCCTTTGGTTTACTTGAAGTGGGTTGTTTTTAGGCAGCCCAGAGTTCGACTACACATCCACAAACAAACCGGAGTTTCATTCAACAGGACTGCTGTGAATGCTCATTAAGACTCAAAATTAATATTGTCTTCTAAACGGATTGTGTGATATATTTTTTTAGCACCAGTTCAGTGGACTGTGCAGTTGAGCTTCTATGACTTGTGCAGTTTTTTAAACACTAGTGAAAATGGGATTTAAAGATGCTCAGGGTTCATAACAGCCATCTGATTAAAGATTGAAAGACATATCCTAGTAACACAATTGACAGCACTGTACATGAATGCACAGGACTGGACAGCATTCACAAATGTCAACTGGTGGTATTAAAACCTGAAAAGGTCAAGACAATCAACTAAGATCAATCAGATTTGGCCTCGCAGTGTTCAAGCCTTAGTTTACTTCTTTCTCTCTTAAATGGAACCGGCATAATGCTACAACTGCCTAACATAGTGGTCATTAAGTTTCAGTTAGTCTGGTTGGTACAAATAATCCACCCATAGCACATCAGGTAAATTGTTTTGTGTGTGAGCACCTTTACAGCGTCAGAAACTTCAGACTGCAATCTGGTTCTTTGGGAGTAAAATCCAAATTGATTGTTGAGTGAAAAAGGTTCAAAGTTCAACTGGCAAGTCTTAAGATACTGAGAAACAGATTCATCTGTCTCAGCAGCAACTTTTCCCGCAAACTTTCACCCAACCAAACTGGGATCAATGAATGAATATCAGTAACTGATGAAAGTGGTTGAAATGTTTCCAGTGGGCTATATACTGTAAGGCGAAACTCTCAGTGGACTGGGAAAATAAATGGGACTATCCTCTGCTGGACAGAGCAGGAACGTAATAACGGGAAAACAATCTGACCAGAGCCATGCCAGTCTTTATCTGCCCAGCTGGCTGGAGCCGTTCTTTGTTTTTAAGGGGGAATCCAGAAGTTTTAGACAGAGGAAAGGAATAAAAATCAGGATCCTATCAGGGAGCAGAATGTTTGTCTTTAAAGATGTTTGTTCAGAAAAGGTTTGATGCAATGGGAGGCCATGCTTCCAGAAAAGACTTTAAAATGATAAAAATTCACTAAATATTTACTCAAACATTTGGATTAGAGACCTCCCCGAAACAGAATTTCATTTCTAGTTTTGAATGTTAGTAAAATTAGAGTTCTCATTTAGACTGTCTTTAGCACCTCATCTGGCTAACATCACAGAATCAGCAGTTGCTGTGTATACTCAACAGAAAATATAGCATCTTCTGCTAACTTGAAGATTTCCAAAAGTCTGGAACAGTTCCAAATCATGTATGCTTACTGTCAGATATTGATAGGTCACAAGTGTAAAATGTAATCATTTAGCCTTCCTGTTTGCCTCTGAATGTCTTGTTCTCTCTCGCTCTTCTCAAACCCTGAATGAACCACAGCCGTGTCTTGATATGTTGTTGAGAATATAGTTTGTTTTTAAATTTCATGTTTCACCACATCACTGATACTCAAAGTAAATAGATTTTAAGTTTTCTCTCAGTAACAACTTCTGCACCAAAGAATGCAGCGCAAAATCGTAGGGTTTAGGATTAAGCTTAAGGCTTATTGTTAGGATAAAAAAGATTTTCTAGTTTCAGAGAGGCCAGTCTGGTCACCAGCTGGTGTACATAGCTGCACTGTGTGTGACAATCGACTTAAAGGTGTTACAAACACTAAAGATATGGCTTTTCAGGCTTTTATTCAAGCTCCCCTGGTGGGTCCCCTCAACAGATGTGATAATTACCAGTAGATTTACATTCCACCAGTTGCAGGGATGCTTTTAGTAGCTGCATGTGAACAATCAAGAACTGCTTCATTAAAAAACCTTTCCCCAAGTAGCAGCATTAATGGAGCGTCACAAACAAGAGGTGAGAGGAGGTAAGCAAATAGAGACACCAACACACAACATGCATGGTGGAGCGTTTTCCACTGAGCTCAGCTGTGTCAGATGACCAAGGGGTGCTGGCTCTGACTGAGGCGTTGAACTCACAGCTGCTACCTTAAAGATAATCGCTTTCTTTTCCCCAGATTTACATGCACACAGCTGCGATGATTGCTATTTGTAACATCTTGTAGTCTTGAGATCTGATCCTGACGAGGCCCGATTGATTCACAGTGAACTCATATGTATTCGTCAACAGACACATTTCACCGTCATACACACAGGCAGTCCCTATAATCTCACCAAATCAGTTTATCTGCATTCTAAAAAAACATTTTACCCGTAAATATTTCTTCCCAACCTGAAAAAAGGTGCTAAATGTTTTGATTTCCAATTAGGTGAGAAGTAGAGGGCACCTTTTAGTGTGCTATTTTATATTTAGAAATGAAGATGGCCAGAGGAGACATTGCAACAGTATTGTCTTTGTTTAGCAAACACGAACACGATCAGTGCCTCAGTATTTAGTCACAAGTCAGGCTGTGGACATAACAACTGCATCAGTCAGATAACAGTGGCTCCAGTATCCGGTGTAATGGTCAATACCGGAATAATTAAGAAAAGAAAATTAAATGTTCATATACACCAAGAAACATAACATGCATCAACCATAATGGGTTTTCATGAAAAACCTGGAGCCTCCTGTGTGTATGCTATGGCCACAGAAATGTCGAGGCTAAATGTGACATGCCAGGCACTTAGCATTCCCAAAGGAGTCCCTCCCCCATAACACTGAATGTCTGGAATAACAATGAAAAGCAGAGCTGCTTAAATTGGAAAACACATCCAACTATTCATATGCCATATTGCCAAAGGTTTTCAGTCACTTGCCTTTACGCGTTCATACTTTTTTATGACACTGCATTTTGCTGCCTAATATATTTTTCAGTGTAGTCCAGAATAAGGTGTTAAACAAAATTCAAATATTGGGAACAAGAGTGTGCAATCAACATCTCAACACTTTCTCATAATGTTCAGAGACGGTGCTTTGTGGTCAATAATACAGATTGCATCTTGATACGCTGCCAACAGTCTGATACATCAAAAATTGAGAACCAATAAATCACCAGCTCAACATATTTAAATTGCTCAAGCAATCCTTAGCAATGATCTAACAGAACTGATTCAATTTGATGTGATATGATAAAACAACAGAATTCTTCCTCTAGGTATCTAGCCTGCATCTCATACACTAAAGTATTTCTTCAGTAAATAGTTGATAATAATATGCTTATTGCAGAAAAAAAACTACACTGGACTGACTAGGTCCTCAAAACTCTGTGTTAAATTGCTAAATTTGCTATAGTTGCAGTGGTAGCCACTGGTGAGACAAACAATTCTGCAGACCGGGAGAGACAGCAGAAGAAAAATCTTACAGTAGTTTATTCACTATTTTTCCTCTGCGCATGCTAAATTTCAGTGACGCAGACATTAATAAACAAAATTTTTGTAGACAGTTAAAAACTACGTCTAATTACGATTACCACAGAGATGCATAAATTGGCACAAATTGCTTCACTTTCATACATGCACAGAAAATTGAATTTTATAAATATTGGGAATCATTTGGAAATCTCAAAATTAAAATACATCTGCAATCTTGTCCTTTTAAGTGTTAGCAGAAATTCTTTCTTGCTGTGCAACACCAAGTGCTTTCACACTCAAGGTTTATGATGCCCTTTGATATAAATAAACAATGATTTTTTTTCATGATACAAAGCGCTTAAGTGTCTTCTGTTGTATTCAATTTAACAATATAACATTAACAAATCTTTCTTTTATCAAACAAAGAAAGGAAACAGCCGGTAGTAATTTTGATCAGATCTTGTTGAAAAAGGTAAATATTCTGAGACACGGCAGCTTTCAATGTAATTTCCTGATTGGTGCATCTCCTGGATTCCTAACTGAATTTCTTGTAATCATGGGTTTTCTTAAAAAAAAAAAGAAAAACAAAGAAAACTTGTAGAAACTGTTCAAAACTAATTCTGTTCAGGAATTGGTAAAATAGTATAAAACTGCAAATGTTTCTTTCTGAGAGGATGACTGTCTGTAGTTTAGGGAGCTCAAACAATGAAGCATTACCAGCTGAACTGGGAGTTATTTTCCCAATGTGCACCTTGTCATGCTGCTCACTCGCCTTAAATCAGGGGAACCTAATGAAATGCATCATTCTTCAACACAAACCTTCAGGCTTTACAGTGTTCATTCAGATTCTGTTGAACAAACCCACACTGAGCTCTGAGCTGCTTTGCTCTCTGGAGTATTTCATGCTTCTCTGATCGTGCAGTTTTTACGCCTCAGGAATTTTCCTGCTAGCTCCTGGTAACTGCCGTCTTTTCCATGGTGTTTGGATTTTTTTTTTAAACTTTGATCTGTTTTATTTACACTTTCTGATGCAGGTGTTATATCATGATGAAGATAAAATAAACCTTTAATCAAACCCAGATTCAGTCTTGCTTAGTTTGCTGCTTGTTGCGCTGATTCCTTTTTATTTGTGTCCTTTAAATATCAACCTTCAATTTGGTCATCTGTTTAACGTCACCTTCACTCAGACTCAATTTTCCCTCTCCGTAAATCTCGCCAGCCTGTTTGCCCCTTTACTCCGCAGAGTCTTTTCAATTTTGCTTCTTCTGCAAGGTCTGTCTCCTCTGCTCTGTCTTTTCTATCCCCTTCCAGTCTCATTTATCTGTGCTGTTTATCGCATTTCTTATTCCGCCCTTTTCAATCTTTCTAACTTGTCTTTCCATACCTCCTTCTGCTCAGTTGGTGACATCTTTCTTTAACCCACGTCTCTCTCCCTTCGTTCTTCCTCCCTAATCTCACCCCACGGCGCCTCCTCTGCGCAACATAAACCCCTGGTAAGGTGTCAGCCGCATATTGTTTACCTCATTTATCCGCTTTTTAAAGTAAAAAAATTGCTGTGAGAAATTCCTGACAAAGACTACTCAGCACTATATCTAAAATTACAAACAATATGTTGGCTTTGGTTAAATGATTTGGCTTCTTTTGTTATTTCTCAATTATTCTCATGCGATTCTCAGGAGCATCCCAAATGTCATCAGCTCTCACACACTAACGCTGCCAGAATTCCCTGGACAGTTACCTTCTATATTTACCACACATTAATTACAAATTAACCTCATTCCCCAAGCAGATTTGCTAGCTGCAATACACAGGAGAAAACACCTTAAGTAGACTAGTCGTTCAACCCAGAGACCATGTGACATCTTCTGCTCCCCAATTACCAACAAACTTGTGTGTGTGAGGAAAAAAAAGTAGTGTAAACATGGTCTGTCTATTTACCAATTACAGAAGCCTGTTTATTT
This sequence comes from Xiphophorus maculatus, assembly GCF_002775205.1. Taxonomy (NCBI): domain Eukaryota; kingdom Metazoa; phylum Chordata; class Actinopteri; order Cyprinodontiformes; family Poeciliidae; genus Xiphophorus; species Xiphophorus maculatus. Next base: position 14,506,688 of record NC_036457.1, on the reverse strand, counting down.
CAAGGCCTCCATAATTAATCAGACAATAAACTAAGCCTTGCATTCCAGTATAAACAAACCTTAGTGTTGATGACATGGGATCAAAAAAGACAAATAATAAATGATCCTACAATATGGCTGAAATAATCAATTCTGACTATGGCTGCAGAGAATAAATCGAGACACCCCACCTTACACACAATGTATCTCAAGACTTTCCATCAGCCACAGTGGAAATGTCAAACATAAAGCAGAGTTTACATGAAAAACAGCAGTGTAGGGTAGTAGTGAAGATATATCAGGTATACATTGAACTGTTAGAAAGATTATTTTTGCTCATTTTTCATTCATACCAAATTAATTTTAACAAGACCATTTCTAATTATTTTTTTCACAACCTTTACCGATACAGGTGCGTGCCATGGAGATACGACATTCAGCTTTTCCAAGAAACATGCTTAAGCCATCATTTGATATAAAACAATAAAACATTTTCCCAAAAAATCATATAATTTTTTGTCCCTTAGTGACAAATCCGATTTGAAACAATTGCTTAAATGTTATAGAATACAACACAACAAATCATGTTGTGTCCAGCTGGGCAGATTAAATAATTAAGAGCAGGGTACGATTTTTATCAGTTGTTCTAAATAAAATAAAAACCTTTTTTATCAACTTGATTTGTTTTTGTAGAAATATATTTCAAACGACAGAATACACCTAAATATTTTTCATTACATAATATATATTTTTTCTTTTTAATTGTTATTAACTGAAAACTATATAGTAAATACATTTGGTACGCATCAACTGCAACATCAATATTTGTGATGGTAAAATATTCTGAGTTTGGAAGTGCATTTTTTGCTGTTTTTTTATTAACTATATGTTAATAATGAACATTCATGTCAAAAGCAATACTGTACATGAAGAGTACTGGAACTACTACTTCTATGCAATATGGTAGATGTTAAAGTGCTTATTGTGCAAATTTACACATTTTTAAAATAGTGTGTGCAAATTATAGCCCTTTGTTTCCAAAGGTTCCCGTGAAAGGTTAGGAAGTAATCCACCTTTGCCTTTCTACTAGTCTGCAAACACATTCAGGATCCCCCATTAGAAGCGTTAGGCCTCATAATCTGAAACTGCTCATTATTTTCAAAAACATGGATAATTAAAAGAAACCCCCTTGACTGCCTGCTTACACATTCTGACTCCTGAGCAAATTCAGTTGGTGACCTTTGCTTTAACACATTAACACTTAAAACTTTCAATAGGGTAAAGGTTCAGTGGTAATTGATTTGTTTCATAGTCTGAACCTCATTTTCCTTCCAGCTGATTAGAATCAGTCAAAAAAAAAAAAACTATGCAAAAATCTATGTTTGTAGCCAGAGTAGTGTCAAAATGACTAAGAAATGTACACGGTTTAGTTCTAGCCCTTCGTTTGCAAAAGCAGTTAAATTATTTCACACCGTGGGCAATATTTAACTGTCTTTTGTCATCACTTTCCTGTGAGATTTCTTTCATATTCTGTATGTCTCCAGAGGGATATTTGCTCTCTGATATGCAAATGATTATAGTGATTCATCTGGATTTTTGGCCAGTGAGCAGAAAATGACTGCTGGCAAAAGATTTTAACAGAGAAAAAAAAAATACATCAAGCAGTACAGTCTTTGCAAGCGTAACCTCGTCTTAGTTAAATACTAAAATGCCACAGAGCAAAGAAGCAGCTTCATTAACAAACATTTGCAGCTGTGATGCAGTTTGGAAGCATTAATGCTTAGATACAGTTTCTGTTGTTTCTGGATAAGCAGCTGTGAGTGTGACCATTTCATACTGTAAATGCCAGCAGGCCGTGACAGCAGCCACACGTATCATTTTCCTGAAACGGTCTCACCCACGCAGATCAGCTGAGGGTGTCGGATGGGCCATCTGGAAGAAAAAAACCTGTACCGTCAAGACTACGATGTTTGGAAATTCTGAAGTTCCTCTCACTTAAAAAGCTCTCCTTCCCAGAGAACAACGATTTGTCCGGCAAAATCGGAAAATCAAACTGTTTAAACATTCCTTACATTTTACGTAACAAGCGGTGTTGTTGCTGACACAATAGTGATGGTTTCCTTGTCACACACATGCCTACACAATGAATCATCTACAGTTTCTTAGCTTACACATCGCTATCACATTCCTACAGAGCAGAGTGGAGAAAGAGAACAGAAAGAAACTTAAATATTCCTCCTCAGAGTGCTCTGGCTTTAAAACCTTTTATGTCCCGTTTGACGCTGACAAAGAAAGTCTGGAGGTAATTATGCCAAATCCCTGCATGTCAAACATGGAAAACTTAAAGTTTATTAGTATAAACAATACATCTTGAGTTGTTGTTGTAATATTCTCCTTATATTCTGGCATCCCCTTCATCATACAACCCTGAACTATTGGACAGTAAATAACAGACTCTGTTGTGGATTATGTTTTACAGGATTACAGGATTAACATGTCTATAAGCACAATCAGACACTGTCCACTGGGATTCACCACTAAAAGCCTTAGTAAACCTCACTGGCTTCCTGTTAGATATAAGGGATGTGTTGGAGTCTGATGCTGTCAAGAATCAGTGCATGCACACTGCTTTCTAAACCATCTTTCATGTTTCCACCACTTGCATTGATGTTTCTATAACCACGTATTACATCATTAATTTAATCTTTGAAACTACTCTACACAAGGGATGTCTACTATCTGATGGTCTCTTAATTGACATTCTAAATTTTATGTCTGCCTCAATCCCAGCAAAATGTGTGGTTGCAATTTGCTCTACTGGTTTTATAAAAAGCTGCTTTTATACTGCTATCTTGCAAAATTGTGTTACAGGCCATGTGCCCCACAAAGAGCAGCTGTAACACTTGATGTTGAAATTTAAATTGTTCAAAGAGAAACTGCTAAGTTTACAAAGAAGAAAAATAATTTTTTCGAGAAGGTTTGCTCACACACAAAGAACTGGAACTGCCCTGAACAATGTGAAGGCTTGAATTTAAATGAGTCATATCAAGTATAGAGTAAAGCAGCTAACATTAGCCAAAAACTTTAGCAAACTTACTCCACAAGATTGGATTGTCACAAAGAGCGTAAAATGAGAGCTTATCTAAGCCTGTGCTTGGATTTCTAGAGTAGCATATGTACAGTTTGAATTATACAAACACTGAACGTACATTTTGTAAGCTCTTCAACAATATCTAACACACAGCAGACTGAAGATCGGTCATTAACATTGATCAACTGGGATTTTTCTCTCGATATAAAACAAAATTAAGTTTTTCTGATTTAAACTACTCTATTTAGCAAAGAAGAAACACATCAATCAAAAGTAAAATAAAAACATAGTAATTTAGAAAAGCATTTCTTCATTTCCAGGTCTTGTGCCAGATTGACTTGAAGCTGCCCTGTAGGAGAGACACTGCTTTAAACTATTTACAGTATGATCAGTTTCTTGGGTAAACTAGTTGAACTATGTATAAAAGAATCACTTTTTTTATGGTTGCCTCGTGATTTATTTTGTGTCAGCCGTGAAACTACAGAGTGTTGTCTGAACAAAGGCCCTCCCAAGGAGAGAGTGATGCCACATACTGCTCATCATGTGTTTTGGCCTCAGTCTATGGACATTTAAAGCCCAACTGTGAATGCTGGCCTCTTTTAAGCCAAGGGACTTTTAGAATGCTGAATGCTTTCTTTTTCACTGCAGTACTTATGCCGCTTTTAATTAAAAGTGAAACGAATAGTCCAAGTTTTTTTAAATGTTGGGTGCAGCCCAGGAACTCAATCAAGATATGGAAGAACCGTTCCTGTAGAAGCTGCTGCTTCTGTAGAAGCTGTACCGATCATTTCTGTCTGATTTCAGTTGTCTTCCGCGTGTCCGAGTGAATAAAAACATGGATTCTTTCACCATCATTTATCGCCTTTATCCTGACTCAGACACAAATAGTGCAATCTCAAGTAAAGGTGGCAGAAAGCAAGGATAACTGCTCCTTACCCTTAATAGGAACAAGTTGAGGCTCATTACAGGGGAGATTCTGGGTATATCCCAACAAGAATAAGTCTCAGCACCTGCTGAGAAAATTATTTCCATTAACTCGCCTTAAGAAAGGTTTCAGCTTCCACCCAGAGCAGGGGTCTGCAACCTGCAAGTCTCAAGCTCCTTTATAGAAGCTCTGCAAAGTTCTGGTCAGGAGTAACACTGAAGCAAATTATGATTATCATCAGGTACATGTATAGCATTACTGTGACAGAACAGCTTGAATAACTGGCAAGAAAAAAGACCTCTGAAAACACATGGAGGCCTAAAGGAGGAAAATCATTTGTGAAGAGCGATATATAAACAAAACAAAAAAGTTGTAGATTTTTGCTATGAAAAACAAGTAAACAAAACATTTAAATTAGTTATTGATAGTTATCTCTATGTGACTTCCACTATTATATTACCCAAGGGTTGTACAGCAGAGATCACATTTAAAAAGTAGCAAAAATATTCAGATATGTCATCAGTTGCTTCTTTTTTAATTGTTAGGATTGTACAAACTTATTTAATATTATTTCCACTGATTCTCATTTCAGGAGGGTTTTTGTTGTTCTCAAAAAAGATCCTAAGAGCGCAAAAGAATGCGGGAGCATGCCAAGTATGAATTCTGATGTTTTACATCTTACTAATCCTTTTTAGCATTAAGAACAAACGAGTAATACTCACTTCTGTCAAATTATTAGATCCTTTCAAATTACTCTTTGTGTATTTTTGCTACACAATGGTTACTTTTTTCAACTCACTGTGCTTGTTGTTCTTTCTTTTATTAGCTTATTTTCTACCTACTTTCTATCTACAAATAGAGTTTTTACTCTCGCCACATGCTTGATAAAAATGAGGTTTTTATTCGACTGGGCATCCTTAAATTGCTTTAACTATTAGAATTAAACTGAAGTTTATTGTACTTGTTTGAAATTTTGAATTGAGTTTGACAACAAGAGAGTTAATCTAGACTGTTTCGAAAAGAATCATTCTGGATTCTACATAAAGAGACATTCCTGGAACCTGTCGTCAACTAATGACACTCAGAACTTCTGTTTGCTTAATCTTGCCAAAACAACATATCCAGTGCTTTTTCTTCTTCTTTCTAAATCACTTACAGTTCATTTTAAGTTAATTTGACAACTTCTGGAGAAACGATGGGATGAAAATTGTACAAAAGTATGTTTATCTGAACAATTCACTTCACTTCTACCACACTTACACACAGTAAGAATTAGCACTGTTTGCAAACTCTCCAGTTTATCATCCTCTGCTGCAAAACAGCAGAAGTGCAGACGATTTTCAGCTTTAAATATGCATGTCTTGTTTTGGGGAAGCTCTTCGCAAAAACACGAGCTTCCTTTTGATGAAGGGATGTGTGAGGTAAACATCCCTCTGCTCTGTTTCTCACTCCCACACACATACACACTGCCACTCTCCTGTAAAATCCAGTGATCCACGAAACACCGTGACAGCCCACTTCTACTGAAACTGACAGCTCTCTGTCACTCACACACCCCCACACCCACAGCTATTAGTAAACTTGACAGTGGAAAAAAGGAAGCACCATTTTGCTACTCTTTATCAACCTGTGATAGTCGGTGTGAATAACACGTTGATCCTGTTAACTCGAATGAAAGTGACAATTTACATTTTCTACACTTTATTTTATTATTTAAAAGTCAGATGCTGTTTTTCTTACTTAAGGCTTAAATTGCATGCCTTAAGTAAGGCCAAAACCAAATAAATAATTTGGTTTAACTAAATTATGATCTATTTTATTATATTTTAAGCAGAAAAGCAATAGTTATTCATGCAAATAAATAACATGTTGATTATCTTTACCTACTGTTAAGCATAAATAGCAGTAGGTAAACCTCTTGTTAAACCTAATAGTAATTTGCACTTGTTTATTGTGGAGAATATCATTTTTTATTTGTTTGTTTTATCCTTTTACTTTGGACCGTTTTTGTGTCTGGAACAAAGATATGAAGATGATGACAACACCAGTGAGTTATGAAGCTGATATTAGTTGCTTAATTAGTCATGCTAACTGCTGGGGTGGGGGCTGCAGTCAGCTGCATAATGAAATTGACCTTCTTGTTCACTGTAGTTTCAAACCAGTTTTACTTTAATAAGAGTGATGGATGGCGCTCATTTAGTTCCCACATTGCAGTGGTCTTTAGGATTTGCGGTCAGAAATATTTTAACAGTCAAATTTGTCTTTTTTGTGCCAAAAAACTGGAGAAACTACTGGAAGTGTGCAGAAACAGGTGGGGGAGGGACCGCACTGTGTTACTCTGTGTCCCAACAAGATGTTCCAACAGCAGGGAAAAATGACTGCAGTAATGATGCTGGTAAGTGACCTGTGACCTGTAATTAGCATATCATGAAGCTGTTCCTTTATTTCTGTAATTCAGATTATAAGTAATGCTTAATTTAGAAATTAGAATAATACAAATTTAAAAACTTTTTTTTTAAAGAAAATAAAACTTCAATAAAATTTTGAAAATGATGTTATTGAAATTTTATTGAAAATCCCTTTCAAAATTCAGAGGACTGCTGGCTTCATGATACCTCCACATTTTTCAGGGAAAAATGTAAAACCTTTTCATACTTTCAGTCATTTAGAATGACAAAATATCAGCATTCATTATTCATTTAAGGCAAATGCAGGTGCAGCATGAAGGCCCTACATATGGTGCCAGCCAAAATCTGAGACTGGATGGAAGGAGATGAAATTGCTAAAGAAGTTGCATCCAAAAATGTTACTAGAAAGTTCGGTGGAAGGAAAAAGCATTGTACCAAGAGGGAAAACTGCATCCATGAATAAACCCATTAAAGAATTTTGAGAAGAATCACAAGGAATGGATAGCGGCCACCCCACATGGACGCATCCATGATAAGGGCTACAACTGTTGCATTGCTTGTATTAAGCAACTCCAGAACCAAATACAAAGTGAGAAGCTTATTATTCTCTTAGGGTAAAGAGAATAATGAGAGCAGAACGGTTGCTCAGTGATCATTACTGTATCTTACATGAACATATTTCAGAGTGTAAATCTTAAAATTACACAAATACGTGAGGTATTCAAATTTTCCCAGAGACTTATTTGCATCAAGCAGCAACAAGTTGACAGACATAAATTGTTCAAATACATCAATCTGTTGCATTTAATCTTTACCATATCCCGCAATCACTTTCTGAGTCTTGCAATATTCACTTTTAATAAGACCCACATTTATTGGAAAAAAAAGCATATGGTCCAACTGTGAATTATGGCTACATGCTTTAGCAACAAATCAAACTTTAGGACCTGCTTACAGGAACACATATGGACGGACAAATGTTTTGTACCCATTATGTAATGAGTTGAAAAAACTGAAATTCATTAACAAGCTGCTCAGTGAGTCACCGAGCCTTCAGGCTACATCTACTACATCAACAACACACTGCTTCAAAATCTACATAAACACATGTTGAACCTACAAAAAACGACTTTATTTCCTAAAGCACCACAGCTGTAACTCACACACCTTCTGTACTAGTTTCATTAGCCTGGCGCTTGTATTTTACAATATGACCGGGGTTTACCATACAGCACTGGCAGGGCGGTAATGAGCAACTGGGAAGCAGAGTCTGAAATGGAAATGAGCTCCAGAGTAACCCCACCGTGCTCCATTATGCCAGTTTGTCTTACGTCTAACCTTTGATGCCCATGTGAGCTTAAATGGTGTTTAAAAAACATGACTCCATGAAAACTCTCCCAATCAAACGGTCACCTGGCTACCGTGAGGAACAAAACAACCTCCAGGTTTACCAACCCTCTGCAACATAAATCAGTCCAAGCTTCACACGTTATAATGAATAACAAATACAGACGACGGCTCAGCTTCAGTGATAGAGATACAAATGGAGGCAATTAAATCCAAAAACAGGGTGCTGTGAGACAATTTTACCCTTTCATATTAAAACCTACATGGACAAGGAAATTCACAATCCTATATGCAAAGTGACAGCGCCCTCTGGTGGATCTGTAAAGAACCCCAGATTCACACTGTGAGTGCTTACCTAGTTGTAGTGAAGTCTCGGTGTGGTAATATCCGTCTTGCTGCTTCTTTTTTAACATGGAACACAAATCCAAACGCTCCACTGTCTGGTTTCCAAAAAATCTGCGGGTTAAAGAAAGATTGTACATCAGTTTTTACAACCATCTTAAAGCAATCAGCAACAAAAACAAGTGACACAGACGTGATTAGATTTGGTTTGCGGCGTTAAAACATTTGACACTGTTTAAGGGCCCCCCCTCACACCAGATTAAGATTTCACCATAACACAAAAAATCCAAAAAGTGGATCCTCTGCAGGAATTTGGAGAAGTCCTCCAGAACACATCCAGCTATAGTTCCATAGTCAGGCGTTTTGTACATAGAGATCGGTGTGAGCTGATCTCCCTGTGGTTGTGACCCCTAGCAGCACAAACTACTCCAAATTGCGCATATAGACTGCTCACTGGTTGACAGAAATCAGGTTTCCTGTCTGCAGTTCAAAGGGATAATGTAACTGTCTAAATACATTTTGGCATCCTCTTTAAAGGGCTGATGAAAGAGAAGGAACATGTGTGATTATCTGCTCATTGAATAAATAATACATTTACATAATTGTAAAGACAGCTTCAGACTGCGTACTGGATTAACTTCCTACTGGAATTTGTTTTTCCAAATTTGCCAAAATCCAACAGAGATTGCACGGACAGAGTCCAGGACACCTCGCGACCCTTTAAATCCAGCATGAAGATGGAAACAGCATAAATTACTGCAATCTAATGAGCCAGTGTTAATACCCACAAAATCCAATCAAACAAAATCAATGCACCCCACTGCTTTGGTATTGGCTGTTTACAGACGAATGGAGTACTCACTTGCTTGTGTAGTCAGAGTAAAGGCCTGGTTCCACTCGTTTTATTCCCTGGTGGAGATAAGAAAGTAAAAATAGTTCTTGGTGAATAAATCATCCGTTTTATGACACTTGCATCCTCTTGGTAACACAACAGTGACATTGTCTGGTAGGCGCCAGACAGGAAGAGCTTCCATCAAAATGTCAACAGGATGAAAAACATAGATGCAGTCCTTCCTGTGTCACTTCTATTCTAACAGAGACATTTCTTTTTGCTTCTTCTTTTTCTATCAAATTCCCACTACTGAACATGGTATTTACATAACGACACATATTGTGATGTTCTTCTTCCTTATTCCCTGCAGTGATCTGAGATGAAGATGATGGAACAAATCTATATTCACTTAAACGTAAAATGTAGGTGTAACAAGAGCAAACGTTATGCAAGATAAACGTTTCAAAAACAACTGAAAGGAAGGTTTGGTCATAAAAGACTTATTTAAAAGTTTATTAGTGAGTTGTTGTTTTTTTAACAATAAAAAATAAGAAAAACTGGTCTTGATGGGAGAAAACTGAAATGAAAACAAATAAATTTTTTTTGCTTTTTCTATATAATGTTTGTTGCAGGTTCATGCCTGAAATCGGAGTTTTGATGCTCTTGACAGCTTCATGATGGTGAGGTGGGGCTCAAAGTCACGGCAGTCTCCCTGTAGGAGACCTTGCTCCTCGAAACGTCTGTGCACCAACTCTGCAACACACGTGAAAGATATGCGTTTTATTTTCCCCTAATTCAGACTTTGCTGCAAAATTATTATAATAATAATAATAACAACTGGAAAGTAAAGTAAAAACAATTAAGACAATAGCTTTACTGCCAATATCAAAAGGAGCAATGTTAGTTCACAGGTAATGGAAAACACTATACTGTAGGCAAATCACACAAAAGATAAGACAAAAAAAAACTAGTAAACAAATAGGCTGCAAAGACAGATAAACACATGCAGAAAACAAACACCCACCAACTGATGAGGTTTAGTGGAAAGCTAGAGAGGTATTTTTAGAAGAGAAACTCTGCAGGGAGAGAAAGGTTAGTATATAATCAATAACAGCAGTGGAGAGAGCAGACAGGATGACAAGAGGCCCTAACTTGCTGTCTTATCCTTCATTTGTTCCAGCTGCTACATGGAAATTCAGTTTAAGATTAAAAACAAAAATACCAGCCTCTCTTCTTCTACCAACCATGTTTTACCTTGTATGCACGATGCTAAGATCTAACTTGTTTGAAATGCTCCTGCATGCAGAACCTCACAAGGATACAAATACTTCAAAACCTCAACTTTTGGTGGTAGTTAGCATAATGAATTGTATCACACAAGGAATGTTTATGCTGCACTCAAAACATTTGACAAGACTAATGACTTGTCAAAACATTTGACAAGTCATTAGTGAAATTATTTCTTTGCAAAATTTTCAAAAAATGCAGGAAGAAGTTACGTTTTATAATTAACCAAATGGATTTGGTCAGATAGTCTAAAATAATTAGTACCTGATTTTGAAAGGTAACACGCCAGAGAGGAAAATGCGATGTAGAGTAGATATGTATGGAAGGCAGGCAGACTCTCATTACTGCTATCAATATATAATAAAATTTTTTAAATTATGGTTTCAAAACCACAACAATTTGACATCTCCTACTGTTTAACACATTTTTTCATTAAAAGGGCAGACAAAAGAGTGAGTAATTTTCTCTGACTGTATCGAGGATAAAGAAACACAGCACCACCTTAACAAACCTGTTGCTGCTCACCAGGATAAAAAAAAAAAAAAGCTACAAATTTTCAGTTGCTCCCAACAAAAGACAAATCCGACGATTCGGAACCCTTTCTGCTTGTCAAAAACACAGATGTGCATAGAGTTGGAAGTAAAGAAACATCCATTATTGCTGTGAATAAACCAGGTTTTAAAACTACAGCACGGAAGCTCAACACAGCATTTCTCTTAAGTAGCAGAGTGCAGGCTAGCTAATAATAGCTTATTATACTCATCTTTATCTATAATGAGGATGGAAAAAAGGGGAAAATATTCTGCACACTTAAAAGCTAGAATATTAGTAGCATTTGCCCAAATATGGAGCAATGCATATTGCTTCCAGGAGAAGTAAATATCCTGGATGTGAAGCTGAGAAGTCTTACACAAGATATAAAAAATACCTGGACCACTCCAAATAAGACCTTTAAAATTAAACAAAAAAGAAAAAGGTATAATAATAATAATCTAACATCTCAAGGATGGAAAGCTTGTAAAGCTTCCTTATTGTGTGTCATACATGTCCAAGTTTCTACTTCATGAAAACAATCCATATTTCTAAATAAACTGAAGAGTGCAGTTTTGAATTTAGAGATTATTCTTGTTTTAGCTTGTGAGCATGCCGGCCTTACAGTCAGAATTCTCTTAGAAATGTTGGCTTAGCATTTCAATTACAGGTACATATCCAAATCATACATTCAAACAAATTTTTGACATAATATATATATATATATATATATATATATATATATATATATATGCAAAGATCGAAAACCAAAGCTTTAAACACACTGAGAAACACACTGAATTACTCATTCTATGATTAGATGTAATTAGTGAGGTGTGTTAAAGCTCTGACTTTGTTCCCAGGTGATCAAGTTCAGATTTTACCCTTTAAGTCCCAAAATGCTAAATTTACCTCAAGCCACCTAAATTAGTCTAAATATGTCTGTCACACAGTTAACTTATTAGACTTAACTTATCATTAAAATTATTAGCATAGATGACAAACAGCTGCAGAAACAAGCCTGACTTCAAGCATCCCTCCAGAGAGCACAACAAACAAAACCTATCACATTAAGGCTTAATGAAGCACATTCCATAATAATAGAGACATAATTCCTAATTAGCAACCTTCACACTTCTGTGACTGCTATGCAGAAGTGTTGATAACAGACTCTGACCTGCAAGGCTGTCCAGTGTGTGTCTGTGTTCTCCGCCGTCCAGCCCAACAAACACCACCTCCTTCCTGAAATGACGGATTCCCGAGAAGGGCAGCACCAGGTCCCGCCCCCCCAGCAGCTCAGCCACTGACGACTCAGCCTGAGCCAGCACGGCAGCCGCACTGAGAAATAAGTAATAATAATAATACCCACGTCAGTACACACAGAGCAGGTCGCCACCTAATCCTCCCCCTCTCTCCCTGCCAGGTTACGTAATAACATAAGTTATTAAAGACAAAGTCTTCCTCATGCAGATTTTGAATATGTATCTCTGCATGACATGCTGTGGAAACATACTGAGATGGATCAGCTTCAATCTGAGCTGCTCATTTTTATAATAACACTCACACAGGGCAGCTTTTACTCCCCACATCAGTACAAAACTGGTAGCATTTTAGCTGCATTTAGTTTATGCAGTTTATTGAATATTTCTAATTAAAATATTTTGATAATAAATATGCCAAAAAATGTGCAATTAACTAGGTATTAAACGTAATTTTCATTAAACCCAAATTTTCGTAAATATGAACTTAGCTGTCTTTATATTGTCTCCAAACGTTCCTAAAACTAAAGGTTTGGGGGTTTTACTGGTAGTTTACACCTCGTTTAAGAACCACTTGATCCAGCTGAACCTGAATTTAAAGTAATGACCCAATTTTAATTATGTGAGTATTCAATCAGTTAGTGCAAAATCAAAATACTGAAGGACAAAATGTCAAAATCAAGGTGTGATTGGCAAATCAAAGACAAAATGAGTCCGATTACCATAAATCAATGTCAAAACCCAGTTTTAAAAACTATTTTAGAAATGAAGGATGGAAAAATGTAAAAAAGTCAAATATTTATCCATCCTCTACTCTCTTCTCTCTTTTTTTTCCTTATCTATACCTAGATAATCATAAAAGAAAATTCCATACTTTTTCTGATATCACAACATTTTGCCAATAATTACTGGAATGCTTAAATGGCAGACTTGCATTCAGAATGGAAAAAGGGCAAAACCACTCAGTTAAATAGAACCTCAGCACAATACTGCACGTATTACACAGATATACATGTTGGCTTAAATTCATCTGATGGGTCTCTGTTTGATTACATTTCAGAGTAGAATATGTTATTAGACATGCGTGTGCGCTTTTAGATAAAAAAGGACAGTTGAAGTCACAATCCCTGAATTTGGTTAATGTTTCCCCTGGTCTCTACCATTACTTCACATAATCCCTGGGTATTAAATCCTCTCTAAACATCATCTGTTAATTAGGTAAGCAGCCCTGCTGCACTGGAGGAAACTGAGACAGAAAAATCAACAGAGTGATGTCACAAAAACTTGTTTTCTTCATCAACATTATCAATTAATTCACTCCAGTATGGTAAAAATAACAATTTCCTCAATGTTTTGCATTCAGATTTCTAATCATTTCTTATTTTTACTGTAAATTGCTTTAGATTTTTTACTTTATTTTCCTGGAAAGCATTTAGACTCACATAGTGTATGATGAAACATAAACCTTGGTGTGTCTTCAAATCCATAATGTTGGAACTAATAGTTGTGTTTTTCTGGAAAGTTTTTATGCTCAATTTTTAAATGTTGATGCACATTAATGAGAGATAACTCACAGCTCTACTTGCTCCTCACTGGTCAGATGAGAGACCAGTAGTGTGATGTGAAGGGTCGGGACTGGGATCATGGCTTTGGCGAGTCGGGGCTCCTGCTGAAGTATGGCCTCTTGCACCTCTTTCACAAGTGACTTTATCTGCCATTGGGAACATTTGCTTTCAGTTACTGGCAACAGAAAGACGTTTATTTACTCTGACAAACACAAAATTTACTCCTGGAAATTAAATATCTACTTTACTATGTACAATATGAGAGAGGATGCTGTAGAAAGCAAATGAGAGAGCTATGAAATTTAACATTTTAATTCAAACAAAATACACAATTATTTAAATTGAGCTCTCATTTGTGGTCACAATATAGGTATGTTTCAGTTCAAATACTAGATACAAACTAGTCAGAAAACGAAAATAATCTTTATAGACATAAAAAGACAGTATTTATTTTTCTACTTAAGCAGGGTGTTTTAAGTGTACACCTAAGCATTATAGACAAACACAAAAATATATGGAGATTAGCGCCAATTTCAGGTTTTCCTACCTGAGTGTTGGTAATGGGAATGGAGACAAAGTAGTTTGGTCTTTGGCTCTCTTTCTTTTTTCTCTTCTGGTCACCATCCTCCTCGCTGTCCATTCTGCCCCCTATGTCTCCTCTTTTTCTCTTCCTCTTTTTCTCAGATGTCTCTGGCGTGGGAACTTATGTGGGGACACATATGAGGAGATTACATTAAACTGAAAGCAGTCTGCGGTCCAGCAGGTTTTAATTCAGCCAGGTAAACGTTAGTGTAGTCAAACTGACATAGTTGAAGAAAAGCTAAGGTATACATACAGCCAAGCTCTTTCCATGTGGTGGGACTGGTCAGAGCAAACGGAAGCTCTGACATTAAGTTGGCAGAAGCTTCAGCTGATTTTAGCTTCCTCCTCATCAGCTTTAGCCTCTCTCTCCTCATCTTCCTCTTTGATTTTTTTTCACTTGACACTGCTGGAGCTGCAGATAATAAACATATAAAATGCATTATAAAAACACGTAGCCTTTAAAAAGTATTGTTGCATTTTGCTTGACCACACAGAGGAAGTACAAAAAAGAACACTGGTTCTAAATTGAAAACAAAAAGGAAAAATACATAGTTTCATACAATGATCCTATATCATCCGCAAATTTGAATGAGTTAAACCACCCAACCAGAGAGCTCAGCCACAACACAAACCACATTATTATTATTATTTGAATCTGTACGCTTTCACTTACTTAACCCTGTAGAGGTTTCTGCGCCTGCGGTGCTTCCATGGACCTCCAAGCTGATCGCATCAACCTGACTGGTTAAACTAATTTTATCTTGTTGCATTCTGCTCTCCTCTTCAACCAAGGTTTCAGCCCCACCTGTACAACCCTCCTCCTCGTCATCTTCACCCCCAGAGGCCACAGCATTGCCCTGACCTTCATAGGATATGCTGGCTGGCTGCATAACATTCACTGCTGGTAAACAGACACAGGACTGGACTGTTATCTGAAACAGAGACAAATGGTATAATTATTCATACATTCATTTTTATTTACGCATCTGATGGCAGATGGAGCTTGTTTTCTCACCTGAGGTCTGAATCCGTCTACCGGTGGTTTAAGAGCTTCTAATTTACTGCAGCTGTTGGTAAACGTTGAATGCAGCTTCCAAACTCGGAGCTCCTTTACAATATTCAGTCTTTGTGAGCAAACACTTTTCGACCTGTGCAAACTGAGGCTCAACAGCACACGGCCGAATATCATGACAGGCTAGCAATTTTGTAAATATTATAACAAGTAAGAGAGTGGCATTTAACTCTTGCTAAGTTTACGCATCGTAACCAGATACGTGAAACCAATGATATTTAGACTAACATAAACGTTTCTAGGCGGAAAATATTCAGGATACGTACAAAAAGAAAATTCACCCCACTAATGTTGCTTTCTTAAAGCTAACACCTGTTGAAATAAATCAATGCTGCAGAACATCTGTTGTTACCACACAGCTACGAGCTAACAATGTAAAGAGCTCTGCTTCTAACTACGGCACATAAAGTCACATTTTAATTAACTCAACATCATGCTGGTGTCACAGAAGCCATGTTGATGTTGCGCCTCGGTAGAAAACGGTCCGGACTAGTGAGAAAATAACAGAACTTTAGCAGGTGTGCTAGCTGATAGCACAAACCGGATGAAACATTTTGTAAACACAGGCAACTTCCGATTGATCTCTTCAAAGTAAGAGTATGTTCCTTCGAAATAAGATCCATTTTGACTAATTTCAACCGAACGCTGTCAGGTGCAGTATAAGCTCTTGGACTTTTTATTGGGTAATTAATCACTAAATCAAGGTTAGTGTGTGAAACTCTAGCATAAACAAAACCATTGGAAAAAGCTTATACACTTTCCATGTAAACTAAAAAACAAAAAGTAACCAACAGCATATTTTAATTAAGTGGGCTGTTTTGGCTGCACTACTTTATAGTCATTCAGTTTTAAAAAGCACATAACATTATACTAACATTCAGACTGTTACTTTCCCTCCACATTTATCTTTATGTTTGCTTGACTACATTGTTGGTCAACTGTTGTTTTGAACTTGTTATATAACACCAACATACATTTGCAATAATTGTGTCTACACAATGGTCCAGATTGTTCAACACAAAACTCACGACAACATATAAAAGTACTTTGATATCAAATGATAAGTCCTGATTATGATTATAGAAAAAATAATCATGAAACAACCATTTTGAAACATGTGGTTTATTTGTTGAATTACAATCACCGTTTAAAGCCACAACTATGTCAGAAAGCATTTGGACAAAACAGTAAAGACAAACATTAGGTTTTCTTACCTCTCACCAATGCAGTCTAACAATTTCTTCTATTATTTTAGACAAAAAGTATGTAAGAATTAACTATAAATGTTAACAATGATTTGACTTTAAACTGATTAACCACATGTAAATGTATACGGAAGTTAACATGGGATAGGCAGATATGAATCATTTCACTTTTTCTTGATAACTATTTTACACTGTTAGTTGTTATAATTGTCACAATCAGCACAGCCGTTGCAAGCTATGAATTGTTATCTTGGATAAAAATAGTCAAAAAAACCAGAGCCTTTTTTCTCACTAGCTGGATATTCCCTTGTCTCTGTATGTACTCCGTGTTTTAATAATTCCTGCTGTATTCCAGAGATGGCATCATTATTTTCTTTGCAGCGTATTAATCCATTTACTCTCTCATGATAGAAAACACTGAAATGCTGCACAATCTTAGGGTTGTAGTCCCAGGTTCCCATTGTGGCAACATGTTTTGGTTCATAAGCATGATGCATCAAGACCAGAATGGCAGGTTTGGCACCTGAGAAGAGCAAAAGAGAAAACAAACAAAAGAACAAAAAACATAATAAGAGGAAAATGAAGTACTTCTCCTTGGGACACAAAAAGATGCCAATTTTTATCTCACCATGAAGGGCAGAAGGTTATTAGGAAAAATGCAAAATTGTAGGGTTTGAAAAACTGTTGCAAGGTTACTTTAAGTAACCTTAACATGATAATTTGTTAATTTATACTGATAAATTAAAAACCCAAAAATGTCTCATTTCAAAATAAGAAATGTCTGATTGGAAACAAATGGATGGAAGTTTATCGTCAATACAGAAGTCTGGAAAAACTCATTGTCTCACCTGTAACCATTTTCATGGCTGCTTCCACATCTGTTCCTGTACGTGAAACAATTGGACAGAAGACCAACACGATCTGGCAATCTTCACTGCTCTGGCTCTCCACCAAGTTCAGCTGCTGTGCTGAGCTCTTAACTTGGCTCAGAATCTGATGATGGGCATCAAATGTTCGACCACTAATCACCATGTTGTAGTTCACAGTTACTAAGGAGGAAGTTACAGCCACAGAGTTAAACTACTTATGGATAACTTCACCGTTATATAAAAACATTTCTCAAGAGATATTAAAAAAAATGAGAATTGTTACCTTGTGCAACCTGGGAACGACCGTAAGAGTGAAAGCTTGTTGACCTGGAAACCCCAACACTTTGGTTTACTTGCACTGAGAAAAGAATATTTAATGGATTAGCATAAATAGTTACCTAAGGGTTCTAAAGATATTGCTTAATTTCATTTTAAGAGAGCATTCAAAATTACTTCAAAGTGAGCTCAGCTTTTCAAAATTATTAATACAACTAATATATTACAAAAGAGGCTTAATGTCAGTAATGCAAAAATCAGAGAGAAAGTGAAACTTGCCTTGAGATTTTTTTGAAGTGGTGTCATTAGGTACAAAACAGGAACTTGTTGGACCAACCAGCGCCTTAGCAGCAGAACCTATGAAACAGTGTCATTGTAAACCTCAGTTCATATGCTGTATTTTATATATTGCTCAACATTAAAAAGTATTCACTATCAAAGGATAAAGTGTAACTTAAACATAACTATGACTCAGTAGCTAAAAAACAAAACAATCAATCATTAGGGAATTTATTAAAATGAAACATCAGCTTTTGTCTTCCAGTTTTCAGCCCTGTGTGCAAAAACAAGTATTTGACTACTTTTGTCTATATAAAGTATAAGGCAATAGATTAAAGTTGATACATGAAGATAAAGCCCCAAATATTTTTGAGCTTTTTATGGACCAGAAACCAGAATTAGCTGTGAATAATATGTGGGAAAATGTGTTATGATAAAGGTACTAATTTTGGTATTTACCAAAAAGAAATCTAAACGGAGTAAAATAGATGCATTTTTCTCTCTTAACCATGTGTTTAAAAACCCTTCTAGTAAAAATAAGTCAAGCTATTAGAAACAACATAAACAAACTGTGATAAATGAAGTTACAATACAATGAAGCATGCTTATAAGATTTACTAAGATGATGTGAAAACTCAACCTGTATCATGTTTCTGCTCTGGCTGAGCTTTGATGCCCTCCAATAAATGAATGTGTGCTTCAAGGAAACTCTGCACGTTGTTCAGTTGAGCTTTCATGTCCTTCATGAGGTGGAGGTAGTCAACCAACACCCCATTGCTGGTTAGAGCATCTGAACAGAGTACAAGGTTGACACAATCATGTTTTTCTGAAGATATCCCCATTTTAAAATACATTTTCAAAAATAAATTAAAGAAAAACATACCCTTTATAGAATCATCTGGGAGGAAATTTCTAAGCTCTTTCAGGATCTTCTCAATTGGCTTCTGATTAAAATACAACAAAAAGCAAATTTATCTAAAGGTAAGTATGCACTGCATCAGTCTAGGCTTGTGTGAATGCATAGGGAGCATATACCTGTTTGTTTATTATATCAAAAATCTCCCTCCTCAACTTTAGCTTCTCAGATCCGGGAAAAAGCTCATGCAGGTCTCCCCTTGTTAGAGACTGGATCTCCGAGTCTGTGCGGAAATCTGCTCCTGAAAAATGGTTTCAAGGGTTATAAGTTAAAACGTAGCACAATAGTGATAATACAACAACTGAACAACTGAGCCTGTAGAAGCGAAGTGCAAAGGCCTGTCTAGTTGTAGATCCGATAAATGAATTACTTACTTTCAAGTGTCCTCGCTGCGTTTGCATTGTAGGTTTTTATTTCATTTAGCAAACCGCTCATTTTATCGGAGGGGAATGAAAACAGAGGACAGCTTAGTCATTTATTTTTGTTCTGTGTGTCTTCTCGGTTATCCTTTAGCACGATAATATGAGCCTGTGAAAACGAAAGTGCCCAGGAGAAACAAATAGACGTCAGAAATCACTGAATCACACCTAAATATCCTGAGTAGTATGGCGTCTATTTGTAAAGCTCAGATCATGTCTACAACGGGTTAAGGCGTCAATTATTTAACCACAAATCACATAATGTTGCTACGTCTATGCTCATTTTAGTGTCTCCTGATACTCACCCTTTTCCAGTCAATAGAAAGTGAAACGGAAGTTGACCAGAGCCGTTTTTCTCACGTCAGAGCATAGAGGGCGCTCTAAACTCCCTGGAGCCTCTTTCAAGTAAATACTTTTCTTTCCCTGTGCAGGTGAGGAACTATGGAAGCCTGTTTGCGCCAGTATAGCCCACTAATTACCTCAGCATCTCTATAAAGATTTTCAACAGAGAGAAGCATGAAGTGTCACTGCACTTATTTCACCACATAAATGTGCTTGGAAAAAAAACATTTCATAGACATTCTGTTTTTTTGTTTTTTTTTTTTTACCAATGACTGTGGTTTCTTCCACTTGGGTGTTGATGACTACTGGGCAACTATCAAGTCAAAAACTGTTCCTATAATTGTGTAGGCCATAACACATCTGCATTAAAACCCCTTTACATTTGTTCTCATGTCTAATTTTTAAATAAACATGTGCATGAAATTAATTATAAAAAAGAGACTGAATAATTTCATTTATTCAATATTTAGATTACATTTGCAAGTGGTAAAACTGGATTTTAGTATTTATTTGATCAACATCACTATTGCTTCCAGGAAACCTATAAAAGGACATATATAAAAATCATATGCTATATACTATAGCACAACATTCCAAGACAATTATAGTATATATTGAAATTTACAATGAATACGTTCATAACTTCACATCACTGTAAACTGAAAAAAGAGACAAATAAATAAACCTCTATTCTACAGGCCCCCAAATACTTTTAGTATCACTGTTGCTGCTGCTGGTGCTGCTGCTGCTACTGTCACTGTCGAACAACCTAAAGCCAAACTCACTGCCCTCACCGTCCAAATGGGAGCAGCTGTCAATGTCAGGGCTATTATATCCACCAGTCACAGCCCACTTACTTCTTGGAGTACAGTATTCAAGTAATTTGTTCTGTATCTGGATCACAGCAGCATTATTTTCTTGACACTTCAGCAATCCATGCGCTTTCTTGTGGTAGAAAATATTGACATGCAGCACAATATTTGAGTAATCCGACCACATCCTCCTTGTTGCTGTATGCCTGATGTTAAGTGTGTGGTGCATCAACACCAGGATAACAGGCCCCTCTCCTGTGAAAACAAGAATTTAGTTTGAGGTAGAATAGAATAGAAAAGAAATATCCTTTATTGTCGCTGTTGGGAAAACTTAAACCCACCTAGGTTGGTGGGGGTGATACTTAAAGGTCAAGTGGGGGAGAAAAAAGTTGCAACATCTTACAGCCATGTTCATTACATTACAATATGTGTTCCAGTATAGCTTGTTTATCAGATTAAGAATACCTTTAGAAAATAACAAATATAATCAGGTATAAAACATACTTTTCATTAAGCCAACACTTTTCTATTTTTTTTATTGGTCTTATATAATATTCTAATCACAAATGTCATGTTTTCATTAATTGTAAGCGGAAATCATAAAAAATAATAACAATAAAGGTCACTGGGTATAGTATAACACATATAAAATGAGTAAAATCTATAGAGATATATATTATATAGATTTTCTTCCAGGAGAATGTGCTCATTGTTAAACCTCAAGGTTAGCTTTAAGTCAAATACATATCTAAATAAATGACTACTAACATAATTTCTGCTAAACAATTACTGAATCTTCAGCTCGCAGAAAGATAACTATAAATTGAAACAAAATTATAAATGAATCTTATTTTAAATAGTCTGATCTGATATTTTGTTTACCTGTTACATTACGCATGGCCCCATCAACATCTGCCCCAGTTCGGGAAGTGATTGGGCAGAAGACTATGAGGACTTGGCCATCCTGACTGCATGAAATGAGCTGAACCTGGCACTGCACTTGAGCCTGGACCTCGGCCATCAGCTGAAGATGGGCATCAAAGGTTTTACCACCAACAACCATCTGGTACATCACTGCGGGAAATAAATGAACATTTGTGAACTGATTGACTAGATAAAGTTTTATATGGAAATTACTTTAGAAATAAAAATGAAAATTATAATATTGGTGACAGATTAAATCCATCAGATCTAATTTTTCTTGAGAGAAGTTGTAAAAATGGTCAGAGACATTTTGCATTCAAATCTAACTTTGTATCTTTTTTTATATATTATTGAAAAAGCCAATCCAAATAATTCTATTTCATAAAGCAAATGTCATACTATGTAAGGCTCCGACTGAATGGCAGACTACAATGTAGCTTACCACCATCACCATGAGATTATTTAACATTATTAGAAGGTAATTGTTACAACATGTATACGCCACTTTTGCAAATTGTGTACCCAGTGTTGCTAAGTAGCAACAACCATAACAAAGAATTTTCTTTGCCATGTCCAACAAATCTGTGGCATCATGGCTTATCAGAATAATAAAATGCCTACGCTACGGATGAATAGGAAGGCAATGCTGGATCATTATTAGATTAAAACATTATTGTATCCCATAGAAATACATGGCAGACAAACAAAAATATGACAGGCGTAAGTCATCAGAAAATGTGTGTATGTATGTATATATATATATTTATATATGGGAAAAGAAAGTAAAAATAAAAGGGGGCAGGTCAAACCTGAGATTTACCTTGAGCTGCATATGAATGTCCGTTCTCTGGTGTAATGTCAGGCTCTGGTGAAAGACTGGGAGCCTTTGTGCCAGGACTGGATAAAACATCTGTCAGGTATAAAAAAATAAAAAAATCTGATTATGGTTTTAAACTATTTTATTAATTTTTTTCTACATTCCCATGTTATGTAAATGTAATCACTTAACCATAGCTTTTTATTGGTTTAATTAAATTATTACTTTAATTATAGAACTTAATCTATTTTAACATAAAGTGAGTGAGCTATTAGATACAAAACATCAAGTCTTCTTGTATTATGTTAGCTGTATTTACAGGGCTTTGTGGTTTGTCAGAGCGCTGCTTTTGTATGGACAGACAACATAATAAAAAGCAGCGTGAGGGAATCCTGTTGCAGCTTCTTTTAGAGGATCTTTGAATTTTAACAAGAAAATAACTTGAGCAAAAGGACTTCAGATTGAAGGAAATGTAAATATAATTCAAAGACCGTATTCCAATTTGAGTCGGAGCTCTTTGTAAGATTTCACACGGCTGTGAAACGACAATTTCCAACTAAGTTCAATGGTTTGACCACCAGAAGCAGAGGCTGAAAATATTAAGGCTCTAAAAGCTTTTTCTATCCAAACACAGGTTAGATGAAAACCACTGAATCACAACCGGTGTTAAAGTTAAAGTTAACGAATTACTATAATAGAAAAGAAACACTGATTAAAATGTGAGCCTGTCATGTTACAGACTTTTAAAAAAACCATCGGAAACATTTACCAAAACCATACATTACAATAATGACTGATAACAACCTGAGTCTTGTTTCTGGTGTGGCTGAGCTTTACTGATGTCCTCCAGTAAATTAATGTGCGCTTCAATGACACTCTGCACATTGTTCAGCTGATCTTTCATGTCCTTCAGGGTATGAAGGTAGTCAACCAAGACCCCACTGCAAGATAGAGAATCTGAAAAAGAAAGTGTAATGTGTGTTAGAAGGAAAAATACTATAGTGGGATTTTAGTAGTGTTACTGGAAAACTATCTTACCCCTGAGGGAATACGGTAAGATGAAACCTTCGAGTTCTTTCAGGAGTACATTTATTGGTTTCTGCATGAATAAAACAAACCAACTGGTAAGAATTTATGCACACTGTGCAGTTCTATGAGCAGCAAAGAGGCAGAACACAAAGTGCAGAAAAAAACTCACGTGCTTCTTTATGATTCTGAAGATGATCCGTCTTAGCTTCAGCTTCTCCGGTCCGGGAAACAGCTCGTGTAGATCTGCTCGTGTCAGAGACCGGATCTCTGAATCTGTGCGGAAATCTGCTTCTGAAAATGAATATTGAAATTTTATTGGGAGTTTATGTGATTTTATGCGACACAGTGGTACAAATCATTAAAAAAAAAAATCCAAATAGGGTGGCTTGATTTGTTTTCATTCTGCTTTACCCTTAAAAAAAATTCTAGTGCTACTATTTGACTGAGTCGCCTCATATGTAAACAACTTAAACACAATGGAACATTAGATGAAAGTAGATGCATGTTTTAGAAGGGTCTAGTCAAAGTCCTGACCTAAATCAATTTGAGGACTTTTGGCAAAAGAGGTTCTCCATCCAGTAATACTAAGCTTGTGCAATCTTGTAAAGAAATAAGAGTAAACGTTTAGAAACTTACCCTAAACAACTTGTTGTAATTGCATCAACAGTTGCTTGCATAAAGTATTAATTCAGCAGAATTGAACATAAATGCACGCCACTGAAAGTAGAGTTTGCAAAGCGAAAAAATTGCAAAAATAATAGTTTAGCAATGCACTGTAGCTACCAGAGAGAGAGAGAATAGCACACCAATCACTCTGCTGGTTGGCTATACTCATTTATTTCTTTTTACTTCATAAGGAAGAAGTGTTTGAGATCGAGGACAGATTTGTCCGTGCTTGCGAATGTGGGACCAAGTGTGTGTAACTGGATCTGCCGTTTGTCCAGTCTGGTCTCATGGGTCACCCCAGCCGCCTCCTAGCTGAAGACAGTCACTTACGTTCCAGTACAGAGGCAGCTGCTGCGTTGGTGCGCCTCACTTTCCTCAGCAAAACAGCCATAACTTATTCTGAAGAGCAAACAGACTTTTGTTCATATTAGTATGGCAAGGCATGCGTCTTGTCTTTAATTTACTACAAACTTTGAATGCAGAACGACTGTAAAAAACACGAGTTTGGTATAAAAATAGGGCATGTAGTACAATAAATAAACGTTTTTTAAACAATTAAATCATCCGTAAGTATTTCATTGAGTAAAAATCGGATTAGATCCTGTTTTATTACTTACCGTTTACCGTTATAAACTAGTCAAAGTGACTTCACCGCTGCTATTTCTACTCACGTCATTACGTAAAGGCTTCAAACGGAACGGCTGCCGTCAGAGGTGATGACGCTGCTGTAAATCCGCCCATCAGTACAAGCTAGAAAAAAAGAATGGACCTTACCAAGCTCCGCCCACAACCGACCCACGTGACCGCAAGTCTCACAAACAAAGCATCGCGGCGCGTTGTTTCTATGTAAACATGACTCGATTAGTGCATCATTTCTACCGGATTTTCACAAAATATCAGCTACTAAATGGACAGAGGAACTAACAAGTTCATGTCATCATCTGGGAGGAGGTTACTGGTTTCTCAGTCACAAGCTGGTTGCAAACCTGAGGCCAGCAGGTGTCAGTCAGTTATTGTAGATCTGAAATTTGGTTTGATGACGTCAATAAGAGAAGCTACAGACTGATAGGAGGAACCAAAGAGCTCTGTAAAGGTAAAGGCAAATCTTCTGAAGCTGGGATATAATTAATTTAATTTCACATAATTACCGCGGTAGAAGCCATTTGTTTGTTAAAATTTTATGAAATATATTTGTTCTATTTGATGTTTGTTGTGAATGACGTAAACTCACAAACGAATGAACTCCAACGTTTAGAAACTACAGCGGCTGTAATGCGCCACAGCGAAGGTAAACAAAGGTAAAATAAGCCGAACAGGTGATCAACTCAAAACCACTCCTATCTTTTTACTCTCTCTCTCTCTTTGTAGTTTAAGCACACCTGTTACCGTGGCAACCGCCTGCGCCCCGCAGGCCGAGCAAAGATTACGTTAAAAGCATAACATTCAGTCTGTTACGATATCAAGTTTCCAGGCTTGATATTTATTTCTCGATTATTAATCAGCGCTTCCCTGAACACAGCGATGGTTGATTGACTAGCTGTACTTGGTGCTAACGTGGCTAACACGAGTAACAGTTTAGTCCAAAGCCTTTTCTGCTAAAATAAAATCTTTAGTGTATGTCAGATACAGACACATTGCATATTGATCTGTTTAGCTAACGTAAGACTGTGTAGCAGACAGGCTTCAAGGTGTAGAAGTTGTATCAGTTCTGCCATTATGCTGTACTTAGCTAACGGGAAGCTAAGTGTGTTTGTGAGACGGCCACGCACGTGACCACGTAGAATGGGCATCAGCCAATGAAAAGCGGCCCCTGTGGTAAGGTCCATAGAGAAGATATGCTTCCTGCAATAAAAGAAGCTTCCCATATTTCTCTTTTGATTTTTGTCTAAAAAGAAGAGATGAAAGTGTGAAGAAATGGAGCAGAAAAGAAAAAACAACAACACAAGATTTGTATCATTGGGTTAAATGAGAAGAATCCCAGGAGGTTAAAGCAGGTGAGAACACTTCTCAAAATTTTAATACATTTTTTAAATAATTTATTTTAATGGAGCCATACATTCAAGACAAATAAAAATGCGCATCTCTTCACTTAAAGGTTCACACAACTTCCACCCAATTAAAATATATGAAGCAACTACTGTGCTATAGTTTCTCTCTCTGATACTGGCAGCAACTGAAAGGAGAGCAATAATGACAACAATCATTGGGAGATGCAATAAGTAGATTTAAAAAAGCAGAGAACAGACATACATTTGGAGAAATTCATCCTGGTAAATTTTATTGAAGACACCCCACTTTAAGTAACAAATAAGGTAAGTAAATAAAAATAAATAAATTGCTAAAATAATGAGCAATTTATTAAGTAAAAATTAATTACAAAATGCTAAGGTTCCCAGAGCTAATTTTACTAGACTTTCCCTCAAAATGTTGTTTAATGTTCCCTGAAAGCAGCCCTGATCCGTAGCTTTATAAAACTGATTCAAAGTTTTATTTCAGTTTTTAATTTTCATGTCTAGCAGATGAACAGCATTTGAAAGTCACATTTTAAAGAGGTAAGGAAAAAAGGCTGACACAGAATCCTTTAGTTTATAGCTTTCTGAATGTTATGTTTATAGGTAACAGCTCTTTTGAGCAAAAATATTGTATTCCTTTTTCAACCTGCCATCTTTGGCATTTTGGAAAGGGCTGGAAATGACTGTTTTTTTTTGTTTGTTTGCTTTTTTTACCTTGTTTGCCTCAATAATTTATAGGTCAGACTTGATTAATACACTTTACAAAATAAACAAACAAAACAACTTAATCATCTGAAAATAGTGCAAAGTTGAAAGTAAAGTTGAAAGTTGAAAACTTTCAGAAACTTGAAGAAACTCTCCATCAGGGTCAGTTCAAAAGAAACACTGGCCTTTTGAGCAGGACCTTTTCAGTGTGCTGTAGTTTGATCTGGGGAACTAAAAGAGCTGAGCGCTGCGATGATCGTTATGATGAAATCTATTTAAAGGAGGACTCATTTAGGAGGAATGTGGAAAACTTGCATGACTGTGGGTGTTATTTATAGGATTTTTTAAAAGTGAGGCTTTGTTTTTATCTGGAGAACTGCACCCAAATTTCGCCGCACGATGTTTCATTGTTACAATGTCAGTAAAAAGCGCCACGCTCGACTTCAGCATAAGAGCATAAGCTGGTCCTTCAGGAAAATTCACGAGATGTGTTCAACCTTACAGGAACTTTGCGAACAAGCACTGAAAGCTCAGCTTCCATTACGCTGACAGAGATTTGTGTTGTTGCCTCTGACCTTCATCCTAGAAACCTCCTTCATAAACTAAATGTAGTAGCTGGTGACAGGGTACAGCGTGCTCACATAGCAAAGCCAGCAGGGTGCAGTACTGTACAGCGCTACCTGCTGTTTCTCCAGCGTCAGTCTCACAAAGTCATCTGCATATAGTTTTCTCTCTCCAAGTTTCTAAAAACTCCAATAAATAAGACTATAGACAGTTTAAAGTCAAAATAACAGAGACCAATTTAATGAAGACATGTACATGGATCGTTGCTAATGTGTTCAGGCTGTGTAGTTTATCTTTGATTCTAGCCTGTCACAACTCTGCAACCCAAACAGGCTTCATTCCTCCTTTGTATTCTTGCACAGAGCAGGAAAAATAAAGAGCAACAAAGAGGTGTCCAAGAGCGAAAAGCATCAGTAGATTTTTTTTTTCCCTCTCCTTCCCGATTGACTTCCAAGTCATTCAGCACAAACGAGATCCTCTTGCAGGCCTGA
Source organism: Xiphophorus maculatus (assembly GCF_002775205.1). Taxonomy (NCBI): domain Eukaryota; kingdom Metazoa; phylum Chordata; class Actinopteri; order Cyprinodontiformes; family Poeciliidae; genus Xiphophorus; species Xiphophorus maculatus. The sequence continues at coordinate 14,479,142 of NC_036457.1, read as the reverse complement.
CAGCCGACAGTGAAACTTCTCTCCTGTGTCAGACTTTCTGCAGGAGGTGGGGCTGAGTCGGCTCCTTCCAGCTCCGCTCGGATTCCCTCAAGGAGCCTTTGAAGGGAGAATAAAGCAAAGTTTTGTGTGTATCTGACTGTAGCTCAACACTGCAGTGACATTCAAAGGCTCCCACTACACCAGCTTAACACCAGCTGTTGTTGCTTTGATTTAGATCTTCCTCCAGTGTCTTCAGTTTCATGCACCTTTTTGAAGGAAACACACAAAAAAACAAACATCAGAAGGAGGGATTAAACTGCAGTCCAGTCTTTTATGGAAGTAGTGGCCAATTTTGCCAAGAAGATGGTAATCTGGCACCAGCAGTTGGCCTCTTTTGATAATAAAATAAATAAAATAAAAATCAGGGAACTTCACAGAAAGTAATACGAGCCTATTTGGCTCCTGGCCGCTTTCAGGTGATGTCAAGTCCACAGTCCTTTCAGAAAATCTTAGAAGGAGCCAAAAGCTGATCCAAGCTGACATCTCAGTCTTACTCGCTGCTCTTATTCACAACTAGCAAGGTGATATCAAAGATACTCCTTTCAAATGAGTAAGGGAAGATTTATTTCACAGTTGGAATCATGATCTGGGTTTCACTCAAAGTGAAACAATGAAGGAAATTGCAACTTAAAGTCAATTCATTCAAATGGAGCAGGAGATGGATGGACAGATTGAGCCTTTGCAGTAATGTAAGCATCTTAATTTGACCTCTGGCCTTTGGTAATTACACCGTGTTCCATATTAGTATGCAAGTGATATTTTCTCAGATTTTCTTAAATTGTCAATGGTCAGTATAATTTTCAAGTCATGAACTATTACAGTATAAATCTAATTTTACTGAACAAAGCTCCCCATGAGAACAGTATTTTTTTCAAAAATAAAAAACTCAAAATGCATTGCTCCAAATTATTATGCACAGCAGATTTTCTAAACATTTTATAGATAATAAAGAATTGCAAACGGTCGTTCTTTGAATGTGCAGCATTAAGTGGTCACATGTACTAAAATCAAAAGCTATTTCTATCAAAAACATCTTAACAGACCGAGTTACATGTTAACATAGGAGCCCTTCTTTGATATCACCTGCACAATTCTTGCATCCATTGAACTTCTGAGTTTGTGGAAAGTTTCTGCTTGAATTTCTTTGCAGGATGTCAGAAAACCTTCCCAGAGCTGCTGTTTTGATATGAACTGCATTCCACCCTCAGATCTTCTGCTTGAGGAAACTCCAAAGGTTCTCAATAGGGTTGAGGTCAGAGGAGGAGTACATCTTGTTTTTTATTTCAGACTTCAAATTCATCTGTGTTTTAGTCATTTTGTATTTTTTTGTTGCAATTTTATTTGTAATGCCTTTTCATATATTTGCCTAGCATCCCTTAAATAATAGCTTTCCCAAAAAACAAACAAACAAAAAATCTTACAGAAGGTTAGAACTGCCCTTTGGAAATCATATACTTGTAAAAGTCATGAAGGATTATGTGGTTAATACACCATGGCTCCTACACCAGATTAGATGCTGGAACATTTCCTCATCTTGCTCGCCCTTGGATTTTGGAAAACGACTGGAAGAAAAACATTGTAATTCTGGTGTAACAGCAGGAAAAACAGAAGACAGCAAAATGACTAACCTTGATTTTTTTTTCCTGTGTTGCTCTTACTGAAGAAAAAAAAAAAAAGCAAGAGAAAAACAACAGCTGCAGAAAAAAAGCTCTCTCTCTCCCCCTCTCTTTTGTGTGCACACTGGAAAGAGCAGACGATGACCTTTGGGTTTTACCACTGAAAGGATGAATATGGAAAGACAATGTCAAGTGGGAACAAATTCTCATGCACGGCCCATCGGCAGGAATGGAAATGAGATAAGCATGAGATTAGCAGTTGGTCTGAAACAAGAAACCAATGATTCAACTTCTGCGTTGGATAGTTCCTCTCAGTGCTATCAGTGATCAAATCTTGTGATTTTCAGAGATTAAAAAGTGAGGCTTTGCAGATGCCAATTTACAACCCCCCACCCCCCCACACACACACACACACTCACGCCTGCTCACAGCGACAGATACCCCTTTAGAATTATTCATTCATAAATCTAAAGGTTGCGACTGGAATTAATCTCAAGACGCGGGTGAGTGTAAGTCACCGGATGCAAATATGACAGCTTTATTAGAAAACTAGATTGCTTAGATTTGTCTGAATTAATGTGACACTTTCTTTGATTAAATGCCGCTTTTTTCTCTTCACTTACTGTGGATTGGGACTGAAGGGGCAAAGCAAAGAACGCAGAAAAATATGGACATTTCAATCTCAAAATAATTTGCTTATATTGCTTTTGACCGACAACCTAATGCACAACGCTGCGATGGCTTTTAATTAGGTTTTCTTTTGTTTATGGAGCAGGTGGGCTCTGACTATCATCTGAACAAACAGCTACATTTGATTCATATCATGGGCAATAACACTAAATCTGCCTGCAGGGTCACTACAGAGCATCCACCTTTCTGGACGCAGCATCGACCAGAGTATCGATCAGTCTGCTGAAGGATTGACTGGAAATAAGTACGCAGCAATTTTGTCAATCAATTAATTGCTTTAACTGAACTGCATTCCAGCAATTCAAATACAGCAATACTAACAATTGTTCGAGGAGCTCCTGATAAGCAACAGCGCTTTCTGGCAGGAAAGCAACGTTGTGCAGATGTTTGGCTTAGCGTGAGCTAGATGACATGACTTTGAGATGTTCAGTTTTCTTAAATTATACAAAACAACACGGAAATGGATCACGCAAGTGAGTCTACTGTTGCTTGGTAAGATAAATGTCCACTCCTCACTGGAGTGGACAACCTAGGTGGCAGGTTCGGGTTGGTGACAATTCAGACAGACCGATGCTGTGGGTTTCTAGCAGCAGTAGGATTGGATTTTAAAAAAAAACATAATTCTTGTGGATCCAGAAGCGGTACCGTGAGACACACTGGGTGGAGTAAGAGGAGGAGGACAGTTCTAAATGTGAGTGTTTCGGAAACTGAGCCAGTAGGGACACTGCCGCAGCCCAGGCAGGATGACTAAAGCATGAAAGGAGGGTTGGGCAGATTCCCTGGAGAGAGACGGGAAGAGGGGGCTGGCATGGAGGGGGCTGGCATAGTGAAGGTGTAGCAGCAACATTTGCTGCAGCACATCCACGAATTGATGGCTGAGTTCATCAGATGCAAGAAACAGGCAGAGAACAACAAGACGATCACTGATACATTTTGTTTTCTACAATGCAACCGTGAGATGTCGCTCCACTGGACAAATGAGCTGTCTTTAAGTGGAAATCCAGCACTGATAGATGAACAAAATACATTCGAGTCAAGATATCTCAACCTCAATTTTATTTCGCTCGTCACAAAGTTAAAAGTGATCTGAACCACACAAGTTCTTATGCAAAACCGTAAGAAAGAAAATACTAAGATTATTCCAAAAATAATATTGTTTTCTCTCTTTTTGTCTCTTTTAAATGCTGTTTGAGCTCCAGCTGGTGCTTCACTCTCATGTGGGATTGGGCTTTGCAGCTTTTCTGTGTTCATCAGTGTGTGTTTGTGTCCATTCCTTCACTGCTGTGCTCACAGCAGGAGCCAAGCTTCTTAAGGGAAGCACACAACATCAAGCGGCAGCAAGATTTGTGTGTAAATGTAAGTCGCAGGGCTTGCGCGAGTCAGGGTTTGAGTGTGCGTTTGTGTGTGTGCTTGCGTGTGTGTCTGTGTGCTAAACGTGCCGGGGTGTATTTAGGGGCATCATTGTGCCGTGTTTGCCATGTGGGCCTTGGTGCGTGGTAGACATGGGAGTGGGATCCCTTTGATCGTGACGGCTGCATGGAGAAACAGATTACCTTTCACTGCTGCAGTGACAGAAAGCCACACTCTGTTTGACAAACCTCACCAGCAAATTTAATATCCTGCTCGTTTCCACTGACAAACACTGTCATACAGGGAGCTGGATGAGGAGTCAGATGAAATAAATAATCTGACAATAGGTGTCCTTCGATGAAAGAAAACCGGGAGGGGGGACTGAGATTTGATGCACTCTCTTAAAATGAGCATTTTTTGCGTAATATCACGAGCCAACTCCATTTTTTAAATGAGTCACTGACTAAACTCATACCTGTTGCTGTTGTACCGTCTTTGACTTTAGGTTAGCAACTTACATGGGCCAGTACCGCTACTTTTTCAGTGTTCTGCCTGCTCATATGGGCACAGAGCAGCAAATAAAGCATCTGAACTGCTAGTTATTAAACTTTACGATGTTCTAAAAACATTTAATTTGGCAATAACACCATTTTGTTCACACCCCAAAATACATTTTTAGACAAATAATCCAAATGGAAAAAAAAGAAAAAAGTATGAGTACACATACTAGCATTAGCCTAACATAGCTAAGCACCTTACATTGAAAACAGGTATTGTAGGAGCAAAACATAAGCTATTATAGAAGTTTGTAGCTGTTTGGGTCTCGTCAGCTTTAAGTTTAAAGAAAAGATGTTCAAATTATGAAGCCACGAATGTTTTACCTGTTGGATTTTCAAGAGTATGCATTAATTGTAATGACATATTTGAATTTAGACACACAGTGGCCCAGTTGGTGGCACTGTTGACCCAGCCAGAAGGTGATGTGTTTGAATCCTAGCCTGGGGTCTTTCTGCCTGGAGCTTACATATCTATTGAAACCTAAATGAAAGAAAACAAGTTAAATAAGTTCCTCAAAAAGTCAGATATCATCTAACTCAAAGGTTTTTAGCACAGCTGTGTTTGTTTGCTTAAACAAATCCAGTTGATATAAATAGTAATGCCTGCTGCTCATTGAATGCATTTGGTTTTTAAACTAAAGCATCTCTAAAAGGAGCTGCACAAAGAATAATAGATCCACTTACTTAAAAACTAAACTTAATGGTTGTTTCTCAACCTGAATGAGGCCATAACCAATTCCAACAATGAGGGATTCAGTCACCTAATCGGGAATTTGCACAGGTTTTCCACTGAAACAGAGCTGATGTGTGCAGGTTGAAGATCAGATCAAATGATGACTTTTCTCCTTTATATTCAGTTTAAGCGTAAAGCCTTTATTCTGTCTCTGATGTGATGTAGCTTTTCCAAACAAAGGTTCCACAGTTCAAGACCCACATCAAAAGAAACTATACTCTCCTCCTGAACGCCCACCATTCTCAGTCCTGTCTTCTTCTTTTTTCTTTTTTTTCCCCTTTCCTCAACATCGCCAGGATCAAACAGATTTGCAGAACAAAGTGGTGGATAGTTTCCCTTCCTCCAAATAAGGTCGGAGAGGCAGCCTCACATTGTGTTTATTTGATCTGTCAAATTACCAATCACAGCAGCCTAAACCTTACAGGAGTGGGCTTTTGAAAAGGGAAGAGGACAAATTGAGCTCTTCAGACTGAATTTGGCAGTGGAAGGTCGGGGCAATGAGAGCAGAAAAATAAATAAAATCTGCCAAAAGAAGTGTTCAAATATTGATTCCTTTATTGATGTTTGCATTGTCTGGAAAAAACCCAGTAATTTAATTGAAGTTAGCTACAGGTTAACACCAACACAGCTCAGCACAGCTCTACTTATTAAGTAAAAATACATCAGCCCTTCTGACCCCATTTAGCTGAAATGACTTCTTGTAACTCTACTAATTTTCTGACATCATTCTGAGGAAAGTTTGTCCCAATCCTTTCTTTGAGCTGTGAGACGTTTTAGGAGGTCTGTTTCAAATCACCCCCACAAAATGTAAAGTAGATCAAATCTGGGCACGGCTCTTTCCGTTTCCATTTTCTAACGGCATTTTAAAGCTTTTGGAAATTTCTTTCAGCTTGTGGCGGTCTGCTTTCAGAGTGAACTTGCGCAGATGGACAGACCTCGGGCTGGTAAGGATTGTTTTGAAAGTCCTGCACTCCTTTATTATTTTCCATACAGAAAAAAAAGCTGATTTCAAATTCTTTCGAGATTTTCTAAAATGCCTCACAAACCTCCTTGACGTGATACTCTGTGTTTTTTTTGTTTTTAATATGGAGGGGTTCCCTTGTTTATTTCTCACCAAAATGTGTGTCTTTAAAATAATTTTATTCTTTCCTTTGGTTTTTGTTATTTATAACATTCAAATACTAACAGATGAGTAGAGAAAAGGAAAATAAATCCAGTATGGGAGAAGAGAGCACAAATTGGTGTCTGACAGAGGTAGACTGATGCAGGGACATTATCCCAGGTGGAAACAGGATAAGTTGAACAGAAATACAGAGCAGGCAGTAACAGGGGCAGCTGGAGCAAGGGCGGTAGAGGACGAGTAGAGTATGACAAGAATCACAAGAACAACCTCAAGCAAAAACATTGAACCAGGTAAAAAGAAATGACAAAAAACCCCCACAAAAATTAGTCGTTAAAAAGATAAAAAATAATATGTGTACTCCAGAACTTGCAGATATATTGACAATTTAGAACTGACATTTTGAGTGCACACGGCAAATTTCCTAAATTGCAATCATGGCAAATGGATGTTTACAGTTCTCTGCACTCGCGATGTAATAATTTGGACTTGAACTTTGCGAGCTGTCTTTAGTTGTGAATGTGAAGCTCAATGTTGCGCAACATTTTTAATAAAGCTCTGGTAAAACAGATACTCCAAGACCTGTCGGGCGAGAGCTGTGATTAAAAGTGAAAACTGAGAACTTCTGGCGATAAATGCTGCCAACGGGAATAATGAGTCATTATCACTTCATTTCTCATCCAGATTTTTTCTTCCAAAACGTATGAAATAAGTTGCCTCTGAAATCCAATGTTTGCACAGGAAGTTCAGGACCATGCCTCATACCTGGCACAGACAGGTGTGTGTCACATCAGCAATGTCATAAGTGTGTGTGTGTGTGTGTGTGTGTGTGCGTGCATGTGTGTGTGTGTGTGTGTGGTTTCCTCCTGGTGTGGCTCAGTTTTGTATAATGCACCCAGCCTGAGGGCTGATGTTGCCAGGTTGTGTAAATAAATTAAAGCAACAAATTACGTTTAAAAGCTTCTCCCTCAGGCCAGGGAAAACTAAGATCCATTATTCATAGCTTTTACTGCCGGGAATCCAAACCAGGTGTGTGTGCAGGGGTGTGTGTCGGTGTGTGTCAGTACTTTTTTGTCAATTATTTAGAGATTAACCGCCTTTACCTCATCACATTATCTCACTGATGAAATTAACTGTCATCTATATTTTGATGGCAGCGATGAAACTACAACAGGGGCTGTTGAACCTCTTTTTCCATCTTGACACTTGTTATGTTGGTGTGGTGTTTCCATATGCATCAGTTTCAGGTAAACAGAATCAGAATATACAGTACAGACCGAAAGTTTGGACACACCTTTTAATTCAATGAGTTTCCTTTATTTTCATGACTATTGACATTGTAGATTCACACTGAAGACATCAAAACTATGAATAACACATGTGGAAATATGCACTAAACAAAAAAGTGTAAAACAACTGAAAATACCCCTTATATTCTGGTTTCTTCAAAGTAGCAACCTTTTGCTGTGATTACCGCTTTGCACACACTCTGCATTTTCTTGATGAGCTTCAAGAGGTAGTCACCTGAAATGGTTTTCACTTCATAGGTGTTGCCCTGTCAGGTTAATTAGTGGGATTTCTTGCCTTATAAATAGTCATGAAAATAAAGAAAACCCATTGAATTAGAAGGTGTGTCCAAACTTTTGGTCTGTACTGTATATATTAGTGTGATTTAAAGCGCCACATTTGATTTGAAGTAATGAAAAACGTGAGATTTTGTTCAAATTCCTTTAAGAGTTCAATGGACGTGTAGACTTTTATTTAATTCACTTTTTCTACAAGACTTGTAGATTTGTAGACTTTTCTGCTTTTCGTAACTAAATTGACTCTTACTTCAGTTGCAGATCATTAATGTCACAATAATTATTTGGGGCTAATGCATTAAACCATGGGTGAAATGATGCAATAAACAATTCTTGATTTTTAATCAATTTAAAAAAACAAGAACTGGATGCCTACATTTCAATTTCATGTGGGGTTTTTCTTCTAGCCTATACTTTGCGGGCTGGAATGTATATATGACCCCTCACAAATATTGTCCCTCCGCATAAACAAGCTTCTGTCATGATTCTAGCTGGATATATGACCTGTCTTCTTGGTGGAGCTCCTTTAAAGTGGTTGTTTTATTGGCACAGACCCAGCTCTTAAGCATGGTTCATAAATTTCCAAGTTGTGGTTGGAGCTTTGGGGAGGCCATTCCAGTAGTTTAATGTTAGCCTGCTTTATCCATTCTAAAACCAATTTTAATATGTGATTGAGTCATTGTGCTACTGAAACACTATTGAATACATTTCCAGCCTCGAATAAAAGAAAATTGATTAGAATTCCAATAAAACACAAAGTTTTACATATTTAAGCTAAACACTTGATAGAAAAAACCCCTAATCACAATGAAAACAGGTATACTTGACAAAATCAAAGTAAGGCTTTTCAACGTAAGACTACAGTGCAAACTGTTGAGCATGGTGGTAGTGGCATCATATTGATGGTACCTTTGCATTAATATCTCAAAGATCCTCTGACTCACCTCGGATCCTCTGCTAGCACAGGTTGAAACATGAGCACAGTTGGGTGTAAAACAGAGCAATGACTCCAATCATTCATCAAAACTGGCTGTGGGAAGCTAAATGCTGTGTTCCATTAAGTTGGATCCTGGCCTCAACCATGCCAGGAACCGATCAATTTAAATGATCTCTTCCATTTCTGGTAAGATGACTGATAAAATATCCTATCAGAAGTTTGTTGATGGCTGCAAAAACAACAAGGTTTCTCTGCAATCTGCTAAATTTGCATAAACTTAGCAAATTTAGCTACGTTTATGCAAATTTATGCAAGTTAAGTTTATGCATAAGGTTTTTAGTAAACCTTATGCTTGTTGCCTCAATGCTAGCGTTAATGATTAATTTTAAATTTATTTTTAAAACGTCACAATGGATTAAAACTTGCACACTCAGTTTCTGAAAACATTTTAAGACGACCTTCATAACAAGGGCAAGACACGTCGCTACTTTATAATTGGGGGGGGAAAAATGTAAAACTCCTAAAATACAAAAAAAAAAAATGGAATGAGCAAAAGTGACTAATTAGAAAAGAAATAAAACTACACATAACAAGTGACAAAAAAATAAATTAGGGTGAAACCATCAGGCACAGTGTACCACAAAGACGCAATAAAATATAAAACAGGAATAAAGTAGCATTTTAAACCTTCAGAGCTTATTGACTTCCGACTTCATATTTTTGTATTTTCCAGAGCGCTTAGTGCCATGTTTCTAGCATTTTTATGTTTCTCAGTCTGCAGGGATCCTCTGTGGAGGACTGGCTCCTTTTCATGCAGACTTCCTCCTGTTACTGTTTATTTGATTTTTTCTTGTTGCCTCATAATTTGGCTAAAGTTGACATGGGAACAGTGTAGCCATAGGTCACATTCTCCTCAAACCACCTGCTGCGAGGATAAATGGAAAGACTGGAGAGCGATAGGGGAGAAGGGAGAGAGAGGTAAATATAGGTTACTGTTTTTCTAATGCCACGGAGGCTAACAGCGTGCTTCTGTATTTCTACAACAAAAAGCCCTGAAAGGCCGAAAATTATGTCCAAGTGTTTAAGTAGCAACACAAAAACTGCGTCTCAGTTTTTCCAACCAACTATGCAACTGCAATTTCAAAAGAATACATTTTTGTTGACAATTTAAGACTTACGAATTTGGTTTTTAGCTACATAAATGTGACTTATTAAGTAGCTCTTGTACTGTTCAAAACACGTATTTATTCTTTATATATTTGCAAATGGAGATGGTGTGGACTAAAAGGGAAAAAATGAAACTGTCAAAACTTAGCAGCAGGTTTTTTTGATAAATTACAAAGCAGTTTGTCATGAACCTTAATGCAAAAAGAACAAACTCTTCTGTATCTTCATTTTTTAGCATGGATACTGACCCAAACTTAGTACTAACATCATGTGAGTCTCTTCCAGAAAAGAAATCAAAGACAATATTTTAAAGTAATATTCTTTTAATGATCAGATGACAGCTAAGGATAGTCAGAGAATACAATTTCTGATGCTATGATGTGTATGATTCTCCTCCACCTCCTTCCAGTTCCTCACATCTCCCTTTTTGGATGCTTATCGTTGCCCAGTGCTTTCCCACCTCCTCTCCCTCAGAGTTCTTCTGAACCGAAAGCTGCAAAACAGTGAGAGAAAAAACATAAATAATGTATGTAATGAAATACGTCCAACGATTTAAATTCTCGCAAATGTAGTTCTTTAAATGCAAAAACCCCTCCCCAAAAAACCCCACTAAGAATAACTCAAAAGCTGAATGCATAAATTTATTATTATGCATGTTCTTTTTTTCTGCTTTGTTCATTGGCCTTGAACATATCCACCTTTAAGTAAAGTTTTTCTTCTGCCTGTTATAATTAACCAGTAATTCTGCTATATGTAAGCAGTTAATTACTATAATTTTTTTTTGAAGAATTAAACCTGATAGTTTAATGTTAATCTTGAATAAGAATGTTTACAGAGTATTTTCACCTTGTTATAATGAGTTATAACCTATAAATTTATGTTAATTAAAACTCCTGACATGTAATTATGAGGGTAAAAATGTATGAGCTTAATAAATGATCAAATGGGGTAATAAAAAAAGACTATTCATTTTTAGTAAACCTTATATTTTTGTGGTGATGAATTAGTGTGAGGGATGTTTTCTTACATGTGAAGGTTTCAGTAAGCTGATGAATACCTTCCTCTTCCTCATCAGGAGCTACCAAACTTGCTGCGAAGGACCAAATCATCTCCAGCCAGTCCTCGCTCTCCTGAGGCGTGATGTCACTGTGAACTCCAGCCGGCTTTAGTGAACGAAGAGCAGCTGAAATAAAATACAATTTAAGAGAAAGAGGTTGCATAACTCTGAATGGCTGGAGGTGAACTTTGATCTTCAGCTAATCGTTCATTGAGGGTACTTTTATCTGAAGTGGATTTTTTTTTTAGCCTTTGTGTGAACTTTGTGTGTGACTCACATCGACTGGTGATCATCAGCAACAAAAAGTGAGTTTTCTAACAAGCAGCTTTTGCACCTTTTTTTTTAAACAAAACTCATGTGTGAACAAAGTATGTTAACTATTTTTTACATCTGCTCATTTTTCCATCACCTCCACTCCTCATTATACTGTCCTACATTCAGGGACCTTTAAGACTTTTCAGACATCACTAGTTTGCAGCCGACTTTATGTTCAATTTCCTATCACAGTGCTACCAGTACCAATATCCCGTCCTGCATTTGGATATTTTATCACTCTTGGGAAAAATTTCCAGTTAAGTATGGGAGGATTTGGCATCTGTACCATCACTTTCAGCTTTGCGGTGGAGAAGGAAGCATATTTAACAGGGAATTCTTCCCTATAGTGAGGCATAAATATAATGGGCCTCCTCTTTGACAGCAAAACACACTTTTTGCATTTGAGCTGCAGTTAGAAAATTTCACAACTTCCTTCAATCTCTAAGCAACCACCCAATTTGGAGTTGTGTGCACTTTGTGCTGCGTACTGATTGTGCGTTTCAGCTGCTTTGTGAGGTACTTTGGTTTCATCCAGTGCAGTGGTAGAACAGGACGGAATATAAATCCCTTGAAGCGCTACGAAGCACTGTGCGTGTTGTGAAGTTGTAATCTTCTTGTCATGAGAACAGTCTACTTCTCCTCCTTAAAATCCTTCTCTCCTTACTACATCCTTGATGTATTCCAGCAGAGAACATCCATGTTTAATGTCACAGTGAAGGAAGCCTTAAGCAACCTCACAACTTAGTTCATATTAAATTGAAATAATTTATTTAGAGTTTTAAAAATATAATAATTTAGGATCACAATGCTGTTATATTCTGTAGACTCGAGAATTTTTAAGCCACAATGTGCCTGGGATCATGATAAAAGTTTGGTTTTTTTCACAGTCAGATGTGTGAGAAGGACTTGTACTCTATCGTGTTACATAAGTCGAGTGTGACACTAACAAATGAAGGGAGCGTGTTTCATCTTACCTCGAGCCTTCAAGCCTCTCTTTGCGATGGCAGAAGGAGGAGGGAGCCCTGGGCAGGAGACGCAGGTTAAAGACAATCAAAACAACAGCATGGTGTGGAGAGAAAGCAAGAAACAAGTAGGCCAAAAAAAGAGAGAAAATGTACAGAAACATACAATATGCCCACAACATGTTTCATCGAAATGAACAGTTTTGTTGAGAGTTGGAAAACAAGAAAACATCACGCATAACTTTTCAAACGTGCTCCTATATGTTGCTGATTGCATGCAGAATAATACAATTGCAGGAAAAAGCAACACACATGCCAAAAATAATGTTAAGCATTTTACCTGGTCTTCTGTCTCTGACATTGTCTGTACAGATATAAGGCAATCTCTCACTGACATTTTCCATTACAGTACAACAAGCAACCCAAAAAAATAAATAAATAAATTCCACCACAAAACGATTGGTACACATGATGAATGATGACACAGTCTTGTTTTATTTTAGTCTTCAGACATATGCTTTTTCGAACAAATATTTTATTGAAAAAACTGTCAGTCAGAAAAAAAACCCTGTCTGTATAAAGGATAAAGAAAACCTATTACAGATTGGTGTAATCTGTCTTTTATTCTGAGCATGCAAGATTCTCTGTCTATGTTTTCCACCACTGTCAGAATCAGAATACAAGATTAGAAAATATGTTCAATAATTAGTAGTATTTCACCAATTTCAATCAAAAATTAGTATTTATAGGCGAATTGAACATGCACAGCAAGAGATAAGCAAATGTCATGGGAAAATGCTTCAAAAAACATAATTCAGGTTACATTTATAGTGTTGACTAAAGGTTTTAAATGTGTCACTACAAATGATTTTAGAGGGGTTTTTTTATCTTTTAGATGTATCCAGTTGACAGTAATTATATGATTTCCAACTCTGGTTGGAAATCATATAGTCAAGCTGAAATCAAATCATCAAGTTGAATACCTCCAACTTTATTGGAAATCATACAATTTCCAATAAAGTTGGAATTTATAAAAAAAATATAGAATTTTTTTCTAATCAGCAAACTTACGATATGTAAGCACCAGCAAGTGGACACAAAACAATCTAAGAGACCAGCTGAACAGAAACATGTTCATTAAGACTGTGAGAGAGCAAGAGAAAGCAAGACTTCTATCGGGGAAAAAACCTGAAGGCAAAACAGCGTACAAGCAGCTTACATGTCCAAATCTGAGAGCCACCTTGACCTAAGAGATACACAGTTCTTACTACAGCAAAAGAAAAGGATGAAGGGATTTGTCAGCAGAATATTGATGCATTTTTAAAAAAAACAGACTGTAATGTTCTCCCTCAGAGATAAATCAAACAGAAAATCTCTTCTTAATTTCTTTTTTCAAACAAGCTTTGCGCTGCTGTTATTGTTCTTATGCTTATCATCTGACAGGTTGTCTTTGCCACTGTGGATAGGTGGGACTGTCACAAAAATCTTAGCTGCTGCTAAAAGCATCTCTAGAGAACCCTAGAAAGCCCCCGGGGGCAGGTATGACAAATTTCTGGTCAAGTGGACATCAGACAAGGAGATATATATATATATATATATATATATATATATATATAGATAGATAGATAGATAGATAGATAGATAGATAGATAGATAGATAGATAGAGAGAGAGAGAGAGAGAGAGAGAGAGAGAGAGAGAGAGAGAGAGAGAGAGAGAGAGAGAGAGAGAGAGAGTTCAGAAACTGGCCTACTCTACTCGGTGCATTTTGTAATATTTCCAAATGCAATGTGAATTGTTATCTGCGTTAATTTAAGAGGCTGCATAGCGTGTGGCTGTTAGCACAATTCCTCCAGAGCAACAGGGTTTCTGGTTTAAATCTTCCCATGCAGAGTATTCCAGTCTCTACTCCTCATAACACCAGAATTTGATTGGATCAATTTAATGTTTTTCTGCGTGTAACCAGTTGAAATGTTACGCCTAATGTATTTTCTAGGCTTGCTCCCTGGTAATGATCATAAAAAAAAAAAATCCAATTAGTGGTATGTGGAAGGTAAATCCTGCAATAATTACAGTCAAAAGCATTATTTTTATGTGTGAAAATAAATTATTGTATTATTTAAGGAGGAAATTTTTACTGCAGAAAATTACAGTTGTCATTAATAACCATGGCTAGGTCCTAAAATGCTTTAATCCGGAAGTTAAACGCACAAATATCTTTCACTTGGTGCTTATATGTAAAAATAACCATTTAATCATCAGGCAGTAATCATGTAGCATTTCTGCAGTGCAGTTCTTCTCCATTTTCTCTCAGGGACTAGTGAATTGGCAGATTCATCACTTGTGTCTGCGTGTTGTGATAAGTGTCGCCTCCAAAGTGCTAAATGCATTGTTTTAATTATCTCTGTGGATCTCTTTAATTTTCCCTCTGGCAGATGGAAGTTGCTTTCTGCCTGTTTCTCTCTCAGTGTGGGGGAGTTGCAAAGGCTAATGGAGCCTCATAAACAACTGATTAATGTTGTAACATTTCTTTGATTGGCACTCAACCCACAGGCAGAAAATCCTAAAATGGATGGACCTTCCTTTTGATAATTACCTTTTCTATGATATCATTTGGTCTCCGTTGCTTCCTTAAAGCGTCGGCTCTTTCCTCTATTATCTTTTGAAATGTATTTGATCTCGCTTTGATGTCGATTTCCTCTGTGTTTTTTCTCTTTTATTCTTCCTGCTCTGCAAAACCGCTTTCAGATTTTTTTTAAGTTTGCCAAGAATCTTGAGATCAAAAAGCTACAAACAAAAGAGAAGAAAAACGATACATTTTGCTCCGGCAGCTAAAAACTTTTAACAAACCAGAAGACAATGGGAATAAATGAAAGCAATTGGTTAAAAAAGTAATATATTTATTACATGACATAATTCATTTACAGGTAACAGATATTGAACTGACAATAGCTTTAAACAACTATATTTTGCTAAGAACCAGTGAAAAAGTTTATTTTTCACTATTTCCAGTGATCTTGCTCAATGCATTAAGGCTTCATTTCTCCTCCTTTCCATTTCATTGACCTCAGTCAATGTCTCCTCTAAATTACTTTCTTTTTTACGTAGTTTGTCAGTTTGTGTTTTTATCTTCTATCTCTGCTGCTTTTACACTCAGATACATTTTATTTATCTCTTTATTATTTATTTATCTTATATATATATATATATATATATATATATATATATATATATATATATATATATATATATATATATATATATATATATATATATATATATATATATATATATATATATTTGCATTAATTGGGACCAGCTATTGACACCTTCACCCACGCCTGAAGGTTTCAGATAAGGATTAGGGTTCGGTATAAGCAGATTTATGTTCATGCCTCATTTTGTATGAGGCTCCAACAATTTTTCTGCAGGATTTTCAACGATTCATCTTAGCTTTCGTATAAAGACGTCTCTCTATGTTGTCATGTGCACCCACTGATGTTTTTACTGCCACGTTGTTGTTTTTGAGATCACTGCATCCGACTTTTAAACTTTCGCATCCATCCATGCATGCGGCACTCCGCGGGCAGTTAGTGCAGTCAAACAGTGGTTTAGTTGTTGGTTTACCAGGTGATAAACACACGGGGTCGTCACAGTATGATGTGTAGTCTTGGTGGGATGGGATGGCATGAGGATGAGGAGGGAGTGATTGGGTGGAGGGTCAAAGAAAAAGGAAAGTGAAGACAAAGAGTTAAAGATGGGTTTGTTGAATGTGCAGGACAGGAGCATCCTTCCACTGAAGGATTATCCAGGTACATGAACAGGTGAAGTGGTGGGATGGAGAAATCTATGCAGCAGAAGACTTGCCGCATCATTTTTCTCATGTTGGTATGTGAACATGAAGGGGATTCTAATAAGGATGCTCTTTAAATACTATATGCAGCAAATTTTGGGGGGAAGAAAAACCATAGATTGTTGCTGCCATAGCAACATTGATCAGCTAGATAACTTCGCAAAGCTTATTAATATTTTGTAAATACTTGGAGATAGATTACGAGGTACATTATAGAAATAAAAACACACACAGAACCCTTCGTATCATTAATGTGTTTTTTTTCTTAACAAATGAGAAGGGAAAACTAAAGTGCGCTCTGGTCACTGATAAAATATAGCATGGCCATGTGGTAGTAAAGAGCAATAAAGGAGTGTGGCTGTGTATTTCTCAAAACGCTAATGTTATCTTGTTTCTAATTAAAACGACCTCATCGTGTATCATCTTCTGATGTTTAGCACCTCTGAGGCGTTATAAATATAGCCAGAAGGATCCACTGACTGTGTAAAAATAGCCACACTGTGGGTTTTCACATAAATTCATATGCACAATTTTTTGGTGAAAAATTGTCTGGACTGAATAAGGGATTTCTCAAACTTGATCTCATTATGAATCGCAAACCACAGTTAAGTTAGATAAAGCAAAAAAACAAAAACAAAATCACTTATTTATATACGTATAGGTGCCTTTGAGCATGATCATATATCCGGTGCTTAAAGTGTCTTTTTAACAATTTAAAGTGCTTTATAAACTTATTAACCTCTTCAATTTGTTCACATTATGACAGCTCACAATCACAGACACCGATATGGATTTTATGTGACAGCCAAAAAGGTTGCACACAATTATGAAATGGAAGGCAAATTCAGGGAACTGTAATGAATAATTTCTAGATTGGATTCATGCTGCACCTACAGCCAAAACATTTTGAGGTTATCTCTCTACGAGCTTTGCATATCTAGAGACTGAGGAGTTTTTGTCCATTTTTAATTTGTTAAAAAGTTCAAACCTATTCAGTTTCATTAGAGAGTGTCTGTAAAAATCCATTTTCAAGTCTTGCTGCAGAAATCTAAAACATCTTTCCTAAAACTCCGACCCGCCATTTTTTTCCACTGTAAAAATAATAAATTATAATTTCCCTTCCCCATCACAACTACGAACTGCTTTGTCTTGGTCAATCACATAAAACTCCAACAAAATGTGTAATTATGGAAAAGGGCAATTTATTTATTAGGTTTTTACTCGTCAGTGGAGCCTCATCACGGAGCCAATGGACAGACGATCTCATAAGAGAAGAGGACATAAAAAGAAGAGATCCTAATTGTTACATTCGCTTCAATCTTTCACCAACGTAGCTGCAAGCTCGATGAAATTCACTTACCCGTTATCTCGTGGCAATGAAGTAATTAAAGCGTGATCACAGAAAACCAAATGTGATCACTCAGTACAATTAAGTTGTAAAATGAAGACAAGATATGTGAGGGGGAAGAAAAAAGCTCCTAATTTCTGCACCAGAAAACTGTGTCGACTGTGTTATTAAACAAATCGCGCTACTTTAAGCTCTTTGCCCTAATCATAAAGTGTGGTTATGGTTTTAAAACACGTCTTAGCAGCGGGTGGTACCCTTTGAATCACTTCGACAAGTGTGTGAGTCAGCTTTTTAAATGTGGATGTAGCTCAGCGTACAACGAGCTACTGTGCTGCTGTATTAATTGCACAAAAGAGGAAGCTAATTAAAGTTAACTTGGAGCCGAAGGTGTGAGTGGGAGAAAAAAACAGGAAAAAGAGTCATTTTCAAAGTATCTCCTTGAAATGAAGGGGAAACGCCTTTCATTCTGCTGCTTTAATGCCTTAACTTGCAGTATCCCATTCATGGGACAAATCTAGTTTGTGTGAACACTCTGCCTTTTTCGCCGCCAGTTAAGGGGTTAACCAGCTACAGTTGAAGCAGTGCAGATATTAAAGTTGATGAGTTTAATAAAATAGGGGGGGTGAAAATGACGACCATCACGACAGCACGTCCACTTTTGAAGTCGTCTTCAAAAATGTCTCACGGGTTTATCGGTGGAGAATGAATGTATGACTGCAATGTAAAAAATACATCAAGGGTGAGAAGGTGAAAGTTGTCATTAGGTGCAAAGAAAAAAGAAGAGAAAAAGAAAAATCTTAAAGCCACATTATAATCCCACTTAGATGGCATTATAACAATTATTACAAAGAATTGAGCATAAAGGATATTGTATGAGATTACTGGGTGTTTGAAAATACATAATTGTTACCTGTTAGGGTCTTATAATCAAGCAGATCAAACAGTACGATGGCCACACCTGACCATGTGAGGACCAGGGCCACAACCAGCAGCCAGGCCATGGGCGAACTGAAGGTTAAAATGATGTCATCCAAAAACGCCCTCTGATTGGACCGGGACGGCGGGCCAGCCTCTCCACCTCTGGTCTGACCGCTCATTGTTGAAAGGAGCTGAAGACAAACTGAGAAAAAAAACAGTCATTTTACACAAAGTCATAATGTTTATTACCAGTTTATATAAAGCTGAAACCAGATGTT